>NC_134098.1:59963617-61200023 GCF_000715075.1 Nicotiana tabacum
TGCCTCTATATAATCAATGCCAGGATATTTACAAATCTTTTTGTAACACAAGTCGTCTTTATGTCTATCGACTTGACTTTTTTTTAATTTCCGCACAAGAACACATTTATACCTCCACTGCCTTTATACTTTCAGGTGTTGGGACTATCCGTCCAACTTCATATTTTTCAGGTGAAATCAATTTTCATTGCATATTTTTCATTTGGCCAATCATTTATCTGTCCAAATTTCATGACAGATTTGAGCTCAAGATCCTCGTCAATATTAATAATATTGAGCGCTACATTATATTAACAATATCGTCGACGATCATTTTATATCGGTTCTACTATTACCCAATAAAGACATACCTTATTGAGATCTCTTTTTCTTATTATTTTCAGGTACCTGAGCCTCTCCCATGAGGTCTTATGAAGTATTATGTCGTGGTGCTCTTCTAGAGCACTTGCCTCCTTATTATGACTATCTTGAACATTTGCTCCTCTCCTTCTTCAAGGAGTTTTATCTTTAGAATCGATTAGTCTATTATGCTTTATGCATGCCATAAACTATATTCATTATGAATTTTATTTTATTTGGAGTATTAGTAGTTGAATATGATATTTAGCTTTGGGTCAGCAAATACGCCTGGCAATATTTTACAAATAAATTATCACTTGAACTTAAAGTTCACAATTTTCTCGTACGAGAATCTAGATGTACTCATAATAATTCATTACATGCATTACTTTTTCAGCTGTACATTTTCTCCTCCTATTGTTGGGATCACCAACACATACCCTTAGCTTTATTTGGGGATCCATCTTTGTGCATTATGGTGGAATAATTAAATCATATAGCACATTCATATTTCTAGATGGAAATTATTTGGTTCCTCACACTGAATCAATTGTGATAGGGAGAACTTATCATAACTTAGCTAGATGCGTATAAGTGTTGTTGTATATTAAATAATACATCACATACCAAATTTTATTTTGGCAGTTTTCTTATTATAACCAATGGTTTAGATATAATTGGAAGCATACAATTTCTGCTAAACCAACTTGAATTTAAACCAGTATTATCAAGATAAATCATCAAAATTTATATTCTGGAACTGTACTCTAATAATTTGAGCAATCAATCTTACAAAAACCAAACTGCAAGTTGATAACAAATGCACATGTGACCATATAATAGATGCATCTATTAAAATTATATAATAATAAACGGTCCACATGGCAGGTGACTGGGCCCATATACTTGTTACCTTTTATTTGTTCCAGAAATTAAGAGATTCAATCGTGTCATGACCCGAAATTCCAACCTCCGGACCGTGATGACGCCTAACATTTCACTTGCTAGGCAAGCCAACGTTAGAATAACATTATCCATTTTTAAAATAATTTTTTAAATTTATAAATAACAAGGAAGGAAATGCGGAAGCAATTTTGAAATAATTCATAATAATAACGATGTCTAAATACCATCCCATAATTGGTGTCACAAGTGCACGATCTTCTAGAATAAATACAAATAAAGGTCTGAAAAATATAAAACTGTCTGGAAATAAACACATAACTAAAGTACAATAGATGGGGACTTCAGAACTGCGGACGCCATGCAGTTATACCTCAAGTCTCCTCCGAGTAGCTGAAGTCCGAGCAAAGCTGTGGCACGCAGCTGGGACCAACTCCAAAATCTGCATAAGAAGTGCAGAGTATAGTATCAGTACAACCGACCCCATGTACTGGTAAGTGCTGAGCCTAACCTCGACGAAGTAGTGACGAGACTAAGGCGGGTCACTTACATTACTTGTACGCAATATTAGATACAACAACAATAATAGAAATAAATCAAGTAACTCATTTATAATAATTGAAGCCAACTCAACAGTCATAACCAATTATCATTTCCATCAATTCAGTTGCAGCGTGCAACCCGCTCTCACAATATATTCACATTCAATTCTGTTGCAGCGTGTAACCCGCTCTCACAATATATTCACATTCAACCAAGTCTGTTGCGGCGTGCAACCTGATCCCCCAATATTGACTTTTTAATAAGTCTGTTGCGGCGTGCAATCCGATCCTCCAATATTGACTTTTTAATAAGTCTGTTGCGGCGTGCAACCCGATCCTCCAATATTGACTTTTAATAAGTCTGTTGCGGCGTGTAACCCGATCCTCCAATATTGACTTTTTAACAATATATTCATATTCAATCAAGTCTGTTGTGGCGTGCAACCCGATCCTCCAATTTTGACTTTTAATAAGTCTGTTGCGGCGTGCAACCCGATCCTTCAATATTGACTTTTAATAAGTCTGTTGCGGCGTGCAACCCGATCCTCCAATATGGACTTTTTAATAAGTCTATTGCGGCGTGCAACCCGATCCTCCGATATTGACTTTTAATAAGTCCGTTGCGGCGTGTAACTCGATCCTCCAATATGGACTTTTAATAAGTCTGTTGCGGCGTGCAACCCGATCCTCCAATATATTCATTATAATCAATCCTGTTGCGGCGTGCAACCCGCTCCTCCAAGATATTCATTTACCAATCAATTCTTATAGAAAGAATTCCCCAATAAACGCAACAATTAATGTAAAATCATAAGACAACAAGCATACAATAATTATGATTTAATTATGAAGCAAACAATGACAAATAACAAATTATTATGCAAATCAGGGAACAAATAGGCAGTTTAATATTTAATATGCTAAATGTCAAATAACAATTAAGGCACATAATTCAAATAACATGTAACAATTAATGCAGGAATTCAAGAATTAATATTTGACAAAGAATAAGAGAGAAACAATTATTATAATAATTAATTTATGATTAAAAATAATTTATGATTTTTTAAGTAAGCAGGCAAACAATTAATTTGACGACGTATAGACACTCGTCACCTTGCCTATACGTCGTTTACATGTAATTTACATAACAAACAATTTAAGGGTTCTATTCTCTCAAGTCAAGGTTAACCCCGACACTTACCTCACTTTGCAAATTCCAATCAATTATTCAACCATAGCTTTTCCTTTTAAATTTGCCTCCGAAAGCTTCAAATCTATTCACAAACAATTCAATATATTCAATGCTAATCATATGAATTAATTCCATATGAATTTACAAATTTTCCGGATAAAAATCCGAAATTCATTAAAATATTCGACAATGGGACCCACATCTCAAATCCTGAAAAAACTCACAAAATCCGAACACTCGTTCCGATACGAGTTCAACCATACTAAATTTGTCCAATTCCGATATCAAATGGACCTTCAAATCTTAATTTTTTCGTTTTTGAAAAGTTTTACAAAAATTCCAATTTCTTCAATCTAAATACGAAATAAATGATGAATATAGACATGAATTTGTGAAATATAATCACTTTTGGTTATGGAACACTTACCCAATCCAAAGTCGTGAAAATCTCCCTTGATATCGCCCAAATCCGAGACTCAAAACTCAAAAATGAGTAAAAATGGCTAAGACCTGATTTTATGTATTCTGCCTAGCATTTTCGCATCTGCGGTGCCTGGGCTCGCACATGCGAGCTCGCATCTGTGAGAAAAATCTCGCATCTACGAATAGGGGCTGCCGGGTGAGGTTCCGCATCTGCGGACAAAATGTCGCACCTGCGACGTCCGCTTCTGCGCACAAGGGCCGCACCTGCGAAGGCCGCATCTGCGATGGATGTCTCGCTTCTGCGAGCTCGCACCTGCGGTCAAAATTCCGCAGGTGCGATTATACTAGAACCCAAATTTCAGATTTTCGCTTAAGTCCAATTCTTGTTCCGATTTCAATCCGTTTCACTTTCGGGGTATTCGGGACCTCGTTCGAATATACCAACAAGTCCCGCAACACAATACGGACTGACTCGGGGTCTAAAATCACGTCAAACAATACTGAAATTACAATTCACACCCCGATTCGAACTTTGAGTTTTAAACTTTCAATTTGCAAATCTCGTGCCAAAACATATTAAATGAATCCGGAATGACTTTAAATTTGGCACACTAAGTCATAAATGACATAACAGAGCTGTTCAAGTTTCCAGAATCGAATTCCGGTTCCGATATCAAAAAGTCAACCCCGTGGTCAAACTTGGAATATTTAGGTTTTAAATTGCTAGTTCCGTGGTCATAACTTGAGCTAGGGACCTCCAAATTAAATTGCGGGCAAACACCCAAGTCCCAAATCACGATACGGAGCTACCAGAATTTTTTCAAAATACTGATCCGGATCCGTTTGCTCAAAATGTTGACCA
This sequence comes from Nicotiana tabacum, assembly GCF_000715075.1. Taxonomy (NCBI): domain Eukaryota; kingdom Viridiplantae; phylum Streptophyta; class Magnoliopsida; order Solanales; family Solanaceae; genus Nicotiana; species Nicotiana tabacum. The sequence goes on from NC_134098.1 coordinate 59,967,882, forward strand.
AAGTCAACTCACTTGAGTTTTAAAGCTCTATTTCCCATTTTAATCTATTTTTCACATAAAAACTTTCCGAAAAATTTTTCGGACTACGCACGCAAGTCGAGGAATAATAAATAGTGCTTTTTGAGGTCTTAGAACACAGAATTACTTATTAAATTTAAAGATGATATTTTGGGTCATCACATTCTCCACCTTTAAAACAAACGTTCGTCTTCAAACGAAGTTAGAAAAAGTACCTGAGCTGGAGAAAAGATGTGGATATTTACTCCGCATGTCCGACTCGGACTCCCAGGTAGATGCCTCTACCGGCTGACCTCTCCATTGCACCCGAACTGAAGGATAACTCTTTGACCTCAACTGTCGGACCTGCCAGGCTAGAATAGCCACCGGCTCCTCCTTGTAAGTCAAATCTTTATCCAATTGGACTGAGTTGAAATCTAACACATGGGACGGATTACCATGATATTTTCGGAGCATAGACACATGGAACACCGGATGAACCGCTAATAAACTAGGTCGTAATGCAAGCCTGTAGGTTACTTCACCCACCCTTTTAAGAATTTCAAAGGGTCCGATATACCTAGGGCTCAACTTGCCCTTCTTTCCGAACCTCATTACACCTTTCATAGGTGAAACCCGAAGCAATATTCGTTCTCCAACCATGAATGCAATATCATGAACTTTACGGTCGGTATAACTCTTTTGCCTAGACTGAGCTATGCGAAGTCGATCCTGAATAATCTTGACCTTATCCAAGGCATCCTGTACCAAATCGGTACCCAACAACCGAGCCTCTCTCGATTCAAACCAACCAACTGGCGATTGGCATCGCCTTCCGTATAATGCCTAATATGGAGCCATCTGAATGCTCGACTGGTAGCTATTATTATAAGTAAACTTCGCAAGTGGTAAGAAATGATCCCAAGAACCTCCAAAGTCTATAACACAAGTGCGAGGCATATCTTCCAATATCTGAATAGTGCACTCTGACTGTCCGTCTGTTTGTGGATGAAATGATGTACTCAACTCCACCCGCGTACCTAACTCACGTTGTACAACCCTCCAGAAATGTGGGGTAAACTACGTACCTCGATCTGAAATAATAGACACGGGCACACCATGAAGGCGGACAATCTCACGAATGTAAATTTCAGCTAACCTCTCTAAAGAATAGGTAACTGCCACTAGAATGAAATGGGCTGACTTGGTCAACCTGTCCAAAATGACCCAAACTGCGTCAAATTTTCTCTGAGTCCGTGGGAGCCCAACAACAAAATCCATAGTGATACGCTCCCACTTCCACTCAGAAATTTCTAACTTCTGAAACAAACCACCAGGTCTCTGATGCTTGTACTTAACTTGCTGACAATTCAGATACCGAGCTACATGTGCAACTATATCCTTTTACATTCTCCTTCACCAATAATGTTGCCGCAAATCTTGATACATTTTAGCGATACCTGGATGAATAAAATACTTGGAACTGTGTGCCTATTCGAGAATTAATTCACGAAGCCCATCCACATTAGGCACACAAATACGGTCCTATATTCGCAGAACTCTATCTTCCTCCACAACAACTTATTTGGCATCACCGTGCCGCACTGTGTCCTTAAGGACAAGTAAATGAGGATCATCATACTGCCTCTCTCTGATGCGCTCATATAAAGAAGACCGAGCAACTGTGCAAGCTAGAACCCGACTGGGTTCTGAAACATCTAACCTCACGAACTGGTTAGCCAAAGTCTAAACATCTTCAGCTAATGGTCTCTCACCAACCGGAATATACGCAAGACTACCCATACTCACAACCTTTCTACTCAAGGCATTGGCCTTTCCGGGGTGATACAAAATGGTGATATCATAGTCTTTCAACAATTCCATCCATCTTCTATGCCTAAAATTAAGATCCTTTTGTTTGAACAGATACTGGAGGCTACGATGATCAGTAAATACCTCACACGAGACACCGTAGAGGTAATGCCTCCAAATCTTCAGCGCATGAACAATGGTTGCCAATTCTAAGTCATGAACAGGATAATTCTTCTCGTGAACTTTCAACTGCCACGACGCATATGCAATTACCTTGCCATCTTGCATTAATACTGCACCAAGCCCAATGTGAGATGCGTCACAATATACCGTATACGATCCTGAACCTGTGGGTAATACCAATACTGGCGCCGTAGTCAAAGCGGTCTTGAGCTTCTGAAAGCTCAACTCGCACTCGTCTGACCATGTGAATGGAACACCCTTCTGGGTTAGTCTGGTCAAGGTGCTTGCTATAGATAAAAACCCTTCCACGAACCGACGATAATAACCTGCCAAACCCAAGAAACTCCGAATCTCTGTAACCGAAGTAGGTCTAGGACAATTCTGAATAGCCTCAATCTTCTTAGGATCCACCTTTATGCCTTCTGCCGATACAACATGTCTCAAAAAGATAACTGAGTCTAACCAAAACTCGCATTTTGAAAATTTGGCCTATAATTGATTATTCTTCAAGGTGTGAAGCACACTTCGAAGATGCTGCTCATGCTCCTCTCGACTGCTAGAGTAAATCAAGATATCATCAATGAATATAACCACAAAAGAATCCAAATAAGGCTTGAACACCCGATTCATCAAATCCATAAATGTTGCTGGAGCATTTGTCAAACCAAATGACATCACTAGGAACACGTAATGCCCGTACCGAGTCCAAAAAGCTGTCTTAGGGACATCAGACGCCCTAATCTTCAACTGATGGTAACCAGATCTCAAATCAATCTTCGAAAATACCTTGGCACCCTGAAGCTGATCAAATAAGTCATCAATTCTTGGCAACGGATATTTGTTCTTAATAGTTGTTCATGATCAATTATCGAACTGCAAATTAACTTCATGTTAAAAAACAAATCTCGTTGCAAACCTTCACAATACTGATAACAAGATGTGAGGCATGAAGACCTCATAATTATTTACCCGAATTAACGAGTAACATTTAACGTTACCTGGGCGAGCACCTACTTCGTAAGTTAAAATTCAATAATTACAAACACGAATTTTGGCAAATGTGCACAGAGAATTTCATACAAGAATTCTCAAATAAGCCTAACAGGCATGACGCCCTATTAGTACTATAGTACAAATTTAATTTCACAAGGGAGAGCTTAAACACAAGAATTTTCATCACAAGGATCGCGTCCTTATATAACTTCCACCGCAGCTCGTAGCCCGATTTAAACATATCAATTTATTTTCTTTTAAAAAGGAAGGATCTCGTCCTCAGTTCTGAATCACAAGTAATATGCATATCGTGCTAATCAAAAATTTTCATTTTTCTCCTTTTAAATAATTTCGGTTACACAAAATCACAACAAATAATGAACCCCACACCGATAGGGCATATAATTCATAATTTGTAATTAATTATCCGTAAATCACATCAAAACTTACCGAAATAAGCAACCGAAAGCCACATTTAGCCTTACAGCTCTTATTAGTGACCAACATGGAATGATAGGTGTAGTTATCTCCATAGAATCTCCCAACAGGAGTAAACACATAAGTAGATTATAGAATTACGAAGCTTTCACATATGTGGAGCACAATAGGAGGACTCGTCTTGACATTCAGAATCGAATCAAGTTAAGGAAATTATTCCTATATTTTAAATTGAGGTCGTACCCATAACGACACCACCTGATGTAACGACCTCCGCTATACCATAAAACAAATATAACAATGGTTGGGTCTCCACCTCTAGGACGCCTTCTACCCGCTTGTCCTCCACCTCTAACGGTCTGACCTCCACCTTTAGGTACCTGACCCCTGGCATAAGTACCCCTGCCTCCAGACGAGGCACCACCGAAACCACCGAACTAACGAGGCCTCTTATCAGACCTCTGTCCTCCCTCCTGTGCAAGAACCATCTCGATCTTTCTCGTGACATTAGTAGTCGCCTGAAAAGAAATCACACTCCCGGTCTCCTTGGCCATCTTAAGTTTGATAGGATGAGTGAGTCCCTCCATAAACCTCCTCAGTCTCTCTCCCTCAGTAGGTAGTAAAAGGAGAGCATGACAGGCCAAATCTACTAAACGGGACTCATACTGAGTAGCAGTCATACTGCCCTGCTGTAGACGCTCAGATTGCTTTCGGTAATCCTCCCTCAGTGTGATAGGAAGGAACTTCTCCAGAAATAGCTGAGAGAACTGCTCCCAGGTAAGTGCAGGCGATCCAACTGGTCTAGTCAATGTATAATCTCTCCACCACCTCTTGGCAGAACCCGTCATCTGGAATACAGCAAAATCAACCCCATTGGTCTCAACTATACCCATATTCCGCAGTACCTCATGGCAGCGTTCAAAATAATCCTGTGGGTCCTTAAAAGTTGTACCACTGAAGTGAACTGGAAAGAGCTTAGTGAACTTATCCAGTCTCAATAAGGCCTCAAAAGACATGGCGGGCCTATCACCGGTCTGTGCCGCAACAACTAGCTGAACTACCCCAACTGGCGGGGCTGCTGGAGTGGCTATGAACCTTCCGGGACCTGAACTGGTCCAATTGGTACATTTTGAACTGCAACCTCCTCCTGAAGATCCACCTAAGGTTCTACAACAGGTGCAGATGCTCCAGCTCTGGACTAAGCTCTACCTCTGCTTCTACCTCAGCCTCTGGCGCGACTTCGGCCTTGGCCTTTGCCCCTAATCGTCGTTGTCACTGGGGGCTCTGGCTCCTGTCCAGTTGTAGATGCAGTGCGTGTTCTCGCCATTTGCGAGAGGACAAGAATAGAAGAGTTCAATCGTCGATGATAGAAATAAATCGCACGACAGAGTAGAATAGAAGTGAAACTTGTTCCTAAACTTCATAATTTCTGGAAGATAAGCACAGACGTCTCCATACCCATCCTCCAGATTCTACTAAGCTTGCTCGTGACTCGTGAGACCTATGTAACCTAGTGCTCTGATACCAACTGTCACGACCCAAAATTCCCATCTCCGGACCGTGATGGCGCCTAACATTTCACTTGCTAAGCAAGCCAATGTTAGAATAACATTATCCATTTTTAAAATAATTTTTAAAATTTATCAATAACAAGTAAGGAAATGCGGTAGCAATTTTGAAATAATTCATAATAATAACGATGTCTAAATACTATCCCAGAATTGGTGTCACAAGTGCACGAGCTTCTAGAATAAATATAAATAAAGGTCTGAAAAATATAAAACTATCTGAAAAGAAACACACAGCTAAAGTACAATAGACGGAGACTTCAGAACTGTGGACGCCATGCAGTTATACCTCAAGTCTCCTCCGAGTAGCTGAAGTCCGAGCAAAACTGTGGCACGCCGCTGGGACCAACTCCAAAATCTGCACAAGAAGTGCAGAGTGTAGTATCAGTACAACCGGCCCCATGTATTGATAAGTGCTGAGCCTAACCTCGACGAAGTAGTGACGAGGCTAAGGCGGGTCACTTACATTACCTGTACGCAATATTAGATATAACAACAATAATAGAAATAAATCAAGTAACTCATTTATAACAATTGAAGCCAACTCAGCAGTCATAACCAATTATCATTTCCATCAATTCAGTTTGCAGCATTCAACCCGCTCTCACAATATATTCACATTCAATTCTGTTACAGCGTGCAACCCGCTCTCACAATATATTCACATCAATATGGACTTTTAATAAGTCTGTTGCGGCGTGCAACCCGATCCTCCAATATATTCATTATAATCAATCCTGTTGCGGCGTGAAACCCGCTCCTCAAACATATTCATTTACCAATCAATTCTTATAGAAAATATTCCCCAATAAACGCAACAATTAATGTAAAATCATAAGACAACAAGCATACAATAATTATGATTTAATTATGAAGCAAACAATGACAAATAACAATTTATTATGGAAATCAGGGAACAAATGGGCAGTTTAATATTTAATATGCTAAATGTCAAATAATAATTAAGGCACATAATTCAAATAACATATAACAATTAATGCAGGAATTCAAGAATTAATATTTGACAAAAAATAAGAGAGAAATATTTATTATAATAATTAATTTATGATTAAAAATAATTTATAATTTTTCAAGTAAGTAGGCAAATAATTAATTTGACGACGTATAGACACTCGTCACCTTGCCTATACGTCGTTTACATGCAATTCACATAACAAACAATTTAAGGGTTCTATTCCGTCAAGTCAAGGTTAACCCCGACACTTACCTCGCTTTGTAAATTCCAATCAATTATTCAACCATAGCTTTTCCTTTTAAATTTGCCTCCGAAAGCTTTAAATCTATTCACAAACAATTCAATATATTCAATACTAACAATAGGAATTAATTCCATATGAATTTATAAATTTTCCAGATAAAAATCCGAAATTCCTTAAAATATTCGGCAGTAGGACCCACATCTCAAATCCCGAAAAAACTCGCGAAATCCGAACACCCGTTCCTATACGAGTTCAACCATGCCAAATTTGTCCAATTCCGATATCAAATGGACCTTCAAATCTTAATTTTTTCATTTTTGGAAAGTTTTACAAAAATTTCAATTTCTTCCATCTTAATCCGAAATAAATGATGAGATTTGTGAAATATAATCACTTTTGGTTATAGAACACTTACCCAATCCAAAGTCGTGAAAATTCCCTTGAAATCGCCCAAATCCGAGACTCAAAACTCAAAAATGAGTAAAAATGGCTAAGACCTGATTTGATGTATTCAGCCCAGCATTTTCGCACGTGCGGTGCCTAGGCTCGCACATGCGAGAAAAATCTTGCATCTGCGAATAGGGGCTGCCAGGCGAGGTTCCGCATCTGCGGACAAAATATCATACATGCGACGTCCGCTTTTGCGCACAAGGGCCGCACCTGCGAAGGTCGCAGGTGCGATTATACCAGAACCCAAATTTCAGATTGTTGCTTAAGTCCAATTCTTGTTTCGATTTCGATCCGTTTCACTTTCGGGGTATTCGGGACCCCGTTCGAATATACCAAAAAGTCTCGTAACATAATACGGACTGACTCGGGGTCTAAAATCACGTCAAACAACACTGAAATTATAATTTACACCCCGATTTGAACTTTGAGTTTTAAACTTTCGATTTGCAAATCTCGTGCCAAAACATATTAAATGAATCCGGAATGACTTCAAATTTGGCACACTAAGTCATAATTGACATAACGGAGCTGTTCAAATTTTCAGAATCGGATTCCGGCTCCGATATTAAAAAGTCAACTCCGTGGTCAAACTTGGAATATTTAGCCTTTAAATTGCTAGTTCCGTTAAATAGTCATAACTTGAGTTAGGGACCTCCAAATTAAATTCCGGGCATACGCCCAAGTCCAAAATCACGATACGGAGCTACCAAAATTTTTAAAATACTGATCCGGATCCGTTTGCTCAAAATGTTGACCAAAGTCAACTCATTTGAGTTTTAAAGCTCTATTTCCCATTTTAATCCATTTTTCACACAAAAACTTTTCGAAAATTTTTTCGGACTGCGCACACAAGTTGATGAATGATAAATGGTATTTTTCGAGGTCTTAGAATACAGAATTACTTATTAAATTTAAAGATGATATTTTGAGATATCACAAATCCCAACCTTAACTGGTATATCATGAGAATAAGCAGCACAAGCTAATTTTTGAAGAATCTTCTATTTCTTCAATGTATGCCAATGTAATTCTCAATTAATTTTTCGCATCATAATTGAATCGGGATGGTCAACCAGTCATGCCAACTAATATTTGTTTCAGTAAACCTCTAGTTTACTTGTGACATATGATTCCATCATCATGCTTATATTTGTGTAGTACAAATAGAAAAAAAATCGGGCAACCTTTCATATTTACCCGTTATGATTATAGAAATATGAAGATATTCAATATTTCTTTCATTTATAGTCTCAATATGCCAACCACTTTGACTTATACATTTGAAATTCAAAAAGTTTCTTTTGAGACTTTACAATATCAATGTCGTGAATAATTTTATTCATCCGGGTAGTAACAAATTAATTTTTTCGGAGCTCTTAATAACTTTGTACTACAAGATCTTTTGTCACACCATTCATATGGTAAATGTCTCCTTCACGGAGAAAATTATATTATAATAAATTATCATGGTCAAAATCATCATAAGCAAAATTATTTTTTGCTTTAATTTTGCCTTTAATAACCTTTTATAAGGCACAACAAAATATGTATTTTTTGGCGTATCACATGTACGTGACCAATGACATATTCATGTAACCACACAATAATATTTATTCTCTTTATTTCACTCAAACCTCCCTTAGAGTTGAGTTGTGTGGTATTCATCTAATCATGCATTGCATATCTTTATTTATTACTTTTATCACATATTGTCACATTCATCTTTAGGAATGAGTCTGTATTCTTAATGATTATCACAAGTCACATTCTTTTCAAGGAATAGATTATAATCAGTGGCGTGCTTTATTATTTGTATACCAATTTAATGGTAAGCATTGCCTTCACATTTTAAAGGACTATTTTGAGAACCCTTATTGTTCTCCTTCTATAATCATAATGATTATTATTATTATTTTGATCTTTGTAATCATAATGATGATTATTATTATTTTGATCTTTGGAACGTCCACGTTCATTGTTCAACCATTTGTCTTCATTTAGACTTATTATGCGCCGCTACCACATTCACTTAAAGAATAGAGCAAATCAAGTGGGACAATATTTATGCCTTTTCATGAAAAATATATTATTTTTCTTTAGTTATCATTATATCATCAATATGGTATAGTGGGACTCAAACCCAATGTCTTACTAATATAAAGGCATGTTAGACCATAATGAGTTGGGACTCAAACCCAACTCTTATCATCATGGAGCATGGACTTGATCCTGATGTCTTACCCTCATGGTGCATTGCGACTTGAACTCATTGAAGTTGATATCATTAATAGCAAAGGACAAAAATAATTTCAAATACGAAGGAAATGCTTACCTCTTGAGTTAAACTCTTCATAATGTCATTTGGATATAATTCTCAACAATAGACTTTCGTTTACTCAAATCAGTTAAGTAATTAGTGTCAAACAGATATATGAAAATACAAAATAATATTAAAAATTTACATGTGGTCTTTGCTGCAATAAACTTACTTCAAAATGAAAGTGATATGACCAGAACATTAAGAAAAAATTATGTATCAAACAAAATAATCGTACTACTAGTTACCATGCACTTTTATGGAAACTAAGTATTATGCTTTCTAGAAAAACAAAAGGATATAGCAGAATCTTTTCGTCAATCAGGGAATCAAAAAAATAGTGGACAAATCTATGTCTACTATCTACTAATATATGTTTTCCATATAGAAATGATTCAACATCTTAATTTGATAAGAACTATCATCAATGAAAAATTTGGTGTAGTACATACTTCTTGTACTAATATTTTATCTTATTAAAATAAAATAGTTACGATTATTATTATTATTATTATTATTATTATTATTATTATTATTATTATTATTATTATTATTATTATTATTATTATTATTATTATTATTATTATTATATTTGACAGTAAACTAATGTATAATCATTATACTAGGCATACTAAAATTATATTATAAGGTAAGACCATAAGCATACATAATAAAGTATAATTTTAATTTTGTAGATTATTTAGTATGCCGCATGCCACCTATTATTTAGTTCATGTAAATTTAACAAGGTGACATCCTTAGCAGCCACATAAATACTAATTTTTTAATAACCAGACCATTACTTATTCTAAATAGTAGTACAAACTTATTTGGTTTATCGTGTCTATAACACTACATACCTTTCTGAATAAAATCTGGATAATTTTGACAATAAATCATCGAGCTATACCTTACCAGAAGTGAAATTCAACCTTGAGGTTAGAGACTTCGTGCTGATAACGTGTTATAAAATATAGCTCAAAGTAACAATATAGAATAACGAAAAACAAGCTAAGAGATATAGAGAGAAAAAGAGGAGAGATTCTTAGTTCTTCTTCAATTGTGTGTATTTTCCTATCTATTACAAGGTTTTTATAGAGGCATGAAAAGTGAAGAAAAATATATCATTAAACATAAAAATATGCCATTGAATATGTCATTAAGCATTTGAGAAGATTATGGAGGAAGAGTGGGCATCCACCATAATTTGATTTTTCTTATAACAATTCCTCATTTAACATTAACATTTAGATAGTTTTAACATGTCAATAATTAATTTATTTTTTCAAGTTATCGATCAATGTTTACTGTAAACATTACACGTAATTTTCTTTTATGTATTATAATAACATTATAATATAACAAATAGGCATAGAATCTTTTGATATTTTTTAATGAAGCGATAAGTAGATTCATTATCATGCAATGTAAGGTCTCCACAAGTTGAATTGCTGTAAAAAAGACTAAAGTAGATTCACTTATCCTGTAATGTTGTAAAGGTTTTCCACTAGTTGACTGCTTTTAGATGATAAAAAGACTAAATTAACCCTTCCACTTGCATGAGGAATCAGATGTTCAAAGGATTTGATTTGAGAAACGACAATATATGCTTATATAACTGGACCGTACGAATCCGTCTTTTCACAATTCTCATCTCATGGATAACCCTATGGTCAACTTTAAGGTTGAAAATAAAAATACAAAAAAGGTATGATTCGACTTCCATTAGCAGTAATTATCTATGATTATCACCCACACGTTCTATGTTTATTATTTACAAAAAGGACAATACCCAATTTAGTAAATTGACTTCTCATAAAACCAAAAGCTAAGTGGAGGTGTTCTCATATTATTATTATTAGTAGTAGTAGTAGTACTAATTTACTAGTAGTAGTAGTTATAAGATAAAATATTTATCTCCCATTTGATGATTTTAAAAAAGAGAGCACCAACACATGCGTACCGTTGAACTATCATTAATATAATTTCCAAGAAAATTGTTTAAGTTATCTTAAGTAAAATAATTTTAGCCCCAAAAGGTGAGTAGTGACCTGTTCCAATAAAACTCGAGCATTCAAAGGACAAAAAAAAATCATATTCTCCGTTCCATTTGATTGTATTGTCAGTTTCTCACCATAAAAACTATACAACACACCTCGAACAATATTCTTAATTTTCTCCTTTTTTTTTTCTTTTATTCGTTAAAACAGACAATGTTGGTAAATTAAGTAAGTTCTGTTAGGATTTTGCCTTGAATTTTTTTAATTTATTAGGACTTTTTTACTTAAAGAAAGGAAAAAAGACTCCCAAAAGTAATAAATCTCATTCATACGAGTTATTCTTTTAGAAATTTTATAATTTTATAAATTAACGTTTTCTTCTCACAACAAGAATAGTAGCCTTCACAATGCGGTTTTTAAGAGAATCATGTTCAGGGATATTATTCTCTTAAAAACTTTATTCTCTTTTTATACTTAGTGATAGATCATATGTAAGTCGATTGATCAAACCATATTAGTATATTTTTCTTTTATCTTATGATTTATCGTTCATCAACCATTGCATTGTTAGCTTTCGCATGCACCATGTTATTTTGATCCTAACAAATTCCAAGAATTTTTAAGTAAAATTCGGCTAAGTTTCTGCTTCAAGATGCTTCCAGAATCTATACTTCAATGTCTAAATCAGTGAACTAATTGATAATAATGAAAGAATCTAGAAAAGAGTGGATGTGGGAAAAGGATTACAATCTCTTAGCTTGTGCTGCATTAAGTCCTTGTGACTATTTATAGTAACCATACTTATCGTCGATAATGACCTTTAAATTAGTCGTAAAAATAATAATGGTATCTTTCACTTGATCCGTACATGATGTGATATATATCTATTTGATATCACAGTAACTAGTGATGCTATCAAGTTGTGGAGCTCATATGGAGAAATCGTGTCGTTCAAACGAGTTAATACCCTAAATTCCCCCAAAACTATTAGTCCCTCCGTTTCAAATTAGATGAGATACTTTTCTTTTTAGTATGTTTCAAAATAAATGACACATTTTTAAATTTGAAAATAATTCAACTTTAAACTCTCATTTTACCTATTTTACCCTTAATGAGAAGCTTTTAAAACCACACAAATATTATGACCCCACAAAATTTTTAACCTTTAAGCTTTTAAGGTCACGAGTTTTTAAAGTCTTTTTTTTAAAAAAAAAAAAACTCCGTGCCGAGTTAAACTACCTAATCTAAATTGAAACAGAGGGAGTATATATTGTCAGTTTCCTACTTAAATTATTCGGTGTCTCCAAAAAAAACCCTGAACTATATTGCCCTTCATACTAAAACCCTCTCGTTGCATTCTTAGAGGTGTGTCTAGTACACGCTCCAAATTATATATAAAACGTGTCATGTGGCACTACACATGACTATTTAACCCAGCCTAAAACTCCCATAAACTATAACTTTTTTGTCAGTTACCTACTTAAACTATCTAGTGCCCCCAAAATTCCCCTGAACTATATTCCCCTGTATATTAAAACCATATGTTGAATTATCATAGATGCGTCTGTCTAACTATATTAACTTATAGTTTGTACTAAATTTTTTATGTAGTTTACTCATGATGTATTACTCTCGGATAACTGATTAATTCTACGAGTTTAATTTGGCCAAAAATAGTATCTAACGTAATGGGTTAATTTTAGGTTTAACTGTGGTTGTGGTTTATACTAGACTTAAATTGAATAATTCCTTATTTACATTCACTTTACAACACAATAAAAAATAAAATAAAGGCATATAGTGTTGCATTTATGAAAATTCATCTTATATTACATAAACAAGATTACACAAAATAAAATTTTACAAATAAAAAACTAATCGGCCAACAACTACATTCTCTAATTCTAAATTACACAAACAAAGTTTAAGAGATTCAACTTTATTCTCTACAACAAGGTGTTGGTTTAATAAGAAGATTTAAATGGGTGTTCGTTCAACAATATGTGTCAAAGACATGAAAGAAGACCAAAAAAGAAAAAGAAAAATAAATTATTTCGGAGGTAACAAAAGAGTGAGAAAGTTTTTCAAAGGAAACCATATGGAGAACAGAAGAAAAAAGTGAAAAATATAAAGAAGAAGGTGAAAAAAATAAAAATAAAAAAAGGTGAAAAATAAGGAAGAATGGCGAATATAAAGGAAATAAGAAAAATATTTAAAACAAAAACAAAGTTGAAAAGTGGTTAGGCTAATTAGCCATTACATTATGTAAGGTGGCCATTTTGATGGCTTTTTTCAGCCGCCACATGCTCTCAAGCGAGTGTGTACACACGTTATGCTAGGTAAGTAACGAGAGAGTTTAGATATGAAGGGCAATATAGTTCAGTTTTTTTTTTTTTTGATACCGAATAGTTTAAGTATGAAACTAACAAAAACGGAATAATTTAAGGGTTTTTTAGGGTATTAACTCCGTTCAAATATATAAGGTGATCGGCTTTAAGCATGACTATCTTTTTCTTAATTTAATTGAACCCTTCAAACTATATAACTTACGCGTTTCATTAGATTCTACTACTGTCAACAACTCTTAATTACTCCCCGATTACTTATTCCAAGTTTATTTAATTATGCATTATCAAGCTTAATTTTATGTCACCTTTCATAACTCACGGCTAAAATAGCTTACATATGAAATTCGTAATATTTATTTGGCATAAGAATAAAGGTACCTACTGTATCACCGTCCACAGTGTCCAAAAAAGCCTCTTACAAGAAAAACTTAAAATACGAAAAGCCAAAGAAAAAAACGTACTAGTAATTGAAAAGGCAGAAACACTAGGGTGGCGTTTGAATTTGATTTTAGTTCAACTTTTAAAAATAATTTTGTGAAAAAGTTTTATTTTGGAATTTTTATACAAATAGTCGGTTGGTTCTGTTTAATTTTCCTTTGTTAGTATACATAGATTAACAACAACAATAACAACCAAGTAAAATTCACTAATGGGGTCTGGAGAGGATAGTGTGTACGCAGACCTTACCCCTACCCCGAAGGAGTAGAGAGGCTGTTTCCGAAAGACCCTCGGCTCAAGAAAACAAAAAGACAAAAGGACAAAAGGAGACAATGTTAGTAACACCACATCAATCATAAGAAAACTAGGAACATCATGAAATTAGTATACATAGGTTATATAGTAGAAATGGCACCAAGTAGCCACTCTGAAAGACTGCTATTTAGGAATTAGTCAATTCATCCTGAATTTTAATTTAATTTTTCGGGATAAATATTCTGAATTGTACTAAAATTAAAATTTTTAATTTAAAATTTCATAACAAAATAAATACTGGCTAGTTCCTAAATAACAATCCTAAAAATGATAGTTTGTGCACTTTGCCCCAAACTACACATATTATACGTTCATCAATTATTTTTTAATTTAAGCGAATGGGAGAGCTACTATTTAGGATAATTCTTCTTCTACATTTTTTTTGTTGGAAAATGTTATTGAAGAGTATTTGTTTGGAAAAATATGTTGATCAAAAATTAAAATTTGCTTCTTAAGCCAAAAGGCTTTTGGTTGTTTAATTTCAGAAAGACTACTTTAAACCCATGAGTTCAGAACCCATTTGTGGTTCTTTTGGACAAGTGTGACGGAAATGTGTGTTTAAAAAAAATAATGACATTTTTATATATAGCGCTCTTTTAAAGAGCGCTATATATATATAACGCCACTGTAAACCGCGCTATACATCTATGCATAGCGCGGTATATAACCGCGCTATATCTGTTTTGTGAGCCCACCAATAAGTCTCCTGCGTTTAACTGACATAACAATAATTCAAATGGGTATAGCGCTCTTTAAAAGAGCGCTATACCTAAAAAAATACAGCCCACCAAGCTAGGCATTGCCTTATTTAAAGGCGTTAGGATTTTACAAAAATCCATTCAAAAATATTCCTAAATCTCGTTCAAATTTTTCTTCTTGTTAAATTCCCAAGCATTTTTTCATAATGTTTGAAGAGCGAAATGAATAGAGTATTCGAATATGTTGTCGCTTGTAAAAGCGGCAAAAATCCACATACGTCATGCTGGGTGCCCATGCTCGCCCGGCACAGATGCCTGTACAAGTAGGCGAGAACAGCAGCACCCCAGCTGTACTGGGGTAAATCATCTAGCAGCTGAAGATGATGAAGAAATCGCAAGATGACTAGGTTCCCCAAAGTGTTCGGGAACAAGACCCCCCCAAACAGAAGGAGCAGCAGCAACCTCGTATACCAGTAAATATGCAAATCATCTGTCTCCCCGATGATGTCGGGGTGCAATATCTCCAAATGATGTCGAATAGCTGTCAAACTCATGCGACTGGCCCCTGAGTGTGCAGTCTCATCCTGTGGCATGAAACCAGTGAGTTGCTGCAGCATGTCCGAATACTATCCACGCGTCATCTCTCTCATAGCCTGAGGCAGTGCAACGGGCAGTCCATCAACAGGCATCCCATATAAAACTTCCATGTCCTGCAGCGTGATGGTGGCCTCGCCAATGGGCACATGGAAAGTGTGCGTCTCAGGTCGCCACCGCTCTATCAGGGCCATGATCAAAGACCAGTCGAGCTGCAGCCACCCGATCTCCAAAATTCTGTAGAAGCCCGTATCCCGCAGGCGATGGACTACACGGGGATGGAGATCTCTGTCCTTCATAAAATCCCACATGTCGTCCACTCTCCTGGCGCGAAGAGTCTGGGCCAGTAACTCTTTCTCCCATATATAGGCGGACCTATGATCGCCCTGTAACACTAATAGCTCATCGGAGACAGGTCCGGGATGCATAGGCGGCACGCCCATATCGTCTACTGTAAATTAAACAACATTAATTGTATGTTTGATTTGTAAATTAAATAATTATTTTTTATAATTATATAATATTTAATTGGACAGAGTATATATCTATAGGTTCCAGGCTCGATATTTATTGCTCAGTAGCACCAAGCTATCCTGAGTTCTTGTATGTGTCAATTTTATTATTTTCGTAATTTTGTATGTTTGATCTGTAAATTAAATAATTATTTTTTATAATTATATAATATTTAATTGGACAGAGTATATACCTATGGGTTCCAGGCTCGATATTTGAGACCCAGTAGCACCAAGCTATCCTGAATTCTTATGTGTGTCAATTTTAATATTTTCATAATTTTGTATGTTTGTTTTGTAAATTAAATAATTAATTTTTATCATATTTAATTGGACAGAGTATATACCTATGGGTTCGATGCTCGATATTTGAGACCCAGTAGCACCAAGCTATCCTGAATTCTTATGTGTGTCAATTTTAATATTTTTATAATTTTGTATGTTTGTTTTATAAATTAAATAATTAATTTTTATCATATTTAATTGGACAGAGTATATACCTATGGGTTCGATGCTCGATATTTGAGACCCAGTAGCACCAAGCTATCCTGAATTCTTATGTGTGTCAATTTTAATATTTTCATAATTTTGTATGTTTGTTATATAAGTTAAATAATTAATTTTTATCATATTTAATTGGACAGAGTATATATCTATTGGTTTCAGGCTCGATATTTGAGGCCCAGTAGCACCAATCTTTCATGAATTCTTATGTGTGTTAATTTTAATATTTTCATAATTTTGTATATTTATTTTGTAAATTAAATAATTAATTTTTGTAAATTGGACAGAATTTGTGTTTGATCTATCAGCATAAAAGATACTTAAACTATAGGGATTCTACGCTAAAAGGCTCTACATTTTACTACGCTAAAAGGGCACTAGTCTTTAAGCAAATAAATAATCTAAACTAGATAAAAATAACAAATACATTTTAATCACAAAACAAACACAAAACACTAATATCTTAGTCCGGATAAAAATAACATACTAGTTTAATCGCAAAAAAAAATACAAAACAACATAGAAACACATTCAAAACAACTAATATGCATTATTATACGAGTTTCGACATAAACTAAATTGGAATACCTCGAATTATATTTTTCGGAAAGTCGATGAATTGAAAATTTGAGCCCAAAACGAGGAAACCACAACAATAGAAGGCTTGGCTAGGATGTGGGACTTACAATCTTATCTTTTTGTGTGACGGGTGGGGTCCACTATAATTTTTTTAGAAGGAAATTTGGGGGGGGGGGGATCGATTCAGAATTTTGAAATTGGGGAGGGGAGGAGGGGAGTCGTCTGGTTCGAATGTGGGGAAGAAGGAGGGGGACTGTTTATTTATCTATGTATAGCGCGGTATATAAATGCGCTATACATATATAGCGCGGTTATATACCGCGCTATGCATAACTGTCTTATCAGCCCTGTATAGCGCGGTTTAAAAGTAGCGTTATATATATATATATATATATATATATATATATATATATATATATATATATATATATATATATAACGCTCTTTTAAAGAGCGCTATATTTTAACGGCCAAAACTCCGTTAAAGTATAGCGCTCTTTAAAAGAGCGCTATATATAAAAATATCACTCTTTTTTTTAAACACATATTTCTGTCACACTTGTCCAAAAGAACCACAAATGGGTTGTAAACTCTTAAACCCACTCTCAACCAATGGGTCCTACCATTTGACACTTTTTTTTATCAATCAATCATTTGGTATATCATTGTATGGTGATTTTTTGTAGTATTCCATTTAGCCTTTTCAAGCTCAGAGCCATTATATAAAGCTGACAAACCATTACCACCCAAAGCCTCAAATAACCTTTTCTTTCTCCAAAACGCTCTTATAACAAACACATTGTCAAGTTGCCGCATTTCCATCTATAAGGTACTTCCCATCCGTACCCATTTTCGGATCGAACCGGACACTAATTTGTTTGAGATTGAGACGTTGTTGTTATCGTCCTAGTATGATTGGAATGAGAAACTCTACATTAATGTGCAAACAAGTATGGCCAAATTTGCTACACCTTCGAAATTTGCCTCAAAAGGATAAGGTTTTGTTTGTGATGGGAGTCACCGGCGCCGGAAAATCAAGACTCTCTATAGACTTAGCCACTCAATTCAGAGGAGAAGTAGTGAACTCAGACAAAATACAAGTGTACAAAGGCCTTGATATTGCCACTAACAAAATCACACAAGAAGAACGTTGTAATATACCACATCATCTCCTAGGCGTAATTGATCCTTACAAAGAATTCACCACCAAAAACTTCTGCAACATGGCTTCACTTGCAGTTAGCTCAATAACCGACTGCGGTAAACTTCCGATCATCGTTGGAGGTTCCAATTCGTTTATCGAGGCGCTTGTACACGACAACTCTCATAATTTTCGTACGAGGTATGATTGTTGTTTCCTATGGGTCGATGTGTCTATGAACGTACTAAATTCATTTTTGTACGAACGAGTGGACAAAATGATGGAGATAGGTATGATTGAGGAAGTAAGAAACATGTTCAATCCAAAAAACACAGATTATACCAAAGGCATTCGTAAAGCAATTGGTGTACCAGAATTTGATAGTTATTTTCGAGCTGAATTATCAAATTCTGTTGACGTGGAGACACGCGAGAGGCTACTAAAGGAAGCAATTAATGAAGTGAAGATCAATAATTGTATACTAGCTAGTAAACAACTAGAGAAAATAAAGAGACTGATAAATGTTAAGGGATGGAAAATTCAAAGATTAGATGCAACAGAAGTTTTTAGGAGGAAACAGAGAAATGCAGAGGAAGAAGCAGAGGAAATTTGGAAGAATATAGTGATGGGACAGAGCATAAAGATTGTGGGTAAATTTTTATGCGAAAATAATAGGAGCAAAATGGTTTACAGAAATGATGTGACAGCCATTAAGAGAGCAGCAGCATCGGCCATAGCTCAATATTAGAGCAAGTTGTGCATTAATCTGAAGACCTTTTTTTTGTACCTTAGTCGCGTAATCGATCGCCAGTTTTGGGAGATAGTTTATTTTATTGTATTTTTCACTGATCACTTTCGAGTTTTAGTTTTTCACCATTGTAACTACATAAAGAGTGTAACCCTTACTGCTATATGGAACATAAAATAATTGACAGAGACAATAAGAGTGCTAGTTCTTTTCATGGACAAAAAGAGTGGCAAAGTACTAATTGTTGCAATTTATTGGGTTGAATTTCTTCAAGTATATGTTAATTGTTGCAACAAAGGATGAATGACAATTCTTCAGTTAAGAAGTTGAAGAACAGTTTAGGATCATTTCCTGTGTTAATCATAGTTATTTCTAAGTCGTGTGTAAAATCAAATTGTTTTATTGAATTTTTAAAACAAAACCACAAAAGATGGTGTGGGTTAGGCAGACTTTTTTTTTTTTTAATCCCTCCCAAATTAGGAGGATCTATGGTGTGAGTTAGTCATTTTCTTGAACAAACCAAAAAGAAGAGAATTATAGTATAAAATAGAATTGAAGGAATAATAACTATTGTCACTCTACACACCACCAAGGAGTGTGATGGATAGACGAGATCCTTCCATCCTTAATTAGAGGTCTCGAGTTTATGTCTTGTAGGGGACGCTTCTCCCTTTAATAGTTCCTAAATAGTATAATTCTGTTTAAACGAGCCAATAAATTTTAAATACCATAAGATTGTTAAAAAAAAAAAAAAAAAAAATACCCGTACAATATTTCATTGAAAGTGGAGATAATTAGAAAAATGAAGAAAATAAGAAAAAGATTCGATAGGGTTACTGCTGTAGTCTCTTTAGGTATTGATGGTTCGAAGGAAATATCTTTCGAGCTCACTTATAATTTGAATAGAAGAAAATACTTCTATCAACAATTTTTATGTTTTATTTACTGATTTTCTGTGTTATTTTTCTTATCTCATACAAAAAGGTTATATAACTAAAATAATATACTTGTCATATTGAACAAGGTA
The DNA here is from genome assembly GCF_000715075.1 of Nicotiana tabacum. NCBI lineage: Eukaryota > Viridiplantae > Streptophyta > Magnoliopsida > Solanales > Solanaceae > Nicotiana > Nicotiana tabacum. The sequence continues at coordinate 59,987,764 of NC_134098.1, forward strand.
TTAGTAATAAAAGAAAAGGAAGAGCGCATATGATTAAATAAGAAGTGAACAGTAAAAAATGAAAAGAATCACATAATTATAGTGTGTACTGTGTACACACACAGCCACACATATGAGGTAGCTTTCTTTTTCAACTAGTTATATCAAAAGGATAAGATCCATCGAATTTTAATTAGTTGGATGAGATTGCTAGTATCAAGAACAAAAAGAAAAGATCTCTCTTTATCTGTGACTGGACATCATAACATAATATTAGTTTCACCACATTAAAATATATTACATAAATTTATCATCAGAAAATTTTTACAAGCAATGCTTCTATTTATCTGCGTGTGGAATTGTAAAATTCAGGGCTAGGGAATTTTCCAACGATGTTAGACTGGAATAAGTAAACACGCTACAAATAAATTAAAGTGGCGTAAACCCTAACACTACCAGAATACATGAATATTTTGACGGTAAACGATATCCGTGAGAGTTCGTTACACCGCGGTACAATAAATGTAGGTTCGATTATCATTGTTCACATTACACGACAATTTTTATATTATTGGTCTAATTTCTTATATAAAGTTACCTTCAGTTATTGTTTAACGGCCTAACTATATAAATATTTTTTACACTACAATCATTACATAAAACTTATTTTAAAACTGTTTGTGAATACACAACAAGTTGAAGGAATATTGACTCACTCTAATCCTAAATTCTAAACTCTATCGAGAGGGCCTATTTTCAGAAATCCGGAACCAAAATGTGGTTCTTTTGGACTCAAAGAACCAAAATATGTGGGAAAATATTTAGGGACCATAATATGTATAGCTCGATATTTCACCGCGTTATACCTTAACGGCATGTTTGTCCGTTAAGGTATAGCGCGGTGCAATATCGCGCTATATTTGAACTTTAAATGGGCGGGAATAGCGCGATATATATGCGCGATATAGCTAGATAAAAAAGCATGCAAGTCTCCTTCCCCAAAGGCACGAACCCAAAGGCACGAACCATAACAACCTTCCCCCCCCCCCCCCACAGCCGTCCCCATACCATTTTTAACCCAAAAAAATTTGAATGGAGCCCACCGGTCCCACAAAAAGTGTAGATTCTCGGTCCCACATCGTGTATAAGGCGTTATTTCGTAATGGGTTGCTCGTTGCGACTCCAAATCACCAAATCTTCAACTTTTCAAAAAGTTAAAATCGAGGTATTTCCGACATATTTTTTGTTAAAACTCATGTATAAAAAATGCCTATTAGTTGTTTTTACTGTGTTCTATGTTATTTCGTGATTGTTTTGCGATTTATCTAATTTGTTATTTTTTATCTAGATTATATTATTAGTGTGCTAAAAAAATAGTAAAATAGAGAAATTGTTATTAGTTGTTAAAAATAATGTTAATTAGTTAATTTTTACTGTGGTATATGCTTTTTCGTGATTATTTTGTGATTAAATTAATTTATTATTTTTATCCGGTTTAGATTAGTTATTTGCTAAAAGATTAGTAAAATAGATAAATTATTATTTTAGGAATAATTAATCTTATTTGGATGTTATTGTTGTACATATTCATATGTGGCTTTAGTACCATGTAGTGGTATCGTGTGCCCGTAATTTTAATGTAGTGCTCGTATTTGTAATATAGTGCCCTTTTATCGTAGTAAAATGTAGTGCCCTTTAGCGTAGTATCTTTGTAGCTATTGAAATTAATCATTTAATTATCTGTTAAACCCAAACATATCTTTAAAAAGTTGATAGTTCAAACTTCAAACACAAACTCTCTCGAATTCTAGTCAACAAACGTAAGAAAATAACATTAGAAAATAACAATATTTGTCAAACTAAGTATTTTTATATAAATATTTAATAATTAAATCTTGTATAGTTAAAAAAATTAATTATTTAATTTTATTATAGTAAAAAATATGTGAGTAATAAACTAATATATAAAATAATAAACTAACATATAAAATAATAAACTAACATATAAAATAATAAACTTAACATATAAAATAATAAACTAACGTATAAAATAATTCAATTTACAGTAGTAGTCATGGAGGTTCTGCCTGTGCATCCCGGACCTACATCGCTAGAGCTACTGTTGCTATAGGCCGAGCATAGGTCTTCCTATGTTTGGCCCAGACATTTCGCGCTAGATGGGTAGACGATATTTGAGACTTTCTTAGGGCCCACCCACATCATCCTCGTATAGTCAGACTCCTTCAGGATACGGGTTTCTATAGGATTATTGAGATCAGCCAGTTGTAGTTGGACTGGTTGTTGATCACGGCTTTGATAGAGCGGTGGAAACGGGAGACGCACACATTTCATTTACCCATTGGCGAGGCTACTATCACGCTTCACGACATGGAAGTTTTGTATGGGCTGCCGGTTGATGGACATCCAGTAGCTTACTCGCATGTGCTCAGAGATTACACGGGATTGCAGTACCTAGAGATGTTGCTCACCGGGTTCCAGCCAGCGAAGAAGGCTGCATTGAGTGGGGACAGTCGTTTGCACATGTTGTGCAGGCTATTGGCTTACATCTGTTCTACCAGTTAGGGCTACAGATATAGCAGTATACTGGCGTAGGAGCGATAACTTTGCACGAGTATGGCCGTCAGGTTAAGGATCTGGCTTCCCGGACATTGAGGTGAGCCCGAGATGACGAGCGCTTAGGACACGAGGCTGATTATTTGCCGCTAGAGTAGTACCATCATGGGCCAGCAGTGGAGCCTGAACGTGATCGACACGGCAGACATGCCTAGAGAGGAAGAGGTGTCCCACGAGGTCGCAGGGGTCGGCGAGGATATGGTCCCCAGCAAGGGGGCGTTGAGCCACCTGTTCAAGATTTTGGAGTTGATCAGTCGGGTGACCACCCTAAGCCACATGATGCTCCCCATGATATGCCGCCATTCAGCCTTCAGCTGACGCCAGGGACTTTGCAGGTGACCCTGTCAGCTCCATTGTTGATCGCGGGCACGTCCATTACGCGACATGAGTGAGATCAGTATTTTCCTGGTCCTCCAGAGCCATCGACGGTTGCTGATGATCGTCCGACACGAGATGTGCATAGTGGGTGCCGACTGAGTTATGGGTCATCATTGAGGGATGCTGAGTATCTTTCATAGGTGCAGGTTTGTTTGTATTACTATTATTTATATTTATTTTTATCTCATTGATTAGTCATTAATATCTAAAGCAATTTTTTTTTAAAGGCATCATCCTCGCCCGTCACGGAGGCCACTTTGTGTGACACGGACATGCCTAAGACGGATGATTATATTCAGGAGCCCGCCGAGATCATGGTAAGACCATTAAATTTGTTTTAGCTAATACGTATATTAGTAATATATATTTCATATACTAAAATATATTATTATTCTGTAGGTTATGCTGGACCGACGACCCCTTCTACCGAGCCTGCCATCCTTACCGACGATCATGCTTCAGCGCATCCTCCGATAAAGAGGCGGCGTGATGAGGATGATCCTGATAGTGTAGCCGGGCGGGATGGGATGCGCCTCAGGCCAGCCAATGCTTTAAAGCATACAGGTTGTGGGACACACTGTATTTTTTATTATCTGTACATATGACATTCAGTATATATTAGCAACATTATTTATGTTTTACATTATTTGCGCATGTGTTTTTATTTCTCGGGTTATTTATTAGTTTAATACTACAACACAAAAACAAAAATGACAACGGTACAAAATCCTCCTCAAACTCTTTAAATAAGGAAAAAATTGATGTATAGCGCCTTAAATATGCATGTCATACCCAGTTAAATTATTGGTCTATCAATTAAGTACAAAAGATTTATTAGTGGGCCCAACTTTTACGTATAGCGCTGTATTTAATCGCATTATACCATGTTGAATTATTGGCGTGTCAGTTAATACCAGAAGAATTATTAGTGGGCACAACTTTTACGTTTGTCTGTTAAGGTATAGTGCGGTGCAATACCATGCTATACATATTATGGTCCCCAAGTTTTTTTCCCACATATTTTAGTTCTTTGAGTCCAAAAGAATCACATTTTGGTTCCGGACTCTAGCTGGATGGTAATTTTCTTAAGGATGTGTTAAAAGGTGTATTGGAATGAAAAAATAAGCTGGAAATAAACTCAAAGTCAATCAAATCAATCAAAATCAGCATGTAATTCCATTCGAAGTCTCTTTTTTTGGCTATACTATGATACTCTATTAGTCAAACTCTACTTTATTCCTCATGTGTGCTATTTGTGGATAGTGAATAAAGTTACACGATCTCGTATTATTCTACTCGTGCTCTTGTTTAATTTGAGGCCTTAACAATCATTAATTTTTCTAATACTTCTTTACAAAGAGCACAAGTCCCATCAAAGTTAGTACGTAGTGGCTATGTTGGCCTACATGATATTTGATCATTTATTCAAAGAATAGACTATATAAACGTTAAAATATATATTTGGTTGACTTGGCAAAAGCTAATTTTAACCCTTTATTTGGGCGCCAGATGCAGTAAGACCAAAGAGAAGGGCTACTTTTCATGTTTTATTTATTGTATATATAAAAGAGAATGATGACTTTTAGAATGATTGTGATGTTATTATATGTATTCGTGTTTATTTCCTTAGTAATGAGTTGAGTTAAACGGACAAAATCATACTAGTTATACCTCCGCTTAGAAGGTATAGGTAAAAATGCCAATAAAGGCTTTCTTAATTTGGGTTCAGTGTTCTCAATGTTAGCAAACAAGAACCAAGAAAAACTTTAAGCGGTACATATTTGAAGAGAAACAGAGAAGTTACAAGGCGCAGAAAAGGTTAGCACAAAATTGATGGAAACAGATACTACATCACTTTATTTCTTTAGTTCAACTACACATTAAAACTTTCATCAGCATTAAAACAAAATAGATCATTATTACTTTTCTTTCTTTCTTTTTTTAAAATTTCAAGAAGCTATAGTTAACAAAGATAAACAAACACCAGTATCCCATAATTCCTGTGAAAGGTTATTTTGAGATGGGGGGGCATCAAGGAAACTGGGGTAACATTTGAGTTTCAAACTTTATCCTCGAACCACACTCGAAAGTAACATTGCAAGATGCATCAACCACAACAGTGTACTGGTGTACAGGCCTAGAAAGGAAAGGAGGCAAGTGAACCAGCAGATCACAGATACATTCACTATCGACTTGTTTCATCCACCTACAGCACTCCTCTTCTATAGGAGTTTCCTTGTGAACGTGGCGTCGTCCATGCCTGTGTCTGTGTCTTCTTTCTGGAGGAGGAGGAGGAGAAGGAGGTGACGGCGGTGGTAGAGGAGGTGATGGTGGAGGCCCTGGAGTGTATGGAAGCAATGAGCATGCATGATTCACAAGTGCAAATTGAGAGGCACAAAGTGGACGAGTGACAATAGGTGGCTGAGGCACCCATTGGCTTCTTGATCCACTTGGGTGCAGCACTAGGAAAACCACAATCAATACTATCTTTGTTAGGCTGTGTATGTCCATCTCCCCGATTGACAAAACGTTCTGCTACTTGACACTTGAAAAAGCAGCTTTCAAGGTCTTTGTTATATCCTCACTAATAAGTAGTAAGTACAAGTATCTACCTGCCACCAATCTATCTTTCACTTATATAGACTATAACCCTGCATTCACAAGCTTTCCATGGTATTCAAGTTAGGTACTGATTTTTAGGTTTCATCAGCCAAAAAAAATTGAAAGACAGAAAAGAGTGAATTTTGGTATGTATCTTATAGTAGAGCATATTAGGTCCATGGTTGAGAAAGCCTCTCTTTTTGTGTGAATGGTGCTTCTTTTTCTCAATGCAAAAATTGAGACAACTGAAAGCTTCCGAACTGTTACAAACAAACATACATAAATAAATAAATAGAAGTACTAAAAATCCAAGTGCTTACAATAAGTACTCATTTTTATCACCTGTTGAGGGAGGAGATGGGATTAGCAAACTATTTATCACATTCAATGTTTCTGATTTTCTTCCTTTTATTCCAAAGTTATTGGCAGCTGCCAGCTTGTTACTCTAGAGACTTATTGTTCCAAATTGGAGATGTCTATGAATCAGCAAAAGCATATAATACAAGGAATTAAACAAAAAACAGTACCAGTTGAAAAACATAAAGACAAGCAAACTAAAGGATTTATCATTCACAATCAGAAGGGCCTGGGTTTTACTTCTAAGAGTGCTCAAATACAATAAGAATTTTTTTTTAGAATTTCTATTACATTGGGGAATTTTTTAGAGTGAGTTGCTCTAGTGGTGAGCACCCTCCACTTCCAACCAAGAGGTTGTGAGTTCGAGTCACCCAAGAGCAAGGTGGGGAGTTCTTGGAGGGAGGAAGCCGAGGGTCTATCGGAAACCGCGTCTCTACCCCAGGGTAGGGGTAAGGTCTGCGTACACACTACCCTCCCCAGACCCCACTAGTGGGATTATACTGGGTTGTTGTTGTTGTTGTTGTTGTTGTTGTTGTTGTTTATTACATTGGGGAATCAAGGAAGCGGACGGGGGAGAGCGAGAATTAAACTCACTTATTTTAAGCCTTGTGATACAAAATGTTGCTTATACAAAAATGACTCTTTATTTCCTGACCCAACGTAGGTCAACATTACTGAGGTACAAATGTGTGCTGCAAACCATCGGTAAACCCCTTAATATATAAGCTTGGCTAGTTGTTGCAAAAATTATGGACAAAAATTTGGAAAAGAAAAAAAGAAAATGATGTATAGCAGGATCAAGGAGTTCCTATAAGCATAATATACTTCCAATACCAAGAGGTAAATGCAGCTAAGTCCAGCCCTAAACAATATCTTTACGAAGTTAAATTACCAATTGGAACTCCTCTAACAATTTGATCATAAAATATTACTCTACTTTAAAGAAACTTGGAAGCAAAAATATGAGATAGTTTCTGGTAGCTATGATGATGCCAGGAAATCCAACCAGTGCATATTATCCTCACAAAGGAAAAGTTTTAGATGGAGATCTCAATAACTACAACAAACAACAACGAATATGCCTCAATCCCAAATAGAGGGAGATCTGAATATTAACCAAACTAGAGGAACAAAGTCACACTAGTGTCAAACGTTAGTACAAACTAGACCATTTCCCTGGCCCTTACCCTTCTTTTTTGGCATAAGGGAAGGTGCTCAGAATTTCAGGAAAGGAAGATGAATATATACTGATCATGATTAACTCCATCGCACCAGACTTATCTTACAAAGAAATTAGCATCTGTAGCCTGTTCTCGGTCTGCAGGATGCTTATACTGAAAATTTAAATCATATTAAACATCCCCTGCAGTTATCATTAGGCCCATAAGTTTCCAACCACATCCCTTGCTCCACGAAACATAACTATTGTCCGGTCATCATATTGTCCACCTCTTTCATCTGTTCAATCACCACTTGGCTAGATAATTAGCATGTGCTCCCCTGTCATACCCAATGGAGCAGTCCACAAGTGCAATTATTATTGAGAAACTGCAATCTTCAGCAATTTTGCTAATTTGGTATGATCAATGATTTTATCACATCAGATATGTTCCACTTCCAGGATTGGCGCTTGGTAGTCATCATCTCACATTATGAACTGAGTTTATGCGAGGCTGACACCTCGTTTACAAGGCATGTTATATTTGCAGGTCGACAACAGAATAGCATAATCCATATTACTCGAATTTATTATGAATTATTCATCCTTCATGCTCAAATCTCCCTTCTAATGCAGCTATCGACATTGAATTAAAGATGCCTGCAAGAGGAAAATGCATTCAATCAGTTTCTTCTGTACAATATTCGAAACTTCTAACTTGTTGCATTAAGACCAAATAAAATCTCTGGCTACATGCTGGATCTTGCCTCCTTTCCACTGGAATTCTTCCTGCTGGTGACCCTTCTTGTCAGTCATTATCCTTTTTAGGAGATAGTTTGCTGCTTTCAGGGTCTTGAGCCGAGGGTCTATCGGAAACAACCTCTCTACCTACATAAGGTAGGGGTAAGGCTGCGTACTAACTACCCTCCCCAAACCCCACTTGTGGGAATACACTGAGTTTGTTGTTGTTAGTTTGTTGCTTTCAGGGTGTTTTACGGATAGAAAGCAATCCCCTGAGCGATTGGCATTGGACCATTCTTTTAAGATGCGGAGACATGAAACCTTAGTTCAGGAGCTATATTGTAGGTTTCATAGGTGCTCTCAACTGTTTGCAACTATTCACTGAACCATGCATGACGAACCAGATGAAAGTAACAATTGTTCAGGGACAAGGTAGACCTAAAATCACATGAAAGGAAGTTGTCTCGAAAGACCTACAAATTCTTTGAATCAATGCAGACTTAGCTAAAGATAGGGCACAATAGAAGAAAAGGATCCATATATGTGATACTTACTAGCTAGGAATAGGGTTTAAATTTGTTAGAGAACTTTTAATATTATTATTATTATCATTATTATTATTATTGTTACTTTATCTATATAATATTTAACTTATTTTCACTACTCTTATGTTATTTTGGCAATGATGATGATATGAGTTGAGCTTAAAAAGAAAAGTGAGGATCCATATTGCCGACCCCAACTTTATTTGGAACTGAGGCGTAATTGTTGTTGTATATAGGACTCATATCCAGCTTCATCTGCCATATTTTGGTGGATAAGATTTGTCATTTAATGAAGCTTTATAGGCACACCAGGAACGAAACTTGCTAAAATCAGGAAGTCCTGAAATGATTATCGGCTTAATAGTAAATGGAGGATAACTCATCAATAAGAAGAAGGAAAAAAATGTAACCAACGGATAAGGCAGTATTATCCTCCGTTATAGGGCATAAGAAGAGAGATGGTTAAGTTCTCATTATTTCATTTCAAAACCATCATATCAGCAACTCTTACAGCCCTTAGATAATGGAAAGGAAACAAAGAAGAGTAGAAACAAGAGACATCAGGGTATGGGAGTGTGGGGAAAGAGAGAGATGCATGCCAAAGAAGGTTTATAAAAATTAAGACTCTGTTGGTCTCAAAATATGTCGAGAATAGATTGTCAGCTTGAACTCCTTTTCAGAAAGAAAAGGAGATATTCAGGTTGAACTTAAATTCTCGTTGAACTTAAATTCTCATATGAAGCAATTAATTTTAAACTAAGAATGTCCATCCAAATTTGTGAAGTTGGGTTTCTCAACAATAATATCTTGTCCCAAATTTTTTGAAAAGACGCAGCTGCTTTGCAAAAACAGTGTCTACTAAGATCATAAGTGCTCTGTTAATTTGCAAGTTGCAATGAGCAGTAAATAATTACCCAGAAATCTCAACTCTCTGCTTTGCTAGTCAAAGTCACCAAGAAAACAAGAATTTGCAGAAGCATGTGCTGAAACCCAAAGTGATGTAACCCTTGGTCTGAGGGAAGTAGAAGTTTGCAGAGAAAAAGAACGAGTTGGTACAAACAACTGAATCATATGAACAGCATCTTTTGGTTTCATTTGTCAGAAGAAATCCTCTCTGAAACGTAGCATATTCAAAATGAATATTCCCTCACTGAGACCCAGGAAATGAAGACTCCTTGTTCTAACATCACTAGCCATTTTGTATTTACACCCAACTTGACTTTCAAGATGAAGTTAGTGTTGACAGCTCGGCATCTACCTCCTCGTCCAGGAGCTCCTCCTCATATTTATGATAGTCTAGTCCAGTATTGCTAACTGACATCATTTTCATGTCCTTCTGCACCATCTCTCTTTGCAATCTCAATCGATCAGCTTTCTGCTTGTGGCCCTCAGCAAGTAACTCAAGAAATTTGTCTTTAATCTCGAGAAGTGGGTCTCGATCAATCAGCTCACTATCCTTGTATGCTTCCCTAAGCATTGCAGTTTTAATCCCACACTTCAACGACATATAAAATATCCCCGAATGCCTAGTAAATACATTCGAGAATGCGTTTGAGAACCTACATTCGTCACTAAACTTCCCCAAAATGTCGATAGGAACCCTCTTATAAATAGAAAGCGATAGCAACTCGTGGAAAAACCCCACAGTCCTCTTCTCCATCTCTCGTGAAGATTGATCCAAATGTGATACATCATTGTAGGGTGATATATAAGGAAGCTCCATCCAATCTCGAATCCACTCTCTCACTTCCTTCCTAATGAAAAAGCCCGGAGGAAGTTTCCAGTTAAACGCTGGCCTAGTTCTGATCCCCGTTAACCTTGATTCTTCCTCAGCTCTAAGCTCAATCACCGACTTCACAAACTCCGGGTTCCATGTAACTAATTGTAAAAATGATTTTCCCTCCCCAGGTTCACCAATTAAGTTAAAATATTCTGGATATTTTGGCACCAAATTTACCAAAAAATCATTCGGGAACCCGAATTCCCTCTTTACCTGTACTAATTTATCTGCACTTACAACCTTATCCTTAGACATCATTAAAAGTTTGCATAACTTAGAAACCAAAAAGTTTTCATTTTTAACATAAATACTACTCTCCTCTTCCAAGAATTGCCTTAATCTATCGCTTGGCCGAATGAACGCGACCGGGTCGGATTTAGGCCTGACCCGATCCATATAAGTATCGAATAATCCGGGGTTCAAATCAAGAAAAGTTTTGATTTTAACGGGCAACTTCAATCTTTCGCGGCGTTTCTCCAAATAGTGAAGTGGAATTACCTGACCCGGTTCGTTTAGCACTTCTTTAACAACTCTTGCACAATGCTTCCATTTTTTGTCGTCTTCGATTGCTTGGTCTAGCTTTGAGTCCTTGCGCCATGCTACTTTAAGGCTTGAGATTGATGCTGTGAATTGCGTGAAAACCCTAAATTCATGGGGTTTCCGATTTGAGCATCTGAGCAAATAGACAAGCCGATTTGCGAGTTGCATACCTGGGTTTAGGGTTTTGGTGTAATTGTGGAACAGGAATTGCGTTGAATTCTAGGGTTTAGGGTTTTGGTGAAATTCCGGGACCCGTGTTTCAACTGAACGGGTTTGATTTGGGCTTGGTCATATAATGCTGGGGCATTTGTTTTGGGGTCACAATTGAGTGGAAATGACACCCGGTAGCCACTTTTAAGTGTGTTGTTTAATATATATATTCACAATTTACAATATACTTAAAAATTAGTCAATTTTGCTCAAACTTCAGGGCACGGCGTCCTAGAGCTTAAAACACAAAATTCAAACTTCAGGACATTGTGTCCTAAAGTTCGAAAATTGTGTCCAGAAGTTCGAATCTTATGTCCTGAATTTTAAATTAGTAGTTTAGAAATTCAGGATATTTGGTCTTGAATTTCAAATTAGCAGCTCAAAAATCCAGGATACTAAGTCCTGAATTTCCAAATTCAGGATACTTAGTCCTGAAATTTGGGTGAATTGGCTAATATTTAAATACATTATAAATTATGGATATATTTTAAATAGCGGGCTTAAAAGTGACTATTGCTGCACTTCGCCCCACAATTGACGTTATACCCATTTTGCACAAAAAATTGCAAGTCTACCCATTTTAGGATCACTTCGGACTTATCAGGTGTGAAGTTAAAAAAAATAGTCTGAAGTGAAATACGCTTAAGATCAATTAAGTCTAAAGCGCAAAAATTGCACTTAAGATATACGTAAGGTCAAATAGATTTGAAGTGCAACAAATGTTTTCATACACTTAAGGTTAAATAGGTCTGAAGTGAAAAACTTGCACATCGGATGCATGTAAGGCTAAATAGATCTGAAGTGCAACCAATATTTTCATGTATTTACGGTCAAATAGGCCTCAAATAAAAAAAAATTATATTTCAGATGCATTTAAGGCCAAATAAGTATGAAGTGCAAATTGCCGAGAAATAGAAATTATTTTTCGAATTTCAACAATCCAATACACAATTCAACACTTAAATCTACTCCAAATGAGATCAAATTTGAAACATAACCTCCAAATATCATCAAGAACAAACTCCAACATCAATTTGTCAAAAAAATAATAAATCTAACAAATCCATTTTACAATTAATAAGAAAAAGAAGAAGAAGAAGAGGAAGAACAAAGCCTAAGCAGTAGTAAAAAAATAAAGCGTCACATCACCTCAACACTGTAAAATACCATAAACCACCTTAAAACATGCTCACAACCACCATATAAATTTGCCGTCACTTTATTTTCACGGCGAAGAAGAAGAAGAAAAAAAAGAAGAAGCACTACAAAAAAAAAGCAAATTTGCGACCGTCAAATCAGTCGGAAATCGTGTTTTTCCGACGGATTTCCGACTGAAAAGTGTCAGTCGGAAAACACGTGGTATCAATATATTTGCGACAGAATCAATCGAAAATTTACAATGAATTCAATCACAAATTGAAAAATATGGGGACATTTGAAATTAGGCCATTTGCGTCCGAATCAGTCACAAATTTAACGACTAATTCAGTCGCTGACTAGAATTAAAAAAATAAATATAAATTAAAAGTTGTAATTGATTCCGTCGGAAAATTAAAAAATAAAATTAATTTTTAATTAATTATTCCGACTGAAACAGTCGAAATATTGATTATTAATTAATTAAAAATATCGATATTTCTTCATTTGCGACTGAATAATTAAATTTTGTTAGAAATTTTCATTTTGCGACTGAATCAGTCGCAAATCTGGGTAATTCCTGGTGAGATTTGCGACTGATTCAATCGGGCATTTTTAAACAGAATTCTGCTGTATTTCTAATTACACAACCATCCAAATAAAACAACCAACCAAACACTTAACAACCAAACAAAAACCTAATATAGCAATCCAAAACTTAATATAACAATCCAAATTCAATATTTACTACAAAACGAACAATAATATTTATAACAATTCAACCAACTAATCAAACAACCAACTATCAAACAACATAAATTACACATCTCTCTAACTTCAACTCTAAAATATTCAAATAGCCTATTCAGAATCAGTCTCCTCCTCAGATTCAGACTCCATTGCAGCTCCTTTGTTGCTTTTTTTTAAACAATTTTTGGATCAAAGCCTGAGTTGTTTGAAATTCTTGCGATGTTTGATCCACTTTTTGATGCATAGCTTCCATGTCTTCTTGGGAAACTGATGCCCCCAGTGAATAATGTTGCTGGTGGACGGCTGGAGGATGGTTGTACTCCAATCCCGTAGACTCGACCTTTATTTATTATTTTTACGAGAAATAAAGAAAAGAAAGTAAAAGAGAGTAAGAAAACAAACACACAACTTTCAAACTAATACCAAAATAGATAATTACATAATATTTATACCTTTATTCACGCCACCAGCCGCATGTGTCCAAATTGCAGTCATATCCTCCGGGGCTGGCTGAGTTTGTCGCCATGCATCAAGATCAATATGATACTTGTCCTGAAATAAAAATAATACACGTTATATAAATAAAATAAATCAGGAGGAAAAATAATATAGTGTTGGTGTTGGGATCATACAAATGTCTCTGAAGCACGCGATTCGACTCATCCTTCTCGTGTGCCGTCTTTTTTCTTCTTCTTATGGGTCTCCGCAAAGACCTCAACATAAGTCACATCTCCCCCACGATCCTTTTTCATGAAAATTAAAAAGTAATTAGAGATATATATGTATATGTATATATATGTTCAATTTGCATACTTGTAAAACTAAGAATATTTTGTAATGAAATTACCATTCTCAAATGATGGGCTGCAAAACTAATAGAACCTCCAGTATGTAATGATCCACCCTTAGTAGATGCTCGGTTTAACTTTGAATGTTCACTCTTCTTCTTCTACTTAGGGGTGTTCCTCTTCGCCAAGAGCTGACTCCAGACATCTTCACGTATCCAATCAGGCCTGAAGATGATCGTATTGTACACTGTCTCACGGTACCGGCAACTGTAGAAGTACTGGTAGATGGGGATGCAGCTGCGTGAGAGCCTCCAGGAACATCTCAAAGGCATCCCTCATCATGTCATTGAATCTATAATTTTCAACATTATTCTCCATTACAAGACTACCCTCCTCACCACTAAAAGAATTATGAAAATCAACATCATTTACGCTATCAAGATTCTCCCCTTGAGCAGTCCATACATAATAATTTTTCATAAATCCCTTTTGAAAAAGATGACATGTAACAACATCTTCTCCCAATAACTTAACACACTTGCATTTCACACAAAGGCACCTGATCACGCCCAACTATGCATTTTAAAAGGGACTAAGCGGTCGTTGTAAATATAATCTGGTTTATAAGTCCGGAGTCGAATCCCACAGAGAAATAAGGCTTAGCTACATTTGTTCAATATTTCTAAGAAACACAAGTCCAAATAATTTTCTAGTTATAAAGATTGATTTTTATTTCTACTAATTAACTAACAAATATTATAAAGTAGTAAAATTATCAACTAACAAGGATGAAATTGGAGACAAGCCTAAGGAGGTCTAGAGTTATGATTTCCTCAATTGTCGGAATCCTTCCCGCTACGCCTTCTATAATTTCTCCTAAGTATTCTCTACCGATCGTGAGTACTTTGGGTCTCTCTCTCTCTCTCTCTCTCTCTCTCTCTCTCTCTCTCTCTCTCTCTCTCTCTCTCTCTCTCTCTCTCTCTCTCTCTCTCTCTCTCTCTCTCTCTCTCTCTCTCTCTCTCTCTCTCTCTCTCTCTCTCTCTCTCTCTCTCTCTCTCTCTCTCTCTCTCTCTCTCTCTCTCTCTCTCTCTCTCTCTCTCTCTCTCTCTCTCTCTCTCTCTCTCTCTCTCTCTCTCTCTCTCTCTCTCTCTCTCTCTCTCTCTCTCTCTCTCTCTCTCTCTCTCTCTCTCTCTCTCTCTCTCTCTCTCTCTCTCTCTCTCTCTCTCTCTCTCTCTCTCTCATATATATAGAGAGAGAGAGAGAGAGAGAGAGAGAGAGAGAGAGAGAGAGAGAGAGAGAGAGAGAGAGAGAGAGAGAGAGAAATATACACACTAAATAGGTACAGTTAATTGATGGTCATTCAATCAATAACAATAAATACATAGTTGAACAAGTAGAGGAATCCAACGACTCAATTATATAAAAACATAACAAGAATTTATCCTACAAAAGGTTCTATCAAAACTCTAGATAAAAAATTAGCTATGCATAATAGTATGCAAAACTACAATACTAGAATTCATAACCAATAATGAAAATAGGAAGAAGGAAGTGAAAAACGCATAGAAGAATTCGCCTTCTTTCTCCTAGCGTGTTCTTGCATCCTTAGGCCGAATCCCATCTCCAAAAACGTCTTCCTTGGTGGAGTCAGACCCTCAAAATGACTCTCCTTCAAGAGTGGAAACTCCCTTTTGCCTCTCTAATCTTCTCTCCCCTAAAAAATAGGTTTAAACTTTTATACATGTTGAGGGCATGTAGGGTGAAACCCGTCCTTAGCCATCTCGCTTGGCGCCTGGCGCCAACCAGGACACCGAAATGTTTCACATTATGCTTTTGGCGTTTTGGTTGGTTCCTGGTACTAACCTGGGCACCAATCTCATACTCCCTCCAAATTATCCTATTTTTACTTCACTTTGCATGCAAGCTTGCCAAATCACTTCAAATTGACTCCTACACATATAAACACCATTATTACGCTCAAGTCACAAATATTTACACCAAAGTTAACAAGATTGAGGTATAATGCAAGGCAAATTACATGTGAAAATATGGATTTTTAGTTTAACATCACCACCCCACAGTTAAACTCTTGCTCGTCCTCGAGCAACCTAAAACCTTGCTAACCAAACAATGCACGCAAGACATCATACAATGGAGGAACATTTGGAAATTCAAGACATGACACATATGACCATGGTTGATACTAACAATTGAGCCCTTGCGTACACATTCATACCTTTCCCAACTTTCACATGCCGGAATATTTGTGACCAATTAAAAACACTCAAACAACCTGCACATAACTACCCAACCTCAAAGATCAACTCATCACTAATAAGCACTCTCAACACGTGCACTCACCCAACAAGAGATATTTAATAACGTCACATATCCGTCATGGACTCGTGTGTCTCACCAAAGAATAAGAGGGTATTTCGTCCATACATTCAAATATACATTCGAATATAATTTAAGGACATCACATATATAAACAAAGAACCACTCTACTAATATAAGCTCGCACAGTCTAAGATCAATTAGGTCTTTACGGGTTGTAATGTAGGCTACGGGACGGGTAGTATATATTTTGGATATAGTGACTAACCCTCCTAAGCACTTTAATACACTATACTTAACTTTCAAATACACACCTTTCATGACCAATTCAAGCAATGCCACGAAACCATATACAACTTGGACCTTTTTCTTTAAGCACAACTATGCATTCACTAGCCCGGATCACGATGAATATGAGGTGTATTTTCTATATATACTTTTTCTCTTTTTTGTAATTTCTTATTTTTTTTTCTTCAACGCTCTCCATAAATTTAGGTTGCCCAGCTAATGATCTTTCAAAACATACATGCACCTTTGGCCTTTCTATGGTTCCACTCAAAAGCTACCCCAACTCTCACCTTACTCTTCTAGCGACTTAAGTGTTTTCGGAGGTAAAGGTTCGAAAAGATTTAATTAAGAACAAAACGGGAACCGGCTTGTAATGTGGGTGCCAAAGAAAAGGCTTATAGGTTCAAATGGGCTATCTACGGATAATTTTATATATGGTGGCATAATATCTCAATGGACAATCAAATAAATGCCTACATCATCTCTTAGACTCACAAAACTTACTTATTTTGCTTCGACTAACACACGGGGCAAGTTCTAGACAAATACAGATAGCACAGAATGTGATCAAAACCTCACATCACACAATGCACATGACCACAGTTGGGACGGTTTAATTCCAACTCTCAAGTTTAAGCAAGTAATCACAAAATCAAGAGTCAAGTAACTGAGAGAAAATGTCACAGACATGCTATTTAATCTTTCACGGCATCAACTTTCATTAAAACATGTTAGGAATGTAATTTGCATGCTAAAGCCTAACTATGCTAGCATCAAACATGTCAAAAGGCACATAAGACCACTCAAGTTTTCTTTCCTCAATTTCCTAAAAATAAAAATTATCCGGTTCAAGTTACATCCCCTGAAAAAGAACCGATGCCGAAAGAAAAACCAAGGGAGATTATTATATACCTACGACTAAATAAAAAATATTTTTGAATCTTTTTCATTAAACCTTAATCCCTCAAGAAAACTGTCCAAGAGATCCATCGTCAGGAAATGTCCCTCTTTTTAAAAAAAAGAAGAAGTTAAATTAACACAACTGAAATAGCATAGAAAGTCACCCCTACAATCTCATCACTCCACACTTAAAATTGTGCATTGTCCCCAATACACACCCATAAATATAAGAGGGTAAAAGAAAATTCCTAGTAGGCCAAAGGCCGAAGCATTAGCATCTGGGGTACTCAGACTTCCCACATACTTGATTCTTTATGCGGGCACCCCACACTTAATTCTAACCATCTCACTTGTTTTTGCTTTATTCCAATGGCCTTGCTCCCCATGCTACTAGAAAAATCAAAAATAACACTACAAGAATAATACAATAATAAAAAATAAAAATGGCAGCACATACAATACAATGCATCGCACTACACTCGGGCCTTTAAAGTAGAATGATCAGAGAATTCTTTGCCTCAAGTCACTACCCACGCAATTATGATACACTACAATTTAATGAAACACCTAAAAGAGAGGAAAAAAAATACAATACATGACAAGTGCACACAGATAGGCTCACACATACGACCTTTGTGCACGACATTACTCTCTAATACCCACACTCACACCTTAGCACCAACAAATAATGCTCGGCAACTCAGACTTCGCCGGCCATCAATAATGTTCTTTCAATAATTTCATCGAATACTTGGTGCGAAACACTTTTATTCAAGTCTTTCAAACCATTGGACAAGTGCCATACCCTCCCAAATTAAATGAGGTGGTGAAACTTTGAGTTTTTCCACCTCGTAGTCAATTAACAACGCCAAAACAGCATACTATTCACTACACACTTGCCAACACTCTACGCTATGAGAAGTTGGGTGGGGAAAGAAGAGTGAGAGATGAGAAAACAACTATAATACAAAATCAGGAAGTAATTAAACAAAAATAGAAGAAAAGACAACAAGAAAAAAAAATGAAAATAAAAGAAGAAGAAGAAAAAGAAGAAGAAGAAGAAGAAGAAGAAGAAGAAGAAGAAGAAGAAGAAGAATTACTCACCTTGTGCTTGAGAGAAGAAGAAGTAGCGAATGGGGGAAAGGGATTACGGAGAGAGAGAGAATTGGGCGGGTAGGGGTTAGGGATTTAGGGAGAGATGGGTCGGGTTGGGGGTAAGATGGGTCGGGTTGGGGGTAATGTTTTATTATTATTAGGTGGGGTGACGGGGTTGGGGTAAAACGGGTAGGGGACTTACCTGGGCGTTTTCATCCGCGCTTGGCACTGAAGAAGGCAGTTGTGCGTTTTTTTTGTTTCTGCCTTTGCTGTTTTCATTGGCACTCGGCACCTAGCTGGGCGCTGAACTGCTTCTAATTTTTTTTAAAATAAAACTAAATGACAGCTAGACAAAAACAAGAAAATTGGGTAGCCTCCCAACAAGCGCCCGATTTAACGTCGCGGCACTATGTGAATCACTTTCTGCCTCCATTTTGAACTTATGAATTGAACCCCAAGTTTTGGTTCAAGCTTATGATTATGCTCCTGGGATGGTGGAATGAATCTAACTGGCCCAAGAAAACAATGTAGTATTCTGCACTTCTTGGCCTTTAGATGAGGTGTGTAATTCCGACTTTCTCGCAAGAAGAATTCGAGAATGTAGTCACCTTGTTCCTCATTCCTTGACTCCTCAAGTGGCTCGGATGACTCTATTTCTATATCATCATCCAAACACAATGTGGAAAAATACTTGGAGTGTGGACCAATGCGCTCAACTACATGAACATTGGGACTGTCTACATCCTCAACACCAATGACATTAGAGTCAACTAAATATATATCCTCAATATCCTTGGTTGACTCTAGTATCTCTTCTACAACATTGGCATCCTCAAATTCTAGTTTGATTGATTATTGGTATTCTACTCTGACCTCCTTCATTAGAACCTCAATTTCGGTATCTAATTCATGCTCTTCTTGGCTACTATCCACAATATTGGCTTGTTGAGCATTAAATGTTTCAACTAGTTGACTCACTTGTGCCTCCAAGTTGCGAATAGTAGCATCTTGCCTTTGTATGTGCAGTTGTGTCTCATTATTTTGTTCCAAAAGGTACCATAGCATATCTTTGATCTCTTTCAGGTCATTATCCCTGGGTTCTTTGTTCCTATTAACTTCACAAGAAAAATAAGAACCATCAAAGTAAGGGGTTGGGAGAAGATAAGAAATATAAGCACAACCATAAAAGTGACCATCTTGACCACCACACATATCACATACATTCCACACATAAGATTGAGTTGGTGCACATAAGTCGCTCTCGGGAATATTTTGAAAATTTTGCCACAGGAGGTTTCCTCCACAATACACACAAGGAAGATCAACGGTAGAATTACCAACATCAAAACTCCCATAAGTCCACGATGCCATGTTTCTAAAATCAACAAGTAAACAAAAATAAAAAAATCAAATAAAAGAAAATAAAACTTCAAACTTGCAACCTAGCAATATGTACACCTACAGCTACACTGTTAGTTCCCCGGAAATGACTCCAAAATTTGATCACGCTCAACTATGCCTTATAAAAAGGACTAAGCGGTCGTTGTAAATATAATCCGATTTATAAGTCCGGAGTCGAATCCCACAGAGAAATAAGGCTTAGCTACAATTGTTAAATATTGCTAAGAAACATAAGTCCAAACAATTTCCTAGTTATAAAGATTTGATTTTTATTTCTACTAATTAACTAACAAATATTATAAAGCAGTAAAATTATCAACTAACAAGGATGAAATTGGAGACAAGCCTAAGGAGGTCTATAGTTATGATTTTCTCAATTGTCGGAATCCTTCCCGCTACGCCTTCTATAATTTCTCCTAAGTATTCTCTACCGATCGTGAGTACTTTGGGTGTCGTAGATCTCTCTCGAGCAACTACCACAATTTACTAGGCGTATTCTCTCGAACTATGCTAGTTGGCACTAATTCAGTGCTCACTACGATCGCACCAAGGTTTCGTTATCTCTAATCCCACCTCTAAACCCTCCGTATTGATCTCTCACATACGTTATGAGTGATGTTGTTCAACAACTACCAAAATGCATACTCTCTCTCTCTCTCTCGAGCAATATACATACTAAATATGGACAGTTAATTGATGGCCATTCAATCAACAACAATAAACACATAGTTGAACAAGTAGAGGAATCCAACGGCTCAATTATATAAAAACATAACAAGAATTTATCTTACAAAAGATTCAATCAAAACTCTAGATAAAAAATTAGCTATTCATAATAGTATGCAAAACTACAGTACTAGAATTCATAACCAATAATAAAAATAGGAAGAAGGAAATGAAAAACTCATAGAAGAATTCGCCTTCTTGCTCCTAGCGTGTTCTTGCATCCTTAGGTCGAATCCCATCTCCAAAAACGTCCTCCTTGGTGGAGTCTGACCCTAAAAAATGGCTCTCCCTCAAGAGTGGCGGCTCCCTTTTGCCTCTCTAATCTTCTCTCCCCTTAGAAAATAGGTTTAAAACCCATTTTCTACATGTTGGGTGCGTGTAGGGTGAAACCCGTCCTTAGCCATCTCGCTTGGCGCCTGGCGCCAACCAGGACACCGAAATGTTTCACATTATGCTTTTGGCGTTTTGGTTGGTTCCTGGTACTAACCTGGGCACCAATCTCATACTCCCTCCAAATTATCCTATTTTTACTTCACTTTGCATGCAAGCTTGCCAAATCACTTCAAATTGACTCCTACACATATAAACACCATTATTACGCTCGAGTCACAAATATTCACACCAAAGTTAACAAGATTGAGGTATAATGCAAGGCAAATTACATGCGAAAATATGGATTTTTAGCCTAACATCACCACCCCACAGTTAAGCTCTTACTCGTCCTCGAGCAACCTAAAACCTTGCTAACCAAACAATGCACACAAGACATCATACAATGGAGGAACATTTGGCAATTCAACACACGACACCTATGACCATGGTCGATACCAACAATTGAGCCCTTGCATACGCATTCATACCTTTCCCAACTTTCACATGCCGGAATATTAGTGACCAATTAAAAATACTCAAACAACCTGCCCATAACTACCCAACCTCAAAGACTGACTCATCGCTAATAAGCACTCTCAAAACGTGCACTCACCCAACAAGAGATGTTTAATAACGTCACCTATCCGTCATGGACTCGTGTGTCTCACCAAAGAATAAGAGGGTATTCCGTCCATACATTCAAATATGCATTCGAATATAATTTAAGGACATCACATATATGAACAAAGAATCACTCACTCTCACACGGAAATTCATATGCACTCCATGGCTATACCATAGGCTTGCCCGTAGTGTATATCTCCACTAATCTAAGCTCGCATAGTCTAAGATCAATTAGGTCTTTACGCATCCTAAGTACTTTAATACACTATACTTAACTTTCAAATACACACTTTTCATGACCAATTCAAGCAATGCCACGAAACCATATACAACTTGGCCCTTCTTCTTTAAGCACAACTATGCATTCACTAGCCCGGATCACGATGAATAGGAGGTGTATTTTCTATATATATTTTTTTTTTCTTTATTTACCTATCCAGCACTCTCCATAAATTTAGGTTGCCCAGCTAATGATCTTCCAAAACATACATGCACCTTTGGCCTTTCTATGGTTCCACTCAAAAGCTACCCCAACTCTCACCTTACTCTTCTAGCGACTTAAGTATTTTCGGAGGTAAAGGTTCGAAAAGATTTAATTAAGAACAAAATGGGAACCGACTTGTAATGTGGGTACCAAAGAAAAGTCTTATAGGCTCAAATGGGCTATCTACGGATAATTTTATATATGGTGGCATAATAGCTCAATGGACAATCAAAGAAATGCCTACATCATCTCCTAGACTCACAAAACTTACTTATTTTGCTTCGACTAACACACGGGTCACGTTCTAGACAAATACAGATAGCACAGAATGTGATCAAAATCTCACATCACACAATGCATATGACCCATGTCAGGACAGTTTAATTCCAAATCTCAAGTTTAAGCAAGTAATCACAAAGTCAAGAAGTATTAATCAATAAAGCACTACATGAACAATGAGTCAAGTAACTGAGAAAGCGTCACAGACAGGCTATTCAATCTTTCACGGCATCAACTTTCATTAAAACATGTTAGGAAGGTAATCTACATACTAAGGCCTAACTATGCTAGCATCAAACAGGTCAAAAGGCACATAAGAGCACTCAAGTTTTCTTTCCTCAATTTCCTAAAAATAAAAATTATCCAGTTCAAATTACATCCCTAAAAAGAACCGATGCCAAAAGAAAAACAAAGGGGGATTATTATCTACCTACGACTAAATAAAAAAAATATTTTTGAATTTTTTTCATTGGACCTTAATCCTTCAAGAAAGTTGTCCAAGAGATCCATCGTCAGGAAAGGTCCTTTTTTTTTAAAAAAAAAAAAGGAGTTAAACTAACACAATTAAAATATCATACAAAGTCACCCATACAATCTCCTCACCCCACACTTAAAATTGTGCATTGTCCCCAGAGGCGGATCCAGGATTTCAGGAGGATGCGTGCACCACTACCCGACCACCATTTGATTTGATCTTCTAAAATTTTACCATGCACTGACAACAACTTGACAAGTACAGAACAATCAATATTATTATTACAAAAACTTATCATTCCATAGACAAATATCAATAAATAGTTTTCTTACCTTGGAGAACTATCAATGATAACATCGTTATTTATAGTTACAAATACTAAGCTCGATATATTAAAATTAAATAACTAATCAAAAAGAGAGTGGTAAATGAAAAAAGAGGGAACTTGAAATTGAAAAGATTCAAATTAATTTAAATTTCATTTTTAGAGTTTTTGAAACTCAATGATTGAACCAAAAAAAAGAATAAAAAAAACACAAAAAAGAATCCAATAAAAATGAAATTTTAATATAAGGATATATCAAATGGTGAACCCCAAAACAGAAGAATGCATGGAAAAAGAAAGATAGGGCATGAGATTTGAACAGAAAAGAAAGAAAAAGAGAAATAGAAAAACGGCTGAGAGGGGATTCGAACACTAGACCTAGAGACTAATGGTGCACAAAACTGCCACTACACCAAACGCTCTTTTGACCATGGGTTCCTACATGGCAAATTAAGTAGGTTATCCGAAAAATACCACTGTGATACACAGTTTAAGGAGGGGAGTATGGGTTCACGTGCCCCATGTCCCTACACGTGGATCCGCCTCTGATTGTCCCCAATGCACACCCATAAATACAAGAGGGTAAAAGAAACTCCCTGGTAGGCCAAAGGCCAAAGCATTAGCATCTAGGGTACTCAGACTTCTCCCATATTTGGTTATTTGTACGGGCACCCCACACTTAATTCTAGGATGAAACCCATCCTTAGCCGTCTTGCTTGGCGCCTTACACCAACCAGGACACCGAAATTTTTCACATTCTGCCTTTGCCGTTTTGGTTAGTGCCTGGCACCAACCTGGGCACCAAACTCATATTCCCTCCAAATTCTTCTATTTTTACTTCACTTTGCATGCAAGCTTGCCAAATCACTTCAAATTGACTCCTACACATATAAACACCATTATTACGCTCGAGTCACAAATATTTACACCAAAGTTAACAAGATTGAGGTATAATGCAAGGAAAATTACATGCGAAAATATGAATTTTTAGCCTAATATCAGCACCTAATCGTTCCTTCAATACGAAAATCTTCAAGTGTCCTTGCCTTAGCAATAAATCCAACAACCCCTTCTTTAAATTCATCCCTTAACCCCACACAATTAGGATGATTCCTATTATACATTCTTCTACGATGAGCAAATGCCATCTATATAAATAAATAAAAAACTAGAAGTTGACATATTTATTTTATTTATACTACTTACTAAGTTATATTCTCCCAAAGGTTATCTGTCACGACCCAATTTCCCCTCCGTTGGGTATCGTAATGACACCTAGTCTTAGGGACTAGGTATGCCTAACATTTACTGAATAACAACCATAATAAATAACATCTAACAATTTAAAATGGAATTCTTTATAAAAATTTACAATTCCCAAAATCGGTAGTACAAGTCATAAACTCTACAGAGATTGCTACAAATTTCTAAATACAAATGTTTGGAAATAGGTAAAACAGTGTGAATACAAAATAGGAAGGTGACTCTAAAGCCTGCGAACGCAGCCGCATGTTTACCTTGAGTCTCCACAGCAACAATCCGCACAGCTAGCTAATGATCAACTAACTTCGAAATACCTGGATCTGCATAAAAATATGCAGAAGTGTAGTATGAGTACATCACGGCGGTACCCAGCAAGTATCAAGACTAACCTCAGTGGAGTAGCGACGAGGTACAGTCAAGACACCTACTGGACTAAATAACCTGAACAAGTATAAGTATAAAAACAATAGAGTATGATATCTACATAAAGACTACGCGAAGTGGCAATTAATACGGTAATTGCAATAAGGAAGGAAAACAACAACTATCAGCGGAACACCATAATAATGACATAGAAGAATGAACGGAAACACAGCCTAAGTCCGATAATCACAGATAAAGAAACGACAAGTAACAACTCAACAATATGACAACTTTCACACCGGGTTTTAGTCAATAAACTCCACGAGGTATCGAACCTCACATTATTCATAACTCACGGGTCTCAATACCTGAACCCTAACACTTGGCATCTTGTGCCCTCATTACACCTCATAACCGCACTGACGACTCGCGTGCCAAATAGAGCCATTCTCACATAGAAGGCAAGTAAGCAAGGGTGTGCATTTATACTCAACAATATCAAGAAAACCTCTTATCCGATAAGAGTGGTTAACTACGTGTATGCTTGTGCAAGTGTCCTAACATAGTTCATACCGGCTAGTGAGAATAAGAAAAAGAATGGACATCACGTAGAATATTTTTCTCACAACCTTCACAAGATAAAGATCATACAGATAATTGTACCACTACACAAATATCAACACAAGAATGCCCCCAGACCATCAAAAATCATCACAAATCAATCTCTGACATAGCCCACTTTGTCTCGTCACATGTGCAATAGTAAAGTAAATGCCCGCCTTGTCTCGCCACACGTGCATAATAATGTTCCCACCTTGTCTCGCCACATGAGCAACCTACATATATATATATTCCGCTTCGTCACGTTGCATGTGCAAATATCAATAGTAACAATAGCACGGCAGAAACCTCGTGCAACCCTATAACAAGGAGATGTCAACAAAGGGCACTCCCGAGATACCGTCTCGTAGTCCCAAATGTAAATGCTCAACAGGGGATCTCCTGAGGTACCGCCTCGTAGTCCCAAAAGTAAATATGCAAGACAAGGGGGATCTCCTGAGGTACCGCCTCATAGTCCCAAAGTAAATATGCAAGACAGGGGGATCTCCCGAGGTACCGCCTCGTAGTCCTAAAATAAATATGCAAGAACAACAAGTACAACAACAACAATAACACTAATACAAGGGTACGACAAATAAATCAACTCAGAAATTCCAGAACTCAAAGGAACGGAGGAACAAATTCACAAGGAGTGGCCACAATAGAGAATGCTAGTCATAATGAGAACAACTCAACAAGGGAGAAAATAATATATAACAACGGTCCCACAAAGTACAGTTCAACAACGAGGGAGATATCACGAGTCATTAATTCCAATAAGGATAAGTCAACTAAGATATAGGATATCTAAACTTCTTTTAAGGTTGTTCAAGTACGAAAGAGACACAACAACTACAATTAAGGATTAGCAGTATAAAGAAAATTATAGCCTTAGTTAAGGATGAACAATTACAGAAGAAATAATTATAACTTCAAATGAAGATAAGCAGTTAGGGAAAAGACAACCCGGCGATAGAAGAGATAACAATTTCAGTTAGGGCACATATGACTCAAATAAGCAACAAGGGGAGATCATGAAGTAATTAATTCTAATTAAAACAGGTAGAAGTGAAACTAGTAATTAAGAAACGTAATCATAATGAGAACAACTGCATATTCAGCGAATATAAGGACCTAGGAACCCTAAAAGGCCAATTTTCCGCAAATAAGTCGGAGCACGTTCTTGTCACCTCGCGTACACGGACTACAATTAGCATATGAGACTCAAATCCTAAGGGGTAGTTCCCCCACACGAAGTTAGGCAAGATACTTGCCTCGAATCAAGCTCAATCAATTCGTAACAATACTCTTTCCACGAATATCCAACTCTGAATGACCCAAATCTAGCCAAAATTAATTACATAACATAAATATAACTACAAGGAACTAATCTAGCTAATGAAATCAAAGCTATAGCAAGAAATTGGAAAATCGCCCTAAAAAGCCTCCCCGGGCCCACATCTCAAATAGGGTAAAAGTTACAAAATATGAACATCCATTCACTCACGAGTTCAATCATACCAAAATTACTCAAATCCGATACCAAAATCTCGATCAAAATCCCAAAATTCGGCCTAAGAACTTTTCTCAACTTTTCCCCAAATTTTCAACCCCAAATCCGAAATTAAATGGAGAAAAAAACTATAGATTAATGGAATACAATCAAAAACGAGTTAGGAATTATTACCCCAAAGCTTCCTCTGAAAATCCCTCGAAAAATCGCTAAATTCTGAGCTCTCAAGTCCAAAAATGAAGAATGAAATCAAACCCTCGCATTTAGTCCTTTTTCTGCCAGTCAAACAGCTTTTGCGGGCCTTCAACCGCATCTGCAGTTCCGCACGTGCGAAAATTCCATCGCAGGTGCAATTTTCACTTAAAACTCATTGCCTGCTTCTGCGATCAAAAGGTCGCACCTGCGTGTGCGCACCTACGGACCTATGTCCGCTTCTGCGGTCTTCCACCGCTCCTGTGATCTCTCTGACGCATCTGCGGGCATCACAGATGCGGAACTCACCTCACACCTGCAGCCCCTGACCACTCCCTCCAAATTCGCTTCTTCGCTTAATCATCCGCACGTGCAGCTACACCAGAAACCAGCAAACTTCAGAAATTTCCTAAGTCCAATATTTTCTCCGTTAAGCATCCGAAACACACCCGAGGCCCCCGAAAACTCAACCAAACATACCAACCAATCCTAAAATACCATACGAACTTAGTTGATCCCTCAAACCACATCAAACAACTCTAAAATCACAAATCATCCTCCGATTCAAACTTAAAGAACTTGAAACTTCAAATAACTACAACCGATGCCGAAACCTATCACATCACGCCCGATTGACCCCAAATTTTGCACACAAGTCATATTCAACATTACGGACCTACTCTAACTTCCGGAATCAGATTCCGACCCCGATATCAAAAAGTCCACTTCCGGACAAAATCTCCAAAAATTTAACTTTCGCCATTTCAAGCATAAATCAGCTACAGACCTCAAATTCATAGTCCGGACACGCTCCTAAGTCCAAAATCACCTAACGGAGCTAACGGAACTGACGGAACTCCATTCCGGAGTCGTCTTCACACAGTTTTGACTATGGTCAAAATCTTAAGACTTAAGCTTCCGTTTTAGGGACTAAGTGTCCCAAATCACTCTGAATCATCCGGTAACTGAATTCAACCACGCACGCAAGTCAATACACATAATACGAAGCTGCTCGGGACCTCATGCCGTCGATCGGGACTTAAATTTTCAAAACGATCGGCTGGGTCATTACATCATTCCCCTCTTAAATAAATGTTCGTCCTCGAACGTGCTAAGAATCGCCTCGAAGTCTTCAAATCACTGAAAGCTCATATCCAACATACACCCGCGGGTGACCCCACGTCACCCCAATCCACATAAGCCTGACGACACCATCCCAACTGTAATTTATCCTTTTTACCAACATCGATAAGCCTTAGAGTCAAAATTCTCACCTTCCATTCTCCAAAAGACCCGATTCTAAATTCATACCTGGTATCAGTCTCAACCAGCTGTAACAAATCATGCCTACACCCATAAGGTACGACCACTCAACATGACCCGCCACACATAGGCCCATAATAACATTTCTTATCATAATAGTTCCCCGTAATCAAAACTAGCACCGACAATTAGCCTCATATCCGTTAGAACCCTATTTCAAACCTCTACAACACTAACAACGATGCAAAAAACATGAAAACCTCTTAACTCTACACCCAAATCAACAAGTCACAACTAATACCACCGGGCACACACCCCGCAAGCTAAAACTCAAGAAGCATAGAACGAAAATGACTGAATATGTAAAGAGAAACACATAAGAGAAATATCAAACAAGCCTGACAGGCACAACTCTCTATCAGTACCATACTATGAATCAATTTAAAAAGGAAGAATCAAGGTATATGAACAAATCACCAGGATCTCATCCTAATATAACTTCCACCGCGGCACGCAGCTCGGCTCAAACATACCAAATCACATGGAATCGCGAGGGTCTCACCCTCAACTCTGAATCACAAGTCGAATACACATCATACCAATGGAAATCTTCCACTAACTCAATTCTGCCAATAAAATCACAACACTTACTAAACTCTCACCCCGGTAGAGTATCGAATCACAAATTGTAACCAAATTACTCAGGAATCATATCAAACTAACCATAATGGACAACAGGAATTCACTTCTAGCCCTGTAACTCTCAATAAAGAGTAAAAACAAATGATAGACATGGCTATCACTCATAGAATCTCCCAATAGGGGCAAACACATAAACATAATACTACGTCATGAACTCACCCATAGGTGGGACAACAAATAGGGGAACCCGCCCCGATAAGCAGAGCTGAATCAAAATACGAATGGTGCCTATCTGTAACAAATCAAAAGCATACATGTATGACATCATCTGGCGCAGTGACCTCAAGCCTACTATACGAAACACATCAACGGGCCGGGCCTTCCCCTCTTGGACTCCCGGTTCTCACCCGAATACTCCGTTGTGACACACCTGTCCGGAGTCTAGGGCAATCTCTCACCCTGTGGCTGGTATCTCCACACTCGAAGCAACCTCTCTGCTACCGTGGCTATGGGAACTGTGCGGTACGGGTACTCTGAGACCTATGAGCACCTAAAACACTGTACGAAGCCTGAAGTGCAAACTGAACTGGCTGACCTACAAAACCTATACCATGCCGTACCCTGCCTCTAAAATAAGGACCAGTAGGTATCTCCGGTCTACGAGGCCTCCTCGCCTCCCTGTCCTCTCTCTCCTGACATCACATGTCTCCTCTCTCCTGATCCCACATGCCCTCTACTCGGCGAGCGATCCCTACTACATGATGAAACAAAATATCCGACTCTAACTCCCGAGCCATGCTAAACCAAATATCATGCCCGAGTCCCTCAATGAATCTACGGACACGCTCTCTAACTGTAGCGACCAAAGTAGGGGCATGTCTGGCCAAATCACTGAATCTAACGGCATACTCTGACACTGACATAGTTCCCTGGCGCAGCTGCTCAAACTCCGCGTGCCATGCATCTCGAAGGGATTGAGGTACAAACTCTCTCAGGAACATCTCTGAAAACTGAACCCATGTAAGTGAAGCTGCATCGGCCGAGCTACCCAACTCATACGCCCGCCACCACTGATAAGCCGCTCCCCTGAGATGGAACGTAACAAAAGCAACCTCGCTCGTCTCCACAATACCTATAGTACAAAGAATACGGTGACACTCTTCCAGGAAACCTCGGGCATCGTCTGTCGCCAATCCACTGAAGGTAGGACGGCGGCACTTCTTGTACCTCTTAAGTCTAAGTTGTTTTTCCTCAGATGTTGCTGCCCTAACCACGAGCTGAAATGGTACCACAGGTTATGTCGCCATGACACCTGGAACCTGATCAACATGAACTCACTTCTCTAGAGGGTGGGCAGCGGGAGTCTGAGCTCCTCCCCCGATCTGTGAAATAGCTGGTGCAAACGGAATTAACCCCGCCTGAGCCAATGTACCAAACATGCTCAGGAACTGTGCTAAGGTCTCCTGAAGTCCGGGGGTAATAGCAGGCGCCTCCGGGACCTGCCCCCCAACTAGATCTACTGGAGGCTCCTCAACTGCTGCTCTGGTAGGTGCCCTAGCTGCAGCACGTGCTCCTCGTCGGCCTCTACCCCTAGCGACATCTGCTCGGGGGGTAACGTCATCAGTAATTGCAGCTCGTGTCCTCACCATATGTGAGAGAATGGAATGATAAAAGTTCAAACTTCGAGATCAATGAACTCGCACGATAGGAATGGAGGAAGTGAAATTGTCCTAATAGTTCTGTAGCCTCTCGAAGATAAGTACAGACGTCTCCATACCGATCCGCAAGACTCTACTAAACTTGCTTATGACTCGTAGCACCTATGAACCTAGAGCTCTGATACCAACTTGTCACGACTCAATTTCCCCTCGGTTGGGTATCGTGATGGCACCTAGTCTTAGGGACTAGGTAAGCTTAACATTTACTGAATAACAACCATAATAAATAACATCTAACAACTTGAAATGGAATTCTTTATAAAAATTTACAATCCCAAAATCGGTAGTACAAGTCATAAGCTCTACAGAGATTGCTACAAATTTCTAAATACAAAAGTTTGGAAATAAGTAAAACAGTGTGAATACAAAATAGGAAGGTGACTCCAAAGCCTGCGAACGCAGTAGCAGGTTTACCTTGAGTCTTCACAGCAACAATCCGCACAGCTAGCTAATGATCAACTGACTTTGAAATACTTGGATCTGCACAAAAATATACAGAAGTGTAGTATGAGTACACCACGGCAGTACCCAGCAAGTATCAAGACTAACCTCAGTGAAGTAGTGACGAGGTGCAGTCAAGACACCTACTGAACTAAATAACTTGAACAAGTATAAGTATAGAAACAACAAAGTATGATGTCTACATAAATACTACGCGATTAATACGGTAATTGCAATAAGGAAGTAAAACAACAACTATCAGCGGAACACCATAATAATGAAACAGAAGAATGAACAAAAACACAGCCTAAGTCCGATAATCACAGATAAAGAAAGGACAAGTAACAACTCAACAATACGACAACTTTTACACCGGGTTTTAGTCAATAAACTCCATGAGGTACCGAACCTCGGTTAAATCATAACTCACGGGTCTCAATACCTGAACCCTAACACTTGGCATCCTATGCCCTCATTATACCTCATAACCGCATTAACGACTCGCGTGCCAAATAGAGTCATTCTCATATAGAAGGCAAGTAAACAAGGGTGTGCATCTATACTCAACAATATCAAGGAAACCTCTTATCCGATAAGAGTTCTTAACTACGTATATGCTTGTGCAAGTGTCCTAACATAGTTCATACCAGCTAGTAAGCATAAGGAAAAAAATGGACAACACGTAGAATATTTTTCTCACAACCTTCATAAGATAAATCTCACCCATATAAGGGTACCACTACAGAAATATCAACATAAGAATTCCCCCAGGCCATCACAAATAATCACAAATCAATCCCTGACATAGCCTACCTTGTCTCGCCACGTGTGCAATAGTAAAGTAAATGCCCGCCTTGTCTCGCCATACATGCATAATAATATTTTCACCTTGTCTCGCCATATGAACAACCCACACACACACATATTTGTCTCACCACATGCGCAACCCACACACATATATATATCCCACCTTGTCACGCCGCATGTGCAAATATCAATAGTAACAATAGCATGGTAGAAACCTCGTGCAACCCCATAACAAAGGGATATCAACAAAGGGCACTCCTGAGATACCGTCTCGTAGTCCCAAAAGTAAATGCTCAACAGAGGATCTCCCGAGGTACCGCCTCGTAGTCGCAAAAGTAAATATACAAGATATGGGATCTCCCGAGGTACCGCCTCGTAGTCCCAAAGTAAATTTGTAAGACAGGGGGATCTCCCGTGGTACCGCTTCATAGTCCCAAAGTAAATATGCAAGAACAACAAGTACAATAGCAATAATAATACTAATACAAGGGTACGACAAATAAATCAACTCAGAAATTCGAGAACTCAAAGGAAAGGAGGAACAAATTAACAAGGAGTAGCCACAATAGAGAATGCTAGTCATAATAAGAATAACTCAACAAGGGAGAAAATAATATGTAACAACAGTCCCACAAAGTACAGTTTAATAACGAGGGAGATATCACGAGTCATTAATTCCAATAAGGATAAGTCAACGAAGATATAGGATATCTAAACTTCTTTTAAGGTTGGGCAAGTACGAAAGAGACACAACAACCTCAATTAAGGATAAGCAGTATAAAAAAAATCATAGCCTTAGTTAAGGATGAACAATTACAGAAGAGATAATTATAACTTCAAATGAAGATAAATAGTTAGGAAAAAGATAACCTGGCGATAGAAGAGATAACAATTTCAGTTAGGGCACATATGACTCAAATAAGCAACAAGGAGGATCATGAAGCAATTAATTCTAATTAAAGCAGGTAGAAGTGAAACTAGTAATTAAAAAACGTAATCATAACGAGAATAACTGCATACTCAGCGAATACAAGGACCTAAGAACCCTAAAAGGCCAATTTTTCACAAATAAGTCCGAACACGTACTCGTCACCTCGCGTACACGGACTACAATTAGCATAGAAGACTCAAATCCTAAGGGGTAGTTCCCCCACACGAAGTTATGCAAGATACTTATCTCTATTCCTGCACCAAAAACGAGTTAAACAACTTGGGAACAAAAATTGGGGGGGGGGGGGGGGGCTGGACGGGGGAAATGGAGCGGGTGAGGGAGAGGGAGAGTGAGAGAGAAGAAAATCATACCTAATATGGCTAGATTAAAGGAGAAAATCACGAAATAAAGTGAGTGGGGGCAGAAGAGGAGAGGGGATGAGGGGGAAAAAAGTTAAAGAAGAAAGAAGAAAAAACGGGTTAGGGTGTATTACAAAAAAGGATTCGGTCGCAAATTTGAAATTTGAAATTTGAAATTTGAAATTTGAAATTCCGACTGATTCGGTCGCAAATCCCGTTGACCAGTCATACCTCATTTTTATTGCAGATTCCGACCAAATTAGTCGAAACATTTAATTTTTTTAATTTTAATGTTTGCGACTGAATCAGTCGCAAACCATAAAAAATATTTTCGCGGTATTTTTCGCGTAATTGAGGGACTGAGTTAGTCACAATTTTGAGCCAAAAATTTAAAAAATTTAACATGTATTTTTAATAAAGTTTCTGACCGAATCAGTCAAAAATTTCGACTGAACTAAATCAGTCGGAATTATTCAGTCGTAAATTTTCTATTTTTTAGTAAAGAAGAAGAAGAAGAAGAAGAAGAAGGAGGAGGAGGAGGAGGAGGAGGAGGCATGAAGTGGTCTATATTTTGGGTACTAGTTTAAAAAAATTTAAAAAGTTGGTACATGTTAAATGGGGGTGACCAAATAGGACACCCCATAAAAAGTTTACTATACATTGTTGATGTTGGCTACCAAGACTGCCGCCAACCCGGGGAAATGCACAAATAGTGCTTGAGAGATCCTATTTAAGACACAATCCAAATTTAGAGGGTGTTTGGCTAAGCTTGTCAAACTGGCTTATAAGTATTTTTTTGATTTATTTACACGTTTGGTAACAGTTAAAGTGCTTATAAGTCAAGTGCTTAAAAGCTAAAATCAGTCATAAGTTGGTCACCCCCAACTTATGGCTTTTTAACTTATAAGGAGTTTTAGTTTGAGCAAAATTTTTACTAATTAATCCTTAATAATATTTTTCTAATTTACAAAATACTTTTACCAAAACAAATTTTTTAACTTTTTCTTCATTTCATATTCGTTGTTCATCCTTTTCTTACAAAGAAACTTTTCAATTTATAATTTTTTGTCAAGTTTTAAAGGGTATTTTAGCCATTTTAATAAAAGAATATTTTATCAACATTTTTTACCAAAATACATCAACGACTTATTATCAGTTTTAGCACTTCTATCCAAACACGTAAATGCTTATTTAAAAAATTAAGTTTCAGCACTTAAAAATATTTTTCAACACTTCAAGCTTATGAGTTATTTATAATCAGCTAACTCAAACGGGCTCTTATAAATTATTTATATTTTAGTCATTTCGGAATCAAGCTTGCAGAGTGTGTTTTGTCTTTCTAATTCTTTTAATAATTGGTTGGTGCAAATGTTTCTCTATTTTGAAAATACTAGTCTTTAGGGAACACACTTTGCATGTGTCCCCATATTATTGCATACAAAACTTTAAGAAACAACATAAATATTATGAAATATTCTTTATAAAATAAAATAAAATAAAATAAAAAATCTTAAGAAAAAAGTGCAGATACCTAATAATTATTAATATTGATTTATCCTATTTAACTAACTCAATAAATGAAGAAATATTATCCTACGACGGAATATAATTCAAAAGAATGTGCACCAAGTACTTGTGGAACGATTTTTGTAATTTCTCTCACTATTAGTGCTCTTCTTACGAAAATTAATTTATGTACCATACGAATTCTGTCAACTTGACAATTTTTTTTTACTTATTTACTGAATTTGAAAAGTAATGAATTGAATTCTTGTGCTAATTAATTAATTTAAAGACTTAACTATTTATTTTCAACATTAAAAAAATAACTTATTTTTGTTAATTTAAATTTTTGATATTAGCTCATCCCAAATTTTTAATATTAACTATAACTATAAATTTATTCTATAAAAATATTACTTTCAAATAGTCAAAAATTTATTAGTATATCAATGTTGAATTGGTGTGCTTCCGGAATCATAGTGCTTTTTAATCCTAGAAAACTTTCCTAACGCATAATGTCTGGAGTTTTAAATAATAAGAAAATCTTATAGTTTGATACTCCCTCCGTTCACTTTTACTTGACATGTTTTAAATTTTTACGGCCCTTAAAAAATAATAAATGAAGTGCATAGTTTACCATGATACACATATGTCATGACCCGAAATCTCACTCGTCGTGATGACGCCTATCTCAATAGTAGGCAAGCTGACATAATTAATAACCCACAATACCTTTTAAATACGGAAAATATTATTATTAAGTTTAAGAGAGAATCCCACAAATACTAGATATAAATACACTCCCAAAACCCGGTGTCACCGAGTACATGAGCATTTATACATTACAAGTCTGGAAAATACGGTATATAACAGTTTAAGACCAAATACAGTAAACAAGGAGATAGGGAAGGAGAGACAAGGTCTGCGAAACATGGCAGCTACCTCCGAAAAATTAACTGTGCGGAAGAATCAACACCCACTGTATCTGGGATCACCTAATTCTGCACACGAAGTGCAGAGTGTAGTATGAGTATAACCAACTCAGTAAGTATAAATAATAAATAAAAGAACTGAAAGTAGTGGTGAGCTTCTCAGCTAAGTCCAAATACAATAGTTTTCACTATAAACGAGTAGTCAAGCTCTCAAGTTCAACATTTAAGATTTTACCGAAATTTCATATCGAGTTTGACCAAAACAAAAAATAATATTTTTCCGAAATTTCCAAAATAGTGATATATGACAGCTGAAATGCATCAAATAATGAAATCAATGCATCCTGTCAGAGTAACAGTCACTCAATCCTCCCATTCACTCCAACCTCACAGTCACTCTTTCCTCACAGTCACTCTTCATTCGGCACTCAGCACTCGGCACTCGCACTCAGTAGGTACTTGCGCTCACTGGGGGTGTGTACAGACTCCGGAGGGGCTCCTTCAGCCCAAGCGCTATATCAAGCCAATCATGGCATAAATCAATAAAAGTATGATGCGGCGTGCAACCCGATCTATAAATATTCTCACAATTAGGCCATCGGCCTCACTCAATCATCAACTTCTCCAGTCTCTCGGGCTCTCAGAAATCATGATAATCAGCCCAAAATTGATAATACTATATTTTAATAAATAGCAGCAGAAACTGAGATATGATATGAAATGAATAAACATGACTGAGTGTGAAATTACAGTTTGAATACACAATCCCATGAAATGACTAAGCATGATTTTTAATACGAGTCTCAGCTCAATTTTTCCTAACACGTAGAGAATGTACGGATATCAACAGATAGTTCAACTACATAGTCCCATGGAATTTGACCAAGTCACAATTTCTACAGTGCACGCCCACACGCCCGTCACCTAGCATGTGCGTCACCTCAAAACCAATCACATAACACATAATCCGAGGTTTCATACCCTCAGTACTAAATTTAAAGCTGTTACTTATTCAAAGCTGTGGAATTCTTTACTCTGCTTTGCCTTTACCTCATAAATCGGCCTCCAAATATCTTGAATCTAGTCACAAATAATTCGATTCAGTAAATAAAATTTATTAGAATTAATCCCATAAGAAAATGCTAATTTTTCATAAAAATTCAAATTTTAGCTCAAAAATCGCATGTGGGACCCACATATCGGAATCCGACGAAACCCACAAAATCCGATAACCCATTCAATTATGAGTCCAACCGTACCAGTTTCACTCAAATACGACTCCGAATCGACACCGAAATCTCAAAAATTCGTTTCTTGAGATTCCTAAAATTTTCTCAAATTTCAATCACAAAATACTAATTAAATGGTGAAAACAAATAATGAATTCGGGTAATCTAATCATAATTGAGTTAAGAACACTTACCCCGATATTTTCTCTGAAAATCTCCCAAAAATCGTCTCTCCCCAAGCTCCAATTTGACAAAAATAAAAAATGGGACGAAGTCCCCTGCTTTATAACTTACAGTTCTGTCTCGGCCCTCGGCCCTCGATCCTGACCCTCGATCATGGCCCTTGATCATGGCCTCGATCCTCGGCCTTGATCCTTGGCCTTCGATCCTCGGCCTTCGATCCTCAGCCTTCGGTCCTGCCCCCGAATTTCCAGCAGAATAAAAATTGCAGCAACTTTTGCAGCAGCTGTTTAAGTCCAACTTTTGATCCATTAACCATCCGAAACCTCCCGGACACAAACCATATATGAATTTCAATCATAAAACATGCTACGGACCTGCTCGCACACTCAAATTATTGAAAAGAGGTTGTCTTGACCAGATATTGACCATGGTCAAACTCCCAAATTTCTTAATCTTGCTAGTCTCTCAAACAATGATCCAAAAAAATACACCCAATCCCCTCGGGACCCGTCAAATTATACCAACAAGTCCTATAACATCATACGGACTTAGTCGAAACCTTAAATCATATCAAACAATGCTAAAACCATGAATCATACCCCACTTTAAGCTTAAGGAACTTAAGAATTTCCAACTTCTACATTCGGTGCCGAAACCTATCTAATCAATTCCGATTGACCTCAAATTTTGCACACAAGTCATAAATGACATAACAGAGCTATGAAAATTTTTAGAACTGGATTCCTACCCCGATATCAAAAAGTCAACTCCCCGGTCAAACTTTCCAAAAATTTAACTTTCGCCATTTCAAGCCTAATTCCACTACGGACCTCCAAATAATTTTCCAGACACGCTCCTAAGTCCAAAATCACCATATGGAGCTATTGGAATCATCAAAACTCTATTACGGGTTTGTTTACACGTAAGTCAGCATCCGATTAACTATTTTAACTTAAGCTTCCAACATGAAATTTATTCTTCCAAGCTAACTCCGAAATACCTTAAAACCAAAACCGACAATTCACACAAGTCATAATACCTCGTAGGAAGTTATTCAAGACTTCAAATAGTTGAAAAGAGCATAAATTCTCAAAACTACCGGTCGGGTCGTTACAATCTCCCCCCACTTAAACATACGTTCGTCCTCGAACGTGCCAAGAGTTGTTCATACGCCTTTAAATCATTGTTCCTCTTTACCATGCACATACCTGGGGGTGATCTCACGTCACCCTATTCTATATAGGCCTGACAACATAACACAACTGAAAATCATTAATTTAACCTTAGCACAAAACTTGGAGCCCAATTTCTAACATCATGAATTCTTTCCAAGATCTAAATCTCACACACTATATAAGTCTGAACAAGCTGTATCAAGCCATAGCCATAACCCCAGATATAATCACATTACATACTACACATCTCACATGCTTGCAGCACCATTCCCGATCACAATCACAGTAATTACTCCAAACTAACCAAGTACAAGTATTAAATCTCATATCAAGCCAAACCTCGTTCCAAAACCTTCGTACACTGCTCATAATAAAAGAAACATGCAGAAATCCCATGACCCCTTATCAGAGCAACAAGTCATGGAGCTATCTCGCCCCAACCAGAATCACAATCACTTTCTAAGCCGACTTTCAATATTATCTTCCTGAATATACCGGAATCAAACCTGATAGTACCCATTCTAGGTCAAATGAACTTATATTATTAAATACAACTATCCCACAGAAATGCCACATCAATATAACTCAAGCCACAACTGCGCAATCCGTGTACCCAAATATGGGAGATGTCTCAAGGAAGAGAACCGTATTGCAATTTCAACAAGCACCTCCACAATCGCAATGTTACAACCAACTCCTCAAAATTCGTAGAAGGGATAACCGTAGGCACATATGCACAATTTTAGAGGAAGGAAATTAATAAATCAGATAAATTATCATAGAAATAGAATTTTCACACACGACACAGACAACTCACGTGCCAATAATATAAATCGCATGGCATGGTCACAGGCCTTCAGTCCCAGCATATCATACATGAGAAATTAAATAAATACACATGTATATGATAATGAAATAAGATTCTCATGCTCCTGGATTGGTATAAATAACACGCCATAGCGTAAGCATGTGCAAAGTCTGTTATCACACTTCAAATCGGCAAGTTAACACAGAAATAGTAACTACCCCGTTTATCTAGAGGAATTAGCCTCTTTGTAACCTCAAATGTAGCCCAGATAGTTCTCAACAAAGGTACGAACACGAGAAACGTTATAACTTTACGCTTAACAGTCAACTGTAGGCATATCATAGCCTAAGCATTCTTTCGAGCATAAATACTTGCCCCGATGCCCGCACATTGGCTCAAACCTCACATATATGCACACTTATAGCGCGTAGCTATCACAAATAATTAACGCCACTAGTGCCTCCACTGAGTTAAAATAAAATACTCACCTCAAATAGGCCACAACCCGAAACAATATACTTCTGAGAACTCCCAGTCTCCAAATTCATCAAATACATGAATCACCGTAACTGATCCCAACTCCAGCACTAGAATGACTAACACATCTTCCATTCACGATCTTCCCATAAGGAATACTTTCATAATTCTTCCGTACAACATAGCAATAATTTGAATATCAGTAGTCTATCAACTAGGTGAGTACTGCAATACCAATAAACATCCGTAAGTCAAAACACAATGCGCTTTTTGAAATACGCACCCTTTTCAGGGATTACCGAGCAGTTATAACATTCATCTAATTATCTGAAATTGACCATTCTGTCCAAAATTCGTGATCTTCCTTTCAAGAATGAACTGTCACCTTGTACATGTAAATCTTAATCCCGCGCCACAAACCACATCTATCATGCCATCATGTGACAAGCACGAAAATCTCATTATCAACTTTGGGTAACCAACAAATTACATACCCGGTCATTCAGTAACCTTCATCTTGCTTCCTTCCAGGAGGAATTCATAATACACAACATGTTCCCTACATCGGTAGAATATATACGGTTCAACCCATGGTAGAAACTATTAAGAACACTTTGAAATCCATTTGCACATAACCAAGCTATCAGAATTGAATCTTCTAGCTCGACCAAGCCACGCAGGTACCAAACCCAAGAATATTGCCACCAAAATTTCTGTAAAGTTTCACAACATCATAATTACCCCATAAACACCACAACTGTAACACTCACTCTGAAAATACCTTATGTGAGTTTAAAATTGTTCTTCTTTCCTTTCTTATACTGAAATATAGAATCCATAGTCATACAAAATTACCACAAGTCCCGACACCTTCAAATGCAAATCTCAAATTTTATCCATACACAAGTCCGGAAACATTCTCAATTGCTATATATAATTCTCAAACCCACTAGAATTTTCTCGGGAGTCACCCACTTTGCTCAAATCTAAATTGCACCGCCCAAACGGGCCGAAAGGCACAAGCCCCGTTAGCACAACAACCCCCAAATAAGTAACAATGCCTTAACACCACCAATCAAATTCATACTTCGTGCGTACTACGATTTTCAAAATAACAATTTAATCATTTCATGATTTCTGTATTTCTATAAAGTGCCATATAACCCGTATTCAGGAATTTCCTTACTCGAGTCATCCTCGATCTCCATCTCTGTAAGTCATAACTGATCCACAAGTATGTCTCCGACCAAAACTAAAATTTAACACATAACCATGAAATCAAATTGTCAA
Organism: Nicotiana tabacum; assembly: GCF_000715075.1. Classification (NCBI taxonomy): domain Eukaryota; kingdom Viridiplantae; phylum Streptophyta; class Magnoliopsida; order Solanales; family Solanaceae; genus Nicotiana; species Nicotiana tabacum. Next base: position 60,028,358 of record NC_134098.1, read on the forward strand.
TAGCAGCTCCCCCCCCTATCAGGCTCCCCCACTTAGCTTTAAGCTGCAATTATATAAACTTAGAACCCGCAAGGATTTCTCCTTTTCAATTATCATGATCTCGCACCGTTAACCCGCCAGACTTCTCGAAGTCTTTTGTTAAGATTTTCATGAACATCCTGAATCACCAGCCACAGTCATACACTCGACCTCTTACCGGGTAGCAAGTAATATTCCTCGCAGAAGCTTCATCAACATCACGTCACCGCTAACTGCTCACAAGAGATAACCCACCTATGGAATTCCTTACCGACATCTTCTAACGACGTTTCACTGGGTACAATGACCACGTAATCAGTAAATTACTCATGAGCTCATGTTCGACCACCATTTGTATAAGTCTGCACTTTCCCTATTGACGCCAACTGAAAGTTCAACAATACCTTCCGAACTCAAGTCATATTGTGCCTGAAACGATAATCATATCTTCACATCCCTCTTCATTTCAAACAAACTCCTTTCTGCCATATTCAATATTTCTTCATACAGTAACCATCACTCCAAATAAAGTCCGTAGGCCAAATCACATTCTATCACAATTCCAAACCATTTTACACTTTCTCAAGGCGCGCGACTACCCTACCACATAATCCATATGCTAATCTGCCACTCTTACTTTGGTTAAACCATCTCCTTTAAGCAACTTCTCAACCACTACTTCTCCTACTTGATCTGCTAGTACTTCAACCACCGCGAAACACTTCCCGTCATGTATTCCCTCATAATTTGCTGCCCAACTATTGCATCAAATCAAAATGCATCTCTGTAGCACATGAACCAACAAATTGTTACCGACCCTAAGCCTCTTCGAAGATAATCTTTCTCGAGCCATCAACATTAGAAATACTCATTCGATTCTGAACCACTGCACACAGCTATCTCTGGCAACCGACCCTCATGCACCATTTTATAACACCCTGCCTCGAAGGCGAAATCCAAGAAGACCGTAACACCGGCGGACCATAATGCGTTCAAACAAGGACGGTGACACAACATCACAATGAAAATTTGACCATGCTCGCAAATACCAAGTCTTGTTACTTTAACAACCAAACTTGGACATCTATAGTCCGATTGCCTTTCCTCCGCTGAAATTAATTGTTGAACCCCTTAATCATGTAATGAGAAATCCTCTCTTCGAACCATTCACCGCCTCAATACATAACGAGCACCTTACTATTATACCAATATTGTGCGATAACAACGCATAGCCATCGTAGCAACCCATGCACAGTCTCAAAATCATAAAAAAAAAATACAGATACTAAGCTGGAATAAAAGAATATTCAAATCGTCTTAACACATCCCGCAGTTACATCATACTCATCACAAAGTCATTCCACCGCTCATCGAGCCACAAATTTCACTCGTAGGGACATTACCGTACATATGAGTCCAAATGTACAGGTTACAACTGAAGCTACCAAACCTAGACTGCGGTCTAAACCTGGCCTCAAGTTCTCCAGACTGTCCCATCACCAAAATACAGAATACACATCTTGAACCTCGTTCATAAAATCATAAGCCGACGATGCACAGCTGATATTAAGCGCTCATATGCGCATACAAAATGCGTGAAAGGAATTCAAAGAGTTATGTTTCAAGCTGAATCAATTTCGCACAATAGAATTCAAGAAAGTGAAATTTTCCTAAGGGTTCGGCAGCCTCTCGAAGATAAGTACAAATATCTCTATACCGATCCGCAAGACTCTACTAAACCTGCTCATGACTCGTGAGATATATGTTACCTAGAGCTCTGATACCAACTTGTCATGACCCGAAATCTCACCCGTCGTGATGGTGCCTATCTCAATACTAGGCAAGCCGATACAATCAATAACCCACAATACCTTTTAAATACGGAAAACATCATCATTAAGTTTAAGAGAGAATCCCACAAATACTGGATATAAATACACTCCCAAAATTCGGTGTCACTGAGTACATGAGCATCTATACATTACAAGTCTGGAAAACACGGTCTATAACAGTCTAAGACCAAATACTGTAAACAAAGAGATAGGGAAGGAGAGACAAGGTCTGTGAAACATGGCAGCTACCTCTGAATCTCCGAAAAATCAATTGCGAGGAAGAATCAACACCTACTATATCCGGGATCACCTGAATCTGCACACAAAGTGCAGGGTGTAGTATGAGTACAACCAACTTAGTAAGTAACAATAATAAATAAAAAACTGAAAGTAGTGAGGAGCTTCTCAGCTAAGTCCAAATACAATACTTTCCAATATAAATGAGTAGTCATGCTCTCAAGTTCTACATTTAAGATTTCACTGAAATTTCATATCGAGTTTGACCAAAACAGAAAATAATGTTTTTTTGAAATTTCCAAAATAGTGATATATGACAGCTGAAATGCAACAAATAATGAAATCAATGCATCCTCTCAGAGTAACAGTCACTCAGTCATCCCATTCATTCCAACCTCACAGTCACTCTTTCCTCACAGTCACTCTTCACTCGGCACTCGTCACTCGCACTTGACACTCGCACTCAGTAGGTACCTGCGCTTACTGGGGGTGTGTACAGACTCCGGAGGGGCTCCTTCAGCCCAAGCACTATATCAAGCCAATAAGGCATAAATCAATAAAAATATGCTGCTGCGTGCAGCCCGATCCATAAATATCTTCACAATTAGGCCCTCGGTTTCACTCAGTCATCAAACTCTCCAGTCTCTCGGGCTCTCAGAAATCATGATAATCGGCCCAAAATTGATAATATGATGTTTTAATAAATAACAGTAGAGACTGAGATATGATATGAAATAAATAAACATGACTGAGTGTGAAATTACAGTTTGAACATATAATTCAACCATAGAAACGAACCCAGTAGGTACCAATAATAACATCATATGTCTAAGCATGATTTTTAATACGAGTCTTAGCTTAATTTTTCCTAGCACGTAGAGAATGTACGAATATGAACAGATAATTCAACTACATAGTCCCATGGAATTTGACCAAGTCACAATTGCTACAGTACACGCCCGTCACCTAGCATGTGTGTCACCTCAAAACCAATCACATAACACATAATCTGGGGTTTTATACCCTCAGGACCAAATTTAAAACTGTTATTTACTTCAAGCCGTGAAATTCTTTACTGTACTATGCCTTTGCCTTGCAAGTTGGCCTCCAAATGCCTCGAATCTAGTCACAAATAATTCGATTCAGTCAATAAAATTTATTGGAATTAATTCCATAAGAAAATGCTAATTTTCCATAAAAATCCGAATTTTAGCTCAAAAATCGCTCGTGGGACCCACGTCTCAGAATCCGGCGAAACTCATAAAATCCGACAACCTATTCAATTATGAGTCCAACTATACTAGTTTCACTCAAATCCGACTCCGAATCGACACCGAAATCTCAATAATTCGTTACTATGAGATTTCTAAAATTTTCCCAAATTTCAATCTCAAAACACTAATTAAATGTAATGACTCGGCCAGTCGTTTTAAAAGTTGTAGCCCCGTTCCCTTATTTACTGCTCATTATGTGCTTTATAACTGTTATGTAACTTGCCGGGGTAGTCGGTTCAGGTCCGGTGAGGTTTTGGAACGAATTGGAACACTTAGTTCTAAGGTTTTAAAGCTTAAGTTCAAATAGTGACCGGATGTCGACTTATGTGCAAATGACCCCGAACTAAAATTTTGATGATTCCAACAGCTCTGTATGGTAATTTTGGACTTAGGAGTGTATTCGAAATTTTATTTGGAAGTCCGTAGTTAAATTAGGCTTGAAATGGCTAAAATAGGAAATTTAAGTTTGGAAGTTTGACCGGGGAGTTGACTTTTTGATATCGGGGTTGGAATCAAGTTCTAAAAAATTTCATAGCTCTGTTATGTCCTTTATGACTTGTGCGTAAAATTTGAGGTCAATCGGACTTGATTTGATAGGGTTCGGCATCAAATGTGAAAGTTGAAAATTCTTAAGTTTTATTAAGCTTAAATTGGGGTGTGATTTGTGATTTTAGCATTATTTGATGTGATTTGATGATTTGACTAAGTCTGTATGATGTTTTAGGACTTGTTGGTGTATTTGGTTGAGGTCCCGAGGGCCTCGGGTGAGTTTCGGAAGGTTAACGGATCATTGTCGGACTTGGGAACAACTGAAGGATTTCTAGTGTCCAGCTCTGGTTTCCTTCTTCGCGTTCGCGAGAGAGGTCTCGCGTTCGCGAAGCAGAAAGTTGGGCAAGCGAGAAATTTCTCTTCGCATTCGCGAAGAAGGGACCGCGTTCGCATAGAACGGTAAGGCCAGGCTGGGGGATTGGGCATTAAAGCTTCGCGTTCGCGAAGGAGGGATCGCGTTCGCGAAGGCCAAGTTTGGTAAGGCATCGCGTTCGCGAGTGGACCCTCGCGTTCGCGAAGAGGAAAGTTGGGCAGCACATTTTTGTGCTTCGCGAACGCGAGGCACTGACTGCGTTCGCGAAGAAGAGACCATTGGACAGGGAGTTTAAGTTCAGAAAATGGGTTTTTGACGAATTGGAGCTCGGGGAGAGGCGATTTTCGGGAGAGTTTCAGAGTAAACATTGATGTAAGTGTTCTTAACTCAATATTGGTTAGATTACTTGAATCTATCACTGTTTTTATCATTTAATTGGTGAATTTAGTTGGAAAAGTTTGAAAACCCTCTTAGATAAATTTGAGGATTTGAGGGCCGAATTGTTATCGGAATTTAGTAATTTTGGTATGGTTAGACTCGTGGTTGAATGAGCGTTCATATTTCGTAACTTTCGCTGGATTCTGAGACATGGGCCCCACGGGCGACTTTTGAGTTAATTTCGGATTTTATTGAAAAATGTAAGATTTTCTTATAAACTTGATTCCTATAATTTTTGTTGACTGTATCGAATTATTATGACTAGATTCGAGTCGACCGGAGTCGGAAAATCGAGGAAAAGACATACTACTTTATTAAATTGGAGCAAGCCGAGGTAAGTGACTTGTCTAACCTTGTGTGGGAGAAATTTTCCCTAGGATTGGTATTGATGTGATAATTATAATGTGATGAAAGTCGTGTATACGAGGTGACAAGTGTGTACATGGGCTAAATGTGAAAGATTATATTTTTTTGAATTGTGTAGAAATTTTTTGCATATTAATTAAATTATTAAATCTTGTTATATTCTCCATCATTGATCTGATTTATATACTTTAAATTTGCTTGACTTTCTCCTGCTAATTGTTTTTACATGTTTAGCTGAAACTTGTTTTCTTTTATTCTGTGCATTATTTGAAGGTGAAATTTCTTTAATTTAAATATTATTAATATGAAGTATTTGATATTTTAAATTTGGAACTGAGGCAACGTATAAAAAAAATTTAAATATTATTTTTGCTGAGTTATTTAATTTTCAAATATTTTGTGAGATTTTTGTACTCATTGTGATTGAGCCGTGAGCTCCCTGTTATGGAAAATATTGTTGATGTTGTTTATTTTGACAAATTAAAATATTTGGGCACTTGAGGTGCAAATTGTGATATTTGTGATATTGATACGCATGCGGTGGTATAAGATCTAGGGTTTGAAACGCATGCGGTGAGATAAGGGTGGCTTGATACGCGTGGCTAGTAGAGAAACTACTAGAAGTCATACGGTGTGATAAGGGTGGCTAAAACGCGGGATGCTATTTCGTAAAAAATATTTTTCTTTAAAATTAAATGTGAAAGCTTCTGCGGTGATATAAGGAAATGAGATATTGTGAATTTATTTATGATTTGGGACTACGAGGTGGTACTTCGGGAGTGCCCTTGTTGATATTGATTTATGGCCGCAGTTGCCTTTGATTATTGTTGTGATTTTCTTAAAGTTGAAAAGAATTCTGTTTTGGTTCCACGAGGTATTATTTGCCATTATTTTGCGTAATTAATTGGTGACATACTACTTACTTGATTCATTTCCATTGTCATTTCATTTTTATTATATTGTTAAACATTTCACCTGGTCTTTTATTATTCCAGTAGGGCCTTACCTGACCTCGTCACTACTCCACCGAAGTTAGGCTTGGCACTTATTGGGTACCGCTGTGGTGTACTCATACTATGCTTCTGCACATCTTTTTGTGCAGATCCAGTTATATCCTACCAGTCCAGACATCAGTGAGCTACCTGTGTACGGAAACTTCGAGATTTCTATTGTTATTCCGCATTGATAGGCTTACCTAGTCATAGAGACTAGGTGCCATCACGACATCCTACGGGGGGGAATTCGGGGTCGTGACAAGTTGGTATCAGAGCTCTAGATTCATAGGTATTATGAGTCACAAGCAGGTTTAGTAGAGTCTCACGGATCGGTACGGAGACGTCTGTACTTATCTTCGGGAGGCTATGGAACTGTTAGGAAAAATATTCACTTCTTTGATTCCTTATCGTGCGCATTTGTTGACTTCAAAGTTCTAAACTATTATCTTTCTATTCTCTCATAGATGGTGAGGACACGCACTACTAAATCCGATGATCAGACATTCGCGCCCCCTATTGGAGCCGCAAGAGGCCGGGGTCGGGGCAGAGGCCAAGCCAGAGGTCGAGGAAGACCACGTGGTGCGGCCAGAGCACCTGCACGAGCTGCTGCAGCAGAGCCACCAGTAGCTCCAGTTGGAGAGCAGGCACCTGAGACGCATGTTACTACTCCTGCACTTCAGGAGACCCTTGCCCAGGTTTTGAGCATGTTTGGCACTCTAGCTTAGGCAGGGTTGATTCCACTTGCTCCTGCCACATTTCAGGCCGGGGGAGGAGCACAGATTCCTGCCGCCCGTACCCCAGAGCCACGGGCCCAAGTTGACCATGCCCCAGAGGTTATACCAGTGTGGCCAGTTATCCCAGTTCGGCCTGAGGTTAGGACAACAGTTTCAGAGGGGGAGCAGCTCAGGCTCGAGAGGTATAAAAAAATACCACCCTCCCGCTTTCAGCGGTTTAGCTTCAGAGGATGCTCAGGGTTTTCTGGAGGAATGTCACCGTATCCTCCGTACTATGGGTATTGTGGATTCCAGTGGGGTTTCTTTCACGACATTTTAGCTTAGAGGAGCAGCCTACCAGTGGTGGCGGGCATATGAGTTGGATAGTCTGGCTGAGGTAGCTTCACTTATTTGGACTCAATTTTCAGATATGGTGCGCGGAGTTTGAGCAGCTGCGCCAGGGTTCTATGACAGTGTCGGAATATGCGGTCTGATTCAGTGATTTGGCTAGGCATGCACCAGCCTTAGTTGCTACTGTTCGAGAGCAGGTTCGCAGATTTATTGAGGGTCTTCACCCTAGTATCAGATACAGTATGGCCCGAGAGCTAGAGATGGACATCACATACTAACAGGTGGTGTAAATTGCTAGGAGATTGGAAGGTATGAGGATCTGGGAGAGGGAAGAGTAGGAAGCTAAGAGACCCCGAGATTCTAGCACATATAATAATTCTCGTGCCCCAGCTGCAGCCCATCATGGTAGAAGTTATGTGAGCCGTCCTATTCATTTAGCACTTCCAGCTTCCAGTGGTATTCCGGCTACTCCCAGACCTTAGGTTCCATATTATGCACTGCCGGTGTCTTCTGTACCTCCTGTACTGGGTGCCTTCAACGGGTAGTCTCGTCGATCAGGCCCGAGCCAGTCCCAACAACCACGTCCTCGGAGGGCTTGTTTTGAGTGTGGTGACACTCGTCACATCATAAGGGAGTGTCCCAGACTTAGGAGGGGTACACCACTACAGATTTCTCAGGCCCCACCCATTCCACAGGGCCCTCAGGCTTCTCAAGCCATGATTACTGCACCAATTGCCACTCTACCTACACAGCCAGCTAGAGGTGGAGGTCGGACAGGTAGAGGTCGCCCTAGAGGGGGAGACCAGGCTAGATATTATGCCATTTCTGCTAGGACAAAGGTCGTTGCATCTGATTTTGTTATCACAGGTATTATCCTGGTCTGTCATAGAGATGCATCAGTCTTATTTGATACAGGCTCCATTTATTCTTATGTGTCATCTTATTTTACCCCGTATTTGGGCGTATCCCGTGATTCCTTGAGTTCTTTTGTTTATGTATCTACACCCGTGGGTGAATCTATTATTGTGGACCACGTGTATCGGTCGTGTTTAATTGTTATCAATGATTTTGAGACCAGAGCTGATTTATTATTGCTCGGTATGGTGGATTTCGATACTATTTTGGGCATGGACTGGTTGTTGCCCTATCACGTTATTCTTGATTGTTACGCCAAGACGGTGACGTTGGCTATGCCAGGTCTACCGCGGCTAGAGTGGAGAGGTACCTCAGATCATGTTCCTAGTATGGTTGTTTTATTTCTTAAAGCTCAACGAATGGTTGAGAAGGGGTGTGATGCGTATCTAGCCTATGTGAGAGATGTTAGTGTTGATACTCCTACCGTGGAGTCAGTTCCTATAGTAAGAGATTTTCCTGATGTATTTCCAGCGGATCTTCCGGGTATGCCACCCGATAGGGATATTGACTTTGGCATTGATTTGTTACCGGGCACTCAGCCCATTTCTATTCCACCATATCGTATGGCCCCAGTAGAGTTGAAAGAATTAAAAGAACAGTTACAGGAGTTGCTTGATAAGGGTTTCATTTGGCCCAGTGTATCGCCTTGGGGTGCTCCTGTATTATTTGTAAAGAAGAATGATGGTTCTATGCGGATGTGTATTGATTACCGCCAGCTGAGCAAGGTTACAATGAAAAACAAGTATCCATTGCCACGTATTGATGACCTATTTGATCAGCTTCAGGGTGCCAGGGTATTCTCTAAAATTAACTTGCATTCAGGTTGTCATCAATTGAAGATTCGGGAACCAGATATCCCGAAGACTGCTTTTAGGACTCGGTATGGTCATTATGAGTTCCTTGTAATGTCATTTGGGCTAACCAACGCCCCAGCAGTATTTATGTACTTAATGAATAGTATATTTCAGTCATATCTTGATTTTTTCGTCATTGTGTTTATTGACGACATTCTGGTGTATTCCTGAAGTTAGGAGGATCATGAGCAGCACTTGAGGACTGTGCTTCAGACTTTGAGAGAAAAGAAGTTATATGCCAAATTTTCAAAGTGTGAATTCTGGCTTGATTCACTGGGTTTTTTGGGCCATATAGTTTCGTGCGAGGGGATCAAGGTAGATCCGAAGAAGATTGAGGCAGTGCAGAGTTGGTCCAGACCGTCCTCAGCTACGGAGATCCGGAGTTTCCTTGGTTTGGCAGGGTATTATCGCTGATTTGTAGAGGGTTTCTTTTCTATTGCTGCACCTATGACCAAATTGACCCAGAAGGGTGCTCCATTCAGGTGAACCGAGGAATGTGTGGAGGGCTTCCAAAAGCTCAAGATAGCATTGACTACAACTCCAGTATTGGTATTACCTACAGGTTTAGGGTCTTATACTGTGTATTGTGATGCGTCACATATTGGTCTCGACGCAGTATTGATGCAAGACGGTAGGGTGATTGCCTATGCGTCTAGACAGTTAAAGGTACATGAGAAGAATTATCATGTCCACGACCTTGAGTTAGAAGCTATTGTTCATTCCTTGAAGATTTGGCGGCATTATTTGTACGGTGTCCATTGTGAGGTCTACACCGATCACAGCAGTCTACAACATCTGTTTAAACAGAAAGATCTTAATTTACGGTAGCGGAGATGGTTGGAGTTGCTTAAGGATTATGATATCACCATTTTCTATCATCCCGGGAAGGCCAATGTGGTGGTCGATGCCTTGAGTCATAAGGAGGAGAGTTTGGGCAGCTTAGCATACTTACCGGTAATAGAGAGACCTTTAGCCTTGGATGTTCGGGCCTTGGCCAACCAGTTTATTATATTGGATGTTTCTGAGCCGAGCCAAGTTTTGGCTTGTGTGGTTTCTCAGTCTTCTCTTTATGATCGTATCAGGGAGCGTCAGTATGATGACCCACATTTGCTTGTCCTTAAGGACACAGTTCAGCACTGTGATGCCAAGAAAGTTACTATTGGAGATGACAATATATTACAGATGCAGGGCAGGCTATATGTGCCTAATGTAGATGGTTTGCGTGAGTTGATTCTCCAAGAGGCTCACAGTTCGCAGTACTCCATTCATCCGGGTGCTACAAAGATGTATCAGGACCTGAGACAGCACTAATGGTGGAGGCGGATGAAGAAAGACATAGTGGAGTATGCAGCTTGGTGTCTCAATTGTCAGCAGGTAAAATATGAGCATCAGCGGCTAGGTGGATTGCTTTAGAAGTTAGAAATTTCGGAGTGGAAATGGGAGCGGATCACTATGGATTTCGTTGTTGGGCTTCCACGGACTCAGCGGAAGTTTGATGCAGTTTGGGTGATTATGGATAGGCTGACCAAGTCAGCTCATTTCATTCCTGTGATGACTACCTATTCTTCCGAGCAGTTGGCTCAAGTCTATATTCGCGAGATTGTCAGACTTCATGGCGTACCAGTATCTATCATCTCTGACCAGAGTACACAGTTTACCTCACAGTTTTGGAGGGTTGTATAGTGAGAGTTGGGTACTCGTATGGAGTTGAGTACAATATTTCACCCTCAGACAGACGGTCAGTCCGAACGCACTATTCAGATATTAGAGGATATGCTTCGTGCGTGTGTGATAGATTTTGGGGGTGCGTGGGATTAGTTCTTGCCACTTGCAGAGTTTTCTTACAACAATAGTTACCAATCGAGCATTCAGATGGCTCCGTATGAGGCCTTATATGGTAGGAGGTGCCAGTCTCCAGTGGGTTGGTTCGAATCGGGCGAAGCTAGACTATTGGGTACAGACTTGGTTCAGGATGCCTTGGAAAAGGTTAAATTGATTCAGGATCGACTTTGTACAACCCAATCTAGACAGAAGAGTTATACTGATCGGAAGGTTCGTGATGTTGCATTCATGGTTGGTGAGCGGGTCTTGCTCCGAGTTTCGCCTATGAAGGTTGTGATAAGGTTTGGGAAGAAGAGCAAGTTGATCCCTAGGTATATTGGGCCTTTTGAGATTCTTGAGAGAATTGGAGATGTGGCTTACAGACTTGCATTACCACCTAGTCTTTCTGTAGTTCATCCGATATTCCATGTTTCTATGCTCCGGACGTACCACGGTGATCCGTTTCATGTGTTAGACTTCAGTTCAGTTCAGTTAGACAAAGATCTATCTTATGTTGAGGAACCAGTGGTTATTTTGGACAGGCAGGTTCGAAAGGTAAGGTCAAAGAACATTGCTTCCGTGAAGGTTCAGTGGAGGGGTCATCCGGTCAAGGAGGCGACTTGGGAGATCGAGAAGAATATGCGCAGCCGTTATCCTCATCTTTTCACAACTTCAGTTATGTCTCTATGCTCGTTCGAGGACGAACGATTATTTTAAGAGTGAGAGGATGTAACGACTCGGCCAATCGTTTTAAAAGTTGTAGCCATGTTCCCTTATTTACTGCTCATTCTGTGCTTTATAACTGTTATGTAACTTGCCGTGGTAGCCGGTTCAGGTTCGATGAGGTTTTGGAACGAATTGGAACACTTAGTTCCAAGGTTTAAAGCTTAAGTTCAAATAGTGACTGGATGTCGACTTATGTGCAAACAACCCCGGACTAAAATTTTGATGATTCTAACAGCTCCGTATGGTGATTTTGGGCTTAGGAGTGTGTTCAGAATTTTATTTGGAAGTTTGTAGTTAAATTAGGCTTGAAATGGCTAAAATAGAAAATTTAAGTTTGAAAGTTTGACCGGAGAGTTGACTTTTTGATATCGGGATCGGAATCAAGTTCTAAAATATTTCATAGCTCCGTTATGTCCTTTATGACTTGTGCGCAAAATTTGAGGTCAATCGGACTTGATTTGATAGGGTTCGGCATCGAATGTGAAAGTTGAAAATTCTTAAGTTTCATTAAGCTTGAATTGGGGTGTGATTTGTGATTTTAGCGTTATTTGATGTGATTTGATGATTCAACTAAGTCTGTATGATATTTTAGGACTTGTTGGTGTATTTGGTTGAGGTCCCGAGGGCCTCGGGTGAGTTTCGAATAATTTAAATATTATTAATATGAAGTATTTGATATTTTAAATTTGGAACTGAGGCAACGTATAATTTTTTTTAAAAATATTATTTTGGTTGAGTTATTTAATTTTCGAATATTTTGTGAGATTTTTGTACTCATTGTAATTGAGTCGTGAGCTCCCTGTTATGGAAAAAATTGTTGATGTTGTTTATTTTGGCAAATTGAAGTATTTGGGCACTTGAAGTACAAATTGTGATATATTGTGATATTGATACGCATGAGGTGGTATAAGGTCTGGGCGTTGAAACGCATGCGGTGAGATAATGGTGGCTTGATATGCGTGGCTAGTAGGGGAACTAGTAAAAGTCATGCGGTATAATAAGGGTGGTTAAAACGCGGGATGCTATTTCGGAAAAAATATTTTTTTTTAAAATTAAATGTGAAGGCTCCCGCGGTGATATAAGGAAATGAGATATTGTGAATTTATTTATGATTTGGGACTACGAGGCGGTACCTCAGGAGTGCCCTTGTTGATATTGATTTATGGCCGCAGTTGCCTTTGATTATTGTTGTGATTTTCTTAAAGTTGAAAAGAATTCTGTTTTGATTTCACGAGGTATTATTTGCCATTATTTTGCGTAGTTAATTGGTGACATACTACTTACTTGATTCATTTCCATTGTCATTTCATTTTTATTATATTGTTAAACATTTCACTTTGTCTTTTATTATTCCAGTAGGGCCTGACCTGACCTCGTCACTACTTTACCGAGGTTAGGCTAGACACTTACTGGGTACCGCTGTGGTGTACTCATACTACACTTCTGTACATCTTTTTGTGCAGATCCAGGTACATCCTACCAGTCCAGACATCAGTGAGCTACCTGTGTACGGAGACTTCGAGGTATATCTGCCAGCGTCTGCATACTCCGAAGTCCTCTTCTATCATTATTATGTTATTTTCTTATTTTTCTTAGACCCTGATATATATAGATACATTAAGGATAAATTCTTAGAAGCTTGTGACTTATTTCTACCGGGTTTTGAGAGTTGAAATTATGTGAATTTGAAGATTATTTATTTCAGATTTCTATTGTTATTCCGCATTGATAGGCTTACCTAGTCTTAGAGATTAAGTGCCATCACGACATCCTACGGAGGAAATTTGGGGTCATGATATTAAATGGTAAAAATAAATGATGGATTCGGGTAATCTAACAATAATTGAGTTAAGAACACTTACTCCGATATTTTCTCTAAAAAAATTCCAAAAATCGTCTCTCCCTAAGCTCCAATTTGACAAAAATAGAAAATGGGACGAAGTCCCGTGCTTTATAACTTACAGTTCTGTCCAGGCCCTCGGCCTCGATCCTGGCCCTCGATCATGGCCTCGATCCTCGGCTTCGGCCCTCGGCCCTCGATCCTCGGCCTTCGGTCCTCGGTTTCTCGGCCTTCGGTCCTCGGTCCTCGGCCTTCGGTCCTGCCCCCGAATTTCCAGCAGAATAAAAATTGCAGCAGCTTTTGCAGCAACTGTTTAAGTTCAACTTTTGATCCGTTAACCATCCGAAACCTCCCGGACACAAACCATATATGAATTCCAATCATAAAAGACGCTACGAACCTGCTCCCACACTCAAAATACTGAAAAGAGGTCGTCTTGACCCGATATTGACGATGGTCAAACTCCCAAATTTCTTAACCTTACTAGTCTCTCAACCAATGATCCAAAAAAATACACCCAAGCCCCTCGGGACCCGTCAAATTATACCAACAAGTCCTATAACATCATATGGACTTAGTCGAAACCTCAAATTATATCAAACAACGATATAACCATGAATCATACCCCAATTCAAGCTTAAGGAACTTAAAAATTTTCAACTTCTACATTCGATGCCGAAACGTATCTAATCAATTCCGATTGACCTCAAATTTTGCACACAAGTCATAAATGACATAACGGAGCTATAAAAATTTTCAAAACTGGATTTCTACCCCGATATCAAAAGTCAACCCCCGGTCAAATTTCCCAAAATTTCAATTTCGCCATTTCAAGCCTAATTCCACTACGGACCTCTAAATAATTTTTTGGACACGCTCCTAAGTCCAAAATTACCATACAAAGCTATTGGAATCATCAAAACTCTATTGCGGGGTCGTTTACACATAAGTCAGCATCCGGTCAACTATTTCAACTTAAGCTTCCAACATGAAATTTATTCTTCCAAGCTAACTCCGAAATATCTTAAAACCCAAACCGACAATTCACACAAGTCATAATACCTCGTAGGAAGTTATTCAAGACTTCAAATAGTTGAAAGGAGCGTAAATGCTCAAAACGACCGGTCGGGTCATTACAACATATTAATTAATGCATATTTTATTAGATGTGAGAAAATGATTTGAAATGAGTAATAAATATTGTGGGTATAACATGAAAAAAAAATTATCTTCCCTTGATATGCGTAAAGTGACAAGTAAAAATAAAAATTTATTTTTAGTATGCATGCCAAGTAAAAGTAAACAGATGGAGTATATCTTTGATATTAACGAACTTCAAATAAGGAAAGTCATAGAAGGCAAAAAGTTTAATAATTTTAAAGTGTTAAATTTTAGGATTTCCTAACCAAGTTTAATAAGTAAAGATTTAATAAAGTTAAACAAAAAAAAAAAGATTTAATAAACAAAATTTTAATTAGTTTTAAAGTCCTAAAATTAGGAAAGCAACTTAAAATAACAAATTTATCCAATGTAAAATCCGTTCTTAAATAATAAAAAAATCAAACGATATTTCGATAAGATGCTTCATGCTTTTAATTTTGAAAATATTTTTCTTAAGAACACATTTTTATCTGATTTAGGGAAAAAATATTTTTAAAAGAAATATCTGATAAAAAACAAGCTAGCCTTTTTGGGGATCGTCCCTACCTCTTTGATGTCACCCTCTTTTTTTTTTTTAATCAATCTATACACTTCCTTTGACATTCCCCTCTCCTCTTTCTCTTCACCGTTCTCATTCTGAAGTTTTAACTAATCTCTCCTCTGTTCTATGCCAGCATCAGTTACTGTTGTTTAGCAACGTTGCCAACAAAAATATTTTTTGTTCATAGCAAGTCCTCCTTATAATTTGGCCATGCAACTTTTGAAACTTCTGTTTTGTAGTCTGTTGAATTTTTTTTTTTTTTGCTTCGAAAAAATACAGGTAGGATTCAATAAATCAAGATCAAGATAGCAACAAACCAGATCCAATGAATAAAGTAGAACCTAGGATTTTTTCTTATTTAATCATCATATCATACTATATTTATAAACGAAGTTCCAAGTTAAAAGCTGAATTACTTTAAATACATATCAAAAGTTAATTGGCCGATTTGTCCTTCGCTATGAAAATTATTAAAACTTAGCGATGGCGAACATAGTAAATTGGAATCATGTTACTAAATGCTAAATTATTGCTACAGTGAATGGAGTCATAAAAAATCTATTTTGTCTTTTCATCTCCTACCTTAGCTACCTAAACAAATGATCTATTTCGTTTGTAACAATTATGAGTTGCCAAATTAAATTGATAATCAATTCTCTTATATGCAGAAGAAAATTGATATATCCATTCCCCATTCATGTGGGGGATTGTTGGATTTTTAAGCTTAAATGTAGCTTAAAATTATTGGATTTTTAAGCTTAAATGTAGCTTAAAAGAGGGTGAATGGAAAATGGAGGGAAATTGAAAATATTTGAGTTTCCCTTCTTGACAAAGGGATATTGTCCCATATTGGAAGAGGAAGAGATTTTGATGGGTATATATACAATTGCACTTCTTCTAGCTCTTAAAGAATTAAGAAGAAGGCAAGCCTCGCGCCGTCGTCGTCGCTCGCTCAGCTTCGGCTTCGGTCAAATGATTGATTGATTAATTTTTTGGACCAAATTTTTGTAAACGGAATATTAATATTAAATCCAAACATAATAGTATATGCCCTTCACTTTTTGTAAAAGACATTTACAAAACAGTTTGCACATCTTCAGAAGAACAGTTTGTACCTCTTCAAATCTGAAGAGTTGAAGAACAGTTTGCACCTCTTCAAATTTGAAGAAACAGTTGGCACCTCTTCGGATTTGAAGAGTTGCACCTCTTCAGATTGAGCTCAACATTGGCTATAAATACCAGTCCATTCTCTCAGATTTTCCATACGAATTTCTGACTTCTCCTCCTTTCTTCTGCATTGTTTTAACTACAAACAAAGCATCAGTAAGTGTGATTTGCTACCGATTTTGTGTTCGCTGAAACATTGGTGTTTGAAGTATCGCTACACCAGTGTGTAATTCGTTCAATCCTAAGAGGAAATAATCCACAACCTTGGGTACTAGGAGGGGATTAAATTCCTTAAGGAAACACTGTAAATTCAGTGGGCTCGGATCAAATTCTATTTCATTTACATTTATGTTATTTTATCTTCTCCATAATTATTTTACAAATACAGTTGAACATAAGAAAGTATTACAATTGCATTTTTAACAAGTTCCTTTTCTCCTTTTGTCACTTCCGATAAATATTCAGAAAATGTATATTATACTACCCTCTTTTATTCCTTCACTCTTAGGAAGATGTGATATGTTAATGTTGGCGTCAAATGCATATGTAATATGATTAATTCGCATACTTAACGTTTAGATTCTGTATATACTTATATTTTACTTGAAATAAGATAAGTGCTTTATGTATTTAAGGTTATTTTCCAACTATTGTTTATTATATCGAACTCTTTTTTCTTTGTTCAAGATTTGTGCATGTATCGTCATCTTTTCTCCCTAACTTCCTTTATTTTATTCCTTGGTTTTTACTAGTTTTTTTTGTTTTTTAGAATGATGGACATTTGGTAGAAGAAAATCATAAATATTTGATCAAATCTGTATTGAAATATAATTTGTTGCAAAGAGGTATATATGTGTGTAGAAATTATTTTTTATATCTATAAAGGTTTTTATTTCTAGAGTAAAGAAAACGATTTTGAAATGAAGATTTGAGAAGTGGATACTTCTATTTCATTAATTGTATATTTTAAAATCATCTTTACATATTCTGAAATAACATAAAAGACTGAATATATAATTATTTATAAATTTATGTGAAGATGGTATTAGAATGTGTGGGAGTTACATGTAAAATTTATCATAATTGCACGATTAATGCGCATAAGATTATTTTTTTTTAGTTTTTCTTGGTGGTTCATATTTTTTATATACATCTCTTATTGGTACTTATCTTTTGGGACAATATTTTGCTCAACATTAATCTTTGTAGAAATAATGGAGTATTATTGAGTAATTTTGATGCTTTAGAAAACATCATTAAATCCGGAAGATTAGTCAATCGTTATATGATCTTCAAGGAATAATATTAAATTTTATTTGATTCTATTTTTGTTAATGTTGAAGGCACTTAAAAATTCAT
Organism: Nicotiana tabacum; assembly: GCF_000715075.1. Lineage (NCBI taxonomy): Eukaryota > Viridiplantae > Streptophyta > Magnoliopsida > Solanales > Solanaceae > Nicotiana > Nicotiana tabacum. The sequence continues at coordinate 60,045,828 of NC_134098.1, forward strand.
TTCTTATTGATAAATTATTTTAATAATTCACACAGGTAATATGTTAAATTCATGTACACAGAGTGAATTAGAAATTATATAGATGCCAAGAGTTCTTGTCATAACAGATTATTCGAAACGTCAGAATTAAATATACACTAAGAACGTCGTCTAAAAGGAAGTATTAGTTGTGCTATGACTGTACCCAGTAACATCAAAATTAATCTCATCCAGCATACCAATGTAACTAAATATAGTTGTTAAAATATAGTTACCAACGACATCTAAATATTTGTGTTCAAATTTCATGTTACACGTCTCATATATTTAATATTATTTACATCATTTTAATAAAATTATACTCATTTATATGGATTACACGTGTAACACACGTATCGAGAAACTAGTACTATATTATAAGCATGAAGACTTTTAGGTAAAGTTAGTTTATTATAATAACCTTCAAAATTGAATGACCAAATTGTCCTCTGCCTAAAATTAAAATTACCTCTTATTAAATTGTATTTTGTACTTAATGCCCTATAAAAATTCATAACATTAATGAAAGAAATAACTCCAATATTGGGCATTACCGTACACTTTTTAGCCGTTATTGTACACTTTTTACCGATATTATTATAGTTCCTTTATATTATTTCCTTCTTCTATTCAATTTTCTCTCCTCTTTTAAATCCTATATCACATAAAGTTTCAGTTATAACACTTTTATATTCTTTCGGTTACAACTTCTTGTATTTGTCACTTAATTATAGAATTTAAAAGGATTGTTCACCATTAAATTTTGAATATTGTACCACTATATAAATAGACCGACCATATACATTCACCATCTTGCTTCCATTGTGACCAAATTCAAATACTGTGTAGTGCGAATGAAGAGAAATAAGTTAGATGCATAGATTGAATGAGGTCAGAGAACAAGGCATTAACAACCAACACTTATTTGTAATTTCATGGCATTATCAATACTACTACTACTATCTTATCAAATAGTATTTCATTAGCATCATATTATATTATATCAATAATTCTTCCTTCACTCATAAAGTCATCAAGCATCGGTCACATGGCATAATAAAAGGTTTCCCCAGGCTTTCTTTGAGGAGTTTAAAATTTCTTAAAGGAGATGAAAACAAACAATGTGGAAAAGGAAAAAGAGATCGAAAAATTACAAGACAAAGAAAGAAAAAGGAAAGGAAATGAAAACAAATAATGTGGAAAAGGAAAATGAAAGGAAAGATTCGATGTACGTGTGAATGTTATTTTCTTCTTCTATCCTCTCTCCCTGTTTCATTCAAGTACTTCAAAATTAAAGGAGAAATGATAAGAAAAATATTTTAAAGGATTTTGCATAAAATTACAAGGAAATTAAATACAAAATGTAGGTATAATGTGGGGAGTAACCGTGGCGGAAAAAAAATAAAAACAAAATGGAAAAGAAAAATTACAAGAAAAGGAAAGACAAGATTCATATAAAGATTCGACCAAAAATTAATATGCAAAGAGTAATTCATTTAGTTTGTTCTATGTATAGAGTCGGCCAAAATGAGAGCTTTGAGTTAATCGAAATTCTCTACCTTTAACTACTTTTTCTTTTATCAAATTTTTTTAAAATAGAACAGAGCACGGAAAAGAAAACGAACATACGTGTCCAAAAGTTAGTTGAAATATAAACTTGTGAGTTGTAAATGAATTATGACAAGTTATTTGGTACACTTATAAAATATTTATTTATTCAAATCCATACTTATTGTGATAGCATATATCTCTTAAAGGTCGATTAATTATCCCGGTTATTATTTCACCTTTTCATATGGATAAAATAACACTACAATCCCGGGATAATTAATCCTGAATTAGTTATACTATGATTTTCTATCTCAACCAAACGTGGAATAAACTCATCTCAAATTTAATTTCGGGATTAATTATCGCTTATTTTTCGCACCAAACAGCCCTTAGTCTATCGGTGTTTAGCACATAAGGGGTTATTATTTTTTTTTATTTTTTATATTAGTTGACTGATTTAAAAAAGGGTGATATAAAGAGGATGTCATTCAAGCTGCTTAAACATACAGGAATATCGGAAGAATTTGTGGGTTTACTAGTATATGCATATGATCTCGATTGTTATTTACGAGAATTTAAAAACTCTTTTAGTGTTTGGGTTGTCCAAGTGTTTTTCTAGTCCAAAGTCTGATTTATGTTATGCTCTTTAATATTTTCTCTAACTATTATTTACAAGTAGAAGATCTAAAGTTGGATTACAATAGATGGATTCAATTAAGATCGACAAAGGTGATGTAATAGTTAGAGCTGCAATCACAATTATTTTAGCTTCTGGGAGTACTAGTAATTTAGCTTGCGAAAATCAAATATCCATATATCACCTTATACCAATAAAGATCAAGAAAGAAAATTTTACATGAAGAGTATATTGAATAGAAGTACTGTTCATTGTGTGAGTCAGATAAAATTAATCCAATATGCGTTTTTTTGAATTGAGTAATGCTCACAGAAGAAATAATTCTTTGCGCTCAATCAAAAATATCCCCGTGCATGAACAACTATTGATTTTCTTAGAAATTGTTGGCTTTAGCGAACAATTTCGCAAGATTATGTCACATTTTTATGGGTCAATTGATGTTTGGTTATAATTACATATTTTTATTGCATTACTTACCTTATATTTTGCGGCTTTAATGCTAAACTATACTATATTTGTGCTTAACTGAGTCTATTTTATGTGTAGGTGAATTGGAGATGAAAGTAGAAGAAAAAGGAGACCTACAAGTTGAAAGCGTGCGCAGGAGCAGTGAATGAGAGAACCTGGCGACGCCAGGCTTGAAGCTGGCTTTAGGCTGGCTTTGCAAGGCTAAAGCCAGGTTGAGGCTGGCGTTAGGCTGGCGACATCAAGCCTGGGGCCAGGTCCAATCCGAGTTTTGAAGACTTAATTCGTTTCCGGATTTGACTAGGACTTGTCCTACACGTTTAGGTCTTTTCCTATACATAAATAGACCTAAAAACGCCATCGGGGAAAAGGAGAGAACATACCGGAGAGAAGACGCGACTTTGAAAGAAAAGGGGAGGCGCCAAACACTCGGGAGCAAGGATTTGATCAATTCTTCCATCCCTTCCCTAGTACTCATTGATTTTATGTTTGAAACTATTATTTTGATGATTGTATGAACATGAGTGGCTAGGAACCCTATTGTTCTAGGGTCATGGGTATACATGAATGTTGACGTTTGAAGTTTAATTTGACGAAGTTGATTTTATCATATTGGGTTGTTTATTTAATTCTGTTTTTAATTATTTTGCTGAGTAGCTAACAGTGAAATACTATCTACGAATCTAGAGTTGAACTCGAAAGTGGGAATTCTAGATTGCATATAGAATTAAATAGAGCAAGTTCTTAAACCCGGGCATCGGGGAACGGATTCGCAATTAGGATAGACATATACCTAATTGCCTTGCTCGGTTGCAATACAGGAATTGTAAATGCGTTCTTGTTAATCTTAATTCCATAGACATATAGGTATTAAGTTAGCTTAAATAGGCGAGTAAGGACTCGACAGATTCTTATGAGTAATATCAACCCTGTCAATCAACAATCCAGATAAATCAATTAGTTATTTTAAGCTAAGAATACAACATGATTGTTAGATAACCCGTGACCCTGAAATATTATCTCCTATTGATTGTTATTCAAAACTATTTAAGTGTTGTGGTTGATTTCTAGTATTTCATTACTTGATAGTTTTTAGATAGTAAATTAGAAAATTATCTATTTTGTAAGAAATCACTTGAATCGATAAGCTATTTAAGTTTGAATTAGCCAAAAGTGAATCATAAGTCTTCGTGGGAACGATACTCTACTCACTACTCTATTACTTGACGACCACGTATACTTGCGTGTGCGTTTGGCCGCAACATCAGTCGAGTCTTTCATCGATGCTTCCACACGGTGCTTCAAATTCAGCGTACAATTATCCAAGGTTTGCATTAAGTAACTGTCACGATCCAAAATCTAACTAACCGTGATGGCACCTAACCTCACCCGCTAGGTAATTCAAATAATAATAATCCGATTCAATTAATATTTAACTGACTCTAATACACTCCCCAAGGACTGGTAGTACAAATCATGAGCTTCTAAGATTAGAATTTACAAAGTTAGTGTGAAATAAAAATACATCATCTGTTTGAAATATATATAAACAGATTAATAATTCTGAAGCTACCATGAACAAGAGGCAGCAATGACTGAAACACAGGTACATCTTCAGATCCAGCTCCCGCCGTACACAGCAAAAGCATCAAAAATTTACACACAAGATGCAGAAGTGTAGTATGAGTACAACCGATCCCATGTACTCAATAAGTAACAAATTTAACCTTAGGTTGAAAGTAGTGACGAGCCGAAACAAAGGTCAGCGTACAATACCAATAACCAGCAACAGTTCATAACAATATAATGAAAGTAACACCAATAATAACTCAATGATAAAATGCTCAGCTCGTATAAAATTCCGAAAAATAAATATTTTCTTTTCAATTATAACAGTAAAACTCAAATCCTTTACCGAAATCACCGAAAATATGAATAAATCTGAAATTTGTGATTTTTCTCAAAAATTTTAACAACAGATAAGAAATTTCATTATCAGATGGCATGAGGAAAAATACTTCTCTATGCTTACATATCAAGTATGCATGTCTAATGCAAATGCAGCACAGTGATGAACTCATGTACTCACACTCTCAGAGTACTCAATCACTCAGTACTGTATATAGCCAATCCAGCTCAGGAAAAATCCATCCCATATATATATATATATATATATATATATATATATATATGACATTCAGTCACTCAGTACTGTACAGGGCCAATCCAGCCCAGGGAATTCCATCCCAAATAAAATAAACGATTCGGGCAAGATCCATGCCCAGGGAAATTATAAATAAATAAGGCAACTCCATGCCCTGGGAAGTCCATCCCAAATATCATATCATCTGCGCTCACTGTGGAGGTGCAGACTCCGGAGGGGCTCCTTCAGCCCAAGCGCTATATAAAGTCGATATGGCATACTACGCCGTATAGTCCGATCCCATAATAATAAAACCTATAAGGCCTGCTGCTTCTGGCCTCCCCGATCTATTTAATAATAACATATATAAAGCCAATATGGCCTGCTGTGGCGTGCAGCTCGATCCCATAAATATCCTCACAATGGACGTATATGACTGAGTGTGAAATGTACATTTTTAAAACAACTAATTCAAAAGTAACACGGCCCCATGGGTCCCAAAATATCGGCATGTAGCCTAAACATGATCTTTAATAAGCCTGAAATGATGATGTGGTGTATCAATAAATAACAACTGAGGATGAGAGATAATATGAAATGAATGAACATGACTGAGTATGAAATTACAATTTAAACAAATAATTCAACAGCAATACGACCTCTGTGGGTCTCAATTATATCGGCATATAGCCTCAGCATGATGTTTAACATGATTCTCAGCTCAATTTCTCTAACACATGAAAGTACATGGAAATGCCAAGATTATTTGACTGCATAATTTCACGGAATCAATTACGTCACAATTTCTACGGTGCACACCCACACGCCCGTCACCTAGCATGTGCGTCACCTCCAAACAAATCACATAACATGTATATTCAGGGTTCATACCCTCAGCCCCAAGTTTAGAAATGTTACTTACCTCGAACAAACTGAATCCAATGCCGAGCAAGATAAACAATACTCCGAAAATTTTATTTCGCGCGTATCAACCTCCGAACGCCTTCATATCTCCGCAATTCCAAGACAAACGATTCGAAACTAGTCAAACAACGTGCAAATTAATCAAACTATACTCCAATGCTTATAATTTATAAAAATTTCCAACTCTGCTAGAAAAGTCGGCAATGGGGCCCACGTCTCGGAATCCGATAACCCATTCAACCACGAGTTCAACCATACCAAAATTACTCAAATTCGACCATAACTCGGCCTTCAAATCCTCAATTAAAGTCTATGAAATTTTCTACCATTTTCAACCCAAAACACTAATTTAATGATATAAACAACAATATATTCATGTAATTTAACCAAAACCGAGATAGAATCACTTACCCCAATTCATATGGTGAAAATCACCTCAAAAATCGCTTCAATCCGAGCTCCATAACTTCGTAGCTCCAAATATATTAAAATGGCCGAAACCTCAAAATATAGCTTCTGTCCAGGTATTTACTCTTCGCGATCGCGAAGCACAAAATTTTTCCTTCGCGATCGCGAAGAACAAACTCTCCAACTCTTCCAGATAGCCTCTAGTATAATAGTCATAACTTTTTGTATATAATTCTAAATGACAAATGGTTTGACTTTATGAAAACTAGACATCAAGGGCTACAACTTTTATTTTTAGATCATCTCCAAATTCCTTATAGATTGCAAGATATAAGCTTCCAAAGTCGGGTCAGTGCAGTAGAGATTTGTTCTACGCGATCGCGGAAGAGCTTCCACGATCACGATTCACAAGGCCCCAAACTGCTGTTTGCTTTTCGCGAACGCGACCAAATGTTCGCGATCGTGATGCACACCTCTGTAGACAAAAACTAACAATTTAAAATGGCATAGAAATGGTCCAAAACCACCCTGAAATTCACCTGAGCCCCTCGAGACCCCGTACGAACATACCAACAAGTCCCAAAATATATTACGGACCTACTCGAGGCCTCAAATCACATACAATAACATCGAAATGACGAATCGTACTACAATTCAAACTTAAATTTTTTTAAATCTTTTGAGTTTCAAAACTCGTGCCGAACCATATCAATTCAACTCGGAATGAACTCAAATTTTGCGCACAAGTCATAAATGACATGACAGACCTATGAAAATTTTCAGAAGTGGATTCCGACCCCGATATCAAAAAGTCAACTCCCCGGTCAAACTTCCAAACTTAAATTTCCTATTTTCGCCATTTCAAGCCTAATTTAACTATGAACTTCCAAATAATTTTTCGGACACATTCCTAAGTCAAAAATCACCATACTGAGCTATTGGAATCATTAAAACTCTATTCTGAAGTCGTTTACACATAAGTCAATATCCGGCCAGCCTTTCAACTTAAGCTTTAAACCTTGAATTTCATTCTTCCAAACTAACTTCGAAATACATGAAAATCAAAACCGACAATTCACATAAGTCATAATATATCATATGAAACTATTCAAAACTTCAAATAGTAGAAAGGAGCGTAAATACCCAAAACGACCGGTCGAGTCATTACAGTAACATTCTAAAATATTTAATTTGTAATTAATTCTTAAACAACAATACATATTATTAACTTTGGGGTTCGTGACCGGAATGCCTCAACAACACAAAATAACTTGATTTCTATTATTTTAATTTGAAGTGCACTTATGTGTTTGCTGGTCGGGAAGGATCTACTCATAACTCGTGTATATAAAATACATTGGAGAAACCACAAGGGTTTCACGTCCCCAAAAGTATGTTATTCGATATAAAGTAGTTTATTGAAAGAAATGAATAAATAATGTATATTAACGTAGGATCTTTGTGATCTACACATCTTTCTATCTTATATTTTTTATTTAATAAAACACTATCACATAAAATGGAAAAAAAAAAAAAGAATAATTGACCAAGTGAAGGTCACTATCCTTTGAAGTGCTTTGTGACTTTTGAAAGGTGGGATATCATCTGATATGTCATCACTAGACAAATCATTTGAAATATTTTGTTATTATTGATATATTAGCTTATCATATCAAATATGAAATGCTAGATAAATAAAACTATCTAAATTAGAAACATTCTTGATCATGTCCCAGACTCACACTTCCATAAGATAAAAATATATAAATACGTTATAAGGATTCATTAAGTCAAAATATTAATGCCAGGGGTGGACATAGTTTGGGCAAATCCAAAATCCAAATTGAAATCCGATTTTTTTGGATTTTAGTTTGGATTTTTGGATTACGGATTGGATTTTGGATTTAGTTTTTAAATTTTTTAGATTTCGTATTGGATATTGGATTTGGTACTTCTGATTTTTGGACATTCGAAAATCCGCAATTTTTATACTTTATATTTAGTCCATTATCCATATGCCAATAGTAATAAGTTCAATACCTCACCCATTAGATATTATCTCATATATTCAATATTAATTACTAAGTTACTGTCAGAATACTTTCTATTTGGACATGATTTTACTATTGCTACTTCTTATTCGCCGTATTAATGTATTTGTTGTATTTTTTATTTATAATAATTTCATTACTTGAATACTTTATTTGGATGATTGAGGCAAGAATGAGGAACTTTTCAACCAATTTAACATGAGTAATTCATCTGGATATTCGTTTTTTTGTAAAAAGTAGAACCATCTCAATTTATACGCTCAAAGCTGAAAATCCACAATATCCAAACCGATTAATCCGAAACCGAACTTAAAAAATCCAATCCAACCCGAACTTATTTGGATTGGATTTGAATTATCATTTCTTCAATCCGAAAATCAAAAATCCAAATCGAAATTTTCATATCCAATCTAAATTGCCCGAACGCCCACTCCTAATTAATGCCTTCATATGTGTCAATTGGGAAAATTCGTCTACAGGATTAGGATGAATATTTTGTATCGCAAAACAGTGTGCCCCTATTAGTCCTCAATAGCTTAATTTTCCTCACGAACTACTTGCAGTAAACTCTCCATTTTTACAATTTATAATAAGCAGTTCAAAATTATTTTAATTTGTCAATATGAGTATTTTGTATAGGTAACGTCCCCACATAACTTTTAAAGTTGAAAAAGTGCAAGTAGCTACTACTCACTGTTTAATTATCACAAGGGAGGCAATTTGCATGACTTGCCAGAATTCGTAAGTAATCTAGTTTTATTTGACTCTTCCTTATTATAAAAAATATTATTACGCTTAAGGTCGTTAACGAGTCATGCCTCTTGTCTAGTAAGTTTTGCCTTTCATATAAACAATATATACATATTTATTTATTTAGAAGAAGAAAACACAAATCGTTTGGACATAAATAATATTTTGCAAAACAACGAAACACAATTTGCTAATCAGTATTTGTTTATAATTTGTTCATTATTTCAACTTGAGAATATAAAATTTGAAAAACTGGTTTGACAAATATTACAAGTGAAATATTTATTTCCACTAAAAATTTATATTCAAATATAATTTCAACTTCACCTTAACTAATGTTATTTCAACTTCTCCTCTCCCAAATACTATTTGGACGAACTTCATCTATGAGTTTAAGCTTTATGCACGATGTAAAAAATATTTACACTATCAAATCACGTATAAGTAATAATAGGTGATAATCTGATATAAATGATTACTAAAATTTAAAGTTAAAAATTACCGATAATGTAAGCAAATATTTATATTGATAATACGTATTACTTTAAATCCCATATTCTATGTAAAATTTATTTCAATATTAGTTAATACTCACAAAAAAATATAAGATAAATATAATCTCAATTTTTTTTTATCAAGATTAGTATTCTTATTGCGGTAACCAAACGACCCCTAACAACTTGTTTGAATGGTTGTTACCCTTTGTATCGTATTATATTGTTATCTCAAAACAATATTTGTTTTGATTGTTTCATTAAAATTAGTTGTATTGTATTGTTAAATCCATTATTCATCAACGATGAAAAGTCCCATTTTTTTAAACAACCGATTTGGTGTGGTGAAATTGTTTCCTATTTTTCTTTTCAAATATGCCCTAACTTATTACTCCATAATTCTATTTTACCCTTTACCTTTTTTTTTTTAATTTTATTTTAACTCCAAATCTCCAACCTATAACATACATTGTCTTAGTCCCTTTTTTTTCCGGAACTTCTGCAGCTTCCAACTCCAACATAAAAGATATATGTTTTGTCTTCTTTTTGTTTCGTTTTTTCTTGTGATTTTAACTCAAATTCTAATTACTTTAACTTCAATTCTTTGTTCTGCCAATTCTCGTCCCTTTCTTTATCATAGCACTTTATTTTTTTTTCTAATGATAGTTAAAGACATATATGGTGATAAATTAGTAGAAATGAATTTTCTTAAATTATTTTTATGCGTAATTCATGATAATTTTAATATTTAAATAATTGAGGGTATTTTAGTAAACTTATCAGTTACAGTACAGTACGATACAATCAAATCAAATAACAAAATGTTATTTAACAATAACAAACAATACAATATATCCAAACGTTGTATTCATAAAACGAAATAATACAATACAATATAATATAATACATTATAAAACTATTTGTAACACCCAAACAAACTAATTGCATTGATGTCTTTATGTCATTATATTTCTTGGTACCAAAAGTGTAATGTACATGAATTTGCCTTGCTTCCTTGACTCAAACAGACGTCTTATTTGGTCCCACCCTCAGATTTTCCTAGTCCTTTTTCTCATGAAAAACTCAATTGCCGTGGTCCCATTTATTTAGCCCAAAAAGTACAAAGTCCTATAATAATAAACCTCACCAAATCCGGTCGCCGTCTACGGTGGCCCTCAGCTCATCCCCACCGTTAATTAACGTAGTGTCATTAAAATAGAAACCATCCAAATAACGTAAAGCTATCGTCACTTCACTCCTATTTTGACATTAATTAAACACCATTATATACTACTCCTTCTTCTTCTTGCCGTTTGTCACCAACTCTATTTCTCTCTGTTTCTATATATTGTTTTGCTGTCACTTCCACACAATAGCAGCAAAGTCCACCGAAAAACAAAAAAATTTCAGCTTCTGAAAAATTTCCATTGTCATGGGTTTGCTAATGAATGTGGTAGCAATAGCCCTAGCTGCTGGCCACAAAACAAAGAGACCCTTTGGTGTAGATGATCAGGACATTGAATTTGGGAACCCCTGGTGGTTTGTTTACGCCGGTGTTTCTTGTTTCCTCGTACTATTCGCCGGAATTATGTCGGGTCTTACGTTGGGGTTAATGTCTATGGGACTTGTTGAGCTTGAAATTCTTCAACGAAGTGGTACTTCTACGGAGAAGAAACAAGCAGGTTTTGTTTTAATTTTTATCCCATTGATTTTGCCTGAATACTTGAATTTCTTTATGTGGGGTATTGATTATTTAAGATATTAATGTGGTGTTTGAGTTGAATATTTGTGTTTTTCAGCTACTATTTTTCCTGTTGTTCAAAAGCAGCATCAGCTTCTTGTGACTTTGCTTTTATGTAATGCGGCTGCAATGGAGGTGAGTGATTTCATAGCAAAACATGCACGGGTTTCTCATAGAGTTTCTTTACTAAAGTTAATTGTAGCTTGTTTAAAATTTCTTTATAAAGTCACAACAACAACATACCAGTGAAATCCCATAAGTTGGGTCTAGGGAGGGGAGTGTATGCAGACCTTACACCTACCCCGTGATAGGTAGAGAGGCTATTTCCGATAGACCTCGGCTCAGGTAAAGCATTTTCAAAACAATGAGTAAAAAATTGTGGTGAAAATACTGTAGAAAGGAAAGGAAAAGTATTGCCATCAAAAGTAGTAAAGATACCCAAATAAAAGAAACAACAATAATGAATTTGAAGAATAAGACGGTAATAGGATAATAATAATGATGCTGACAAGCATAAGGTGGAGCTAATAGGGTAAATGTTTCCACTGGGTGTACTCAGTGACGGATGTAGTGTATTGAATACGCGCTCAACCGAACCCAAAACCAGTAGTTTTTTTTTATGAAATGTATATATTATATGTGAAAAATATTAAAATTTCAACAAATGTTAAATTTTGAAGCCATAATTTTAAAAGTACAACGAGTTCAGTCTTAAAAACCTTAAGGTTGAACCTATTTGTCTCTGAGAGTACTATAAGAAAATCGCACAAAAACATTGCATGTTTATTTTGGCTCTTTTCTGCAATGTATAATGTTGTTTTTTTTATCAGTAACATTTATAAGTGATACTACAATTTCTGTTATGACCATGGACTTTGCAGGCTCTTCCAATATACTTGGACAAAATTTTCCATCCGGTTGTTGCTGTTATTCTCTCTGTTACTTTTGTTTTAGCTTTTGGTGAGGTAAATTGACTTCCATCCACTGTGTATAACTGCAAGACAAATATTTTTGAACTGGGAACTCTAACGATTTCTTTGCTTTTCCCTTGATGATATAGATTATTCCACAAGCTATATGCTCTCGGTATGGGCTTGCCGTAGGTGCAAACTTAGTATGGCTTGTCCGTGTTCTTATGATCATTTGCTATCCCATTGCTTACCCAATTGGAAAGGTAGTTTTCGTTTTTCTGTCGCCACAACTAGTACATGGTGGGTGGTCTTCCCCTGTTTTCCTATTTGGAACTTGCTGCACCTTACTTTGGATCATTTTCAGTTGTGGCATCTGTGATAACATCTCGGGTCATAGTGGTCAAGGTACCATAAAGGAAATGCAAATTTTTCGTTGTTGTTGGTATCAAAGAGTTCTTTTGATCTTTATGTCAGCACAAAATGATATGTGTAACACTTTCAACTCTGTGCCTTTATTAGCATTGCATGTAGATTTCTATCCAAAAAAAGAGAAACTATATTGCATGTAGATCACATCCCTCATAGGCACTAATGTAGTGGTTCAGACTGTGGACTAAGCTGTCATGGAAGATTCAAAATCTTGTATTACTGTGGCTAGAAAAAGATCAGCATTTGCTACTACAGTTAATATACTGTGTCTAATTCAAAGAGGTCAGGCAGTTGATGCCTTTTTTACTATTCAAACAATTTCTTACTGGAATGAGAAGACAAAGAAAACGAAGAACTTCTCTGTGAAATCATCACATTTGAATGTTGAAATTGATATGGCTTAGGTTCTTGACGCTGTATTGGGACATCATGATGCTTTGTTCAGGCGAGCTCAGCTGAAAGCCCTTGTTTCTATCCATGGTCAGGAGGTAATCCCTCTGAACTGGTGTTCATTTTCAGATGCCTGAAGTTGATTTGGCTGATTTTCATTACGAATGTTTCGCCTTCTCAAAACTATCATTATTATGTGACAGTTTCCTGAGTATGGTGACACTTTTCCATTATAAGTTAGTTAATATTGTTATGAAATAACACTATATTTTTATTTCAAGCTTAGGCTGGTAAAGGTGGTGAACTCACACATGATGAAACTACTATCATTAGCGGAGCACTGGATTTAACAGAAAAGGTTTGCAACAGCATACACCTGTCACTTTTTCTTCGTTTTCTTCTGTCCTTTGTCTTTTGATCTATCCAGCTTTTGATAAAGCGTCTGCTACTGGAAAAATAAGACTTGGCAGAAAATGTAAATATTGACCATCTCTGCTTTTAGAGAGTAATTTCGCTTCAAATTGCTACTTCTTGTGCTTCATTTTATATGATGGTGTTTGACTGGGCACATAGTTTAAGAAAGAAGAAAGATTTTTTGCACATACGATAAGTACCCTTAGAACGTTTGGTCTTAAACATGCATGTCATTTATATAGCTAGCTCTAAGAGCATACCATTAAGGGTAAGTGGGAAATCTAAAGTTAAAGAGTTTCCGAATATAGAAAGGTCTCATTTTTTTAGCACACAAAGGAAAGAGCGACATATAAAATGAAACAAAGGGTTATATTCCGACACAAAGGTCTCATGTTACCCTGATGTTTTCTTTTTTGTCTTCTAGTAACTTCAGTCAGGTATATTCCGACAACTTATAACAACAATGGTCTAAGTTTTCTCAGATATGTGCAGACTGCAGAAGAGGCTATGACGCCTATTGAATCAACCTTTTCCCTGGATGTCAACTCAAAGTTGGACTGGTGAGTCTATGACGGATTGAATTCCATTTTCTCATGCTAACTATATTGGGGTGGCAACAATTTTTTTCTTCCAAAAGACTATTTGAGCTAGTTTCGTTTGTGATATGTCAATGCCTCTCATCCTTCATGATTCTTATTCCTTCTTAAATTGTACATTGACAAGGAATTCAAGCATGCTGTTTCACTTCCTTTGCTGCTAAATTCTGCATATATTGTCCAAATGCTTGAAAACTTAGAGATCCATACGTAGAAGCAATTTTATTCTTCTAGAGAGAGAGCGACTGAATATTCTGCTTTGCATGAACTCCAAAGCTATAACTGAAGTTCAAAAGGATTATAAATATAATAGAGATCACTCAAGGTGCTTAAGAAACTACAATCACTTTCTTGGAGGTACAAATTGAAGCTTAAACTAACACCACCACCCCCCCCCCCCCAACCCCCACAAAAAAAAAAAAAAAAAAAAAATTCGGCAAGGAATTATTTGCCTGAGGAGATGCATGCAGATTTTTTTTTAATCTAAGAAGCTCCTCTTATTCAGGGAAGCAATTGGGAAAATCCTAGCACGAGGTCATAGCCGTGTTCCTGTTTACTCTGGACACCCGAAGAACATTATTGGACTTCTACTGGTTTGTGTGAAATCAGATCTCATAATATTTCATTCTCTATATCTGTTGGTGATTTAATAAAGAATCGTCTTTCCTTTGTGCTTCTACGGGATGCAGGTAAAAAGTCTTCTCACGGTGCGCGCAGAGACAGAGACCCCCGTTAGTGCTGTTTCCATCAGGAGAATGCCTAGGTACATTTTCTGTTGATTTTTGATGCGGGGTAGCTGAGAAATATCCATTCTCACACATAAAATTTTCAGGGTACCAGCAGATTTGCCTTTGTATGATATTCTCAATGAATTTCAAAAGGGGAGCAGTCATATGGCAGCTGTAGTGAAAGTAAGCAAGAAAAGCTACAGCCTTTCTTCTGATCCAGCTGTTGAAAATGGCAGAGGAAACAAATTTTGTAATGGGGACTCACAGTTAACTACGCCATTACTGTGCACGCATGATGAAAAATCAGACACCATAATTATAAATGTTGATAAGGTCTCAATACAGAATCAAGAAGCTAAATTACCCTCTTTGCATCAAAATGGTGTAGCAACGTATAAATCAACATATCTACCAGAAGATATTGAAGAGGGGGAAGTCATTGGCATCATTACGCTAGAAGATGTTTTTGAAGAACTCCTGCAGGTAATCTGCTTCTTCAATATCTTTCCAATCGGTATCTTATGCAATAACTAAATGCAAGTTCTCAAGTGAGGCTTCTGAACATCGTGTTCCCACCTTTAAAATGGATTAAATATCATGAATTGTCATTATCTAACTTTACCTTTTTGTAAATAAAAAAAGAATTTTCACTATCCAATTAGACATGCTGAAGCCTTTTTCTCCAACTGTTATCATTTTCAATATCTGAAACCACATTCTACCTTTGACTGGATTCTTCATGGATGCAGGAGGAAATCGTCGATGAGACTGATGTGTATGTTGATGTTCACAAAAGGTCTCAACTGCCATACTTTACTTTCTAAATTGTCTGTTTTTGGGGTGATAAATATCGTTCACTGTTATAATGGTCACTAGTGGCATTGCTGTATGGTTCTAAGTTGTTGACTTTCTCTTTTTGGTACAATCTGTACTTCAGAATACGTGTAGCTGCTGCTTCATCCTTTGCTCGAGCACCTCCTGCTAGGAAAGTGACAGGTCAAAAGGCTTCAGTAAGTCTCAAACAATCTCCTATGTAGAGATGAAGTGTTATTGCATGTTGGGAAAACTATGTCAGATCTCTATCACATTAGTGTCTGTGTTCTGTGATTCAATTTGCATGGTCTAAGATAAAACTATACTGCTATAATATCATAAGTCAAATTCTCAGTGTTGCATTCGTTGATGTCTAAACAAGAATTGTGTATGGAAAATGTATTTATTTCCTTTTCTTTGGATTATGCTGATTGTTGCTGCACAAAATTTCACGCTTTTGTAAGTTTTGGTAGAGAACTTCCATCATCATTACTACTATTTTACACACACACACACACACATATTGATCTTTTTTTTTTACTTGCACTTTTATTTTATTTTGGTAATTATGATGATATGATGATCATCATCATCATCAACTCATACTTGCTACAGCTAACTTGTCATACAATTTATTCAACTTGTCAGGGAGGGCAAGCAAAGCAAGGACGGACGCAAAAGAAGTAAGATAATAGGGAGAGGCCTTTCTCTAGCACTAACATGTGGTTTACGAAGCGTAAACCGAACCATGCAGCTGTAGTCTGTATAAAATTTTTTGTAGTCATTTTCAGTTAATCAGGCAATGTAAATTGTTGCAGTTTCACCTGTAATATACAGCACTTTTTCCATTGATTTTTTTTACACTATTTGATACTCTTATTTTCTCCAGCAAAGATTTAGTTGTGCGATAAGTAAAGGTAAAAAGTGTAAACTAAGCAATGTCTATATTGGAGATGTGGGGTATCGATCCCCGTACTGTTTAACCAAAGAATTTGATTCTCAGTCAAAGTCTATTTTTAGGAGTACTCGGGTTACTTATAATCAAGAAATTCAATATTCTCTCAGAAATTTTCTGAGAAAGGAAATTAGAATAAGAAATGACAAAATTATCGATTGAGAGCACAAGAAAGTAGTTATATTCCAATAATAATTGGAGCCTGTCTTGACAAGTGAAATTCCCTTCACTTATATAGGGATTTACAAATATAATGTTTCTTCCCTTTTATGACCGAATCATTATGAGAATTAATGACATTAATGAAACGTTATAATTGGCAACCGTAACTGTTCATGAAGATTCTGTAACGATTCTGATTCTTCTTCCACATTAATTAGAGGTTCATGAATCTTCCCTCTTTACTGTCTTGATCCATCCTGCATGTGTCTCTTCACTGAGTAATTTAGGCTCGAGCAACTGTACCCTTTCGTCTCGTGAGTGATTTGTTCGTATATGTTGTAAATTGTGAATCTTTTAATGCGACACTCCAGTTGTCATCTTCTTAGTGATCCACACAAACTCTCCATTTACCGTTCTTTTTCGGAACAACCACAGTATTAGCTAGCCAATTAGGATATTTTACCTCGCGTATTGAATCGATCTTTAAGAATTTCTGTACCTCTTCATCGATCACTTGATTTTTGAATGATCCGCGTTAGCTTTTAAATATTCAATTAACTTACCTCTCCTTTCTAGGTTTAACCTTGCTCCGATATGAATTCTTCGATCTTGCCATTGTTCGAAAAGTGGAACAACTTCAAGCTCCTCAATCGTTGTTTTAATATTTTCGTTCTCTTCTGGCTCTTGAATTACATCTGGTCTGGAGTCCACGTCTGTTTGTTTTGATACAGTTTATGTTGAAATTTGATTTACCGCATCTTTCTCACTTACACCCGTATCATTTTGACTTGCACTCGTATCTTTTTGACTTGGCTGTATCAACGAATTGATGCTCTTTGAAGTTTGTTGATCTCCTCGAATTTGTTGAATTCCCCATTTTGAAGGGAATTTGATAACCTAATGTAATGTGGATGGCACAACATCCATATCATGAATCCACGGCCTCCCAAGAATCATATTATAGGCCATATCCGTGTCTATCACTTGAAATTTTGTTTATTTGATGACCCCTTCTGCGTATGTGCTTAGTTCAATCTCGCCCTTTGTAACAACGGTTGAGTTATCAAACCCAGATAAGGAACGTGCTTTTGGAACTACACGATCGCCCATCAGCATTTCGTTCACCACTCGTAATAGAATGATGTTCACGGAGCTACCTGGGTCAATTAAAACTCGTTTTACATTAGTATCATGTATAAGTAAAGATATTACCAGTGCATCGTTGTGAGGAATCATTAATCCATCGGCATCTGCATCATCAAAGGTTATGTTGCCGTCTTCCAGAGTTTGGCGAGTTCACTTCCCGTAAGTTATTGTGAACTTTGTTGTTTTTCTCGCAGCTGTATAGGAAACGCCGTTGACTTCTTCTCCGTCGTTTATCACATTTACTGTTCTCTTTGGAGATGGAGGTTTTGGGGGTTCTTGCCTATTTTTCATGTAAGCTTGTTTGCCTTTCTCGCTGAACAATTCCGTCAGATAGCCCTGCTTCAATAAATGTTCCACCTCACATTGTAATAATCTGCAGTCTGATGTTTTATGGCCGTGGTCATTATGGAACTCGCACCAAAAGTCTGGGTTTCTTCTATTTGGATTTGATCTCATCTTTTTAGGCCATCGTACCTTATCCCCCATGCTTCTTAAAACATCGACCAACTCGGAGGTACTTACGTTGAAATTGTAGTCCCCAATCCTTGCGTTTGTTTTAGCATCTCTATTGTGTTCACCTCGATCTTTGCTGAATTTCGACAATGGCGAACCTGAATCTCTATTTGCGAACCTGTGATCAGCCTGCACGTTTTCGAATTTGGAACGAGCTTCTCGCCCCGAAGGTCCCATATAAGGCTCGTACCTATTCTTATCGTACCTCTTCTCAGATTTCGACCGCCTCGAACCTGTTTTTTCTTCAACCCTTGACTGAGCTACGATATCTTCTTCGATTCGTAATTTGGTGCTGTACTTATTATAGACATCATTCCATGTCGTGGAAGGGAATTCTCGTAGTCTCTCTTTAAGCGTCCTCGTAGGTTCTAAACTTTTCTCGTTTAAATTGCTTGCAAATGCCATGGCTGCCCAATTGTCGGGTACTCTTGGTAGCAATATTCTTTCACGTTGGAATCTGTCTACGAATTCTCGAGGCGATTCTGTATCTCCTTGCTTTACTTTGAATATATCCTCCATTCTCTTTTCAACTTTTTGTGCACCCGAATGAGCTTTTTATAAATAGATCTGCAAGCTCAGCAAAAGAGTCAATAGAATTTTCAGATAAAAGAGAGTACCATGTTAACGCTCCTTTAGTAAGTGTTTCCCCAAACTTTTTGACCAGCACAGATTCAATCTCCTGCTTGGTTAAATCATTGCCTTTTACTCCCGTGGTGAATGCAGTGACGTGGTCACGTGGATCGGTCGTTCCATCGTATTTTGGGATGTCAGGCATTTTGAAATTTTTGGGAATTGGTAATGGAGCTGCGCTTGATTTCCATGGTTGTTGTGAATATTTGTCGAAATCAACTCCTTTGATCACAGGTGGTACGCCGGGTATTTGCTCAATACAGTCGTTTTGTTCTTTCACCTGTTTCTTCAAGGTTAGTATTAAAGTTTGTAAATCAGAATTATTAGACGTACCTGGTCTCCCATCACGTGACTCGTTGGGAGCTCCTCCACTTCCAGAATTAACCAACCCTGATCGTGAAATTTTCACAATTGCAGTATTGTTTGGTGGAGGTGTGGGTGGCACAACTGGTAGTCCCCTCACGAAAGTCGGGAGAGCATCATTCACGTACTCAACAATTAACTGGTTCACAGCATCCTGCTCGACAATTTGTTCATTTCCATGTTGTTTATTGTTATGAGTAGTGGATCTTTCTGGTGATGCTTCTCTTAAATTGCGTGGGGTTCCCTGAGGTGATGGAACTGGAGTTCCTTCCACCCGTTGGTTGTTGTCATTGACATTCGACATGATTCAGTTGAGAGAGAGTGATTTGAAAAGTAAGAGAAGATTATGAGATTCCCGGTAACGGAACCAATTTGTTTAACCAAAAAACTTGATTATCAGTAACTCGAGTACTTCTTAAAATAGATCGAGAATCAAATTCTTTGGTTAAACACATACCTCTCGTATGCTAAGCGAGCGCTCTACCATCTGAGCTACATCCCCACTGCAATCTTGCGTGACTTGTCTGTTACACTTGACTGCTAAGTACGGTGGCAGAATACATATTTGGTATTTTTGTATGGATAAACTGTCCGCTTTTGCGTGTTTCTTCCGCTACAAACAGCCAAGTTTAGATTTTGATTAAATGCGTTTAAAAAGTTTTTCTTTATTTTTTAAATTTCGTATCCAATTAAACATTGAAACATAAATTAAAGCAGAGAAAATATTATCGTCACTACTAATATAATAAAAATATTAAATTAACAATTTCTACTTCATATTAAATAGGACGAAGAAAATATCTTTTACCTCAAGAAAATCACGGTGCAGCCGTTTCTTTTATTTCTTTTACGAGAGTTTCTTTCCTTTTTTCGGGAATAACTAATAAGAGAAAAGACGAGAAAAAAAAATTTGACTAATAGTTAATGGAGTCCGGAACCAAAGTGTGGTTCATTTGAACTCAAGCGATACAAATAGGTTTAAAAAAAATTTTGGGCACCATTTTATATATAGAGCGGTTATTCACCGCGTTATATCTTAATGACAGTTTTGTTCGTAATAATCGCGCTATATATAAAATATGACCCCACCAATATTTCATCTGCACTTAACTGACCCACCAATAAATATTTTTTATAATAACTAATAAAATTAATTATTCATAAAATAACAATTTACCTATTTTACTAATTTTTTACCACAACAATAATCTAATCCGGATAAAAAATAACAAATTAATTAAATCACAAAACAATCACGAAAAAACATAGATCATAGTAAAAAACAACTAATACGCATTTTTTATACATGAGTTTTAACAAAAAGTAAGTCGGAATACCTCGATTTATAATTTTTTGAAAGGTGAAAATTTGATAATTTGGGGGCCGAAACGAGCAATCCACTACGCGATAATGCCTTAGATCCGGTGTAAGCTTGTTATAATACCGAGAAGATATATTTTTTGGGACGGGTGGGCTCCACTGAATTTTTTTTCTTTAAAAATGGAGGGGGACCGCTGGAAGGGGAAAGGAGGAGGGCACTGGTTTCTGGTCGGGGAAGATGGAGACTCGCATTTTTATGTATGTATAGCGCATGTATTCACTGCGCTATACTATAGCGCCTTGTATAAATGCGTTATACATCCCGTCCTTTTTGAATTTAAATATAGCGTAATTATTTTTTAACCTATTTGTGTCGGTTGAATCCAAATTAACCCTGATTCCGCAGTCTAGCTAACGTTACATTTTTGGGATTAATAAACGTTTGTATACTAAGAGCGTACAATCCTGATCACTTATCGATAGCTTCGCACGTCTTTTAGGAGCAAAAAGCGTCAGATAGGGCCCACAGCGGGTGTTATAAAATGGGGCCCAGCATGCATGGAATGGGTCATCAACCCAATCAAAAACCCCGCCACGTCAACTACCTAAAGGTCCAGAGTCGTACGTTAAATGTACAAGATTATCCTCGGATAAATTCTTAATTGACAAAATCATCCTATGTAAGTTCCTTAGCGGCGTAGGTCTCCTCCACTCCTATCGAGGCGGATACTACAAATACAAATAGGACTCGCTCAATTCGCCTTCCCACACTCTCTCTACTCTCCCCTACGGTAAGTTCCACCTCTATATACTCATAATTTTGCCGCTGCTCTATCCCAAATCCCTGAATTTTCCACAAGGTCAGATATTTGACTTTTTTCCCTTATTTTTTGATTAATAGGATAGTCTCTTAGGGTTTAATCTGTTTTTTTTGTACGTTTAATATGTAATCCGAAATTGTGACCTTTTGATTGCTTTTCCCTTTCAATATGTAAGTCTCTTAGGGTTAGGGTTTTTCTTCTCTTTTAAAATTTTGTACTCCTCCTATGCATTAGAGAATTTTATAACACTAGAATATAATGAGCGGTGATAGAGCAGAATGGATGCAGAGGATCTATATAGAGCCGAACTATTTTATGGCTGACGCGTAATCAATTGATCTGATTTTGAAATATTATTTGTTTATTGCCTTTTTATTATCAATTCAGTTATTTGTGTTAAACGGCTTTCTGTTATTTTGAAATCTGTGTGTTTGCTACGTCGGTGAGTAGTACTGATGTTTTCGTGGTCTTTGCACACCTTTTTGTTGTCTTTTTGAGCAGCATTACATCCATTGCTATTGGAGATGGGATTTAAGAAAGTTTATAAGGCATTGCAGGAGATTTTTCCAGAGGTATGATGGTATTTATTTTAGTTTAAGACTCATCATATGCTCAGTTTTTTGTTCGGGCTTACAGTAAAATGGCACAATTTTAGAATGTGTGCTCAGCTCTGCACTATCTTTAGAAAAAATTAAAACATCAATTGTCATTTGAAGACATCGAATGGGCTCTATTATTTATGGGATGAACGTCCAAACTTGTTTTAAATGTCTGTTTCCCTATGATATTATGTTCCGTAATTATACAATTGAATCAATGTTACTCTCTTTTTCCTCGTTTAGTTCCAATTTATATGATACTCGTTTTATTTTGGGATATCCAAAATGTCTGACACTGTTCTACTAATAATACTATCCTATACAACTTTCTCAAGTTTCTAGAATTTAAGTATGTTTAAGAATTTAACCAATCAAATTTGAATGTTATGTTATGTTTCTTCTTCGTACAAAACTTTCAACTATTATTGTTAGAATTTTCTTCTACAACTGCACGATTGGTGTAGCTTAAAATGAGTCAGTGGGAGTGGTTGTAGGAGAAATGTAGCAACATTATCCCTCAGGAGTGTAGTTCCCATTTATCTATGTTGAGTTTAGTTTGAGATTTGTTGCAAAATATGTACCAAAAATAGCTACAGTTTTAACACTCGGTTTCCTTGATTGGTCAGGTTGATTCTCGAATTCTTAGAGCTGTTGCTATTGAGCATTGTAAGGATCCCGATACAGCCGTCGAGGTAGTCCTCAGTGAAATTATCCCCTGTTTGTCTGAAAGAAATAAGCTTCCGTCAGCTTCTTCTGGAGAGACTGGAGTTGCTGTTAAATCATCTGAAGGTAATGCCTAGCTTTGGTGAAACAACCATCTTTTCTCTGGTTTAATTTATACGTAAACTTGGGTTCTTGAAATGGAAGCCCTTTCTGTTCTTTGTTAGTCGCTTATCAGACTGAAGTATTTTTTTGTTTCCATTATACTGATTACTGCCTGCCTCAGCTGCAGTAGATGCTAATGGAGCTCCACAGACCGATGCTGCTTCTCTTCACAACCTAAAGGATTCAGATGAACTGCAAAATGGCTTGTCATTCTATGATGCTAGCTGTGGACATCATCAAACACTTGAAGATATTGATGGTGAATCCCTCCAGTATTATCATGATGCTGTTGGTGGAGATCGTGCAGTGCTTGAAGGCAGTGGAAGTGGTACAGCGGTCTCCAGGGAGAAGTGCGCTAAAACCAATGTCAAAGTTAATGCTGACGAGTCATGCAAAGTTATATCTGTCATGTCAAATGCTGAAGATAGTCCTAGATATGATGTTTATGAGAAGTGTGGACCCTCCCTCATCGAAAATGAGGAACGTGGTCAGTCTGCAAGTCTTGAAGCAAATCCTTTCAAAGTAAAAGATGATGGAACTGAACTTGCATACAATCAGCTTTATCAGCCTACGGAATGTGTTGTTTCGCATAGTACCCTTGAAGTGACGGACAACTCACCTTCTGATGATTCTACTGCACTTATGCACAAAAAAATAGTATCTTCAGTAGACAATCTGGATATGAAAGATCCTGAGAGTCAGCTTGCTTCCTTGAATGCTCAAAATTCTACCTTGAGTGGTTCTGAAAGTAGTATAGAGTTGGTGGTTGCACCAGATGCGTGTGACTATGAGCTAGAGAAAGAACTTAATGATGCCGTCAATGTTACATTTAATAATGATTTGGCTGGTGAAATGCTTGTAGATGAAGTTGAGTCTATGCCAAATCCTGTGGTCACTGCATCTGGTCAAATCTGTAGCGTTGACCTTCTTGAGGATATGATCACGGAAGCCAAAAGTAACAAGGTACTCTTTATATATCTTTTTCACACTCGTTTTCCAAACAATATGGACGATTAACATTGGCTGTGCCAAATGAGTTATTATACCCTAAGGTGTGGCTTAGTGGTCAAGTGGTAGAACCATGAGGTCTTGTGTTCAAATCTAGGTGATTTCTTCCCATATGCCTAAGCCTTGGTAGGAAGAGTCACCCGGTACTTGTGCCGGTGGAAGGTAGCATGTACCGGGTGGAGTATCGAGGTGTGTCAGCTGGCCCGAACACCATCGTCATAAAAAAAACTTTTTATCCCGCTAGTGTAACTTGTTTGTGTTGATGTTGGACACCTTGGTTGTGCGAAGTTGGGAGTATTAGCTTCTTTCAAGTGGAAGTCAAAAGACCTCTTACGCATAGTTCAATTGTGCATACAGGGTTGTTTTTCATGGTATCTGTTGTGGATTATATTTGTTTGTGCTTATCACAGTGAAAATTTGTTGTTTCTGCTTATCTATGTGGAATGTCATCAATCAAGTTTTACTGCTGCAGATGCAACTTGCTGTTCTTTCTGTTACAGCAAACTGTTATCAGGTGTTTAGTTCGCTGGGATAGGCAGCATTAGGTAGTGGTTCATAATGAATGCTTGATCAATTGCTTAGTAGTTTCTGAGATTAGAATCTCTTTGTGATGCAAATAATCTGTGCAATCACGTTCCTACCCCTTGTAATTTGTTAGTCAGTTCCAAGTCCTCTTTAGCTTTGTAATACTTTGGCATGGGGATCAGCTTGGGCTTGTATTTACAGGTCACTGTTGCATAGATGTCCACCATGTCTAGAAACATCTCCGTGTTTACTTTATATTCGGGCCCTGATACATCCCAATCTTATCTAAAATTCATGAACAGAAACAGAATAAGCGACGGCCCTGTTTTCCTGAAATATGTTTGAACTCTAATAGGGGAGGTTAGCAACTTTCTTGGGAAATTTCTGGAAGTCTAATAATTAAAACTTGGTGCAGAAAACATTGTTTTCGGCTGTGGAGTCTGTTATCTGCTTGATGAGAGAAGTTGAACTGCAAGAAGAAGCTGCAGAGCAGGCGAAACAGGAAGCTGCTAAGGGAGGACTGGATATGCTTCAGAGGGTTGAAGATCTGAAAGAAATGCTACAACATGCGAAGGAAGCTAACAATATGGTTGCCTTTCTCTTCTTTGGCCCTTTGATATGATGGTTTAGATCTTTCATCACTCGTAACCTAACAACCACATTGCACATTGTTTTCTGCAGCATGCTGGTGAAGTATATGGCGAGAAAGCCATCTTAGCTACTGAAGTTAAAGAGCTTCAATCTCGGCTTCTCGGCTTGGCAGATGAAAGGGATAAATCTCTTACAGTTCTTGATGAGGTGAGGGAATGTTTTAATCTTTGTTTGTGAAATTGAGGGGTTGTACAAGAGACTCTGTAAGGAGGGAATCTTATACAGTCATCGCGGCCTCTACAAGTTGAATGTGCTGACAGAATTGCTGTATGTGATACAGGAATTGCTAGTTTTAGCGGATGATCTTTGTTGTGTTTCATAGTTGGATTTTCTTTTCCGTTTATTTTCCTTTTCTTCTAACATGATTTTGTTCTACTATTTTGATTTATACCTGCAACATTTAAAGGGCGACTGGGCATGGCCTTTGTCATACAAATATTGCATTTAAATGTACGAGCACATCCTTTTATTCTTCAATAACTGTCACTTTACCTCAATGTAAGGTATACTAGATCTTGATGTCTAGGATATGCTGAATTGTTTCTAAAACATATAGGTCTGGACTGACACAACAAACTTATATATTGGACTTGTTTCTGATAAGCTGGGAGGATATGAGTTAAACACGGGAAATCTAAACATTCCGTTTTAACATTTGTATTTGTACATCTGTTTGCATGTTCAGTGATACCCTTCTCTGTCTGTCAAAGCTTCTGTTATTGTAGTTCGATCCTTTGAAAGGTGTTCTGCCTCCCAGTGGATAGATCGCGTCTTTTGCCTTGTTCTGAACTTCTCTTGTTTCATATTGCTGGTTCTATGGACTTGAGTGGTAGCTTTCACATGGATATCAAGCTGCCAAACCGCAGATGCTTCTCTTGCACTTATGGTTCTCTCCAAATAGAAGAGAGGTGGATGTGAATAGTTGTATGATATTCTTCTTTAACCTGAAATTGGAAGTTTCCTTTGTGTAGATGCATCAGACACTTGAGGTGCGAAAGGCTGCAGCTGAGAAAGTAATGAAAGCTGCTGAGCAAGAAAGACTAGACAAGGAAGGGGTCGCACGCAAAGCACTTACTGACCAGGAAATCATTATGGAAAAAGTTGTGCAAGAGTCAAATATTCTGAAGCAAGAGGCAGAAGAAAATGCTAAGGTAATGAACCTTGTTACTTAAATCGATTTTTACTCTGCATGGATCTTCTGAAAAAAGTTATCGTTTAGTGATTTTATCTTCTTGTTTGTTTGTTGCACACAGTTGAGGGATTTCCTGGTGGACCGCGGGCGTGTTGTAGATATGTTGCAGTAAGTGTTCCTTAAATTCTTTAGGTCTTCTTTAAAAATTTCCTTTGATATTTGTGCTCTTCTAATGGACAATTCTTTTGCTGGAAAAATGTCGAACTGTGCTTGATTGGTGGCATGCCAAGATAAAAAACAGTTGTCTGGTTCAGGCTGGTTTTTACTTAATACATGCAACAGCAAACTAATATTTAACTTGCATTGGGGGAAAAAGCAGCTGTCCAAATAAACTTTTATTCTTGTGTTATGATCTGACTTTGCTGATATACCTTGCCCATCATACAATATCCTCATGCTTTTTTTTCTTTGGTTAATAAATTTGTTAAGCAAAAAAATGAAAAATTCTTCTGAGCATTACTTTTGATGATAGTTTGCATCTATGTTACTCGGACTCTTCAAAAATGTTGTTGGGTGCGTGTCGGATCCTCCAAATTTAGTGCATTTTTGGAGGATCCGACACGGGTGCGGCAGCACTTTTGGAGAGTCCGAGCAAAATAGGTTTGCATTACTTCTCTCTCCGTATTGCCCTTTCTTTTTTTTTTTGTTTTCCCCCTTTACCCAGATCCTACGTCACTGTAGTCGCTGTACTTGCTGCTAATCTTTTAAATCTTTTAAGACTCAATGGATATTGTTGCAATCTTTTGCAGAGGCGAAATCTCTGTTATATGCCAAGATGTGAGGTTGTTGAAAGAGAAGTTTGATGATCGTATTCCTCTAAGCAAGTCTTTATGTTCCAACCAAACTAGCTGCATCTTAGCCTCATCTAGTTCATCTTTGAAGAGTATGGTTCCAGATCAGGTGGCTGACCCTGCAGATTTGTTGGATGCTCCAGAAAAGATGGATACAGCTTCCTATCATGAGGATCACACGGCATCTGAAGATGTAAAGTCGGTGATCCATGACAAGGATCTTCTAGATGATGAATGGGAAATCTGTGACAACCGCGAGTTATGTATGTGAATCAAGTGGTATATGTCGTGACTAGTATAGAAAAACCATTGACTGCTTGCTTTAGTTCCATGCTATCTCTCATCTATTAAATAAGTTTCTTGGTAGAAACTTTTTTTGAATTCAAGTTTGTTATGCCATTTTGCGATGGTGGTTGAGAGCTAATTCAAACCTGAAGTATCTTATCTCGATTTTGAAGTATCTGTACAGAACAAGTATATAATACCAGCTTATATATAGAGAAGTACATCATGTTTTTAGTCAAGTTTAGCTTTATGGTTTCAGCTTGAAAGTGTTGTAGCCTTGTGCCGCTTCCATCTATCAGGAATGCAGGGCTATGGCCTATGAGAGTCAATTTAGAAATTTTCACCTACTTATTGTTTTTCTTTCCATTTTCCTATTTGTCACTGCTGACAAGTGACAACGTTAATTTTACCGGGGCTACATCTGGCATAAATTTCGATCAACTAATGTCATGAGTCCAGATTGTTATTGCGCATGCACACCTAGGGGCGTATCTAGGATAAGGAATATGAGTTCACGTGAATCCATACTTCTCTAATGTTATACTTTTTTAAAATTACTTTTATATATATATATATATATATATATGCACCCATGCTCAAAGACTCCGTGCAGAAAATAAGATCGTTTAGAGTGTGATTTGAACCGTTAATTTCACGTATAAAGGTACACCAAGTAATTATTACACCAAATAATATATAAGTGAGAATCACTAAAATTTCAAAAAGAATATAATTTTGAACCAATATATTTAAAAGTGTAGTGAGTGATTAATAGTAAGAGACTAAAGTTAAACATATCAAATATAAATTGTAAGTCCACCTTTTCAAAATAGTGTACCCATTATCTTAAAATCATTTAATCCCTATAAAATATAAATACCCCGAGTGTTTTACAAAACCGAACTTTGCATGAATTGTTAGGAATCCAACGAGTACGACATTGATTCCTAAGGTGATGGATCTTGTATACAAGAATTCGCAGTGTGCCCTGACAGTCCGCCCAAGGTTTAAATAACTTAATTTTGAACTATTCGTGTCTACTTTTAAGATATATCGGTCAAATAGAGTTGCCTTTCTTGCTCTCTTTTCCTTTAGTTTTCTTCACTTTTATCTCACATCAGTCATCTCCACTCCAGCATTAATCTATTTCCATTAATCATGGAACATCAAATCTTACGCACAAATTCTGCTTCACATATCACTCAATTGCTTATATTATTACTAAAAGATAAATCAATCATTTAACTACCTCTTAGTTCCGGTCCCAGACTAGTTGGGGTTGGTTAAAAAATCTGTTGGATCAGTTTTGTTTGTCTTTTTTTTTTTTTTTTTTTTACATCCCAATACTAAATAATTTGTCTTTTTACAGAAATTAATTAGGTGCTATAAGTTAGAAGTTCTCCTTATCTTGTACTTATCCATATACTTCATATAATTAGTGTCTAGTTTGACATTAATGGTAGAATGTCTTAGGGTGTGTTTGGTACGAAGAAAAATATTTTTCTTGGAAAATGAGTGATATTATCACTTATTTTTAGTATTTTTTAGTTTTTGGTCAGGCAAACACTACGAGATACGAAATGGGTAAGGGCAGAAAAAGGGAGGGGTGTGACAAAAGAAATGTGTGTGTGTGGGGGGGGGGGGGTGGGTGGGTGGGGGGGTAGTGTTAGCTGAAACTTATATTTCATGATTTTATCCATACTTCCATAGTTGGACTTTTTCATTGTGCCTTTGTAAATTTCCAGCTTTTCCATGTCTTTTATTCATACCATAAACACCCTTAGATTGTATTCCTTTCTCTAAACTAGATAGTAAACCTAAACCGCATTGTAAAATAGTGGGACATTATTGGTTCCAGATCATAACATTAAAAATGTAGGAAAAAAAAGCTTGTAGCTCCTTGTCAATTATAATAAGAAAAGTTTCCTTGAGTATTATTCACTCATCGGCTTTTGGTATATATTTTACATTGTACATGTAATTTACTAATTTAGTCTCTACTCCTACGTACATAAAAGTCAGGGCTATACCACCCCTCAAAAAGCTATAAATTGGATCCTTACTCTGAATCATCTGAGTCTTTTGGTACCTTCGAAATCCATTTCTGAAATCCCCAACACGAGAACTTAATCATGCATGATCTATATCGCTACTAAAAATTAGGCTTATTGCAACGGTTTTCCTATCTATTGCAACGATTCTGGAACCATTGTCATAGACCGTGGCGGAGCTACAATACCCCTTCGCCGTAAAATTACACTATATTGCTAGGTAAATCCTGAGCCACTTGTCATAGACCAGATTTCTAGTCTTGCCAACAGAGAAGTAGGACTGTACATCTCCAGATAATGTAAAGTCTTGCCCTCTGCTCTCTAACTTGCTTCGAGCATCTTTGCATCGATTTGATCTTCGAACCTCTTAATGATGACAATGAACTTGCAAGAGCAGCCATATATGGAAGTAACAATTATGTATAGCTCTGAGTTGAAGAAGTTATAATTTAACTGGAGATTAGTTAAGAGGAAAATTGTTTGAGGAGTGTTTAGGACTTGAAAATATATATATAAGGGAAAGAGAAGATATGTGAATGGAAATATGTGGTGAGTGAAACACTTAAGAAATCAAGTTGGTCCTACGAGGAATGCATGGGACATAGGTTTAACAAGGGCTTTGTCTCTTATCCATCCCCACAATGAAAGAGACTTGTTATCAAAATTTAAGCCATGGGATAGTGGGGGGCGCATTTCTGTCTTGTCCCTCTATTGTATGGGTACCCTACCTTAACCTCTCTATCATACAGGTTTGCTGTATCCAGAATAATAATAAGATAACGTTTTTCGTACTCATGTGAAATCATTCGAAAGTCCCATCAACCCGTAAACGATTATTTATTGTCATGTTATAAAAAAAAATTAGTTATTTATACACGTATTTGATGATGTGAAATTGGGCCAGAGATGAGGAAGGCAAAAAGGGACCTATCTTTAGCTTTTGAGGCGCATAAGTAATGGTAAAATCTGGTCTTACCCTTAAGCAAAGCTCAAAACGTGCAGATTGAAGGGCACGATGCCCGACTAGCAATCACTATTTAGGCACGTTCAGCTAGATAAATACTTACTCGCACCGAGTATTTACCATTGAATTAGTTCCATCATAACGGCCATTATTTCACGATTCTCAACGGTTCCCCAGATTCTTGCGATCAATATACAACATAAATCGAGAGGCTGTTACATATAAAATCGGGCTATTTTCAATCCTGTATAAAAGGGGTTCTTTATTAACAACTTGGA
This sequence comes from Nicotiana tabacum, assembly GCF_000715075.1. Taxonomy (NCBI): domain Eukaryota; kingdom Viridiplantae; phylum Streptophyta; class Magnoliopsida; order Solanales; family Solanaceae; genus Nicotiana; species Nicotiana tabacum. The sequence continues at coordinate 60,076,370 of NC_134098.1, forward strand.
CAGTTAGACTTTCACTTGATCATACTCTCACAAGCTCTATTGCTTACTTTCTACTCTTTGCATCAACTGCTTCTACTCCTTGTATCAATGCGCATTTAGGATTGTAATTTGATGGGTTCAAAGACCTTCAAAGTTTTTAGTATTAAATTAATCGTGTCTTTAAAAGTAAGGGTTGAGACATAACATTTTTTGAAATGTTAGTGGATTTTTACATATATATTATGAACCCGTTATCAAATTAAAGGGCTAGATCCGCACTTGTATATGTTGAAATATAATAAGGTGGACTCTTCATAATATAATAAGACGCAAAAAGGATGGAAGAGGGAGATAAAGATAAATTAGAAACACTTTTATATATGTAAAAGCTCCGCTCTTAATTTACAAAATTACGTGCAAAGGTGAATTAATATTTTATAAACTGTCCAAGGAAAATTCTTACTCAATACTATTAAATATGCTTGTGAAACCTTCTATATGATCAATTTGGTCAGCTTAAAAACACAAAAGCATGCACCTATCACTACAACAAATATAATTTTTATCCACGAAATTATTAGCTACGACGAAAAATTCGTCACTAATTGTTTATTTTCTGTGACAAAAGTTACATTTCGTATACAAATACACGAGCCACATAGTTTTAGTGACGAAACGTGAATTTTGTAGCAAAGTTTTGTCTACAAAAGTTTCCCTCCAAAAATATGGTGGCGCCATTTTTTTAGGCAATCTTTAGCTACGAAGTAAAATTATTAGTGACGAATTATATTTGTCACTGATCCACCAAATTATTAGTGACAAAAAATTATTCGTCTTGAACAATAGTTACATTTAGATACGAAAATGTTTCGCCACCAAAAATAGATGATTAAATAACGACAAATTGAATTTGTAGTAAAATAAAGTGAACTTTGGCTACGAATTTTTGTACTTAACTGTGACCATTATTTTTGTCACTAATAATCTAAAAAATCAGTGACAATCTTTAAATTATCTCTATGTAATCTGCAATTTAGCTACCGCAAAGTTTTTGTCTTAAAATAATACAATATTTAAAAAGGCTACGAAATATATTCGTCACAAATTATTCAATTTTCAGTGGCAAATCACATTATATATTTAAAAATGTACGAGTCACATGTAATTCGGTAATTAAGTATAATTTTTGTAGGGACAATAAATGTATCATGGATATTCATTAATTTCACTGCGAATGCTTTTTCTTTTGCATCATAAGTTCAATTATTGTTTATAATTGGATTAGTTAATCAGGTCTAATTTATAAATTTAACTAGTTACTATGTATGTACATTCTTAGTTTCGTATATTTTAAAAAAAAAAGTGCAATCGTTCTAAAATATTGATATTCAAGTAAGATGGGATTATATTTAATTTGAAATTTAGAGGCAATTTCATGGAAGAAAGTTTTTATGCTAGTTAATTTCCTATATGAAATTAAATGAACTTGACACTTTTCAATAAAGATTAAAATGTGTTCAAAGTTATAAAAAAAAGTCCTGAAATTCCTAACATAGATAAAAATATATATAATAAGTTATTAATGTTCCTAGCACAAACTAAAAGAGGAAAATACCTATTCTAGAAGGAATCAAATTGTCTTTAATTCCTAAATCTAACATACATTAAAAAGGAAAATACATTTTCTACCATATAATTATAGATAAGAGAACAAGATATATAGAACAAGAATTATAGGATATTATTCTCAAGAATGTAATACAATTGAGGTTAAGGAGTCTCTTATCTCTATATATATATATATATATATATATATATATATATATATATATATATATATATATATATATATATATATATATATATATATATATATATATATATATATATATATATATATATATATATATATATATATATATTAAAAGCACGAACGTCTTTAATGAAATATCGTTCGCCTTTTTTACCCTTTAAAAATCTATTTTATATTGGATAAAATTATAATTTATATTACTCTCCTATATTTAGGGCTTCAAAATCAAGTCAAATTTTGTTTATTAAATCGTTCATTGTTTGAATAGGTAAAAAGTCCTAAACCTTTCCTAAATTTTATGACCTTTTCAATTAACAAAAAAATAATGTTACTATATCAATTTATGGTACATGTTGGGAATAGAGTGATGATAATTTCTTTTCAAATTTTCTCCATATGTGCACGTTAGGTTTGTATATTTCTTTTATTTTTTCCTTAAATATAATTTATCATTTAAATTAGATTTGAATAAATTTATTACTGGTAAATATTTATAAAATTATGAGAAACAAATATATCAGCAACATTCTATGTTAGATATAAACTGCCATCAATAATTTATATGTTGTTATGAAAATAATTATATTGTGGATGTCTATTTATTGCTCCGCTATAGATAATCTTCCTGAAGAAGATTATCCATTTGGTACTCTATTGAAGTTTATCTACAAACAGCCGATGCAGCCAGATTGCAAGCAAATCAATGAAATGATTTGCAGCAGCTTCTTATTAAACAGGCAAGTTGCAAGCAGCTCATGCAGGCAACTTACAAGCAACTCAAGAAAAGCCTCGCAGCTGCTTCCTTTCTTCTCTAAATAGAGGAGTTTTCAGTTCATTATGTACATCAGTTTGAAGTTGAATAATATATCAATCTCTCTCTATACTTGTCTTCATTTTATTTACTTTATAGTATTTATTTTATAACGTATGCTAGATATTACAATTGATTTTCTAAATTTTCAATGAGCTAATATTTTAATTCCTATAATTTAGTATCTTAGTAAAAATAAAAATAAAAATATAGAGAAAGAATAAGTACGAAATTATAACTAAAATCGATAATATTGACCAACACTTCCTTGATTCTCCTTATTCTAAAATGTAGATTTATAACCGGCCATAAAACTAAAAGCAATTAATTCTAGATGATTTAATTATTTTAGCAAAAAAAAATAGAGATTTTTTTTGTGAAAAAATATTTCGATCCTCTGGTATATATAATAGTATGTCCATCACCCTTTAGTCAATCACTACTTTTACTAAATTTATATACCAAAATTTAAATAATTGTGATATGTGATCATTAACAAATTGTGATTCCAAATTATTACGCAATACTAAATACCTAATTAAAGAATTGATTAACTCTAATAATAAGTCGTGATAAACTTATTCAAGTAATTTTCTGTTTAATATTATCTATTTAAAATTTATTATTTATCAATAATAACAATAACCTAGTAGAATCCACTAGTGGGGTATGGGGAGGATAAAGTATACACAGACCTTACCCCTACAAAGGCTGTTTCCGGGAGACCCTCGGCTCAGAGACAATAGATCCGTAACAACAACAGAAACCCAAAAAATAGTATCAGCATCGTAAAAATACAGCAAATAAATAAAAAGGCCAAAATGTGAAAGACAGAAAAAAAATATGAAACACAATAAAAACCGCTAACAGTCCTAGACAAAACACTATGAGACTAGCCGGCGCAGTGAGGAGAAACGCTCGACTACCCCTAACCTACAACCCTAATGCTCGACCTCCACACCTTCCTATCAAAGGTCATGTCCTCAGAAATCTGAAGCCCCGCCATGTCCTGCCTTATCACCTCTCCCCAATACTTCTTAGGACGCCCTCTACCTCTTCTCGTACCTGCCAAAGCCAACCGCTCATACCTCATAACCGGAGCATCTAGGCTCCTCTTACGCACGTGCCCGAACAATCTAAGCCTCGCTTCCTGCATCTTGTCATCCATGGGAGTCACGCCCACCCTCTCCCGAATATCCTCATTCCTAATCTTATCCATCCTAGTATGCCCGCACTTCTATCTCAACATCCTCATTTCTGCTAGTTTTATCTTCTGGTATGTGAAATCTTGACTGGCCAACACTCAGCCCCATACAATATTGACGGTCTAACCACCGCATGTAGAACCTACCTTTAAGTTTCGATGGCACATTCTTATCACACAGGACTCCAGACGCTAACCTTTATTTTATCCACCCCACCCCAATACGGTGTGTGACATCTCCGTCGATCTCCCCATCTCCCTGGATAATAGACCCTAGGTACTTGAAACTCTCTCTCTTAGGGATAACTTGTAAGTCAAGCCTCACTTCCACATCCGCTTCCCCCGACACGTCGATGGACTTACACTCCAAATATTCTATTTTGGTTATACTCAACTTGAAACCTTTAGACTCCAGGGCCTGCCTCAAAATCTCCAGTCTCTCGTTAACATCGACTTGCGTCTCATAAATCAAAACTATATCATCCGCGAACAGCATACACTAAGGCACCTCCCTTTGAATATGGTGTGTCAGCGCGTCTATCGCCAGGGGCAAATAAGAATGGGCTGAGCGCAGATCCTTAGTGTAACCCCATAACCACCGAAAAAGGCTCGGAGTCACCTCCCACAGTCCTAACCCGAGTCTTAGCTCCATCATACATATCTTTAATCACCGTAATATAAGCTACTGGTATACCTTTCACTTTCAGGCATCTCCAAAGAACGTCCCGAGGGACCTTGTCATACGTCTTCTCTAGGTCAATAAACACCATGTGCAAGTCCCTCTTCCTATATCTATACTGTTCTACCAACCTCCTAATTAGGTGGATAGCTTCCGTAGTAGAACGACCCGGCATGAACCTGAACTGATTCTCTGATATAGACATCGCCCTCCTTACCCTCCATTCCACCAACCTCTCCCAAACTTTCATGGTATGACTCAGTAACTTGATACCCCTATAGTTGTTACAATTATGGATACCACCTTTGTTCTTGTACAGCGGAATCATGTACTCCACCTCCACTCATCTGGCATCCTCTTCGTCCCAAAAATAATATTAAATAACCCAGTCAGCCACTCCAAGCTTGCTCTATCCACATACCTCCAAAATTCTACTGGGATCTCGTCTAGTCCGGTCGCTTTGCCCCGACTCATCTTACGCATCGCTCCCACGATCTCCTCAACCTTAATACGCCTACAGTACCTAAAGTCTCGGTGACTCTCAAAGTACCCCAATCCCCCTAACACGATGTTTATGTCCCCCTCTTTGTTCAACAGTTTATGAAAGTACGCCTGCCATCTTTGCTTAATCTAGGCCTCTTCCATCAATACATGACCTTCTTCGTCTTTGATGCACCTAACTTGTTCCAGGTCACGAGCCTTCCTCTCTCTCGCTCTGGCTAGCCGAAATAGCTTTTTGTCCCCACCTTTGGCCCCAATTCCTCATACAATCGATCAAACGCAGCAGTCTTAGCCTCCGTGACCGCTAATTTTGCCTCCCTCCTAGCTTCCTTATATCTCTCTCTGTTCGCTCTCCTCTACTCCTCGTCGGTGCTCTCCACTAACTTATGGTATGCTGCTTTCTTTGCTTCCACTTTACCTTGGACCACGTTATTCCACCACCAGTTGCCTCGGTGCCCGCCAGAGTAGCCCTTCGAGATCTCTAACACCTCCCTTATACAGTCCGTCATCGCCGTCCATATAACGCTAGCATCCTCACCACTCTTCCAGGGCCCCCAAAGCCGTTAACCGCCTCTCTAACTCCTGCGCATTGTCCTTAGTCAAAACTCCCCATCTAATCCTCAGTTGACCCCGTACAGACCTCTTTTTCCTCTTTATCAAGATACCGACGTCCATCACCAGGAGTCTACGTTGTGTCGCGAGGTTCTCCCTCGGGATTACCTTACAATCCTCGCACAAACCCTTATCACACCTTCTGAGGAGGAGATAATCAATCTGAGTCTTAGCCACCATACTCCGGGAAGTAATAAAATGCTCCTCCCTCTTCAGAAAAATAGAGTTCACAATCACCAACTCAAAAGCTCTTAAAATTTATTATTTATTAGCAATATTAATTATCCTTGATTATGAATGCAATTTAATTTGCAATTTTCTCCTTCAAAGATTTTTTTTATAACTTGAGAAATTAACTAATTAGCAAAAGAATACAATTCAGTTTTTCAAATTTATCATATAATTAAAATTACTTAATATTTAAAACTTGGGATGAGATAATACTAAAAATTTGAATCAACAAAAATAATGTTGAGAACAAATAATTAAGTCTTTGAAATAACTTATTAGGTAAAAAATTCAATTGGATTCTTTTCTAAATTCATCATATAAATAGGATTATTTTTAACTTAACGAACTCTTAATATAATATTACGACACATGTTGATAATGGTGCTAATATGAAGCAATATTGATGAAATAGTAGAAAATAAAACGTATCGTAAATCAGTTTTCTTTTTACTTCTTTTTGCCTTCGTTTAAATTATTTCAACATGAGTCATTTTAGAACTTTATGTTGTTACTTATCATTTTTATTCTAGGAGCTACAAGACCAACTTCTCATTCCCAATTTTAAAAGACCAAAAAAATCACTTTATCAATTTGAAGTAAATTAGTTCTATTTCTCAAATAGTAAAAAATAAATAAAAATAAAAGAAAGTTAAATGACAATATTGGACACATCATCCCCAACTTTACTTCACACACCAGGGAGTAATTAGGTAATTCGATTAAATTTTTCAGATCCCCGTTTATTTACCCACGTTCAGAAGTTATGAATATCAATTAGGGCTCAATTCCCGTGCCTCTTAACTCACGAAATCTTTCAGTAGAGCAAGTTGCGGACGCCCTTTCTTCATCATCTTCTCTACAGGGCAAGTCGCCACAATCCGAACAACAAAGGTATGTTCTTCATCATACATTCCCCTTTCCTTTTTTATGATGCTTGGTTTTGTTTGGGTACAAAGAGATTTTCATACACTAATTCGTCATCTTAATCTGGTTCTAAATCCTGAAACAGTTCTGTTTTGTTTCCAATTTGTCAACGAACAGATGGATTATGGTTTCGATTATACAATAATTGAACAGTCCCGAGGTCTGAGGCTGAGAACCTTTTTACTTATTAGAAAAAGTTTATAGGGGTTTCACTTCATTTACATACAATTTCATAATTCCTAATTCTTAATTTTAAAATATCGTTGAATCTCTTGTATCTTATCACTTGCACAGCTCAAGATGGTGGCAAACATATAGGTCTTATATTTGTCTAGGTGAAGCAAATTTCCAACACTTGTTTACTTTGATGATATAATTTCTATAGATGAGTTCAATTTATAATTTTGGGTTTATTTCGAGATCTTTTTGAATGGCATTTTTTTCCTGTATAAAGTAAAATCTGGATGTAGTTTCTCCAACGGGTGCTTATACTTGTATTCTAGATTTTCTCCCGAAATTTCATCTTTATTTCTCTGTTAGAATGCACAGAATTATTTTAATTTTTTTCCTCTTTGTTTTCCTTTTCTTTGCTATAATCTCATTACCACTACACTAGAATCTTTTCTTATATCAAGCGAATTCAGCAATTCATATATACCTAAACTTTTTTTACCCTATTCACGTATTATAATTTTTCGGCAAAGGGGATTAATTTGAATGCCCTTGGCTCCCTTTAGCTCCACTACTGCTCACCACTATAAGATAACAAAACATCATTTACTTTTCTTGTGCTAGACTCTTTAATTTAGCTTTTTGGTGCTTTACGGAGCTCCGACCCTGCTTTGGCATGTAAGGTAACATGACTCTCATTCTTCACATATAATGATTCATGGAATATCTTTAACAAGAAAAATTCTAGAGGATTTCCTAGAACTAGATCATGCTCTCTGTTATAGTACATTTGTTGAAGATAGTTAATATCAATTTGAAATCTACTTTTCAATAATTGAGTTTCCAGCAACCAAGTATGACTAAAATTTTCTGACATTTCTTAACTAGATGGAATGACGGCTTGTTCAGAAGTTAGTATGACTTTGAATATCCAAATTTAGGCTTATGATTTTGAGCCACAATGTGGAAAAAGTCATCTTTTTAATATGGCTTGTAATTTAGATATGGTCTTATATATCTTTCTGGAGAGCGAAGTTGTGAAATCTGTTGTTAAAGTTGTGTGTAGGAACAAGCAAATGGAGAACATTAAGCTATAATCCTAAATCTAAATCTAGGGATAAATAACTTGAGGTGGACTTGTTGTTCCATCTAGCATGTTGGGTAACTCCTTTTCCCTTTTCAATATTCGCTTATACACTTTCCTCTATTACAATACTCCTCTTTGCTAGTTCTTTCTATAGCTTCTCCTTCTATTTGACTCAATTGATCTTTTTAGCAGTTTTATTAAAATTTCTCACCTATACTACTGTTAATCATACGTACTCTATTTGGAGAAAAATTTGAGTGATCTTTTGCTTGTTGGTTTGGCTGATGAAGTTAGAGTGCGAATAATGTAGAACATTAAAATGACATGGTAGTTAGTTGGAACATCATTCCATAATCTCAACTGTAAAGGAGATATTCTATGCAGATGATTCTATGGACCAACAAGGTCTAGGAAGTTTATCCTTGGGTTGTAGGCCATATTTCTCATACTAGAGTAGGCTACAAGTTATAGCTTTGTTAAATTCAGAGGTGGTCTTACTGCTAATCTTGCCATTGCAAGTCTTTCCATTCCAAGATAAAGAGGGTGCTTGGAGGATTTTATATAATGAAATCAAGATAGATAGGATTTTACAAGTTTGTTAAAAGAAAAATATTCAACTAGTATGACAGGCCCATATTCCCGCTTTGTTCCACCTCTGGTTTATGCCTTCATAGTTCATGGGCAGTTAAAAAAAAATAGCCAGTGATTCACCTATATTGTAAGTCAATTATTCCTTATATTCTTTTCTGTGAAAAGATAGACTAATAGAATTTGTCTTCAATACAACTAAACTCTTTTTCTATTTGATTCATTCATCTTTCTTTTTTTTAAAAAACAAAGTTCATATCATGTTGATATTCAATTTTATTGTCATTTCAGGTCATATGCTATGATGTTCAGAAATTTGACATTGTGAAAGACTTCACTATGATAAAGAGTTAGAGAAACTATTATGCGTAATGTATCGTCTAGTATCGTAGTAGCTATTATTAGTTGTTGGACACAAAGTGACACTAGTAACTATTAGATCAGAATAGTTTAATTTTTTTGTTGTTGATACATTTAATGAAATGTATTAGTATTATTTTTGAATGTAAATAGGCATAACTGCTTTAGAAATATTGGGAAAGTCCCTTATTCATTTTTATTGCCAATAAAAAAGTTGTTAAATATAATATTTGTCGTAGAACAGCCTTCTTTTAATAATATATTTCATTATTTGAATACGAATTAACATTGTATTTTATGACAATTGTAAGTGTCACTAATTATGACACTTTATGGTGACAATTTTGTTTTGTCGGTAAAAGCAATACTTTTAGCGACGACATGATAGTTTTTAACTACAAAAATTGTAAATCATTTTTGTAAAAGCAAAGTCGTCACTAATTTAATCATTTAGGGACGTAACATTTTTTTGTATATAAAATGTCATCTTTAGTGACGAAATCACGTTTTTTCAGCTACTAAATACATGTAACTTTAGAGACAATTAACATTGTCAGTAATTGAACTAAATAATTAGTGACAAGGTAGTTTCGTTGGTATTAATAATTTTTTAGTGACGAAAACACAATATCACCTACAAATTTTCAATACTTTTTCTGACAAACAAATTCGTCGTAAATACTATGCATTTGGGGACGAAAAAAGAGTTTCGTAGTTAATCTATCTTTATTTAGCGACAAAACACTAAGTTGTCTTTGTATACTTTTAGTGACCCACTTTTAAGGACGAGTGATTGACAATTTATTTTTCGTCACAAAAGGTTTGTTGTGACGAAATATGATTTTTAAGCGACGAAATAATTTGTAACCGATAACCAAATTTGTTGTAGTGATACAGGGGTGAGGTCTCACGTAGATATTTTTAATACTCACTTGAATAACATTAAAGTACATGCACTTAGTAATTCTAGATTAGAATATTCATAATTACTTTTTCAATAATATTAACCGAAAAAAAGTCTAAATATGTCCTTGTATTATGTTAAATTGAACAGATTTGTCCACTGTTAATACTTTAGCTCACCTATGCTCTTGCCGTTGAATACTTGGTCCAAAAATAAACCCCATTTAACCTAATTACGAGATAAATTAGTGAATTAGCACTAAATCTTGACACGTGTCGTAATCCTAAGAGACTATACTTGCCTGGCCACATACGAAGGGCATATTTGGCCCACCAAAAAAATGCAGCAAGAAGAGAAGAAAAAAAGAACTCTTCCTCTCCATTTTTCTTTCCTCTTGTCACGCCATCAACAAGATCTTTTTAGCAAGGCCGGCTCTAATGTTATACACCTAATAAGGCATGTGCCTTAGGCTTCTAATTTGGAGGGCTCATTTTTTTTTTTTTTTTTTGACATAATAGTTTTATAGGTCTTTAAACTAATAATATTTAGTACTTTTAATACAAAAGTAGATTTTTTCATATAAAAGTATTATTTTTATATATGTAAATAAAGTAACTATTTGACTTACTTATAAATAGGTAGTATTTAATAGTTTTCCTAACGTCTGAATTTGAGTTTGACACTTTTTTAAAATAAAAGTGCTAAGAAAAATAGTACAAACATAAGATAATGCTCTAATCGATATACTCAATCAAATAAAAAGACTTGTTTCTAAATTAAAATTGTTAATATACTCCAATCGATATATTGAATCAAATAAAAAGACTTGATTCTTTTCCAAATGCTTATATTACCTAAGACCGATAGTATCTTAACAAAAATTTAATGTGTTGGCTAAATTATCAATTGAAAAGGAATTATTAGAAGAAAACTATTATTAAAAAAATTATTAAGTAACAATTTTGCATCTCAAAAAACTAGAAAAATAGATTTCAAATAAAAATATATTATAATATTTTCTTGAAAAAATTAGGCTTTATATTAAATATATATATATATTATAACGCATTGCTTAACAAAAATTTAGGTCTAACATTAAACTTTGGCTTTAGGCCACACATATGCTTGAGTCGCCCCTACTTTTTAGCTTTCATTCTTTCTTTTTTTAATTTATTTTTTCAAAACCCCTCCCAAATTAGGAGGATCCATAGTGTTTTTACACTTCCCCTCCAGTGTGACTTGAACCCAGGATCCAACAGTCGTAAGTGGAGGTACTTTTACCAACTAATCAAGTCTCGCTTGTCTTTTTCGTTCTTTAGTTAAATGACTTAGTTTACCATTTGCTTTACGATGACGCTTTTAGTACTATGTTCTTTTTAATTGTTGGTGTTTTATCCTCCGCCTATATAATTATACAACTACTATAAGCTGTCTTCATAACCTAGCTACGAGTACTAGTATTAGTTTTGTTATGCACCAAAAAGACTACCCGTTGCTTGGTTTTTGCTCAAAGAGTGTTCTGAATATTAAAAATATCAGTCACGAACAAATTCCAATAGCTAGAGGGATGTATACAACTCATTCTGTGACTAAAATCTTTGATAAACCAACTCTGTTATTCCTCTATCTTGACGAGCCAGCTAGAGATGGAGATCAATGTTTGATATGATACCAAACATCAGATTCTAGTGTCACTAAGTGTCTTCTTATCAAATAGGGGCAGGTCAAAGTAAACCTCAAGCAATATTTTTTTGACACTCGGTATTTGAAGTCAATATTGTGGCCGACTAATTTTAAATTCGCGCCAGAAAATTTTATATTGGAGGAATAAAATGTTCTATAACAAAGATGACTTCATATACGAAATTCCAACTCAAAATCTTTAATTGAAAAGGAATGAGTTTCACCCACGGCGGCCTGGTTCACCAACCAATATATCAAACGTCAATTTGTAGGGCACATTGCACAATCCCAAGAATCTGCGGTCTCACGTGCATTATGTCTATAGCTATGATATAAAGTGTGACATTTAATTTCAACTTTCAACCAATTGACAAAACCGAAATATAAAGGGAAGGGTGTATGGTCAAATATCAGTTGCCCGCCACTTATCATTGCCGGCCGAGGGGCAAACCAGTTTCATGTCTTTTCAGTCCCCCACTTCTAAATCTGTTCATGAATTATTGGGGGTACGGGATTTTGATCTAATTAATTTCCATTCAAATTTTTTTCTCAAGAGATTGACTTTTAGTGTAAAAATATAAAGATGACCATAAGTGATTCCAATTTTAAACCACCGTCGCCGACCATCAAGCATCAACCAACCGTCGTCGGTCACTACCGCACGAACCACCACAATTTTCCACCACCGTCACCCACGACTACAAACCACCAACATTGTTGCGTTTGATATGTTGCTAAGCACTGGGCTAGTACTAGACATGGTGCGACGTTGTGCTATGGCCATACCCTGCGTCATGCCATGACTGGCATGACGCACGCCCGACGCCGTGCCACGGCCTCGCCCTGCCTCGTTCCATGGCGGTCTGCCACGCCCGACGTCGTACCATGGCCACACCCTGCATCGTACCATGGCCACATACGCCTGACATCGTGCCATGACCACGCTCAAATTTATGTCATAGTGGCCTGTCGTGTCTGACCTTGTGCCATTGATATGCATGCCACAGCCAACCTCAACCCATATTGTCCGCCACGGCCGACCTTGGGCCATTGACATAGGCATGCCATGCCATGCGTCGTGCCATGGCGGCCTGTCATGCCCGACTTCGTATCACTGACATAAGCATGCCATGGCCGACCTCGGGCCATTGACATAGCATGCCACGACTCGCACGCGATACCTCGAAAAACATCTATTTGCGACATTGTCTTTGCATATTGGCATATCACTCTTGACTTGTGCCTGGGCATCGCACACAACACCCCATAAAACCTCTAGGGTTTACCTATATTTACATGACAGTCGATGTTAGTATTTTAGTTAGTGATTGAGCATAGTTAGTGATAAAGATAGTTTTGTCTTGACAGGTATCTAAATGTATTAATTAGACCTTAAAATAATGCATGTAGTAGGATACTAACATGCAAACTAATGTGTGATGACCCAAAATGTCATCTCTAAATTTAATAAGTAATTATGTGTTCTAAGACCTCGAGCACTATTTATCATTCCTCGACTTGCATGCGCAGTCCGTAAAATTTTTCGGAAAGTTTTCATGTGAAAAAAATGGATTAAAATGTGAAATACAGCCTTAAAACTCAACTGAGTTGACTTTGGTCAACATTTTGAGCAAACGGACCCAGATCAATATTTTAACAGTTCCGATAGCTCCGTATCGTGATTTGAAACTTGGGCATATGCCCAAAATTTAATTTGGAGGTCCCTAGCTCAAGTTATGGCCATTTAATGGAAACCGGTAACTTAAAGACTTAAGATTTCCAAGTTTGACCACGGGGTTGACTTTTTGATATCGGGGTCGGAATTTGATTCTGGAAATTGGAATAGCTCTGTTATGTCATTTATGACTTGTGTGTCAAATTTAAAGTCATTCCGGATTCATTTAACATGGTTTGGCACAAGATTTGTAAATTGAAAAGTTTGAAAACTCAAAAGATCGAATTGAGGCATGAATTATAATTTCAGCGTCGTTTGACGTGATATGAGATCCCGAGTAAGTCCGTATGATATTTTAGGACTTGTTGGTATATTTGGTTGAGGTCCCGAGGGCCTCAGGTGGATTTCGGGTGGTCAACGGAATTTAATTTTGGCATTTCAAGAACGTTCGATGTCGTTTCTTCAAGAATAAGTGGTATCCCATTAAGCAAATGAATTCCAAATTCAATTTTGATGGAAGCATTAGATCCGTATTGAAATTTTGGAGCCATAGCAAATGAATTCGATTCTGAAAATTAAAATAGCTATGTTATGTCATTTATGACTTGTGTGCCAAATTTAAAGTCATTCCGGATTCATTTAACATGTTTTCGCACTAGATTTGTAAATTGAAAAGTTTGAAAACTCAAAAGATCGAATCGAGACGTGAATTGTAATTTCAACATCGTTTGACGTGATATGAGACCTCAAGTAAGTCTATATAATTTTTTAGGATTTGGTGGCATATTTGGTTGAGGTCCCGAGGGCCTCGGGTAGATTTCGGGTGGTCAACGGAATTTAATTTTGGCATTTCAAGAACGTTCAACGTCGTTTCTTCAAGAATAAGTGGTATTCCATTAAGCAAATGAATTCCAAATTCAGTTTTGATGGAAGCATTAGATCCGTATTGAAATTTTGGAGCCATAGCAAAAAGAATCGTCGAATTCGGATATAGTATGAGAGAGTTATGCCCATTTTCATGTCGGGAAAGATTTTTCGTAGCCGCCAGCGCCCAGGGTAGCGTGGGGCGCTAGCCCTGGCGCTGAGAATTATTGGTGTTCTGGAAGTGCGCCACAGGCAGCTCCCCACGCTACCTGTGGCGCTCGAAAATGCCAGAAACTCCATAAAACGGGGAGTTTAGCCATTTTGCTCATTTTTGAGTTTGGGGAGCTCGATTTAGGCGATTTTTGGGCGATTTTCACGAAAAAAAATTGGGGTAAGTATTCCTTATCCTATACTGATTATATTTCATGATTCCATACTCATTTACATCATGAATCCATGAATTTATGGAAGAAAAAATTAGATTTTTACAAAACCCTCCAAAAATATAAAACGAAGATTCGAAGGTCAATCAGATGTCGGAATTTGATAATTTTTGTATGGTTGGACTCGTCTCGGAATGGGTGTTCGGATTTCGTAAGTTTTTCCGAGATTTGAGATGTGGGCCCCACTGTCAATTTTTAAAGTGAATTTCGAATTTTTATTCGGAAAATTAGTAAATTCATATGGAATTAATTCCTACGATTTGTATTGAGTATATCGAATTATTTGTGAATAGATTTGAAGCTATTGGAGACAAATTTAAAAGGAAAGGCTGTGGTCGAGTAATTTATTGGAATTTGCATAGCGAGGTAAGTGTCGTGGTTAACCTTGACTTGAGGGAATAGAACCCTTAAATTATTTGTTATATGAAATGCATGTGAACGACGTATAGGCGAGGCGACGAGTGTCTATACGTCGTCAAATTAATTATTTGCATAATTATTTGAAAATCATAAATTGTTCTAAGACATGAAATAATTATTATAATAATTATTTCTTTCATATTCCTTGACAAATATTAATTCTTGAATTCCTGCAATAATTGTTACATGCTATTTGTTTTATGTGTATTAATTGCTACATGACATTTAGCATATTAAATATTAAACTATCTATTTTCTCCCCGATTTTCATAATAGATTGCTAATTGCCATTGCTTGTTTCATAATTTGAATGCTTGTTGTTTTAAAATTTTATATTAATTATTGCATTTAATTGTCATTGCTTGTTTCATAATTAAATCATAACTATTGAATGCTTGTTGTTTTAAAGTTATATATTAATTGTTGCATTTATTGGGGCAATTTATTCTATAAGAATTGGTAAATGAATATATTGGAGGATCGGGTTGCACGCCGCAACAGACTTGTTTAAAAGTCCATATTGGAGGATCGGGTTGCACGCCGCAACAGACTTGTTAAAAAGTTAATATTGGAGGATTGGGTTGCACGCCACAACAAACTTGTTTAAAAGTCCATATTGAAGGATCGGGTTGCACGCCGCAACAGACTTGTTTAAAAGTCCATATTGGATGATCGGGTTGCACACCGCAACAGACTTGTTTAAAAGTTAATATTTGAGTCCGCAACAGACTTGTTAAAAAGTTAATATTGAAGGATCGGGTTGCACGCCGCAATAGACTTATTGAAAAGTCAATATTGGGGGATCGGATTGTACGCCGCAACAGACTTATTTAAAAGTCTATATATATACTTGATTGAAATAAATATATGACATACTTGATTAAAAGGAAAATATTGGGAGAGCGGGTTGCACGCTGCAACAGAATTGAATGTGAATATATTGTGAGAGTGGGTTGCACGCTGCAATAGAATTCATGGAAATGATAATTGGTTATAACTGCTGAGTTGGCTTCAACCATTATAAATGAGTTACTTGATTTATTTCTATTATTGATGTTGTTACTAATATTGCGTACAGATTAATGTAAGTGAATCGCCTTAGCCTCGTCACTACTTCGTCGAGGTTAGGCTTAGCACTTACGGAGTACATGGAATCGGTTGTACTCATACTACGCTCTGCACTTCTTGTGCAGATTTTAGAGTTGGTCCAAGCGGCGTACCATAGACGTGCTCGGATTCAGCTACTCAGAGGAGATTTGAGGTATAACTGCACATCGTTTGAAGTTCTGAAGTCCCCTTCTACTGTACCTTAGCTGTGTGTTTATTTCCAGACAACTTTATTTTATTCAGACCTTTATTTTTATTATTTTAGAAGCTCGTGCACTTGTGACACCAATTCTGGGATGGTATTTAGACGTCGTTATTTTTATGGATTATTCACTATATTTCAAACCTTACTTCCGCATTTGTTTATTTATTATTAATAAATTTAAAAATTGTTTAAAAATTGCTAATATTATTTTAGCGTAGGCTTGCCTAGCAAGTGAAATGTTAGGCGCCATCACGGTCCGAAGGTGGGAATTTCGGGTCGTGATAGTTGGTATCAGAGCACTAGGTTACATAAGTCTCACGAGTCACGAGCAAGCTTAGTAGAGTCTGAAGGATCGGTATAGAGACGTCTGTACTTATCTCTCAGAGGCTATGAAGTTTAGGAACAATATCACCTCTTTCATTCCTTATCGTGCGTCATTGATTTTGCTTGAAACCTATATCTCGCATTCCTTTGTATCTACTCGTGTATGACATTGCGCACTCGGTATTAGTTGTGCATCGATAGTTCGTGATGCCGCAGATGAATTACAAGGGAGCCAGAGATGCTCAAACATTGCCTCAACGTGTGATTCCGACTGAAGATGCGGACATATAAAGAGATCACCCAGTGAATAATGTGGGGGGAAGGGGAGGAGGGCGCAACGTACCTTGGCATCTGGTTGATTCATACGAGTTGTGAAAGTTAATATTGTGGACCATCAGACATGGTGAACTATGACTTCACACCGAGTGGGGGAGTCCACTATCAATGAATGGATTGCGAGTCATGTGTTATATCAGTTTTGGCCTGAAATGTATATATGTGATACTGAAAGGTTCTTCCAAAATTTACATGTGTTTAAGGCCTGAGATCTTGTAGAGAATAAGGTTGGGACTTGCAGTATGTCCGCCTCCATAAAAAATCTTATACTTCAGTACCAAAGGAGTTAGAGAAACAACATTAAATTTACAGAAGGTCTACTCAGCGTGGACATCACAGTTGCGGATTTTGGGGTACTTCGGAGGAAGTACAGTGGTTAACAAGATTATGGTCTAAGAATTGTCTGTATGGAGCTCTACTTTTGTGATCATTGTATATAAATAGGGGTAAAGTTTACCCCCAAAGAAGAATCGAAGAGTATGTTAAGAAATGGGTCAGCTCAACAGTATTGAGTGAGCATAACAAAAGAAGAAATTAGCCTTGGGAGAGATAATTCTCCATAGGTGTCTGTGGCAAGCCTATGAAGATGGCAGACCAGCCAATGCAACACTGCCCACTTGGCTCAATTCTCAGAAACACTTTTGAAAGAGTTTGTTTTCCGGACTCTCCGTAATGCATGGCGCATAGGGTTTGAACGATTGCGTCAGGTCACCATGACGGTGTCATAATATACCATCAGGTTCAATAAGTTAGCCTGTCATAATCCTACTTTGCTTCCTAGAGCCAGAGAGCGAGTCCACAGACTCATTAAAGGACTTAATTATGATCGTAAAATTTTGTATAACTCAGGAGCTACAGGCTGATACTTCATTTCCACTAGTGGTAGAAATTGCCAAGATATTAGAACATGTTCGGGGTGAGGAAAAAGGAAACTAAGGAGACCCAGACGTCTCGAGATTCTGGGAGATTCAGTGGATTCTACTCTTTGAGTATAAATCATTATGGCGGGGGCTCGAGTAGTCGGCCAGCCCAGTTCGCACATCGGACTAATCGAGGTGCTCCAGTAAGTTCTTTTAATGCACCACTGACATGAGTTTCCTGCAATGGTTATCCCAGTTATTTGGCACAGACTCAATATGAGCAGCCAAACCCGCAAAGGGGTTGTTATGAATACGGCGATACTAGGCACATCATGAGAAAAATTATCCCAAACTTGGAAGAGACATATTTCATCAAAGCACTCAGGCTACGTGCCCTATTGCAGTTACTACACCACTCACACGATCAGTTAAGGGTGGAGGACAGGCGGGTAGAAGGCGTCCTAGAGGTAGAGACCCAGCCGTTGTTATATTTGTTTTATGGTATGGTGGAGGTCGTTACATTAGATGGTGTCGTTATAGGTACGACCTCGATTTAATATAAAGGAATAATTTCCTTAACTTGATTTGGTTCTGAGTATCAAGACGAGTCCTCATATTGTGCTCCACTTATGAGTGAGCTTCGTAATTTTATAATCTACTTATATGTTTACTCATGTTGGGAGATTCTATGGAGATAACTACGCCTATCATTCTGTGTTGGTCACTAATAAGAGCTGTGAGGCTAAATGTGGCTTTCTGTTACTCATTTCGGTATTTTCGGATAATTAATTACAAATTATGAATTATATGCCCTACTGGTGTGGGGTTCATTATATGTTGTGATTTTGTTTAACAAAAATTATTTTAAATGAGAGAATGGAAAGTTTCGATTGGCACGATGTGCATATTACTTGTGATTCAGAACTGAGGATAAGATCCTCCCATTTTAATACAAATTGATATATTTAAATCGAGCTATGAGCTGCGGTGGAAGTTATATAAGGACGAGATCCTTGTAATAAAAAAAATTCTTGTGTTTAAATTCTCCCTTGTGAAATTAAATTTGTACTATATTACTAATAAGGAGTCATGCCTGCTAGGCTTATTTAAAAATTTTTTGTATGAAATTCTCTATGCATACTTACCAAATTCGTGTTGTAATATTGAGTTGTAACCTACGAGGTAGGTGCCCGCCCAGACGGCGTTAAATGTGACTCGTTAATTCGGGTAAATAACTATGAGGTCTTCATGCCTCGCACCTCGTTATTAGTATTGTGAAGGTTTAAAACGAGATTTTTGTTAACATGAAGTTAATTGACGATTCTGTAATTGATTATGAACAACTATTAAGATCAGATTGACCTAGAAGGGTGCCCCATTTAGATGGTCAGACGAGTGTGAGTTGAGTTTTCAGAAGCTCAAGATTGCTTTAACTACGACGCCAGTGTTGGTATCACCCACAAGTTCAGGATCTTGTACGGTGTATTGTGATGCATCTCACATTGGGCTTGGTGTAGTATTAATGCAAGATGATAGGGTGATTGCATATGCGTCACGACAATTGAAAGTTCCCGAGAAGAATTATCATGTTCATGACTTAGAACTGGCAACCATTGTTCATGCACTGAAGATTTGGAGGCATTACATTTATGGTGTCTCAGGCGAGATATTTACTGATCATCGTAGCCTTCAATATCTGTTCAAACAAAATGATCATAATTTGAGGCAGAGAAGATGGTTGGAGTTGTTGAAAGACTATGATATCACCATTTTGTATCACCCGGAAAGGCCAATGTGGTGGCAGATGCTTTGAGTAGAAAGGCTGTGAGTATGGGCAGCCTTGCATATATTCTGGTTGGTGAGAGGTCGTTAGCTGCAGATGTTCAGAATTTGGCTAATCAGTTCATGAGGTTGGATGTTTCAGAACCCAGTCGGGTTCTAGCTTTCACAATCGCTCGGTCTTCTTTCTATGAGCATATCAGAGAGCGACAGTATGATGATTCTCATTTACTTATCCTTAAGGACATGGTGCGGCACAGTGATGCCAAACATGTTGTTGTAGGGGAAGATGGAGTTCTGCGAATGCAGGGTCGTATTTATGTGCCTAATGTGGATGGGCTTCATGGAATAATTCTTGAAAAGGCACACAGTTCCAGGTATTCTATTCATCTAGGTACCGCCAAAATATATCAAGATTTGCGGAAACATTATTGGTGGAGGAGAATAAAAAAGGATATAGTTTCATATGCAGCTCGGTGTCTGAATTGTCAGCAAGTTAAGTACGAGCATCAGAGACCTGGTGGTTTGCTTTAGAAGTTAGAAATTCCTGAGTGGAAATGGGAGCGTATCACTATGAATTTTGTTGTTGGACTCTCACGGACTTAGAGGAAATTTGACGCAGTTGGGTCATTGTGGACAGGTTGATCAAGTCAGCCCATTTCATTCCAGTGGCAGTTACCTATTCTTCAGAGAGGTTAGCTGAAATTTACATTAGTGAGATTGTCTGCCTTCACGGTGTGCCCGTGTCTATTATTTCAGATCGAGGTACGCAGTTTACCTCACATTTTTGGAGGACTGTACAGCTTGAGTTAGGCACGCAGGTGGAGTTGAGTACAATATTTCATCCATAGATAGACGGACAGTCAGAGCACACTATTCAGATATTGGAAGATATGCTTCGCACTTGTGTTATAGACTTTGGGGGTTCTTAGGATCATTTCTTTCCACTTGCGGAGTTTGCTTATAATAACAGCTACCAGTCGAGCATTCAGATGGCTCCATATGAGGCATTATACGGAAGGCGATACTGATCGCCAGTTGGTTGGTTTGAACCGGGAGAGGCTCGGTTGTTGGGTACCACTTTGGTGCAGGATGCCTTGGATAAGGTCAAGATTATTCAGGATCGACTTCGCACTGCTCAGTCTAGGCAAA
This sequence comes from Nicotiana tabacum, assembly GCF_000715075.1. NCBI lineage: Eukaryota > Viridiplantae > Streptophyta > Magnoliopsida > Solanales > Solanaceae > Nicotiana > Nicotiana tabacum. Next base: position 60,097,082 of record NC_134098.1, read on the forward strand.
AGAGTTATGCCGACCGTAAAGTACGTGATATTGCATTCATGGTTGGAGAACGAATATTGCTTCGGGTTTCACCTATGAAAGGTGTAATGAGGTTCGGAAAGAAGGGCAAGTTGAGCCCTAGGTATATCGGACCCTTTGAAATTCTTGAAAGGGTGGGTGAAGTAGCCTACAGGCTTGCATTACCACCTAGTTTATCAGCGGTTCATCCGGTGTTCCATGTCTATGCTCCGAAAATATCATGGTGATCCGTCCCATGTGTTAGATTTCAACTCAGTCCAATTGGACAAAGATTTGACTTATGAGGAGGAGCCGGTGGATTTTCTAGCTCGGCAGGTCCGACAGTTGAGGTCTAAGAGTTATCCTTCAATTCGGGTGCAATGGAGAGGTTAGCCGGTAGAGGCATCTACCTGGGAGTCCGATTCGAACATGTGGAGATAATATCCAGACCTTTTCCCCAGCATAGGTATTTTTTATCTAACTCCGTTCGAGGACAAACGTTTGTTTTAGAGGTGGAGAATGTGATGACCCAAAATGTCATCTCTAAATTTAATAAGTAATTATGTGTTCTAAGACCTCGAGCACCATTTATCATTCCTCGACTTGCATGCGCAGTCCATAAAATTTTTCGGAAAGTTTACATGTGAAAAAAAATGGATTAAAATGTGAAATAGAGCCTTAAAACTTAACTGAGTTGACTTTGGTCAACACTTTGAGCAAACAGACCCAGATCAATATTTTGACAGTACCGGTAGCTCCGTATCATGATTTAAAAATTGGGCATATGCCCGAAATTTAATTTGGAGGTCCCTAGCTCAAGTTATGGCCATTTAACGGAAACTAGTAATTTAAAGACTAAAGATTTCCAAGTTTGACCACGGGGTTGACTTTTTGATATCGGGGTCGGAATTCAATTCTGAAAATTAGAATAGCTCCGTTTTGTCATTTATGACTTGTGTGCAAAATTTAAAGTCATTCCGGATTTATTTAACATGTTTTCGCACAAGATTTGTAAATTGAAAAGTTTGAAAACTCAAAAGATCGAATCGAGGCGTGAATTGTAATTTCAACATCGTTTGACGTGATATGAGACCCCGAGTAAGTCTGTATAATTTTTTAGGACTTGGTGGTATATTTGGTTGAGGTCCCGAGGGCCTCGGGTAGATTTTGGGTGGTCAACGGAATTTAATTTTGGCATTTCAAGAACGTTCGACGTCGTTTCTTCAAGAATAAGTGGTATCCCATTAAGCAAGTAAATTCCAAATTCAGTTTTTATGGAAGCATTAGATCCGTATTGAAATTTTGGAGCCATAGCAAAAAGAATCGTCGAATTCGGACATCGTATGAGAGAGTTATGCCCATTTTCGTATCGGAAAAGATTTTTCGTAGCCGCCAGCGCCCAGGGTAGCGTGGGGCGCTAGCCCTGGCGCTGGAAATTATTGGTGTTCTGGAAGTGCGCCACAGGCAGCTCCCCACGCTACCTGTGGCGCTCGAAAATGCCAGAAACCCCATAAAACGGGGAGTTTAGCCATTTTGTTCATTTTTGAGTTTGGGGAGCTCGATTTAGGCGATTTTTGGGCGATTTTCACGGGAAAAAATTGGGGTAAGTATTTCTTATCCTATACTGATTATATTTCATGATTCCATACTCATTTACATCATGAATCTATGAATTTATGGAAGAAAAATTAGATTTTTACAAAACCCTCCAAAAATGTAAAACGAAGATTCGAAGGTCAATCAGATGTCGGAATTTGATAATTTTTGTATGGTTAGACTCGTCTCGGAATGGGTATTCGAATTTCGTAAGTTTTTTCGAGATTTGAGATGTGGGCCCTACTGTCAATTTTTAAAGTGAATTTTGAATTTTTATTCGGAAAATTAGTAAATTCATATGGAATTAATTCCTACGATTTGTATTGAGCATATCGAATTATTTGTGAATAGATTTGAAGCTATTGGAGACAAATTTAAAAGGAAAAGCTGTGGTCGAGTAATTTATTGGAATTTGCATGGCGAGGTAAGTGTCGTGGTTAACCTTGACTTGAGGGAATAGAACCCTTAAATTATTTGTTATGTGAAATGCATGTGAACGACGTATAGGCGAGGCGACGAGTGTCTATACGTCGTCAAATTAATTATTTGCATAATTATTTGAAAATCATAAATTGTTCTAAGACACGAATTAATTGTTATAATATTTATTTCTTTCATATTCCTTGACAAATATTAATTCTTGAATTCCTACAATAATTGTTACATGCTATTTGTTTTATGTGTATTAATTGCTACATGACATTTAGCATATTAAATATTAAACTATCTATTTTCTCCCCGATTTTCATAATAGATTGCTAATTGCCATTGCTTGTTTCAAAATTTGAATGCTTGTTGTTTTAAAATTTTATATTAATTGTTGCATTTATTGGGGCAATTTATTCTATAAGAATTGGTAAATGGATATATTGGAGGAGCGGATTGCGCGCCGCAACAGAGTTGATTGAAATGAATATATTGGAGGATCGGGTTGTACGCCGCAACAGACTTGTTTAAAAGTCCATATTGGAGGATCGGGTTGCACGCCGCAACAGACTTGTTTAAAAGTCCATATTGGAGGATCGGGTTGCACGCCGCAATAGACATGTTAAAAAGTTAATATTGGAGGATCGGGTTGCACGCCGCTACAGACTTGTTTAAAAGTCCATATTGGAGGATCGGGTTGCACGCCGCAACAGACTTGTTTAAAAGTCCATATTGGAGGATCGGGTTGCACGCCGCAATAGACTTATTGAAAAGTCAATATTGGGGGATCGGATTGCACGCCGTAACAGACTTATTTAAAAGTCTATATATATACTTGATTGAAATAAATATATGACATACTTGATTAAAAGAAAAATATTGGGAGAGCGGGTTGCACGCTGCAATAAAATTGAATGTGAATATATTGTGAGAGTGGGTTGCACGATGCAACAAAATTTATGAAAATGATAATTGGTTATAACTGCTGAGTTGGCTTCAACCATTATAAATGAGTTACTTGATTTATTTCTATTATTGATGTTGTTACTAATATTGCGTACAGATTAATGTAAGTGAATCGCCTTACCCTCGTCACTACTTCGTCGAGGTTAGGCTTAGCACTTACCAGTACATGGAGTCGGTTGTACTGATGCTACACTCTGCACTTCTTGTGCAGATTTCGGAATTGGTCCCAGCGGCGTACCATAGACTTGCTCGGATTTCAGCTACTCAGAGGAGACTTGAGGTATAACTGCACGGCGTTCGCAGTTCTGAAGTCCCCGTCTACTGTACCTTTGCTGTGTGTTTATTTCCAGACAACTTTAATTTATTTAGACCTTTATTTTTATTATTTTAGAAACTCGTGCACTTGTGACACCAATTCTGGGATGGTATTTAAATGCCGTTATTTTTATGGATTATTCACTATATTTCAGACCTTACTTCCGCATTTGTTTCTTTATTATTAATAAATTTAAAAATTATTTTAAAATGGGTAATATTATTTTAACATTGGCTTGCCTAGCAAGTGAAATGTTAGGTGCTATCACGGTTCGAAAGTTGGAATTTTGGGTCGTGACATTATGTTAGCTTGCTTTTCATAAATAAATGTGAGATTTGGACAGGAAAAAATCCCATCAATCTGATATCTAACCAACCAAATGTTTGTTTAATGCCTGTAATTTATTAATATGAATTCACTTCAATACTAAATCTGACTCCGACTGGAAAAATAAAATAAAATTCTTATCAAACTAATAATTAATTCTTTAATTTGACTAACCATTTCAAGAAGAAATTCTTAACGAGATTATCGTTGCAGTCTAATGGTTATAATTGCATCATGTATACAATAAAAATGTACGAGTCTTATCAAAAACCTTTCCACAGCTTACTTTCTCTCTCCGTCATGGCTCACCCATCTCCCAAAACATTTAAAAGGTTGGTAGTTTCCATAATATACAGAGTTAACTAATTATATTGTGACAGTGGAAATGTTAGAAGGCCGTATGCATTTAAGGTGTGACTTTGGTGATTATTGATGTGAGTTAAAAATCATAAGGTTTCATGTTTAATTGGTAAAAATATTAAGTGATTTTTCTCATTTGTCAAAATCTTATTGAGTAATGTGGGAGATAACAAGTACCTCATAAAATTAGTTGCGGAGTCACATGTATTCAAGGGGTGTCAATAAATACTGTTAGGATCGGGAATTCGGGTAGCGCAGAATTTAGCCAAACAACGTTATAATAACAATAACAAAGACAATGGAAGTTGATAACAACGACAATTTAAGCAGATAAAGAAGACACCAATTTAGCGTGGTTCGGTTAGTGTGACCTACGTCCACAAGCGGAGAGAAGCAATTTTACTATAACAATAAGAGAGAGTACAAAATTAGAGTAAATACTCTAATTAATCCCAAATACCCTAAGAGAATAACCTCACAAGATCACCTCCAAAGTAAGGGTTCACACAAATGCTTTCCAACACTTAACTCTCATACAAAACACTCTTAATAAAGGAGAAAATGAAGAAACAAGAAATGAAAACTCAAGTCTTGTTGGTGTGTGTAAAATGAACTAATGACCTTCCCTTTTATAGGAAAAAAAGTCTTGGCCTCTTAGGTGTAAAAGAAGAGATACAACTTGTGCAAATTATATCCATCACACAATGCAATATTTTTGGGTCCCAAAAAATATTGCCAACAAAGTCTACACTTTGCAAAGATGCTTATGCTTATGTAAGATGGACCCCATTAGCCAAAATATTGGCCATAATTACAAATCTCCACATTGGCCTAATTTTGGCTGATATAGTAAGTTTGCTCCACCTTCTCTGCAAAAGTCCCAGTCAAAATTTAATGCCATCAAAATCAGACAAGTTGTCTGATACTGAAACTGTAGTATGGCCTATAACAGTGGAGCCCAATAAAGTATACAACGAATCAGATCTGTGTGCTTTCATGATCACAAGAGTACCTTGAAAATTTTTTAGAACTCCACCTTCACCAGTGAATTTGCACCCAAGGGATTCTAAAGTGCCCAAAGATATGAGATTTTTCTTCAACTCAGGAACATATCTAACATCGGTGAGAGTTCTCACCACACCATCGTGCATTCTGATCCTAATTGTACCTTTGCCAATAACGTTACAAGTAACATTGTTACCCAATTGGACAACTCCACCTGCAACTGAATCATATGTAGAAAACAAGTCCTTGCCATGACACATATGATATGAACAACCGGAATCTAAAATCCACTCATTATCTAATATGAAACTAGTTTCAGTTGCTAAAAATATAGTTCCCTCAATCTCATCAGTTGCTACGCTAGCTTCGGCGGTGTCAGTACTTTTGTGCTCATTTTTTTTCTTTATGCTTTTCTTTATTTTTCAGTTTATAGCATTAAGAGATAATGTGACATTTCTTATGGCAATAGCGACACTCTAAATTTTTGTATCTGGATATGGAGTCGGATTTGCCCCTAACAAATAAGCCAACTTCCGCTTGAGTTCCACTAGCTTCCCCAGTAATATCACTATCTATATGTTCTTTTGATTTTAAGATAGATTTAATATCCTTATAAGAGATATTATCCTTTGCATAAAGTATAGTATCTCTTATATGCTTAAAAGATGGGGGTAGAGAACAAAGCAGTAACACGACTTGATCCTCATTTTTAATTTTAACATCTATATTACTCAAATCCATAAGAATGGAATCAAAGGTGTCAAGATGAGAGAGAATAGAGGTACCTTCACCCATACGAATTGTATAAAGCTTCTGCTTCAGCTAAAATCTATTTTTCACCGTCCTCTTCATATATAAGGTTTTTAATTTTTCTCACATGCCTTTGGCTGTGGTTTCTACAGAAACTTCACGTAAAACCTCATTTGACAGATTTAAGATGATACCTGATTTTGCTTTTTTATCTATGATGGCAAACTCCTCGTCATGTCATTTTATCTGGTTTCTTCTCCTTTCCTTGCAACGCCCAGTCTAAGCCATCCTGAATTAGGATATCTTCCATCTTTAATTGCCACATTCCAAAGTTTGCAATTCGGTCAAATTTCTCAACATAGGTCTTTGTTAGAGTCATTTTGGCTATTGAAACTAACCCGGTTAGATCCAGCTCTGATACTAATTTGTTAGAATCGGGAACCCGGGTAGTGCGGAATTTAGCCAAATAATATTATAATAACAATAACAAAGACAATGGAAGTTGATAACAACGACAATTAAAGCAGATAAAGAAGACACCAATTTAACGTGGTTCGGTTAGTGTGACCTACGTCGACAAGCGGAGAGAAGCAATTTCACTATAACAATAAGAGAGAGTACCAAATTAGAGTAAATACTCTAATTAATCCCAAATACCCTAAGAGAATAACCTCACAAGATCACTCCAAAGAAAGGGTTCACACAAGTGTTTCTCAACACTTAACTCTCATATAAAACACTCTTAATAAAGGAGGAAAGGAAAAAACAAGAAATGAAGACTCAAGTCTTGTTGGTACGTGTAAAATGAACTAATGACCTTCCCTTTTATAGGCAAAAAAGTCTTGGCATCTTAGGTGTAAAAGAAGAGATACAACTTGTGCAAATGATGTTCATCACACAATGCAATATTTTTGGGTCCCAAAGAATATTGTCAACAAAGTCTACACTTTGCAAAGATACTTATGCTTATGTGAGATGGATTCCATTAACCAAAATATTGGCCATAATTACAGATACCAAAATCGCACTAAATAGTTAAATAATTTTTTTCTTTATGATTATATATTGACACTCGTTAAATTTTTTATTAATTTATTTTTTTATATTTTGACATCTCTTATTAAAAATTTTGACATGCTACTGTATGAAATTAATGGAGATATGTGGAAGCCCGCCTAACCACTACTATTTATAAAACATATGTAGAAAGCCGTGCCAGAAGGAGCTTATAAATAAGCTAACAGGGAACATGAACGTCACTTTCACGTACAATGCAATATTTTTGGATCCCAAAGAATATTGTCAACAAAGTCTACACTTTGCAAAGATACTTATGCTTATGTGAGATGGATTCCATTAGCCAAAATATTGGCCATAATTACAGATACCAAAATCGCACTAAATAGTTAAATAATTTTTTTCTTTATGATTATATATTGACACTCGTTAAATTTTTTATTAATTTATTTTTTTATATTTTGACATCTCTTATTAAAAATTTTGACATGCTACTGTATGAAATTAATGGAGATATGTGGAAGCCCGCCTAACCACTACTATTTATAAAACATATGTAGAAAGCCGTGCCAGAAGGAGCTTATAAATAAGCTAACAGGGAACATGAACGTCACTTTCACGTGGCCTTAGGGTATAATGTGACCCATCAATAGCAGGCAAACATTGGCCACAATTCTAAAGTCTAAAGATGATAAGTAATTGGGTTTGGGCCTTTGGGGGCATAACATCTGTTTTAAAACATTCCTATAACAGTAACTTTCCAACAAGCCCACGAGCTCAGGCACTTCTCCCTCTTGTTGAATGTTAAATCAGGTAAAGACAAACGTAAGAAACATCCAGACCTTATCTGTTTGGTTAGGGTAAACTCTTCCACTTGATTTTTTGATTAGATGTGACATTGTGTGCAGCCTGGCCTCTTGTTGTATTAACCTCTATATGAATGACTAGTGATGAATTCTCAAAATATTCTAGTCAGTATATATTGATTCTATATAATACAGTTTAACTTGTGATAACAGGCTGTTCAACTTAGGACTTAATAGTCATCAATATAGGAGTTTACTTATAGTTACTTTAAACTAAAGTCAACCTCATTAAGACTTAAACTCACTTTCAACAACTGCCTTATAGAGTATTGAGTTGGACATAAACTACTCGTAGTTAAATATTTGAACTACACAATGAACCGATCTTAATATCTTTACTAAGTTACTAATTAGTACTCTATCAGTTCCAATTTATGTGATCGTTTGGATTTTAAGAGTTAAACAAATTTTATTTACCGTACTTTTTATTTATCTTTTAATATTTTAAATTATTAATTATTATGACTCATAATACTTTTTATGAATTTCTAAATTCGAACTTGCAATTAAAATTAAAATTTAAGTCTCAAAATTCGAACTGTGTCAGGTAAATTTTGACAGAGTAATGGAAGAGTGCAGGCAAGGCAGGCTTGGAGTGACTCACTAGGTTATTTAATGTCATTTTTAGAACAAAGAAGATGCCCGAAGAGTGGAGGTGGAGCACGATGGTTCGTATATACAAGAACAATGGGTGATATCCAATATTGCAATAACTATCGGGGTATCAAGCTACTTAGCCATACTATGAAAGTGTGGGAGAGAGTGGTAGAGCTAAGGGTGAGGAGGAGTAGTATGTCTATTTTCGAGAACCAGTTTGGGTTTATGCCGGGGCGTTCGACTACAGAAGCCATCTACCTTGTTAGGAGATTGATGGAGCAGTATAGGGAAAAAAAAAAGGACTTGCATATGATGTTCATCGACGTAGAAAAGGCGTACGATAACGTTCCGAGGGAGGTTTTGTGGAGATGTTTGGAAGCTAGAGGTTTACATGTTGCCTATGTTAGGTTGATTAAGGACATGTATGATGGAGTAAAGACCCGAGTGAGGATGGTGGGTGGGGACTCGGACCATTTTCCGATTATGATGGGGTTGCATCAGGGGTCGGCACTCAGCCTTTTTTTTTTGCTCTGGCAATGGACGTACTGCCATGCCATATCCAAAGGGAAGTGCCATGGCACATACTATTTGCAGATGATATTGTATTAATTGACGAGACGCGAAACAGTGTGAACGCGCAATTAGAGGTATGGAGGCAGACCCTGAAATCTAAAGGTTTCAAGTTGAGCAGGACCAAGACAGAATACTTGGAGTGTAAGTTCAGTGGCGAGACTCAAGGAGGGGAATGGGGGTGAGGCTGGACTCGCAAGTCATCCTTAGAAGAGGAAGTTTTAAGTACCTTGGGTCTATTATTCAGGGGGTGGGGAGAAGATGAAGATGTCACACATCGTATTGGGGTGGGATGAATGAAATGGAGACTCGCTTCCGGTGTTTTGTGTGACAAGAAGGTGCCACCAAAACTTAAGGGTAAGTTCTACAGATTAGTGGTCAGACCAACGATGTTGTATGGGGCTGAGTGTTGGCCAGTCAAGATCGCTCATGTCCAGAAGATGAAGGTAGCAGAGATGAGGATGTTAAGATGGATGTGCGGGCACACCAGGCTAGATAGGATCAGAAATGAGGTTATTCGCGACAAGGTGGGTGTGGCCCCTATTGAGGACAAGATGCTGGAAACGCGGCTTAGGTGGTTTGGTCATGTGAGGGGGAGGAGAACAGACTCCCCGGTGAGGAGGTGTGAGAGGTTGACATTGGAGGGCCTACGGAGAGGTAGAGGTAGGCCAAAGAAGAGGTGGGGAGAGGTGATTAGGCAAGACATGGCGCAAGTTCAGCTGACAGAGGACATGACCATTGATAGGAAGGTATGAAGGTCGAGGATTAGGGTAGCAGAGTAGGTAGTCTAGAGTGTTCATAACAGTAGTATTCGCACACAGTCTCGCTTTCTGTTGGTAATAGATTTTTATGACTAATCGTTGTTTTCTTTCATTGTTGATCACCTTACTATCTTGTTATTTTTATTCTGCTTTTATATGGCTTTTTGGTACTGTCTCTCCTTGTCTATATTTTCATTAATATGGTGCTTATACTTTTCTGAGCCGAGGGTCTACTGGAAACAACCTCTCTATTTTCACATGGTAGGGGTAAGGTATTCGTACCAGAGGCGGATCTAGGATTTGAAGGTGGCGGGTGCCACAATTTCCTGTAATGTACACATTGTAATAACCAATATAGAGTTTGTTCGAAATATTTGTTAGGTTCATTTTGTTTAGTTTATTCGGCCAATTTAATAGGTATTTTTTATTTGCAAATATAAAAATTACATCTCTTTTTCAGACCCTAATTGTGAGATTTCACTTGGTAAGTTATTTTTTTGTATGAAAATTACATCTAAGCAAATGTAATAAGCATTTTAAAGAAGGAATCATACATTTATTATTAAAAATACAAGTAAAATCAATATTTTCACTAAGAAAATGCATCTTTTTTGTATGCTAAAAATAAATGTGGACAAGTAAAATAACATCTTCATAAGGGAATTCCATCAATCAGAATAAGAAAAATAAGAAAATATTTTCAATAGATAAATTATTCCCCATAGGTAAATACAGAACTAGATAAACTACAAGCTCCCAAAACTTAAAATCATAAATCTCATATTTTTTTAGGCAATGCTTGAAATATTAATCATAATTTAATAGTAAAGGGATTTAAGTTGTATTTGAGAATCATAGAATAGCACAAATTTATATGTTATAATAGAAAAAAGAAATTACAAAAATTAAATTTTATCTCAATCCAAAATTCCGATCAAGACCCAAGTTTTTTGATTTTGAAAGAAAAAAACTAAAATATTTGTGATTAAGAGTTATTTTATGAAATTTTTAAATTTTGGAGGCTCTCTTTTGAGTGTTCTTGCTAAAGATCACAGATAAAATAATAGAATAGAGGGAAAAAATATAAAAAATAATAAACAATAAATAGAAAATTAGGAGGTAGCCAAAAATAATAATAACTGGGACAAAGAAAATAAAAAGTACAAAAGAAAAAGTCAAATAAGGTTCAAGATAAATTCGAATTTGAATTTTCCACACGAGAAAAGTTTTTAAAAAGGTCTACCAGCCATGGCACATTTGTCTAGTTTGTAACTGGGGGTAGCAGGATCAAATATTGAACCTAGATTAAGAACATTTCTATATAAATATATGATAATTTTACCAACCTAGCGGGTGCCATACCACCCCATCCTAAAGGGTGGATCCGCCACTGTGTGTACACACTATCCTTCTCAGATCCCACAGTGTAGGATAATACTCAGTATGTTGTTGTTGTTGTAATGGATAAAAGTTAGGGTAACTTTTCTGGCCAGTGGCATATATGGAATTTTACATAGGTGGTATCATAATTTGAAAAAATGGACAAATGAATAAATTACTATAATTACAAGGGTGTTATTTTCTATGCGTCTCCCAATATTTTTATTTTTTTTATAAATATTTATTGAAAATATTTAACCAAGCGGTGTCCCGTAATATCGCATGGTATAAGGTGCCTACACCCCTTGTTTGCTGGTTAATAGTATTTGATTTGACGTGACATTGGGTGGAGCTATATCTAACTACCCCTTTCTAACTGCATTGATATGATGATACCTGTATCAATGAATAGTCTTGTATTTCCAGATACAACCTTAATAATGTATTAGATTCGATATAAAGTACCAGTAGATGTTCCTAAAATAGACAAAAGACAGACCCTAAGGGCTGCGGTTAGTGGTCAATGTCAGTCAAGTTTAGAGATGACATTTAATTATTCGAATGGTAGGAAATACTCAAATACTTCTTTTGTTATTAAGCCTATTTTTGGCTTTTTGCTGATAATAAGAGAATCTTTTTCCAAAAATACATAATGTTAATGTTAAAAGAAAATTGTTCCAAGGTATTAAAACAAGAGTCCGGAACTAAAATAATGATATTTTAAACTCAAGTGACCAAAATAAGTGTTAACATAAAGGGTGAACAATTTTATATATAGCGCATGAAATAAATACACTATATGTTAATGGGGTCAGTTATCTCGTTAACGTACAGCGCAAGTATTTCATGCACTTACACTTTAATATCAGTTTCAACCTCGGCGTCTGCAATGACTTTTTTACTTAAGAAGATATTTGAATTTAGTTTTGTGTTTTTGTCATCGGACTGTCAATCTACTGATTACTCTCCTCAAAATGTAATCTCCTTATAAGTCAATTAATTTAAATATTTAATAATATCACAAGTAAATTCGACTGGAAATCTGAGGCGCTTGACAAGTGTTGGGAAATTCATGAATAGGACTTTCCTGGAAAAACTTATCCGCATTTACCTCCTTACTATTGAAATAAATACTTACATATACTATTCCCTCATGTCCATTTTAATTACTTTAATTTTTTTTTTCCTTTTTCTTGTAGTTCATAATATTTAATTTGATTTTTTCAGATATTAAGAAGGATTTAACTTCTTTTTTCTAAAGTTATCCTTGGAATAAAAAATCTTTGAGTATTTATTTTATTTTCAAAGAACACATTAAAGTAATACTAAAGGTTAATAAGGGTCAACTTTATTATTAATTAATGTTAAAATGTGAGTTTCTTAATTTGAGTGAAAACAACCAAAAAAAAATCAATTAAAATGACCCGATGTATATCAATTCGGTCATATTCATTTCTGTCCTTTTTCATATGTCATTCAAAGTTTGAACGCATATAACGAAAGAATATTTAATAACATTAATTACAAAGATGTTAATTAGGTTACTCTCATCTCTTCCTTAAATGAATAGTATGAGCTTTCTCGAAGTAGTTAAAAAAGTAATTCATGTCTTTGGTTTTTAAAAGTAAAAAGCATTCTCTGGCCTAACTTTGTTATTGAACAGATAAAAAGGACTGAAGTGAGTATCATTCAGATTTTAAGTGGAATATGATATAAAAGGACAGTAAAAAAAAAGTATACAACGCAGAAATACATGAGTTATACATTAACAAGATTAACTATATCACAACTCAAAAGAGTTCAAATTGCAATCCAATCCGCCACTATTGATCCAGTTAAATTTCATACTCTTCCGTTAAAAATGTGAGAAAAAACTTAAAGAGAATTCACTCATTTATAAATCATAACCTCGATGATAAATACAAGCACTTTTATATATTAAAAAATAATTCACCTCTTTATAACTTTTATCTGCTCAACAAGATATTCAGTATGTTTATTATAGTAAAATCATGTAACGATTTTATCTGTACGATCCGCTCAATTCAATCACAAATTGAGAATTGAGCTAACATGGCTTTTGACTTATCATTTTTTTTTAAGATCATATAAATGACATAAGTGTCATTAAATTATTATCAGTTTATTGTTAATTATCTCTTGGTACTATCTATCAGTTGTTCTAAATATTGTAGAAAGAATTTACGCGAATCCGGATGCATGCACCAAACTATGTTAATCTACTATGATTGAGTGATAAATTAAAGTATGAATATATACATATATAAGTTTACCATGGCTTAGTGATAAACTTTACAGAAACATTTTTGCTTGGCATATACATCGAATGCAAATACATTTCTACATATTTATAGTTCTGAATTCAGCATTATAAGAAAGTGTTTAAATTAATTTTTTAAACTTTTAAGAGATAAATTCAAGATTATTTATGTTTTATCTCATATTTTTATATGCAACATAACTTTCATTTTCAAAATGTTTAGATATTGATAATTATTATTTTCCTTAGTTTATTATTGCCTCATGCCAAGTATTTTTTTTTTTCCACACATGATAATAAACCAAGTATGAAATTGAATAAAGTTGTACCATAGACCAACTGTATTATTATAAGCAACTAGTTAAATTACGCTGTTATAAACAACTAGTTAAATTACACTGCCATTATTATAAACAACTAGATCAATCATTCTTTCTTTCGGTTTACATTTTATTCTTTTTTGGCCTATTCAGGTATAAAGTTGTTTGTTGGAAACAATTGCAACAACCTTCCGTTATCGTCCAGCGGTTAGGATATCTGGCTTTCACCCAGGAGACCCGGGTTCGATTCCCGGTAACGGAATTTTTTTCCTTTTTGCTTTTTCCCTTCTCAAATTGCCTTGATCAAGTTTACTCTTTGTTTATTTATCCGATTAAAAGGGCATGTTTCACAGTATGTTATATAGAGTATATACTCTATCTCCAAATCATGTGAAGAACGAACAACAACAACTTGCCAAAGCGAATTACCAAAAGTGGAGTCTAGAAAGGATAAGATGTACGCAGCCTTATCCCTACCTTGGAAGGGCAGAGAGACTGTTCCGATAGACCCTCTGATAAAATAATCCAACAATAATTGTGACTGTATATAATTCTGCATTATAATCCATACAAAACTTGTTTGTGAACCGAACGATCTCTAACAGTTAATAATCAGTATACATAAAAGGATAGTGGAAAATGTACAATATTAGGTAATAAGGACCAATTTAGTTACGTTTTCATGTCTGCAACACATGAATCCTCCAAACAAAAGGCTGAAAACCACCTCAACATCACCAAAAGGAATGAACTTAAAAGCACACGACAAGAATAAGAAAATTGCATTTGACAGAAAGCTTCTTTCGCTCTCTCTTCTTTATATCGCAAGTTTAATTGACTGCACTTCTGAACTAGACACAACCTTGTCAATTCTCCCTTATTGCCTTTTCGATAACAGCCTGCAACAAAAATCAAGCAAGAATTTTTACTTAGCTGTCAACGCCATTTAGGAATGTACATGGACCAACTACAGGAACAAGCAATTAGTTCTCCAATTGGATATCATCAGACCCAAAAATATATGACATGAAAAACTTGAAGTATTAGACAAAATATAAAGACGGACTAGTTCATGATCTCTACATGAGATACCTGAAATGTAAACAAGTTGAAGACTCCTCAATCTACTTGGCACTAATATATGGTCTTTATTCCCTCATTCCACAACTTGACAACATCCCAAGGCGAATAAGAGATTCAGATGTAGAAGCTAATAAGAAGGGGAACCTTGGAGCAACGATCAAGTTATCTCCATGTGTCCTATAGGTCACGGGTTCGAGCCGTGAAATCAGCCACTGATACTTGCATTAGGGTAGGCTGCCTACATCACACCCCCTTGGGGTGCGGCCCTTCCCTAGATCTTGCGTGAACGCAGAATGCTTTGTGCACTGGGCTGCCCTTTTTAGATGTAGAAGCTAATAAGGTGGGGTTTAGGGAATCATTAGTATGCCTATATATAATAACCTCTGACAGAAATTAAATGTATGCAAACAAGAGATAGAACAAATGCTTTATATTTCTGTTCAAAACAGGAAAGTAAATTAAGCTCTATAGCCTTTGTTCCTTTTTCCTAGAAAATGTGTACTGTTGCTTTATCAACTATAGCATACTCTCAAGTTCAGTGGAATTCTTCTGAACAAATACTACTGCAACAGCAATACCTTAGAGAATTAAGGGTAAGGGAAAGATAACCAGACAAACGTCAGCATTGGAAGAGAGAGAGAGAGAGAGAGAGAGAGAGAGAGAGAGAGAGAGAGAGAGAGAGAGAGAGAGAGAGAGAGAGAGAGAGAGAGAGACAGAGAGAGAGAATGGTGGAGTAGTTGAGCCATAGCGCCTGATAACTTTCCCTTCCTTATCAACCAAAAACTTGGTGAAATTCCACTTAATTCTGGAACCTAAAAAACCACCTTTGCTTGCTTTAAGGAATTTGTACACTGGGGCGGCATCTGGACCATTAACTCGCACCTGAGCATCAAATAGTTTGTGATTCCAGTTTGTTACCAAAACCTCTGTGTTGCAATCAAACAACAATACAAACTTTATTCATAGATTTGTTCAAAATCTTAATTAACAAGACTGGACGAACATACTATGCAGAACGTTATTCACAGCAAGAGGCTGCTTCCAGATTTGGGCAGAAAGACAAGAATATGTTCATGATACATCATAAATTCATAACTGGAAAACTTGATCTCTTTGATTAAAATGAAATCACCTCCAAACCTAAATCTTACCCTGGGTAAAATAAGAGTTTAATAGAGATATGACAGTTTTCAAGTTATTTCATGTAGGATGTGAAAAGATATAAAATTGGACTCTTTAAGACTATAAGAATCAAAGCTTAATTGTTCTAGAGAAAGTGTGGTTAGGCGATATGCCAGAGACACATAACAATTGACAACAAATTAGACTTTTGGTCTATCCATTTAACTATTGTCAACAAAATGGACATTTGGTCTAATTCAATTTCAAAAGCTAGCTCATGAGCTGATAGTTGGACAAGACCATATAAGGAGATAACAATTCATTCCCTCAATGGGACTTAACCTCACCCACCCCACTCCCATGGCTGGACATAGACAACATAACATGGGGCACAATATCGGGTAAACAAAGAATTGATGTGATTTGTCTGGTCCTATACTAAGAAAAATGGATCTTGCGCTTAACTCAATCCCAAAGTGAGCTAATGAGGTTAGGATTGTCCATTATTATATAAGGAGACAACAACTCATTCCCTCAACTTAATGTGGGACAATTAACAATATTAAACCACAACTAGATCAACATAAGAACAAGGGATAATTTCAAGCCAAACTATGCAAGACCATCCTTGCTGAGGGAAATTACATGTGGTTAATAAATAATCAAAATATTTTAAGCATTTCAATCTGTTGATGTAGACTAGTGTTGAAGATATAATTAAATACATAAAATTATGCTCACTATATAGTTTAAACTTTTTGACAAGATGGTCACACATTTCAACATGGTACCAGATTAGGCAGAAGTCCTGGTTTCGCGTCTCACGGCTACCCACTATCAAATTGAATTTTCACGTGCTCGGCCCCAAAAAATCAGGCTCGCACGTGAGGAGGCGTATTGAAAACATAATTAAGCAAATAAAAATGTGCTCTTTATAAAAGCTTAAGCTTTTAGATGGGATGATCACACACTTCAAAACTTCAAAATGAGTAACACATAGTCATATATATTTGGAAATGTATATCAATTGTTCACTTTAAATATAATGTTGTCAAAAGTTCAAGTGAAATAATTCTAGAACAAATTATTCAAGCATTTTAGAGAAGGTAACAGTGTGTTGGGGTTTGGGGGGGGGGGGGAACTAAAGGATAAGTGGCCTAAAGAGAAGGGTATCCAGTGAGGATGAAGCAATTACTGTCAGATACTCTATTTTTATTTATGTCAGAGATTTAAGTAGAGCCTGCCTAACTTTATAGTCTATTATCATACAATAGCAAAGTGCATAGTGATAATGTATAGAGGTATTTAAACAATTACAACTACCACTACCATTTCCCAACAAAAATTGATCAGCTTATTGGTCGTTAACAAGATAACCAACCCTTTCTCCACTAGGTTCTTTACAGACATTTTACCTTGATTACTTTGCTCTTTTCTTTTTGAATGATTCAGTAGTAAAACTCCAAAATCCAAGTATTATGAATAACTTATGGTAGAACAGAATAATAAACAAAATATCAGAACATATCTGAAGTCTGAATGTTAAGGTGAACATAAGAACAAGAAAGTCCAAAAACAAAGAATGAGGGATGGTATAGCCAACTTAAAAACAAAAAAAAGGGAGGGGGGAGGGGGGAGGGGGGAGGGGGGGATGATTTCAGCCCTAGGTTCTGATTATTCATGACATTTTTTGTTGAAGGTAATGATAAGCTAACGACAAAATGGAACATATTGGCAATCTTGCAAAATACTCTTGAGGACAGTCAAGAGGATCCATATGGCTTAACTAAAACACTGATCAAATGATTCTTGAACTCCTATAATTACTCCAATTCTCTTCTAGTCATGATATTACGTTAAGCTCGAGGAGTACGCAACCTTGGCAGTTATGACAGCATGTCACAATTGTCACTTTACGATTTGCTCCAAGTATAATCTTTACTTTATATATTAGCCCTCCTTGCAAGTTGTTACTAGCGATGTCAACATGAGGCTGTGATCATTTTAATCGCCAACGCATATAAGTTGATCCTTCGGTGTGCATTATAATAGGGAGGATTAAAATGAATTAAGCATCTTCAGATTTGACTTTTTCTTTACTTCTTCAGTTTTCCTCTCTCCTTCGCTTTGCAACTACCAGAACTCTTTTTGTGTTCCTTTGATTTGAATAAGAGTTGTGATTACTTTATCGAGGCAGAAACACTTATTTGCTAAAAGATTTAAGCAGTTTTGTCCAGCCACAGGTCTTGTACTTGGACCAAATTATAGCTGGTGAAGGAGATTAGACAACTATACCAACGTGGAACAATGGTTAGAGAGCCCCAACCCTATTTAAGGAATAAAGATACTCTTGGCTCCCACTGAATATTCAGGAGGCTTATTAAGGAAGTTTATTACGAACTATATCCTGATAAGCAAACCATTAACCAATCTACTGAAGAAGGAAAGATTTGAGTGGATAGAAGAAGCAACTAACGCCTTCTTAGAACTCAAGCAAAGCCATAATGACAGCAATTGCATTAACCTTACAAAATTTCAGCAAGACCTTTGTAGTAGAACGATATGCATGATATAAAGGAAAGGGCTGTTTTAATGCGAGATTATATACGAATTGCATCCTTCAACCAAAGCTCCTATAGCCCTAATACTCACGGTTATCAGCATATGAAAAGAAACAAAAATCCCTATTGATTGTAGTGGACAAATAGAAGCACTTTTTACAACTCTCATACTTCAGAATTGCAATAAATCACTTCAATTTGAAATTCTTATTAGAATATAAGATTAGTACAGCATTGCAGCAGAAGGGACTAATCAGATTAATTGGCTAAAGTTATGAAGTCCAAGGAATAGACAATGTGGCTGCAAAATGTACTGTCAAGGAGACATGAGATGCAAACCAGTTGCAATACCACATTCCTAGTTGCAGCAAACTGGGGACAAGAAATGCTAACTAGTTATGAACTTAAGAAGGGTGCAAAATTAAGCAACGTATGTCTGCCTTATGTTGATAAACAGTGAATTCCTGATACTACTTTACAGAAATGTCACTCCAATATAAAGGTAAAGTGTGAGGAGGCAGCGGGTTGAATAATGGAGGGTATGCAGCTTCAATCTTAGGTGGGCATTCAAGAATTTTAGCTACACAACAAAAACTTAGATTTGGTGCTCTGCTTGCCCTCAATTGCAAATGATGTTAAAAGATGGTATAAGATGTGACATTTGTCAGAAGAGCAAGGCTGAGAATGTAGATAACTCAATGCTTCTGCAGCCATACCTATCCCAAATAAAGCTTGGGAATACATAGCCATTGACATTATTTAGAGCCTACCCAGATCTAAAGGAAAGATGTGATCATGGTCATCATGGCCGTACAAGCAAATATGCACATTTTTAATCCAGACTTATCCATTCACTGCTATAAAAGTAGCAAAGGCATTCTAAGTTAAAAGCTTCATAGGCAGAGACAAACCTTTCTTTGCCTCATTCAAAAGGATTTAAAAAATAATGCAGGTTAATTTGTAGTGGAGCTCAGACTCAAATAAATGGGCAAACAGAGAAGCTCAATAGGCATCTTGAAACTAACCTCAGATGCATGATTGGTCATCAGATCATAAAGTGGAAGAAATGTCTCTCTTTGGCTGAATATTGGTAAAAATTACCAATTACCACTCAACATAGCAGGACGGATTATTTCAAGCGGACCCACCCGTCCACATCTCAGGCAGGAGGGGGAGCACAGACCCCTACCGCTCATGCGCTAGGATACGCTTCTGCTATTTATCAGACCCCGGGGTACTACCTACGGGCGGAGTTCTCCCGATTGCAGTGGCTAGAGCAGAGACCGTTGAGGAGCAGACGCGGCTGGACAGATTTAAGAGACTTTATCCTCCCCAATTTGGCGGTGAGCCGTCAGAGGACCCACAAGATTTCATCGACCGTTGCAAACACTATTTAATTCTCTATGAGTTTGATCCACCATCTTTCGACTTGGTATCTTAGTCCAAGTTGACCTTGGTGGATCAGCCCTTCAAGAAATAGCTTATGGATACGGTAAAGGAAAACAATTTACAAGAAGCACAAAACAGGATAAAAATGCAGGTTAAGGGGTATTTGCAATTAGCGATAAGATTATATATAAAAGTTACAAACTTACGTGTTCGAATGTCCACATTGATTGAGGTAATGAGTTTTGTCTCCTTATGTGGTCTGGACCGATTTTCATTTCATAAGCTAGCTTTTGGGATTGAGTTAGGTCTAATGTCCATTTTCTTTACATAGTATTAGAGTCAGACACATCCCTCTTGTTAGTTATTCTAATGTTGGGAACCCATGTTACCTTATCCACACTCCAAATGGCCAACCATGGACGTGTGAGGGGTATTAGAATGTCTCACATTGATTTATGGAATAGGTTGTTGTCTCCTTATATGGTCTTAGTAAATCCTCACTTCATAAGTTATCTTCTCGGGTAGAGTTAGGCCCAAAGTCCATTTTCTCTACACTGTAGGCAATCCTCAGTACCTATTAACAAGAACTCGAAGTTGTCCTCTGAGTATTTTGAGTAATACCAAATCATTCAAAGATTTGAAGCAACCGTCTAAATTTTTTTTTTTTTAACTGCTAGTACATTAAGGAATTCATCAGTATTCCATGTCTCACATCTGAAGAAGAGGGTTGTGAGAATGCAACTCCTTCAACTAATTTACCAGTTTGACACCCCTTATTCGAAGCAATGGCTATACTTGAACAGAGAGTGATAGAAAAAGGGAACGTAACAACTAATCAAATATTAGTTCAATAAGTGAATCTTTTAACATAAGCCCACATGAGATAATTTTCCTTCACACGTAATTTCCAGATTTCTAACCTTTTTTGAAGGAGAAAGAAATGCATATTACTTTACAGTTGAGAAAGAGCAAGAGAACAAATGGCAGCTAGAACTGCATTTCAAACTTTTGAACTTTCACTTTAGTACCAGGTCACACATTATTTTTTATACTAGCTCTCATTGCAAGCTCATACTAGTGTCTTCAGTCTGAGGTTGGGAACTTTATAACTACCTAAGCCTATAAATTGATGCTTTCATATTGTAATGGCAGGAATGGGATGAATTAAGCATCTTCTATTTTGAACTTCTTTTCCTCTCTTACAGATTTCGTTTCCTTCTCTTTGCTTTGCAAAACTGGCAGCTCTTTGGTTCCTTTGGTTTGATTTAGAGTTCTCCTTACACAGTCACATGTTTCTACATTCATTACTTTCTAGTTCACTTGTTTTTCTATCATGTCCAAATGGTTTCAAGTGCTAACCAAAAGTTCGAATTATGGATAAACACTTTAGAAAGTAAGTTTGTTTTAGTATAAGAAGAAGATAAAGTAGATACACAGAAGACAGCATAAATAGAGTGAAATTGAAGTGAGATTAGACGGGATTAGTGATTACAGTGTATAAATATAGAGAATTCAGATATCTAGGTTTGATATTCATGGATAATGGTACGAAAGATGCAGAGATAACACATTGAACTAAATTGGATGGTTTAAATGAAGAAGTGTTACCAGAATGTTATGTTATAGAAGGATACTTATCAAAGTGAAAGCAAGTTCTATTGAACGGTAGCAAACATCAAATACTACAGTTGATGTTAGACCACCTCTGAGGTCCGAGATGAGTGTATAATAGAAAATTGCACGTAAAGGATCAAACAAGAAAAGGTGGCAGTGGCTTGAGATGATTTCACCATGTCGGCATGTCCAATGTAGGCTTTTAGATGCACTGGTATATAGGTGTGAATGCATGAAATTGAAGGTGTTAAATGAGATAGGAAAGACCTAAAAATCACATCGAAGGATGTTATCTAGGTAGATTTACCGAAAAAAGAGACTCTAAATTATTGAATATTGGGTACAAGTTCAAATGAAGCAAAATAGATAGTGAAGATTCATATTGCCCACTCAAACAAGCTTGGAATTTAGGTGTAAGTTATTGTTCTTTACAAACTGTTTCCATAGCCAGCAGAGAATATGCTTATGACTTGTGTAAGCCAAAGCATATGTACGAGGATTATTCAGAATGTAACAAGAAATAATGCAAGTCATTACGATATAGGGAAAGGGCCATAAACTTCAAAATGCTATCATTCTATCAGCATACCTTTTGGAAAATGGGATATTCAGCCTGAAATCTTGTGCACGCAAATTCTTGAGCTTCCTGACTCGTACCAGGCTCTTGCTTCAAAAATTGGTTGCAAGGGAAGGCCAAGACCTCAAAACCTGAAAACTCAATTAAAATATATACATTAAGAGTCTGTACAGAGGCACCGATATATTTCTAGCAAGAGTGAGCAAACCTGAGAGAAACAAAATGCTGAAAGAACATAAGAGCACAGAAAAGAAACAGACCAAAACATTAAGCAGAGCACCCACCTTTATCCTTGTATTGGTTATAGAGTTGAGTCAATTGGGTATAATTGGTGCTTGTGAACCCACTGTTTCAAACAAGAAGAAAAAAACACTATCACCATACGCACAAGTAGTACCATCAAAATTGTCATGGCAAAGAAACAGAGAACCAGTGAAAAATAGCTTAAAGTTGAACATTTGAATTGAAAAATGAAAAAGAAAAAGTAGTCGAGCTACACGCAAGCTGGCCGGACACTAGATATTTCTTCTCATCTCTCTAAGTCTTTTTGGTGGACAGAGTTACTGGACGGGGTTATCAACAAAATGAAAAAGAATAAAAAAACAAGAACTGAACAAGAGAAGAGAAGAAGAAAGAACCATTTGGAGGCAACATTAACGACAAGAAGCACTTTGCCTTTGTACATGCTAAGGTCTACATCTTTCCCTCTAATGTCCTGGAATATAGGATAACAAATAAACACAACCCATCAAAAATAAAGAAAAATAGAGCAATGATAAGAAAAAGAAGAAAAAAAAAGCTTAAAGAAACCATTATAAAGGGATGACCTTGACGGTGAATTCGTGGATTGATTTCTGTGGAACTGATTTAGAAGCACCCATTTTTGTGAATTATAAGTCTACTGGAGAAATGAATTTAGGAATGGGCAAAGATGACATAGTAATAAAGAGGGATTAATTCCAATAATAACAACAGCTTTTGGCTAAAGGGATAGAAAATAGGTATCTCATATCTGGATTTCTTGAATGTGAATGCGGTTGGGAGTTGGGACCTTCACTTCATCTTTCGCGGTGTTATCACTTTTGCCCAAATCAGCAGTTATTCCCCAATCGCATGGCTTCCACTCAACATGACAAACTTTCTCGGACCAATTTATGTTTGACCGAATTTTATGTGATTTATTTATGTTTGATCCTCTTTTTGATTGTTGCAATTAATTTTTCAAGTTAAATTAAGTTAAGTTAATTTATTTTTAAACTAAAATTTATATGTATCTTTCTTTTAAACTTTTGCACATTTCTTATAATAAAAAATTAGTAACATTAATCATAAAAGTATTTGTTTAAAGTACCTTTTCTATTCATAGAAATTTGTTAGTCCTGGACAAAAAAAATGTTCCGACCATTAGTCATTATATGTAATTCCATTAGCACTGAACATGGTAAGTGAAATTTATTTTCCAATTGGCTAACATTGATGTATTTTCTTTAATTTTCTTGACTCTTGTTTTTAGATTGAAACATCACTAACCTTTAAGTTTGATCCACTTTCTGTTTTCCTTTTCTTTTTTGCTTGATTTAATTCAAAAATTAATTTTATGAATCACTATCACAAGTTTTAATTATCTACTCTAAATTTGATTGTAAAGTATACCAACTTTCAAGAGTAATACCAAAATAACCAAACCGCATAAACCCAAACCAAAAGGTGAAACCGAACCATGCCGAATTTTTCGGTGTGGTATTGGTATAACATTTGTTCAAAACAGAGTACCAAACTGCTATAACAATGGGTACACCGTGCACATAATGAGGGGTAGCCTGAAATGCCCTAACAATTGCCAAAATGATGTTGACAAATCTCTAACAAGAGACTAAGAGAGGAGAGACCATATACCGATTAAAAAAGAAACAAAAACACAATATAATAAATATACAAAACTTAGCTACCTAGGAATATGCTACAGAGCTCTTTAGACAATGGACTATCCCCTGTGCAGTTGCAAAAGAACTCTAAAATACATATATACAAGCATGAACTTGCTGTTCTCTGCTTCAGCGCACCTCAGCGTACAAACTACTCTCGGATTAGTATAAACAAGCCGCACTACCTGCAAGAACAGGTGAGGTATAAGAATTGAATGCCTGAAAAAATGACATGAAACCACTGCCTAAACTGTTAAATTTGTCAGCAAAGTAGCAGTACCAGCAGCTATAGCTTCCTCTCTTGGGTCATCATCTTGGTCTCCAAAAGCCAGGACCTGCACAGCAAAAGCGACTAAGTTTTGCATAAATATTTCTTTAGAAGAAGAAAATCTTGTTGTTTACTGCATTGAAAATAAATTAAAAAAACAAAAAAACAATAAATTGACACCACCCCTGACACTTCTCTTTGGTCAGAACCTTCACTTGTTTATTATTGTTCAATTCCCACAGAGAAAGGTCATATGCTACTTCGGGCCACTTAAATGCTTATATGTTCGTGTTTTCACCATCAACTTCACCCTACCTACTTTATCAGTAAGCTACACTGTAAATGGGTTTTTTGGCTATTTGACTGCAAATGTAGTAAAGAAAGTACTTTAGCAGGTGTAAAATCAAGGCCTGCAGCTTAATCGACCACTGCACATCAGTAGTTAGAATAAAGACTTCCTGTTAAGTTTCTGCCAAAGCTTCAAAGAGAAAATTGATGCAGCGTGCAAGTTATGAACCCCGATGCCCCATCTACCAACTTAAAAGTGGCTCACAGTTCCAGTGGCAGGTTTGGAGAAAAATTAAACTTCAAAACAGCATAGCACATGTTTACCAAGATCAGATGACAGTAGTACATTGGAAATAACGCAATGGTATATGTAGTTTCCACATGGATAAAAGTATTCAACCTCTAGAGGTAACCGGAATCGTGCGGTCAGGTGGCGGTCTGTGAGTAAAGAATTCCCTCCGATTCATACCCCGGGGAGGGTAACCCCACCTGTGGCTTGGTAAAGGTGGTTCGTGTGGTACAGGGTATGGTTCAGCCGCATAGCGACCTCTGGAGCCATCTGGGTAGCATGGACCTGAAAGAGACAAGCAACAGTGAAACCAGAGGAAATAAAGACAATTCAAATACTCGGCATTCATTGCATGGTGGCAAAGGCCTTACCAGAATAATGGGATGGTGTCATCCAGCTCTCTCCAATTTCACGTCGATCTGACTTCATTCTATTATGATCCCTCGAAAAACTTCTATTATCTGCATTCTGCATATGGAATACATTGGAATAAGGGGTTGCTGTATCCCTCCGCTGATCAGCCTGAACATAAGAGAACTGATTTGAAGGAGCGGGGTGAGGTGGGCGCAAATGGAAACCCTTGCTAGAAGCCCCATCAGGTGGCTGTACTCCATTTGACAAGCAGAATGGTGGATGGGAAACAGCTCCATTGCTGGAAGGACGTGAACTAGCAGAGTCGAGCACCTTCAACGGTCCCTCGGCATGAAGCTCTCTGCCATCAGAGGGTTGACAATGAATAGCATCTGGGACTATCGGATGAATTTGTGGAGCTTCACACTGCTGAAAAACAGTTTCCTGCAAGTTGTCTTTAATGTTCTGCAGACCATGAACATTCAATCAGATTCCTACATCTACAACACACTAGCTTGATCTAAACAATACGGATTCACAAGAAAATTATTCATAACCAAAGAAAGGACCAAAACAAATGTACCTGTGAACCCACAGAATACTTTGACTGAGCACAACCGGGATTGGAATTCGATTTAGAAGATGGTGGAGGAAAAGAAGATAGTGCAGGCGCAACTGAGGCCAGAGGTGGTGGAGGTGGAGGGGAAGTTGGCAAAGGAGGAGATGAGGGGGGGCCATCCCTCGGAAGTGGAGGATGGAAGGGGGCTCCAAGACAGCTCCCATCACCAGGACGTGAAATCTGAGCAGGATTTGTTCCGACACTGTAACTGACAGAAGCAGTTTCGCCTTCACACACTGGAGACACATCTTCCATTTCAAGTTCACCATCAACATCTTCCAGGATATGTTTGCGCTTCTCAATAGCCAGGTTGGCCTCCTCTCCGTTGGGTTTTCCAGCAGGGTGTTCTGGAGTGACAGCCTCAAAACTCTCACCATCAGAATCACTTACTTCTTCATCCTTGAGCATTGCAGGCATACGAAAACCAGGAAGTTGAAAACTTGAATTGCTGAAGAAATACAATAAAGTTCAATACAACGATTCCAGACATCTCAAGGGGGAAAAATCCGAAAACATAAAGTATCTTCTTTTACTTTTACCAATAGCATCTTCAAAGGGTACTAAATAACTTACCTTCCATATTCATCAACCAGCATACCCTCCATTTGTCTAATTGGATCATCAAAAGATCTTTCTGTCCTTTCTGTCCTCGTGGGACGTCGAGAGAATGCACGACTCGATGATAAACCACAAAAGGATTCAAGTTCTCGTATGTGGGGTCGAATAACAGATTCTGGAAGAATCTTCCTTTCCTGCCAAACTCTCAAAACCTATCAAGAAACAAGTAAGACAATGAGATCTATGTTTGACCCAACGTTGAAATTTGGGCGTGCAAAAAAAAAGGAATAAAAAAGGAAATGTTTCTCTTACTTTCAAACACTGCCTTCGATTTTCCTGAGAACTACTTCCAGGAGGAGCAGCTGCTACTACTAGACGTGGCAATACTCCCTGAATGGCGGAAGGATATATGCCACCAATGTGACCTACAATTACAAATACAAGCAGGGAATAACAGCCTACCAGGAAGAAATGAAGCATACAAGTGCAATACCACAAGCAGAAAATACTCATATAATTACCTTTCAATCCTCTGGAAAACTGTGCAATAGAATCAACAAGAAAGAAAAGATCCACCTTTTTATGTAAGCTTGATTCATTTTCTAAGTTTTGCGCAATGATCTCCACAACCTGAGTCCATTCAATGCCAAAAGAAAGAGTTAGATTAACTTCATGAAACAGGACAACCATGCATATTAGGAAATAAAAGATACAAATTCCAAAATTTCCCAATCCCTGGAAATAAAAACTCAAAACTTCAAATTCCAAATTCTATTTCCCTTTTTTCCAGGACAGGGGGGAAGAGGTAAGGACTTGATTAAATACAGCTAAACTTAGGGCATCAAAACCGAAAATCCCCTATTCTGACAACTTACGTCAAGGTGAAAGAAAAAAAAGCAATTAACCTTAGTTAAAACTAGGAAATTACATGGAACATACATCTAGGAATCCAAATTAGTTCAATATTTGCAGGAAAACGCAGGATACAAATGTTACCCAGGTTCAGGATTATCCTCACCTTACAGTACCAGTAGATTTTAGTTTATTTCTCAGAAAGGACACATTTAAAGCTTTTGATTGCATTTCTCAAATTCTGTCTATACAGTATATCATTTATTACACTTGAATCACCTTAAACATCTATATCAATCAAACTTCAGCCAGCAAAAGAACAACATAAATGGTCGTCGAATAAATACCATACAATCCTCTTAACTGCATAAACAACCTCCTCTCAGTCCTCATTGTTACTGCATAAACATCACCTCCCCTCCTTGAAGGGAATAAACATAGACCTCCTAGTCTCTTAGAAAGAATAGAACAAAATTATTTGTTTTGCATACTGAGGAGGTGACCTGACAGCTCATAACTAACACAATAAATGGACAGGATCAGAGCTTAGCAAATTCATATCAATAACACTCTTTCTAGCAGAAGATAAACAACCAAGCAACAAAATTTCTTTTCCGTCAGACCACCTTTTTCCTCACCTGGTGAATCAAGCAGAAAGCCAGATAGACACTAAACAAACAAGCTGACAACTTGTAAACTGCCCAAAACATAGGGAACAGACACATTCTAACGGGCTTGCGAAAGCAGACAAGGGTCGGTTCAAGGAAAGACACCATTTTTATTCATCTGAGCTACAGACAGTTATAAGAAGCAGTACAGGGAAAAAGAGGGAACAAATCAAGAAGATTCAGCACATCAGATAACACACCCTAACAAACTATTACAAACAAAAGTTGTGACGAAAAGCATGTAACTCTACCTTAGAAGCAAAACCAAATTTAGCACAGTCTAAAGCAACGCGTGTAGCTCGACCAATGCTTTCTTTTGTCCTTGTTAGTATCCCAAGAGTGGCCTCAAAGGAACCTAAAGCAACATTGGCTTCTCCTCTGCTGCTCAATTTTCCAACAGTCCTTGGCTTGTCATGTAGCTGATGAGACAAGGGACTAGAGCATCCATTACTTACATACACACTACTATCTACAGTAGACATGTTGCAAGTTAAAGTATTGGGTGTAGATACCCTAGCAAAGGAGTCCATCCCATCAGTAAGAGAGGATGACGAAAGGGTGGCTGAGACAGCTTTATCGCCCAACTGATCATCAGATACAGAGCTCAAACCAGACATGTGCAACTCCTTGAGTGACACGTCCCCAACTTTTTCAGGACTTGAAGACGAGGTCGCACTTATATTCTTTGATGCTGATCCAGCTTCTTTCATATTCATGGACCTAATATGAGGCATATAAGACAAAATGAACACAAAACCAGTGGATGTAGGAACAGAAAAGGAGATACGAAAAAAGAAATGTAGGCTTGACCTGAAAACACCAGGTTCAACAGATTAGGGACCATGAGCAAATAAGATGGGAATTAATAAAAACAAAATTGAGATGGAATGACAGAGATTAATAATCTATGATGGGAAAATAGGAAAATAACTTACTCTTCATTGTCTTGACTGCACCCATCTAATGAAACTTGGCATAAACTGTTATTTTTACCACATTCAGCCTCCGCACTACCCAAACCCATAATGTCACCTTTTCCCGGTGAACTTGTTATTACCTCATCATTAGATCCACAATCAGCAGATTTCCCTGAAACTTCAGAAATTGGATCTTCTAAATGTCTTTCTAACTCAGCATCTTCATTTTCACAATTTTCATCAGATGGCATGACTGGCCCTGGTGAAGAATGTTGACATTTGAAGGTATCCTGCAACTCACTATCTGACTTGGCACCAGCAGAATGTGCAAGAAAAGCGCTAGAAGGGCAGTCATTTGATGACTTCACTCTTTCAGGTGTCCGTATAGCAGCGTCCAAGACTTCACATTTATCTTCACAGGACATCTTTGCTGCGCTGTCATCCAAACCTAAAGGTGTAATAATAGCTGGCACCTCTGATAAATGTTCCAAGCCTTCCCCAGCTACCAATGCTTTAGCACTCACCATAAATTGAGTAGCATCTTCATGTACAGCACAAAGCCCTGGTATTATTCCTTCAGACAGCTCAGAGTTATTCTCAACTTTAATCCCTTCAGACAGCTCAGAGTAAACCTCCTTGGAACTCGAGCAACATCCATTCATAGAAGTCTTCATTCCACAAAGCCCATCCACATCTTTTTTATCATCATCTGCAGCATAAGCTGACATAGCCTCCAAGGCACGATGAAGCCGTTTTGATGGAGGTAAAGCAGATTCACCATCCAGCGAACCACCAAACTGTTTCCGAATTTCCCAGAATGGTGGTCTCTTTGGAGAACATTTCTTAGACGGGGATGAATCATATGCATCACTTTTAACAGAATTAGAGGTCTGAAGGAAAAAACCATCTCCCCCAGGTACCTGTTCCGAAGACTTGTCAGAAGCTCCTGGCGATTTCGCCTCACTCCGCACCTCATTATCTAACACCTCCCCTTCAGGTGCTGATCTACCCATACGCGCCCTGGCTCTCTTAAGCGGCGGTAAGTGCTCATCACCATCTTCTTTCAATTCCTTGGAATTTTTTTCATCAGATCTCACAGGGTCACTTGGCAAGACATGTGCAGTTCTAGTCGCCAGTGTCTCAGGAGCTGTTTCTTTGTCTAAACCAGCAGTGGACTCGGTTAAATCTGTGTGCAGTCTCTTTCTGTTTGGCTTCCGTTTCTTCTTGAGTATTACGGCACTACTTTGGAACTCAAGTCTCTGACTCAACTCAACCTCCGATTCACATTGCACAGCACACCTATACACAGGTTTACAACCAGATTCCACACTGCTGCCTTCATTTAAGCTCAAGCTGCCAGAGTCAACAGTAGCAATTTCAGAATCACTCTCTTCCATGCTGCCATTAGAAACAAAAGCAGGTTGTTCCATATCGTTCCTATCTAAACAATTTGATGGCTTTTCATCCATTTTGTTCCTCCTCGCAGATCTATCCCTTACTGTATTAGCACCATATCCTGCATGGAAAGAGGGCAATGCACGATTTTGTAGTATTTCAGGATCGGTTCTCAAAGAACTTCTCAACCTACGTTTAGGTGGAGCCCTTCTCTCTATATCACCATTTCTTAACCTTTCACCAACAGTTTTCCTCCGGGTAGAATAAGTCTTTGCAGCTGGCATATCCATTACCTCCACATTTGAAGTAGGATCAACTGACAGCATTTCACCATCCTGGGAGGCAGCGTCCTCGTCCTTTGCAGCAACTGCACCAACCTCATTTTCAGAGTCTGGTTCACTTTCATATCCAAGGTTCTCTTTTGAAGAAGATTCAAGCGTGTTAAGAGCTTCACCCTCCAAATGAGTTTTGGTCAATTCAACAACTATGGTGTCACTCCTAACAGCAGCTTCATTGGTAGAATTACAGTTGACAGGTTGCTCCTTTTTCAGCTTCTCAAAGCAATCAATAATCTCATTCACAGCACGAACAAAATCAGCACCTTTTCCACGGCGTTTAACAAAAAGAGATTGTTTCTTCTCTTCGGTAAATGCTTCGACATCCACAGGATTGCAGAAGGCTCTGAATTCAGAAAATAATTACCAAATATCAAAGCCATGGAATCGAAGACTAGAAAATAAATGATGTCACACATGCAAAGTTTTCAGACAAACCAGAATTAACAGGCAACACTGCTCTAATTGTAAAGGAATATAAAAGAAGCATATGCTATTACTTTCATATGGTAAAAAAATGGGGATAGTCGTCGAAAAACCTCAGTTTTATTCAAGCTCCTTAGCTAAAAATAGAGTTAGATTATTGTCGGTAAAAACTATCATCTCCTAACATATTAAGATAATACCATCCTCGAATTCCTGACATACAGTAGACATCCTCAAAACATTATTTTTCTTAATTTCAAGGTGTATATTCTTAATTCTAAGTGTGCTTCAACAGTGAATGCATCTAGTGATGATCACTATCTTACCAAAAAACATAGATAATACTGCTAAGAAACCTAAGCAAGGAGACTTGATTAAAAAAGAAATCTTAGCAAGGAGACAACTTCATTCAATCAAGTTAGTAGATGAAAGAGGTTCAACCACACAGAAGTGACCAAGGATTAGAAGAAAAAATAACATGTCACGGTAAAGAAATAGAGCACTCACATTTGTTGGGTTCCAAAAAAGTAAACTAACACTTTCTTCCGGTCTCTCGAGTAACCCCACTTCTCTGGCTCACTCACCTGTCATAAGCAACAAAAGCATGTTTAGGCTTCTTCTTCCCGTTCTCACATCTGTTAGTCAAATGACGGGCAAAGAAAAGAGATAGAAAGCGGCAAGGTGCTTCCGGCCATCATGTGAAAACACATAATTAGAGGAAGATGAATCTAATAAAAGAACACTTCTTTGGATAAGTAACTTATTAAACAGAGGTCTTTTATAACTGAGAAATCACCAAGGCCAGGGCACACGGATAGAAACTCAGTGGATTATGGGCCCGCCCTCTATCCTTCTCCAATAAATACCGAGCTTCTGTCTATGGCAGGGTTCAAACCCGTGAACTTACTAAACAGAACATTAACTAGTCTGTTTGCAACGTCAAGAGAAAATGTAAGGACAAAATTATTCGTTACATATGTCTTACAGAAAAAGCTCATAAGTTGAGCTTAATCAATGATATTCGTACAACAAAGGATATTAATTCCTGCATTACTTACAAGACAGTCCAGTTATTGCTAGAAGGTATACACTAACAGATGTTGCTAGTAATATTAAAGGTAACCTCTTGACTATCTAGTCCTCTGGCTTTGAAATGTTTCTTAGAGTTTAAGTTGCAATTTATAAAAACAAAATAAAAGAAAAAGGTAAAATAAACCAATGAATAAACAGACTTTTCCATAAATAGACTGTCTTTCACTAGATAGCCCACTATATGTGCTTGTTAAACTTATTTGATGGCAGCACTCCCAACGGTGTGGCCTAGTGGCCAACCAAGTAGGTGTATACCTTGAAAATAAAGGATCATTCCAAGTGGAGACTGAGAAGAGACATAAAACACTAGGTGATATTTTTTAATCTACCTAACCTTAGTGGCCAGAGTTACTCAATACATGTACTAGTAGAAGGCAGCATTAACAGGTGGAATCGTTAAGGTGTGCCCTAGATGGCCAGGTACCACCGTTATCAAAAAAAGAAAACAAATTAACATGATGGTTGTGCAGTTTTTTCTTTCTTTTCTTTTCTTTTCCCCCTTTTGTTTGAGGGGTAATTACGATATTTTACACTTACTAAAAGTGTGCATACAAGCATTGCTGTTAAAAGCACAATTACGCCCAAAAACTATTGTGTCAAACATACTTTTGTTATTACTAAATACTCCCTAGCTCCAGTTCATGTGAAACTATTTCCTTATTAGTTTAGTTTACAACAACAACAACAACAACACACCCAGGGATTTGGGGAGGGTAGAGTGTACGTAGATTTTACCCCTACCCTTGAACGGTAGAGAGGTTGTTTCCGGAAGACCCTCGGCTCAACAGAAGAGCCAATAATATCATAAAAGAAGCAAAAGAATAGGTCCATAACAACAAAAGAAGCCAGAAAAATAATAACGTCGTAAGAGACAGCAAATAAGTGGAAGGGCAATAACACAATACTATGCGAAACAAAAAAATAGTGTGAACACAACATAGGCCGCTAACAGACCTAGACAAAACTATATCAGACTACCCGGTAAAAAGAGGGAAAAACGCTCGACTACCCCCTAGCCTACAACCCTAATGCTCGACCTCCACACGTCCCTATCAAGAGACATGTCCTCGGAAATCTGAAGCCGCGTCGTGCCCTGCCTGATCACCTTGCCCCAATACTTCTTACGCCGCCCTCTACCTCTTCTCGTACTTGCCAAAGCCAACCGCTCGCACCTTCTAACCTGGGCATCTAGGCTTCTAATCCGCACGTGCCCGAACCATCAAAGTCTCGCTTCCCGCATCTTGTCGTCCACGGGAGCAACGCCCACCCGCTCCCAAATATCTTCATTCCTAATCTTATCCATTCTAGTACGCCCGCACATTCATCTCAACATCCTCATTTCAGCTACTTTCATCTTCTGGATATGTGAATTCTTAACTGGCCAACACTCAGCCACATACAACATGGTCGGTCTAACCACCGCTCTGTAGAACTTACCTTTGAGTTTCGGTGGCACATTCTTGTCACACATAACTCCAAACGCAAACCGCCATTTCATCCACCCCACCCCAATACGGTGTGTGACATCCTCGTCCATCTCCCCATCTCCCTAGATAATTGACCCTAGGTACTTGTAACTCTCTCTTGGGGATGACTTGTGAGTCGAGCTTCACTTCCACGTTGTTTAATAAAAACAACATATTTCTATATTTAAAAATAGGTTAACTTTAAACTTCTCATTTTACCTTAATGAAATGTTGTTGAGCTAAACAAACGTTAAAGTATCCTTAAGACCACAAGTTATGGCATATTAAAGACCACAAGTTTTAAAACTTGTAACTTTTCTTTTCTTTCTTAAACTCCGTACCAGTGTTATCAAAGGCGAAAAGCGCAAAAAAGCTTTAAGGTCCGTTGGGGCTTTAAGCGCAAATAAAGCGTGGACTTTAATGAAAAAAGGCGCAACCGGAGAAAAAGAAAAAATATGTATATGTAGTCCAAGACTAATAATTATAAGCATGAATAACATTTATGGACAAAGAAATTGAAAAAAATTACGATAAAGTGAAATATCAATTGTTTAATGTCGCCTTTACACTCATTGGCAAGGAAAAGTATGCCTTAGAGCCTTGATGCGATACTAAAGTGCCTACAAAGCGAGGCGAAGCGCTCAACATGTTTTGAGCCTCGCTCTTCAGGGCTTAAGCGCGCATTAAGCACGCCTTTGATAACATTGCTCCGTACATAACCAAACTCACATAAAAGTTTTACAAGATACTTTTTAAGTTTTAGCAATACTTATCAGGTAAATTTTAGATCGGAGTTTTATTTTCAAAGCATAGACCAATCAATATGGGAAACTACTAGTGAGCTAATATGTCTCCAGATGACAATGTACACAACCCACTTGACTATTTTAGACGATTAACTGCACAAAGATGAGTAACCTCTATGATGTACCATACTACAGTAACCTGTTAAAAAGAATATTCTATGACATAGTAATGTTGTCAAAGATTAAAAAAAAATCTGCGTAGCGACATCACAAGCACCTTTTAGTTAAGTAACTAGGAGATTAGTTTTTATTTGCAATAACAGTGGCATTTGGGGCACCTTGTGGCACCTCCACCATATACCTGTTATATTTTACCAACACAAATTCGGATAACTTCACCGACCACGACTTACATAATATACATAAAGTAAAAATTACATCAATCAAGCTTAAAAACTTTCTAACTTTAATTATTCAGATGCAAAAATGAAAATTTAAGTTCACATTCAAAAACCAATTGCCAATTTTCTTATGCCATATTTCAATTTCCCACTCTCGATACCAAAAATGTTCATCGATAACATTTTCTCAACCATTATAGTACCGTTTGCTAATCACACTTAAGTGTTCGGTGACAATTTGGAAAGACAGACTCTACATGCGTCGTAGCGTGTACACAAAAATGACACCTAAACGAGGCAAAACACCGCCTGCTTTTCACCAAACTACAGGGCGTATTCAAGCCTCAAAAATGCCTTGAACAACGAATGGTCGACATTCTCCTACACTCGCTACTTCACTCAATGAGTCTAATAAATATTCATCCTAATTTTGCTTGTAGAGATTTAGTGTCTACACAAGCATATGTACTACCTCTGATTCAATGTTTTAGAGGCTAAGCTGAGGGGAAAAGTGTACCGTATCTCCAATGAGGCATGCTATTTTTCACCATGAGGAACAACTTCAAACCCCTACGACTTAGCATTACATAAGTTTTTTTACTTTTTGGTCCTCGAGTTTGAAAAGGGGCTCAATTTATAGGGAATAATGGAGTTCACAATTATCACCTATTTCAGTTTCTTCGTTGATATGAGGTAACAAAAGTTGTTCCTCATAGTGAAAAAGTTTTTTTACTTTTTGGTCCTCGAGTTTGAAAAGGGGCTCAATTTATTGGGAATAATGGAGTTCACAGTTATCACCTATTTCAAGTTCCCTGCTCCCCTGCTTTTGACACATCATGTCAGACATCATCTTACAAGATCTTCACATGTACATCAGCCAATGCATCATAAACTGGTGGTTCAAATAAATGTATATTTTCACATCAAAAGGAGCTTTCTGTTGCTATAATCATTCCAGAGATCCCAATAGAAAGATATTCTAGCTAAAATTCAATTTAGCAAAGCTGTCTAAATCCTCATGGAGCTCTAATGCCAATCTAACTACCAATGAAACTCACTTTACTTGAAAGACTTGAGATTTTAGATTAGATAGTTATTAGATATGACTAATAGAGGAGATTTTGATGAAAACAATACTTATCTTTTTAATTCAAAAATAACTTTATGATTTTTTAGTTGAGCCCATCAAACTTGACAAACTAGGCAAACTTATTTCTTGATCCTTTTTCTGCTCTGAATTGTTCTGAATTTTTCATTCAAACCGCAGAAAGAGGAATAAAAAGGAGGAACAGAAAACATAATCCCCCTCCGATTCAATTTATGTATCTTACTTTCAAAAAGGCTGTCACATTTCTAAAATCAGTAAATTTTTTATTCTTACATTCCCATTTAACCTTAATGACACACTTATAGGAATGACATGACACAATTAAGACTACAAGATTCAAAAGGTACTTCTGGTATGTTATACACACCTTTGGCTTTAGGCTACAAAATTCAAAAATCTTCTTTACATTCTTAAACTTCCTACCACGTCAAACTAAGACACAAAACGGGGTGGAGGAAGTAACATTTATCGGTGCTGTCTGGCTAGAACAGACCGCAAAGGGGATAATTCAGCAAATATTTTTACCCCAAACTGATTCGACAGACATATAATTTCAAAGAAATATCTCTCCGCATAATTTATAAAAAGATAGAATAATACAAAATTTCCACAGAATACCAGTTACTGATCCCAAAAAAGGCACAAATATTGCCAAGGAAATTACAAGATAAACTCAAATTCAAGCTTCCGACTCCAATAGTGTGATATACAAGCCAATATCATGAATCAGAGTTAAACAAGAAAAGGCGAATCAAATTTTATGGGATATTTAACTTCTGGTTAAGAGAATATCAACATGATAAACTAAGCATACGGCCAAATACTGAACTCACAAAATTTCAACCCAAGACTTCCTTTTGATGAAGGTGGTGTATGTGCCAGCTTGCACGAACCTAGACATTGCACTGAACCTACTATCTCCCACAAACACAGGTACCACGTAACTCCGTCCACCAATGCTTAGGTGTATAGGAACAAATCAATTAATATTTTTTGCCTCTGCTGGGATGTAAACCTCATTTTTACCATTTTTAACTACAGTGTTTTCGCATTTTCCATAGCTTGAAGGCCCTAATCTAGTAACAAAATGTGCAATTTTTTTATAAAACCATCAGATCCACGACTCACAACTGTTATAAAGAGACCCAAGCACTAATCTCATGAAAATAAAGAAAGAACAACAAATACCAAAAGTGCCTACCCACAAAAGTAAGGGAAAATAAAAAGGAAAGTAGAAAAGGAGAAAAACATTCACATACCGTAGCAGGCCATGCCGGAAAGCCTTTAACCTTAGCAAGCACAAGATCACCGACTTTCCACTGACGGCAAGCGGCAGCGGCAGCCGCTGCTTTACTTGTACCTTTTCTTCGACTGGGCGCCATAGAAAGCTAACCAATCAAAGCAGCGAAGGAGCAAATTCTCAATGGATTCCTGAACGTAAAGGAACCAAAACCACCCACTTGTCCACACAGTTTGATATGTAGATTCCGAGGCATTGATTGATAGGTCATACACAATTTGATAACAGAAAATTCACGAATTGAGAAAACCCTAACCCTACTGCTACAGACGAGAGAAACAAAGGGAAGAAGAAAGAGAGTGTGGAATTAGCGGTGGGCTTTAAAACCCTAACCCTAATGTTACAGAGAGAAGAGAGGAGAGGGGGCAAAGGGGTAGAGAGTTTTATGGAGAAAGGCCGTTCACACATGGAAAAAAAAAAGTAAAAAGAAACAGATATGAACGGTGGTATTGGGAGGGGGGTTGCTAAAGTGCGCCGAAGGGATGGGAGTCAGTTAAGACTTTGAAAACGTATATTGGCTATCGTGTACTTGGTGGTGATATTTGCATTTGTTTTTTGCTTTAGATACGTGTAGGGGCACGTGACTTACCAACCTCTTCTTGACACCTGGACTGGAAGTGACAAACCTGTGATGGGCTTAGGGCCCATACAGTTGGGTCTGAACTTAAGTTCAAGAGAGAGAATCACAGTCTCCATTTTCTCTCAATTGGACTGGGTAATTTGGGCTGGGCTCAGGGCGCTTGCCGTAAAAATAGCACAAGCTAATCAGTTTTCGGACTGATCATCCAAAAATAGTCAGTATTTGCAAAGTCATTAAAAAATAGCCAC
Source organism: Nicotiana tabacum (assembly GCF_000715075.1). Taxonomy (NCBI): domain Eukaryota; kingdom Viridiplantae; phylum Streptophyta; class Magnoliopsida; order Solanales; family Solanaceae; genus Nicotiana; species Nicotiana tabacum. The sequence continues at coordinate 60,134,795 of NC_134098.1, forward strand.
TATTTTGCAGCAATACGAAAAGTTCCAACATAATATACTGGAGATCGGTGCACGTGTGTATGAACTTCCAGCATATTATGTTGGACCGGTATATTATACTGGAAGTCAAGTATACTTATGCTAGAACTCCAGTATAATATGTTGGAGTTCCAGTAAACTTATGTTGGAACTCCAGTATAAATATACTGGAGTTCCAGTATACTTATGCTGGAATTTCAGTATAATATAATGGGGTATTTTTCGAATTTTGAACAGTGTTTTCGCTCAAATTTATCTTTATATGAAAAGTGGCTAAATTTCTATTACTTTTAAAACGATGGCTATTTTTGAATGATCACTTATAAATCTGACTATTTTTGAATTTCTCCCTGCTTGCTAGGCTGGGAAATAACAAGATGAGCCCGAAATAACTGAGGTCTAGCAAATGTAGCATCTCTTAATTTATCTCCTCTAAGTTTTTTGGTTAATTGGTTTATACATCTAATTATCGTTTTAATTTTAAAAACAAAACTTTTAATCTCAACTCCAATCTGGATAGTCTATATGACAATCCATTCAACATTAATTATCGTTCGGGAAGTACAGAGTCCATTAGAGCGCTCTTTACTAAGGCCTCATTTGTTTGCACTTAATGGATGTCTTAATCTTAATCATTCATATCTCAGACGTTAAGTACGTTTATTTTTAAAGTCTGAATCTTAATTATTCATATCTTAATCATTAAGTGTGTTTGTTTTTTTACTTCACAACCACTTAATGGGTCTGAATAGGTCTGTATGATTAAGATCTATAACAGAGACTTAATTTCATTAAGATGCTATCACATATTCATTATTAACTTCCGCCACCGGCTATCATTAACTACCACCATGCTGTCGGCACCACCATACTCAACCACCACCACCACCACACCACCATCCTCAATCATAGCCGCCACAATTATCGACCATCACCACTCACTATCCCCACCACTCCAACCACCATCATTCTCACCCACAATCAACACTCATCCACCTCAACTACCACAACTAACCACCCCATCACCATCAACAACCACAGCCGGCACCGCCCATCATTATAACCTACCACCACCTGCCCACCACCTTCCTCAATCACAATTACTACTATCACCCGCCATTATTAACTATCACCACCCATCACTACCATCCTCAATCATAATCGCTTTCACTACTAATCACTACTAGCTACTAGCATAAACCGCCATTATCAACCAAAACTACCACCAACCATCGCCTCTAGTCGGCATTCACTTGTTAGCCATCACCACCAACAACTATCATATTTTTTAAAACTATATATTTTACTGATAGAATATTAGATTAGTTAGTATTTCATTTGAATTTTATGTTTATTAATTTTTAAATAAAGATAAATTTTATACATTCAGATGTTAAAAATCAAACAATCTTAATTTTAGTATTCAGATCTTAATACACATCTTAATATATTCAGATGTGTATTCAGATCCAGATGTCTTAATCTTAATACACATCTTGATATTCAGATTCAAACGTCTTAATCTTAAAAAAACAAATGAGACCTAAGCTTGGTCGAAGTTTAAAGTTTTAAGTTAGTCACTGCAAAGTACTTCTAAGCTCACGAGTACTGGTTGGAAAGTAATGGACACCCCTACACCCCAATGTGGATGGAGAGAAGTGCAAACATATTCGATTTTGGGACAATATTGAAGTTGTACCCGCGTTGCATAAAATTAAAAAATTTATCCACTTCGAAACATACTTCAGATATATACGTCTGAAGTTTTAAAAATTGGCATCTTAAGTTACCAAAGTGCAAACTTCAGATAAATCGGGTCTGAAGTTCTTCCGTCATAGCACAAACTTCGAACAAATTCGTTTGAGGTTATAAATTTCATCATGGGTTCGTCACAATGTAAATGTCATAACAATTGAGTCTAAAATTAGTCTGTTGAAGTGCAAACTTCCGGTCTGAAGTTCTTTAGCCATAGTGCGAACTGCTGATAAATTAGTCTGAAGTTCGCACTAGCGCACACAAATTTCAAACAAAATTTGTCTGAATCTTCATTATCTTCTTCTTCACAAACTTCATTATTATCTTATTCTTATTCTTCTGACAAATTAATCTAAAGTTCGCACTAGCGCACACAAACTTTAAACAAAATATTACTCTAAGGGTACCAAGAATTTTTGCAACTTTTTATATGAAGAAACATTTAAGATATTGGGCTAAAACTATTGCCACTATGAGGATGAAGGGAAAAAAAGGAAGAAGAAAGGAGAAGAAGAGTAGGAGGAGACAGTGTCTGAAGTTTTCTCAAATCGGGTACAAGTTGAAAACATTTACATAAGTTGGTTCCAGTTAGATAGAAGAGTGCAAATAGGGTGTGATGAAAATTTTTACACGTGGATATTGTACATTCACCGACGTGCTTAATTATAATATGGTGGGACTAAATATGAAATAAGACAAGTCAAGATAATCTTACCTTTTTATATTAGCATACTCAATATGTGTATTATGACCCGAGAAGCTTCCACTGACTTAAGGCCTCGAGAAACGTCACAATATGTATTATGACCCGCGTGTGTGGACGAGTTTGGTTTTCGAAAGATTCGGATTTAATTTAAAAAAAATATTCTCATTTTGAAGCTTAAATGAAAAGAGTTGACCGGGGAGTTGACTTTTGAGCAAACGAACCCGGAATGGAATTTCGATGATGGAAATAGTTTCGTATGATGATTTCGGACTTAGGTGTATGTTCGGATTTGGATTTGGAAGTCCGTAGGACAATTCGGCATATTTTGGCAAAAGTTGGAAAATATAAGATTTTGGAAAAGTCCGGCCGAAGGGTGAATTTTTTGATAACGAGGACGAATTTCGATTCCGAAAATGGGAATTGCTCCCTTACGTCAATTATGACTTGTGTGCAAACTTTGAAGTCATTCCGGATTGTTTTGATATGTTTCGGCGCAAAATATAGAAGTTGAAAGATTTGAAAACTTATAATTCGATTCGACGCGCGATACGTAATTCCGGCATTGTTTGATGTGATTTGAAGCCTCGACTAAGTTCGTATTGTATTTTGGGACATATTGGTATAATTAGTTAAGGTCCCGGGGGCTTCGGGTGGATTTCGGAAGGTTAACGGAGCAATTCGAACTTGGAAGAAGCTGCTGGAAAATGGCAGCAACTGTTGGATTCGCACCTGCAGAATTTTGGGCGCAGGTGCGACCTCACAGAAGCGAAGATGGAAGGGCACGACAGTGGTCGCAGGTGCGAAGAAAATCCCGCACCTGCGAAAGCGGGCAGAGAAGGTGCAGAAGCGGAAGTGCATCAGAGGTGCGCGTGAGACATCACAGAAGCGATTCCCGCAGAAGCGGAAAAACTTCCGCAAATGCGATGATCGACTGGCAGTGGCCTTCGCAGAAGCGAGATCTTTGCTCGCAATAGCGAGCACGTAGGTGCAAAAAATTCGTCAGCAGGTGCGAAACTGGGCAGAATGTTAAGGACCAAAAATGGTCATTTCGCCATTTTTCGATTGAGATTTTGGAGCTCGATTTTTGGGCGATTTTGGAGGAGTTCTTCAAGACTTTGACTTGGGTAAGTATTCTATATCCTAAAGTGATTATATTTTATGAGTCTATGATTATATTCATCATTTAATTCGGATTTAATGGAGAAAAAAATCAAGAATTTTGTAAAATCTTCCAAAAACGAAAATTTAAGATTTGGAAGTCGAGTTGTTATTGGAATTCGATAAAATTAGTATGGTTGAATTCGTATCGGAATGGGTGTTCGAATTTCATGAAAATTATATCAGGTTCCGAAAGACGAGCCCCGCGTTGACTTTTGTTGACTTTCTGGAATAAAATTTTTAGTCGACGTATTATTATCTGGAATTATTACCGATAAATTTTAATGAAGTTATACAATTAATTTGGATAGATTTGACCTGTCCGGAGGTCATTTCAAGCAAGAAGGCTATTTTGGAATATCGGCCTAACTTCAAAAGGTAAGTATCTTGCCTAACCTCGAGTGGGGGAATTATCCCCTTAGGCATTGAGTCTTATGTGCAATTTGTGTAATTAAAAACTATGTACGCGAGGTGATGAGTACGTACTTGGGTTATATGTGCAAATTACATTGGTTAAAAATCTTTAGACGCCCTTATGTATTAAATGGGAAATTATTGGCATCTATTAAATTCTCTATTTGTCATGCCTAGATCCTTGTTTGTTGAAATTATTTTTACATGATGATTTGGTATAATTACCACCTTGATTTTTATGTAAAATATTATTTTATTGAGTTGTTAATTTTCGGATATTTTGTTAAGATTTTTGTGCACATTATGGTCGAGCCATGGGCTCCTTATTGTGGAAAATAAGGTATGGTTGATTTTTGTGGCAAGTTGTGATATTTGAGCACTTGATGTGCAATCTGTGATAACTGTAATATTTGAGCATTTGATGTGCAATCTATGCTATGTTGTAATATTTGAGCACTTAAGATGCAGTTTATGAGATGTGATATTGGCACATTATATTGTGGGAGTTATGTTCGGGTGTTTGCACGAGGTTTCTGTCGTGCTATTGTTACTATTGATATTTGTAAATGCGGTGTGACAAGGCGGGATATATATATATATATATATATGTGTGTGTGTGTGGGACAAGGCGGGAGGGTTGCGCATGTGGCGAGATAAGGTGGGAACATTATTATGCATGTGTGACGAGACAAGGCAGACATTCACTTTACTATTGTACACGTGGCGAGACAAGGTGGGCTATGTCGGGGATTGATTTGTGATGGCCTGGGGGCATTGTTGATATTGTATATTTACTTTTGGGACTGCGAGGCGGTACCTCGGGAGTACCCTTTTTTGTTGATATTTTCTATGGTTGCACTTTCCTTTGGTTGTTTTATTTTTTCGTGATATGTAAATCATTGTGTTCTTCCGCGATGTATTATTTGATTTTATTGTGTGTTTGTATTCCTTGTTGTAATGTGTTGTCTTTGGCCCTTGTACGAGATTCTGAGGATTTGTGTTTCCAGCTTTTACTAATTTTTAAGGTTAAGTTATTTTGAATAAAAGAAATTGTTAGATGCTTTAATTCTTATAAGTTTCACATCCAAATCAACAACTATCAGGTGTTTCATTTTTATTAAAATGTTATTTTCTCCACCCAAATGATTTCTAAAATAAACTCATTCTTTTATTGATTTTCTACTGGATTTAAATATTTTAAACTTACCTGATCATGTGGATCTTATATACATTGATATTATTGGCACGTGAGTAGTCCATGCAGTTGTGATAGAAACATGGGCACGAGGTGCCGTGGAAATATAAAGGTGGGTTGTGACCCGTATTTGAGATTATGAAATGAGGTGTCACAGGGTGACTTTTAAATTGAAGAATTTTATTTTAAAGATATTTATTTGAAAGAGTTTTATATTCGAAGACATATTCGAAGGAAATATATATTTGGAAGGTATTTTATTTGAAGGGTTCTTATGTGAAAGACTTGTTTAATTGGTTGTACTTGTGTTCTTTCTTATTTGTCGGAGCAATAATTATGGTGTTCTTGTTGCCTTATTGTTTATATCATTGCTATTTGTTCTCGATTATTTTAGTATGACACATGTTATTTGACTAGTGAGTGTCTTGACTGTACCTCGTCACTACTCCACTGAGGTTAGTCTTGATACTTACTGGGCACCGCTGTGGTGTGCTCATTCTACACTTCTGCACATTTCTTTATGTGTAGATCCAGGTATGTTTCGTTTGTAGCTATGCGAGTCGTTGCTGTGGAGACTCAAGGTAAACCTGCTGCTGCGTTCGCAGGTTTCGGAGTCACCTTCAAGTTTTTATTTTGCACTGTTTATTCTTAGTTATGGATAGTTGTATTTAGAATCTTTCTAGCAAACACTCTGTAGAGCTTATGACTTGTACTGCCGGGTTTTGGGAATTATAAAACTTTAAGAGATTTCTATTTCAAATTGTTAGATGTTGTTTAAATAATATTGTTGCTTCAAATAAATGTTAGGCTTACCTAGTCCTTAAGACTAGGTGCCATCACGATACCCAAACGGAGGGAATTTTGGGTCGTGACAAGTTGGTATCAAAGCTCCAGGTTCATAGGTGCTACAAGTCATAAGCGAGTTTAGTAGAGTCTTGCGGATCGGTACGGAGACGTCTGTACTTATCTTCGAGAGGCTACAGAACTATTAGGATAATCTCACTTCTTTAATTCTATCATGCGAGTTCATTGATCTCGAAGTTTGAACTTTTATCATTCTATTCTCTCATAGATGGTGAGGACACGAACTACAGTTGCTGATAACGTTACCCCAGAGCGGATGTCGCTAGGGGCAGAGGTAGCGGCCGACGAGGAGCATGTGTCGCAGCCAGAGTAACTCCAGAGCAGCAAGTTCACATTGGTCAGGTTCCGGGTATAGTACCGGTATAACCTGCTATTCCGGTTCGGCCTGAGATCAGGCCAGAGGCATCAGAAGAATAACAAAGGAGACTTGAAAGGTTTAAGAGGTATAGTCCACCTACTTTCAGTGGCACAGCTACAGAGAATGCCCAAGAATTTCTAGAAAATTGTCATTGTATTCTCCGCACCATAGGTATTGTGGAAGTGAGCAGAGTTGTCTTTATTACATTTCAACTATCAGGTGCAGTGTATCAGTGGTGGCAAATCTATGAAGAAGGTAGAGCAGCCGATGCAACGCCGCCAACTTGGGCTCAATTTTCGAAAATGTTCTTGAAATAGTTTGTTCCCCAGGCTCTCCGAGATGAGTGGCGCACAGAGTTTGAATGGTTGCGTCAGGGCATTATGACAGTGTCAGAATATGTTGTCAGGTTCAGTGAGTTAGCCATCATGCACCTATATTAGTTCCTACAATAAGAGGACGGGTCCGCAGATTTATTGAGGGGTTCGATTATGATATTAAAATATGCATGGCTAGAGAATTGCAAACTGATACTCCATTTCAACAAGTAGTGGAGATTGCAAGGGAGATTGAGGGTGTTTTAGGCGAGGAAAGGGAGTCTAAGGAGGCCAAAAGGTCTCGAAGATCTAGAGGGTTCAGTGAATTTTACTCTTCAGCTAGGACCCATTATAGGGGAGGCTCGAACAGTCGGCCAGCTCAGTCCGCACATCAGATTACTCGGGGTGCTCCAGTAAGTTCTTGCAATGCACCACCGATACGAGATTCTTATAGTAGTTATTCCAATTATCCGGCACAGACTCGGTACGAGTAGGCGCGACCTCAGAGGGGTTGTTATCAGTGTGATTGTACCATACGCATTAAGAGAAATGTCCCAGACTTGGGAAGAGACAGATTTCATCAGAATATTTAGACTACAAGCTTTATTCCAGTTAATACTCCACGTGCACAGTCAGCTAGAGGTGGAGGACAGGCAGGTAGTGGGCACCTAAGAGGTGGAGACCCGACCCGTTGATATAATTACTATGATTCGGCTGAGGCCAATACACCAGATGGTGACGTTACATGTACGATCCTGGTTTTTTTGTGATAAAAGGATATTTTCCCTCAATTTGATTCGGTTTTGAATATTGAGGTGAGTCCTCCTATTATGCTCCACTTATGGGTGAGCTTAGTAAATGGTGTCCCACTTATAGGTTTATCCATGTGTTCTAATAGCTTGGTTATGTGCCGATGGATTTCAAAGTGTTCATGATGGTATCTACCATGGTTTGAATCGGATACTTTTCTACCAGTGTGGAGAACGTGTTATGTATTGTGATTTTCTCCTGAAAAAAAAAAATAAGAGAACGATTTCTAACTAATAGGGTATGTAAATTGTTAGTGACTCAAAGTTGATAATAAGATTCTTGTGTTTTCCACATGATGGCATAATAGATGTGGTGTGTTGTGCGGGATTAGGATTTACATGTACATGGTGACAGTTCAGTCTTGAAGAGAATATAATGAATGTTGGACAACATGCTCAGTTTCAGATATTTCGATTAGTGTTATAACTGCTTGGTAATTCCTCATAAGGGTGCGCATTTCAGAAGGCGCATTGTGTTTTGACTTACGGATGTTCATCGGTATTGCAGTACCCACCTGGTTGATAGACTGTTGATATTCAAATTATTGCTATGTGGCACGGAATAATTATGAAAGTATTCCTCATGGGATTATCGTGAATGGAAGATGTGTTAGTCATTTTAGTGCGGGATTAGGATTTACATGTACATGGTGACAGTTCAGTCTTGAAGAGAATATAATGAATGTTGGACAACATGCTCAGTTTCAGATATTTCGATTAGTGTTATAACTGCTTGGTAATTCCTCATAAGGGTGCGCATTTCAGAAGGCGCATTGTGTTTTGACTTACGGATGTTCATCGGTATTGCAGTACCCACCTGGTTGATAGACTGTTGATATTCAAATTATTGCTATGTGGCACGGAATAATTATGAAAGTATTCCTCATGGGATTATCGTGAATGGAAGATGTGTTAGTCATTTTAGTGCTGGAGTTGGGATCAGTTACGGTGATTCATGTGTTCGACGAATTTGGAGACTGAGGGTTCTCAGAAGTATATTGTTTCGGGTTGTGGCCTATTTGAGGTGAGTACTTTATTTTAACTCAGTGGATGCACTAGTTGCGTTAATTATTTGTGATAGTTATGCGCTATAAATGTGCATATATGTGAGGTTTGAGCCAATGTGCGGGCATTGGGGCAGGTATTTATACTGGAAAGAATGCTTAGGCTATGATTTGCCTAGAGTTGACTATTAAGCATAAAGTTATAACATTTCTCGTGTTCTTACCTTTGTTGAGAACTATCAGGGCTACACTTGTGGTTACAAAGAGGCTAATTCTCTGAATAAACGAGGTAGTTACTATTTCTACGTTAAATTGCCGATTTTAAGTGTGATAGCGGACTTTGCACATGCTTACACTATGGCATTTATAACAGTACATGAGCATAAGGATCTTATTTCATTATCATATACGTGTGTACTTGTTTAATTGCTCATGTATGATATGCTGGGACTAGAAACCTGTGATCATACCGGGCGATTCATATTATTGGCAAGTGAGTCATTTGTGCCGTGTGTGGGAATTTTATTTTTATGATAATTTATCTGATTCATTAATTTCCTTCCTCTACAATTGTGCACATACACCTACGGTTATCCTCGTCACGAAATTTGAGGAGTTGGTTGTAACATTGTGGTTGTGGTGGTACTTGTTGAACTTGCAATATGGTTCTCTTCTTTGAGACATCTCCCATATTTGGGTACATGGATTGCGCAGTGGTGGCTGGAGCTATATTGATGTGGCGGATCTGTGGGATAGTTGTGTTTAATAATATAAGGTAATTGGACCTAGAATGAGTACTATCAGGTTTGAAACGGTATATTCGGGAAGATAATATTGAAATTCGGCTTAGAAAGTGATTATGGTTCTAGTTGGGGCGAGAGAGCTCCGTTACTTGTTGATCTGATAAGGGGTCTTGAGATTTCTGCGTGTTTCTTTCATTATCAGCAGTGTGCAAAAGTTTTAGAATGAGGTTTTGTTTGATACGGGGTTTAATACTATTAGCGGGTTACTTTGGAGTAGTTAATGTGATAGAAAATGGTACTGCGAGCATGCGAGTTGTGTAATATGTTAAGTGATTATATCTGGGGTTATGGTTATGGCTCAATACAGCTTGTTCAAACTCATACAACGTGTTGATGTGAGATTCATGTCTTGAAAAGAAATTCTGAATGTTGGAAATTGAATTTCAAAGTTTATGGGCTAAGGTTGAAGTAATAATTTTTAATTATGTTGTGTTGTCACGCCTATACAATTTACACAGAATAGGGTAGCGTGGGATCACCCCTGGTACGTGCGTGGTAAGATGGAACAGTGATGTGGTGGCTTGGAAATAACTCATGGCACGTTCGAGGACGAACGTATATTTAAGTGGGGGAGAATATAACGACCCAGCCGGTCGTTTTGAATATTATAACTCCGTTCCCCTATTTACTACTCCATTTATGCCTTACAGTTGATTTATGACTTATCGAGTCAGTTGGTTCGGGTACGGAAGGATTTCGGAGTGAAATGAGATACTTAGTCTCATAATTAAAAACTTAAGTTAAAATAGTGACCGGAGATCGTCTTATGTGTAAACAACCCCAGAATGGAGTTTTGATGATTCCAATAGCTCTATATGGTAATTTTGGACTTAAGAGCGTGTTCGGAAAATTATTTGGAGGTCCGTAGTAGAATTAGGCTTGAAATGGCGAAAGCTAAATTTTTGAAAAGTTTCACCGGGGGTTACTTTTGATATTGGAGTCGGAATCCAATTCCGAAAATAGAAATGGGTCTGTTATGTCATTTATGACTTGTATGAAAAATTTGAGGTCAATCGGACTTGATTCGATAGGTTTCAGCATCAAATGTGGAAGTTAGAAATTTCATAATAGACTAAAGTCAAATGAGTTCGCATAAGACCTAACTTCAAATAAGCATAACTATAAGGACACGAAGTGTTATATGGTGTATTACCTATAAAATGAAAGCTCTTTGACTTTAGTTTCTAACATTTCAAACCGTTCGTCATTTGGGCATTCCTACAAGAAGTTATGACCAAATTACCAAAGGCTGGAAAAATGCAATTCTGCGACCAATTATGCGATCGCAGAATAGTTATGCGATCACAGAACAGTTATGCGATCGCAAAACTGCTTCTGCGATCGTAAACTGGTCGCAGAATGGACCAGAAGAGCCCAATTTTGGGCACTGATTTTGCGATCAATTTTGCGGCCCGCATGCCCATTATGCGGTCCATTATGCGACCGCAAACCTGCTTTCGGAGGGTTAATTTTTCTATTTTCATAACCTGACCCCATTTTGATAAATAGGCTTTGGGGCTTATTTTGGGGCAATTATCTCATGACTTTAGAGAGAAATGAGAGTGTTCTAGAGAGAGGAAGTAGATGAAGTGTCTTGTTCATTAAATTCTTATCCAAGCCTTGAAATCCAATGAGAAATCCCTCAAGTTCTTCATATGAAGAGGTAAGGTTCTAACCCCTAATCTTCAATTTCGAGTTTGGGTAAGGATGGGTGATTAAGAGTATAATTCTTGGGTGTAAGAGTTTTATTTATACGTATCAATAAGGTTTATGGAAAGAGTCTTGATTTCAAATGGGTAAAGATTGGGTTGAAAATGGTAGAAATCTCCAAAGACTTCAATTAAAGATTTGAGGGTCGAGTTGATGTCGGAATTTGGTGAAATTTGTATGGTTGGACTCGTGGTTGGATGGGTGTTAATATTTTGTAACTTTTGTCAGGTTCTGAGACACATGCCCCACAAGAGATTTTTGAGTGTAAATTCAGATTTTTGTAGAAAAATTAGTATTTTGATATGGAATAAATTTCTATAATTTGGGTTGACTGAATCAAATTAATTGTGACTAGATTCGAGCCGTTCGGAAGTTGTTACGTGCAGAATGGAATTTCCGGAAGCATTGTTTAGCTTGCTCGACATTGGACTCGGCTTGTTCGAGGTATATAACTCTTCTAATCTTGGAGCTGAGGGTATGAACCCTGAATATACGTATTATGTGAATTGTTTGGAGGTGATGCACATACTAGGTGACGGGCATGCAGGTGTGCGGTACGAATTATCACTTGGTCAAATTCCATGGACTGTATAGTTAAATAATATGTTGATATCAGTACATTCTCTACGTGTTAGAGAAAATTGAGCTGAAACTCGTATTAAAAATCATGCTTAGGCATATGTTGTTATTGTTGGTACCCATTGGGGTCATTTTTATGGTTGAATAATATGCTCAAATTATAATTTTTCACCCAGTCATGTTTATTCATTTCATATTATACCTCAGTCTCTCTTATTTATTATTGATGCATCATATCATTATTGTTGGGATGCTTATCATAATTTCTGAGAGCTCGAGAGACTGGAGAGGTTGATGACTGAGTCAGGCCGAGAGCCTGATTGTGAGGATATTTTTGGGATCGGGTTGCACGCCGCAACATGCCATGTTGGCTTTATATATATTATTACTATTATATGGATCGGGGATGCCCTCCTGTAGAAGGCCTTATTGGCTTATGATGGCACATGAGTTGTCCGTGCGGATTCTGATATGACATTATAGCATGTGAGTTGTCCGTGCAGCACGTGAGTTGTCCGTGCAGATTATAGCGCTTGGGCTGAAGGAGCCCCTTCGGAGTGTGTACACACCCTAGTGAGCGCATGTACCTACTGAGTGCGAGTGCCGAGTGCTAAGTGATGAGTGACTGGGAGGCATGAGTGATTGTGAGGTATGCCCGATGGGATGTTTACGAGTGATTGTGAGGTATGCCCGATGGGCTGTTTACGAGTGATTGTGAGGTAAGCCCGATGGACTGTTTATGATTTTATCATTGAGTTGCATCACATTGGCATGCACACATGACATACATGCATAGAGATGTATTTCCTCATGTTGTACGGCATCACATCATTCGTGATTTTTCACATATTTTTAACAGATGGGCATAGCGATGCATTTGTTTTTACACGGGTTATCCGGAAGGAAAATGAAACATCTTATTTATTATTGACAATATTTTGGGGAGAAATTTATTGTTTTCAAACTATTCATATTTTTGGCAACTACGGCAAAAGATTTGAGTTTTCATTGATGGATTTGAAAAGAAGATCTATTATTTTTGAAATCATGATTTGGATGAGCATTTTATCTCTGAGTTACTTCTGGTATTATGTCACGACCCAAAATACCCTCCGTTTGGGTATCGTGATGGCACCTAGTCTTAAGGACTAGGTAAGCCTAACTAAATTCTTCTAACTCGACCAAACCACGTAGGTCACCAAAACCCAAGAATATTGCCACGATCTTTAGCCACACTCACCCCACAAACCTTAGCATATAACCACAATGCTCTACGACCCTTAAGCAACTGTGTTTTTCTTAAGCACCTCCATAAATACCACAACTGTAACACTCACTCTGAAAATACCTTATGTGAATTTAAAATTGTTCTCCTTACCTTCCTTATACTGAAACATAGAGTCCCTGGTCATACAGAATTTTCGCAAGTCCAGTTGCCATTAAATGCAAATCTCAGATTTTATCCATACCCAAGTCCGGAAACATTCTCAATTGCTATATATGATCCTCGAACCTATTGGACTTTCTTGAGCGTCTCCCCCTTTGTTCAAATCCAATTTACACCGCCTAAATGGGCCAAGAGACACCCGCCCCAATAGCACAACAACACTCAAAGAATTAACTCTACTTTTTAATACCACCGATCAATTTTATACTCTGTGGGCACTACATCATTCACAAATAACAACTCACTCATCCCACTATTTTTTATATACTCATAAAGCACAATATAACCCGTATCCAGAAATTTCCTTACTAGAGTCATTCTCGAACTCCACCTCTGCAAGTCATCACTGATTCCCAAGTAAACCTTAGACAAAAAAAAAATGACACAAACCCCTGAACTGATTTGTCCATAGCAGACTCCCCCACTTGGTTCAAAGCCATAGATTAAAACACTCCATAACTCACAATACCCATACTTATTTACTGTCATAATACCGCAGTCGGTCCAATAAAAATTCTTTTCAAGCTCATGCAACACCAACCATAAAATACCTCAATCGTCTGCTAAGTTCGCATTTATTCTCTCAATACTCAAGTCAACTTTCTCAACTAGATTAAAATTTATATCTCAACACATACACCCTGTTGGTAGCAAAGAAACTCTCCATTCACATTATAAGGAACACACCTACGTATATTTCTTCGCAGGGGATAACCCACCTCCTTAACCTCAAATTGATATCTTGTTATACCCTTTCGCAATTACAATTACTATGAAATTACTTAATCTTTCTAAGTCCAAACTCATTTGCCAAACCTGAGAATTTAATTTGTCCCAAATTTTAACAACATGAAAGATCCTTCAAAACATTCATACTCGAGATTGTACGTCACATCAAATCGAAAATCAAGCACTCTAAATGGCATTTCCTTTACATTTCAAGGAAACACTTCTATTCATATTCAAATCATCTTAACACATCTCGCAGTCACATCATACCCATCACACAGCCATTCCACCGATCATCAAGCCATAAATTCCACTCTTAGGGTCATTACCGGACATATGAGTCAAGTTGTACAAGTTACGGTCTAACCATGACCTCAAGTCCTCCAGACTGGCCCATCACCAAAACACAAAATACACATCTCACACATCATCCCTGAAATCACAAGCCGACGATACACAGCTGATATCGAGCGCTCATGTGCGCATACGAATGCATGGGAGGAATTCAAAGAGATACGCTTCAAGTTGAATCAATGCCGCACAATAAGGAAGGAAAGATGGGAGGTTTATCCTAAATGCCCTGTAGCCTCTTGAAGATAGGTATGGACGTCATCATACCGATCTGCAAGACTCTACTAGACACTTGCTCATGATTTGTAGAACCTAAGAACCTAGTGCTCTGATACCACCTTGTCACGACCCAAAATCCAACTAGTCGTGATGGCACCTAACCTCACCCTCTAGGTAAGCCAAATAACACAATCTGATTTAATTAATAATTAACTGACTATAATAAACTCCCCAAGGACTGTTAGTACAAATCATGAGCTTTTAAGAATAGAATTTACAAAGCTGATATGAAGTAAATACATCTTCCTTTTGAAAAGTACATAAATAGAGTTTTTATAATCTAAAGCTACCATAAACAAGAGGCAACTACCATAAGAACGCATGTACATCTTCAAATTCGGCAACCATCGAGCACAACAACAACAACATCCAACATCTGCACGCAATGTGCAGAAGTTTAATATCAGTACAACCGACCCCATGTCCTGTATAAGTAACAAACTTAACCTTAGGTTGAAAGTAGTGACGAGCTTCCACCAAGTCGGGTCCAAAACTAATAGTCCACAACAGTCCATAACAACATAAAGTAAATAATACCAGAAGTAACTTAGAGATAAAATGCTCAGCCAAATCATGATTTCAAAAATAATAGTTCTTCCTTTCAAATTCATTAGTGAAAACTCAAATCTTTTGTCGGAGTTGCCAAAAATTTGAATAGTTTGAAAACAATAAATTTCTCCCCAAAATCTTGTCATTAATAAATAAGATATTTTATTTTCCTTCCGGATAACCCGTGTAAAAATAAATGCATCGCTATGCCCATCTATCAAAAATATGTGAAAAATCATGAATGATGTGATGCAGTACAACATGAGAAAATATATCTCTATGTATGTATGTCATGTGTACATGCCAATGCAATGCAACTCAATGATAAAATCATAAACAACCCTTCAGGCTTACCTCACAATCACTCGTAAACAGCCATTCGGGCATACCTAACAATCACTCGTAAACAGCCCATCGGGTATACGTCACAATCACTCATGCCTCCCAGTCACTCATCACTCGGCACTCACACTCAGTAGGTACATGCGCTCACTGGGTGTGTGTACAGACTCCGGAGGGGCTCCTTCAGCCCAAGCGCTATAATCTGCACGGACAACTTACGTGCTGCACGGATAACTCACATGCTATAATATCATATCAGAATCCGCACAGACAACTCATGTGTCATAATAAGCCAATAAGGCCTGTTGCAGGCGGGCAACCCCGATCCATATAATAGTAATAATATATATAAAGCCAATATGGCCTGCTGGGGCGTGCAGCCCGATCCCAAAAATATCCTCACAATCAGGCCCTCGGCCTCACTCAGTCATCAACCTCTCCAGTCTCTCGGACTCTCAGAAATCATGATAAGCAGCCCAACAACAATGATATGATGCATAAACAATAAATAAGAGAGACTAAGGTATGATATGAAATGAATAAACATGACTGGGTGAAAAATTACAATTTGAACATATTATTTAACCACAAAAATGACCCCAATGGTTACCAACAATAACAACAGATGCCTAAGCATGATTTTTAATACGAGTCTCAGCTCAATTTTCTCTAACACGTAGAGAATGTACTGATATCAACATATTATTCAACTATACAGTCCCATCGAATTTGACCAAGTCACAATTCCTACGGTGCACGCCCATACGACCGTCACCTAGCATGTGCGTCACCTCCAAACAATTCACATAATACGTATATTCAGGGTTCATACCCTCAGCTCCAAGATTAGAAGAGTTACTTACCTCGAACAAGCCGAATCCAATGTCGAGCAAGCTAAACAATGCTTCCAGAAATTCCATTATGCGCGTAACAACTTCCGAACGGCTCGAATCTAGTCACAATTAATTTGATTCAGTCAACCCAAATTATAAGAATTTATTCCATATCAAAATACTAATTTTTCTACAAAAATCTAAATTTACACCTCAAAAATTCATGTGGGACCCACGTCTCGAAACCCGACGAAAGTTACAAAATATGAACGCACATCTAACCACGAGTCCAACCATATAAATTTCACCAAATTCCGACATCAACTCGACCCTCAAATCTTCAATTGAAGTCTTTGGAGATTTCTACCATTTTCAACCCAATCTTTACCCATTTGAACTCAAGACTCTTTCCATAAACCTTATTGATACGTATAAATAATACTCTTACACCCAAGAATTATACTCTTAATCACCCATCATTACCCAACTCGAAATTATAGATTAGGGGTTAGAACCTTACCTCTTTGATGAAGAACTTGAGGGATTTCTCATTGGATTTCAAGGCTTGGACAAGAATTTGATGAACAAGACACTTCATCTACTTCCTCTCTCTAGAACACTCTCACTTCTCTCTAAAATCATTAGATAATTGCCCCAAAATAAGCCCTAAAAGCCTATTTATCAAAATGGGGTCGGGTTATGAAAATAAAAAAATTAACCCTCCGAAAGTAGGTTTGCGGTCGCATAATGGACCTCAGAATGGGTATGCGGGCCGCAAAATTGATCGCAAAATAGGTGCCCAGAACTGGGCTCTTCTGGTCCATTCTGCGACCAGTTTGCGGTCGCAGAAGCAGTTTTGCGATCGCATAACTATTTTGCAATCATATAATTGGTCGCAGAATTGTATTTTTCCAGCCTTTGATAATTTGGCTATAACTTCTTGTAGGAATTTCCAAATGACGAACGGTTTGAAGCGTTAGAAACTAAAATCAAAGATCTTTCATTTGATAGGTAATACACCATATAACACTTTGTGTCCTTAGAGTTATGCTCATTTGAAGTTAGGTCTTATGCGAACTTATTTGACTTTAGTCTATTATGAAATTTCCAACTTCTACATTCGATGCCGAAACCTATCGAATCAAGTCCGATTGACCTCAAATTTTTTACACAAGTCATAAATGACATAACAGACCTAGTTCAATTTTCGTAATTGGATTCTGATCCCAATATCAAAAGTCAATCCCCCGGTCAAACTTTTCAAAAATTCAACTTTCGCAATTTCAAGCCTAATTCTACTACGGACCTCCAAATAATTTTTCGAACACGCTCTTTAGTCCAAAATCACCATACAGAGCTATTGGAATCATCAAAATCCCATTTCGGGGTTGTTTACACATAAGTTGACCTCCGGTCACTATTTTAACTTAAGTTTTTAATTATGAGACTAAGTATCTTATTTCACTCCGAAATCCTTCCGGACCCGAACCAACTAATCCGATAAGTCATAAATCGACTGTAAGGTATAAATTGAGCAGTAAATAGGGGAACAAGGTTATAATATTCAAAATGACCGACCGAATCGTTACAATATAGCTTAAGATAGTATTTTCATCACATTATGTATGTTTTATTAAATATGTACTAACCTTCGTGCATTCTAAATAGCTATCATTATCAGTTATTTAATCCTTAGAATTATTATAGTTTTCACCAACATCACTAACTGGCCTTTTAAATTGCAATGTGTTTCTAGAGCGTAGCTTCAATAACGTGTCTAGAGCATAAATAAGATGTGAAGAGTATATATCACAACTTTTATAACTTTTCACCAAATACAACTTTTTATAAATTTATATCTATTTTATTTTTTATTTTCAATAAATGTCATTTTTCATTTCTCCTAAAAATTTCGTCCACGTAATGTAGAAACAATAATTACTTTTATTTTATATTTATGAAATCTTTCTCTCTCGTATTTAATGTCTCTCCCCGCTGAAAGAATAAACTAATTATCTCAAGTACATAAATTTACTTAATTCCTATATATATGTAAGAGATTAATGAGGATGCATATTTAATTTTGTTCATGAATTAGGAGAATGTGTAATTAAATAAAAGTACTTATATTAGACTAGTTAATTGTTAAGAGAAAATATATAAATACCGATATAATTTAATTATTTTATGCAAACAAGTCGAGGGAAGTAAAGAAGAATACTTTACTCCACTTGTCTTAACACAAATGTCATTGATTGAGAATATTCATCCTAAATTTTTAACATTTCGTATCAGAGCCACTTGTCCAAGGGGACTTAAGGGGAATTCAGATTATTGAAGTTCGAAAGAATGAATCTCCAGAAGAAAATGGATGTAAACCAAATTTCTAGGTCATTTGATGTCAAATTTCGCGGCCTGGTGGGTTGGCACAGAACATAGAAATTCCAATGTGAAAGTAGAAAATGATTAATATGGATTTTGTGGTAGGATTACCGCGCACTCCGCGCAAGTTTGACTCAATTTGGGTGATCGTGGACCAACTCACGAAATCAACACACTTCTTGCTAGTTAAATCTACTGACACAGCGGAACAATATGCTCAGTTGTATATCAAGGAAATAGTCAGGATGCATGGCACTCCAGTTTCTATCATCTCCGATCGAGGGGCTCAGTTCATGGCCAATTTTTGAAAGAAATTTCAGCAAGGTTTGGGTATTCAGGTAAATCTTAGTACAACCTTCCATCCACAGACCGATGGACAAGCAGAGCGAACTATTCGGACGCTTGAAGACATGTTGCGTGCTTGTATTCTTGATTTCAAGGTAGTTGGGATGATCATTTGCCACTCATAGAGTTTGCTTATAAGAACAACTTTCATGCGAGTATTCATATGGTACCATTTGAGGCATTGTATAGTAGGAGATGTAAATCTCCCATTGGGTGATTCGAGATTGGGGAAGCTGAGTTGCTAGGGCCAGACCTCGTGCATCAGGCTATGGAGAAGGTTAAGATCATAAAAGAGCGGTTGAAAACTGCCCAGAGTTGTCAAAAATCCTATTCGGATGTCCGTCGCAGAGACTTAAAGTTCAAAGAAGATGATTGGGTATTCTTGAAGGTTTCCACCATGAAGGGTATTATGCGGTTTGGAAAAAAAGGGAAAATTGAGTCCGAGGTATGTCGGGCCGTACAAATCATTTAGAGAATTGGCCGGGTGATGTACAAGCTTGAGTTATCACCCGAAATGTCATTAGTCCAACCGGTATTCCATGCATCTATGTTAAAGAAGGTAGTTGAGGATACGTCAGCCATTGTGCCGGTTGCGACCATTGAGGTTAATGAAGAATTGTCATATGAAGAAATTCAGTTTCCATTCTTGATAGACAAGTCCGAAAGTTGAGGAATAAAGAAATTGCCTCCGTGAAAGTGTTGTGGCAAAACCAGCAGGTTGAAGAGGCAATATGGGAGACCGAGTAAGAAATGAAGAAGAAGTATCCTCACTTGTTTGAATAGCTGTGTAATCCTTTCTTTTGATGAGCTTGTTGCCTATGAAGTTTGTATAACTTGTTCAGTTAATGTAAAGGTGTTCATTGTGATTATATGTTGCTTATGAGGCCACAATTGGTATTGTTATGAGTTTTGTTTCGTCATTGGGTTGTGCATATGTTTGTAAGATGTGTTTCTTGGGCTCTCTGATAGGTGGATAGGCCTAGTTACAAAGGAAACTCTGGCAAAATTTTGGAAATTTAGGGAGTTAGTCAACTTTTGGGCTGCTGGTGTGTGGTATGATAACCGAGCTGCATAAGTTGCTAATAGTGGACCTTGATCCTCATTCGAGGACGAATGATCTTAAGTGGAGGAGGATGTAAGGCCCCGTAAAATATTTCCTAAAAATCGGGATTTTCGTGATGCCGAAATAGGCATAGAGGTTAATGCGGTTCAGACTTTTTAGTTGAACAGTGCGTTGGGGAGTTGAAGAAAATGTTGGGCAGAAGTCGGCATTTATGCGGCTTATTCTACGACCGCAGAACCACTCTGCGGACCTCATAATGGTCGCAGAGTGGGTCAGATTTCTGGGTCATCTTGATGTCAAATTTCACGGCCATTATGCGACCGCATAACCACTTTGCGGGCCGCACTCTTGTCTCATATCCTGCTTTGGGATTTTTCGGAATGAGGTTCTGCGGTGCATTATGCGACCGCAGAATAGGTCTGCGGGCCGCATAGTGACCGCAGACCTAGTCAGACACTCCCAGTTTTGGAGGCCAAATTATGCGGCCAATATATGTACCGCATATCAATTATGCGATCGCAGAACCTGTTCCAGAGCTTCATTTTTGATCTTTTTAAACCCGACCCTATTCCATTAAAACACCTACCTTGGGCCATTTTGAACCTATTCTCTGGTATTTTTAGAGTGAGAGAGAGGGTCCTAGAGGGAGGAAGTGATCTTCATCAAATTTCTCTTCAATTCTCACTTAAAACCTTGAAGATTATCAAGAGAGGCACCTAGGTCTTCTTCCCTAAGAGGTAAGATTCTATCACTCGAACTCTTAATTTCAAAATGTAACTAGAATGAGCCATTAATAAGGTAATTCATATGGATGAGAGTGCTTATCTTGCATGCATGTTTTCCTAAGGTATGTGGGGAGGTTGTGAGTTAAAGATAGAAGAGAATGGGGTGTGGGTTGGCGGAGTCTTTCATAAAAAGGGGCATTAAACCTTAATACACACACAGTGCTTGATAGAATGCTTGAGTGAGCTAGAATTATGATTATTTTCCTAATTTTGGGTTCAATTTTGCTATATTGCTAAAATAAATTGAAGTTGCTAATATTTCGGAACATCTTAGAGTTGTAAGAGGCTCAATTGAGGTATGTTGGCTAAACCCCTTCTTCTCAGAATTGAATCCCACGGTGTTCATGTAATTGGAGTAAGTCCTTGATCATTATTGAATTGGCTATTCCTAATGTGGTTGTGTTGGAGGATGTATGTTCAATACTAATTCTATATGCTTTATCATGTCATCTTGTCATTTGAGGATGTGTTCAAAATGTGGAATATGTATTAGAAATGTTAAGACTTCATGTCAAGATCGAAATAAAGATTGTTATGCCAAGTTGTGTGAAAAGCCTTTATGTGCCTTGAATTCTGAATTACTCACATGTGAAATTAAGAGTCTTGAATGAAAACCGTGTTGTTATTGATGATAATGAAAATGTTGGATTGTGGGAAAAGAACTTGAATTATGAAATAAGGTCAAGTGCCAAGAACGACTTTATAATTAAAGCCACTTGTGCCAATGTGCTGAAAAGATGGGAAAGAAATATGAAGTAAGATGATCGATTAAAATGGTTGATGTCTCAAATGAGATGGCTTAGCCGACCGTGCCGATATCGGACTCCGTGCAATGACACGGTAGTATTGTGAGTGAAATAGTGAATATGGTTGATGTCTCAAATGAGATGGCTTAGCCGATCGGGCCGAGATCGGACTCCGTGTAAGAACACGTTGGTATTGTGGACTGTGGTATATTAGCACTAAAAATCATCCAACATAATAATGCGGGAGTTGACTTAAAAATCTATGCGATCCTTAACTTGATGTTTTAATGTTATTTGAAGCTCGTATTGTATCCTTGAATGTTTCCCTTATATTATTATTCATTTTATTGAAATGGTGTTTAGTGTTCATACTAGTACTATTCGACAGTACTAACGTCCCTTTTGCCGAGGGCGCTGCATCTTTAAATGGATGCAGGTGGTTCCATAGCAGGCAGTGTTGATCACAAGTAGGTGCTGCATTCTCTTCTCAGCGGACTCGGTGAGCCCCATTTCATTCCTTGGTCATGTAATATATCTTTTGTTTATATTGTTGTACTTTTTGAGGTATAGCAGGGGCCTTGTTGCCGGCACCTTCTTTACACTCTTTTGTATCTTTAAAGGCTCCGTAGACACTATGTGGGTTGTATATGAATGCTAGAAAGGTCAAACAGATTATGTTGTATTTTGGATTTTTTTTGTTCCACTAAATCACAAAATGTATGTATTTTCGAACTTAACATGGAAGTAGCAAAAAAATGAAATGGTTTAGTAATGTCTATATATATGGTCCTTCTACTGTTTAGCTAATAAAAACACTACTTCTCTTATTATAAGCGAGTTGGGTAGAAAGTATTTAACATGCTTGCTTGACTGGGTTCACTCGATTGAGCTTTGGTCACGCTCCCCGAGGTGGGTGTGACAAACTTGATATCAGAGACTAAGATTTTAAAGTGTCCTAGGATATCTCGGAGCCGTGTCTAGTAGAGTCCTTCTTATCAGTGTGTTATTGACAACATCTATAAGTTGGAGGCTACTTCTACATTTAGGAATAATATCCTTCTTTGATATTCTGGATCGTGCGATGAAACTAATTGTGAAACTGTTCCCCCTCTAACTCGTGCATTCCTTTAACTTTCAGTACATGGCACCTAAAAAGAGAGCAAGAACTGGCCAAGGAGCCAATGTTGCCTTAGGATTAGCAGTTGACCCTTTATTTGGTGAGGCGGGTGAATACCCGAGGGGTGAGGATAATCCCCCGACTGCTACACTACCTGATTCTACTACACCTGTTCATGCCACACCAGTCCCTACACCTACTGAGGGTGCAATGGTTCTGCCACCTGATATTCCGGTTCCACCTCCAGCCCCAGCTTCCGGTTCTGGTATTTCTTATGGGGATCTTAGGGGAGCTATTCAAATGCTGACTCAAATAGTAGCTTCTCAGGCCCAAAGGTCAAATGTTGCACCCACATCTTCTAGCCAACCAGGGGATTCCACTAGTTTTAGGGTGAACATATATCTGCAGTTGGATCCTCCGGTGTTCACGAGTGCTAATCCCGAGGAGGACTCATAAGACTTCATTGATGAGATGCATAAGACTCTCCGGGTTATGCGCGCTACTGAGACGGAGGGAGTGGAGTTGGCCGCCTACCGCCTGAAAGGGTGGCATATTCTTGGTTTGAGCTGTCGGAGGAATCTCGGGAGGAGGGGAGCCCTCCATCGAGGTGGAGTGAGTTTGTTGATGCCTTTATAGACCATTTCTTGCCTACTGAGACTAGGGAAGCCCATGCCGCAGAGTTTGAGAATCTTAAGCAAGGGAGTAATAGTGTGTGAGAGTAACACATGGAGTTCGCGCGCATGTCAAAATATGTTATTCACATGATGCCTACCATGGAGTCCAGAGTGCGGTGATTTGTGCAGGGCCTTAGCACTTTGGTTATTAATGAGGCTGCCACAACTGCCTTAAATTCTAATATGAACTATGGTAAGATGGTGGCGTTTGCTCAAGCTACAGAGGCCTAAAAGTTAAAGAACAGGATGGAGCGAGAGGGTAGCAGTAGGGCCCGATCCGCGGGCAATACTGGGATTCATTTAGTGGTGGGAGATCAGTTTTTAGGGGAGGGTCATCAGGGCCATCCCAGTCTTATGCTCAGTCTTCAGCCAGTGCACTGCCAACAGGGCACAGTCAACAGTAGGGGAGTCGCTTCAGGCCCAATTAGGGCAGCAGGGGGTCCCACCATCACGACTGATCAGGAGGGAGATTCCAGCAGCAGCGGAGGCCCCTATGCCCCAAGTGTGGGAGAATGCATATAGGGATCTGCTACTAGGACATGCCGGTATGTTACAGGTGCAGAATGAGGGGTCATATTCAGAGGGAGTGTCGTTCATCCCGCCAGGGTGCGGGCAGGGGCACAACATATCCATCCAGTTTTGTAGCTGCTACATCTTCAGCACCCCTCTAGCTTGAGGCTCTCTAGCACCAGCAGGGCGTGGTGCAGCTAGGGGTAGTGCACAAAGTTCAGGAGGACCCAACCGTTTCTATGCTATGAGTGGTCGCCAGAGTGCAACGGCTTCTCCAGATATTGTCACATGTATATTGACTGTCCAATCTCATGATGTATATACACTTATTGATCCCGGTTCCACTTTGTCCTATGTCACTCCTTATGTTGCTATAGAATTTGGGATAGAACCGGAACAACTTCATGAGCCGTTCTCTGTATCTACTCCAGTTAGCGAGTCTATTGTGGCCGCAAGGGTGTATATGGGTTGTGTTGTCACGGTACGTGGTCGGGGCACCGTGGCCGATCTTATTGAATTGGGGATGGTCGATTTTGATGTAATTATGGGGATTGATTGGCTTTATTCATGTTTTTCTAAGCTCGACTGTCGAACTAGAACTGTGAGGTTTGAATTTCTAAATGAGTCGGTTGTTGAGTGGAAGGGTGATAATGTGGTGCCGAAGGGTAGGTTTATTTCTTACCTTAAGGCCACAAAGATGATTAACAAGGGGTTTATCTATCATTTGGTCCAGGTCACAAACACCAATGCTGAGGCGCCTACACTCGAGTCTGTGCCAGTTGTGAATGAATTTCTAGAGGTCTTTACCGATGAGCTCCCTGGGATTCCGCCAGATAGGGAGATTGATTTTAGGATTGATGTGATGCCAGGCACGCAACCTATATCTATTTCGCCCTACAGGATGGCACCAACAGAATTGAAGGAACTAAATAAGCAGTTGGAGGATTTGTTAGAGAAGGGTTTTATCCGACCGAGTGTGTTACCATGGGGCACACCAGTTCTCTTTGTAAGGAAGAAAGATGGATCGCTGAGGATGTGTATTAAATACCGACAGCTCAACAAAGTCACTATAAAAAATAAGTACCCATTACCAAGAATAGATGATTTGTTTGATCAGTTACAGGGTGCTAGATACTTCTCCAAAATTGATTTACGATCCGGGTATCACCAATTGAAGATCAGGGAGCAGGATATTCCGAAAACAGCTTTCAGAACCCGATGTGGGTACTTTGAATTTCTAGTAATGTCTTTCGGGCTAACAAATGCACCGACAACTTTCATGGACCCTATGAATCGGGTTTTCAAGCCTTTCCTCGACTCCTTTATGATAGTGTTCATTAACTACATTCTTGTGTATTCACGAGGTCGGGATGACCATGTCGATCATCGCAGGGTAGTGTTGCAAACTCTTTATCAGCACCAATTGTATGCGAAATTTTCAAAGTGTGAATTTTGGCTTGAATCTGTCACATTCTTGGGTCATGTTGTCTTTAGAGAAGGAATTAAAGTGGATCCTCAAAAGATTTCGGCAGTGAAGAATTGGCCTAGACCTACAATGCCAACCGAGATTCGCAGTTTCTTGGATTTAGCTGGGTATTACCGGAAGTTTGTGGAGGGGTTCTCTACTCTTGCCTCTCCATTGACTAGATTGACTCAGAAAGCGGTTAAGTTACAATGGTCCGATGCTTGTTAAAAGAGCTTCCAGGAATTGAAATCGAGATTGACTACGGCGCCGGTGTTGGCCCTGCCAGAGGGTACAGACGGGTTTGTGGTATATTGCGATGCTTCAAGGCTCGGGCTTGGGTGTGCGTTAATGCAACATGGCAAGGTTATAGCTTCTGCTTCTAGGCAACTCAAGAATCATGAAAAGAACTATCCAACACATGACTTAGAACTTGCGGCAGTGGTTTTTGCATTGAAGATTTGGCGTCATTATTTGTATGGGGTCTATGTGGATGTATTCACGAACCACAAGAGTCTTCAATATATTTTCAAACAAAAGTAGCTGAATCTGAGGCAGAGAAGATGGTTGGAGTTACTCAAGGATTATGACATCGATATTCTGTACCACCCGGGGAAAGCTAATGTTGTGGCGGATGCTCTTAGCCAAAAATCTATGGGTAGTTTGGCCCACTTAGAGGCATGTCAAAGGCCGTTGGCCAGGGAGGTTCATCAGCTAGCCAGTTTGGGAGTTCATCTTGCGGAATCTAGTGAAAGAAGGGTAATTGTGCAAAATAGAGTTGAATCATCGCTTGTTGTGAAAATCAAAGAGAAGCAATACAACGACCCATTGTTAGTACAGCTGAAGGAGGGGATTCATAAACATAAAATGATGGCTTTTACTCGTGGCATGGATGATGGTATACTAAGGTACCAAGGGCGAATATGTGTTCCAAACGTAGATGGTCTCCATAAAAGAATCATGACCGAGGCTCACGCTTCTAGGTATTCTGTGCATCCAGGTTCTACAAAGATGTATCATGACCTCAAGAAAATCTATTGGTGGAATGACATGAAAAGGAATGTGGCGGACTTTGTGGCAAGGTGTCCGAATTATCAGCAAGTGAAGGCCGAACATCATCAGCCTTGTGGGTTGGCACAAAACATAGAAATTCCAATGTGAAAGTGGGAAATGATTAATATGGATTTTGTGGTAGGATTATCGCGCACTCCACGCAAGTTTGACTCAATTTGGGTGATCATGGACCGACACAATGGAACAATATGCTCAGTTGTATATCAAGGAAATAGTTAGGCTGCATGGCACTCCAATTTCTATCATTTCCGATCGAGGGGCTCAGTTTACGGCCAATTTTTGGAAGAAATTTTAGCAAGGTTTGGGTACTCAAGTAAATCTTAGTACAACCTTCCATCCATAGACCGACTGGCAAGCAGAGCGGACTATTCAGATGCTTGAAGACATGTTGCGTGCTTGTGTTCTTGATTTTAAGGGTAGCTGGGATG
The DNA here is from genome assembly GCF_000715075.1 of Nicotiana tabacum. Taxonomy (NCBI): domain Eukaryota; kingdom Viridiplantae; phylum Streptophyta; class Magnoliopsida; order Solanales; family Solanaceae; genus Nicotiana; species Nicotiana tabacum. The sequence goes on from NC_134098.1 coordinate 60,161,598, forward strand.
ATCATTTGCCACTCATAGAGTTTCCTTATAACAACAACTTTGATGCGAGTATTCATATGGCACCATTTGAGGCATTGTATAGTAGGAGATGTAGATCTCCCATTGGGTAGTTTGAGATTGGGGAAGTTGAGTTGCTAGGGCCAGACCTCGTGTATCAGGCTATGGAGAAGGTTAAGATCATGAAGGAGCGGTTGTAAACTGCCCAGAGTCGCCAAAAATCCTATTAGGGTGTCCGTCGCAGAGACTTAGAGTTCAAAGAAGATGATTGGGTATTCTTGAAGGTTTCCCCCATGAAGGGTATTATGCGGTTTGGGAAAAGAGAAAATTGAGTCTGAGGTATGTCGGGCAGTCCAAAATCATTCATAGAATTGGCTAGGTGGCGTACAAGCTTGATCTACCACCCGAAATGTCATTAGTCCACCCGGTATTCTATGTGTCTATGTTGAAGAAGGTAGTTGGGGATCCGTCAGCCATTGTGCCGGTTGCGACCATTGAGGTTAATGAAGAATTGTCATATGAAGAAATTCCAGTTGCCATTCTTGATAGACAAGTCCGAAAGTTGAGGAATAAAAAAATTGCTTCCGTGAAAGTGTTATAACGAAACCAGCAGGTTGAAGAGGCCACGTGGGAGGCCGAGAAAGAAATGAAGAAGAAATATCCTCACTTGTTTGAATAGCTGTGTAATCCTTTCTTTTTATGAGCTGTCACCTATGAAGTTTGTATAACTTGTTCAGTTAATGTAAAGGTGTTCCTTTTGATTATATGTTGCTTATGAGACCACATTTGGTATTGTTATGAGTTTGTTACGTCGTTGGGTTATGCATATGTTTGTAAGATGTGTTTTTGGGGATCTTTAACAGGTGGATGGGCCTAGTTACAAAGGAAACTCTTGCGAATTTTTTGGAAACTTAGGGAGTTAGTCAACTTTGGGGCTGTTGGTGTGTGGTATGATCACCGAGCTGCATAAGTTGCTAATAGCGGACCTTGATCCTCATTCGAGGATGAAGGATCTTAAGTGTGGGAGGATGTAAGGCCCCGTAAAAATATTCCTAAAATTGGGATTTCCGTGATGCCGAAATAATCGTAGAGATTAATGCGGTTCAGACTTTTTTGGATTGAACAGTGCGTTGGGGAGTTGAAGAAAATGTTGGGCAGAAGTAGGCATTTCTGAGGCTTATTATGCGATCGCATAACCACTCTGCGGACTGCATAATGGTCGTAGAGTGGGTCAGATTTCTGGGTCATTTTGATTTCAAATTTTGCGGCATTATGCGACCGCATAACCACTTCGTGGGCCGCACTCTTGTCGCATATCCTGCTTTGGGATGTTTCAGAGGGAGGTTCTGCGGTGCACTATGCGACCGCAGAACAGGTTTGTGGGCCGCTTAGTTGTCACGACCCAAACCGATAGGCCGTGACGAGTGCCTAAATTCTACCTATCGAACACTCCCAAGCATTCGTCTAACATATAAACATGAAATAAGTGTAGGTAATGTATAACATCTGGAAATAAACTATTAATTCATATGAATAACCTACGTGGGAAAACATGCCCAAAAGACATATATACATATATATATATATGGAATACGGTATGGCGAGACGACAAGGCCACATACTATCTAACTATACATGACTGTCTACAAACCTCTATTAGAGTGTACAACTGTATAAAGGACGGGACTGGGCCCCGTCGTACCCATATATATATATATATATGCAAACACATCGTACCAAAATATATATATGCAAACACATCGTACCAAAACTCAAAGTAGCTCCGGATCAAATGGAGCACACTAACTCTTGCTGATCAAGGATCCTAAGAAGGGGGACCGTCAGCCTGTCTACCTGCACCTGCAGGCATGAAATGCAGCATCCCCAGGAAAAAAAAGGACGTCAGTACGAATAATGTACTGAGTATGTAAATCATGAAAATCAGTACATAAAAGTCATAGATGAAACATTGGGTAAAAATTCCACATGTGAGTCTAAATAACTTTGTGAATCATGAAACATTCATAATATCATGCATGTGCGTGTAAACGTCGTATCATGCATAGGTATAGGTGTACATAAAATCATCAAACCTCTGAGGGCATCCCATCGTATCATCTCGGCCACTGTGGGCAAAATCATCAACATATACCAGCTGATCAGGTGGTGGTGCGTATATAACGTCGTAACCTTTTTCCATATCCCATATACATATAATATACACGTATATAACGTCATCTGGTCATGGGTTAATGTACATGTATAAGTGCATGAAATGCATAAGAAATACGTTAATAAGATTTCTCGAATATCATAAAATTAATATGTCTTTCGGACAAACTTTATCAAATATGTATTTTTCCGAGACCTATGAATAGAGGATATAGTAATAATACACATAGGGAATCAAGAATATAGACACCCCTAATATTTCTATGAATAGAGTCATTTATGAAAGTTGCGTATTTTGCTCGTTTCGTTTGTATCATTTGGATCATGCCAAAAAGAAAGAAGGGATAGCCTTAACACACCTCAAGTCGTCAATGCAACTCAACAACAAGCTTATGACAACTAGCGCGCCAACCCTATAGCAAAGAAATATGTGTACAATTTAGATGGTGGTAGTATATTACGTATCTCAAACGATAACTCGATTCAAAAATAAAACGGGCAACATTTCCCCTGAGTTTACTCCTCCCTCAAGCCTACTATAGGCGAGATACAAACATAATACAATCAGCAACTCAAAACCAACCTAATTACAATCTGGGACCTTCAATACAACAAAACCCCTAAATATACCATAATACACCCAATCAATAAGTTATCAATTAGCTTGTAACTACAACGACGAGTCAAATAAATCAACACGAAACAACCCACATTTCTCCACGCCCTTTTTATCCTTCCAAACTCCATAAATCAGCAGCACAATAGACAGCCCAAAATCAACACGAAACAACCCACAAAACAGTCCACTACAAGTCATATAACTCGAACTCACTGCTTCCGATCACCGTCCCGTGAGGTCTAACTATTAGGAAATAAATTTATCAACTTTTCTCGATATTTTAAAGCTTAAATATAGAAATTAGGAATTTTTATTAACTATTAAATACATTCCAAAACTCAAACTATAAAGAAAAAGAGAGGTGATATAGCGATACTTACGTCGTAGGGATCGTTCTGATGTTATCGCTTCTCGATTTTCGTACCCGAGATGTTACTATTATTTGAAGCACTATTAGAGAACTCAAGGACTATTTTTTATGGAGTTCACTGGTCAGATTATGTGTAAAAATGAAGAGAGAGAGAGAGACGAGTTAAAGTAATGTAACAACTTTTGAAAATTCAAAAGGTGCTAGCTTGGCACCCTCTGATTCCCCCATCTTCTGACGCTTGTATCATTTTATCCGGATATCGTATGAATGAACGGTTAAGAGAGTTGAAAACTACATTCCAATACCTTCAATTTTGTATATAATATGTCCCAAAAAGACCTCATATAGTACACGAAATGTATTTCTTAAAAAGCTCTGTTACAGGGCAAATCCTTAGTTGGTTTTTCCGCAACTTTAATCCGATTTTCCCAAACTTTATATGTTTTATCCAAACATCATATATAGTCATATTATGACTTTAAAAGTATTTAAATCATGATTAACAAGTCTCATATTCATTATACGTCACCTTGGAACGCACATGGTGTAACAATCTTCCCCCCTTAGAAACATTCGTCCTCGAATGTTAAACTCCCAGATATTTATAGAATTTTTTGGCAGAGTCTCCTCTGTAATGGTTCCACTATCAACCTATCAGATAGAAAATCCAACAATACAAAGCCACACAGGGCCACAATCAAAAATAACACCAATGGTCTCACACGACCAATGACATTAACTAATATAAGAATCATGTACCATATACGTACCTAAGGCTGTGATGTCTCAGTCCGATCCTCCTCCGGAAGCGGAAACAAGTGAGGATACCTAGACTTAATGTCTTCTTCAGCTTCCCAAGTCATCTCCTCCACATTATTGTTCCTCCAAAGTACTTTAACTGAAGCTACGTCCTTAGTTCTCAATCTCCGAACTTGTCTATCTAGTATAGCAATGGGAGCTTCCTCATATGATAGATGCTCTGTGACCTGAACATCGTTAACTGGAATAACTCTAGAAATATCTCCAATACACTTGTGGAGCATAGACACGTGAAAAATTGGATATACTGACTCCAAGTTGGAAGGCAAGTCTAACTCATATGCTACCTGGCCTACTCTGCGTATGATCTTATAAGGTCCAATGTATCGAGGGCTAAGCTTTCCTTTCTTACCGAATCTCATAACGCCTTTCATCGGTGATATCTTTAGGAATACCCAGTCATCTACCTGAAACTCCAAGTCTCGTCGTCGATTATCTACATATGACTTCTGACGACTCTGAGCTGCTAATAGCCTTTCTTGTATTAGCTTAATCTTCTCAACTGCCTGTTGTACCAACTCTGGTCCTACTAACTTAGTTTCCCCAACCTCGAACCATCCGATAGGTGACCTACACTTCCTTCCGTAAAGAGCTTCGTATGGAGCCATGTGAATGCTGAAATGATAACTATTATTATATGCGAACTCAATAAGTGGAAGATGATCATCCCAGCTACCCCTGAAGTCCATCACACAAGCCCGTAGCATATCTTCCAGTGTATGAATAGTACGCTCAACCTGACTGTCTGTCTGGGGATGAAATGATGTACTAAGACTCACATGAGTCCCCAATCCTTTTTGGAAGGACCTCCAAAAATTAGCTGTAAACTGAGCACCTCTATATGAGATAATAGATATAGGGACACCATGAAGTTGTACTATCTCCTTAATGTAAATCCTTGCATAATCCTCTGCTGAATACATAGTCCTGACAGGCAGAAAATGGGATGAATTTGTAAGTCTATCAATAATAATTCAAATAGAATCGAACTTACACTGGGTAAGAGGTAAGCCTATGATGAAATCTATGTTAATCACTTTCCATTTCCATGTCGGAATCTCTATAGCCTGCAATAATCCACTGAGTTTCTGATGCTCAATCTTAACCTGTTGACAATTAGGGCACTGAGCAGCAAACGCTGCTATTTCCTTCTTCATTCCGTCCCACCAGTATATTCCCCTGATATCATAATACATCTTCGTCGCTCCTGGATGAATTGAATAACGACAATAGTGAGCTTCTCCCATAACCTGCTGGCGCAACCCTGCTACATTAGGAACACATAATCGACCTCGATATCTGAGGACTCCATCTCCTGTAATCTCCAATGGTGTCTTCTCCTTTCGAGGGGTTATATCTCTGTAGTGAGCTAGCACATGATCTTCATACTAGCGTTCCTTCACTTTAATTACTAGAGAGGATGTTGCCGTGTACTGAATAGTAACTCTGGTACCACCTGAATCTAATAATCGAACTCCAAGATTAGCTAGCTGATGAATCTCACAATCTATCTCACTCTTCTCTGGCTGTAAATATGATATGCTACCCATAGATCTACGGCTGAGGGCGTCGACTACTACATTCACCTTTCCTGGATGGTATAAAATATTAACATCATAGTCTTTTAGTATCTCCAACCATCGCCTCTAACGTAAATTAAATTCCTTTTGCTTGAATATATACTGAAGGCTCTTATGGTCTGTATAGATATCAACATAAATGCCATACAAATAGTGCTTCCACATCTTTAGTGCATGAATCACCGTGGCTAACTCTAAATCGTAGGTCGGGTAATTTTTCTCGTGGTTTCTTAGTTGTCTAGAAGCATAAGTGATAACCTTACCATGCTGCATCAATACACAACCCAATCCAATGCCCAAAGCGTCACAATAGATAGCATAACCATCGGTCCCTTCTGGAAGTGTCAGAACTGATGCTGAAGTCAATCTGTCCAATGCCTGGAAACTCCGCTCACAAGCACCAGTCCACTGAAACTTGGTTTCCTTCTGAATCAACTTTGTTAATGGTGCTGAAAGAGAAGAAAATCCCTCTACAAATCTTTTATAATAACCTGCCAAACCTAGGAAGCTACGAACCTCTGTCGGTATCGTGGGTCTAGGCCAAGTCTTCACTGCCTCAATCTTCTGTGTATCGACCCGAATACCCTCACCCAAAATAATATGACCATAGAAGGCTACAAAATTCAACCAGAATTCACATTTAGAGAATTTTGCATACAACTTCCTTTCTTGTAGATCTTTGAGCACAGTACGTAAATGATCTACATGCTCAACCTCTGAACGAGAATAAACCAAAATATCATCTATAAATACAATCACGAACAGATCTAGAAAGGGCATGAACACACAGTTCATCAAGTCCATGAATACTGCTAGGGCATTGGTCAAACCGAACGACATAACACAAAACTCAAAGTGCCCGTATCCGGTCCTGAATGTTATCTTCGGAATATCCTTCTCTCTAACCCTTACCTAATGGTACCCCGATCTCAAGTCTATCTTTCACTACAAAAAACGGGTAAATTGCAGAGGTTTATTTGTAGAGGGTATAAGTAACCTCCGCAATTTGCATAATTTTGCAGTAATATATTAGCCCCCACAAATTATACAATTTACGGGGGTCTAAAACATCCGCAACCCTAAAATAATAGTGGGTAATTTATTTCACACTCCCTCCATTTTTTTCCCAATCTTTTTCGCCCTAGAAACTTTCGCCTCACAACAACAAAATACATTGTCTTCTTCTTCTTTCCCAATCTTCTTCTTCTAACTTCTGTTTTCCTCACAACAAAAATCGCTTGATTGGAAGAGACAATATCCAAATCTCTTTTCTTCTAACTTCTGCCTCACAACAACAAAACTTTCGCCTCACAACAACAATCGCCACCGCTTTTACACCTCCTGGGTTTGATTTTTCTCTTTCTTTCCTTATTTCCCCTCATGGGTTTTTCTGTTAATTTTAAATTTTTGTGTGTATTTTGGTCGTTCTGTATGAATTTTTGTGTGCTTTTTCCTTGTTTCTATGTGCTTTTTGGTTTAATGGTCGATCTCTCTGCAGGAATTTTTGTGTGCTTTTGTTTCTTATGCTTCACCTATCTCTTCTTATGTGTGGTTGTTACTATTTGCTAGATTCAAGCTAGGACTATGTTACTTTAAAAATTGTTGTAACTTTTGATTAGTGTATCGTGGATTGATGTCAGTTTTGCTATCTAATATTACCCGTACTTCCTGTTTCTTGTATGTTTCCTATCTGGCAATCTTTCTAAATGATCTTGGAGAATATGGAGTTCTTCTAGGTCTTCAATCAAGTTGTTTATATTTGAACTTGAAGATGCTGCCTTCATCTCCTTATATTCTTGAACTTCTTGTTCATATGACAATTATCAGTAAAAGTCTGCTTTTTTATATTCTATGATGCAATTTTTATATTCTTAAATCGCTTGTTTCATATGGTCAAGTTGTTCTTAGTTTCACAGTAATAGTATCTTTCAATATAATGAATTATTCAGACCTCTCTATACCATATCTCTTACCTTCACTTTTTTGCTTTTATTTTTATTTATTAAAGATTCACATGGAGATACCAAAAGGCTCAAATTGAAGACTAGAGAAGTATTAAGTTTACCTCAGGGAGAACGTGTTGTGGTGGAGTTTGATTGCTTGGATCCGATTGGTTAAGCACAAGGCCTTTTTGCAGGCGTATGTGGCCTTTTAGCAACTGACTGTACCATATTTCCAATTAGCTTTGATAAATGGTCGGATATGCCTAAGTTATACTTTAACGACTGCTTTAATAATATTATAAAGGTATAAGCTCTATATCTTTAGAACTATATCTCTATTTTGTCTTTTATTTTTATATTTGTATATAAAGGATAAACTAACCAAAATTTAGTTTGAAGCCTCATTTTTGTTTTATGACCATTGAGGAAGTTGCACGAGAATATGTTTATCGCTCTATTGCAAAGAAGTGGGCTGCAAGTAGGCAGAAGTTATGGTATGAGTTTAAAGACCCACTTAAAACCAAAGATGAGATTATGGATAATGTTCCGGTAGGTATTACTCGGGATCAATGGACTTCCTTTGTGAACTATCGTTATAAAGAAAAAACTCAGGTATTTTTCTGAAACGTCACATTGAAATGCATAAAAATATGATTATTCATTTATATATTTGACTGAAATGTATCTTATTGTTAGAACATGTGTAAAAAAAATGCTGAAAATCGGAAGAAACAAACAGTTCCACACACCAGTGGCTCCAAACCTAATTCTAGAAGAAGGGCTGAAATGGTAAAAAATGTCACATTATTTACCTTACTTTACTATTTAAATTTTATATATTGTATCTATTTCTTTTTCTTTAAATAAACTATTCTGACTAATTTTTTGTTTTCATACATAGATGACTGAGACAGGGAGAGAGCCTGGACGAGCACAACTTTATCTTGCTATACATACGAAAAAGGATGGATCATATGTAAATGACGAGGCAAAAGAAATATGTGTAAGTTATAAAATAAGACCATTACACCTGCATCATTATATTTGTTTCAACCTTTAATGTCATAATGTTTTGGTCTAGTCTATTGACTGACTCTCAGTGATGATTCTGTTCATGTTCTCATGTTGACTTGTTTGCCTAAATGACTCTAGTAGGCAGTCTTGTTCATGATACTATGTTGCTCTGAACAGCTAAGATAGAATGATTTATGCGTGACTATCATGAAAACTAGAATAAAAGGAATCATATGGTGAACTTTGTTGGCATAACTTGCTAGTGAACTTGCTCACATGCCCAAATGGTAACTTGTTGTGGTTTGTTTGCCCTGTCTTGGCCAACGAAAAAATGAATATCTTTACTTATTATTCATGACTATTTAACAACACTGTTTGGGTAAACCTCATTCATGAATCTGAGTAGTATTTGGTTGTGATTATTCGAAGCATGATATACTGTGTATTATCATGTTTAGATATCATCCCCATTAGGCTTAAATAAAAACTAAAATTTTCCCTCATGTTCATGTTGATGTCTCAATTAACCTAATTGATTGGTATGCTCTTTGGAAAATCTTAGTATGGTCGTTAGCATAAGGGTTCAATGAACTAAGGTCCTATCTATGTGCATACTTGCTAAAAGCTGCTCTGAAAGTTGTTGCAATGTTCTATAATTTGTTCTAATGATTTAAACCTACTTAGAGAAGGTTATGAAGTATTGGACCTTTAACGAGGATGATAAAACAAGTGCATATGCCCATCTTTGTCAACTACTGATGCTCTAGGCTACTTAACATGACATTCCTAAAATTTAAAATTATAAGTAAAGGAGCTTATCTACTAGCAAAACATAACCAAACATTTGTACTTTGAGACCTTGGATTGATTGTGTAACATTAATGATTCTCACGAGAACATATGCCCAGTCTATGGCATGTGTAGTAATCTGATTGCACCTTATGGCAGGAAATAAATAATTATTGCGAAGCGTAGTAATAACTGATTTATAATGTTGGCTCAAAGTTTTTTGATGTGTATTGTGTTTAGAAAAAAAATGAGCTATCAGTGAGTGAAAGTACAGTGGATGAGCCAGAAATTTCTCCAAATAATGTTGTTGGTAAGGTGCTAGGCAAAGAGCATCCTGGAAGGGTGAGATGTTTGGGATTAGGAGCTACTCCAAGCATACATGAAAATGAAGGAAGGGTCAATACCAGAACAATTTGTTGGGATCTTTGCTTCTCCTCCTACAACGGTAAATGCTAAGTTCTTTTATTTTTGGTGTATTGTGTAATTTTATTTTTTATTTGTGAAGTGTAGAGAGTCACTATGATAACTAGTGCGACTATGGAGGTTTAATCTACAATTTCTCTATACTTTTCCACCTAACAAGTTGGAGAACCACAATGAATATGTAAGCAGATTGTTGGCTCAGTTTCAGCAGGCATTACCAGCATGTTGCTTTTACAGCTACTCTTTATGACCTACAGACAACTATCTGTAATCACAAAAGCTCTATAACCAGGTTCAATGGATGATGTTTCAATTAAAATATAAGAAATAACTTGTAAGCATTGAGGTGGCTGAAAAATAAGATATCTGAAGGGAAGGAGGAAGTGAGACAAGCAAAAACAGGGAAAAAGGAAGGATATTAGTATGTTTTATACCAGAATTTAAAGTTTGCAGTTGTGTAAATAAACATACATACTACTCTAAACATGTCATACACAAGTAGAAAGAACTTGCATAGAATCCTAAATAGAGTAGTTACATGACAGAATCCAAAAATAGAATTCCATAGTATGATCCATGACAGAATTCTCATAAGTAATGTCTTTGGCACAAGAAGACTCAATGGAACTTCAAGTAATATCTCCAAGTGGCAAAGTGTATTTTATTTCTCATTGAGATAATTTTATTTTATCTCAATGACTTGTTTCCTGATACTCCTCTTAATAGTTGTATTTTTTTTTTACTTTTTGCTGCAGCCAAGTGATGCTGCTAGTGGACCCGTTTCACCGACTGATGCAAGAAGATCTTCTGGCGCTAGTAATCCTAGTGACAACCATTGAGATTCATTTTAATTGAAGTGGATGTATTAGGACAATGTAATAGCTGACTAACATAGATGGTTAATTATGTTCTAATTTAGCTTGATGACATATGATACTACTCTGTCATAGTATTTTTTACGGTTAATGAAATATTTATGTTTCTTAATTTTAATGTTTTGGTTTAAGCATAAATATTTCAATTGATGTTAGGGAAATAGTATGGTAAATTGATGATAAAAAATCAATTCTATAATATATTTTAAAATAGATGGGGATAAAACCCCAAACAAGAAATTGAACAGATCTTGATGGTGTACACATAAGAAATTGCGGAGGTTTACAACCCCTACACTCAAAAAAAAATTAAATTTTAAAAATAAAAATCTATTTTCGCGCATGAAATTGCAGAGGTTAAAATTGCAATTTGCGCTATTTGCGGTCACGACGGTTCGGGAAACCCCCGCATTTATCTGCCGCAAAGTAATAGTGGCGATGCTTACTACGGGGGCTTGCTCAACTGCTGTAACAGCAAATAGCGGAGGTTTCTAACCTCCGCAAACTGTAATTTTATCCTCCGCAATTTACCCATTTTTTGTAGTGTTTGAGAAACACCTGGCACCTTGCAACTGATCAAATAAATCATCAATCCTCGGGAGTGGGTACTTATTCTTGATCGTCGCCTTATTCCACTGTCTGTAATCAATACACATCCGCAAGGAACCATCTTTCTTTCTCACAAATTACACAGGTGCTCCCCACAATGATGTACTAGGTCTGATAAAGCCTTTTTCAAGCAAATCCCTTAGTTGTTCTTTCAACTCTCTCAGCTCTGCAGGTGCCATTCTATAAGGAGGAATAGATATCGGTTGAGTATCTGGTAATGTATCTATAGGAAACTCAATCTCCCGCTCTGGCGGAAGGCCTGGAAGCTCATCGGAAAAAACATCGGGAAACTCATTAACCACCAGAATAGATTGAAGGGTCGGTGACTCTGCTTTGACATCTTGTACCCGAACTAAGTGATAAATATAGCCCTTTCTGATAATCTTCCTTGCCTTGAGATAGGAAATAAACCTACCTCTCGGCGATGTAGTGTATTACCTTTCCACTCTAGAACTGGCTCCCCTGGAAACTAGAACTGAACCATCTTTGATCTATAATCAATGTTAGCATAACAAGAAGCCAACCAATCCATAGCCATTATAATATCGAATTCTACCATATCTAGCTCAATCAAGTCTGCTACTTTAGAACGACTAAGAACTACTACTATACAATCTCTATATACCCGTCTAGCTATCACTAGATCCCCAACAGGTGTAGACACCTCAAAAGGTTTAATCAACTTAGGTTCTATCCCAAACTTGCTAGCAACCAACGAAGTGACATACGATAAGGTGGAACCTGAATCAATCAATACATATACATCATATGAGGAGACTGATAATATACTTGTAACAACATCAGGTGATGACTCCTGATTCTGTCGACCCGCTAATGCATAAATGCGGTTCTGAGGACCGCTCGAGCTAGATGCTCCACTTCTGCCTCTACCACAGCCGACTGGTGCCTGTGATCCTTTCCCAGGGAGGTGTACTGATGATGACGAACCAGCTATAGATACCACTGGCTGAAATATATCTGCACCACCTCTCGTTGGACAATCTCTCATAACGTGGCATGGATAACCACAAGTATAACAAACACCCAACCCTACATGGCACTCCCCGACATGCGGCTTACCACACTGAGCACATTGTGGCAAGGGTGGCCTCATCTGACTTGACTCACCCCTATACTGAGAACGAGAGGCCCTGGAACTTTGACTGGGCCCTGAATATGTGGAATGATCAAATCTCATATCGGAAAACTGAGGGGGTGCACTAGCTGATGGCTGAGCTGGATACCTCGTATACTGATGTCTCTGACCACCTCGAAACTCACCAGAAGGACCTGAAGATCTCACTCTCTTACTCTGGCCCCTATCATGCTCACGATCGGCCTTTTGCTTCTACTTACGCTCCTCTACACCCTGAGCGTATGCCTGAATACAAGAAATATCAATGCCTGGATGAAGTGAGACCGACATACAGTCATTGACCAGGTGCGGCTCCAACCCCCATCACGAACCGGTGAACCCGATCCTCCATCTTAGCTACAATAGTGGGAGCATACCTAGCCAAAGAATCAAACTGAAGGTTGTACTCCCGAACACTCATATTACCCTATCGGAGAGTCAAGAACCTATCAACTCTGGCCCGTCTAAGCTCTGGTGGAAAATAATGACGAAGAAAAGCCTCTGTAAAATCCTTCCATACTGCTAGAAGGGCATCCTCACCTCTGGACAACTCCCAAGAATCGTACCAAGTAATTGCAATATCCCGAAGTCTATAGGAAGGTAGCTCAACTGACTCAGTCACAGTGGCCTTCATTACCCTCAAAGTCCTCTGCATCTTATAGATAAATACCTGAGGGTCCTCGTTTGGATCTGCTCCAGTGAATATCGGAGGGTCCAAATTAATGAAATCACGAACCCTCGCACTAATGGCCATATCTGCATGACCAATACCAACCTCCTGCCGTCGAGCTTGTGAGGATATTATTGAGTCAATAGCTGAATAACATCTCTCATCTCCTGACCCGGTACATCTGGATGATGAGCTAGGGATACTGGAGCGGGTGCTGGAGCTGGTGCCCCTCGGATCTCCTCTGGAGAGGGTAGGGTATATGAAGTCTGAGATGGAGTCCCACTATGCGACTCTCCCCGAGACATGGTAACTCGTGGTGCTCTATTTGTAATCTCATCATCCACGGACTTGCCCTTCTGGGCGGCTGTAGCCTTCTTGGGCATCGCTGAAAACATAACATGTCGTTAGGAAAATGAATTCTTATATCGCACGATCTAAGATAAGAAAGAAAAGTAACCATCCTAAATATCTTGTAGCCTCCTGTCTATAAGTGTGGTGCACAACACACCCATAAACAAGCTCTACTAGACACGGTCTGTAGACAACCCTAGGACATAACTGCTCTGATACCACTTTTGTCACGACCCAAACCGATAGGCCGTGACGAGTGCCCGAATTCTACCTATCGAGCACTCCTAAGCATTCGTCTAAGATATAAACATGAAATAAGTGTAGGTCATGCATAACGTCTGTAAAATAAACTATTAATTCATATGAACAACCAACGTGAAAAAAACATGCCCAAAAGACATATATATATATATACGGAATACGGTAGGGCTAGCCGACAAGGCCACATACTATCTAACTATACATGATTGTCTACAGACCTCTATTAGAGTGTACAACTGTATAAAGGACGGGACTGGGCCCCGTCGTACCCATATATATATGCAAACACATCGTACCAAAACTTAAAGCAGCCCCGGATCAAATGGAGCACACCAACTCTCGTTGATCAAGGATCCTAAGAAGGGGGACCGTCAACCTGTCTACCTGCACCTGCGGGCATGAAACACAGCGTCCCCAAGCAAAAAGGGACGTCAATACGAATAATGTACTGAGTATGTAAATCATGAAAATCAGTACATAAAAGACATAGATGAAACATGGGGTAAAGATTCCACCTGTGAGTCTAAATAACTTTGTGAATCATGAAACATTTATAATGTCATGCACATGCGTGTAAATGTCGTATCATGCATATGTATAGGTGTACATAACATCATCAAGCCTCTGAGGGCATCCCATCGTATCATCTCGGCCACTGTGGGCAAAATCATCAACATATACCAGCCGATCAGGTGGTGGTGCGTATATAACGCCGTAACCTTTTCCCATATCCCATATACATATAATATATGCGTATATAACGCCTTTTGGTCATGGGTCAATGTACATGTATAAATACATGAAATGCATAAGAAATACGTTAATAAGATTTCTCGAATATCATAAAATTAATATGTCTTTCGGACAAACTTTATTAAATACATATTTTTTTTGTGAGACCTATGAATAAAGGATATAATAATAATAATACACATAGGGAATCAAGAATATAGACACCCCTAGTATTTCTATGAATAGAGTCATTTATGAAAGTTGCGTATTTTACTCGTTTCGTTTGTATCATTTGGATCATGCCAAAAAGAAAGAAGGGATAGCCTTAACATACCTCAAGTCGTCAATGCAACTCAACAACAAGCTTATGACAGCTAGCGCGCCAAACCTATAACAAAGAAATACGTGTACAATTTAGATGGTTGTAGTATATTACGTATCTCAAACGATAACTCGATTCTAAAATAAAACGGGCAGCATTTCCCCTGAGTTTACTGCTCCCTCAAGCCTACTACAGGCGAGAAACAAACATAATACAATCAGCAACTCAAAACCAACCTAATTATAATTCGGGACCTTCAATACAACAAAAACCCCAAATATACCATAATACACCCAATCAAGAAGTTATCAAGTAGCTTGTAACTACAACGACGAGCGACCAACCTACTACCCTACCACATGTGGCATTTCTCCACGCCCTTTTTATCCTTCCAAACTCCATAAATCAGCAGCACAATAGACAGCCCAAAATCAACACGAAACAACCCACAAAACAGTCCACTACAAGTCATATAACTCGAACTCACGGCTTCCGATCACCGTCCCGTGAGGTCTAACTATTAGGAAATGAATTTATCAACTTTTCTTGATATTTTAAAGCTTAAATACAGAAATTAAGAATTTTTATTAACTATTAAATACATTCCAAAACTCAAACTACAAAGAAAAAGATAGGCGATATAGCAATACTTACGTCGTAGGGATCGTTCTGATATTATCGCTTCTAGATTTCGTATCCGAGATGTTAGTATTATTTGAAGCACTATTAGAGAACTCAAGGACCATTTTTATGGAGTTCTCTGGTCAGACTATGTGTAAAAATGAAGAGAGAGAGAGAGAGAGAGAGAGAGAGACGAGTTAAAGCAATATAACAACTTTTGAAAAGTCAAAAGGTGCTAGCTTGGCACCCTCTGATTAGCCCATCTTCCGACGCTTATATCTTTTTATCCGAATATCGTATGGACAAACGGTTAAGAGAGTTGGAAACTATATTCCAAGACCTTTAATTTGGTATATAATATGTCCCAAAAATACCTTATATAGCATACAAAATATATTTCTCAAAAAGCTGTGTTACAGGGGAAATCCTTAAGTGATTTTTCCGCAACTTTAATCCGATTTTTCCCAAATTTTATATGTTTTATCCAAACATCATATATAGTCATAGTATGACTTTAAACTTATTTAAATCATTATTATCTAGTCTCATATTTATTATACGTCACCTTGGGATGCACAATAGTGACCGCAGACCGGGTCAGACATGCCCAATTTTGGAGGCCAAATTATGCGACCAATATGCGGACCGCATATCAATTATGTGATCGCATATACGATCGCAGAACCTGTTTCGGAGATTTATTTTTGGGCTTTTTAAACCCGACCCTATTCCGTTAGAACACCTTCCTTGGGCCATATTTTTTGGTATTTTTAGAGTGAGAGAGAGGGTCCTAGAGGGAGGAAGTGATCTTCATCAAATTGCTCTTCAATTCTCACTTAAAACCTTGAAGATTATCAAAAGAGTCACCTAGGTCTCCTTCCTAAGAGGTAAGATTCTATCACCCAAACTCTTAATTTGAAAATATAACTAGAATGGGCCATTAGTAAGGTAATTCATGGGGATAAGAGTGCTTACCTTGCATGCATGTGTTCCTAAGGTATGTGGGGAGGTTGTGAGTTAAAGATAGAAGAGAATGGGGTGTGGGTTGGTGGAGTCTTTCATAAAAAAAGGCATGAAACATTAATACACATATAGGGCTTGATAGAATGCTCAAGTGAGCTAGAATTATGATCGTTTTCCTAATTTTGGGTTCAATTTTGCTATATTGCTAAAATAGATTGAAGTTGCTAATATTCCGGAACATCTTAGAGTTTTAAGAGGCTCAATTGAGGTATGTTGGCTAAACCCCTTCTTCTTCGAATCGAATCCCGCGGTGTTCATGTAATTGGAGCAAGTCCTTGATCATTATTGAATTGGCTATTCCTAATGTGGTTGTGTTGGAGGATGTATGTTCAATACTTATTCTAAATGCTTCATCATGTCATCTTGTCATTTGAGAATGTGTTCAAAATGTGGAATATGTGTTAGAAATAATATTAAGACTTCATGTCAAGATCGAAATAAAGATTGTTATGCCAAGTTGTATGAAAATTCTCTATGTGCCTTGAATTCTAAATTGATCACATGTGAAATCAAGAGTCTTAAATGAAAACCGTATTGTTATTGATAATAATGAAAATGTTGGATTGTGGGAAAAGAACTTGAATTATAAAATAAGGCTAAGTGACAGGAATAACTTTATAATTAAAGCCATTTGTGCCAATGTGCTGAAAAGACGGGTAAGAAATATGAAATAAGATGATCGATTGAAATGGTTGATATCTCGAATGAGATGGCTTAGCCGATCGGGCCGAGATCAGACTCCGTACAATGACACGGTGGTATTGTGAGTGAAATAGTGAATATGGTTGATATCTCAAATGAGATGGCTTAGCCGATCGGGCCGAGATCAGACTCTGTGTAAGAACACAGTGGTATTGTGGACTGTGGTATATTGGCACTAAAAACCATCCAACCTAATAATGCGGGAGTTGACTTAAAAATCTATGTGATCCTTAACTTGATGTTTTAATGTTATTTGAAGCTCGTATTGAATCCTTGACTGTTTCCCTTGTATTATTATTCATTTTATTGAAATGGTGGTTAGTGTTCATACTAGTACTATTCGACAGTACTAACGTCCCTTTTGTTGAGGGCGCTGCATATTTAAATGGATGCAGGTGGTTCCATAGTAGACAGTGTTGATCATAGATAGGTGCTGCATCCTCTTCTCAATGGACTCGGTGAGCCCCATTTCATTCCGGGATATATTATTGTACATTTTAAGGTATAGTCGGGGTTTTGTTGCCGCCACCTTCTTTACACTCTTTTGTATCTTTAGAGGCTCCGTAGACGCTATGTGGGTTGTATATGGGTGCTAGAAAGGTCAAACGGATTATGTTATATTTTGGATTTTTTTGTTCCGCTAAATCACAAAATGTATGTATTTTGGAACTTAACAGGGAAGTAGCAAAAAAATGAAATGGTTTAGTAATGTCTATATATATGGTCCTTCTACTGTTTAGCTAATAAAACATGCCTTCTCTTATCATAAGCGAGTTGGGTAGAAAGTATTTAATATGCTTGCTCGACCGGGTTCACTCGGTTGAGTGTCGGTCATGCTCCCCGAGGTTGGGACGTGACAGTCCGGCTGAGGCAACGTCACTCACTTGGACTCAATTTTCAGATATATTTTGGAGGGAGTATTTTTCTCAGAGTCTTAGAGATGCATGGCGCGCAGAGTTTAAGCAGTTGTGCCAGGGTTCTATGACAGTGTCAGAGTATGCAGTCCGATTCAGTGATTTGGCTGGGCATGCACCAGCCTTAATTGCTACTGTTCGAGAGCGGGTTCGCCTATTTATTGAGGGGCTCCACCTTAGTATCAGATTCAGTATGGCCCAAGAGCTAGAGATGGACATCGCATACCAACATATGGTGTAAATTGCTAGGAGATTAGAGTGTATGCGGGCCCGAGAGAGAGAAGATAGGGAAGCTATGAGATCCCGAGATTCTGGCACATACAACAGTTCTCGTGCCCCAGCTGCAGCCCGTCATGGTAGAGGCTATGTGAGTTCTCTTATTCATTCAGCACTTCCAGTGGTATTCTGGCTACTCCCAGACCTCAGGTTCCGTATTATGCAACGCCAGTGTCTACTGTACCTCTTGTATGGGGTGCTTTCAGCGGGCAGTCCAGTCGATCAGGCCCGAGCCAGTCCCAAAAGCCACGTCCTTAGAGAGCTTATTTTGAGTGTGGTGACACTCGTCATATAATGAAGGATTGCCCCAGACTTAAGAGGGGTGCACCTCCACAGATTTCTCAGGCCCCACCCATTCCATAGGACCCTAAGGCTTCTCAGGCCATGATCACTGCACCAGTTGCTACTCCACCTGCACAACCAACTAGATGTGGAGGTTGGACAGGTAGAGGTCGCTCTAGAGGGGGAAGCCAGGCCAGATATTATGCCCTTCCTGCTAGGACAGAGGCAATTGCATCCAATTCTGTTATCACAGGTATTGTTCCGATCTGTCATAAAGATGCATCAGTCTTATTTGATCCAGGCTCCACTTATTCCTATGTGTCATCTTATTTTGCCCCGTATTTGGGCGTACATCGTGATTCTTTGAGTTCTTCTATTTATGTATCTACACCCGTCATGTTTGATTGTTAGTAGTGGTTTTGAGACCAGAGCTGATTTATTATTGCTCAATATGGTAGATTTCGATATTATTTTGGGCATGGACTGGTTGTCGCCCTATCACGCTATCCTTGATTGCCACGCCAAGACGGTGATGTTGGCTATGCCAGGTCTACCGCAGATAGAGTGGAGAGGTACCTTGGATCATGTTCCTAGCAGGGTTGTTTCATTTCTTAAGGCTCAACGAATGGTTGAGAAGGGGTGCGATGCATATATGGCCTATGTGAGAGATGTTAATGTTGATATTCCTATCGTGGAGTCAGTTCCTGTAGTAAGGGATTTTCCTGATGTATTTCCAGCGGATCTTCTGGGTATGCCACCCGACAGGGATATTGACTTTCGCATTGATTTGTTACTAGGCAATCAACCCATTTCTATTCCACCATATCGTATGGCCCCAACAGAATTGAAGGAATTAAAAGAGCAGTTACAGGAGATACTTGATAAGGGTTTTGTTCGGCCTAATGTATCGCCTTGGGGTGCTCTTGTCTTATTTGTGAAGAAGAAGGATGGCTCTATGCGGATGTGTATTGATTACCGCTAGCTGAACAAGGTTACAGTGAAGAACATGTATCCATTACCACGTATTGATGACCTATTTGATCAGCTTCAGGGTGCTAGAGTGTTCTCTAAGATCGACTTATATTCAGGTTATCATCAGTTGAAAATTCGGGAACCAAATATCCCGAAGACTGCTTTCAGGACTCGGTATGGTAATACAAGTTCCTGGTGATGTCTTTTGGACTGACCAACGCTCCAGCAACATTTATACACTTAATGAATAGTGTATTTCAGTCTTATCTTGATTCTTGCGTCAATGTGTTTATTGATGACATTCTGGTATATTCCCAAAATCGGGAGGATCATGAACAACACCTGAGGACTGTGCTTCAGACTTTGATAGAAAAGAAGTTGTATGCAAAATTTTCAAAGTATGAATTCTGGCTTGGTTCAGTAGGATTTTTGGGTCATGTGTTAACGAACAAGGGGATCCAAATAGATCCGAAGAAAATTGAAGTAGTGCAGATTTGGCCCAGACCGTCATCAGCTACTGAGATCCGGAGTTTTCTTAGCTTGGCAGGGTACTATCGCTGATTTGTAAAGGGTTTCTCTTCTATTGCTGCACCTATGACCAAATTGACCCAGAAGGGTGCTCCGTTCAGGTGTACCGAGGAATGTGAGTAGAGCTTTCAAAAGCTCAAGACAACTTTGACTACAACCCCAGTATTGGTATTGTCTACAGGTTCAGGGTCTTATACTGTGTATTGTGATGCGTCGCGCATTGGTCTCGGCATAGTGTTGATGCAAGACGGTAGGGTGATTGCCTATGCGTCTAGACATTTAAAGGTACATGCGAAGAATTATCCGGTTCGCAACCTTGAGTTAACAACTATTGTTCATGCCTTGAAGATTTGAAGGCATTATTTGTACGGTGTCCATTGTGAGGTTTATATCGATCACCGGAGTCTACAACATCTGTTTAAGCAGAAGGATCTTAATTTGCGGCAATGTAGGTGGTTGGAGTTGCTTAAAGATTTTAATATCACCATTCTCTATCATCACAGAAAGGCCAATGTGGTGCCCGATGCCTTGAGTCATAAGGCGCAGAGTTTGAGCAACTTAGCATACTTACTAGTAGTAGAGAGGCCTTTAGCCTTGGATGTTCAGGCCTAGGCCAACCAGTTTGTTAGATTAGATGTTTCCGAGCCGAGCCAAATTTTGGCTTGTGTGGTTTCTCAGTCTTCTCTGTATGATCGTATCAGGGAGCATCAATATAATGACCCTCATCTGCTTGTCCTTAAGGACACAGTTTAGCACAGTGACGCCAAATAAGTCATTATTGAAGATGACGGTGTATTACGGATGCCGGGCAGACTATGTGTGCCTAATGTAGATGGTTTGCGTGAGTTGATTCTCCAGGAGGCTCACAGTTCATGGTACTCAATTCATCCAGGTGCCGTGAAGATGTATCAGGACTTGAGACAACACTATTGGTGGAGGCGAGTGAAGAAAGACATAGTGGAATATGTAGTTCAGTGCCTAAATTGTCAGCAGGTGAAATATGAACATCAACGACCAGGTGGATTACTTCAGAAGTTAGAGATTCTAGAGTGAAAATGGGAGCGGATCACTATGGATTTTGTTGTTGGGATCCTACGAACTCAGAGGATGTTCGATGCAGTTTGGGTGATTGTGGATAGATTGACCAAGTCAGCTCATTTCATTCATGTGGTTACTACTTACTCTTTGGAGCAGCTGGCTCAGGTTTACATTCGCGAGATTGTTAGGCTTCATGGCGTACCGGTATCTATCATCTCTGGCCGGGGTATGAAATTTACATCACGGTTCTGGAGAGCCGTACAACAGGAGTTGGGTACTCGTGTGGAGTTGAGTACATATCATTTCATCCTCAGATGGACGGACAATCCAAGCGCACTATTCAAATATTGGAGGATATGCTTCGTGCCTGTGTTATGGATTTCGGAGTTTCTTGGGATCGATTCTTGCCGCTTGCAGAGTTTACCTATAATAACAACTATCAGTCGAGCATTTAGATGGATGATCTCGTCCAATTGTATATAGGCGGTGCCAGTCTCCAGTGGGTTGGTTCGAGCCGGGCGAAGCTAGACTATTGGGTACGAACTTGGTTCAAGATGCTTTGGAAAAGGTTAAATTGATTCAGGAACGGCTTCATAAAGCTCAATCTAGACAAAAGAGTTATGCGGATCGGAAGGTTCGTGATGTTGCATTCATGGTCGGTGAGCGGGTCTTGCTTCAGATTTCGCCTATGAAGGGTGTTATGAGATTCGGAAAGATGGGCAAGTTGAGCCCGAGGTTATCGGACCTTTTGAGATTCTTGAGAGAGTTGGAGAGCTGGCTTACAGACTTTCACTACCACCTAGTCTCTCTACAGTTCATCCAATATTCCATGTTTCCATGCTCAGGAAGTATCACAGTGATCCGTCTCATATGTTAGACTTCAACTCAGTCCAGTTGGACAAGGATCTATATTATGTCGAGGAACCAATGACCATTTTGGACAGTCATGTTAGAAAGCTAAGATCAAAGAGCATTGCTTCAGTGAAAGTACATTGGAGAGGTCATCCGGTCGAGGAGGCGACTTGGGAGACCGAGCATGATATGCACAACTATTATCCTCATCTTTTCACCACTCCAAGTATAATTCTAAACCCGTTCGAGAACGAACGTTTGTTTAAGAGGGGGAGAATGTAACGACCGACCAGTTGTTTCAAGAGTTGTACCCCCATTCGCCCATTTACTGCTCAATTAATTCTTTACAATTGTTATGTGACTTGTCGGGGTGATTAGTTTGGGTCCGGTGATGTTTTCGGAATGAATTGGAACACTTAGTTCCAATGTTTAAAGTTTAAGTTGAAATAGTGATCGGATGTCGACTTATGTGTAAACAACCCCAAAATAGAGTTTTGATGATTCCAATAGCTCCGTATGGTGATTTTGGACTTAGGAGCGTGCCCAAAAAATTATTTGGAAGTCCGTAGTGGAATTTGGCTTGAAATGGCGAAAGTTAATTTTTTGGGAAGTTTGACCGGAGAGTTGACTTTTTGATATCGGGGTTGGAATCCAGTTATGAAAATTTTTATAGCTCCATTATGTCATTTATGACTTGTGTGCAAAATTTGAGGTCAATCGGACTTGATTTGATAGGTTTCAGCATCGAATGTAGAAGTTGGAAATTCTTAAGTTCCTTAAGCTTGAATTGGGGTATGATTCGTGGTTTTAGCGTTGTTTTATGTGATTTGAGATTTCAACTAAGTTCGTATGATGTTTTAGGACTTATTGATGTATTTGGTTGAGGTCCCGAGGGTCTCGGGTGAGTTTCAAATGGTTAACGGATCAAAATTTGGATTTAAACACCTGCTGGAAATTTTACTGCTGGAATTTTTCTGATGGAAATAGGCTGGAAATCGAGGCTGGAAATAAGTTGGAAATCGAGGCTGGAAATCGGTTGGAAATCTAGGGCAGAAAATCGAGGGCAGCGCCTGGATAGAAACTTTAAGTTATAAAAAGGGGACTTCGTCCCATTTTCCTTTTTTGACAAAGAGCTTGGGGAGAGGCGATTTTTGAGAGATTTTTAAGGAAAAACATCGGGGCAAGTGATTCTAATTCGTATTTGGTCAATATACACGAATATATCATTATTTTCATCATTTAATTAGTGTTTTGATATGGAAACTTGGGGAAGATTCTAGAAATTTCATAAAACGATTTTTTTGAGATTTTGATGTCGATTCGGAGTCGGATTTGAGTGAAACAAGTATGGTTGGACTCGTAATTGAATGGATTGTCGAATTTTGTGAGTTTTGTCAGATTCCGAGACGTGGGCTCCACATGCAATTTTTGGGTTAAATTTCGGATTTTGTTAGAAAAATTATATTTTCTTATGGAATTTATTCCTATAATTGGTATTGATTGAATCTAATTAATTATGATTATATTCAAGCCGATCAGAGTTGGAAAATCGAGAAAAAAATATATTACTTGACTGATTGAGCGTGGTTTAGGGTAAGTGACTTGTCTAACCTCGTGTGAGAAAAATTCCCTTTAGGATTGATATTGATAAGAAAATGTTGATGTGTTAAAAGTCGTGTACACGAGATAACGAGTGTGAACACGGGATAAATATGGAAGATTATGTCTTTAAATTGTATAGAGCACTGTTGCATATTAATTAAATTATTTTATGTTGTTATATTCATCATCCTTAATATATTTTCGTATCTTAAATTTGCCTGACATATTCCGGCTAAGTATGTTACCTGTTTAGTTGAAACTCTGTTTCTTTATTTTGTACATTATTTGAAAGATGAATTTTTTAAATTTAAATATTATTAAAAATGAAGTATTTTACATTTAAAATTTTGATATTTAGACAAGGTGTTAAATTTGTGAAATATTATTTTTGCTAAATATTTTGTGAGGTTTTTGTACTCATTGTGATTGAGTCGTGACCCCTTATTGTGGAAAAAAAATATTGTTGTTGATTTATTTTGTCATGAGCCGTGAGCTCTTTATTGTGAAAAAATATTGTTGATATTGATTTATTTTGGTAAGTTGAGATATTTGGGCACTTGAGGTGCAAATTGTGATATATTGTGATGTTGATACACATGCAGTGGTATAAGGTCTGGGTGTTGAAACGCATGCGGTGAGATAAGGGTGGCTTGATACGCGTGGCTAGTAGGGGAACTACTAAAAGTCATGCGGCGGTGTGATAAGGGTGGCTAAAACGCGGGATGCTATTTAGGGAAAAAATATTTTCTTTAAAATTTAATGTGAAGGCTCCCGCGGTGATATAAGAAAATGAGATATTTTGAATTTATTTATGATTTGGGACTACGAGGCGGTATCTCGGGAGTGCCCTTGTTGATATTTCTTTATGGTTGCATTGCCTTATAAGGAAATGAGATATTGTGAATTTATTTATGATTTGGAACTACGAGGCAGTACCTTAGGAATGCCCTTGTTGATATTTCTTTATGGCTGCATTGCCTTTGGTTATTTTTGGTATTTTTCTTAAAGTTGTAAATTTCTATTTTCCTTCCGCGAGGTGTTAATTGCCCTTATTCTGTGTAATTAAATTATGACATACTACTTACTTGATTTTTTATTATTATTATTATTATTATTATTATTATTATTATTATTATTATTATTATTATTATTATTATTATTATTATTATTATTATTATTATTATTATTAGTTGTTGTTGTTGTTGTTGTTGTTATTATTATTATTATTATTATTATTATTATTATTATTATTATTGTTATTATTATTGTTATTATTATTGTTATTATTATACATATTATAATAATGACTATCTTTATAATGATGCAAGTGAAGATATTATCCTTAATTTAAAATTCACTTTAATCAGCTATCTAAAAATTTAAATGATTATTTGGCCGAATTTATTTCAGTATGACTCTACTTTAAGTTTATCGATATCTCTAGCCCCAGAATTTGAATTTTTAATACCCTATATATACAAAAATTTTGTTCTTTGAATTATTAAATGTTAAATTAGTTGATTATTATTATTATTATTATTATTATTATTATTATTATTATTATTATTATTATTATTATTATTATTATTATTATTATTATTATTATTATTATTATTATTATTATTATTATTATTATTATATTGTTAAACTTTTCTCTATGTTTTTTATTATTCCAGTAGGGCCTGACATGACCTCGTCACTACTCTACCGAGGTTAGACTTGACACTTACTGGGTACCGTTGTGGTGTACTCATACTACGCTTCTGCACATCTTTTTGTGCAGATCCAGGTACATCTTATCAGACCAGGCATTAGTGAATTATCCGTACGAGGAGACTTCGAGGTATATCTGTCAGCGTCCGCAGACTCCGGAGTCCCCTTCTATCTTATTATGTTATCTTCCTTATTTCCTTTAGACTCTAATGTATAGAGACATTGAGAATAAATTCTTAGAAGCTTGTGACTTATTCCTACTGGGTTTTGGGAGTTGAAATTATAAAATTTGCAGTTCTTATTTATTCGATTGTTGAGGATTAAATTTTAATTTATATTCCGTTATTCCACATTGATAAGCTTACCCAGTCTTAGAGACTAGGTGTCATCACGACATCCTACAGAGGGAATTTGAGGTTGTGACATCCACCTTCTTCACCAACTAATGTTGCATCTCCTTCTTCTCAACAAAGTTCAAATGAACAACCGCAAAGGACGAGGAGTATTCAAGAGCTCTATGATGACATAAAAGAAATTACTAATTTTGATTTTTTATATTGCCTCTTTGCTGATAGTGAACCAATGAACTTTGATGAAGCTGTTACAGGCAAAAGGTGGAGACAAGCCATGCAGGAGGAGATCGAGTCAATAGATAAGAACAACACTTGGGAGTTAACAACACTTCCCAAGGGTCATCGAGCAATTGGAGTTAAATGGGTATACAAGACAAAGAAGAATGTTGATAGAGATGTGGAGAGATACAAGGCACGACTTGTGGCTAAAGGTTACAAGCAAAGGCAAGGTATTGACTATGAAGAAGTCTATGCTCGTTGCACGCATGGAGACTATTCATTTCCTGATCTCTTTGGAGGCGCAAATGAAGTAGAAAATCCATCAATTAGACGTCATGTCAGCCTTTTTGAATGGCTATCTTGAAGAAGTATATGTTGAACAACTATTGGGCTTTGTGGTAAAAAATTACGAAGATAAAGTGTTGCGGTTGAAGGAAGCTTTATATGGATTAAAACAAGCCCCACGAGCATGGAATAGTTACATCGACAAGTATTTTCAAGACAATGAGTTTACTCGTTGTCTTAATGAATATGCTCTTTACCTTAAAGTTCATACTAATGGAGATATCTTGCTTATTTGTCTTTATGTTGATGATCTTATTTTTACGAGTAATAACCCAAGTTTGTTTGAAGCTTTTAAGAAAGATATGTCCTGTGAGTTCGGGATGACGAACGTAGGACTCATGTCATACTACTTGGGCTTAGAAGTGAAGAAGATGGAGGATGTAATTTTTATCTCTCAAGAAACCTATATAAAATAGATATTGAAGAAGTTCAACATGCTCGATTGCAACCTCGTGAACACACTGATGAAGAGTGAGACAAAATTGTCCAAGTTTGATGAAGGAGAAAAAATGGATCCCATATTTTTCAAAAGTCTTGGGGAAGTTTGAGGTACTTGACTTGTACCAGGCCAGATATACTCTTTGCAGTTGGAGTAGTAAGTCGCTTCATGGAAGCTCCTACCTCCACTCACTTGAAGGTCACTAGAAGAATTCTCCGTTATCTAAAAGGTACGATTGACTTTGGGCTATTTTATTCTTCTTCTAGTGATTTCAACCTTGTGAGTTTTTTGTGATAGTGATTATGCGAGAGATATTAATAATAGAAAAAGTACAACTGGTTTTGTATTATTCTTGAGTCATTCTGTTATTTCTTTGAGTTCAAAGAAACAATCAATTGTTACTCTCTCGACTTGTGAAGCTGAATATATAACAGCAACATCATGTACATGTCATGCTATTTGGGTGAGAAGATTGTTGAAGGAGCTCAATTTATCACAAATTGAAGCTATAGAGATTTGTATTGACAACAAATCCGCACATGCACTCGCGAAGAATCCAGTGTATCATAATCGAAGCATATCATATTGATACAAAGTATTACTTCATCAGAGAATGCATTGCCAAGAAGGAAGTCGAGATCAACTATGTGAAATCTCATGATCAAGTTGCGGATATTTTTACCAAGCCTCTCAAGTTTGAAGATTTTCAGAGGTTGAGATTAAGACTTGAAATGAAAAAGAAAAATTAAAATTAAGGGAGAGATTTGTGGGACCAATTCCAATTAAAATAAAAAGAATAAAAATGATTGGATGAAATGGGTGACAATAGTAGGCTCACAACTTGGTCTTACAACAAGTTACAAAACCGTTTTGGATGGCAACTTGCAAAGCAAAATGCAATGGAATGAACCATTCTGTTTGGTTCAAATGTTGGCAAGTTCTCCTATAAATAGGAGCTTATTTCTCTCTGACACACCAAATCGAGAGAAACAACACAGAGTTAGAGAGAGTAATTCACAGATTGTAGTCTGTGAGATAAATAGTGAGTGAGAGTAATATTATAGTGAGATATTTAAAATAAAGAATGTTATTTTTTTCAAAGTTATAGTAGTCTTTTGATACTACCAAGTTGTAATATTTTAGTGGTATTATATTGCTCCGTTGGTGTATTGTATTTTATCCCGTTAAAAGAATTGGTATTGTTGTTACTCTCCTGTGTTACTATTATTTATCGTGGATATTATTCATGGGCGGAATATTATTTTTCCCAGCAAGGATAACCTCATTAGATTTTCATTAGCCATTAAAGTACTGATGCCTCACCAACTTCTAAATTTGAATTATCTCCTCTTAATGTTTTAACAAAGTAAATACTCCATCCGTTCACTTTTATTTGGCAAGTATAATAAAAATAGATTTTCATTTTTACTTGTCACTTTATGCATATTAAGAGAAGACAAATTCTTTTTTCATGTTATACCCATAGTATTTATTACTCATTTCTAATCATTTTCTCAAATCCAATAAAATATACATTAATTAATATGGGTATCATTGTAAATTATGCATTTTTTTTTAAGGGACGTGAAAAGTCAAAATGCGCTAAGTAAAAGTGAACGGAGGAAGGAATAATTCTCGGAAAAAACAATTCCGCACACATA
The DNA here is from genome assembly GCF_000715075.1 of Nicotiana tabacum. Classification (NCBI taxonomy): domain Eukaryota; kingdom Viridiplantae; phylum Streptophyta; class Magnoliopsida; order Solanales; family Solanaceae; genus Nicotiana; species Nicotiana tabacum. Next base: position 60,189,819 of record NC_134098.1, read on the forward strand.
ATGAGGAAGCAAAAGGTGGCATATATCCAATGAGATAACTTGCAAAATAAATTTTTCTAAGTTTATTCTGCGTCTCCAAAACGAACGGTCTATTCATCGTTGATGGATGAACGATGAGGATTGAATCCCGCACGATGGATAGAAACATTAAACAAATAGAGCATGTCTATTTACAGGACGTGATTCAAGAAAAACAACTGTTATCGCTATTAATTCAAACGGTAGTTTATGAGTTGGAATTTCAATAACCTATTTGGACTTTGAACTTCGAATTCAGTTTGTCATCTTCTGACTAATATTATATAGGATAAGGAACGAACAAAGAACTGATCTAAGAAAATGCGAAGATAAAAGAGCAAAAGATGACTTCGTCTACATGGTAAGTACACTAAGACAACAAAATGCATATACTATAATCAAATTGGACAGTACTGTGGTCTGTGCAGCTAACTAAGCCATAATTCTTTCTTCCTCGACGAGACCATGTGTCCACGAATAAACAAACAGACATGCCAATTTTGAACCATAATCAATTCAACATTAATAAAATCAAATTATATACGCGTACGTCTTAGATTAAACACACCTGTGACCAAATCTTTTGTTAAGAGCACCAAGAACAGAAAAAATAAACCTCAGATATATCAGCGTTTCAGGCACTAATGATCATCCTGCCACGTACTTGCTAAGATTTTTCGAGCAACGAAAAAAAGATACTTTTATAAAGGACACGTGTCGAGAGATCGGCATATTCTTACAAACGCATACGTTGTCCTAGATTCTGTAACACATCAAATCAATCCCCATTTTCATTGTCCACCAATGAGAGCAACCCACGTACCCAATTTATTTTTATAGAGCATCATGTGACAGTTAATTATCTACTCCTAGTGCTACACGTGTCCGACCATGTGTTTATAGATGTTACGATCTATATAGGCGCGAAAAACAAGTTTTTGAAGGCAAAGAATCCGACTACGTACATTCTCGTCGGAAGAGAAAAATGAGTCAAAATCAGAGTCAAAGACGGAGGCTAAATCCGCACGGAGCTGGCGAGTCATTGACTGAGTCAGTCGATGACTCGGCAATTCACAATGAGATAATTCTCCGTGCGGTTTTTGCCTCCATGAATTGGGATATTCATGCTCTGTGTCAAACGGCGTCGGTTAATCAGAAGCTCCGTGCGCTCGCAAAAAGACTCTTATGGAAGGAGCTGTGTGTATATCGCGCTCCGCGCATGATAGCATCGTTAATGGATGGTGCGCCGAATGGTCGGATCGGAGTTGGATGGGACGCTATGGCGAAGTTGCTGTTTTTCTGCTGCGGGTGCAATTCGACCCGGCATTTCCAAACGGGTGGGGCATCTCCGGGTCATTTCGTGGAATCGTCCCGGTTTTCGAAGACGTCGGGTCGGAGCTTTTTGGTGAAGAGATGCAGAACGGATCTGCTGTATGTGAGCGATCCCTCATGTGAGCATAAAATTAGGGGTAAGGATGATTATTTGGGGATTTTCAGAGGGGTATTTGGGGGATTCATGAAGTCGAAGACGAGGGCGTGTTTGATTAGTAAACAAGTAGAGCTTGAAGAAGGAGTGAGGTGTCCGTTCTGTGGGGCCCGAGTTTGGAGCATGACGGCGGCTCGGCTCGTCCCTAAGAGCGCGGCGCGACGGCTTGGTACGCTGGAAAATGGATTGGAGTATTTTGTGTGTGTGAATGGGCATTTACATGGAAATTGTTGGCTTGTGCCTTTATCGTCTGATGAAGATGACGCCAAAGACGTTGACGATGAAGATAGCGGCGGCGATGACTATAACGGCAGAATTGACGGTTTTCATCGGAAGCAAATGGTGAGTAGTGGATCTACTGTGAGTGGTCAAATTTGATGGCTTTGTTGATCGGCAATCGCCATTTGGGGCAAATCCACTCCCTAAAAAGCACAGCCTGCAGCGCGAGGACAGAGGAAGAACAGGGAAAGGAGATAATGTTGTGGTTTTGAAGAAGAGTATTTTGAAAATTATTTTTATAATAATTTTTTGCAAGAAAAATTTCTATGCCAACAACCAGGAGAGATTTTTTTATTTTTTATTTTTTTACAAAAACAAAAGAGTTAGTTTTGAGTGTAGCTTTTAGTTTTTGTAAAAAATAAAAAATAAAAAATAAAACTTGATGTTTGGATCTTAACAGTTTTGCAAAATCTCTTCTTCAATTTTTGAAACAACCCACCTTAAATCGCCAGATGGTCCTGTTAAAACATACTATCAGTGATGCATTTTATCCCGGCTTATGATGGTCTCAGAAGATGATACATTAATCAAATTGTAACGATTAAATCGTCACTTTGAAGTCTTTTCCACTTGAAAGAAACTAGACTTCCGGCTCAATCAAGGATTTTCCCTTGAGGAGTGCCAAGAATTGCGGTGCAGCAATGGTGATAACGATCCATGAAGCTAATGCCAGCAAACAAATTTGGGCGGCTCGCAATACTGGACATAGTGGCAAGGAAAGCGTATTTATTGTATGCGCAAGAATGGGCTGTCTGATCATGTTTGAATGAATGGATTTTCTTTTTCTTTTGGCCATCGAGTGAATGGATGGTTTCTTTTCTTTTTCCCCTTCATCTTTTTAGTATAAGATGAGTGTAGTAAATGAGCTATGTTTAATACACCCGTTTGTGCAAATTGGCCTCTTCAACTAGGTTCCACATATATCGGGTAAACTGATAGCGTGAATCGAGAAAAGCTTATTGGTTATCGGTATCAGGTTATTGGGCTAAATGTTTGATAACGACTTAGTATTATTTGACTATTGGGTTATCCGTTGGGGTCTCGGTTTGACCAATATTATTAACGATTTAATCGATAACCCAATAAACTTTATCAAAATTATAATTTCACTCTTAGGTATATAAACTATTAGTATTATGCTTGGACTTCTTAATTTTCAAGTAGTAATTGCTATTATGTTGTGTTGTTTCTATTGTGTTTCGACAACTGAACTCGGGCAATCTCTTAATTCCTAATATGAAGTAGCTTTTGTAATTATGATCCTCCAATATTTTCAGTGTTCAACATATTCTGCTAATTGATCCTCCCGAACAATGCCCCACTTTTTTCAAAATATGTTGTTATTGCTACAATTGTAGGATCGATGCATTTCACGGTATTATTATGTATAATATTTCTCTGTTAAATAATAGAACATTGTTACGCTTGATGAAAAAATTAATAATGAGTTCTTCAATCCTTGTCTTGGTATGATGCAAGTTAACATGGTCATAGAGTCATCCTCTTTCATTTCATAGTTTCATTCATGTTCATTTTTTTGTGTGAATATATGAAGTACATTTGAGCAAATTTTGTTGTTATTTACAATTGAACAAACTTTTTTATGAGGGTAGACATACGTCCATAAAATTTTTGTTCGTTCTTTAGAAATAATTGAAAGGGGTCAAGGTTATAAGATCAATTATCATTACACATTATATGAGGTAAAATTGGTTTATAATAAATGGTCGAATGATAGCATAACACGTGGAACCGAAGAGATAAATGGCGAGTCAAGTAACATCCAGTATCAGGAACAACAACTGCAATTGACATCGGGTAAATTCCGAAGGGGGCATGATCAACGAGAACAGATCGAGTATTTGCCATCATATAGCATTCAATTAGAGAATATTCTCTAAAATTAATGAGCAACCGTTATAGAGAATATTTATATTCATATGGCTTGCCGTTACATATTCATCAATGACTCATTTATTATCATTTAAGTGGGGCTTGATCTTAGGATCTTGTTTCCCTAGGTATAATTATAAATAGCAGGCTTAGTAGCTATGGTAACACGTGAAATTCTTGGAGAAACACATACTACATTTTACTTTCGTTCTCAACTGAATAACTTTATTTGCTCTTTGATATTGCTTTTATTTTCATCCTGGGAGACATTGCGCGCGGAGCTAGGCTTGTCATCTTCTTCAATTTCTATTGCTAAGTATTATCTTTATCTTATTCCTTTATTATTTTTGGATCATATCAGTTCGCTTGTCTATAAACCACGTAACAAATTTAACTATACCGTTTTACGGGTAAATAGTCTGGCGGTCACCATGAGGCTTAGACAGTAGAGTAATTGCTTTGATCCTTGCATTTGTTACTAACTTATTTGATTTTCCTTAGCAAGAAATCAGAAATGACAGCTAATGATGTCAACATCACGCACAACGTTGAGGGACACGAAGACCTGCCTCAACATGAAGACTTAATTAGTGACACCCGTAATGAAGGGGATGAAGAAACCCCCGTTCGTGAAGGGCAGTACCCTCGACATGTGCGGGAGCCAACTCCCGATGACGCGGAGGAAGAGCATGTCGTGGAAACAGTGAAAATCTTAAGAGAACAACAGAAAGCAATCATGAGTCACCTCACAAGGAAGGACCGGGTAATGACGGAGTTAAAACAAGTATTGCCATGTGCTATTAATAATGCAAACGGAAGGGTCCCAGTTCCTCCCATTTTTTCTACGAATCAAATGGCTCAAAGAGTCCATAATAACACCCCAAGTTGGGAGTCAGTTTCGATGGTGCCGGAGGGACCGGTAGCGGATTTGGGAATGACAATGGGAATGACCCCCTCAAAACCGAGCTCATGAGGTTTATGAGGGAAATGAATGAATGAATGGATCAAAATATAAAAGAGTTTTACGCCCGAATGGATCAGATTCCGAGCGCACCACCAGTTTTGAAAGGCCAAGATTCAAAAAAATACACGCAATTGCCATTTAAGCCGAGCACGGTGCCAGAGTTAATTCTGAAGAGGTTCAAAATGCCGGACATACCAAATACGATGGGACTTCGAATCCACAAGAGCACATCATAACCTACACCATGGCCGTGAAAGGGAATGATTTGGCTCAACATGAATTCAAATTGGTCTTACTAAAAAAAGTTTGGTGAAACCCTCACATAGGGGGCTCTGACATAGTATTCACTCTTACTCGAGTATTCAATTGACTCTTTCAAAATGCTTGCAGATTCATTAATCAAGGCCCATGCTGGGGCAAGGAAGGTCCAAGCCAGGAAGCCAGACATATTCAAGATTGCGCAAGGTGAGTCCGAATTATTGCGAGAATTCGTGATCCGGTTCCATAAAGAGAGGATGCTGCTACTGGTTATACCACATGAGTGGACAGCAGAGGCGTTCACAAGGGTTGAATCTGCAAAGCTCCGACGCCTCCCGAAAATTGAAGGAAAGCTTTCTCGAGTTCCAGGAAACCACATGGGCGGATGTCCATAACCGTTAAGAGTCAAAATTAAGAATAGAAGACGACCAGCGCCCGACATCAACTAAGGGACGGGACCGAGACAAAAACCAAGAGAAGTTTAAAAGTGACTTCGATGCAGATTGGCGGTCTTATAAATGTCATTTTTTGCCGTATGAAAAAATTGAGGGACTCAGCCGCAAAGGGTTTCGGTCCTCGAACAGGTTTGTTCCCAATAGAAGAATCGATCGTGGCCGGAACAGTATGTCATTACAAGAAAATGAGGTACCGGGGGCCGTAGACTTCACATATCCCAGGTTATCGGACTATAACTTCAACATCATCTTAGTGGAGTTGGCATCAGCTATGAGGAATATAAAAAAATCATGATTCCTGAAGCCAATCAGATTTGATCCCTAGCTAGAGGGATCCCAACTTGTGGTGCAAATATCATAGGACTCACGGCCATAGAACTGGGGACTACCGGCATATTCGGGAAGAGGTGTTAAAGAATGGACATCTCAGGGAATTTTTAAGTGATCGAGCCAAAAACAACTACGGCCGAAGCTGAGACAATGCAGAGCCTTCAAAGGCGACAAAAGACTCTCATCGATTAACTATCAACATGATTTTTGGAGGGAATAAAATTAACGGTGTAACCTTCTCGGCGGCCAACAAAATAAAGATATCGGTGGCTCACCGCAAGAGACTCCGGGAAGTCGCGGAAGATGATATCACCTTCACGTAGGAAGACGCCGACGGACTCCTTCATCCACATAATGACGCTCTGGTAATCTCTCTTGATGTTTTAGATTTCAAAATTAAACGTGTTTTGGTTGACCCGGGAAGCTCAACCAACATCATCCAATTAATAGTGTTGGAGCAAGCATAACTGACAGGAAGCATCATACCGACGACAAGTATGACAACCCGAGGTGAGATCATGTTGCCCATGAATGCTAAGAGAGGTAACAAAAACCACCTTATTAGAGGTGGTAGATGGTGACACGGGCTACAATGTAATCCTTGGGAGGCCGTGGATACACGAAATGAAGGCTGTTCCCTCAGTATATCATCAACTACTGAAATTCCCGACCCAGGAAGGAATCAAACAAATAATAGGAAACCAATCGGCAGCAAGAAAGATGAACGCGGTAACTGTTTCTAGCAGCAAGGGAAATGAGACCAACAAATAGCAATTACAGGAGCCGATGCCATCTCCCTCTCCGAATAAAGATGATAAGAGTGAGGAGTCATCGAAATCCTATTAGGTTCCGAGATACTTTAGGTACCGGAGAAAACAGATAAAACTAAGTCAACCGTAGAAGAACTCGAGCAGGTGACTTTGTTCGAGCAATTTTTGGAAAGGAAGTTCCATTTGGGAACGGAGTTAAATACCGAGCTCAGGTTAGGATTTATAAGTTTCCTTAAAGCTAACATCGACTGTTTTACATGGTCGCACTCTAATATGACATGTATCCCATTAGAGGTGGCCGTGCACAAGTTAAGCCTAGATCTGAACTTCTCACAGTTAAGGGAAAAGAAATGTCCAATAGCCGAGGTCAGAAACATGTTTGTTAAAGAAGAGGTAACTCGACTACTCGACATCGGTTCGATCTAAGAGGTAAAATATCTAGAATGGTTAGCCAATTTAGTTGTAGTTCCGAAGAAGAATAACAAGTTCAGAATGTGTGTAGATTATAAGGATTTAAATAAGGCGTGCCCTAAAGACTCATTCCCATTGCCAAATATTGATCAAATGATTGATGTTACAGCCAGGCACGGGTTAATGAGTTTCCTTGATGCTTACTCCAGGTACAGTCAAATCAAAATGAACTTGGAAGATCAGGAAAAAACTTCTTTCATAACAAATTTTAGTCAAGTATTTGAATGAAGGAGATCATTTGAAGCACCTCCAAGAGACCTTTGACATTATGAGAAAATACAACATGAAGCTTAACCCAGAAAAATACGTATTCGGGGTTGGTTCTAGTAAGTTCTTGGGGTTCTTGGTCTCGCAAAGAGGGATAGAGGTAAATACCGATAATATCAAAGCCATCAAAGACATCTCAGACCAGCCTCGAAAATATTTCATCACTTATTCTCACTTTTGAAAAAGAAGAACAATTTCAAGTGGACTCCAGGCACTGAAGGATTTAAAAAGGTACCCGTCTAGCCCCCCGTTACTATCAAAATCGGGGAGAGGCTAACAATTGTTGATATATCTAGCGGTCTCAAATGTAGCGGTAAATATTATTTTGGTCCAAGAATAAAAAGGTACGCAATTTCATTTTATTACATTAGTAAAATATTATCGGGAGCGGAGACTCGCTATTCGCACCTCGAAAAATTAGCCTTATCTCTCGTAGTCGCCTCTCAGAAGCTTAGGTCTTATTTTCAGGGCCACCCGGTAGCCGTTGTGACAATATTTCCCTTAGGAATGTCCTTCACAAGCCTGAGTTGTCAGGCCGGTTGGCTAAATGACAGTCGAAATTAGCGAGCTCGACATTGAGTACAAGCCCAGGACTATGATCAAGTCATAAGTTTTGGCCGACTTTGTGGCCGATTTCAGTCCCGTATTAATGGCCTTAGCTACTAAGGAACCAGTGTCGGTGCCAGAAATGAAATCAAGAGTTTGGACCTTGTTTACGGATGGAGCTTCTAATGTAAAAGGGTCCGGTCTCAGGGTAGTTCTAGTCACACACTCGGAAAAAACCCTAAGACAGGCCATTAAGATTTTTTCCATTAACTAACATTGAAGACGAGTATGAAGCTTTGGTTGCAGGACTTGAACTGGCTGGGGGACTTGGCTCCGAGGCCATCGAGATCAATGTGATTCCCAGCTGGTAGTAAACTAAGTGTACAATATTTTTGACATAAAGGAATAACATATGTAGCAATATGTGAATAAGGTTCAAGCACTGCGTCGATCATACACATTCCGAGAGAAGAAAATATGGAAGCAGACACATTGGCTAATTTGGGGTCATCAACAGAGATGAAAGGATCTGACTCCAGTACAGTAGTCCAACTTATGCACTCGGTATTTGACGTGGACGGTTACTGTGAGGTCAACTCAACCAACTTAGTCTGGGATTAGAGGAATGAGTTCGTCGAATATCTTCGGCATGGCAAGTTACCCAAAGAACCGAAGGCATCCTGAGCACTACGAACCAAAGTAGCCCGCTACTGCCTCGTGGATGGGCAATTATATAGAAGATCATACCTAGGACGATTGGCACCATAAACATAAGAGGGCTCTCTCTTATGAAACCCTCATAGTAAAGGGTCGATTCTGGAAGAATTTGTACCCGAAATCAAAAGCTATCAGATGAAAGCATACCCAAAGCTTTAACTAATTCGACGCAAAAGGAATGTATTTTGCACAACACTTAAACAAAAATATTCTTTATTCATCAAAGTGTCAAACTTGGTAAAAAGTTTCACATAATTACAAAGTACAAAAAGAAGAGAGAAAAAATAAGCATCATTGCCGCCGGAGCCCGAAGGAAGAGCGGGATCTGCGTCTCCCCCAGTGGAGGAAGGCGAATCAGCCGCCGGTTCTTGACATTGATCCTTATCCTATTCAATCTCCCCTTTGATTTTTGAGTACTCAGAACCGGTACTCGAGGAGTCAGTTGCAGCGGGCCGAGCGAGAAGGTGTTCTCGAGCAGACAACTTTAGTTCTCGGGGATGGGCAATGAAATCTTCTATATTATTAATGCTCACTTTGGCCTCTTCCAAGGTATTCCTCTATATATGGTATATTGCATAAGTCTTCTCAAATACGAAGGAATCCTCTTGGTCCTGGAGCTTTGCCTTAAGCCTGTCAACTTCGGCCAGGAGGCCGTCCCTATCTGATCTCAGGGCACCGAGGCGAGCATCGAGCTCAACATTCGTAGACTAATGAAGCCGGTTTTGGTCTATAAACCTCTTTAGCCTCTCCTCTAGTTGGGCCTTCTTTCCTTGACAACATTGGCCTCCTCGTTCTTGGAGTTTAAGGCTGCCTTGAAATTATTCATTTGTTCCTCAAAGGTAGACTCACTGTACAAAGTGAAAGCACAACTTTTTTCCCCTTTTTAGCATCATCGAAAAGTTGCATAATAATGTTAGACAACCAGATTTTAAATAGAAATTACTCATGGCCACTGGGGCTACTTCACAAGCAATCATGGATTAATCATCATATATCAATCTAAAGATATTATCCATCTAAGAAATATAAACAAATAGTTAGAGCAAAAGATAATGAATTTCATTGATTGATAAGATCCTATCACAAAGCATAAGAAGAAATAAAAACATTGGAACATGAGCAAAAGAAACAAAAAAAAATTCCGAACTGGGTCACTGGTTGATCTACACTAGGCTAGGAGGCTTAAGGCTTGGAAGGACCAGGTGCCATCAATCTTCTCCTTTTTTTTTGACAGCTCAGCTCTGAGAGCATCTCTCTCAGTCTCCACTTCTGCCAACCTCTTCTTCAGCCTATCAATCTCAGCATCCTTAGCCCCACTCTCTTGCATCAAGGCTCGCACTTTTCTATTCATTGATATATTTTTGGATGAATCGGGTTCTTTAGGAGTGGTTTGGACTTCATAGTCACAAGTAGTCAGAGTATTTGTCCCAAAATGATCCTTACTTGTACCAACCTCCTATTTCTTGAAGTGTGCAAGTACAGCCGTGAGAAGAAAGCCATAGGGTATGGCATGAGTCTTTGTGCCATTTAGAACCCTATCAAGAAGCATGATTATAAACCCAAGCCAATTGATTTGCCACCCACTGTCCAAATATTCCATAAGGACTAGGTCCATGAATATGGCCATGTGCCTCATTTCCTGCCTAGGCGGCACACATTTGTTTACAAATTCGAACAACCCTTTGGGGTGGCTTCATCTCACTTTTGTAAATAAGCCTTGGGCTCAAGTTCCTTTTCATTATCACCAAATTTTCTAGTAATGGCAAGGGCAGTAGGGAGATTCTCTAGACTTGGCCATTTTAGTTTCTTATAATCATTGTACCTTTCAGCATGTACACCCAAGATCTCTCCCAACTCTTTCTTATCAAAAACTTACTTTCATCCCCTTTACCACACTGGTGACCCTACCATCTTTTATCTCATAATTTGCCATAAACTCCACAATTTTATTTCTGGCCAGCCTGTCATCCATCTGAAGGACCATGTCCTTTTAGCCTTGCAACTATAACTTCTCCAAAAGCATCGCCATTCCTTCCTCCTCCAAGTCCCTGCGGAGTCTGCCTTTCAAGATAGTCCTCTTTTCAAATTTGACCATATTGTCTTTCTCAAAATCATAATCATCACCTTCTTCCTCTCCACTCAATTCTTCTTCCTCCACAATTTTCACTTTTCTTGATTTCACAGCAGACCTGGTTCTCTTAGCCAAAGTGGATGGTTCAACGGACTTTGACTTTGAAGCAGACTTCTTTGTGGAAGTCTTCGATTTCTTAGCTTTAGGAGTCAGAACCTCCACTTCTTCTGTCTCATTTTCATCTCGAAGGACCAGGTCTATCTCATCAATTTCAACAGCCTCAACAGGCTCACCCACCTTTTTCTTTCCCTTAGCAGCAACTTTTCTTTTACTTTCTTCTAAGGCTTTCTCCAATTCAGCCTCACTCTGCTTCTTCTGACGTCTTGTGGCTCTTCCTCTTGTGGGAGGAATTTCAACAGGGATAGAAGAGGCAGCCTTCCTTTTCTTATTTTCCCTAGCAGTGCCAAGGGTGTTAACTCCTGAACTTCCTTTCTTCTTTGGATTGTAACTTGCAGTCACCCTTTTCAGTAGGTCTACGAGAGTTTCCTGTTCAGATGGAATAAGTTCATCTACATTTTTACCAAGTTAAACCAGCCCCTCGGCAACTTCTCCAGGCCCACTTCCCCTGTTTTTCTCACTCTCCTCTATTCCAGCAGATTCCTCACCCCAAACAACCATTGCACCTGATTCTTTAGTTAGACTAACAAGAGTGGGTGAAGAACCAACCACTCCTTTTCCCTTTACCCTCACAGTACTCCGAGCACCCTCACTCTTTTTTTCTTTTTTATTTTTACCACCAACTTCTCCAGAATCAGTAGTTTCAACACATGCCATGGATCCTACCAGTACAAACCTATTCTCCAAATTCGTAGCAACCTCAAAAATAGTTTCGGGAGTAACTTTAGGGCCAGATGATACCGTTCAGTCTCATAAGAAACTGTTTCTTCCCCCTCAGTAACATACTTAAATGAGTCTTCAGAATTCCAAGGTTCCTGGACCTGGCTATCCTTCAATTGTTTATCTAATTTCTTAGATTATGTGCTCCCAGCCATAGTCTTGCGAGCAAGTATCTTAGTTCTTTATTTCTTAGACAGAGGTGTGGTTGAAGGTGTGATAGATGGTGTGGGTATGGTTTCCTTGGGTGGGGATGAGGGATTTTCAGAAGGGATTGCCATTTCTGAGTTTGGGAGCTTTAGAAAACGAGTTTGTGTGAGAGTAGAAGAGGAGAGAAGTTTGAGAGAATTTGGACGGCTTGAAAATTTAGAAGTGAAGAAACAAATGAATCCTAATCAATATAAAGTGGAGGAATTCACTTGAGTAATGACAACTTTTGCAGAAGTCTAATCAAACTGCAAGTCAGTTTGAAAAAACGTTCAAGACTATCCCTAGAATCTAGGCACTTAATGCGGTTAGGACTTCTTTTGAACGGAACTAGTTCATTTTGTAACGGATAAGTCCAAAAAGGCTTTGGTATTATATGGGACTCTTCTTTTAATCATGATCCAAATATAATTATTCCAAATTATGCAGAGTATAGAATACATACCAAGTAATCTTGATGAACCAAGTTCTTTAGTAAGAAATCTCTTATGTAAGTCTTTCCAAGAAAGTAGAGATAATATCATTAGAGATTAATGAGTCATTTTAGCACATGACACAGGAGTATACTATTGAAAGTATGAGACTAAGCAAAATCTAATCTAACTATGTACAAAATTTACAGATTTTCTAACCAAAAAGTTTTTTCATTGCTTTTCATTTAATTTTTTTTTATTGTGAAATTTTGAACTGGTCCTTTTAGGTGATCTTAATCATCCCTAATTCTAATATGTTCCTTTCAAAGTGATCTCTACTTAGAGATTTTGTGAAGATGTCAGCTATTTGCTTGTCAGTAGTACAAAATTCCATAGTGATCGAACCATTTTCATAGTTGTCCCTCAAAAAGTGATGTCTAACATCTATGTGCTTAGTTCTCTTGTGATGAACCGGGTTCTTGGTCATACTAATTTCACTAGTGTTATCACAAAATATGGGGATATAACCAACATCAATTCCAAAGTCCATTAATTGCTGTTTGATCCATAATAATTGAGCACAACATGAAGCAGCAACAACATACTCAGCTTCAACAGTAGATAAGGCCACAAAATTTTGCTTTTTGGTAGCCCAAGACACAAGACATGAGCCAAGAAACTGTGCCATACCTGAGGTGCTCTTTCTATCCATAAGAAATCCTGCATAATCAGCATCAACATATCCCATTAGATTGAAATTACTACCTTTTAGATACCATAGACAAAGGTTAGTGGTGCATTTTAGGTATCTCAAAATCCTTTTGACAGCAGTCAAGTGAGACTCATTTGGATTCGCATGAAATCTTGCACAAAGGCCTACACTGAAAATAATGTCAGGTCTGCTATCAGTGAGATACAACAATGAGCCAATCATTCCCCTATACAACTTCTGATCAACATATGAACCAGGTTCATCTATATCCAACTTTGTAGCTGTTGCAATAGGAGTGTCAATTTCTTTGGAATCTTCCATTTTAAACCTTTTAAGCAACTCTTTTACATACTTCTGCTGATGGATCATGGTTCCATTTGAATTTTGTTTAATTTGTAAGCCTAAAAAGAAATAAGCTCACCCATCATGCTCATTTCAAATTCACTCCCCGTTAGTTTAGCAAATTCTTTACTTAACTTATCAGTGGTTGCTCCAAAGATTATATCATCAACATATATCTGAACTACCAAGAGATCTTTACCTTTTTCTTTCAAAAATAAAGTATTGTCAATTTTACATCTCTTGTGGCCATGCTCAAGCAAACATTTTGATAATCTTTCATACCATGCTCTTGGAGCGTGCTTGAGCCCATAAAGTGCCTTGTCAAGCTTATACACATGATCAGGACATTCCTTGCTTTCAAATCCCGAAGGTTGCTTGACAAACACTTCTTCCTTTAGATAGCCATTGAGGAAGGCACTCTTGACATCCAATTTCATGTAAGCAGCAAAGGCTATGAAGAGTCTAATTGCTTCCAATCTTGCAACTGGACCAAAAGTCGCATCATAGTCTATGCCCTCCTCTTGACTATATCCTTAAACCACCAATCTTGCCTTGTTCCTTGTAACTGTTTCATCTTTATCAAGTTTATTTCTGAAGACCCATTTTGTGCCAATTACTGATCCGTCCTTGGGTCTTGGTACCAGATGCCAAACTTGACTTCTCTCAAATTGGTTGAGTTTATCTTGCATTGTATTCACCCAGTCTGTATCCTGCAAAGCCTCAGCAATATTTTTATGTTCAATAATAGATAGAAAAGCATCAAAAGCACAAAGATTCTTCAAAGAAGATCTGGTTTTGATTCTAGAGGTTGGATCAGTAATTTTGTTCTCAATGGGATGAGAACTTTGGTACTTATAAGGTTTCACAACAAGTTGGTTTCCCTTAGATGTTCCTTTAAAGCAAGCTCAGTCTTTCGCTACTCGTGTGACCCCGCCTCATGGCTTTCAGAAGGGCTTGTTTTGTTGCTGAGGAACTGGTTCATGGATAGGTTCCCTCATGGGTTGAGGATCAGATCTTCTTTGTTTAGTTCCCCCTGTCAGGTTGCCCTGGGTAGAAGGACCTGTTCCATCACCTGTTCCTTCCTTTGGTGCAGCTTCAGTCTGGGTTATGGTTTCATTTGAGTTTCTAACCAGCCCAATTGCTTCATCTTCATGTTCCTGTATCTCAGAAAGAATGTTAATTTTATCAAAAACTACATGTACACTTTCTTCTACACACATAGTTCTTTTGTTATAAATCTTGTAAGCTTTACTATGTAAAGAATATCCCAAGAACACTCCCTCATCATTTCTGGGATCAAACTTACCTATGGAGTTTATACCATTATTGTGCATAAAGCACTTGCATCTAAATGCCCTAAGATGGGATATGTTTGGCTTTCTCCCTTTAAGTAACTCATAGGGAGTCTTCTCTACAAGAGGTCTAGTCATGCACCTATTTATGATGTAACATGCAGTGTTCACAGCTTCTGCCCAAAAACTATGGGGCAGTTTACTAGAAAGAAGCATAGTCCTAGACATATCTTCAAGTGTCCTATTATTTCTTTCAACTACTCTATTTTGTTGTGGAGTCCTAGGAGCAGAAAAGTTATTATCTATGCCATGTTCATCACAAAATTCAGCAGATTTAGCATTCTCAAATTCAGTACCATGATCAGACCTAATTGATGCAAGTTGATTACCTAGTTGTTTCTGAGTTTTTCTGACAAACAGACTGAACATGTCAAATGCTTCATTTTTAGATGTTAAAAACAATGTCCAAGTAAACCTAGAGTAATCATCAACAAGCACCATCACATATCTCTTACCACCTCTGCTTAATGTTCTCATTGGTCCACAAAGATCCATATGGACCAATTACATTGTCCTGGTGGTGCTTACCACTTTCTTGCTTTTAAAAGAGGATCTTACTTGCTTCCCCCTTGCACAGGCCTCACAAACCTTATCTTCCTTGAACTTAATGTTAGGCAGTCCTATCACCAAGTCCTTGGAGACAAGTTTGTTGAGTTGACTTAGACTGGCATGTCCAAGTCTCTTGTGCCAAAGGAGGGGATCGTTATTCAACACACTTAAGCAAGTGAGTTCATTTTCTAAAAGTGTGGACAGATCTACAACATATATGTTGTTCACTCTTTTTTCCTGCAAAACTATCTTGTCAGTGGTAAGATTAATCACAAAGCATTTGGTAGATGTGGATGCTACCATGTTACCTCTATCACACAGTTGTGATACACTTATTAGACTGTACTTTAGTCCATCTATCAAGTAGACGTTCTCAATAGAATGAGAATTATTCTTGCTTACCTTTCCAGCCCCAATGATCTCACCTTTCTTCCCATTTCCAGAGGAGACATTACCTTCTTTAAGGTCGTCAAGTGAAAGGAACTGGTTCTTGTTTCCTGTCATGTGCTTTGAGCAGCCACTATCCATGTACCATATTTAACTGCTCTCTTTCACTTGGACCTGCAAAAAGAAATCAAGGCTTAGTCTTAGGAACCCAAATAAGTTTGGGTCCCTTTCTATAGGCAAAAAGATGAATTAAATTCTTTTTAGCCTAACTTGGTAGCCTATTTTTTCCTTGAACAAATTCTTTGTTCTTTTGACTTGCCTTTTCTTTTGCAGTGCATTCACTTTTATAGTGATCTGTTTTACCATAGTGTGTATAAATCTTGTTCTCAAGAAGTGTGAGGTACTTGCTTTTAGGATCCCATTTAGATACCAGGTTCCCAAAGCCAAGTCCTCTTCGGTTGCTACTATGATGTTCCTGTAGCCATGAAAGTGCATCGGAGGACCTGTTCCATTTACAAGTTCTGTCTAGCTCATGCTTGACCTTGCTTAAATCCTCCTTTAGTATTCTTACCTGCTCATCCCTTTTATACAACTCATTTTTTATTTTTCCTATATTTTCTTCTAGAGTGAGTTGTGTGTGATCAGTTGTCTTTTTACCTGTTCCTAGTTTCAATTTAGATTTTCAGATCTAAGGTCTAGGAGAATTGAGTCAAGTGCATGAACCTGGTTTTTTAAAACTGTCACGACCCAAAATCCCACCACAGGCGTCGTGATGGCACATAGTCTCTAAGACTAGGTAAGCCGATTTCAATAACATTTTAAAGCCATTTTTTTAAGTAATCAAAACTAACAGTGGAAATAATTATGATATACAACCTCCCAAGACTGGTAGTACTGAGTCACGAACTCTAACTGAATATATGGAATGATCACGAGGACCGAATATACAATACTGTTTGATTACAAATTAACAGTACAATAAAATGAAAAGACTCCAAGGGACTGCGTCGACCAAGCAGCTCTACCTTGAATCCTTACGATCCCGATGTAACTCTGCTCAAGTCCGATATCTCCAATACCTGGCTCTGCACAAAAATATGTAGAAGTGTAGTATGAGTACACCATGGTCGGTACCCAGTAAGTATCAAGACTAACCTCAATGGAGTAGAGACGAGGTACAGTCAAGACACTCACTAGTCTAATACCCTGTGCAATATAGCAGTATACAATAGTACTGAAAAATAACTAGCAATGATAACAACAACTCAACCAGTGATATAACAACAAGGCAACAAGAACATCATAATTATTGCTCAGGCAAATAAGGAACACAAGTACAATCAACAAGTTAAGTCCTTCAAATATAAATCCTTCATATATTATTCCTTAAGATAAATATCTTTCGAATATACTTCTTTTGAATAATTATCTTTCGAATATACTTCTTTCAAATAAATATATTTTCAAGCAAAAGTCATCATGTGACACCTCATTTCAAATCATAAAAATTACGGGT
The DNA here is from genome assembly GCF_000715075.1 of Nicotiana tabacum. Classification (NCBI taxonomy): domain Eukaryota; kingdom Viridiplantae; phylum Streptophyta; class Magnoliopsida; order Solanales; family Solanaceae; genus Nicotiana; species Nicotiana tabacum. The sequence goes on from NC_134098.1 coordinate 60,206,716, forward strand.
CTCGGCCCACTTTCATATTTTTCACGACACCTCGTGCCCATATTTCTATCACCATCACACGGACAACTCACGTGTCAATAATAAAATCATCATATTTTTCCCCGGCACCTCATGCCCATATTATTTTCATAACTGTACGGACAACTCACGTACCAAAATATCAATGTATATAAGATCGACAAGATCAATTTATTTTCAATAAAGTAAGGTTAAAATATTTAAATCAAGTAAGAATTAACAAAAGGATAAGTTTATTTTAGAAATCGTTTGAGAGAGGAAAAATGACACTTCCTTTAAAATAAAGCATTAGATAAACTACTGATTTGGATATAAAATTTATTAAATTAAACATACTGGAAATTTTCTTTTATTTAAAACAACTCAATCGTCAAAGACAAGTACAACCCAAAAATATAAATTCTCAAAGTCTCGTACAAAAAAGTCAAGGTCAACACAATACATCAAGAAATACAAAACACTTTATATTAAGTCAAATAATACATCACGAAAAATACAAGAATTTACAAATTACGGAAAAACAAAATAACCAAGGGCAAGTGTAAACATAGTCCCAAAATAAATATACAATCACAATAATGCCCCCGGGCCATCACAAATCAATTCCCGACATAGCCCCCCTTGTCTCGCCACATGTGCCATAGTAAAGTAAATGCCCGCCTTGTCTCGCCACACGTGCATAGTAATGTTCCCACCTTGTCTCGCCACATGCTCTACACGTGCATAATAATATTCCCACCTTGTCTTGCCGCATGTGCAAACCCACATATATATAAATAGCCCGCCTTGTCATGCCGCATGTGCATAAATCAATAGTAATAATAGCACGGCAGAAACCTCGTGCAAACACCCGAACATAACTCCCACAATATAATGTGCCAATATCACATCTCATAAATTGCACCTCAAGTGTTCAAATATTACAATATAGCATAAATTACACATCAAATGCTCAATTATTACAACTTATCACAGATTGCACATCAAGTGCTCAAATATTACAACTTATCACAATTGCACGTCAAGTGCTCAAATATTATAAATTATCACAGATTGCACATCAAGTGCTCAAATATTATAACTTATCACAGATTGCACATCAAGTGCTTAAATATCACAACTTGCCACAAAAATCAACAATACCTTATTTTTCATAGTAAGGAGCCCATGGCTCGACCATAATGTGCCCAAAAAAATCTTAACAAAATATCCGGAAGTGAACAACTCAACAAAATAATATTTCACATAAAAATCAAGGTGGCAATCACACCAAATCATCATGTAAAAATAATTTCAACAAACAAGGATCTAGGCATGACAAATAGAGGATTTAATGAGTGCCAATAATTTTCAATTTAATACATAAGGGCATCTAAGGATTTTTAATCAGTAAAATTTACACATATAAACCAAGTACGTACTCGTCACCTCGCGTACATGATTTTCAATTACACAAATTGCACATAAGACTCAATGCCTAAGGGGTAATTCCCCCAATTGAGGTTAAGCAAGACACTTACCTTTTTGAAGTTAGGCCGATATTCCAAAATAGCCTTCTTGCTTGAGTCGATCTCCGGACAGCTCAAATCTAGCCAAATTTATTGTATAACTTCATTAAAATTCATTAAAAACAATTCCGGATAATAATACGCCGACTTAAAAATTTATTCCTAAAAGTCAACAAAAGTCAATGCGGGACTCGCCTCTCGGAACCCGACATAATTTTCATGAAATCCGAACACCCGTTCCGATACGAGTTCAACCATACCAATTTTATCGAATTCCAATAACAATTCGACTTCCAAATCTTAAATTTTCGTTTTTGGAAGATTTTACAAAAATCTTGATTTTTCCTCCATTAAATCCAAATTAAATGATGGATTGAAAGACATAATCATGAAAATTAATCAAAACTAGATAAGAATCGCTTACCCCAAATACCCATGCAAGAATCTCTCCAAAAATCGCCTTCTACCGAGCTCCAAATTTGATTTTGAGTTATGAACTCAAACCCCCATTTTTGGGACTTCGCGTTCGCGACCATTGCTTCACGTTCGCGAAGGCCAAAACCCAACTGCCTCCAATCCTTCATCGCATTCGCGACCTCCTCGTCGCATTCATGAAGGCCAACTGTTTATGCCCCATAATTTCCTCTTCGCGTTCACGAACTCCTCGTCGCGTTCGTGATGACCAGCTGACCAACTTCTTCGCGTTCGCGTTCCACGCTTCGCGTTCGCGAAGGCCAAACGACCCCAGGCCCTAATCTTCCTTTCTTTTTCGCGTTCGCATTGCCTGGGCTGTGCTCGCGAAGGCTTGCCCTGCTCCTTTTTCGCATTCGTGTCCACAGCTTCGTGTTCGCGAAGGCCAAACCATCAGTCCTTCAATTTCCTCTTCACGAACGCGGGACTCCCTTCGCGTTCTCGAAGAAAGAAACCAGATGACAGAAAACAGTAGTTCAAAAATAGAAGGAAATGGCCCGTAGCCCATCCGAAACACACCCGAGGCTCCCGGGACCCCGTCTAAACATACCAACAAGTTTCATAACCTATCACGGACTCGCTCGAGGTTTAAAATCACATCAAATAACGCCAAAAATACAAATCGTACCATGAATCGAACTTATGAACTTCCAAAACTTCCAACTTCTAAAACTCGTGCCGAAACCTATCAAACCAACCCGGAATGACGTCAAATTTTGCAGGCAAGTCCCAAATAACATAAGAGAACTGTTTCAACTCTTAGAATTGTATTCCGACCCCGATATTAAAAAGTCAACCCCCGGTCAAACTTCCCAAAAATTCGACTTTTGCCATTTCAAGCCTAAATTGGCTACAGACCTCTGATTCACAGTCCGGACACGCTCCTAAGTCCAAAATCACCCAACGGAACTAACGGAACTGACAAAACTCTATTCCGGAGTCGTCTTCATATAGTTCCGACTACAGTAAAAATTCTAAGACTTAAGCTTCCATCTCAGGGACTAAGTGTCCCAAATCTCTCCGAATCATCCGTAAATCAAACTCGACCACACAAGCGGGTCATAATATATATATCGGGAGGTTGATCGAGACCTTAAGTCACTGAACGGGGCGTAAATTCTTAAAATGACAAGTCGAGTCATTACAAAAATAATATTTTCACTTACAGTTTCACTAACCCTAAGTTTCAGGTTTTTGCACTTAGCCTTTAAAATCACACATTCTTTAGACAACTGTTCCTTTTCATTGTTTACATCCCCATGTTCATCAATTAGTTCCAAAAGTAACTCACATAACCTTTCTTTAGACAACAATTTAATCTTATCTTTGAGATGAATTACACTTACCTCAGTTTCCTCATCAGATTCTCCAACGGCCATAAATGCTTGTTCATCCCCATCATCATCATCTGAGCTTTCATCCGAGCTTTCTCCCCAAGCAGAGACCATAGCCTTGGTTGATCCTTTGCTTTTCTTGGGTTGAACCTGTTCCTTCTTCCTATTCCCTCGTTCAACTCTTTCCTTCTTCCATTCAATTTCCCTTTGGGGATAGTTTTTGATGTGGTGATCGGTTTTTCCACACTTGTAGCATCCATCATTGGTTTACTTCTCAGGAACTTTTGATTTACTATAGCTTCCACTTCTTGAAGGACCCTTTCCACTCCTCAAGTATTTCTTGAAATCCTTAGTGATCATAGCCATTTCACCATCTTTAAGATCAGAACCTTCAGTGATTATGAGTGCCAGGCTCATTTCCTTCTTTGGTACATCCATTTTCATGGTTTGTCTCCTAAGTTCATAAGCAGTGAGATTTCCAATTAATTTATCCAGTGGGAGGGTGGCAATATTCTTTGATTCCTGAATGGCAGTAATTTTGCTCTCCCAAGTAACATGTAGAACCCTTGTCAATATTTTCTCGACTCTATCTTCTTCAGAAATAATCCTTCCAAGAGACTTTAGTTCATTTGTCAATGTAGTGAACCTTGTGTACATATCTTGAATGGTTTCTCCTTCCTTTATAGTAAAGTTCTCATATTGAGAATACAGTAGAGTTCCTCTGGACCTTTTCACATGAGGTGTTCCTTCGTGAGCTACTTGCAAAGTGTCCCAGATTTCCTTAGCAGTGGTACAGCTTTGGATTCTGCTATACTCATCTCGACCAAGTCCACAAACAAGCCACTTCTTGGCTTTGGCATTCTTCTCCCATTTCTTCAAGTCCTCAGCTGTGCAATTTGCTCTTGTCTTTGGTACCTCTACTCCTTCAGCATTTATCTTCATGGTAGCCAGCGGGCCATCTGTGATAATATCCCATAGCTCATAGTCTTCTCCTATAATGTGATCTCTCATCCCGTTTTTCCACCAGGAGTAGTACTGGCCGTTGAAGAGTGGTGGCCTAGCAATGGATTGCCCTTCCTAGTTTCCACGTAGTGCACTCATCTTGATATTCTCCTAAGGTGTTAGCCGTTTCAAGGATAACCTGATCTGATACTAATTGATATTTTATATGTCAATGTCATACAAGAGGGGGGTAATTTGTGTGGTGTCTAATTTTCGCGTACACTGATTATAGAGGGGCCTGGTTCTTCTAAGTGTTCTTTAACATACTATTGCTGAAATAGTAAATGCGAAAAGTAATGAACACAAGTATTTTACGAGGAAAACACCCGACTCAAAAGGTGAAAAAACCATGACCTACTACTCAATAGGATTTTCCCCAATATTTCACTAAATCACTAAGCCAAAATAGTATTTATAAAGACTCTTTGTAAACCTAAGGATTACCTCTAATCCCGTTGTGGCAACCAACCTCTAACTGTTGCGACAACTTCAAGTTAACTCTAAATTGAATACTCAGAGTACCTATTATAATTGCTTCTAGATAAAGCTGAAAGGTACAATTTGAAAACCACCTACTACAATTAAACTAGAACAAAAGACAGACATTTGGAACTGGTTCTTCTATCTGGTTCATGTAGCTTCAGGTTCACACACTTGAATCACACAAGAATTGCTTGCAAAATGCCTTGCTATTTTGCTCTCAACTCACGTTTAACTTCTGCTTTTGTGCGTACCTGTAGAATGAGAACATTCTGCAATATATAGAGTTAGTAGAATAAGAAACAACTAGAGTTCTAATGCTACTCTTACTTGGTAGAAGAGTTCTAGTTATCCTCAACTTCTAACTCCTCTCTTATCTTGGATAGTATTCTCTTTGAGTAAGGAGTTCTTCTCCTTATCAAATATGCAACCTTTTCGATCAAGAGATATCAAATATAACAAGTTAAGCTTATATTCTTCACGTGCATTCCTCATGCTCGTATCTGCCCGTGTCTGTGTACACAAGGGATGGATCTAGTTCATGCCTGAGCTTCCTTTGTCAATCTTCAAAATAAAACTTCACTTGGGCCAAAATTTTCCTTCCTTGTTACTGATTTGTGTGAATCAATTTTAGGTACCATAATGGAAAACAACAACGATCAACTCGAAAACATGCCTTTGGGGGATGTGGATGTTGGAGATGACCAAGTTGAATAGGTTCCTCTTGAACCTCAAGCAAATAGAAAAGGTAGGGCACCTCAAGACAACGTCCCAGTTCCACCTCCACCTCCACCAAGAGCAGCTCCACACCGGGTGTTGTCGAATGAAGGGTATGCAAGTGCCATTGTCCCGCCCCGCATTAGGGTGGGCAACTTTCAAATAACCAGCGTGGTACTCACTTTGCTTGAGCAACAAGGGTTCTTCACCGGTGCACCGGGTCAAAATGCATATAAACACTTAAAGGGGCTCATTGATACATGTTGGGGGAGCAACAAAACAAATGTCTCTAAGGACGCTTTGAGGCTAAGGCTTTTTCCCTTATCTCTATGGGGAAAAGCCTTAGATTGGTTGGAATGTTTGCCAAATTATTTCATTCATACTTGGATTGAACTAGCGGAGAAATTTATTTCAAAGTACTTCTCTCCCGGGCACATGGCCATTCTTCGGGATGAAATTCTAGTATTCAAGCAAGAGCCTAATGAATCACTACACGAGATATGGGAAAGATATAGGACAATGGTGAAAGAGTGCCCCAACAATGATATGATGGAAAATATGATTCAACAAACTTTCTATCAGAGGATCAATACCACCAACCAATGTGTAGTGAATCAACTTTTCGGTGGGAAGTTCATGACTACACCGTATATGGAGGTGTGTGATATTTTGGATGAAATGGCGGATACTTCATCGGCGTGGCAATCTAGAGCCAATGTCCCCCAAGGTGATACAAATGTGATTCTTCTTCATAAAGAGTTACATGACCATGGGCAAGCAATAGCTGAGTTGACAACCACCATGAACCAATTGGCAAAGGCTCAACTTCAACAAGTGCAAAATCCGAGGCAAGTCAATGCTATGGAGGGAGTCAATATGATGGTAAACATGAGAAGAATAGAAGTCCACAAGTGCAACAAAGAGTGAACAATTTTGTGCAAGATGATAGCGGGTTTGATCAACAAGATTCTTACAATGATCAAGATGAAGAGCTCCAATATGTGAACAACTTTCAAGGGAAAAGAAGTAACTACCAAGGCCCTAGTCAACAATAACGGAGACCTTCGAATAATTAAGGCAATTGGAATTTTAGTAACCAAGGTAATTGGAATAGTGGAAACAATCAAGGCAATTGTAGTGGAAGCAATAACCAAGGGAATTGACAAAATAATAATAATCAAGGCAATTGGGGAGGCAACAACCAAGGTGGGTGGAACAACAGCCAAGGAAATCGGGGGTCGGGTTTTTAAAGTCCCCCGATGTACCAACAACCGAGCAACCCACCTCCTTATCCTTCTCAAGGTCCTAGTTCCTCCAACAATGAAATGAGTCGTATTGAGAACATGTTCAAGCAAATGATGGAGAAGAATGCCGATTCCGATGCCCAACTTGCTTCACACAACACATCAATACGCAACTTAGAAGTGCAAATGGGTCAAATCTCTCAAGCTTTAAATTCTCATTCTAAAGGGGCACTACCAAGTGATACGGTAGTGAACCCGAAGGGTGGGAACACTACGGGGCATGCCATGGCTGTTACTACGAGAAGTGGAAAAGGTGGAAATGCACCTACCTCAAGCCAAAGAGAATTTATGGATGATGAGAAAGTGGTAGAAGAAGAGGAGATCCCGAACAATGTGGTGCAAGCAAATGATGAAGTGCGGATTGATATTGATGAAACGGTGGAAGAGAATCAAGAGGATGTGAACCTGTATAGGGATCATATGATTGACATACCGGGAATGGTAGTGCAAAAAGTTATGGCACCATTGCCTAAGCCACCTCCTCCCTATCCTCAAAGACTTACTGAGAAAAATGGCGAGAATCAATTCAAGAAGTTCATTGATATAATAAAGAGTCTCTCTATAAATGTGCCATTAGTTGAAGCCTTGGAGAAAATGCTTGGTTATATAAAATTTATGAAGGACTTAGTGACAAACAAGCGATCGATGAATTTTGAAACTATAAAAATGACTCATCAAGTGAGTGCAATTGTGCATTCAATGGCTCCCAAGTTGGAGGATCCCGGCGCTTTCACGATTCCTTGTACCATTGGGAGTGCCGAGTTTGCAAAAGCTCTTTGTGATCTTGGGGAAAGTATCAATGTTGATGCCCTATTCAGTTTTCAAGACTTTGGGAATTGGGCAACCAAGACCCACATCTATGAGATTACAAATGGCCGATCGCACCATGAAGAGACCATTGGGAGTAATTGAAGATGTATTGGTTTGTGTTGATAAATTCATTCTCCCGGAGGATTTTGTTATTTGTGATTGTGAAGTGGACTATGAGGTGCCGATTATTCTTGGTAGACCTTTCCTTGTTACGAGAAAGGCTCTTGTTGATGTGGAAGCCGGTGAACGAACTTTTCGGGTGGGTGATGAAAAGGTGGTGTTCCACGTGTGCAAATCTATGAGGCAACCGAATAGCAATGAAGTGTGTTCGTTCGTGGACTTGGTGACCGATGTGATTATTGATGATACAAGTGCAACGATTAATGTGGGTGACATATTGGAGGTCATTTTGCTAAATTTTGATGATGATGAAATGGATGGATTTATAGAAAGTATCAATTCTTTGCAAGGAATGGAGTCATATAGTCATGCACCTCAGAAACATTCATTGGATCTCGAAAATAGGAAAACTCCTCCAACAAAGCCTTCAATTGAAGAGCCTCCTATCTTGGAGTTGAAGCCATTGCCTCCACATCTCAGGTATGAATTCCTTGGCCTTTGCTATACTTACCAGTTATTCTTTCCTCTTGTTTGACTAACGTGCAGGTTGACTCTACATTGGCGGTGCTCCACAAGAGGAAGAAATCTATTGGGTGGACTTTGGCGGATATTCGGGGAATAAGCCCCGCATCTTGAATGCACAAGATTAAATTGGAGGAGGATGCCAAACCCTCCATTGAACATCAAAGGAGACTCAATGAAGACATGCAAGACGTGGTAAAAAGGAGATCATAAAGTGGTTAGATGTCGGGGTTGTATAACCCATTTCTGACATTTCGTGGACTTCTCCGGTGCAATGTGTTCCGAAGAAGGGGGCATAATTGTGGTCACCAATGATAAGATGAGTTGATTCCAACAAGAACGGTGACCGGATGGAGAGTGTGCATGGACTATCGGAAGCTAAACAAAGTCACAAGGAAAGACCATTTCCCACTACCCTTTCTTGACCAAATGCTTGATAGGTTGGCCGGGCGGGCGTTCTATTGCTTTCTAGATGGATATTCGGGATACAATCAAATCCTTATTGCACCGGAAGATCAAGAGAAAACAACCTTCACTTGTCCCTATGGCACTTTCGCTTTCAAGCGGATGCCATTTGACTTATGCAATGTACCGACAACGTTTCAACGGTGCATGATGGCAATCTTTACAGATATGTTAGAGGACTACTTGAAGTCTTCATGGATGACTTTTCGGTAGTCGGGGATTCCTTTGATAATTGCTTGGCAAATTTGGATAAGGTTTTGGCAAGGTGTGAAGAAACGAACTTGGTGTTGAATTGAAAGAAATGGCATTTCATGGTCGAGGAGGGTATTGTCCTTGGCCACAAAATTTCAAATAAGGGAATAGAGGTCTACAAGGCAAAAATAGAGGTGATTTCTAAACTTCCACCTCCAACATCCGTGAAGGGCGTGAGAAGTTTCTTGGGTCACGCGAGATTCTACTGGCATTTCATAAAGGATTTTTCCAAGGTGGTGAACCCCTTGTGCAAGCTTTTGGAGAAAGATGCTAAATTTCACTTCAATGATTATTGCATGAGAGCATTTGAATTGCTCAAGTTCAAGTTGACAACTACTCCCATTATCATCGCCCCGAATTGGAGCATTTCTTTTGCGCTCATGTGTGATGCTAGTGATGTGGTAGTTGGAGAAGTTTTGGGAAAACGTATCAACAAGATCTTTTATTCGGTCTACTATGCTAGTACGACCATGAATGATGCCCAAGTCAATTACACTGTGACTCAAAAAGAGCTCCTTGCCATTGTGTTTGCTATTGAGAAGTTCCGCCCGTACTTGATGGGTGCAAAAGTGATTGTCCACACGGATCATGCGGAACTTCATTACCTTATGAGCAAGAAAAATTCCAAAGCCCGGTTGATGAGATGGGTGCTTTTGTTGGAAGAGTTTTACATAGACATCAAAGACCGAAAAGGAAGTAAAAACCAAGTGGCAGACCACTTGTCTCGTTTGGAGGAGGAGGGGAGGCCGCATGATGGCCTTGAAATCAATGACTTCTTCCCCGATGAGCAATTCTTAACCATTTCAAGGAAAGAGGTGCCATGGTTCGCGGATCTAGCAAATTTTCCTGTAAGTGGGATCACCCCGGATGAGTTCTCTTCAAACCAAAGGAAGAAGCTCAAATGGGATTGTCAAGACTATTATTGGGATGAACCATATCTTTTTTGGATTTGTATGGATGGAGTGATTAGAAGATGTGTACCGGAGGAGGAACAAGTTGAAATTCTTGGGGCTTGTTATTCTTCGTCGTATGGTGGTCACCATGGTGGAGCAAGAACGGTGGCCAAAGTACTAAGTTGTGGTTTCTATTGGCCCACTCTTTGCAAGGATGCAAGTGATCTAGTCAAGTGTTGTGGTGAATGTCAAAGGGCCGGTGAAATATCAAAGAAAAATGAAATGCTCCTCACCACCATTTTGGAGATTGATATTTTCGATGTGTGGGGTATTGACTTCATGGGACCTTTTGTGAGTTCTACTAGAAACACCTACATCTTGGTCACGATTGATTATGTGTCTAAATAGGTTGAGGTCGTTGCTCTACCCAACAATGAAGCAAGAAGTGTGGTGGCATTTTTGAAGAAGAACATCTTCACAAGATTTGGTACTCCGCGGGCTATCATACGCGATGGGGGGTCGCATTTTTGTAACAAAGCTTTTGAAACCTTGCTTAGCAAGTATGGTGTCACTCATAAAGTTACAACTTCCTATTACCCTCAAGCTAGCGGTCAAGTGGAAGTCTCCAACCGGGAGATAAAGAGTATTTTGTCCAAAACTGTGAATGCTAACTCGACGGATTGGTCCAAGAAACTTGATTATGCTTTATGGGCTTAAAGGACGGCTTACAAAATACTTATCGTAATGTCTCCATACCGGTTGGTGTTCGGAAAAGCCTGTCATCTTTCGGTGGAACTTGAGCACAAAGCCATGTGGGCTTTAAAGAAGTTGAATCTTGAGTGGGATGTCGCCGCCAACTTAAGGGTGGCACATTTGAACGAGTTGGATGAGTTCCGGTATCATGCATACACAAGTTCTAACTTATACAAAGAGAAGATGAAATATCTTCATAACAAGTGCATTTGGAACAAAGAGTTTAAAGAGGGTGATCTTGTGTTGTTGTTCAATTCGCGGTTACAGATATTTCCCGGAAAGTTAAAGTCTAAATAGAGTGGCCCGTTTGAGGTTGTGGGTGTGACACCCTTTGGTGCTTTGGACTTGAAGAATAAAAATGATGAGGTGTTTAGAGTCAATGGTCACCGAGTGAAGCATTATCTGGGAAAAGTTGGTGATGGCTACGTCGTGGCAGTAATTCATTTCAAATGATGGTAATCTGCGTCGTGCCGCGATGTTAAATCAGGCGCTTCTTGGGAGGCAACCCATGTTTCTTTTTCTTTAGATAGGTATTATTTTGTGCTAACTGGTTTTGAAGTGTGTTGCAAGAGCTGTGCTCAGAAAAATTGGCTAAGTATGGAAAACGTGCGGACCACACATGTATTATGCGGACCGTACAATTTTGAATGCTACAACAGAAGTCAACTGCGATCGCACAATTCTCGTGCGGACCGCACAAACTGATATGGAAAATTGCAAACTCTCTGAAGTTTGTCTGTCAAAGAAATGGTCAAAGTGTGGCTGCACAAGAAAATCTGTGGTTCGCACCAAAACTTGCGGTCACACACATAATTCTACGAACCGCAGATCAACGGAGGAAAATTGAACAACAGGTAACAGAGTGCGGACCACAGAAGGAATTATGCGGCCGCACTCCTCTCTTGAACCCTTAGCCAATCCCGTATAGTATAAATAGTAGCCCTAAGGCTACTGTTGAGACTTTACACTCTCTGAGAAATTAAAACAAAGGTTAAAATCTTGCACACTACTGAGTCAATTATCTACCACTTAATTGAGCATCTTTGATCATTCCTTAACACCACTTCATTACTGGTATGTTAAAATCATTTCTAAAATTCTTCAATTTTCTTAGTTAGTTTATAATTTATTAGTTATTTTAGACCATTTGTCAATTTCATATCTATGAGGGGTGTAATTTATGCTAGGTAAACTCCTAGTTGCTATTTGGGGATGGGTATTTGGTTTATCATGTTTAATTGCTACTACCATGCCCAATTTGTGTAAAAGATTGAAACCCTATAGGACTGTGCCCGATTTAATTTTGAAATATACGGCCGCACAAGGAATTGTGCGGTCAGCAGAATTATGTGCTTAGGGCATTTGATTAGGCAAAAGTGCAGGCCGCACTTGAAATTGTGTGGTCCACAGAAATTCAAGCGCGGCCGCAGAAAAGTGTGTACGACCGCAGATCAGGGAATTCTCTGTCTTTAGAGAGTTGCCATTTTTAAAGGTATTCACTGTGCGGCCGCACTCAAAAATGTGCGGTCCACACTTCAGATGTGTGGTTGCACTAAAAATTGTGTGGATCGCAGTTTCATCTCTGCAACAACACTTTCAAATTGTGCGGTCCGCACAACCCAACCTGCAGATGCACAAGCAATTGTGCGGACCGCATTTCCCCACCCTGCAACATGTTTTGTTCTATGACTTTCTGTTTATCTGCAATTGAATTAGAACTGACTCCTGCTGCTGTTTGTTACAGAAAATGGTTAGATCCCGTGGACGTGGTGATACATCAAAGGGGAGGGGTGAACCTTCCAGAGGCAGAGGCAAAATCAATTTACCCCTCGCCCTCCAAATAATACTCAATAAGAAATCCACAACAGACCGACGAAGACAGCCCGAGCCCTCCGAATCAAGTTCATATGCCCCGTCTAAGGGAAGTATCGGAGGGCAACTCAGTGCAAGAGCGGCCTGTTGTGCAATCGAAGCCACAACTGCTTCAGGACTGATACCAACAGAGAAACGAGCCTAACTCTTCTGAGAGCACTTTTGAGGGGTCGGAAGGTAACAATCAGGTTTCGGAACCTTCATCTACACATGCCCCCGATACACCAGCTACTAAAGTGGATGTGGATGAGATCCCAGATGATGGCTGAGGGGGTGATACCAAAGTTGCCGGCCTTGAGAGATTGAAGAATAAAGAAATTTGGGAAGATAGGTTCGGCGGTCTAACTGCATTCAATGGTTTCCGAGAGTGGTGGCCGTCGAGATCGCTCACTCTTGAGCTTCAGTTCTTGTTGAAAGATCTTGATAAATACAACCCGGTGGTGTTGAGACAATTCCGAGAGCGGAAGGGGTGGACATGGTTCACTAAAAGTGTGGTAGATGCCAAAGAGTACCTGGTCCGGGAATTTTACGCCAATGTGGCGCACATAAAGAAGGGGACCAAAGTGACGAAAGTGGGGAATCTGAAACTGGGGTTTGACCAGAGCACCTTGAACACATATTTAGGGTTGGAGGATGTTGAGCCGGTGCAATACTTGGAAAAGCTAGCTATGGGCGATGCATCTCGCCCATGGCTAGCTGAGATTCTGGCAGCTCTGGGACCACCACCACCATGGATCATAGCAGGGGCTCCTATTCAGCGGAACACCCTAAATTTTGAGGCAAAGGGATGGCAGACGTTTATGTGTAGCAGAATATACCCGTTCCAAAATGAAACAAATCTCCCAATCCCGCGGGCAGTGCTAGTTGCCTCTATCATGGCCGGGTACCCAATCAATGTAGGTGTCGTGATGTCGGCTAATATGTCTTTGGTCACCAGGCAAGGTGACACCTCCTACCCATATCCCAACACTATCACTGAGTACCTTACGGATATGGGGGTAGAGCCGAGGGATTTTAATACCAAGGTGCGGGCGAAGAAGCCCTTCTCATGGTATTCTTTCACGGGTGGTGAGAAAAAGGGTCAGCCGACTACTACCGCAGGCCAGTCTGATGAGCCTTCGATGGTAGCTGCAAAGTCAGCCGACATGCCTTGTACTTCAGCAGTGCCTTCTACCAGTGCAGCTTCCATGCCTCCACCTCCTTCAACATCAGTTCCCCCCACCTCGACTTTAAGGCTGGTGCCTATGCCCACTCATCCACTATCTGCGCTGCGAGTCTCCTAAACACTGGTGAGCCTCAACAACTGGATGCAAATAGGTACTGCAAAGCTGTCTCACTTATCCAGTGTTGTTGCAGCACAGTCATCCACCCCGGCACCCCTGATTCCTCCAACAGTGGAGGACACATTGAAGAAGATCTTGGAAAACCAAACCACCATCATGAACACCTTAGTAGCACATAGATCAGTGATTGAGGAGCTGGGGAAGCAGGTAAAAAAAATGAGGAAATCCCAGGCGTCCAAGAAATCAGTTGACAGGTTGAGGAGAGAGGTGACCAAGATAGCAGCAGCTGGTGAGCTTCCATTCGATTTGCTCATAGGGTCAGACCCACCAGCATCAGCAGCTCCATCTGTTCCAATGGCACCAGTTGGCCAGTCTGAGGAGCCAGACATGGCTACCGACACTGCTGAAGTAGTGCGACATATGTTCACCCTCCCAGTTACTCCCAGAGCCGAGGATGATGAGATCCAGTTAGAGGAGACTGAGGGCGGCGACGCTGCTATAGACACAGCCACATAGGGAGTCCTCTTCACTCTTACCCCTCTTTATTCTTATTTTGTTAAGCATTGGGGACAGTGCTTACTTTTATTCGGGGGGTGGAGTTTATTGGATATTTGGAAGATTTGACATTTGGTTTGTAATAACTGTTTAATTTAGTAGCTTCTTTTTAATCTAATAGCTTCTTTTTAATCTAGTAGCTTCTTTTTATGTTTGAGTGGACAATAAGCCTTTGGTTTTATTAATGTCACTGTTCTTTCCAAAGGTAGTTTTTGTGTGAACTGGGTGACTCTTCCCAACGATGGATGGTGTGACAACCTTCTTAACGGATTGAGTCCGTTTTTGGTGTTTAGATAAGAATAGTAGTAATAAAGAATAAAAAGACCTAATTGAGTCAAGCTCGAAGAGTCAGATATGCTTCACTTGGTACCAACACACTTAACTATATGCTTATGGTTAGAAACAAGTTATTTTTTTTGGAACGAAATAGCTCTAATTAGTGACCCTGGGACTCTTGTGTTGACTTAGGCAATCATCGAGTGGTTTAGTCGAGCCATAGTGATTTTCAAATCTTGATTATGGTCGTTGTGGTCCCTCGACTCTATCCTTTTTAACAATTCAGCTGCGTGAGAGGTGAGATATTTTTGTTGCAAGTCCAAGTACCCGTGAAAATGGTCTAGAACTTGCCCCGAATGTGTTTCTAGGCAAAATTTTAAGTTTTGCTTGGCTTGAGAAGTGATTGTATGCTCTCCTTGACCCGCTTGAAAATTTTTGTAGCCCACCAATGTTGTTATCCCTAGTCAACCCATTTGAGCCTAAAACCCTTCTCATTTGATCACTATGTTACAAGCCTTTACCAGTTCTGTCATGACCCTCTCTTAGCACCCGAGCTTTCCTTAACACTCTTGTGAAATAATTGGCTGAAAACATAAATTTGGGGGAGAGACGAGGAGTTTGAAAAAGGTATCAAGGCACAAAAAGAGAAAAGAAATGAAGAGAAGAAAAGGGTAAGAAAAAGAAAGAAGAACAAAAATAAAAATGCAAAAAGAAAGTGAATAAGTTGAAGAGTTAAAGGGATTTCAAAGAATAGTAATGATGCAAGGCATGGAGAAAACAAAGAAGGAAAAAATGAATATCATAACCAAGAAGGAGTGAAGCTAAGTCTCTCCAATCCCCATATGGAACAGAGAATGCCTCAAAAAGTTGGCAAAGCATGAGCCGATAAGAGAAAATGGAGTGCTTAAGGAAAGATGAACCCATTCTATCATAGCATATCCAACCTTAGTCAAAAAGCCTTCATTGCATTGCGAAAAAGCCCTACGTGATTTCAAGTCATGCGAGCTTACATTATTGGTGATTTACATGAGGGGCAAGCATATGGTACTTAGAGTCGTACTTGTGACATTCCTTTAAGAGAGATGAGTGAACCTTTCACAAATTTTTGAATTGAGTGCTACATTCTTTAGTAAGTTATGCTAACGGAGAGTAGAGGAGGAGGAGTTTGGGATCCATAATGACCTACATGAAAGAGCGAGATTCCTTGATGAATAAAGTCAACTCTTAATGCTCAAGTGTCACATTAGAACTATTTGCGCTTAAAAGCTCAACTCATCGCCTTGTTGATAATTCATAAGTGTTGTGGGTAATTGTTAGTCCCAATTGATGTGTGATTGATGAATCTTTGATTAGCTGGAATAGCTCTTAACTTGTGGAGGTAGGAATTACTTTATTTGCTTGAGGACAAGCAAAAGCTTAAGTTTGGGGGAGTTGATAAGTGGGGATTTTGACTACTTATTAGCGCCTTTTAGCTTTTGTTTTAGTCTAAAAGTGTTTAATTGTGTTCCCAAAAACTGATGAAATATGTTTAATTGCAGGAATATTGGAAAATGAGCCTCCAAGATGAAATCCTACTCAAGAAGGAGTGATCTAAATTCAAAGACAAAAACAGACACAAAAGCTTAAAGTGTGGACCGCAGAATATCATATGCGGCCATAGATTGTGCAAAAGAACTTATCAGAGATATGTGAGAAGTGCGGCTGCGGAAGCTAGGCAAGAACAAAAGTTCAGAGAACCTATCAACGGATGTGCAGACCGCACAATTATTGTGCGACCATAGAAGATCAGGTATGCGGCCGCAGTTGCATTTGTGCGGTACGCAAAAGAGCCATGTGCGGCCGCACTAAAAAATGTGTGGACCGCAGAAAGAGAGAGATGCGGCCACGGTTCAGAATTGTGCGGCCAGAAGATTCCAATCCCGTCAGGTTGAAGCAAAAGTGCGGACCGCAAATGGAATTGTGCGGCTACAGAACCTTCGAAAAGGCATTTTTGTCCGAAAATTTGGTTCTGTCTAAAATAGAAGAGTTTCACTTTTGTCAAGTTTTGACATCAACAGCTACAGTAGATGTTTCCTTTTACTCTTTTTAGTAGTTTTTGCAATTTTGAGCTTTTTGAACATTGATTTCATTATTTTAATTATCAATATGGGTTTAATTATCATTTCTTCTTATTTCTTCCAATTTAAGCATGAGTAGCTAGATTCTCACTAGGGTTGTGACCCAACACTAGTGTGTGAACTCAATGGGTGTTTGATTTATTGCTTGTTTATGGTTGGGTGTTGATTATATAGCCTAGTTTTTGCTTTAATTTGAAGAATTAATGGTTGTAAATATTATTTTATGCCTATTTGACTTGGTCTCTACTTGAGAAAGAGAGATTTAGTCTAGAAAAACTTGGCTAGCAAGAAATTGGGTCAATCGAGAGATTGATAAGCCCAATTAAAGGATTGAACCTAGAGATAATAAAACCCGACTTGAGCTTATTATCAACTACTTTGTTCAATACCCATTTGAACTTGAAAAAGCCAAATTGGGCAAAATCACTCTTTGACCGAGAGGTATCGAGTGAGTACTTGAGTGTTGGTAGCTATAATACACCCCGACCAATAAAACAAGCTTTAAGACTTACAACCCATGAAGCGAACACCTAGGTGAAAGCCATAGCCTTAGGCCTTTTATATCATTTGAAAAATAACCAAAACTAATTTCCTAGTTTAAATTATTAGTTTGTAATCTTAGTTTAAATTAGACCTAGAAACAATCCAAGTTTGTGGAAGTGCAATTTAAGATAGTTCATACTCATACACTGCAATTTATACTCCTAAATCTCATGTATAGCCCCCTGTGGTATTCGACCCCGACTACTTGTTAGGTATTACTATTGCAATCGACCGTTTCATAATCTTGAATTGAGGTGTGAACTTGGACGAGATCAGGGGCTTCAGCTGACATGAACCATATGCAAGAACTCGACCCTCCTGCATCAATACACAACCCAAGCCAACGTGTGAAGCATCACAATACACAATATACATCCCCGAACCGGAAGGCAACACTAACACTGGTGTTGTATTCAAAGATGTCTTAACCTTCTGAAAGCTCGCTTCGCAATCATAGGACCATCGGAACAGAGCACCCTTCTAGATCAATCTAGTCAAAGGTGCTGCAATAGATGAGAAGCCCTCCACAAACCGACGATAATAACGTGCTAACCCCAAAAACCTCCTGAACTCGGTCGCTGTGGTAGGACGAGGCCAACTCTAGACTGCCTCGATCTTCCTGAGATCCACCTTAATTCCGTCACCTAACATAACATGTCCCAAAAATGCCACACAATCTAACCAAAACTCGCACTTGGAGAACATAGCATATAACTTCTATTCCCGCAAGGTCTGAAGCACAATTCTCAAATGTTGCTCGTGCTCCTCCATACTACACGAGTAGATTAATATGTCATCAATGAAGACAATGACAAATGAGTCAATATATAGCCTGAACACTCGGTTCATCAAATCCATAAACGCTGCCAGGGTGTTGGTCAAGATGAAAGACATCACTAGAAACTCATAGTGGCCATATCTAGTCCAGAAAGTCGTCTTCGGAACATCCGAAGCACGAATCTTCAACTAATGATATCCAAATCTTAAGTCGATCTTAGAGAACACCCTGGAACCCTAAAACTGGTCAAACAAATCATTAATACGCGGTAACGGGTACTTGTTCTTAATGGTAACTTTATTCAACTGGCGGTTGTCGCGCCTCTTTTTCTCTCGAAAGCGGGTTTCAAAGTGTGATAACTCTTTTAAATGGGTATTAAAAGTGAAGATTTGCCACCTAATGATTTTAAGGTGTGTTAGGGTACCTATTTGCGAATAGCTCTGTTTAACTAGTATGTGTCACCAAATATGTGGTAAGGGCTGAAATTACCTCAAAGAGAAGGTGTTAGGCACTCTTCGAGGTCCACAACTATGGGTCCCGACCAAAATTTACACTATGTGATATTATTGGATTATAGTTGTCTGATGTGATCATGTAAGTGAGGGAAGACAGGGAATTTAAAAGTTCCATTATGATGTAAACAAGTGTAAAGAAAATCGCACAAGAATTAAACTGTATATAAATAATCAGTACAAGTCATTAGAGGTTACAAGATACAACTTAATTATTCTAAGTTCAAGAGACACAGTGCGAACGATAAACACATAAAGGAGAGGGGGTCCTAAGTTTTTTAGCCTAAAGGCTAAAGGATCACCCCGTGCAACATAAATAATACTTCACAACACCCTTAAGGTAAAGGTTGCTCATATTATTCAGCGGGCACAAACTATCATCTCCTGCTACCCAATTACTATGTTAAAGTTGTTTACCTTAAGCGCTCTATAATTCAATTCTAAATCGTGTCCTATGCATGCACTACCCGTCCCATGTCTATGGTAAAGACAACAAATAGCTCAAGTTAGCCTCGATACATAAGCAACAAACGTACGCGGGCACATTCTTATATTAGGCAGTAGACAGTTTCAGAATTAAGATGTGTTAGAGTCATTAAGTCCTATAGACATGGCTTCTATGTGATTCAAATTTCAAGCATCCGACAAGCAGTGCTATTGTTTGCAGATTATAGGTATTACAAACCCTATAGGCGCGACCTCTAAATTGTTTACGCAATGAAGCAGTAAAACCATTTAAAAAAACTCAGAATCACCAACGTTTGATTTTTATAGACATGCTTCCTAGGCGAGTAATGGTATCCTATAGGCAGGATTTCTAATAGTTGGTATATGAACTCGATTTTATCATACTTTTTCCTATAGGCATGTCATCTAAGTGGGCAGTATAATGAAAGCAACATAAGCGGTCGAATAATTAATTAGTTAAAACCCTATAGTCATGGTATCTAGATGAGCATTATCAAAGCCGTGCATTATTGTATCATATAGGCATCCTGTCTAATGGTTAAGAAAGGCGTTTGATTCATATAAACATGTTGTCTAAAGCGTTCATCAATAGACATGGAAACAGGTACAACATTTATTCAAACCAACATGCTTTTGGATAGTGTAATGGTATTAGACAGGTTAAGTGAAGTGTGTGTTTTCCTATAGGCACGGTTTCTATTAGTGTACAGAATTAAAGCACGTTAAACAAATAGTAGGCAAAGCACAGAAATCCTATGGACGGATTTTCTACCCATTTAGGCGGAATTTAAAGTATACCTGCTTCCCCCATTTCACTAATTCCCCAATCGTTTGTTTACAAATTATTACAGGCCCAGATAATGAATACAAATACAAATATTGCACAAGGAACAACTGCAAGCCCAAGAAGAGGCCCAAACGAAAGTAACACATTACTGCATGGGCCTTCAACAGACTCTTTCACTCGAATAGCAGGCCCAGATCCAAACACATCTCAAAACAGGAGAGTATGTCCATTTGGCACAACCTAAAGCCACACATGATCATATCAAGCCCAACAGTTATAATATTGACCACTTAACCAAATAAGTTAATGGACCACACATGGAAATCAACTAAACAACCCTGAATCAATACCTCATAGAGATAGGATTGTGTGGCATTTAGTAGGATTCATAAACACATTGGCATTTCAGCAGCAAGAGTGACATGATTGATTAAGCAAAGAACAGGAAACTAGGAGAATCAATAGACTTAATTTCTAACATGGTAAATGACAACATAGGTTAAATCATTAAGCAGGTGATAACATGCTGAAGATAGACATAACACTAGGAGAGTTAGGGAGACATGTCCATTTGGGGTTAACAGGGTAAACATACTAGACACATACGAGATGAACATGCTAAGCTTTTCCAGAGTAAGTTCAGAATAAAGCATGATCCATAGTTAGCCCAAAAGGATTTTAAAACCTAGGATTCTAAGTCATGAAGGTCAGACAGAGTCATGATCAGGAAATGGAAAATAGGCAAGCAAGAAATCAATAAGAAGCCTAATCATGCTGAGTATAACACAAAGACCTCCAAGTCCAAAGGTGTCATGGCAGGAAGACATATTATCTTAAGGTTAAATTGAACAAGCAGAATCAGAACTTAAGCCAATCGACTATGCATGATCATGGTAACTAAATACATTGGGATTCAATTAGAAGCATAAGCAATACCAAAGAATGCAGGATCAACCAAACACCACATTACAGTTCAAAACAACAAAGCAACAGGCTTGGTTAAAACATTGCGACAATAATAGGGTTCATGTAAGCAGGTAAAAGTAGAGTCCGCATAAAGGAATTATCAGGAGAAGTTCATTAAAGTAAATTCTATATAGGAGATGATTCCTTAAGAATTTTAGTGCTAGAATCCAAGACAATGCATGAGAAAAACTCACAATAAACAATAAGTGATCAGAACAGCAGAGCGGACTTAAAGACATACAGAATCACTCAAGTTAAACATACTGAGCATACATTGAAGTTTAAAGTCCAGGCAGGTTGTGACACTAGTAGATTCAAAACTGCATAATAGCTTCAGAGCAAGTAAAATCGCCAATGAAAATAACACAATATTGAAGTCGTATTGGTTCACAAAATTCAAACAACATGGATATGCAGAACACAAGCAAAGAAGATAGTATTGCAAGAGTCAAGATACTTACCAGTTTGCATATTCAACAAACAAAATAGAAGAGAAGACTAAGTGTCAGCAACAGGTTGAATATCAGCAGCAAAAAGAACAAACCAAAAGACCCAAATCCTAGCGCGTCAGAGTTCACAGGAGCTTCACATGAGCCCTGAGCAGTGCTCGAATTAGGGAGGTCGATAAAGGGGATTCTAGTGTCCTGGCTTTCGGACGGCCACAATTAAGAGTGCAGAATAGTATAGAGACTGTAAGAGTAAGAGAACAGTAGTCGTAGCAATAGTTGTTAAGGCTTAAAAGGGGAATGGGGAAAGGGGTTTATATAGTAGCAAGCTTGAACGAACAAACAAGGAAATATAATCAACCAACACGAAAAAGAAAAAATACATCTCATGCATACTTAAAATAACAGAGGAAGTAAGATCTCCGAACCTCTACTGAGAAGATAGGACTGCCACCATCTACCCTGCCCTCCAGCTGAAATATGGTAAAGTCCACCCCGTGGGGCTCCAATACTCTCATGTTGTGCAGTCTTTCCCTGCAACGATCAATAAAGTCTTGGGGGTCCTTATGTCACTCACCGCCAAAGGTACAACTGGCTTCTGTGGCTATCAATAAAGTCTATAGCCTGGTCCATCTATCCAATAGCTTCTGCAACTCGCCGGTCACGGCTGGTCTGGGCTCTAGTATAGCCGCTGCAACTGGATGAGCCTCGCCCACAGGTAGTGGACCCCGGAAGTAGCATTCCCTGGAGCCTGAGCGGTAGGGGTCTGTGCTCACCCTCCTGCCTGAGATGTGGTTGGATCCGCTGGAAATAAACTAGCCTGCATTATAGAGTCCATGAACCGCAACATACGACACATGACCTCCTAAAATCTAGGTGCGATCATGAAATTCGCCGGGACCCGCTCAGCTGCAGGTACCTCGCCCTGCTCATCAATAACAGGATCCTCCATTGGATCCATTGGTGGCACAACAGGAGCA
Source organism: Nicotiana tabacum (assembly GCF_000715075.1). Classification (NCBI taxonomy): domain Eukaryota; kingdom Viridiplantae; phylum Streptophyta; class Magnoliopsida; order Solanales; family Solanaceae; genus Nicotiana; species Nicotiana tabacum. Next base: position 60,228,948 of record NC_134098.1, read on the forward strand.
AATCTAGGACGCCATCATCCTCTAGCAGGAGCTGGAGCCCTCTCTCGGCCTCTGCCTCGGCCTCTAGCAACATGGGGAGCGGCTCCTCCACCGCCGGGTACATCTTCCGCGCGCGTTCTTACCATCTGTGAAAGAATAAGAGAAATATACTTAGCACCATATCAACTACACGATAGGAGATGAAGAAAGAGAAGTTTCCTAACACCCTATAGCCCCTAAAAGATAAGTACGGACATCTCAGCACTAATCCGCAAGACTCTATTAGGCCCGCTCATAACTTGTGAGACCTATGTGAACCTAGTACTCTGATACCAAACTGTCACTATCTAATTTTCACTATAGGCCATGATGGTGCCCAACGTCGCCCCTAGACAAGCCAACGGTAAACTATCTATATAATTGTTCATTATAATATTTTTAAAGTCATTGATTTTATTTAATAAGAGAACGATTAATAGGTGATTGTAGTAATGTAAAGCATGAAATAAAGGAAAGAGTGAAGTAGTTAATTTAATAATCAAAGATAAAATATCTACTAGAATCTCCTAAAATTCGGTGTCATAAGTGCATAAGCAAACTAGTAAAATATACAAAACCTCCTATACCACTGTCTGGAGTAAGATAGACAGAAAATTAAATACAACAAGAAGAGACTTCGGGCACTACAAAACGGGCATAGAAAGCAGCTCACCACTAAGTCTCCGGTAGCGGGGGTACACGCCTGAATGGCCGCTATATGCACCTGCCTCAGATCCTGCACGATTAGTGCATAAGTGTAGCGTGAGTATATAAACAATATGTATCTAGTAAGTATCTAGTCTAATCTCGAAGAAATAGTGACAAGGGGTCGATATCGACACTTACTAAGGGTCAATAAATAAAATGCAGAAATAATGGATATGCATGGAATACATCGGTAATAAGGAAATAATGAGCAATAAATAAGTGGTTCTTTAACTAAAATTCAACTAGAATCTCCAACTATCACATACTAATTTCAACAAATAAGAGCCATCAAGTAATTATAAATTCTTATGTCATGGAAGAAATATCAAGTATAATCAGACTTCGAGCAATATCACGCACGATTTATGCTGAGGTCGTACGTCCCGATCCAGAATAGTGTGTACACTACCGTGGGTCGACCGACATAAACCATAGATGCATCTATTATACTGCTGAGGCGTTCAGCCCGATCCACAGGAAGAGAGAATACTCTTCGAATTTCGATTAACGGCTACTACATAAGAATAATACTCATGGAAGGTATAATTTTCACCAACGGTCAAGTAACTCGCCAAAATTCAAAGTAATGAAGCTTAGTCTTTACAAATCCTTTATACAATATCAAACATAATTTAAGAAATTAAACTAACAAGTTGAGTACAAATAATACATGGTAGAGTCCTAAAACTACCCGGACGTAAGCATGATTTGTTTTAACTACGTGCGGACTCTCGTGACATCGTGCACACGTAGCACCCACAAGTATTGGCAAATAATCATTTATAGCATCTACGGGGGAAATTCCCTCTTACAAGGTTAGGCAAGAGACTTACCTCATTTTCAAGTTCTGTTCCCGATCCACAGTTCACACTAAAGCCTCAAATTGGTGCCACGCAATCTGAAACTAGCCAAATATTGTATAAATTAATCAATATATGCTCAAAAGTTTATAATTTAACTATTAGAGCAATTACACAACCCAGATTGGAAGATTCTTAAAATTCACTCCCCGGGCCCACATGCCCGAATTGCGGAAATTTTTGTAAATAAAAGTTACCCATAACCTCACAAACCCAAATATATAATTTTTAATTAATTCCATAATCATTTTCGTGGTCTAATCTCATTTTTATCAAAATCTAGATTTTCAACTAAATTCTAAAATTTGCACAATTTACATGGTAAATTCTACCCATAATCTAAGTATTAAACTCACATTGGGTAGGAATTTACTTACTTTATGATGTTAGATGAAAAAATCCTTCCAAGAGCTCCAAAATCGGCCAAGGGAAATGAAAATGAGAGAAAATGGCTTAAGTCCCGTTTTTAAAATAAGTCTCTACCCAAGCATTCCTTCTTCGACATCGCGAAAAGGGCCCCGCGATCGCAAAGGCAAAATTCTGCCATGCCCAGAAAATGTTCTTCGCGAATGCGCCAAGAGCCTCGTGATCGCGAAGGCTATCCATTCCTACCCTTCGCGAACGCGAGCTCCTCTTCGCGAACACGTAGAGTAGTAGTCTGACCCCTCCCCAACTGGCTTTCCACTACGCGATCGCGACGCATTGTACGTTAACGTGAAGGTCAGTGGCCCAAAGCCTCACGAACGCGATCCCTTTCTCGCGAACGCGCAGGGCAAAAATGCCACTAGTCTCATTCCTTCATCGCGAACATGACCATTGCTCGGCGTTCGCGAAGAAGGAAACCAGAACAGCAAATTTCTAGTGTTTCCGACTTAGCTCCATGCAGTCAGAAACACACCCGAGCCACTCAGGACCCCGTCCAAATATTCTAACAAGTCCATAAACATAATAAGACCTGCTCGAAATCTTGAAACACGTAAAACAACAACGAAACTAAGAATCACATCCCAAAATCAAATTGGATCAACTTATGAACTTCAAACTTCTAAACTAGCTCTGAACGCGCCAAATCATACTTAGACTACTCAGAATGTTACAATATTTTCCGTACTAGTCATAAATTACCATACGGACTTATTCCCAAGGTCGGAATCCCAAACGGACCTCGATAACACGAAGTCTATTTCAAACCAAATTTAAAGAACTTAAAAACCTTCAATGCACCAACTATCAACATTAAGCGTCGAAACGCTCCCAGATCATTCGAAACCCGATCCAAACACACACCCAAGTCCAAAATCATCATACGGACCAATTGGGACCATCAAATTTCGGTTCCGAGGTCGTTTACTAAAAATGTTGACTCAAGTCAAAATTGGCCATCTTAGGCCACTATTAAGGAACCAAGTGTTCCGATTTCAACTCGAACCCTTCCAAACCCATGTCAACCAACCCCGCAAGTCATAAAAAAGTAAAGGCGCATACGAGGAGTCTTAATTAAGAAAATATGGATCAAAAAATCTAAACGACCGGTCGAGTCCTTACATTATGTATTCACTTTAAAAGCAAGAATAAAATTATAAGCTTTTATATTATATGGCGTATATTTTTAAAATGCAACGAATCAAACATCCGCAAAAAGAAAAACATATGCATAATCTGGTTATTATAAATTCATATAATATTATTGCTGTGATCCTTTGTGTTAGAACAATGTTATCAATACCTCACCATATATATATATATATATATATATATATATATATATATATATATATATACTATACTATACTATACTAAAAGTACGAAGGCCCTTAGAGAAATATCGTTCGCCTTTTATACCCTTTTAAAATATTGTTCACAGTAGACAAAATAGTCATTTGATTATTTTCCTAGCTAATATTTAGGAATTTTAAATTAAATCAGATTTATTGCTTATTAAATATTTTCTTATTTGAATTAAGTAAGAAGTCCTTGTAATTAGGACTTTAAGATCATTAAAATTTTACCTATATAAATTTTACAATTAAAGCATGATTAAATAACATCAAATCTTTATGCGTATGAATTTTTCACAATTGAACGATTTTTAGTGCAAAAGAGATTGTACAATTGTGCTAAATTTTAGGTGAACCACTATGATGTAAACAAAATAAAATAAAGAAAAGATTAAAGAAAGAGTAAGCATTTTGCTTTTTCCTTTATCCTAAATCAGTAATTAACCTATAAATACTATGAGTAGTCTGCGTGAGATTAGTCCACTAACTATTAATTTTATTCTTCCATAAATAATTTGCTTAGATATAAATATTTATATAGATTTTAAAACATAATTAAAAAATAATAATTACGAAAATATTTACTAATAGCAAGAGAAAGAGAGAAAGAAAAGTGATTGACAAATGTCATTCACTAATACTATGACAAGCATAAAATGTAAAAGTTCAATTTTTCATCATTTGACAAAAGACTTTTTGTGGATAAAGATATAGTTATAATTAAATATTTAATATATGGTATGAACTACTATTAATAATTTGAACCCTAAAAAAAATTATTTCTTTTAGTGATTAAAACAATAATTAAGTATTTGAATTAAAAGAAATTAGAATATAAAACAAAATCATTTATAGTATTAAGAATTAAATTGATTAAAATGCGAACTTTAAGAAATAAGGATGAAATAGTGGAAGAAAGAATGCATTCATCAAGATCGGTCAGGTGAGACACAATTTAACATATTTGTATATTATATTATAAGATAAATATAATTACAAAATAATATACAACTAATTTAACTAAATTCATCATCTACGCGTATTCAAAAGATATTGAATATAATTACCATGTTAATGTGAGAAAAATTATTTTCATCATTTAAATAAATATTATATTTTATTTTAACGTCAACGTATATATTTTTTAATTGATAGACACTATACACACATTCAACGCACGTATACTAAAACTAGTACTATATTAAGTATACTAAAACTAGTGTCCGTTAATAATGCAAATAAAATAGCGCTCTATTTTGGAGTCCGGAACCAAAATGTGTTTCTTTTGAACTCAAACGATCGAAATGTGTGGAAAAAAATATAGTGACCAAAATATGTATAATGCCCTTTTAAAGGGCGCTATACCTTAACGGTTGTTTGCCCGTTAAGGTATAGCGCCCTTTTAAAAGGGCGTTATACTTGAATTTGCAAAGATGGGCAAGTATAACGTCGTTTATTAAGGAGATATACATATTTTGTGGGCCCACAAATAATTCTTCTGGGCTTAACTGACATAACAATAATTCAACTGGGTATAGCGCCCTTATTTAAGGTACTATACCTAAAATAATTGTACCCCGGACTGGTTTTTTGCCGTATTTAAGAAGGTTAAGAATTTTTTAAAAATTCATTCATAAATATTCTCAAGTCTTCTGAAATATTTCTTCGTTAAGTTGTTTTGCATTTTGTCATAATGTCTGAAGAGCGAGAAGTAAGGGTTTCATTATATTGGGGGGAGGGGGGAGGGGAGAGAGGAGGGGTGAGGTTGTGGTGGCGAATAACTCAGTAACCTATAGTTTATCTCTACAGTGTCATGTTAAGTTGCCACTTATAATGGAGTACGATAAATTGATATCGTTTTTATGTAAAAAAATGAGTGTGAGCAAACGTTCGGTGAACCTTAAAGTAACCGGAAGATATCTGCATTCTGGCACTCCGCAAAGGGTTGCTTGTTATGCTGAGTTTAACATCGAGAATGATGAAACTCTGAGATATTGTTTGAGGACTCTGGATGAATACCGGGAATTTCTTATGATAAAAATGTTGGAAATGTACGTCAAGGTTGAAGACATTCGCAATAATGAGGTTGCGCAAAGCAGGGATATCCATCGGTCATCGGGTGGTTATTTTGGAGCAGTTTAGCCGAACAGGCTCCGGCTGAAAGAGTTTGGCCTGATCTAAACTTATCTCCATGGGCGAATGAGGAGCGAGGAAATAATTTCTTTCCTAGTTTACATAATCCACAAGACGAGTGGTAAACTTTAATTTTCCATTGTGTTACGATGTTTATTTTTGTTGTATTGAATTTGTATTAACACTCATATATTTCACAGGGGGTACCGACCAGATATGAATTTTACAAGTTATGAACCAACGCCCAGTTGGAATATACCTAGTTCTGGTGTGTTGGATCATGGTGGTCCATCCAGGAGTCATCACCAACATGATAATGTCCATCATGGGATGTCAACACATTACAATTTATAAGTGAAGTGATATAGCTATATGTAAAGTATTTATCGATTTGAGTAACTCATTATTTTGTTGGTTGTGCAGTGAAAACGAGCATCCTGAAGGTCCTGTCCTTACTCAATTGCCCGAAGATGACATATTTAATCGGGATCTGGCAGATGCACAGAGTCAGGAAGATAATAGTGATTATGACAACAATGCCGATGAGTCTGGAGATGACAGACCCTTCCCCGATGAGGGTGATGAGGAGGAGGAAGAGAATGCTGGACCTGATTTGACGAGAGAGCATGCTCCAACCCCCGTTAGACCAAGAGTGTACGAGTCTCACGTGCCGTTTCATTCAATGGAGATTCCATACCTTGATCATTTTCCAAGTATGCCGGATGAGGATGCCCTGACAAGGGATATTGACGAAATTCGAACAGGAATGTGGGATGAATCTAGAGCAACGGTGTTGTCAAATGGAATACTTTTTTCCGATAAAACGCGCCTAACTAGGGCGGTGCTAATGTACAACGTAAAAGAGTGTCGTGAGATCATGGTACACGAGTCATCTCCAAATGTATACAAGCTAGTCTGTCGTAGATGGTTTACAGGTTGTAATTGGATGCTGCGTGTGAGGAAGAAGAAAACAAATATGTGGGTTGTGGGTAAATACATTGACACCCATAATTGTGAAATGGATACATTCAGTGGGAATCATTTTAACTTAAATGCTGACTTGATTTCTCTTGTCTTGATTCCACACATTAAAGCGTCCATAAGGTACAAGATCAAAGAGTGTATAACATTCGTCCACCGGGAATATGGCAATTCTCGGGCACAAACATAGGTTTGAAATTGTTTATGGTAACTGGGATAAGTCCTTTGCATCTCTACCCAGGTACATGGCTGCATTGCAATACTTTAACCCCGGGATTGTGGTTGAATGGAAGCTTAAGCGGAGTCCGAGAATACCAGAACATATATTCAAATATGTGTTATGGGAATTTAAACCACCAATTGATAGTTTTCTGTATTGCCGGCCAGTAATATCCATATATGGCACACATGTCGATGGAAAGTATGATATTAAGTTGTTGATCGTCATTGCAGTAGATGCTAATGGAAGTATATTTCCCTAAGCTTTTGCTATTTGTGCCAATGAAAGCCAAGAGACGTGGACACTATTTTTGAACCACTTGAAAGAGCTTGTTATCAAATAGCGTTCAGGTATTTGTCTAATATCTGATCGGCGTAATGGTATTTTAAGTTATGTACAGAATTTGCGTGCATGGAAAGAACCGTATGCATACCACCGTTACTGTGTGAGGCACCTGAAGGCCAATTTCCAGAAGGCATATCCCAACAAGGATTTGCATGATTTAATGTAGATGGCTACAACAGATCACCAAGAGTGTAAATTCAGGAGGCGCGTGGAATCTATCAGGCAGGAAGACGAGGGAGCCTATCGTTGGTTAATGCGACATGAGCTTGACAAGTAGACTTTGCATGCGGATGGTGGCAGAAAATGGGGAATTCTGACTACAAATGTGTCAGAGTCTGTCAACGGGTTATTGAAGTCTGCACGAGGATTTTCTATCACTGTCATGGTGCGGATGTCATTCAAGCAGATGACGGGGAGGTTTGTTGAAAGGGCTAGAGGTGCATCGTCATTGATGGAAAGGGGTGTTGAATTTATGCCAATACCAATGAAAAGATTTGAGAAATACAGGAAGCGAGCATATTGGCATTCATTTTTGCAGTATTGCAATGAGCGAAATATTTTTGAAGTTCGCACCGCTATCCATCACAGTCGGGGGAATAATACACACACCGTAAATGAAGCCAGAAGGTTATGCTCTTGTGGGAAATGGTCCATCTACCACATGTCGTGCCCACATGCCATCAAGTGCTTTCAACATACAGGTTTAGGGACAACCAACTACGTTGATAAAGAATATAGTGTTGTTGCATACTTAAAAACCTATAGTGGGTACTTGCATCCAGTGGGTGCTGAGCATTATTGGCTGCCGGAACCATTTAAAATAGTGTGTAACAAGGACTATGTACGTCAAGGACAGGTGCAGAAAAGAACACGTATACAAAATCAAATGTATATTGGTGATACCGTTTATGTGCGCAAATGTGGCATATGCTCGCAAATAGGACACGACCGTCATAAATGTCCTTCAACTGGTGTGGGTGGCGGTGGTAATCCAGCTCCTGGTGAGAGTTCATCTAATGTGCCCAACTATCAAGGATACACGTAGTGTTTTGTTTCCGTAATATGGTTGTAATAAGTGTATGTACTTGTTTATCTTGCAGAATGTATGAAATAAAATTATATTTACATTGCTGTTAAATCTTATTGATATTTAACATTAATACTTCAGTACAACAATCTAACATAAACCCATTTAAAAAAAAAATTGTCTTATCGACCTGAAAAAGCTGCTCGCCTGCAAAAGCTATCTTCTGAAAAAGTTGTATTGTACCCGAAAGAATCTTTAACACGCGAAGCATAGCGCGGTGAATTACTACGTTATGTTTGTTGTCTTGTCGACCTGAAAAGTTGCTCGCCTACAAAAGCTATCTTCTGGAAAAGTTGTTTTGTACCCGAAAGAGTCTTTAACACGCGAAGCATAGCGCGGTGAATTACTACGCTATGTGGGTTGTCTTGCCTATAAATAACTAGCGCATTTTAGTTATTATCTACGCTTAACAAAAACAAATAGCAAAACTTTCCATAATTTTTTCATTTTTCTTGCATTAACAAATGTCTGGACGCAATAACCATTCAAGGTGCTATTGTGGCCAACATACGATTTTGAAGGCATGTTGGTCCGATGGTAATATTGGGCGCAGATACTGGATGTGTCAACAATTGTTTGGACGTAATGACGGGAATCATTGTATGTTTGAGGAATGGTATGATGAACCCATTAACCAGGAATATTACAAATCATGTTTGCAGTATGTTTGGAATATGAACGGTGAATACCAATGCCAGATCTCTGAAATGCAACGAGAAATTGCGGCAGTGCAGGAGAAACTAAAAGACACGGAAGAAGAAAAAAAATAAAATGGATGAAAAATTTAAGTGGTTGGAGCAGAGAATAATAGGCGGTAGTGACTAAACAAACACATGTATGTGTTGAGTGTAGTATTTTATCTTTATGTTTTCTGTGTCATGTATTTTCATTAGTTGTATTGAATTTAAATTATGTTAAGTTACTATGTTTGTGTTTGTGTTGTAGTATTAAAATAATGAAGAATCGGAGAAATAAGAATATAATGCGCATATAATGTAAATAATAAAAATTATTGCTATTATTTACTGAATGTCATATATACATAAAATTAAAAAAATCAATGTGTCCCACATCCTGTATGCTTTAATGCAACCGTTGGCCTGAGGCGCATCCCAAACCTCCCGGCTACGCAATCAGGATCATCCTTATCACGTCGCCTCTTTATCGGAGGATGCGCTGCAGCATGGTCATCAGCAGGGTTGGCAGGCTCGGTAGAAGGATCGTCGGTCCAGCAGTAACCTACAGAATAATAAGATATTTTAGTATATGAAATAGATATTAGTAATGTACGTGTTAAGTCATAAAAATTTAAATTGTCTTACCATGGTCTCATCTGGCTCCTGAATATAATCATTCGTCGTAGCCAGGTCAGTACCGCACAAAGTGGCCTCCGTGACGGGCGAGGATGAAGCCTTAATAAAAAAAACATAAAGATATTTATGGCTAATTAATGAGATAAAAACAAATTTAAATTTAATCGTGATACAAACATACTTGCGCCTGTGAAAGATCCCCAGCATCCCTCGATGATGAGCCATAACTCAGTCGGCACCCATTATCCACATCTCGTGTCGGCCGATCATCAGCAAGTCGATGGGCCTGGAAGATCAGGAAAATACTAATCCCAATCCTCTCGCGCAATGGTCGTGCCCGCGATCAACAATGGAGCGGACGGGATCACCTGCGAAGTCCCTGGAGTGAGCTGAAGCTAAAGGCTGAATGACGGCATGCTGCTGTGAAAGTGGTCTGGCTTATGGAGGTCACCCGACTGATCAACTCTAACATCCTCAACAGGTGCCTCAACACCCCCTTGCTGGGGACCACCTCCTCACCGACCACCACGACCTCATGGGACACCCCTACCTCGTGGGGCACGCCAGCCACGTCGACCACGTTCCGGCCCCACTGGTGGCCCACGATGGTACTTCTCTGGTGCCACATACTCAGCCTCGTATCCTAATCGCTCATCATCTCGGGCTCCCTTCAATGTCCGGGAAGCCAGATCGGTAACCTGCCGGCCATACTCGTGCAAAGCGATTTCTCCCCCGCCGGTATATTATTGCATCTGCAGTCCCAACTAGTGGAACAGATGTAGGTCAATAGTCTGCACAACATGTAAAATATAAATTACGGAACGCTAGGTTAACGTTATAAGTAAGTATACCAAATAACATACCAGTGCCTCGTGCCTCCCAGCGTGTTGAACGTACCGACAGCCAGCGCGATAAATGGGATTCCCGATGAAAAGTCGGGTACCGCTGCAGTACCAGCCCATATAATCATGCTCAGTCTCCATCCGATCAGGTGGAGGGGGACGGAATCAGGTCATGTCGCTAGTCCCAAGTATCGATCTGCAACTCTAGCCATGCCATATATGTATGGTCCACCCTGGAACGATCATCCCGCTGGTAATGTGTGATATGTCGGGGGGCGGTAGCGGTACAAGCTGCGGGCGGCCAAACTAGCTAAGTACAAGCTCGGTGGCATGATACTCTACAATATCAAGGCACATCAACGGGACGGAAGAGCTCCACATAATTCGGTCGGCCGAGCAATAATCGGGCAAACCAACTATTAGCTCGTCGATGTATGGCCTCCAGATGAACTATTAAGTAACAACAGAAAACGTGAGTATACGCAACACATATGAAGCCAGGCCAAGTAAATTTAGGTATACATTTACCTGTGCATCCTCCAGCAAATCCAACAAATCCCTGCACAAGGAGAGATTATGTTGAGCCTCGTACTCTTGTCCATATTCTCGCCTATCAACCCACCTCCTAGCTAGAGGGAGAAACGGAGGTGGTGCACCCAGAGCTAAGGGTGGTAGAGGTGGCTGCAACTGCATGAACCGCTCCCAGGCCCAAACCTAATATATAAAGTGGACGTAAAATTTAAGGTATATTTTTACCGGGTATGTTATAACGAATAGAGTATTCGACTATGTTTTCACCTGTAGCAACGGTAAAAATTCAGCAACGTCATGTTGGGTGCCCATGCTCGCCGGGCACATCTGCCTGTACAAGTAACCGAGAATAGCAGCACCCCAATTGTACTGATGAAAAATCATCTAGTCGCTCAAGATGATGAAGAAATCTCAAGATGACTAGGTTTCCCGAAATGTTTGGGAACAAAACCCCTCCAAACATAAGGAGCAACATTAACCTCGTGTACCGGTGGATATGAAGCTCCGGTATATCATCTGTGATGTCAGTGTGCAATGCCTCCAAATGCTGTCGGACGAGCGTCAACTGCAGACGAATGGCCCCAACAAGTGCAGTCTCATTCAGTGGTTGGAAACCGGTGAGCCGCTGCAGCATCTCCATGTAGTGCAAACCCGTATACTCTATGATGGCTTTCGGCAAAGCAACAGGGTGTCCATCAACGGGCAACCCATACAGGACCTCTACGTCCTGAAGCATGATAGTGGCCTCTCCAATGGGCAAATGGAATGTCTGCGTCTCCGGTAACCACCTCTTTATCAGGGCCGTGATCAACGACTAATCCAGCTACAGTCGGCCGATCTCTACAATCATATAAAAGCCCGTATCCTGGAGGCGTCTGACTATACGGGGATAGAGAGGGTGGTCCCTGAGAAAGCCCCACATATTGTCAACTCTCCTGGCACGGAACGTCTGGGCCAGTAACTGCCCCTCCCATATGTGCGATGACCTATGATCGCCTTGTAACAACAGTAGCTCCAGACTAGCAGGTCCGGGATGCAAAGGCGGAATCTTCATGTCGTTTACCGTAAATTAAATAATATTAATTACATTATTTTACTTTAATATGTTAGTTTTATTATTTTACATGTTAGTTTTATTATTTTATATGTTTGTTTGTAAATTAAATAATTAATTTTCATAATTATACAAGATTTAATTATTAAATATTCACATATGAGTTCCGGGCTCGATATTTGAGGCCCAGTAGCACCAAGATATCCTGAATTCTTGTGTTCATGATGAGAAAATTTTCTTTATCACTCAACATGTCTGTTATTTTAAATGTTAGTTTATTATTTATATGTTAGTTTAATATTGTATATGTTAGTTTTATTAATTTATATGTTAGTTTTATTATTTATGTTAGTTTTATTATTGTATATTTTTGTTCATGATTCGCTTATTTTTTACTATAATAAAATTAAATAATTAATTTTCATAATTATACAAGATTTAATTATTAAATATTCACATATAGGTTCCGGGCTCGATATTTGAGGCCCGATAGCACCAAGATATCCTGAATTCTTGTGTTCATGATGAATTTTTTTTTTGATTTATCACTCAACATGTCTGTTATTTTAAATGTTAGTTTATTATTTATATGTTAGTTTTATTAATTTATATGTTAGTTTTATTATTTTATATGTTAGTTTTATTATTATATATTTTTATTTATGACTCACTTATTTTTTACTATAATAAAATTAAATAATTAATTTTCATAATTATACAAGATTTAATTATTAAATATTCACATATGGGTTCCGGGCTCGATATTTGAGGCTCAGTAGCACCAAGATATCCTGGAAATATTGTTGTTTTCTCATACTTAGCCCAGAAAATATTGTTGTTTTCTCATGTTATTTTCTTACGATTGTTGACTAGAATTGGACAGAGTTTATATTTGAACTATCAGCTTTTTTGACGTATTTTGGGTATAATAGATACTTAAATGATTAATTTCGATAACTACAATGATACTACGCTAAAGGGCACTACATTTTACTACGCGAAAAGGGCATTACATTACAAATACAAGCACTACATTATGTCACAAGATACCACTAGAGGAAACTAAAGTAATAATTTATCTATTTTACTAGTTTTTAAGCAAATAAATAATCTAAACCGGATAAAAATAATAAATAAATTTAATCACACAACATTCACGAAAATACATATACCACAGTAAAAAGTAACTAATTAGTATTTTTTTTAAGGTATAACTAATTAAAAGTAACATATACCACGGGCCGTTAAGGTATAGCGTCATTTAAAAGGGCGTTATACATATTTTGATCACTATGATTTTTTTCCACATATTTTGATCGTTTGAGTTCAAAAGAATCACATTTTGATTCCGGCCTCTTTATTTTGGTTGGATCAGTTGGACCATCATGTGACCTAGAAGTTAGGAAATCAAGAAACTACTCCAATAAATTAGCAAAAAGAGCATCGAGATCTGAAAAATACGTGGCCGTCTTAGTGGCAATGGTACCATTTTGCTATTTAAAGCTACCATGGTCTTGGAGGTAACATAGTGCATTTTTTAGAGAATGTTAGATGTCAATTAAATTATTTCAGACACCTCAAAATAGAGAAACAAAACGAGAATAACTTTAGAATCCTCATATGTCAAAAAAACAAAAGAAAAAAAATAACCAAACTACAACAACCGCGGTCCGCTTTTTACACTTTTTTTCCCCTCAAAAGATAAAAGTCACCACACAAAAAATAGGAAAACGGTTGGCTTTAGACTAAGGGTGGCAAGTGGGCCGGTCCCGGGCCTAAACGGGTCAAGTGGGTTGGTCCAAACGGTTTTGGTTCCGGATCGGTCCCAAATTAAACGGGCCAAACATTTCCGGGCTAAACGATCTTTTTGTAGGGACCGGTCCGGGACCGTGACCGTTTGATCCCGGGCTAAACGATCCCGGCCCGCGAGCTAAATAGGCTAAGTGGGCCCAACAGATTTTTTTTAAAAAAAAAATTAAAAAGATATTAGAGACAAAAGGATGTTAAAAAAAAATATCTAAGGCAATGCTTTATAAATTTTATTATAGAATTGTGACCTGAATTTTATTTAACATCCTAAATTTTAATATTCAATATTTAATATATATATATATATTATACTATACTATACTATATGTACATCTTATATAGCTTATATACTATACACTTAGTATATATATACTTTTTAGTAGTAACATGAAATAACCAAAGTATGGTACTTTTTAGCTAGTATAAATATGGAATGATAGAAGATCAAGTTTAGCTCAACTCAGTTTTAGTTGAAACAGTAATCTGAGTTGAGCTAAAACTTGATCTTCTATCATTCCATATTTATACCAGCTAAGAAGTACCGATGATATATAGAGAGAGAGCTTATATATTATACATTTAATATATATACTATACTAAGTGTATAGTATATAAGATATATAATATGTACGTATAATATAGTATAGTATAGTATATATATATATATATATATATATATATATAAGCTATATTTGATATATATATCGAATATAGCTTATATATTATATACTTAGTAATAATAAAGTAAGCAATAGTAGCAATTATAGAAGAAAATTAGAGAGAGATTGTGATAGATTGATTATTTTGTAAGAAAAATGAAAGAATGAGGGGGTATTTATAGTTGAAAATAGAGAAAAAATGTAATTATAAAAATAGGGGGTATTTATAAATAGCCAACGACTATTTTTGACAGCCAACGGCTATATTAAAAAATAAAATAAAATTTAAATATAGCTGTTGGGACCGTTTGGCCCGCTAAGGGGCGGACCCAAAGCATAGGACCGGCCCACGAGACCGGCCCAGACCCACTAAAGCCGGGCCTAACGATCCTGGCCCGTTTAGCCCTTTTGGCTCGTTTAGCCCGCGGTCCCGGACCGGCCCATTTTAGGGGGGTCTGAGTGGTTAATTTCGTCGGCACCATAAGGATAATATTGGAATGAATGAACTTGAATAAGTAAAATGAATGTAGATGATCATTCGTATTCCCGACCCGAATTGAGGCTCAGTTGATTGAAAAAAAGTTAGATTCATTGCAAAGCTTGATCACATATTAGGAAAGGAAATGATCCATGGAATGCTAACTTATGAACTTTTGTAAACAAACATTTAGTTACATTGATTTTGTGAGTTACTATTTTTATCACCCTTCCCCTCTCCTAGTTCCAATTTAGGAAAGAGTGTATCTTAATTTGAAGTAATCTATATAAATTTAGATAGGTTACCACTCACCATCTTAGAGATAGTTTTGTTCAAGATTATGATCTTATTGTTTACCCACACGTATATATTGAAAAAGACGGGTTCCCCGCGTAAATTGGAACCGTAGCTGTTTTTGATGTCCCCACATATTTGAAAATGAAATTACTCATTGTAACTGCTTGCCTGAATTGGTTTAAAGCGTTGAACAATAGAAAAGAAATAGTTTAACGTTAAAAATAATAGATTGATATTGTTTAAAAATAATATAAGCTAAATATTAGTTTGAGACAAGAATTAAAGTCTGCCTCAAACACAATATACATGAGTTAATTTTGCAATGGTCACAGAATTATATATGTCTGTGTAAAATAATATTTTTAACACGGACATATAATATGCATAGATATAATAAATCGACACCAACATGTCAGGTATCAGAATTCCTTTGCAAGTGCACAAACGACAAGAAGCGTAGTCATTACTCATTTGAATTTGAAAAGAAAAAAGTTTGAGACAAACAAGAAGTCAAATTTGGAAGACAAGAATAACCTCGGACAAACAACCGCAGGAGCCAACAGCAACCGCCCAAGACAGCGAATCATCCTAACACTATACAAAACACAAACTGGACACGCAGTAAAAGCGAAGGGGGCATTTGTGGAATTAGCTCAAATATGCAGCTTATTTATTTTTTAACATCTACTCCCTCCTCCTATCCACAATAAGTGATTCTTTTGTTATTTTTACACAAATTAAAAAATTTATTTTTTAATATTAATTAATAATAAAATTGATCATAATAACTTTTACTATTTGTTCACATAAATACTCCTAATACATATTCCAATACTATTTACTTCAAGAACAATATAGGAAAAAAATAATTAATTCATTCTTAAAATCCGAAAAAATTACTTATTTTGAACCATAAAAAAAAGGCTAAAAAATCACTTATTATGAACCGAAGGGAGTAATGTTTTCTCGAACCTTCACGCCAACGAATATCACTCCGAAGAAAGGTGTTTGTTTTCTTATTTTTTGATAATTTATATGAAATATAAAAACTTATTTTAATTACTTCATCATGTTGTAGAATGATATCAAAACTTAAACATCTATGAGAAAAACTTAAAATCGTTTCAGTCGGAATCAATTTGATGTGCTTTAATTCCACTCTTAATTTTAACATGTTATAACTAATAATTATATTTATATTTATAAATTATTAATTTTACTTTTGGATGAATAGTAACTATACGACCAAACTTCTCTATAATAAATTCGTTTATTAGGACTTTTTGTTGCCTTTTATAATGATTAACTGTTATACCGATACACCTATTACAATTTTATGTCTCTATCTCATTTTGTTGTTCTAAATCAAAAGTTATTAATTTTTTTAATTTGATTATGTTATAAAAAGGTAACAAAGTTATTTAATATTAAAATCTAAAATAATATTCATATTTCATTCATTAAATATTTTAAAAAGCTAATACACTACTAATAAGATGGACTGTGAGGAAAATGTCAAAAACAAAAAAAAAAAAAAAAAAAAAATCTTTATTTTTAGGATTGTTACACAAAAAGCATGCCAGATTTAATGTTTAATTTTTCTTGTCTGTATACATAGATTATATATTGATTGTATATAATTATACATATATTATAGTATATAAATTATACATGTATTATAGATCGGCCGGTTATTTTAAGTTTAAGACATTATAGATTAGCTGCTATTTAGATTAAATCTTCTATTGTTTTTTATCTTCTGATTTAACAAGAGTGTTTGACCAATTAAATGCTTCGCTGAAGCTTTTACAAAGAGATTCGAACTGAATTAGTGATAGGATAGTAGTTATCATTTATATGAATTGAGAGTACAAAATTAAATTGAAGAAGAAGACAGGTCAGAGCGCATAGGGGTAGTTTTGTAATTGCAACATATTTCAAGTTATGCTGCAGCTGGTCTGTTAATAATAACAGCATATAACGTTTTTTGGTGAAAGTGTCATGAGACGCATATACACACAGCAAAAGAAGGCCGGTCCCGTGCTTGTTGCCGCCCCCTCCTCAGGCTCGGGCACATTTTCCCCTCCATCAAAATCGTCATCTTCCTCTCTAAGAAACCCTAACTGAATCTTTTTCTTCACCCACATTACGTTGAGGTTCTGTTCTGTCATTCACATATTCATTCACTTCATTCTTATTGAAGAATATACCTTTGTTTGCTTGGTTGGCCACAAGGGAAGAAAAAAAAAATCTTGTCGATACGTTTGGGTTCTTGTGAGAGGACGGAAAGCAAGAAACTTGGCTCGTTTTAAGGTTTGTCATATGTCAATTCTTTGTTCATTAATCTTCTCAAGTTTGTATAATCATGTTTCTTCATGTGTTTTGTTGATTATCGGAGAGATATAAGCTGTTTTTCAAGGCCATGATCATGGAAAAAACAATTTCTGAATTCGAAAGAAAAAAAAAAGAATATAAAAAACAAAAACTGATGGGCCTCTGTTCTTGATCCTGATTTGTTTAAAAGACCATTAATGTATAACAAGATATTGTATAACATTGTATGTTGTCCATCATCTACGGCGTAGCTGTTTCATGTTCCCATTGTCTTCATCCTGTTAACTCATGGCTTAAACATGATTATCATGCTCTCAAATGTCATATTCAAGACTTTGCCATCTAAGGCGGAGCTACAATTTTGAATTTATTCTGAATTCTAGATAAGACGGCTTACTAGGTTCTGAATAAATTATGTATACATATTAAGTGAACTTCTTAACACAAATACTTGATTTGAGCCAAAGTTACTAGGTTCTACTGAAGTTGTAAGCCCGTACACTAGCTCCGCCCTGTCTGCCATCCCCATGTGACCCAATAAGTTTATTTTGTGATTATTTTTTTTCGGTTATGAGGGGTTTTACAAAAACGCTCTACATGTCTCGTAGCATACTGTTCTGCGTAAGTCTATAAATTATAACTTTGATGCTTCTTCAATTAGGTTTGAGGTAAAGTATGCATATTTTGGTATTTAATTTGTAGATATTGGCGTTGCACTTGTACAGGCTGATAGAGTACGGCCTGATAGAGTCAAAAGGTGATTGACAGACCTCGAAAGTGCGCCATCATTGCGGCTGGGAAAAAGGAGTGCCTATAGGTTCTAGTTCTTCTGGTTGCCTTGATAATAAAGCAAAAGGTGCTGACTATTGAGACTATGAGTCCAAAATTTGATATTTGTTGAAATTTTACTAATTTTTCACATATGTTTATATTCCGCGTTAAAATTACTGGTTCAGTTGAACCCAGTGAATAAGGCTGCATCCGCCTCTACCTCTGCTGACTGGTAACTGGACTGATGGCATATTTGTTAAACTTGATTATGAGTAGTATTTGTCTTCATTATGAGAAATACCATAATTGGCAAAGTTGTCACTCTTATACATACCTGTCTTCCCTGGTAATAACAGGTTACAAGTAACATTCTGAAGGAAACATGGCTAGCAGTGATGATATTCTTCTGTCAGCTGTGCTCAATCTTCTATCTGCATTTGCATTTCTTGTGGCCTTTGCTATTCTACGACTCCAGCCATTCAATGACAGAGTGTACTTCTCAAAATGGTATCTGAAGGGAATACGAGCAAGCCCAAGAAGTTCCGGAGCATTTGTGAGGAAATTTGTCAACTTGGATTGCAGAACATACATAAGGTTCCTGAATTGGATGCCTGCAGCTCTAAGAATGCCAGAACCAGAGCTTATCGATCATGCTGGTCTTGATTCTGCTGTCTATATACGGATATACCTTCTTGGGTGAGTTCACAACATTTAGAATATTCCTTGTCCATTTCATTAGAAGGCTATAGTTTTTATTGATAACACAGTGCTTTCAGTTATGCTTCAGTCGTTTTAACTAGGAACTTTTAAAGGATAAGTGGCAAAAGAGTTGGTTTACGTTATTGGTGGTTTCCGTGTATCAGAACTAACTCCAGAATTATTAATGCAGATTGAAAATCTTTGTTCCTATAGCACTATTTTCATTTGGGGTTTTAGTGCCTGTCAATTGGACTGGGAAACATTTAGAGCAAATTGAGGATCTAACATTCAGCGGTATCGATAAACTTTCGATATCCAATGTGCCTTCTGGATCAAAGAGGTGAGGATTTAGTTTTGCCATGCTGTCTTGGTAGCTTTCTTGGTCTAAAAATGTTCATAATTGATAATTAATTTGGTATAGAAGTTTCACATCACAAGTCAGAATTATATTTTAAATAATATTCTATTATCAAGGTATCAACAAGATATTCATGCACATCTGTATGTTCTGCAATAACTGTTAATGAACATATATTCATGCTCAGATTTTTTGGCACAAAATTGACAGACTTTCCTGTATTCTTCACTTCTATTACATAAAAGAGTAATGTACAAAATAGCACCTCAGGCTTAGCGATTGCAGCTTCCTTTATCTAGTGGTTTCTATAAGGATACACCTTTGCTGTTGAAGACTTGTTACTAACTACATAAACCTTCCATTTATTCTTTTTTTATCAGGTTTTGGGCACACCTGGTAATGGCTTATGCAGTCACGTTTTGGACCTGCTATATACTATACAAAGAATATCATATAATATCAACCATGAGGCTGCAGTTTCTTGCCTCTGAAAATCGTCGGCCTGATCAGTTTACTGTAGGTGCATGACATAATTCATTGAAATGTTTAGACTGTGGTACACCCTTTGGTTACTTTACCAGCATTTTTCCTCCTATAGGTCCTTGTGAGAAATGTCCCTCCAGATCCAGATGAATCAGTGAGCGAGCATGTTGAACATTTCTTTTGCGTGAATCATCCAGATCATTATCTAACACACCAGGTTTCTATCCTTTTGAATGTTAATATGATGCATTTCATAAATTGATGTGAAACGATAGTTAATATGATGTTATTTAATATCATGTCTCTTCACTTCTTTAGATAACATAGTTATGATATGTTTTATCTAGCCTAGTAAGAACTAGGGATTTAGCCATTTCTCATTCTTACATGTCCTGGTTTGCAGTTACTGCAATTGATCAACCTTAAACTAATGCAACTTGTAGGTTGTTTACAATGCAAATAATCTAGCTAAATTGGTGGAAAAGAAGAAGAGCTATCAAAATTGGCTTACATACTACCAAACTAAGTATGAGAGAAACCCTAAGATTAAGCCAAAGACGAAGGTACTTTTTTCTTTGCCTTGTTGCTTTTTTGAACAGCAAAGCATTATTTTAATATCATTTGCTCTTTGGTTTTCTTGTTAAATATATTGAGTTAATCATACATAACGAATCTCATGTTCAGTCATGTATAGACAGGGTTTTGGGGCCTTTGGGGGGAAACTGTGGACGCCATTGACTATTATACCGCTGAAATTGAGAAGTTAAGTAAAGAAGTAAGTGTCTCTGACTATGGTATATCTTTCCACTTTCTTCTTGATGAATTCATCTGAATAAGTACTTCTTTTGCTTGGAGTATTGTCTGTTCTTCCATCTACATGAAGTCATTCACCACTGTTTAAAAGCTTATCATGGTTTGGGTTATACTTCCCAATTTATTCATTCTAAGTTACTGGCTTAACTCATTGATGTTTAACAAATCACGCTTCTTTCTTCTCATCAAATGATCTACATGTTGGAAAACCAAACTGATGTCAACACTGGAGGTTTGTTAAGAAAGAAGTAACGTGCTCTGTGTTTATGGCATACTTGATCAAATCTGGAGAGAAATGTTCCATAGAGGACTATTTAACAGGACAGACAAACTATCAGCAAATCCTAAGATTTAATGGGAGTACATGCTCATGCATAAAAATGTGACCTCTCAGATCTTTCCATATTTTAAGCACCATCTTGAAGAAATCACGACTTTCAATTAGCTCTTTTAAATATAGAGCAAAGAAGATGCATCTATATGTGCAGTGAATAGTTATATTAACGTAGTACGTTGGGAAATTTAATCTGCGTTCAGGGAATCCAAAATAAACCAGGAGCTTTTCCCTGGCCAACCCTTGCATGAATTTTGCCAAAATGTTTATTCTCACTAATGTTTGATTTTAGCTAGCATGTGAGAAAATATTTTCAGCTTCTTTTGGTGTCTCTTGTCAAATATGATGATTTTCGGATTAAGAGTCACGTAAAACGTGACATAACCTGTGGTAGTACTGATAATTTTAGTGGCTGAACCTAATTGCATGCTAGCTTGTATAAGGTGATTTTAGATCAATTTGTGTTGATTTATGTTGAATGATACATATGGTTCCTGTCTTTGCTTTACTAGTCGAGATTCCAATCCTTTTACACCTAAAACTTCACTTTATGGGAAACCAATTAGTGAGACAAGATAAATTTTGCAAATGGAGAAGTCTTGATTTAATAGTTATAGCAATAAATAATTTATTTCGATTGCCTGCTGCAATATGGTAATAGACTTACTCTGACAGACTTACTCTTTGATGTAGGAAGCTTTAGAAAGAGAAAAAGTTATGAGTGATCCCAAGGCAATAGTTCCTGCAGCATTTGTTTCATTTAAATCTCGTTGGGGAGCGGCTGTCTGTGCTCAAACACAACAATCAAGTAACCCAACCATTTGGTTGACACAATGGGCTCCTGAACCACGTGATGTCTATTGGGATAATCTATCAATACCATTTGTTGAACTCAATGTCCGCAAACTGCTAATGGCTGTTGCTTTCTTCTTTCTTACATTCTTTTTTATGATCCCTATTGCATTCGTTCAGTCTTTGGCAAGCATTGATGGTATTGAGAATAAACTTCCCGTCTTGAGGCCGTTGATACAGATGTAAGTGATCTTCTTACTTTGTGATTTTTTACTTATAAAAAAAAGGAAGTGATCTTCTTACGTTGTTAGTAAAACGGGTGCTAGTATTTATGCGACAAAGAGAGAGGGGAAAAAAAAAAGATCACTTCGAAATTCTGTTGTAGTGATGGGTGATTATACCATAAGAATATTTCTACCCATTCCATATAAGTGTTCAGAGTACCGGATAGAGGTCTATGTGTATATTTTTATACTATTTTCAATGCCCTTGCAAAATCTTTTCATGGGGAAGGTTAAAAGCCATCAATTTAGCTTACTTATCTAGAAAGACAAAGAAACCCACAAAATTAAGCATCAAACTTCAATATTTGCACTTCAATTTTTGAGGTTCTTACTTCTGGAATTCCTGTTACAGGGAAGTTGTCAAATCTTTTATCCAAGGTGTTCTTCCTGGGATTATACTGAAGATTTTTCTGATTCTTCTTCCTATGATTCTAATGGCCATGTCAAAAATAGAAGGCTATACATCACTTTCATCTTTGGACAGAAGATCAGCAACTAAATATTATTTTTTTATCCTTGTCAACGTGTTCTTGGGAAGTATCATCACTGGAGCAGCATTTGAGCAGCTTCAGAGATTTGTGGAAGAGCCTCCATCAGAGTGAGTTCCTACTGCTCGTCTAAATGGGAGACATGACATGTTCACGGATCTTTTTCTTGGGGTGCTAGAAAGAACCAATCTTTTTGTTTTGATATAAAAAAAAATAACATAAGAAAGAGGAAAGAAGATTACATTCACATTATTTGGTGACAAACATGTTACCTCCTACGATTGTTTACTTTTTCTTGGTTCAGAGACTGGAATGATAAAAATCAACCTCTTGGCATTAGGAGCTCACTGTTATCTAGAATTGTATCTGTGGAATGTTCCTTACAACTTGATAGCTGAATCCTGCTTGTGACCTGAAACATTTTAATTCTTTAGCAGTGCTCTTTGAACAATATTTCCCTCAAAGTGCAGCAATAGTTTTCATTATACGATGTTCAGCGAAAGCTGTAACTGAAGATGCCATTGCATTGACCGATCTATTATAGGAATTCTTTGTGTGCTGAAGTGTGAAGCATCAAGATTTTGGATTATTTAAGCGACACTTTAGATTATTGTGAAAGGAGTCTGAATGTGTTTACAGGAAATTCCTTAGTATTACATAACTTCTCTGTATTTGATATGAAAGGATCCCTTGGTTTAGTGGTTATGTATTTTCTGTCTTGATCATATACACAGCTTGTTTAACCTGTTCCTTTTCGTTCAGAATTCCAAAAACAGTTGGTGTAGCTATTCCGTTGAAGGCTACTTTCTTCATTACCTACATAATGGTTGATGGTTGGGCTGGAATTGCTGCAGAGATTCTTAGATTGGTTCCATTAGTTATGTTTCATCTTAAGAATACGTTTCTGGTAAAGACAGACCAGGATAGAGAGCAGGCTACAGATCCTGGTTCGTTGAATTTCTCTGTATCAGAACCTCGCATACAACTGTACTTCCTACTAGGCCTTGTGTACTCAGTGGTCACACCCATACTCCTGCCTTTCATCATCGTCTTCTTCGCATTCGCTTATATGGTTTTCCGCCATCAGGTATTGCTTATGCAACAGATGTTTAGATATCTTGTTGAGAAGGTGGAAAGACGAGATACATGATAAATGCTTAAAAGCAATGGAACCTAAAAACATCTAGTGTTCTCCAAGAATTACATTTCGGTATGTGGATTGCCAATGAAGCAAATATAGCATATGTAGTTTGTACTTTTCAGTGTGCAATAACGTTCATATGTAATATCTGAAGAATTGACCCTTCTCCTGAACCTGTTTGCTTTGTTGGGTTTTTACACTTGTTCTTGCTTTATATTTCTAGTAACAACTCTTTCTTCAGTCAAAGAGATAACATCCCTTTACTTAGCCATTTCTAATAACACATTATTTGATTAACAAACTCAGCTAATTACTGCACAAAGATAACTTGCATTTGTATCAACGGCCTTGAACTGCAACATTTACCATTACTGTTTCTACTCCCTAGATCCATCAAATGGTCAGATACTGAAATTTGTTCTTTCCTGTAGATCATCAATGTGTATGATCAGAAGTATGAGAGCGGCGCATCATTCTGGCCAGATGTGCATCGTCGTATAATTGTAGGTTTGGTTATATCCCAGCTTCTATTGCTTGGACTGTTGAGCACCAAAAATGTTGCCAGATCAAATGTAATACTGATTGCACTTCCAATTCTGACAATTTGGTTCCATATATTTTGCAAGGGCCGATTTGAGTCAGCATTTGTCAAATTCCCCTTGCAGGTTAGTGTTCATTACCTACTGCAGCACATTATAAGCAAAGTCAATCGTTGCATTCTAGAAAAATTCTTTGTCTATTATACTTCCAGTCTTTACACATACATTTTATATCTTCTTAGGAATGCTATTACCATGTTTGTCAACTCAGGCTAAGATTGTTAAGTGATTGCTGCAGGATGCAATGGTGAAGGATACACTAGAACGGGCGACAGAACCAAACCTTAATTTAAAAGCATATCTCAAGGATGCTTATGTACACCCAGTTTTTAAAGGTGTAGAGTTTGAGAGACCGACAGCACTTGACGATGAGGAGAATAATCCACTTGTTCCAACCAAAAGATGTAGGGGTAGTAAGACTCAGTCTGAAGAGGGCGTCTGAGACACGGGTTGTATAGTCAGTTTTGTCACCCAAAACAGATAGAAAGAACCTCAGAAATTGGTTATTCTTTATTTTGTTTCCCATTATAGCTTGAGTTGGGATTTCTGCATGAGAATGTAACTCAATCAGAATGTACTGAATGCAGAACTCATACGCGCATAAATGATGATGATGATGATGATGATGATATTGTAAATGCTCACTATAGGAGAAAGAATTCTTTAACTTGTTCATACTATGTGAAGTTTGGATCTGGTTTTGTGCAGAATTCAAAGGCTAAAAGAAAGAGTGTTTAACCATAATGGTAATTCAGTTCATCCCTCTAATATCTCAACAATCAACATGCATGTTTTCATTAGGCTGAACATTCTCATCCCTCAATCACATTATCAGTGATAAATGGCAAATAGAGGCCAATTTGGACCATTCAATGAGTAAATATGTTGTTTCTAAGATTATCTAAAGTCATTTTTTCATCCCTAAGAAAAATCATTCCATTTCTGGAACTAATTTTGGCACGTGAGACTCAAAGAGGGGTCCCAAACACGACAAAAATAAAATTTATTTTTCACTCAGTGAGCGACAACTGAAAATTTATCTACTTTTATTCTCATTGTATCAACCCTCACTTTTGGTTACTGTTTTACTTCAACGTTCTATGCTTGATGATATATTTTGTTTTTATTATTCAGGAGTTTTTAGCAATCATAGTGATTCACTTGGAAGATTGATGAACTTTTAACGTTGGTTTATGGTTTTAATCAACTTATAAAACTTATCAGTGGACTGATATGGTCCAAAATAATTTATAGTCTGTTTGACCAAGCTTCTCAAGAGGTCAAAAGTGTTTTTTTTTTCCTCAAAATCACTTTTTTTTCCTAACTTGAGGTGTTTGGCCAAGCTTTTTTGGGGGGGAAAAAGTGATTTTGGAAAGAAGCAGAAACAGTTTCTGAGAAGCAGAAAAAAGTAGTTTCTTCCCAAAAGGAGAAGCAGAAGCAGTTTTGACTTTTTTTCTTATTAAAAGTACCCTTAACAAAATATAGTATATACCAAAATAACCGTTAAACCTAATACTTAGGATATTAATTTATAAATATTTCTTATTATTTTTAGGATAGATTTCTAATATATAGTGACTTTAGGGGTGAATGTTTTTATATTTGTTGAATGATTTTTAATATATTTAACTTATATTAGAAGAATTAAGTACTTTTAAATTTTATTTTCATATTTTACTTGAATAAAATGATAAGATTTAATTATTGATTATAATAATAAATTTTTAAAATTATTTATTTACTTATTCGGAATTTGATACTTAAAAACACTTTCTAAAAAGCTTGGCCAAACACAAATTATTGCTCAAAAGTGTTTTTCAGAGCTTCGAAAGTACTTTTTTCAAAAGCACTTCTTAAAATAAGTTGATTTCTCCGGTTTGGCCAAACAGGCTATTAGTCTGAATTGTAATATCTGCTAACAAGGATAGTGAAATACTAGTGGACAATTCACATATCACTATGTTTACCGGAAAAATCGGATAACGTTAGATTTGTGGATGGTTCTAAGGATATGCGATACAATTTGATATAAATCGCGTAGAGAAATGGAAATATGTGTATTATTGACTGTAAGAACGAAAATAATAAGCAAAAAGAATGAATAAGTAAAACAAGCACAAGGGGATAACTATCAATATAAGAAATGATCTTTTTCTTCCCTCCCCCCCTCCCCCCCAGCTTACAAGGATTTCCCTTTTATAGAACAGGGTCATTACCAAAATACAATAAAGTAAAACATGTAGTGGAAGACCCATGATGACTTGTCTCTTCCTTGATTCCCGACAAGATTCTCTCTCTTGGTGTGGTTGCAACGATTCTTGTCTGTGAGCTCGATACTAGCTCGAACTCGTTACCGGGTCGGGCCCTTCGGTCTTGGATCGAGTTCGACCTTCGAGATGGGCATCGCGCATTTCCGACCTCGAAGCAGTGCCTAGCGGATCGATTCGGTCACGGGCTCGATAGGATTATCGAGCCGCCTCCTCGAGCGACTTTCGGGCTCGAGGTTCGTTAGTACCGACCTCAAAGCTCACTCCCAAAATCTCATTCCGACTTCTTAACACTCGAACTCGATCGAACGTAGAAATGCCGAAATCTATTTCGACCGTATACAGATAGTCCCCTCGTTTCTCGGAAAAGGATGTGGCGAGAAATGATATGATTTTCCAGCAGCTCGATCAGATATACACAAATATTTTTATCGATCCCGACCATGACGTATGTAATGCTCGATCATCTTATGCGTCTTTATAGTCCCCGACTTCATTGAGGATACCCGAATTTTCTCTTCCCCGGTGGGAATTGCCAGTTACCTTCGGTCCTTGGTGACCGGAGAAGATCAATCAGTGATGAATGCAGAGCGGCTTCCTGTCTTTTCAACGAGGCCCAACATGCTTTGAATCGGATAACTTCTGATGGCGTTTTCGCCGCTTCTGTACAAAAATTTTGTAAATACAAATCTTTCTTCTTCTTTTTTTGAAGAGAAATGGCCTTTCAAACTAAATAAACAGTTTGAATTTAAATCTCTGTTGCCTTCGGGCCTCGTGGGTAGTCCCCTTTGTTTTATCGGGTTCGAGCGTCCTTCAGCTTAAATAGTCAAGTGTTTGTTTTAATTCGAAGAAATGAGTAGTTTTGCTTGAACTAAGGCAGCCCGTAGGCATAATAGTCGAGCGAGTGATGGCTCGAACTCGAAATAAAGGTAGCCCATAGGCTTAGCAGTCGAGTGAATGATTCGAACTTGATGCAATGTAGCCCGCAGGCGTAATAGTCAAAGTAGCCCGTAGGCGTAATAGTCGAGCGAGTGATGGCTCGAACTCGAAATAAAGGTAGCCCGTAGGCTTAGCAGTCGAGTGAATGATTCGAACTTGATGCAATGTAGCCCGCAGGCGTAATAGTCAAAGTAGCCCGTAGGCTTAATGGTCGAGCGAGTGATTGCTCGAACTCGAAATAAAGGTAGCCCGTAGGCTTGGCAGTCGAGCGAATGATTCGAACTCGATGCAATGTAGCCCGTAGGCGTAATAGTCAAAGTAGCCCGTAGGCTTAATGGTCGAGTGAGTGATTGCTCGAACTCGAAATAAAGGTAGCCCGTAGGCTTGGCAATCGAGTGAATGATTCAAACTCGATGCAATGTAGCCCGTAGGCGTAATAGTCAAAGTAGCCCGTAGGCTTAATGGTCGAGTGAGTGATTGCTCGAACTAAAAATAAAGGTAGCCCGTAGGCTTGGCAATCGAGTGAATGATTTGAACTCGATGCAATATAGCCCGTAGGCATAATAGTCAAAGTAGCTCGTAGGCTTAATAGTTGAGTGAGTGATTGCTCGAACTCGAAATAAAGGTAGCCCGTAGGCTTGGCAATCGAGTGAATGATTCGAACTCAATGCAATGTAGCCCGTAGGCGTAATAGTCAAAGTAGCCTGTAGGCTTAATGGTCGAGCGAGTGATAGCTCGAACTCGAAATAATGGTAGCCCGTAGGCTTGGCAGTCGAGCGAATGATTCGAACTCGATGCAATGTAGCCCGTAGGCGTAATAATCAAAGTACCCCGTAGGCTTAATGGTCGAGTGAGTGATTGCTCGAACTCGAAATAAAGGTAGCCCGTAGGCTTAGCAGTCGAGTGAATGATTCGAACTTGAAATAAAGGTAGCCCGTAGGCTTGGCAATCGAGTGAATGATTCGAACTCGATGCAATGTAGCCCGTAGGCATAATAGTCAAAGTAGCTCGTAGGCTTAATGGTCGAGCGAGTGATTGCTCGAACTCGAAATAATGGTAGCCCGTAGGCTTGGCAGTCTAGCGAATGATTCGAACTCGATGCAATGTAGCCCGTAGGCGTAATAGTCAAAGTAGCCCGTAGGCTTAATGGTTGAGTGAGTGATTTCTCGAACTCGAAATAAAGGTAGCCCGTAGGCTTGGCAATCGAGTGAATGATTCGAACTCGATGCAATGTAGCCCGTAGGCGTAATAGTCAAAGTAGCCCGTAGGCTTAATGGTCGAGTGAGTGATTGCTCTAACTCGAAATAAAGGTAGCCCGTAGGCTTGGCAGTCGAGCGAATGATTCGGACTCGATCCTGTTTGCATAATAAATCTTGAACATAGAATATCGGTAAAG
This sequence comes from Nicotiana tabacum, assembly GCF_000715075.1. Taxonomy (NCBI): domain Eukaryota; kingdom Viridiplantae; phylum Streptophyta; class Magnoliopsida; order Solanales; family Solanaceae; genus Nicotiana; species Nicotiana tabacum. Next base: position 60,257,759 of record NC_134098.1, read on the forward strand.
AAGAGAGCTTTCTTTGCAGGTCATTACACATGGGTTCATGTTTTGCGTCAGGGCTCGGGTAAACTATATAAGCATGGTTCGATTTAACCGTTTGGCCTTTACAATGTTTCCCGTTGAGACACTGTTTGTCATGAAATAACGAAGTAACTTCCTTTGCACCGAACTTGATAATCATCACACATGCGTTCAATGATAAAGCCCCCCTGTGTACGAGGTTGATTTTAAAGAGGCATCGGATACTCAGCAGTAGTATCGTTTCCGCTATATGGCTAGTATCGATCTCTGGTCGACTTTTGATTTTTCGTAATGGTCCTAGAAGCCAACTGGTCATCTTCGACTCTTATTTTGGATTGATATCGATTGTGCACATTGGTCCAAGTAATAGCTGGGTACTCCATCAGATTTTGCTTCAGCCGCCGCGAAGCCCTTGAGCTCCGCTCATTTAGACCTTGAGTGAAAGCTTGAACAACCCAATCGTCTCTGACTGGTGGCAGATCCATTCGTTCCATTTGAAAACGAGCTACGAACTCCCTTAGCATCTCGTTATCCTTTTGCATTACCTTGAACAGGTCCGACTTTCTGGTTTCGACCTTTATGGCTCCGACATGAGCTTTTACGAAGCAATCTGCAAGCATAGAAAAAGAATCAATGGAGTTAGATGGTAAATTATGATACCATATCATTGCCTCTTTTGACAGGGTTTCACCGAATTTTTTTAATAATACAGATTCGATCTCATCATCTTCCAAATCATTGCCCTTGATGGCACACGTGTAAGAAGTGACGTGCTCGTTGGGGTCGGTCGTTCCGTTATATTTGGGTATTTCGGGCATACGAAATTTTTGGGGATTGGTTTTGGGGCTGCACTTGAGGGAAAAGGCTTTTGAATGAATTTTTTCGAATCTAGCCCTTTTATCATTGGTGGAGCCCCCGGGATCTGGTCGACCCTGGAATTATATTTCTACTTTTTTATCGTTGACTTCGACTCGTTTTGTGAGTTCCTCGAGCAATTTAGTAATTTCGGGAGTAGTCCCCGATTCTTGCTCATTTGGCTTCTCTATGACTGGTTCCGTTCTGTGGGTGACTTCTCGAAGCGGGTTGGGCCCGGCCTGCTTTATACCTGAGTTTGGCACTGCAACTGAGCTATCGCTATTTGCTGGGCTTGTAGCATCTCGAAGATTATCCGTAAGCTGACTCCGATCTCCTCCACGTTATGGGTGTCTCGAGCTACGGATCGAGTACCGCCCTGAATGCTTCTTTCCGGTTCGGAACGCTGATTCGCCTCTAGAGCTATTTGTGAATTGACATCCAATGATACTTCGGCTCGAATTTCTGGTGCTTCGATTTGAGCCTCAGCGCCTTCATCAAGTGGCCTTCTGGCCCCGGGTGCCAAGTTGTTGGTTTCATCTTGAAGGCCGGCTTCGTGGTCAATAGGTGAAGCCATTGCTGATTTGAAGTTGCAAACTGGCGTGTACTTTAGGTTTATATCAAACGATCACTGTTACCCTTAGCCCCACGGTGGGCGCCAAGCTGTTTATCGAAAAAATCGGATAACGTTAGATTTGTGGATGGTTCTAAGGACATGCGATACAATTTGATATAAAATCGCGTAGCAAAATGAAAATATGTGTATTGTTGACTGTAAGAACGAAAATAATAAGCAAAAATAATGAATAAGTAAAACAAGCACAAGGGGATAACTATCAATATAAGAAGTGAAGACCCATGATGACTTGTCTCTTCCTTGATTCCCGCCAAGATTCTCTCTCTTGGTGTGGTTGCAACGGCTCTTGTCTGTGAGCTCGATACTAGCTCGAACTCGTTACCGGGTCGGGCCCTTCGGTCTTGGATTGAGTTCGACCTTCGAGATGGGCGTCGCGCATTTCCGACCTCGAAGCAGTGCCTAGCGGATCAATTCGGTCACGGGCTCGATAGGATTATCGAACCGCCTCCTCGAGCGACCTTCGGGCTTGAGGTTCGTTAGTACCGACCTCAAAGCTCACTCCCAAAATCTCATTCCGACTTCTTAACACTCGAACTCGATCGAACGTAGCAAGGCCGAAATCTATTTCGACCGTATACACACTGTGTATATATATGATTTCTCTCTCTATTTTTCTTTTTCCTTTTTTACATTAAAGAACTAAAGTTTTAGCATTCAATTAAGCGATCATTATTCGGCTGGTCGAAGCCGGTATTTGTGCAAACTTAGTTATTGAAGATCGAGAACGAAAAAATAATACGAGGACGCTAGTCTTTTGCTTACCTTTGCTTTAATATGTTAAGTTTGTTAAGTAATGTACAAGACTCATTTGATTGATTTGGGTGATTTGGATTTGAAGTCAATAGGTATAACATAAGATGAATCATCATTTTTTTACATGTTAATGCACTAACTTTTGATAGTACGACTCCCATACATTTTTTTTTTTGCGTGGAAATTTCGTTTAATTTATCATGTTAGGTTATATTTTAAGAAATAAATATAAAATTATTTTGTATAGATATAGTTTGAATTGAGATATTTCACGAATCAACAAGGAATTGGGGCCCATTAGCCCAAATTCACGTTCCTTAAAAAACAAATAAATGGACCCGTACGATCTTGACCACTCTTAATTACAGAGTTTGTGCTATTGCAGCTAAGTTGATCTTTCTTCACCAAATTCCTCAATTTCTCTTTATCTGATTGAATCAAATGGTATGTTTTCTCTTTCTCTCTCTCTAGATATTTTTCATTTTTCTTATTTTCCATTCTGTTTAGACTAAATATATCACTTTATTGCAATAATTTTTAATGGAAAAACACCATTGTTAAAGTATACGAGTATATCTGATGTTAGTGTTTTGTTCGGTCCTAGCGCTGAACTAAAGCCTCAACTCGACTATCATTGTTCAATGTGATTCTCACAATATGTAATATAGGTTCTTCTTTGCTCCCCACTTAATAATAGCTTGAAATTGTGATTGTAGATGCTTACTTGCGGTTAAACAGTAAGAATAAATTTCTGAGTATCTCCATTTGGCCCGAAAAAGCTTTTGAAAAGATTTTGTTAAACTGAAAAATATTGAAAATGTACAGTTGACAAAAAGAAAATTATTTCCTGAAAAGCATACCCAAAACCAATCCAGACTTGCTTCCTTAATAACCATAAACATTTAGATGTTATTAATCTGATCCTCTTTATTTATAAGTTATTTTTCCTTTTAAGTATCATATGCTTTTCGGAGGCGGATCCAGGACTTAAGTTCTGTCAATTCTACCTTTAAGGTTCTTATCTTTAAACCCATTATATTGTTAAAATTATGGGTTCATTCCTACTACTACAATAAATTTATGCTCCATGTTGAAAGTACTGAGTTGCTGCAACTGCATGTGCCTCTTATGTTTTCCTGATGTTTTCACGTTCTCCGGCAATGCCATTTTGTCAATGTTGTCTTGTTGATAAAACTACTTATTTTTTTATTGTTTATGTCACGAACTTATTATTAGTCTAATGATGTAGACTTAGGAATATTGTTATAGTGTTTACATACCTGGAGGTCTGATTGATACTTTCCCAAAGTAAAAGCATTTCGAACTATAATTTTCTAATTTGAAATATGGTAAATCCAATCACTTATGTTTTGACTTTTTGATAGTTAGTCATCTATATACAAATTAATTTCAGAAAATCTTTCCTAAATATCATTTTCAAAGAACATTTCCTAGGAATTTTCCAAAAATTATAAGCACCACGTAAATGACTAAGTACAAAAATCTTTCGTGAGTCTTATAGTTTCTGGAGGCTGTTCCATTATCGGTATCCTGCTCTGAAGTCATTTTGCCTGCTAAAAATTCTTGGAAAGGCTACCACCTCTTTCAATTCTTTTGCTAATGTATAATGTTTGTGGTGTTTTTGCAGGACTTGATTAAGAATATGTGATTCACCAGGTTGTATGTCTGAGACTGTGGTAACATTTTGTTCTGCACTTTTAAAATGGCAACTTCAACAGTACAGTTGGCTGTGCAATCACGTTTATTGAGCTATGGCATTGGTGAATCAACCGAGTTGGTTCCTGCTCCTCCAGCTAACCGTGGAAAAAGAGTAGTATGCAGATTAAGGAAGCTGGAATTGGAAGAGATGAATTTCTCTGGCAGAAGTCGAAAAATCGATCAAGAAGTCTCTAAGAGAAGTCATCGACTAAAAGCACTATCAGCATCAGGTATTTCGCTCATTCAAACTGCAAAAAGGGTTCCCACTTACCTTTTCAGGACAGATATTGGTGGTCAAGTGAAAGTCTTAGTGGAAAAGACAAACGGAAAGTACAAAGTGCTTGTAGAAGTTTTGCCATCGGAGCTCTCAGATGCACATGCTGAGCTGGTTATGGTTTGGGGCCTATTTAGGTCTGACGCGTCATGCTTTATGCCTCTAGATCTAAACAGACATGGAGCAGACGGTAAAAGTAGTACTATTGAAACACCATTTGTGCAAGGACCTTCAGATAAGGTCACAGTTGAGCTGGATTTTGAAGCAAGTTTAGCACCCTTCTATATCTCCTTCTATATGAAGTCACAACTAGTTTCTGACATGAAAAGCTCAGAAATCAGAAGCCACAGGAACACGACTTTTGTTGTACCAGTTGGTCTCACTTCAGGACATCCTGCTCCATTGGGTCTTTCCTGTCAGCCAGATGGAACCATGAATTTTGCTCTCTTCTCACGCAGTGCAAAAAGTGTAGTTTTGTGCTTGTATGATGACATATCAGTTGAAAAGCCATCCTTAGAGATTGATTTAGATCCTTATGTTAATCGATCAGGTGATATTTGGCATGCTGCTTTAGATTGTTCTTTGCCAATTAAGACCTATGGTTATAGATGCAAGGTGGCTACTTCTGGGAAGGAAGAGCTGGTTCTTTTGGACCCATATTCCAAGGTCATAAGGAGTGTTATTCCTCGTCAGGGTGGGTCTAAGTTACGTCCAAAATATCTTGGAGAACTATGCAAGGAACCTGGCTATGATTGGAGCGGTGATGTCCCTCCTAGCTTACATATGGAGAAACTAATTATTTATCGCTTAAATGTGACTGAATTTACAAATGACGGGTCTAGTAAGCTACCTGATGACCTTGCTGGAACTTTCTCTGGCATTACCGAAAAATGGAGCCATTTCAAGCATCTTGGTGTCAATGCAATCTTACTGGAACCAATTTTCCCTTTCGAGGAGCAGAAAGGACCCTATTTTCCGTCGCATTTCTTTTCACCTGGAAATATGCACGGACATTCTGGCGATCCTCTTTCTGTCATTAAATCTATGAAGGATATGGTTAAGAAGTTGCATGCTAATGGGATAGAGATTTTTCTTGAAGTTGTTTTCACTCACACTGCAGAGGATGCACCTTTGATGCATGTTGATAACTCTTCCTACTATTCAATCAAAGGTGGTGATCTAAACATTCAATATGCATTAAATTGCAATTACCCCATTGTCCAACAAATGATTTTGGACTGTCTACGCTACTGGGTGATTGAGTTTCATATTGATGGTTTTGTTTTCATAAATGCTTCTTCCTTGTTGAAAGGGTTCCATGGGGAAATTCTATCTCGTCCTCCATTAGTTGAGGCTATTGCCTTTGATCCTATACTTTCGAAAGTCAAGATTATTGCAGATTATTGGGATGCACTAGCCAATGATTCGAAGGAAATATTATTCCCCCACTGGAGGAAATGGGCAGAGATAAATAAGAGATTTTGTGATGACATTCGAGACTTCTTGAGAGGTAAGGGTCTTCTAAGCGGTCTAGCTACACGGCTTTGTGGAAGTGGGGATATCTTCTCAGGTGGACGAGGACCAGCATTCTCTTTCAATTATATTGCCAGAAATTTCGGACTTACTCTTGTTGACTTGGTTAGCTTCAGTAGTAGTGAAGTAGCTTCAGAATTAAGTTGGAACTGTGGAGAAGAAGGCCCCACGACTAATAATATTGTCCTAGAGACGCGACTTAAGCAAGTTCGTAATTTTCTGTTCATATTGTTCATTTCTCTAGGTGTACCAGTACTTAACATGGGAGATGAGTGTGGTCAGTCATCACGGGGCTCCCCTGTACATGGTGCTCGAAAATCTTTTGATTGGAGTACTTTAAAAACTGGTTTTGGGATTCAGACTACCCAGTTCATTTCATTCTTGACTAGTTTAAGAATGAGAAGAAGTGATCTTCTTCAAAAGAGAACCTTCTTGGAGGAAGAAAATATCCAGTGGCATGGGAGTGACCAATCTCCTCCAAAATGGGATGACCCGTCTAGCAGATTTTTGGCTATGACTTTGAAGGCCGATGCTGAAGACAGCCAGACATCAGTCTCTGATAACGGAGGTGACTTGTTTGTCGCCTTCAATAGTGCAGGAGAATCTGAGAGTGTTATCCTTCCACCACCTCCAACAGATGTGGTATGGCATCGTCTCGTTGACACTGCCCTCCCATTTCCAGAATTTTTTGCTGAGAAGGGGACGCCAGTTGAAGATGGATTAGTTGCATATGAGATGAAGTCTCACAGCTGTTTGCTGTTTGAAGCACAGAAACTAGCTGAAATTTAAATTCCCCTTTTCCTGGACATAGAGCTTTTTCTACTTGAAGTCATGCATCATAAGGCCCCTTTATTCCTTCATAATAGATTTTAGTAAGGCAGCAGAGAATATTAGATTTTCTTCTAAGAGGTAATAGCTTGTAAAGTCGTATATATTTAAATAAGAGACATTTACTGAGACTACTTGTATCTAAAATTTTCTTTTGCAGCAGGAAGTACCTCGATTTCATATGTAAAGCATGTAAAGAGCAATGCTACTGAAACTGTGTCATTGCAAGTTTTCTGACGTGATTTTCTGTATGACGGGCTTTTCCTCTTATTTCAGAATATAACAGTCTGAGTAAGGTTCTTATAAGGTCGCCCAAGCAGTATTTCCCAGAAAAAGAATCTCACATATATAAATAGAAGAAACTAACATTGAACCCAAATCGTCTTAAAACTTTTCTGATTCAGAAGAGTAACATGTCTCCCCACTGACTGAATCAGGACAATTTGCTACTACATCAATTGTACAACAACAAAAAACCCAGTGTATACCCCAAGTAGGGTACACTGGGTTAATAAATAAAGCTTCAAATACTATGCTTCCAGCTATTAAATATAGACACTCTTGTCGGTTTGGGAGAGAGCAGCAGCACACGGTTGTTACCTGGGGCACGAAGGAAGAAGACATGGCAAAAATATCTAAAATTATGTTGCAAATTGCTAACAGATGATAATAAACACATTGCATTGTCTTGCAGTTCGGACCCTAACTTTTAAGCATGCTGAGTCGTCTTTGCTATTAATGATAGTTGGAGTTGGACACTACATATACTGACTGCACTGGTAGAACCTTGTGAACCGGGAATATTATTGAAGAACCTCGTGTGACTTTTCTTCTGTTATGAAATTTCTACTCAGTGAACTTACTCATTTGGGAAGAGGTAGCAAACTACCACTCCAAGTTGATGGCCAGATCCAAAAGAGTTTCGACTTGGTGTATTGCACGTTGCTTCTCCTGTTGTTTCAATCTACTTGCCACTGATTCTGGATCAAGTCCTTGTGTCTCTAATGCTTCAGTCTGTTCAGATCGAACCTCCTTTAACAGTGCATCCACCTCTCTGACAAAATCTACCCTCAAAAGCACATCATCAGCTTCCAAAGCTGGTCTTAGAGGACCTTGATGCTAACAAGAAATGCAGAGAGTGAAAGAAAAGCAATGTGATACGTCTTGAAGTGACGAAATTAACGCGCGCATACCATATATAGAAAAGTGAATAAATATCACACAAGTGAAATCGGCTTTATGGATCTCACAGGCTAATGGTAGGAAGATAAACAGTTTATTTCAAATAAGAAAAGCAATTTAAAAGAGTATAAATATACCTTTTCAATGTCGAAACCTGCAGGTACAAGAATACTAAATGGGTCCTCTCGCGGAAATGTATCAACCAAACGTTTTTTACATGCTTTGAGCCATCCTTCATTATCGAGTCCACCGTCATGCATATTCAGAAGATCATTCAGTAGTCTCATGGCAGGAGTTGCTTCCCGCTTCAAAATCTCTGTCTAAATTTAAGGATAAAGGTTTAAAGACAAAAGGAAAACCCAATAAAGAGAGAGGGAGACAGAGAGTTTGGGGGGTGGGCCGGCGACGGAAAAAAGTAAAGGCAGCAGAAGAAAACAACAAGAAAGGATCTCTTGCTCAGCTTATGTTTCTATCAACATGCGATGAGAGATAAAACATGACTGAGCATGAACGAGTCAACAAAAAACATGAGTAAAAGCCTACCAGTTGAAATGTAAAAACAAACTAAAAAGAAAGGACACAAGGTAAGAAATATAAATAAACAGCAAACCACATCTACTTGTGAATTCGTCAAAGATCAACAAATGGGTAAGATATTTATCTAAAATGGATACTTAAGATGAGGTGCACTATATCAAAGTGATAGTAATGTTTGCAAAAGCTAATTTTGGTGGGCAGAGGAATACAACAAATAAGAGAAGAAATAAATGAAAATACAGGTTAAGCAACGTTTCATTAATTGATACCACAGAATATGAGTTTTTGACAGGAGAACTCCCACTGAAGCCCTGTTTTCACATACCTCAACTCGCCTGTACAAGAGATCAAGACTTCGAACTGCATCCTTCTCATCCTGGAAAGCGCAACAAAGATATCTTACATGCATTAGATTGTTCTTTTGGCCCTTTTCCTAAAGAGTTCGGGGAAGGGGCCAATGGAGCTACCGCATTGGACTTCTAGAGGATATTCTATACAAGCACAGAACTTAGAGGGTGCATATTCTTCTAAAACACCAAAGTAGAAAAAAGACGGTTATTCCCATTGCCGCACTGCCTATGCAACAGTACATACTAAGCTAAGATTGCACACTGCATATGAAGAACTTTAAACACACCAAGATGGAAACCAAAGAATTGTCAAGGAACAATACCTAACAGGAAAATTGCATGAAATATCATGCATGTTGCACTTCATCATTTAATCATTACAGTAAGTCCTCTAAATTTTCTCATTTAAACAAGAGCCATTTTATTCGGGGAAAACCCTGTCTAGATTCAGATCCAAATTTGCTACGGCATAAGTGTGCTAGATTTTGAAGCAGACACAGTTTCCCCCTTTGGCAATTGAAACCAAAAATCTTAGCTCATGAAATAAAGAATATGCTAAGGTGAATGTGACTCTTATACTGATGAGTGATGCCCAAAAGGCAAATCCGCCGCACAAACAGGAAAAAGAAGTGGATAAGGGTCATTGAGTAGTCATAGAAAGAAAAGATAGCAGTAAAATACTTACATCACGCCGAGCAAGATCAAGCCGATTCCATATGATCAACAGAACAAGTTCATCGAGTTCACCTTTTTCTGCAGCTTCCTCAATTTTCTGCACATAAGAATCAAAACAAGAAACAATGTCCAATAAGAAAGCTATTGCAACATTGGAATTTAGAAAGGAAAAAAATGGTCTCTAGGGCTCGTCTAGTGCAGTGTTGTCGAAGGCGCGCTTAAAGCGCGCTTAAGCCCTGAAGCGAGGCTCAAAACATGTTGAGCGCTTCGCCTCGCTTTGTGGGCGCTTTAGTGTCGCATCAAGGCTCTATGGCATACTTTTCCTTGCCAATGAGTGTAATCCTGAAAATGCGACATTAAACAATTGATATTTCGCTTTATTGTAAAAAAAATTCAATTTCTTTGTCCATATATTTGTTATTCATGCTTATAATTATTAGTCTTGGACTACATATACATATTTTTACTTTTTCTCCAATTGCGCCTTTTTTCATTAAAGCCCACGCTTTATTTGCGCTTTGCGCTTAAAGCCCCAATAGACCGTAGAGCTTTTTTGCGCTTTTCGCCTTTGATAACACTGGTCTAGTGGTAAGAACACAATGATGTGTCTTTTAGGCGCATGCACAAGAGCCTGGTATTTAAGTGGAGAACGGTAGAGGGGCGGGTCCAAACCGTGTACCACTGGTCCTCGGGGTTTCCCGGTTATAAAAAAAATTGGAACTTAGTCGAGTGACCCAAATTCTAGTATGTGCAGTTCAAAAATGATTATGGCATGATAAACTACAATAGTTCTATTGCAGGATCAAACCAAACGAACAAGGGAGTTGCAGCAAATTACAATCATGAATAAGCAACAGGTAAATCTGGCTCACAGAAAACAAAAAGGATACTGTTACTTTTTCACTTATGTGAGGAAGTAACTGCCGAACTTCCTAAGGTAAGATCAAGCCTTGGTCGTGACACCTGGCACTTGGTACGTCAAGCCGTACGCTAATCTCACATATGATTGGATTCAAAGTGCTCACTTAAGCTAATTTGACAGTCAACATGACAATATTTTGGAATTCTTCCCGCCGGGTGAAAAGAACATACAAGACCTTGGATTAACAAGAAGATGGTCATGTAATCTATGCCACATCCAAGTAGTTACTATAATAGATAGATAGAGAGATAGATTTTCTAAGCAAGAAGAGTTTTTAAAGGCTAAATTAATAACACGATAGATCACCATAACCAGTCAGGAAATGAAGTCCCGTAAGAGAGAAGGGTTGCTGGGATTAGTTCTGCAACCTACAGAAATAGAAAAGAAAGAAATCTACAAATCCAAAAATAAACTCTTCAATTAGTTTTCTCAAGGTCACATAAATCAACAAGATCAATGACTTAATTGAACATCTTTGAATTAGCAACTGACAAGAGGAACTATATCCTTGAGAAACGAGGATTTCTGCTTCTAACTCTCTTGAAGGGGACATGAGGTAACAGTGGGTAGAAAAAGGTAAAAAGATATCCTTTTGCTACTAAATTTCTTCATTAAGACATTGTAGGACTAAAGAGAATAATTCATTCTTGTTTTAAAGGGGAAAAAAGGAAAAAGAAAATGACAGCACTTAGTAATTTTCTTGTTTGTATTTACACCAACTCCATAACAAGTTTGACATTGTTAAGATTCTCCTTGGCTGGGTAAGTAAGTAGAATACTTATCAAGGTATAATGTTATATTCTCATAAAGGTTGCAACTCTAATCTTCTTCTTTTTTTCTTTTTCTTTTTATATAACGGTGGTATTCGGGCCAGCTTGTACACACTTTGACAAATTCTACGAGATACCTGCTATCTCCCACCAACAACAGGTACCAGGTAACTCTGTCCACCAAGGCTTGGACATATTGAAAGAAATCACCTAGTGTGTTTGCCTCCACTGGGGTTTAAACCTGATACCTCATGGTTCTCAACTCACTTCATTGATCACTAGGCCACACCCTTGGGTGCAATTGTAACTCTAATCTTCTAAAAAACAAATATAGTTGTATCACATGGAAAGCCTCATACACCTAGAGTATTTTATCTATATACAACTAGAAAAAGATAAGAATACACATTAGAAATGAAAGTAGTTCACCTCTTCCACTTCTTCGGCTGATCTAATGAAGCTTGCAACCAATTTCTTGGCCTTTAGAAGCTCTTCTTCTGGATAATTTTTCAAGCGCAATCCAATTTCACGATATTCATCAACCTTCTTTTCCTCTTCCTCATCCTCCTGTTGACGTAGTCTATGCAATTCCTTAGTCTTTTCCCTTTGTCGAGCTTGCCATTCCTAACCAGCGTAAGGTTAGCACCAACTTTCAAAAGAATATATAACATTATACTTTCCTTTTCCTCTACTTTTGCTTGTATATTACTCCACTCAGTCAAATCTTATACTACACTATTATTTATATTAAGGAGTCAGAGAGCCTTTTCAATTTTTTTCAAAACATTTTTTACTATTTTAATTGTAACATACTGTGAATCATAATACTTTTCATGCACTTCAATTTTCCAATTATATAAATTTTACTTAAAAAATCTTAAGAGATTGTGTCGGAATTCACACTGAATTATGGAAGCTTTGACCCTCGTAACCCCCCTTTTTTTCTCTTGTTACCCTTTTCAAGAATTAAACTAGAAAGTGGTAATCAAATCAAACTATATAATTCATTGGTCAGATGGAAGAATATACTAAAACATAAAGTAGAAACAGACAAAAAAGGCCTAGAAACAAGAATAGATGATGGGAAAAAAAGAACATACATCATCATAATATTCCTTTGGAAGGCCATACAGATCCTGCTCCTCGATTCCTTTGCTTCTTCTTCTATGCAGTGCTAAAGATTGTAACTTTTTAGATGCTGCAATCTTATATAGTAATAAACTCTAAATATGATTACAGAGATTAGAATAGAAGCTGACCTCTGCTGGGTGAATATTTGATTAGAGTAAGTGATGGAGTTCTTGAAAAAGATGAAGCTGAAGAAGAGACGCAAGGGATTGCAGTGCATGTTAGGGACAGACCTATTGCCTCCATTTCTTGCTGGTTAATGGCTGTCCCTAAAACCCCGGATAAATCCCCCCTTTTTTAAAAAAAGAAAAAAGAATATTGAGATTAAATCCCATCAATTTTTATACAGTCCTTCAAGTAGTCCTCCTTACACCCTCCCCCCCAAAAAAGAAAGAAAAAAGCACTAATTTACTCAGGAAGTACGCAAGCTGACTTAGAAACCATAATAATAATAATAATAATAATAATAATAAATGAGGGAGTGAGAATTTTAATTGTTGGATATTTTGATTATGTTATAGCCTAACATACTTCTAAGGTGCTTCGACATGATTTGGTTGAGATTTGAGAAAATTAAGATTTGAAGTTGAAGTTTAAGAAGAGTATTTGAAAGTTAAAATTATGTTTGGATATGAAACACAGTTTAATTTTTCTGTTTTTCAAAGTTTGAAGTTGAAATATGAGCCAATTTGCTAAATAAACACTAATTTGAAATAATTTTTAAATATTAGTTCAGATATTTGGAATCTTACCTATCTTTACTTACTATAGACAGTTAGTCATTATTAAATTTTAATGGCATTATTGTGTAAATAATTTTTTTGTAAAAAGTTAAACATTTTGCTTCAGTATGAATCAAACAAGAAGCTATTGAGGGGAGGTGGAGGCGTTTTAGCATTTAAGTTAGACTTGCTCTTCTTAATTTCCTTCTTTTGTTTGTTATCTCCCTGCTTCTCATTTTATTTGAACTTTTCTAAACTCATACATTATAGTATGACAAAATTCTAAATACGATATTAATTTTGTTTCGGGAGGTTGTTAATCCTCTTGTTGGTCAAATTATACCGTAAAAATGACACCAAGTATTTGTTCTAAAGGACTGTTATTTAGGAATTAGCCAGTACGTCCTGAATTTCAGTTTTCCAGTTCAAATTTTCAGGACAAAAATGTCATGAGTTGTCCCGATTTTTTGGTTTAATATTTTGAAACAAAATAAGTACTAATTAATCTCTAAATAGCATCATGAGATTAGCTATATGTACACTTGACCCAATTATACTTTTGGTTTTGACCCAAATCTTAATGTTTTATTCGATCCACCAAGGAGAAGAGTAGATCGAACTAAATCAAGATTCTCCCATCTAGCCCAGAACTGAACTAGCGTTATTGTCGGCCACGTCATCTTGGGTCTCGTACTAAATGAATTTTCTTGACAAAATAAGGCCTTGATTAGTTCAACTTAATTCCATTCTAATAAAAAGATTAACTGCTTAACACGAACTTTAGTGAAATATCATAAAATACATATATCTGAGACAGATTGCCAACTAATACTCCCACATGGTACCAACATAAGTAAAATAGCAACAACAACAACAATATACCCAATATATTTCCACAAGTAGGGTCTGAGAAGGGTAGTATATACGCAATCCTTACTCTTACCTTGTGAAGGTAGAGAGACTGTTTGCGAAAGACCCTCGACTCAATACAATAAAATAAAATCACATCAGCGACAGAGAACTACAACAAACAAAATAGTAATAAAACGAAGCAAGGAGAACCTCGGGTAAGATAACACTAGTGCTACTAAACATAAGGAACACAAGGATAACACTAGTACTACAGCTAGGGAAGGAACACCAGTAAAATAGCAAAGTTCAAAAAAAAAAGAATTCCTACTCATATGAGCAAGAGGTTTCAATAATTTGGTTTCTATGCTCATCTACATGGTATATGTACAAAATCAAAACTTGTACAAAAGCTAAAGCTCCTCTGATGATCTGAGAGGCAATGGTACAGGCAAGTCTCTCGCTTGAGTACAAACTATTGTAGGAGTAACATTAACTGAACCCCAACTCATCTAACAAAGTTGAAACCACCTTCTATAATCATTTCCGCAGCCGTGCCCATTGCGCCAATACCACTACTACCCAAAAGAGCCAATGCTAATTCCTCCTCATTCCACTGTTTCAAACCCATACTTAGCCTCTTCAGAACATCTACATCCACCTCTAGCATCCAGCCTGGTGTGGATCCCACCATCAAGCTGACGAACCCTGAAACATAAGCCTTCCAGGTAGCTTTGTTGCAACCGAGGGATATTTTCCCATCTAGGGCACTGGCAAGGAACTCCAAGTGTGCCCCAAGAATACTTGATCGATGCTGGGATGCAGGTGATGATGAATCCACTCCCCATGCAAATGTTCCAGAGAGCACTGCAAAGTAAGCGAGGGCATAACCCCCCAGCATTGCAACTAGCCCTCCTGACATCCCACCACTGGGCTCCGACCCATGTGCTGATATGAACCAAGATGGCAAGGTTTCTTTAATCAATGATTGAACCAAAGCTACACCACCTGTGATCCAAACTAATGAAGCACCCAGTGAAGCTGCAAGCTTAACACGAGTCATTGCTGCAGCAAGAGAAACCTGACCATACCTCATACCATATTTACTTTTCTTTCGTTTCTCCAATTTCTCAGCAGGTAATCCACTACTTGCGATATCTCTGACAAAATGCATCAAAAGGGAGACGACTTCCTCGGTCATAAACATGGCATTTCGGACAGCTCTATGGATGCGCAAGTAGAGTATACCAGGGGCAACAGGGGAGATGCCACCAGAAAAATGAGAGCCAAAACCATGACCAAGAAGTGCACCTACCCCGCCGTTGCTTGCGATACAAGATGTAGTTAGACCTAGTGTAGCTGCAAAGCACATTCTAAGCAGTTGAACCACTGCATCGCTATTGTGGTGGAACACGGTCCGGGATGCAGAGAAAACAAGAAAGTCACTCCACCGCTTCACTTTTTGGGCCCATAGTGCAACCATGACAGGCATGCAGGGCCAAGGACAAGCTGTAGCCAAGTTACTCAAGGCTGGGCTTATCAGGTTCAGAAAGCGGTCAGTTGATCTATCAAGTTTGTATGTAATGGTGAGGCTCACAAGGGCAGCCAGGGGCAAAGGAAGGGTAGCTGGAGAATTTCCACCTACAAACAGAAAAGCATAAGCTAGACATGCAGAAAGAGATGAATGAACAGTTAAAACCCGAAACAGATGGACAGGATATGTATGAAAGTCCAGGTGAGTATAGCAAAGCTTTTGAATCCATCAATGATAGAGACCGGTTTTACATGCATCAATGATTGGGAGGTCAATCTTAGCACCAACAAGTTAGTTTAGCTGGCATAACTTGGTTCTCTAAAAGTACAGGGATCAAACCCTATTATCTCCACCTCCCACATGTGATAGCAAGAGAGAGAGAGAGAGAGAAGACATTTCCACCCACCCATGGAGAAATTATCACCAGAGATAACTGGTATATCCAGTAGGTGCCAAATCAATAGGTATGGGGAAAAGATTGTACTTAAACGAGAAGCAGGAAGCAGGTTTCTTACGCCACACTTTAGACCTTGAGAATGTAATCGCTTCAACTTAGATAAGTGCTTACCTACAGTGAGACTTGGGACATTCACACCTGTTGCAGCTAAAATTTTCTTTATCTGTTGCTCCACTGTTGCTAAATTTGCAGCTGGGCTTGGCCAGTCAGTTCCATTCATAGAAGCAAGCTTCCAGATACCCCGTGTCACTTCAGCTGAAAAGTAGCTTACGATGGTTGCCAAAGACGCTGGGAGAAAGTCTGCCAGATCCTTAAGACCTGAGATTGGGAAAATGCATCTGTCAAATACTAAAACATACAATTCATTGACTTAAACAGAGAACCAGCAAAATCACAAGTTAAGAAATACATGTTAGTTTCATTTTTCTTTCTTTTGTTTCCTCTCTTTTGAGTGAGAATGTGTGTCTTGGACAGGTAAAGGGGAGGTGGGTAGGATGGGGATATGATATATCTCCCATCAACACTTTATGCCTCCAGATGAAAGTGGAGGTCTGACTATCCATTTTTATTTGATGTAGAGTTACCATCGTAGCATTGCACAATACGTCTCTTATATCTGATAATTGGTCTTAAAAGCTACATCTCTCTTTCTGTCTTGAAAGTGTCCTTGCATGCTCGGCTGTCTAGTATATTAAACAAGTGCTCCTGAAGGCTAGATTCTCTAACCTGTGGCTAGTTCACGTGGTGACAATCTACCATGAGCACATGCAGTGAGAGCAGCATCAAGCACAAAAGGAACAGCTTCCAGAATATCCCATGCAGGCAGCTTAAGGTGGAGAAATACATCTTCATTTCCAGGCCCGGATGAGCTACTGCTTCCAGAAGTAGTTGGTGCCAGAGACTGACCAGTTCTATTTATCTTTCTGAACATGAAGTTCAGCAGTGCTTCAACAATCTGGTGAACAGGAGTTCCAGGGAGAAGACCTGAGAGAGGTGAACCAATGCATGCTTGATGTTGCCTGTACCACAGTTTTAATTTTGGAAAAGAATCCATAAATATGGGTTCTCCAGATAATGGACTTGAAAGTCTAGACAGCCGCTTGATTTTGCTTTGATCTTTCTGCAGATCATCAGAGGATGCCAACTGGGAGTTGCGCACCAGCAAAAGGTATTCAGGAGTTAGACGGGATCCCACTGGAACAACATCCATAACATTCTCACGAGGCGGCTGATCAAACCTCCACAACTTCAGCAGAAGAGTAAATGCGTTCGAGAAGATGTCATGTGAAGAAATTTCTTCAGACATTACAATCCATGTCACATTGGGTGCACACGAACCAAAGGCCTCACAAATTGGCATCAATGCACCAGCAAGCTGTGGAACCTGGAAAATGCAACGCATAGACATTAGTACAAAATGAACAGCCTGGTTTTCTCCATCCTAATCTTATGACAGCTGCTAACCCTGGGTACTTTATTTCAGGCTTCAAGGCCCTCAAAGGTACATAAAAGACGGTACTTTATTTCAGGCTTCATTTGTGGCATGGCTAAAGTTTCCAATATTTGTACAGGCCCCTGATTGCATACAGATATATTTTTCCAAATTTATTTGTGATACCATCAACTTTTCATGAAGTGTACACAGAAGAATTCATTTCTGAACATTTGTCATCAGGTTTCAAGGATGAGTGGCCATGCAACTGTAAGCTAGACTCTCTGCTTTTTAATGTGATTTTCAGCCACACAAGCAACATAGGTGACATTTAAAGTAAATTATAACAAGATAGGTGAAGCTGAAGTTCAACGTACCAATCCATGCAGAGAAAAAATCTGAACACAATCAATAGATGACACTCCAATGAGAAGAACATTCAGGAATCGAGCATAGCCAATCAAATGGCTTTCAGTTCCAGAATAATTAGCAGGAACAGGAGGCGAAAGCAACCTGGTGATGAACAAAACAGTATGTTCCTGCAAACATGCAGATGAAACACAGAGGAAATGAGTCTGTCGACATAGAAATGGCAATTTTCATAATGACTTAGCGGAAACCAACTTCTAATACAAGTACACTATTATCTAATTTCTTTGGCAGCTCAAATTAAAGTAATGTGCCCTAAATTACTGAGGCAGAGTATCTTAAGGTAGTCTTCGAGGGAAAAAAATCACTCTTCCAAAGTGAGTCATTTTCCGTGTTGGCTTAAGGGGTTTTCCTTTCGTAACTCCAGATCTATTTTCTTCCTTCTCGTCGTCCATCAATCTTCATTGTCACCACCTGCTAGGCTGCTACCGTTCCGCCCCTTGTTCTACAAGTCATACGAGCCGCCAACCAGCGGGTAGTGTCTTGCCTTCTCCAATCCTAGTTGCATACACACCAGATACATTCTTTTTCTTATAGCCTGTTTAGCCAAAGCTTCTTTTGAGGTAAAAGTGCTTTTTTTTGGGTCAAAAGTGCTTTTTTTCTAAAATTAAGGTGTTTGGCCAAGCTTTTGGAGGGAAAAAAAGTGCTTTTGAGGAGAAGCATGAGCAGTTTTTGAGAAGCAGAAAAAAGTAGCTTCTCTCGGAAAGCACTTTTTTGAAAAGTACTTTTGAGAAAAATACACTTAGAAGCACTTTTTAAAAGCTTGGCCAAACACTAATTGCTACTCAAAAGAACTTTTCAAACTAAGTAGCCAAACACAAATTGCTTCTCATCAAAAGTACTTTTTTTGAAAAACACTTTTGAGAAAAACACTTCTCAAAATAAGCTGATTTTAGAAGCTTGGCCAAACAGGCTATTAGTCTCACTAAACCAACTGCCAACAGTGGAAGGGGGAAACTAAGCCGTTTCTTCATCTCTTGATGTTAATGGGATTTGAAAATGGTGTCCAGGTGAGGCCTCTAGGCTTTGGTCTAGTAGTAAGAGTGCAGCGCGTGATGAGTGGATTAGAAGCATGCTAGGGCTTCGAACCCTGCTGCATATAGAAAGAAAGTTTTCATAAATAATTTAGACTCTAGAGGTTTTGAACAAAGAGAGTTTTGAGGTTCAACTACCTAAAATAGTAAAATACACCCCACTTTATCTAGAGAGAAAGGCAAGTATTACCTGTATATTCCAACCACGAGCAAGAGAGGCACCACAGAGAATAGTAGCAGCAGAAATCTTGTCATCATCCGAGCCATTGACGGCAATGTCATATATTTTCTCTATTTCTGCTAAACTTCCATCAAATCCATGAGCTTAATTTCAGTTCCATACCACTGTATAAATTTCGAAAAAGAAGATCTGATATACCTGGCTTCAGGAGAGAAAAGGTTTTAACTGAAGACCAGGCAGTTGCTAGGAAAAATAAGGGAAGATTTTGATTGCACAACTGCATTTTCCAATTTTAGACTACTAACATGCCATACCCTCGGAGATATAGACTGATTAAACTGAAAGCCGAATTACTAACCCTTAAACCAGATCTATTGCCCAATTTACTGCACTTTTAAGAGATTTTTTTCTAGTAAAATAATCCAAAGTTAGAGCAAATATGAGATTGACCCTTCAAGGGAATTTCTTTTTTAGTAGTTAATTCACCATAATTTTCTTTTCCATTATAGTTGGTTTGCCATCCAATCTTCATCACTCCCTCTCTACCATGTTCTTCATTACTATCTTCTTTCCACCTACTCAAAATTAGCATAAAAACTCATCTGCCTTCTGCCATTAGAGCCCATGAAATTCCTTTTTAATAAAATCTTTTAATTTCTGCCAATCTGGCCTATTTCCCATAACCTCTCCAACCATTCCCGAACTCTAGTAGGCTGAGCATTTTTTATAACTTCTGGAACTTTATTATTTAGTCATATTAATTCAGATTCTGATCCACTACGGCCCGTTTTATAAGCCAGCTTGGATGGAATACTTCATGTTGAAGGCCTATCTTTATTTCAGTCGGAGAGTATCGTTTTGTGAGTAGTTATATGTGCATCAGTTCTCTTATCTTTATCTTTTCACGCTCTCAACATGTTTGAAAACTCCAACTAGGAAACATGAACCAGTGGCACTATGTAGAATATTACTATTCGAAGCAAGTGTTCCGGGCAGAAGATAACGAGCAAATTAGGAGACAAGGAAAACTTTCTAATTGACAACTCAGTTGTACCTTGATGCTGGCGTTGATACCAAAGAACTGACCATTGGAGGAGTTAAGGGAGACCCCTTCATCAATGATGACCAGCCAGGCATTTGGGCCGAGACACTACGAGGCACTTGATCACATCTACCTTTTACATATCCGGGCCACAAATAAGCAGACGTGTCCAAAATGCTTCTGGCAATGCAAGCTTCCACAATCAAGTGCCGCAGGTTTCCAGCTACAAATTGTTAGAGATTAGCATAAAAACATACATCAGTAGTCTGACATACTAGTGCATAGAAGAGACGTAACAGATGCACCATCAATCAAGTTAAGTTTTCCAATCATACCATTCGAACGCAATCACCCATCAAAAATAAATAAATAAATATAACAAAAAAAGGGAAGAAACAGGAAAATAACATAAATACTCAACTGAGGACAAAAGGCAAAATTGAGAGTTTCATCTAACTTACCATTGACATGGATGAAGATGAGGCAAACTTGATTAGCAATTTCGTCAAAGTAACAGTATAAAGCAAGTTAAACCACATGGGACAACTAATACAAGACAGACGCACTGAAATTTCTTGCAGTTCAATAAAGAGATAACTCACCGCAATTGACAGGCATGTCATTTAAGCTCATTCCCTCAAAATAGCCACTCCCAACACGTAAACCTGAAAGGAATATCATTGCTTTTGCGGCAGCTTGATTCGCCAATGGAGCAGCAGGCAATGGTGGGGTCAACAAGCCTTCATAATCGACAAGTTGCTGAAGGCTAGATAGCAAGTCTTGGTGACGCTTTCGGGAGGACTCTTTAGTTTGATTGGTAGAGCTACAATTCCTTTCCTCCTCTTCAATAAGATTCGCTATTGCTAGTGGTGTAATCGACAACAACAAGCATAAGCAAGTATCTAGGCGAGGTACAGGTCCCTCACTTGGATCCCTTTCCTACATTGACCAAAAGCGGTTAGAAGATTCCAATAATGAAACCAAAAGCAAATCCAGCTCCCCCTCTCCCCCACCCAACCCACCCACAACAGTGACAAACACACAGCATCATACATATTTCCAGAACCTTCTACAGAAAGAAATGCAATGGTTCAATAATAAAGCAACCCTAAATTCAGCTTTAGCTAATGCATTGATTTACTTTCCAGAATTTAAACTTGAATTGTTCCCTGCAATATCACATTGGAAGCATAGTTTCCCAATTTGTTTTTTTTGGAGACTGGTAACATGTTTCCCTATAATTTTGCCCAAAGGGAAATAAAGGAAGGAAAGAAAGCTAAGATAAGACAACTTAACAATGGATGGAAGGGACTCATCATGAATTCTTACTCTATTAACTAGCCTTAGGGCCGCAATCCATAATCCAAGAAAAGTGTCCTGCCAGGTTGTAGAGTTAACTGCTTGCAGAGCCTTCACTAGACCTGCAATACAACTTCAGTTTAGCAATGTAATTTAGAGCAGGTTAAACTCACTAACAACTTAGAGTACTATGTATACCGGTGAGTGTTTCAGCAGCACTTGTAGCTGCTACTTGTGACCCGTCGATGGTGTCCTCTAGAAAGAGATCGATGGGAAGCCACAGCACTGATGGACTAGCACCATGACACTGATCTGCAGAAGATGCAAGCGAACCAGACGCCACTACAGCATGAAACTTTTTCTGTGAGCTTGTTTTGCGCTTTCTAGAGAGGACTACATGATTATTGGATGTTAACTGCAGCAAAGCCTCCGGAGAAATATTCTTAGAGTTTCTTAAAGCTGATGAGTTTGACACGAGAAGTCTTAAATTCTGGGTAAAAGATTCCCAATGTTCGGGCCTAAAGAAAAAATAAAACATGAACAATGAGCCACTGCTATATCAATTTGTACTTATTCATTGCTTAACCAAACAGTGAAAAAAGGCAACCGGTAATATGCAAACTTGTGTGAGGGGTACTGTCACTATTAACAAAAGCAGCAGTTGAGAAAATAAAGCTATATGATCTTACATGTTCTTGCGTGCCAAATAAAGGATCGCAGAAGTCACTTTATCTCGAAAAAATTCACCAATTATTTCAATAGCCATAACTGTGTTCATTTTACATAATCCTTCATGCTTTTCTGCTCTTCCCCCAGCAAAAGCATCATGATTATTCAATTCCATGTCTTGAGATGTAATAGGCCACCTGGACTTCTTTTCAGCAGTCAGTTCCATCACTCCCTCATCATCAAGGGACGCATCAAGTAACTCCCATACAATAGCAAAAACAAATTCAACCATAATTAGACCACTTTCAGATCCTTGAAGTCCAAATATCTGGTAAAGATGTAATGTATCATTTATTGCTTCCATGATCCTGCAAATTTATTCACATTTATTAACTGTTGATACTAAATTAGTTGACTGCATTTGCACTAGTTCAAACAAATTCAAAATAAATTGGCAATTCTGAGTCAATACACTTTTCATTTATATGGATATCTTATGATCTCTGGGGTACTAAAGACAGGAAAATTCCCGGACCATAAAGTGAGAAAAAATAATTATAGTTCCTATGAGT
Organism: Nicotiana tabacum; assembly: GCF_000715075.1. Lineage (NCBI taxonomy): Eukaryota > Viridiplantae > Streptophyta > Magnoliopsida > Solanales > Solanaceae > Nicotiana > Nicotiana tabacum. Next base: position 60,280,154 of record NC_134098.1, read on the forward strand.
TCCACTTATATCATTTTCACTAGAATAATGATCATCTGAACTTTGCTAGATGGAATTTAAAAAATCCTCATCTTGGAAAGGGGTGCTCAGCAGGCGAACAATTGAATATATATAAACAATAAAAATTACGGGAAGAGGAAGCTAAGTTGCTCGGACACGGGTTCGGGTGTCTGACACGGGGGGTGCGGATCTAGAGGTCGGATCCTTCGAAATGTAAAATCTAAGATTCGGAGATGCGGATCCTGGTATGGATACGGGTGCGGGGATCCGGGTAAAAATAATTCAAAAAAATAAAAATATAAAATATAAAAATATCTCTAAATTATGAAAAAAATTGTGGAATACTTACCTATAGCTTGTAAAGTGTGAATTTTTTTTTTTAATTCTCAAGTTGTAGGCATGATTTCTTGATTTTATTCCATTCTCGGATTCTCCTAATGGTTAACTTTTTTTATAGTTACCTTCATATACAGTTAAATATTAATTTTATAATTTAGATTAGATCTCTAATTATTATTATAAAAATCAGAGTTAGTGTGTGTCAAGCTTTCACTACAAAGGGTACAATAGTATTAAATATAATAATATCCAAATAAAGTCAAAATCTTGCACTTTCCCAAATTCTCGAATGCTCCGTCTTCCCCAATCTCAATTGATATTCTCTGCTGCTCTTTCTGCTCGATCAAGAGGAGAAGCACTGAAGCAGAAAGTAAAGGATCCATTTCCAAGATAAGGTAAGCCATTTTCTTTAAATTTACCCTAGTTTGGGTTCTGATCTCGGGAATTAAATTGTATCTCGTCTCGAATTTTTTCACCCGTCATGGTCAAAGTACCCAAAATCTTTTGACCAGATCCGGTACGGATCCCATACCCACACCCACATCAGTGTCGTGTCGACACGGGGGCGACACCTAAACTGCCCCGTCAGAGCAACTTAGGAAAGAAGAGCCCCTTAAATAATGATTTTTTTGGAATTAGAATCTCAATTAATATTTTCCTGAAAAAGAAGTGATACTCTGGCCTCCGGGACGGTCAAAAATTGGAATGTTATCTACTGACGTTGTCAACTTAATTAGGTGGACAAAGTGTCCAAGGAAAGGAAGACCAAAAACCTACTTTAACTCAAAAGTAAATAAATGTACGCTTTCCTTTTTCACCCCAATTACCTTTCCACCTTCTCCAAGCCCACCATCTAACCAGAAAATCTAAACAAATTAATAAATGAATTCCCATCTTGCGGTAGTCCACGGTGTCAACTCAAATGCTATATCACATCAATGTTTTTTAAAGCTAAGATTAAACTTAATAAAATGCAGATGAAGTATTAATGACCAACATGCATAAATACTCGTCTGAAGTAATAAAGGATATGAACAAACAAAATGCTGCTATGTGAAATGAACTGAAGAGAGGATACAAGAAACGAGGTGTACTTTTGATAATTTGGACCATTAATCAGAGATGCCAATGAGAATGCATATCTTTTTAGAAGTTCCATATAGAGCCTGTACGCCACTGGATAGCTCCTTCGAGCAGGGATCACTCTGCAAAGAGAAAAAAAGGAAAAAAAGCGTGAACAAAAAACAAAGACTAAAAATCCATTAACCAATCACCACACCTCAATCACAAACTAGTTAGAGTTGGCTATACGAATCTTCTATATCTATCATGTTCTATAACAGCCAATTTCACTTTTTTTGTAACTGAGAAATCCATTGTTCATAGCCTTGAAAATTGGTGGATAATGGACTCACCCCTCTACCCTTCTCCACTTAAATATAATACTTGGTTCACGGATTCAAACTCGTAATCTACCAAAGCCCTAGGGGCAATAGTATACAAGCCAATTTCATTACAATACGAAACATCACGAGAAACTAATAAAGATAAATGCATTTCTTAAACTGTATGACCACCTCATCTAAATTATCATTAGGAATAGGACACTTTTTTTTAATCTAATTACGTATGTCTCAACATTCATCTACGTGGCGGGGGCTCATTCTTTTCTATTAGTACAAGCTCATGAAAATACTTTCTATTACTGCGTAGTTGTTAGAATTTAACCTAGAAACTATATCGAATAGGTTATCACCTCAGCTAAAAGCTTAAACTTTAAAATTAGAGTTGAACATTTTGTTTAATTATATTAACCGCCTGAATAGGTCGGGTATATAAACTTTAGTTCTATAGCAATCAAGCCACTTAATAACATTGATTGGTAATCTCGAATAAATGGCAAGTAAGCTAACCTGGTGGAAAGAAGAGCGAGAACGAACATAGGAGGGACAACACGAAGGGTCAAAGCTTTCTCTAGAAACTTCCAAGCAATAGGAACGTTATTAGCCCAACAGATATGAGAAACGAGAAGGTTGGCGACGTCGGTGGAAGGCATGGAGAGTCCAGCAGAGTTAAGGTTGGAAGAAAGTTGGATGGCCCACATCAAAGGGTCGGTGCCTTTCTGCTGAGCCGACTTGGTCAGTTCCATCACTCCATCCCATAGGTTTGATTGTATTTGTACAGAGGACACCATAGCTGCCATGGCGATTTACTTAGTGTTTAAGCTTTAGATCTGAAAATCTTCTTCTCTCATGTCATGAATAGTACTAGAGCTGTTCAAAATTTGGACTAATGGGGAAAGAAGTTTCCAAGTGTTGGCTCTTTCGTTCTGTGTAGGGGAAGACTTGGAAATATAATTGAGTCAGTTTTGAAGGCTTTTGCTTCTTTGATTTTTCTCTTTTGACCCCTATTACACTTTGCTGACCCACCTATCGTTTTCAAAAAAATTGCCCAAATATTTGAGTAAAAAATACTACTCCGGTTTCTAGATCATTGCGGGATATTGAACAAAATATTTTTTTAAGTTTGGTCTTAGAGCTATAAAAAGATGTTTGTGTGAATTTAGTTTTGTATTTCCTCTTTTTAACTGTTCAACCTTTAAAGTAACTTTAGTTAATTGTGAAGAAGTTCTAATTATTTTATGGCGAGATACTTGTTTAGTTTGATGCCTTAAAACAGTTTGTGCAGTCAGATATTTGGAATCGTCCCGGCTCTTACATGTGAAAAGTGTAGGATCAGTCCGAGGACGAATTGAGAAAAGGACTTTATGGTCCATTATTAGGGGTGGAAGTTATATGCACTAACGCAACGTTGTATAATATATTTAAATAATTAGATTACTTAATTAGTAATTGTAAGTAATTCTATTTAATATTAATAGGTAATTTAGGAAAAATAATAAGTAAGATGCTATAACATGTTAAGTTGGATCAATGTATACAAAATTCATTATGTTATTACAGTATGTAACTTAAATCTTTAGGGGGGAGAGGATAAAGTCAAAATCTAGGTTTAATCATATGAATTCAATAACGTACCCATTTTTAGGAGTTTCAGCATCTTTTTCAAAGTGTGGATTCTCAGCTAGATTGTGGTCACCCAACTACATTGCAACTTTCTAGCACAAGCTATGACTTCTTTAAAACCTATACTGAAGTGCTCATATTATATTACTAGTAGAACTTTACACTCCATGGGGTCAATTGAAATTGCAAACAAGATATTGCATGAAAAATTTACACTAATCCAATTAGATAATAATCTCTCTAATCACTCAATCCATTCGAAATTGGTTTCTTAATTAGCTGTCAACATTTGCAGCATATGTACTTTCCTACTAACACATTATAGAGACCGTAAAATTGCAATAACAAAATCCAGTAATTCTATTTCCTTTGAATTAAAGCTGAAGTATCAAACTAGAAGAATCCCCCAAGGATGAAATTATGGCAAATAAGGTATAACTTTTACCAAGGAAAAACATATAGTTCTACTCATTGACACTTCAGTAAGTAAAAACCTTCTGCAGCAGCCTCCTAATTAAATGTAAATCCACAATAAACCTTAGCGCAGTGTCATTATCTATAAATGCACAAAAATCTTCCCCCTTGCCTCTAGATTTCCAAGGTAGCTTTTGAATAACAGCCTTCCCAATCAAGGGAGCAAGTCATTTTCTTGAAAAGATAAAATGCCAACCTCAGATCAGATGTATAGTTAATAACTGGATTCATCAGTAAGGAGAGAGCATCATCATCGCCTTTGCACTGCTTCCCGAGAATCAAGGCACCAACACCTGTAGTTTGGTGTCATTTTCTCGCGTGTCATGGATTTCCATGGATCAGAGATACTGTTAAAGCTTGGGGATGAATTTGGTACCCTCGTGGTCTCTTCCGTCGGGTGGTCTTGTGAGCGGATCCTCTTATACAGCCGCATGACAGACACAGAATCTTGGTAAGGATCATGGAAACCAACTTGGATATCGTATCTGTTGGGTGAAAACTATCAGTCAGCATAGCACAGAAGTGGAGAGATAGTATTAAGAACAGTTGAAGCAAATAACTACGAAGCAACCAACTCTGCACAGAAATGCCTACTCAAGCTTCTAGTAACCAACAGTAACAGAACATTTTCTTCACTAGCAGAGGACTGTCGAAGTACAACCGCGGAATGGGAATATAATGCATAAACTTGACCAGCAAAAATATAAGAGAAGATAAAACCAAGTAAAAAACATAACAGTAAGCAAGTAACTTGCCCTAGATAAGTCTTGGTTAAATATTTGAGAGAGTGGCTGACAAAGTTGGTCTTCATCAGGGGGCGGTACGTTGCAGTATCTCTGCATAGAACAAAAGCAAGACATGAATATTTCGAACCATGGATACAGGAATGAATCTTGTGCAGAAACGATATCCAAGGCAGGCAGATAGTTTTTCCATATACCCAACTTACTTGACAGACAAATCCAGAGAACGTGAACAATTGATAATCCTTAATTTTATCTTCATTTCTTATGTTTGAATTTCTTAAAACGGAGTACAAGAGAAGTCAACACAAGCTGCAATGGAAGCTGTAGTACATGCTCGCAGATCAAGTTTCCATAACCAGGGATCAAGGGAGATTTAAATGAACAAATTTATTGCGTTCCGACCTTGAACAAATATATTCATATTTTACTATCTCCCAATGTCTTGAATTGCTTTTTACAGGTTTCACCGACATAAAAGTGAAACATAAGTTACCATCGACACTGATGCGCATTAAGCAGTTCTGAGTGATTCTGACAAAAAAAATGAAATTAATGTAACGACCCGACCGGTCGTTTTGCCTTCTAGAACCCCGTTCCCTTAAACAAGACTCCCCGTATGTGTCTTTACTGTTTTATGACTTGCTGGGATAGTTAGATCGGGTTTGGAAGGGTTCGGGTTGAAATCAGAACACTTAGTTCCTTAATATTGACTTACAAGGTTAAGTTTGACTTGGGTCAATATTTTTAGTAAAAGACCTCAGAACCGGGATTTGACGGTCTCAATAGGTTCGAATGATGATTTTGGACTTGGGCGTGTGTTCGGATCAGGTTTTGGATGACCCGGGAGCGTTTCGGCGCCTAAAGTTGGAAGTTGGCTCATTGAAGGTTTTAAAGTTCTTAAAATTTGGTTTGAAGTAAGTTTTGGTGTTATCGAGGTCCGTTTGGAATTCCGAGCCTAGGAATAGCTCCGTATGGTTAAGTATGATTCGGAGTAGTTTAAGTATGATTCGACGCGTTCGGAGTAAGTTGGAAGAACTTGAAGTTCATGAGTTGATTCTATTAGGTTTTGGGTTGCGATTCTTAGTTTTGATGTTATTTCACGTGTTCCTAAGGGTGCGAGCGAGTCCGTTTTATGTTTACGAACTTGTTGGTATATTTGGTCAAGACCCCGAGTGGCTCGGGCGAGTTTCGGACATGGGTCGGATGATTTGGGCCATGTTGAAGTGCTGGAAGTTTTCTGTTGCTGGTGCGATCGCTTCTGCGGAGGTTTGGTCGCAGAAATGAAGTGAAGCCCGCAGAAGAGGCTTTGGACGAAAGGTCAGTGGCCTGCAAAAGCGGAGGATCATCCGTAGAAACGGCCTCGCTTCTGCGATGAAATGGCCGCAGGTGCGAGAAGAGGTTGGCTAGGCCTTGACCGTAGGTGCGACTCCGCTTTCCGCAGAAGCGGGAGCCCGTCCGCAGAAGTGAAGTCAGGCGGCCTGGGCTAGGACCGCACCTGCGATGGATTTTCCCCAGGTGCGGCCCATGGTCCGCAGGAGCGGAAATCGCTAGAGACAGTGAGGTTCATTTAAGACGGGACTTAGGCCATTTTGGTTCATTTATTTCACTTCTTGGGCGATTTTTTGAGCTTCTTAGAGAGGGGTTTCCACCTAGTTATTAAAGGTAAGTAACTCCTACCCAATTTAAGTTAAATACATAGATTATGGGTAGATTTTAACATATAAAATAGTGAAAATTATGGGTTTTGTTGAAAAACCTAGGTTTAGATAAAAATGGGATTTAACCACGAAAATGGTTATGGAATTGGGTGAAAATTATATATTTGAGTCCATGAGGTTATGGGTAACAATTATCTTCGAAAATTTTTGCAATCCGGACACGTGGGCCCGAGGGTGAATTTTAAGAATCTTCCAATTTGTGTTGGGTAATTACTCTAATAGCTAAATTATTAACTTTTGAGTGTATATTGAATATTTTATATAACATTTGGCTAGCTTCGGATTGTTCGGCACCAGGTTGGATTCTTAGAGTGAATTTGTGACCGGAAAGTGAGCTTTGAGACGAGGTAAGTCTCTTGCCTAACCTTGTAAGAGGGAATTTACCTCATATGTGATATAAATTACTATTTGCTTCTAATTGTGGGGGCTACGTACGCACGAGGTGATGAGATTCCGTGCGCAGCTACTAATTATGCTTATGTCCGGGTAGCTTAGGACCCAAATCATGAAATACTTGTAATGTCTGCACCCTACTTATTAATTAAAGTGCCTAAATTATATTGAAACTTGTTAAGAAATTTATAAAGACCGAATTTCACTTACTTGAGTTTTGGAGGGATACTTGACCGTTAATCACTTAATCGAAATTGTGCTTCTTTGTTTTGGCCTCGTAATAGCTTTTAAATCGGATGTTCATAAATATTCTCTCTTCTTGTGGAGCGGGCCGAACGCCTCGGCAGTAGAATAGATTCATCTATGGTTCGTGTCGCTCGACCCTCGGCAGTGTACACATTATTCTGGATCGGGCCGTATGACCTCGGCATAAATCGTGTGTGTTAATGCTTGAAGCCTGAACACACTTGATATTATTTTTCATGAAGTGAGAGATTATAATTTATTTATTTGTTTGGAATTTACTTGGAATTAGTATGTGCTAATAGAAGACTCTAGAATTTATTATTTGTTGAAGAATTATTTAATCACTGTTGTTATTGTGTTATTATTATTATTCACAAACTCTATGTCTATTTAGCATTCTTTTATTTTATAGTTAGCCCATAGTAAGTGTCGATGTCGACCTCTCGTCACTACTTCTTCGAGGTTAGACTGGATACTTACTAGGTACATGTTGTTTATGTACTCACGCTACACTTCTGCACTAATCGTGCAGGATCTGAGGCAGGTGCATCTGGCAGTCATACCGGTGCGCACTCCTGATACCCCGAAGCCTAGTGGTGAGAGTTGCTCTTCTGAGTCCGTTCGGCAGCACCCGGAGTCTCCCTTTTGCATTACTTTCTGTCTACTCTATTTCAGACAGTAGTTTAGTATTTTTGTATATTCTACTAGTAGCTCATACACTTGTGACATCATTTCTTGGAATTATGCTATTAGACATTTGATAGCTTTGAGTATTTATTTCACCACACTTGTTCTCATAATTGTTTACACTTCATTTTATTAAATTTTTCACCTCTTACTTAATAAATAACAATCAACTATTTCGAAATTGTTAAAAAGAATAAATACATGGCTAGTTCACCGTTGGCTTGCCTAGCGGCGACGTTGGGCGCCATCACGTCCTATAGGTGAAATTGGGTCGTGACAATTAACAAAGAATATAATGGGAAAATAATGGTAGCAGTTTAATTGAGAAGCAAACTCTTTAGGAAGGGCAACAATTTTTAATGGTGGAAGTGAATAAATTAGGCCAGAAGTAACAAAAAGACCTAACAAGTATAGCTCCAAGTATTACCTTACTTTCATTCAATAGACAAAAATCTCTCAATATTACAAATCTAGGAAAGAGTGTTATACTCTCTCTCGTGGGCCAATACAATTATAATGAAAAGAGCTATTATATTTAGATACAAATTCATGCTATGATGGTGCTGGACATAATTCTTGATATTGAAGTCATGATATAACATTGAATATTGAATATTTTCTTGATTTGAGTGTATATTGAATATTTTATATAACATTTGGCTAGCTTCGGATTGTTCGGCACCAGGTTGGATTCTTAGAGTGAATTTGTGACCGGAAAGTGAGCTTTGAGACGAGGTAAGTCTCTTGCCTAACCTTGTAAGAGGGAATTTACCTCATATGTGATATAAATTACTATTTGCTTCTAATTGTGGGGGCTACGTACGCACGAGGTGATGAGATTCCGTGCGCAGCTACTAATTATGCTTATGTCCGGGTAGCTTAGGACCCAAATCATGAAATACTTGTAATGTCTGCACCCTACTTATTAATTAAAGTGCCTAAATTATATTGAAACTTGTTAAGAAATTTATAAAGACCGAATTTCACTTACTTGAGTTTTGGAGGGATACTTGACCGTTAATCACTTAATCGAAATTGTGCTTCTTTGTTTTGGCCTCGTAATAGCTTTTAAATCGGATGTTCATAAATATTCTCTCTTCTTGTGGAGCGGGCCGAACGCCTCGGCAGTAGAATAGATTCATCTATGGTTCGTGTCGCTCGACCCTCGGCAGTGTACACATTATTCTGGATCGGGCCGTATGACCTCGGCATAAATCGTGTGTGTTAATGCTTGAAGCCTGAACACACTTGATATTATTTTTCATGAAGTGAGAGATTATAATTTATTTATTTGTTTGGAATTTACTTGGAATTAGTATGTGCTAATAGAAGACTCTAGAATTTATTATTTGTTGAAGAATTATTTAATCACTGTTGTTATTGTGTTATTATTATTATTCACAAACTCTATGTCTATTTAGCATTCTTTTATTTTATAGTTAGCCCATAGTAAGTGTCGATGTCGACCTCTCGTCACTACTTCTTCGAGGTTAGACTGGATACTTACTAGGTACATGTTGTTTATGTACTCACGCTACACTTCTGCACTAATCGTGTAGGATCTGAGGCAGGTGCATCTGGCAGTCATACCGGTGCGCACTCCTGATACCCCGAAGCCTAGTGGTGAGAGTTGCTCTTCTGAGTCCGTTCGGCAGCACCCGGAGTCTCCCTTTTGCATTACTTTCTGTCTACTCTATTTCAGACAGTAGTTTAGTATTTTTGTATATTCTACTAGTAGCTCATACACTTGTGACATCATTTCTTGGAATTATGCTATTAGACATTTGATAGCTTTGAGTATTTATTTCACCACACTTGTTCTCATAATTGTTTACACTTCATTTTATTAAATTTTTCACCTCTTACTTAATAAATAACAATCAACTATTTCGAAATTGTTAAAAAGAATAAATACATGGCTAGTTCACCGTTGGCTTGCCTAGCGGCGACGTTGGGCGCCATCACGTCCTATAGGTGAAATTGGGTCGTGACAATTAACAAAGAATATAATGGGAAAATAATGGTAGCAGTTTAATTGAGAAGCAAACTCTTTAGGAAGGGCAACAATTTTTAATGGTGGAAGTGAATAAATTAGGCCAGAAGTAACAAAAAGACCTAACAAGTATAGCTCCAAGTATTACCTTACTTTCATTCAATAGACAAAAATCTCTCAATATTACAAATCTAGGAAAGAGTGTTATACTCTCTCTCGTGGGCCAATACAATTATAATGAAAAGAGCTATTATATTTAGATACAAATTCATGCTATGATGGTGCTGGACATAATTCTTGATATTGAAGTCATGATATAACCAAATTCTGCATAAAAGTAACTAAAGATTCTAACTTATTGAAAATGTGGGAATTCAAAACCGGTCCCAGTAGAGGAGGCGAGAATTCATCTTCTAGGCGGTTAATGGTATATGGAGTGGAGTACATATTTGGATGACCCCAGCAGGTGGAAGGATTAGAGTATCATCATTTGGATACGAGGAATGCCCAAAGAAACTAAAGGGGTAGAATTATATAGAAAATTGTAGGTAGAACAAAGAGGGCCATTTTGGCTCACTTAAAGAAGTAAATAAAATGTATGAGGCAATTGGCAAGCCTCGGAAAAATACTAGGCTTCTTGTACCTGATTAATGAGTTAATAGGTCTATCTCAGGAACAAATCTACTTTGACCTAAGCATAAATGTTCCACCCCAATTAGTCAACTATAACCTATTTTCTTTGTCTTTTTTAATAGCGGTGTTGTAGGCACCCTTAAAAGAGCATCTTATGACGAAATTATGAATAATTTAATCATTCGTGTTTATGCATGACAGTGAATGGCGTAATACACATAATATAGGACAAGCCCATGATTTGGACATAATACAGGAGATAAGGTTCCGACAAGATGATTCTCAAAGAAAATCAAAAATAAAACTACCTCAGAAGACGATCAGGATAATCCATCGCCAAGCAATCCAGGTGATGCGCAAGGTTATGGCCCACAAGTACGTTTGCTCTTCCACCATTCAATCTTGCTCTAGAAATTGACTCTCCGTTGTAAAGAATCTGCAGAATTCTCTGCCGGACTTCATTCAGAGGCATGGCATCTCGTAGATTCTCCTCTGTAATACCAGTAATTTCATACCTGACACAATGATGAGGAATATGAAAAGGTATAGTGCCAAAAATGTAAACCAGCACAATAAATAGGTATGTATTGCCAACAGATACCTATAATTAGTAACAGGTAACTGAGGTAGAACGTAAGTGTGGAAAATAAGCCTATCATCTTCGTCCACAAGGCATACCCTTGCGCAATAATCTAGTGATCCATCACTTCCACATCCAACCATTTCACAATCTATGGCAACTGCTTCCTGACTTCTTATGCTGCTATTTCCACTACTTATATCAATTTCATATTCTGAATTAAGCATCTCCACTGTATCCTGCAGCAATTTAATATAACAATTCAAGCAACTAAAATATACATTTGCTGTATCCTAAATGTAACTGATTCTTGTGAAAGCATTGAGGGAGAGAAACTTCATCAACTCACAATGGGTCGAGGAGTGGTTAGATGACACATTTCCTTATGCTCGTTGAGAGAGTCTACGCTGTCGCAGATTTTCAGACACAAAGTGCAGCCTCTTTCGGCATAGATGCTTGAACAACTCACTTTGGACAGAGGACCTAAAATGTTAAAGAGCAAAAGGGAAATGAGGAAGGACAGCAGAAGAGAGCAGTTGTACTTAAAGAACATTCCTAGTAGCACAATGACTGACCAGCAATGTGCTCCCTTAGTGATTCAAACGATTTGCAATGCTTGTTACACACACCACACTTAGGGTCATGAACCGAATGATTAGAGGTTTTCATATGTTCAATAAGATGCTCCTTCTTGTTATACTGCTTGTAACAAGCTGAACACTTGTGCCTGGTAACACATAACAAGAACACAAGCAAACACAACCTTCAGCAAATGAAATCGAGATGCTATACCCCTACATAGAACACCTTAGTTTAGCTGTTGACAGATCATCTTTTTACTCCACCTCTCCACAAAGAAATCAGCATATAATGGTGGACGCATCTAACTTAGTGAATTATTTCTTTGAATCCTTTTTCTCAAAATAAAATTTATATATTTAGGAAATATATAAAATAGGAATTAACTTATATATTGTTAAGATTTTTCACAACCTTATAAGTGACTTGATCATATAAATATCAGTGCACAAAACTTAAAGACTTGTAGAAAAAACTACTAGGAGTATATAGTACCAACTTTTACAATATATGAACAAATTAATTAAAGAAACAAAAAGCTCAAATATCTCCAAATAATGAAGTCTTGCGGGTCGTCAAATATGATTTCGTACATTGCTTCGTGTAGAGAGTTACAAATTACCTTGTGGTGTTGAGGGTTTGAACAGCAACTTCGTAGGGCTGCTCCATAGAATGAACTCCGCTGAAAATGATAGAGTGAAATTAAAGCAAATACAAAATGCGGGTGCAAAAATGGAGATGTATTCAGGGTCCATTAGGATTACAGTGATGCTGCTTCAGCATTTCAAAACCCTCTTCGGTTTCTTCACTCAAAGTAGTGCTAAATTGAGCAAATGCATTGCAGGGGTCCCTCAACAAGTTAATGAAAAAGTAGAACCTTCAACTTTATTTCCGGTCATTACGCACCTCAATAAATTTGTTTTTTTTGGTGCGTTTACTGCTCCAGTAACCGTATTGGATTCCGACTATAGCTAGGTTTGCACTGCATAATTAGAGAAATTTTTTCATACTCAAATCTCGAATACAAGAACTATGAAGCTGCTACTTCCCTGCACCACATGCTTTGGTGTGCTCGATAACAAATTAACTTCCTCTACCCCTAATTTGGTCAACAAGATTGTAATGAGAAAATATTTACTTTGTCAAAATATATAGTTATATACTGTTTTTTTTATTTTTAAATTCAAACTTCTTACTTTTAATTATTTATTTTAATTTTTAAAATAAAATCTATATATTTAAAAATTATATAGAAAAAATATAAGACTAAATAATTCAAAATATCTAATAGTATATAAAATATTACGGTCAAAAAATAACTTCTTTGACTCTCAAAATTGAAAAGGGAGGAGTATTATTTAGGAAGGTAGAAGTTCTGCTCCTCGCATAATATTAAACCAAGAGGAGGAGAGACTGAGAGAGACTTAATTGCATTAAAATAATTGAGAGCAGGTAAACTTAGTTGTCCATAAATAGGTCCACAATATGAAGGGCCTTGATGGACTATAAGATAACCAAAATTGAAAATAATGTAACTATCTAATAAGTTCCTCACAAAAAGAAGAAAGAAAATAGAAGTACATGTTGGAACATATTGCTTTAGTCGATAATAATAACAACATATATTATATTATACTATAAAGTGTTAATTGGACCAAAATCAACATATAAAGTATTGTAGGATTGTGTAAATTTACCTTCTATAATGATATTAATCATGATAAATCAATATGTTTTGATATAAATATTGAAGGCGAGTAAGTTTTTTGCATTCATTAAAGATCCATTTAATGCAATAAAATTTTACTGTCACAATATTTTCGATTATACTCATGGGGATGATAGCAAATTTAACTTGTTCTACGTTTTCAATCACTTAACTTTACGAGTGATCTTGCACTTTTTGTATTTGTTGAAGCGTATCTTATACCTTCCTTAAAACACAAGCCTTTTTTTGTTCAAATTCAGCGAATAATTTTGATCGTGATGATCTCTCTCAATGTTTTTCCTCTCTCATCTTGATTTCCCCTCCGGGCTTCCTTGGCCTTTCTCATTATTTCTCTTCGTCTATCTTGTTCTTATAATTTAAAACACAATAAGAAAAGCAAAAAAAATTATAACTTACCGAGAATTTTGGCCGAAAATTAAAAATTAATTTTCCCTTTTTTTCCTCCATCATTTTTCATTTCATGAAAATTTTCCATGGTTGAAGTAACGCCTTTCAAAGTCTTTCAGACGCTTTCAACTCTTGATGTTTCGGCAACTCTTTTTTTGGAATGTGTATAACCTTATATGCTCAATATAGTAATACTTTGCTCGGGTTGATATTATATACACTTTGAAAAGTCATATAGATTCACAAAATATAAGTGTGTAATTGAAAAATTAGGACAAACGCAAAAAAAAATTATCAATTATATCTCATACAGCCTCCTTATAATTGGATTTGTTTATAATTACACAGTTTAAGACCGTTTGTATGGTCAGTAATTACTTGATTAACATGAAATTGAGTGTACTTGAGTTATCCAATTCAAGAAAAAATAAAAAATGATTATAGCTATATGGTGTCATTACAAGGTGACTTTTTAAATTATTTTTAGCTTTAAAAAAATATATTATTCTTATTACACTTTTTTATTTTTATTTCAAATATATGGAAGATGGTTAAAAATAATTTCATGTTTTACTTGCTTTATATTCTATTCATTACTATAAAATGTTTATTCTAGAAATTTTTCCAAACTCATATCTATCTTTTATTTGTTATGTAAAGAATGCAAAAATCTCATTTAACCGATTGACCTTTTGGTGTTCCTTGCTTCACCTATTAAATAAGTCAAGTAATTCCAATTAATTAAAGTTCTCTTTTGGATTCAAACTTTTGAACACAATCTAGATTTATGTTAATTTCACGTATGAACTATATTAACAGTCACTATTATTATTTTCTAGCTTTGCTTGATGATATATTGTATATAATTATGCACTATTAAATCAACCAAAAAATATCTATAAATGAGTCTTCTTAAAATATAAAATTAGTGTATACGGTTAAAACCGAGACCACTCGATTTTACTATTTGACCGAGACCGGAAGGTTGCATAGAAGGACGGCGTCGTAACGGAACAGACTAAACCACGAGGATAAGGTACCGACTTCAGAATCGAGGTACATGTCGACATCGAGGCTAGTAGCGATCGAAGCCAAATGAGACAGACATCGAGCAAGAACGAAGATAGCACAATAACAGAAAGGCGAGATATCCGTGACTGGTCGAGGATCATGGCGTAAATCTAGGAACGAATCAAATCAGAAACGGTTAATTAGCTAGTTATGGGATTTCCTTCTGTAATTAGAATTATACCATAAGTGGAATTTCTCTACTATTTAAGTAGGGGTTATAATCATTTGTAAGACACATTATTCACAGATATCAAGGCAATATAATTCTCTTTCTCGTTTATACTATTGTTCATCAGCTTGTTATATTTTAATTGTTCTTACATTAACCAGTTCGAGGATATCCAAACTCGAGGGCTGAGTTCCGTTCTAACACTGGTTTGCTTTACTTTGCAGTTCATTTCTGTTATTAATCTCCATAATTATCAATTGGTACTAAGTGAAATTTGAAAACACATAAATTTGAAATTACAAAAAAAAAGTGAACAAAAAACTTTTTTTTGTGCAGGGTTGGGGCGGGTGGTGCAGAAAAAAAAACAAAAAATTGAAAATTTCAAAAAAAAAAAAAACTTTTTTGTGCGGGGTGGGGGGCAGTGGGGTGGGGTGGTGCAGAAAAACGAAAAAAACAGAAATTTGAAATTACAAAAAAAAAAGTAAGAAAAACTTTTTTTTTGCGGGGAAGGGGGGTAAGGTGGGCGGTGACGGAAAAAAAATCTTTTTAGAGAGAGGGGGTGGGGTTAGGTGGGTGGGTGTGAGGGTGTGTGGTGGGTGAGGGTGGGGAAGGTTGATAAGGAGTTTTGGAAAATGTTTTCCCTTCTCTTGATAAGGAAAATATTTTCGGAAAAGGTTTTCCAAAATATTTAAACCAACCATACATGGAAAAATTGGAAAATATTCTCCTTCATACCAAACACACTCTAATTGTTATCCAATTTTAAGGGTAAACAGTTTGGCGCCCACCGTGGGGCCAAAGATAATAATAGTGATTACGTAATACTGATTCCGATAACACACATTGCATTACACTTGTTCTTGTAAGAAACTTTATTTTCAGGATAAACGTGTCAAACTCACAAGCAACGCCTACACATGGTGACAACGGCCTCAGATTTCATGGGGAAAATGACAATATAGTCGCCCCAGGGATCGAGATGCCTCAGGCTGACCTTGAGGGAGCACCAATTATAAATTCCGTCGATGTCAGTTCACACATCGCCCTAAATGCAAATTTGGGTGTTGATTTCGAAGGTAGCGTACGCAGGGAAGTTCGATCAGGTGGTCGAGGTACGCAAAGCGGAGAAGATGGTGGAGTTAGCCTCCAATTGATTTTTGAAATGTTACAGGCTCAACAAACCGTTATAGCACAACTACAAATCAGCACCGAACACCGAGTAGGATCGAACCAGAAGTCGTCCACATGACCAAGCATGTGCCGGAAAGGTCAAACGCTAACGAATCGGGGACTGACCTCGTCGTTATGAAAATGCTCAAGGATCTCACTAAAAGGATTGAACCGGGAGAAAAGAAAATTGAGTCAAATGACAAGAAAGTAGAGACATACAACTCCCGGGTTGACCAAATACTGGGGGCACCGCCGATTCTAAAGGATATGGATTCAAAGAAATTCGTACAGAAACCTTTCCCTCCAAGTGCGACTCCGAAACACATTCCGAAGAAATTCTGAATGCCAAAAATTCTTAAGTACAGTGGGACCACCGACCCTAATGAGCATGTCACTTCTTATACATACACAATAAAAGGAAATGACTTGGAAGACGATGAGATTGAATCTGTTCTACTTAAGAAATTTGGAGAAGCCTTATCGAAAGGAGCAATGATATGGAACCACAATTTGCTGCCTAATTCCATCGATTCCTTCGCCATGCTTGCAGACTCCTTCGTAAAGGCACATGCCGGAGCAATAAAGGTTGCGACTAGGAAGTCGGACCTCTTCAAGGTGAAACAAAAAGACAACGAAATGTTGAGAGAATTCGTATCTCGATTCCAGATGGAACGCATGGAACTACCACTGGTCACAAACGATTGGGCTTTTCAAGCCTTTACTCAAGGTTTGAACGAACGAAGTTCGGTGGCATCACCACAGCTAAAGCAAATTTTAATTGAATATCCAGCGATAACCTAGGCCGATGTACATAATCGATACCAGTCAAAGATCAGGGTCGAAGATGATCAATTAGGGACCCTTTTCCGGTTTCGTTTATCCAAACAGGCCCATCTGTAGAACTCAAAGGGATATCGACAGAGAACCCCGATCGAACAGATATCGGTACCAACCATACAATGCATATCGAAGAAATAGTAGCCCATGATGCAATCACATCCGAAATGATTGAAGGAACGATCGAGGACAGACCTCTCAAGGGATCATGAGCAAAAGCGGCTTCGATAAACATGTAGATCCCACAGAAGCACCATGATTATTATAATACAACTTCATCATCGACGCATCAGGTATTGTATCAGCCATTAGGAGAATCAAAGATACTAGATGGCCCAGACCCCTACAAACCGATCCATCCCAAAGAAACCCCAATCAAATATGCAAATACCACGGTACACATGGTCATAGAACCGAAGACTGCAGACAACTAAGGGAGGAGGTGGCCCGTCTATTCAATGAGGGTCACCTTCGAGAATTCTTGAGCGACCGAGCTAAAAACCATTTCAGAGACATGGATGCAAACAGGAAAAACGAGCAGGAAGAACCACAGCATGTGATTTATATGATCGTTGGTGGGGTCGATATTCAACAAGGGCTCATGTTCAAACGCACTAAAGTATCAATCACTAGGGAAAAACAAACTCGAGACTATGTGCCAGAAGGCACTTTATCATTCAATGATGAAGAAGCATAAGGGATCTCACAACCCCACAATGATGCTTTGGAAATCTCTATCCTTATGAATAAACTTCACGTTAAATGTATTTTAATTGATCCAGGAAGCTCGGCCAATATTATTCGATCGAGGGTCATGGAGCAGATCGGCCTACAAGATCATATCGTACCCGCAACTAGGATTCTCAATGGCTTCAACATGGCGAGTGAAACAACTAAAGATGAAATCGTCCTACCAATAAATGTAGCCGGAACTATTCAAGAAACAAAGTTCTATGTGATCGAGGGCGATATGAGATACAATGCACTGCTCGAAAGACCATGGATTCACAACATGAGGGTGGTCCCCTCAACCATTCACCAAATGCTTAGGTTCCCAACAACGAATGGAGTAAAAATGGTGTATGGGGAACATCATGGTGCCAAAGAGATGTTCGTGGTCGATGAAGTAATACCGGTATCGGCGCTTTCGTCAACAAAGGGATCAGAGTCCAAAGAAAAACATGAAGCTAAATAGCAACCACAACCACCAGCCTCGACTCAGTCGAAGAAGCAGGGAACGGACGAGGATGATGACTACTGGACCCCTCGATCCTTCATGATCCTAGGGGATTCCGACGCCACCAAATCTACAGTTGAATAGCTGGAGCAGGTCATACTGATCGAGCATCTACCCGATCAAAGGGTATTCCTGGGTACGGGGTTAACCCCCGAGCTCAGGGAAAAACTGATTAAATTTCTTATCAATAATATGGATTATTTTTCTTGGTCCCACCTAGATGTGACAGGGATACCGTCGGAGATCACTACATATCGACTAAGTTTGGACCTGAAGTTCCGCCCGATAAAACAAAAGTGAAGGCCCCATTCCGAGGTAAAACATGCATTAATCAAGGAAGAGGTAGCCAAACTTCGCAAAATAGGATCCATTCTTGAAGTAAAATATCCTGAATGGTTAGCAAACGTGGTCGTAGTCCTTAAAAAGGGAAATAAACTTAGAATGTGCGTAGACTATAAAGATTTAAACAAAGCATGTCCTAAAGACTCTTTTCCTCTGCCGAATATCAATCGCATAATCGATGCAACGGGCGGCCACGAGATCCTTAGTTTTCTCGATGCCTACTCCGGGTATAATCAAATACAAATGAACCCGTAGGATCAGGAAAAGACATTGTTCATCACTAAGTACGACACCTATTGTTATAACGTAATACCGTTTGGACTAAAAAATTCTGGTGCCACTTATCAATGCTTAGTAAATCGAATGTTCGAAAAACAAATAGGTAAATAAATGGAGGTTTATATTGACAATACGTTGGTTAAGTCCATGCGAGCAGAGGATCATTTGACACATTTGCAGGAAACCTTCGATATACTAAGGAAATACTACATGAAACTCAACCCAGAAAAATGTGCATTCGGGGTCAGCTCGGGCAAGTTTCTCAGCTTTATGGTATCAAATCGGGGGATCGAAATCAACCCCGATAAGATCAAGGCAACCGAAGACATCACAGTCGTGGACAATGTTAAGGCCGTACAAAAATTAATAGGGCGCATAGCCGCTCTAGACCGATTCATATTGAGGTCTTCAGATAGAAGTCACAAGTTCTTCTCACTGCTCAAAAAGAAGAACAATTTTGCATGGACGCCGGAATGCTAACAAGCATTGGAAGAATTAAAGCGGTACCTCTCGATCCCGCCACTACTTCATACTCCGAAAGCGGATGAACAACTCTACTTGTACTTAGTAGTCTCGGAGATCGCAGTAAGTGGGGTCTTAATTCGAGATGATCAAGGTACGTAATTTCCTGTTTACTATGTTAGTCGAACTTTAGGTGAGGCCGAGACCCGGTACCCACACTTAGAAAAATTAGCGCTTGCCCTAATAAATGCCTCTAGGAAATTAAAACCATATTTTCAATGTCACCCGATCTGTGTGGTGGCTACTTATCCCCTTCGCAATATTTTGCATAAGCCCGAGCTTTCGGGCCGATTGGCCAAATGGGTCGTCGGATTAGTGGGTACGATATCGAGTATCGACCCCGAACGACCATCAAGTCTCAAATCTTAGCGGACTTCGTGGCCGACTTTACGCCAGCCCTCGTACCCGAGGTTGAAAAGGAAATATTATTAAAGTCGGGTACATCATCGGGGGTGTGGACCCTCTTCACAAACGATGCTTCGAACGTGAAGGGGTCCGGGCTAGGCATCATTTTGAAGCCGCCCACGGGTAATGTAATTAGACAAGCTATTAAAGCTTCTAAGTTAACTAACAATGAGGCCGAGTATGAGGCCATGATTGCAGGTCTCGAGCTAGCTAAAGGTTTGGGAGCAGAGGCCATCGAGGTCAAATGTGACTCCCTGCCTATGGTAAACCAAGTCAACAAAGCCTTCGAGGTTCGAGAAGATCGAATGCAGAGCTACTTGGACAAACTACAGGTAACTCTACATCGGTTTAAAGAATGGACCCTACAACATGTGCCTCGGGAACAAAACAGCGAGGCCGATGCCCTTGCAAATTTGGGGTCATCAGTCGAAGATAATGGGATTAGCTCGGGGACTGTCGTACAACTTTCAAGGTCAGTAATCGAAGAAAGCCACGCCGAAATAAACTCCACAAGCCTGACATGGGATTGGAGGAACAAATATATCGAGTACCTAAAGAGCGGGAAGCTTCCATCGGATCCTAAGGAGTCGAGGACTCTATGTACGAATGTTACGTCCCGTACTTTTGTACGTTAGATTTGTCGTAAGATAATTGACATAAGTTCAAGGACAAGATATTTTTTTTGATGTTATAAGTATTTATGTTATTTATAACAAGTGATAAGTAAGTGTCGTGAAGGTTAGAGAGTAAACGAGTTGAAGAAAATGAGTTCCGTCGAAGTTTGATATTTTGGAATAAAATACGGTCCAAGCTATAATACCTCGTATTTATGGATTAGTGCTATACAATATACCACATGACCATGATAGTAAAATATATTATAGTAAGGTATATGAAATATATTAGTATTTAAGTGAAATAAAATTTAGAAATTAATTATGTGGCTAATTGGTTAAATATTAAATTTTAGTGAAAGATTAGTAGATTAATTAGTGAATAATTATTATGTGGGCATGATTCACATGGATTAGGAATATGTGGAAGCCAAGGGATGGAGACATGAATGCATAAGGTATAGGGGACACATATTTTGTCTATAAAAGATACATGTGTATTTAAAAGGTGTGTTGTCATCTTATTAAAAAGGATGACATAGGATTGACTCATGTGTAAATAAAGTTACTACTTAATAAATTTAGATGACTTTCTTAACTTTTCATTTAAGCAAGATACTTTTTCAAAACTTGAACGGAGATACAAACCTCATTAACGTAATATTTCAAGGGATTAAGACCATTCATAAGGTTATATAGGATTTGTGACTATGTTATTGTAAGACCCCGTAAGTTTAACAACCTTAATATCATTAGATACAATTTGATATGGTATTTATTTTGAGTGAAATATTTTTTTGTAAAAAGTTTGAAAAATATAATTTTATATAGCTATTAATATTACTACTTCCGAATATGCTTTAAATTATACACATAATATGAGAAAGTTTATGAGATTTTCTTTATTGTAAAGATAAAAGTTATTTTCTCACAAGAAAAGAAGGTTATGTTTTTACCATTTTAAGAATTAAGCGTACGAAAATTTATACTTTTTATACGAGATTAGCAAATTTAGAAGTTGATAAAATATATGTATTTTCATATGGACGTTTTAATGAAATAATAATGTATGTATTGATTTTATATGGTACCATAATTTATTAATATTTTAATAGTAGTAATTTAGTATGAGGACAAGATTTCTAAGTTTTCTCGATATTATCCATGCTAGTTCACGTGATAGTGTCTACTCAATTAGACATCCTTATATTATTATATTAATAAAATTATTAGAGGAGTCAAATAATCATGTGAGTGCATATAAGTTAGAGGTGGGGACTATGTGTAATGTGTTTAGGAATTGAGAACAAATGTTGTGGCATGATAGATAGTAATTACCACTATTCATGCCTTACTTCCACGTGTTTTGGTCATATTCAAGTAATGTAGGGACAAGGAATTAATTTTCAATACTTGCGCGGGAGGGAGTGTGTTTAATTACAAATAAAGATTAGTCTTATGTTCATGTGGACCTGCTTAAATGAATAGATGATGATTCATAATGTCTTCCTAACGTGGAAATGGTAGCATAAGCACTAATATGTATTAGATGGTGACATCTATACAACAAGTCATAATTTTGGCAAATGGGGTGGACCCCACTATCCACTAACTACAACTGTTACCTTCACTTTTTGGTGGATACACTTATGTCTTGATATATATATATATATATGTATAGCTATCACAAGCAACGGACTAGCAAGTATGGAGAAAATACACATTTTGCTTCCTCTCAACATAGATTAGAAACGGGTCCCCTTGAAAAATTTGAGCTACAACGTGGGGAGGTAGATATATCTCCTTGCACCGAAGCAAAATGTGAAGAACAACATAGATGTTATACCGACATCGGTTTCCTCTGGATGACAAAAAATTGGAGATTTCTTCGTAATGAAGTAAGGTGGAAGAAAACTAGTTTTGGCATACAAGATTGAGAAGATTGTTCACATATTCAAGTAGGAAATTGATATTAAAGGTATGTTACGGCTAATCCTTCCTTCTTTTGGTATGATCTAAGGATTAAATGTCTATTTGCTTTCATTTTGGCAAAAGCTACTTATAATGTTTACACTTAATTTTGTGCGGAGAATGAATTAACAACATTCAACATCTTTTTGGTTAATGATTAATTCTTTCATTGGGGGAACTCATGCCAACACTATGAGGATAACTTATTTTAGAATAAGTATGATATTGGCATGTCTACGTGGGGCCATGACAATATGTAACATATGACTAATGTCCTTTATAGAATTTATGAGCGGACATTTGGAAGAAGTTGGTGATATAGTGATATAATGAAGAGGTGGGTAAACCTCACAAATCATGATGGATAAAAATACTCTCTTTTGGAAACTTATTATGAGAAAGAATTGCAGCAAATATGATCCCCTTATCACTTTAGCTAAATATAGTGTTTCATAAATAAACCTAGGCAACAACTATTTTGGTTCCTTCATTTTCACGAGAAGTAGAAAAAATTGAAGCAACCTTTCAACTTTGAAAATTATACATAGCAGCAGTACTACATCACAAGGGATATAGCATCAATGTGAATTTATATTGTAGTAGCAGCAATGTTAGTTGGTAATTTATGGAAGAAGAGTGTAATCTTTCTCAAAGACAATATATGGGTTTTGCGCACCACCTTGATCTCGTTGTTCTATTTTGGCGCGTTGGTTAATCCGGGTTGTCTTCAGTGTGAAGTAAGGTGGAATAAGAGTATTTCTTGGCAAATAAGGTAAGAATTTTCCTCTCCTTGGTATATTTAAATTCGTCTAGGTCATGACTAAATTGTGGAATGAGAATTATGGAATTAATAGCGAAAAATCGCATTTTGACGTTGTTGTTATTGTGTCGGCTATTCGGTAATGTTCGAAGTTGTGTTGTGGCTGGAAATCATTGGAGTAACTTGGATATATAGTTGTAGTTGTCATTGATATATGTTTTGAAGGAAAGAAATATTGGAGAAGTGTGTTTAATAATCGTAGCCGAGCTTGTCGCTCGTTGTATCATAGTTTGGGTTGTAAAACTTGTTGTGAGATATTACCTTGCCAGTTGTAGGCTTGAGGGAATGATAAGAATAGGGAAAATCATGTCCATTTCATTGTAGGATATGTTACCTTATGTCATGCGATTAAGAGAATTGTTCGTATGTTTTACAATAGTATTATTCTTGTTATTGCATAGATCGTGAAGTGGATGCGAGTTGAGCTCTTGAGACGGTGGGTTAAGACTAGGTATGCTAAGTATATCCCTTCTTTCCTTTTGGTATGATCCATACAATATAAATGAAACGAGCAAACGCACAATTTTTATAAATGTCTCTATTCATAGAAGCACTAGGGGTGCCTATGTTCTTGATTTCCCATGTGTCTTATTATTATATCGTCTGTTCATGGGTCTCAGAAAATACGTAAGTTGACAAATTTTATTTCATGATATTAATCGAAGCCATAATGATTTTACGACATTCCGAGAAATCTTATTGACTTACTTCTCATGCATTGCATTCATTTATACATGTACATTGACCCATGACCATATGGCGTTATATACACATATATTATATGTATATGGGGTATGGAGAAAGGTTACAATATTATATACACACCACCACCTGATCAGTTGGTATACATCGATTATTTAGCATACAGAGGTCGAGATAATATGATAGGATGCCTTCAGAGGCTTGATGATGTTATGTATGCATATACATATGCATGATAAGACATTTATATTGTCACGACCCAAAATTCAACAAGTCGTGATGGCACCTAACCCAACCCGCTAGGTAAGCCAACTTTTAATTATCCAATTCTAATAATAATTATTAAAGTAATTTAAGTGAAGAAGCATCATAATCTTATACATCCCCCAGGAACTGGTAGTACAAATCATGAACTTTTAAGAATAGAGTATATAAAGCGGAAATAAAATAAATACACAGTCTGTTTGAATAATACATAAATAGAGCTTTTATAAATCTAAGGCTACCATGAACAAGAGGCATCTACAACAGGAACACATGTACATCTTCAAGTTCCGCAACCATCGAGCACAACAACAACAACAACCAACATCTGCACACAATGTGCAGAAGTGTAGTATCAGTACAACCGACCCCATGTACTGAGTAAGTAACAAACCTAGCCGTAGGTTGAAAGTAGTAACGAGCTTCTACCAAGATCGGGTCCACAACCAATAGTCCATAACAACATAAAATAAATAATACCAAAAGTAACTCAGAGATAAAATGCTCAGGCAAATCATGATTTCAAAAATATTAGTTCTTCATTTCAAATACATCAGTGAAAACCCAAATCGTTTGTCGAAGTTGCCAAAACAAAATATGAATAGTTTGAAAACAATAATTTCTCCCAAAAATCTTTTCAATAATAAATAAGATGTTTCATGAGGAAAATACATCTCTATGCATGTATGTCATGTGTGCATGCCAATGCGATGCAACTCAGTGATAAAATCATAAACAGTCCCTCGGGCAGAACTTCACTCATATACAGCCCATCGGGCAAACCTCACAGTCACTCATGCCACTCGGGCATACCTCACAATCACTCTTGCCACTCGGGCATACCTCACAATCACTCATGCCTCATAGTCACTCAACACTCGGCACTCTCACTCAGTAGGTATATGCGCTCACTGGGGGTGTGTACAGACTTCGGAGGGGCTCCTTCAGCCCAAGCGCTATAATCTGCATGGACAACTCATGTGTTGTACGGACAACTCACGTGCTATAATAATAAAGTATGCTGCAGGCGGGCAGCCCCGATCCACACTCATCCTCACAATCAGGCCCTCGGCCTCACTCAGTCATCAATCTCTCCAGTCTCTCGGGCTCACAATGTCATGAAAAATAGCTCAAAATGATGATATGATGTATTAATGAATAACAACAGAGACTAAGATATGATATATAATGAAATGAATATGACTGAGTATGAATTTTCAATTTAAAATAAATAATTTATAACAATATGACCTCCGTGGGTCCCAAAATACTTGCACATAGGCTCAACATAATTTTTAATATGCTTTTTAGCTTAATTTCTTTAACACATAAAATCGCATGGAGAATGCCAAGATTATTTACCTACAAAATTTCACAGAACCAATTATGTCACAATTTATATAGTGCACGCCTACACGCCCGTCACCTAGTATGTGCGTCACCTCCCAATAATTCACCAAAATACATATATTCAGGGTTCATACCCTCAACTCGAAGATTAGAAGAGTTACTTACCTCGAACAAGCTGAATCCAAAGTCGAGCAAGCTAAACAATGCTCCAGAAATTCTATTATGCGCGTATCAACTCTCTAATGGCTCGAATCTACCACAATTAATTTGATTCAGCCCACACAATTTATAGGAATTAATTCCATATCAAAATGCCAATATTTTCCACAAAATTCGAAATTACGCCCCCAAAATCACTCGTGGGGACCACGTCTCGATTTTCGGCAAAACTCACAAATACGACAACCCATCCAATTACAAGTTCAACCATACTAATTTCACTCAAATCCGACTCCAAATCAGTATTCAAACTTGAAAAATTCATTTTGTGACATTATAGAAATTTTCCTTCTGTCTCTCTTGAAGATTCAATAATCTTACACCAAAAATGAAGATTAATTCATGGAATATAGTCACAAGGGAGTTCATAATACTTACCTCAAGTTGTGTGGAAAATTTCCTCTCCAAAATTGCCCAAACCGTGCTCCAAAATCCGAAAATGAGAAAAATTCCCGGAACCCTCGTTTTTAACACTGCCCAGACATTTCCGCACATGCGGTGCCTGGGCTCGCACATGCGCATCCACTTTTGCGGACAAAAATGCGCACCTGCAAAAATAATCGGCCCTCTAAAATCTTGCATC
The DNA here is from genome assembly GCF_000715075.1 of Nicotiana tabacum. Classification (NCBI taxonomy): domain Eukaryota; kingdom Viridiplantae; phylum Streptophyta; class Magnoliopsida; order Solanales; family Solanaceae; genus Nicotiana; species Nicotiana tabacum. Next base: position 60,306,239 of record NC_134098.1, read on the forward strand.
TGCGGCGCCATTCTCGCATCTGCGGGCTCACAGATGCGCATTCCCCTTCGCACCTGCGGTCGCCTCACGCCAGCCCCAGTCCGCATCTGCGCCAACACCTTCGCACCTGCGGCCTCCCAGATGTGGCAAATTCCTCGCACCTGCGAGCAATTCCCAATTCCACACTTGGCCGCTTCTGCGACTGATCTCGCGCACCTGCGATCAATAGCTTCGCATGTGCGATCACACCAGTAGGCATCAGCCCCAACATTTTCTTAAGTCCAAATTTGATCCGTTAACCATCAGAAACTCACCCGAGCCCCTCGGGACCCCATCCGAACATACCAAAAAGTCCCATAACGTAACACCGACCTATATGGGGACTCAAAATACACATAACAACATCGAAGCGATGAATCACACCTCAATTCAAAATCATTGAACTTTGAAGTTTCAAGTTTCTACAAACGACTCCGGAACCTATCAAATCATGTCCGGTTGACCTCAAATTTTGCACACAAGTCACATTTCACATTATGGACCTATCCAAATTTTTAGAATAATATTCCGACCTCGATATCATAAAGTCAACTCCCGGGTCAAACTTTCCAAAAATTCATCTTTCGGCATTTCAAGCTTAATTCTACTACGGACTTTCAAATAATTTTCCGAACACGCTCCTAGGTCCAAAACTACCATACAGAGCTATTGAAATCATCAAAATTCGAATTTGAGGTCGTTTACACATAACTTCACATCCGGTTACTGTTTTAACTTAAGCTTTAAACCTTAAACTAAGTGTTCCAATTCATTCCAAAATCTCACTGGACCCGAACCAATTACCCCGACAATTCACACAACAACTGTAAAGTATAATTTGAGCAGTAAATGGGGAAACAAGGTTGTAATACTCAAAACGACCTGCTGGGTCGTTACATATACGCATATGCATGGCATTATAAATATTTTATGATTTACATAGCTATCCAGACTTACATGTTGAGTCCTTTATTCTATGTTTCTTTCATGTCCTTTATATACTGATTTACATGCCTTACATACTCGGTACACTATTCGTACTGCGTCCTTTTGTCGTGGATGTTACATTCATGCCTGCAGGTATATATAATCAGTTTGACGGGCCCTCATAGTAGTCAATGTTAGCATTCAACGAAGGACGGTAAGACTCCACTTCATTCGGAGTGCAGAGGAGTTTGTAAGTCAACGTGTCGTAGTTTTGCTATAGACTTATGGGTAGGCCGGGTCCATGTCCCGACCATGGTTTGATGTCAAATACTCTTAGAGGCTTTGTAGACACATGTTCATCATGTACAATATGTCATAGACCTTGAAGGCCCATATGTATTCATGTTTTAAGTACTATGATTCGCTGATACAACGTTTGCCCACTTATAGTTATACATTACGAGTTGTGGCCATGTTGCCCTATGATAGTTGAAAAAAAAGAGAGTTACAAAGTGGTTCGATCGGGCCAGTTCGGCACCGGGTGCCAGCCATGCCTCCGCAGGTTTGGGGCGTGACAACGAAGGTCGCACGATTCACATTGGCCGAAGATGGAACACTATATAAAAGGATGTTCGATAGACCATTGGCAATATGTTTGGGACCAGGAGATACCAACTGCGTCCTACGAGAAATCCACGAGGGCATATGCGGAAATTATTCTGGTGCCGAATCATTGGCACCAGAATTTGGCCTAGGGTTATTTGATATTGACATAAAAAATTAACGATGACAGGGTTGAGGGGGCCCACTGTGAAAGGGTAAATGTAAACACTTAGAAACCCTTCCACATGAGTGGTGATGTCTTCTTCGGGGGTCGGGATCATCACACCTAGGAAGGATGGATTTGGCCTAGGGTTATTTGATATTGACGGCAAAAATCAACGATGACGGGGTCGAGGGGCCCCAACGTGAATGGTAAATGTAAACACTTAGAAACCCTTCCACATGAGTGGTGATGTCTTCTTCGGGGGTCGGGATCACCACCTTTTTGCCCTCCCAGTTGCAGTCTTTCTTTACCTACTTGCGATATCCCTCAGTTATCGAGCATATATACCTCGACATTGGCTCGCATCGACCAGGAATCGACGAGACTTTTATCGGTCTTAAAATCAGAGTTTAGCGCTCACCCCCAGGAATGCATTGCTCAAGACGGGGTTCCACTGACGCTTTCCCGCCGGCCGGTTGAGAAGAAGAAACAACTTCTTTTTGTGGTACCGTTTTCGACGTTTTTGCCACATGTACCCATATGGATGAGTATAAACTTTTAAAAACCATATAAAAATTATATGAGAAATGTGTTTGACTTATAAAATAAAAGTTAAAGAGAAAATACAAGTTTTCGAAAATGATATTGTTAATCCTATTTAACTAACTTAATAAAGGTAAAAACTTTGTCATAGTAGTTTCATTCATCTCGCTGAGTCTATTCAGGGGCGGCCCGACCAATTTCGTAGCCTGAAGCCAAACTTTATGAGGGGCCTTAACTTTTTTATTAATAAAAAATATTTTATTTTTATTTGAAGTCTATTTTTCAAACTTTTTTTAGATGCAAATTTATTATTAATTTTTTATAATTAATTTATCCTAATAAGTCTTTCTCAATTGACAATATAACTTATTCATTTAATATCTTTGAGACATTGTTGATCTTAGGTAATGTTTTATCAATTTTAATTTTGAAACATTTTTTTCCGCTGAAGTAACGATAATAAGAGTTATTAACATTATTCTATAAGTAATATAGACATTTGGAAAATAATCAAACCTTTTTATTTGATTGAGTATATCAATTAAATTGTTATCTTCTAATTGTACTATTTTTCTTAATATTTTTTATTCAGAAAATAAATCTAAACTATCAATATCGGGTTGATTATTATGATTTAAGGAGCATTCAAGATGAATGCAATATTTTTTTAAATTTCCATCAACTAGTGATCTCAGTTTTTACCGCTAAATATAAAACCAAAAATATTTCCATATGCAAATAAAATTGTAATACAATCTAATAAGGAAAGATTAACAAATGAAATTCTAGCTGATTTTAAAGTTCTAACTTTAGGAAAATTAGCATGTATGGTAATTGAATGTTTATTCCTAAATATTAGGAAGGCAACTTAAATTATAATTTTATCTAGTGTAAAGTCGATTTTTTAAGGGTAAAAAAAGCGAACGATATTTCTCTAAGGGCTTTCGTGCTTTTAATGTATTATAGACTAGTTACTATGTACGTGCATTGCACGTTAATAATGACACGTGATGATGTAGTCAATTCTTTATATGAAGGGACAGTATCAATAATAAAACAACCCTTAACATATTCGTATATGTAATGCCGCCATAATTTAAATGCCAAGAAATGTTATTACATATGTTAGCATAATATGGGAACTCAAACCGATTGGATATCATCGTCTGAACCTACAAAAATAATCAATTAAGTTATGTCAGTTATGACATACTATTATACACTTATAGTTTATAAATATGCAATGTGATGATATCTTACCTAAGACTTCTTTGTAGATGACATTTTTTATGTATTCTTACGCTTTGGTTGCTCCGTCATGATAAGAACTTTTGTTGTGGACATCGATATTCCTCTTGAAAGTGCAACATATAGTTGCCCATGTAAGAAAACATATTGCGGGAGATACAATCGAATATGCGGAATTGTTTGTCCTTGTGCTTTATTTATTGTCATTGCAAAACACAAGCGTACTGAAAATTATTTACGGATAAATTTAAAAGGATATCCTTCATTTTATGGAGGTGAAAGGTAAATTATAGGCATGAACACATGCTTGGAAGTACATTGACCCATCATAATTTTTGCATGTATAACGTTGTTGTCAAAATCTCTACATACCATTCTTGTACCACATAAACCATTTGACGGATATAAGTTTCTCAATAACATGATGGGTGCATTTTTCTTCAAAATCAACCTCTATGCAAGGGAAAATCAATTTTCAATTATTAAAATTATCATTAACTCTTCAGTTAAAACTTAAAAGAAACAGAGAATGGGGGAAAAAAAGTAATGTATCACGAAGTCAAAGAAATCTAAAGTGATTTAGCTGTCAAAATAAATTAAAATCTTCATAAAGCATGTTTTTGTTACTATTATCTTTTAAAGACTTACGAACTATGACCGAGTGAAAGAGGAAGAAGGCATACAGTGAAATTTATAAAAATAAAATTTTGTAATGGTTGCTAATTCAATGGAAACTTTTTAAGCATTTAGAGAGTTAGAACCTAACCCATTTCAAATTTGATATAATAGCTGTGTGAGATTTTTTGTGTCTGTTATATACAAATATGATAGTAGTAATATATATAATGAATTTGACAATGAACTTATGCAGTGAAAAACTATTTTGTGTAAAGTATTTAAATATTTTTTCTGATAGTAATTGTTGGTATTATTTTATGCGGAGTTAAAATTGTAAAATATTTTGCTCTCACCAGATTCTTAAATAGATATATGAATATAAGATATATGAATATAGATATAGATAGATATAAATTTTACCTCTTAAAACTGTCTTATGCCAAATCCGCCCAAAAAGTTAAGCATTGTGAAAAGTGTAAATTCAATTCAATTCAATTCAAATGTTAGTATCTGGAATAATTCTCTCCATAGAAATGGCGCAGACGTAAAGTATAGCTAAACCGCACAATCAACCCCCCCTCCCCGACTCCCCCTTCCCCAGCCGGGCCATAAATACAGTACAATAGTATTCTTCCTCTTTCCTTCTTTCTTTCTTTCTTTCTCAAACGCACTACCCTACTCTGATTAGTGACTGCTATTAAGGGGCAAATCTTTGGTTTTGGACATCTTCTCTATCAATCTTCAGTAACAAAGATGTCAGGGCCTCAGTGCTGTGAGAACCCACCAACTTTGAGCTCAAGTAGCGGTGTTGGGTCAGTGTTAGAGTTTGGGGGTCTCAAAACCTACGTCTCTGGTTCGTCCAATTCCAAACACGCCATCCTCCTCGTCTCCGACATTTTTGGTACTTACCCTTTTAACCCCTTACTGTCTGTTCTTATTCATGAACTTTGGGCAACTGGGTTCTGCTCAATTTGCACTTCCATTTCTCTTTCTTCTTATTTTAGCACGAAGATTGAGTAATCTATTGATCAATTTGGTACGACGGAAATTTCCGAAAGTTTAACTTATTTTTTGGAAAATACTTCTGAAAAAACGTTTTTTAGAGATTGATAAATAATGTTAGCAAATTAGATAATGTTTTGATGAAATTTGTAAGTTTAAAGATGGATAATGATATCTAATTGTTATTACCTCAGTCCATTTTATGGGACACTATTTCATTATTAGTCCGTTAAATCATTGAAGCTTTTACTATCTTGGAAGTTACATAGATCTTTCTTAAAATATTTTCATTCTAAGGGTTGTGATCTAGTGTGTTCTTTGTTAAGTATCTTAATCTCATTTCAAATGCCAGATTATAGACTGGAAGTTAGATGTTTTGTACCTTGGTTCTCAACTCTTATGTCAAACAATTAAGGAAGAAAATTATGTTTTTTCTGTTGAATTTTGACAAGATTAATGTGAACTAGTGTGAATATTTGAAGCCTCCTTTTAGGAAGAAATTGGTAGATGCATTTTTAATGCATTTACATTGCATGTTCACACTTAATATGATGTCATGCATGACATTATTAAGACCATTTCTCTTCTATAAATAGCAAGAGTTTTGTTCATTTGTAAACATCTCTCACTTGCCTTCTTATCTCCTAAGACATTTAAATCTTCTTTCTTTCTTGTAGTATTTCACTTGTATTTTTGGAGTGAAATAAATTTGAGTTGATTGTGTCCGAGGACTAGGCAAAAAATTAAATTTTGCCGAACCTCGTTAATTTCTGGTGTTCATTTTATTATTGTCTCATTTACTATTTATTAGCTACCTTTAGATATAGTAGTTGTGATTTAATCACTCTCTATATATTCGGCTTCCGCAACAATTGGTATCAGAGCCAAGGTTCTATCTTAGTATGCTCTGTGGTTGCAGCATAGTCTGAACTTCCATATCAGAAAAGAATTACTTTGGTGTTCTGTACTGTTAGCAAATAAATAGTATCTATAGCAAAATGGGAGATAATAAAAATGAAGAGTCCACATCGGGTGTCAGTAATACGTCGTTGGCATCTTCGCTTATGACAAGAATTATGTCAAATGCGAAATTTGCAGTTGAAATTTTTGACGGGTCAGGACATTTCGGGATGTGGCAAGCTGAGGTTCTTGATGGGTCAGGACATTTCGGGATGTGCCAAGCTGAGGTTCTTGATGTCCTTTTTTCAACAAGGGCTAGATATTGCCATAGAAGAAAATAAACCAGACAATATCGGAGAAGGAGATTGGAAGATTATCAATCGTGTTGCTTGTGGTACCATTCGATCTTACCTCGCAAGAGAACAGAAGTATCCATACACAAAAGAAACTTCTGCAAGTAAATTGTAGAATGCGTTGGAAGATAAATTCTTGAAGAAAAACAGTCAAAATAAACTTTACATAAAAAGACTATTACGCTCCACATATGTTCCTGGTATTACAATGAATGATCATATCACCAGCTTTAATAAGTTGGCGCCAGATTTGCAGAATATGGACGTGACTTTTAGTGATGGAGATGTGGCCTTAATGTTATTAAGTTCACTTCCCGATGAGTATGAGCACCTAGAAACTACTCTACTTCATGGGAATGATGAAGTGTCTCTCAAAGAAGTTTGTTCTGCCTTGTACAGCTATGAACAAAGAAAGAGAGAAAAACAAAAGAGTGGAGAAGGAGAAGCACTGGCCGTGAGAGGTCGTTCTCATAATCATATGAGAACGAAGAAAGGAAGATCCAAGTCAAGATCCAGACCCAGCAAAGACGAATGTGCCTTTTGCCGAGAAAAGGGGCATTGGAAGAAAGACTGTCCAAAATTGAAAAACAAGGCCAAACCTAACAATGGAAAGGCTGTCATGGATTCAAATGTAGCTGATTGTGACGACTCTGATTTCTCGCTAGTTACAACTGAGCCATTCAAACCATCTGACATATGGCTGATGGATTCAGCTTGTAGCTATCATATGTGTCCCAACAAGGACTGGTTCGTTGATTTTCAAGAAGGAGAATGTGGAGTTATTCACACAGCAAATAACAATCCTCTTACCGCATATGGTATTGGTTCAATCCGATTAAGGAACCATGATGGATTGATCAGAACATTAACAGATGTTCGATACGTACCGAAATTGAAGAAAAATCTCATTTCTGTAGGAGCCCTAGAGTCAAAGGGGCTCAAAGTCGTTGCAGAAAATGGGGTAATGAGAATATGCTCTGGTGCACTAGTGGTAATGAAGGGAATCCGGCGAAATAATAACATGTACCACTATCGCGGTAGTACAGTTATTGGGACAGCAACAGTGACATCCAGTGATGACAAGGAGGCAGAAGCAACCAAGCTATGGCACATGCGCTTGGGACATGCTGGAGGAAAATCTTTAAAGATTTTATCAGATCAAGGATTGTTAAAAGGAGTAAAGACTTGCAATTTGGAGTTTTGTGAGCATTGTGTCAAGGGGAAATAAACAAGGGTTAAATTTGGAACAGCAATCCGTAATACTAAAAGTATTTTGGATTATGTTCACTCTGATGTTTGGGTGCTTCCAAAACACCTTCATTAGGTGGGAAACACTATTTTGTAACCTTTATTGATGACTTTTCCCGGAGAGTGTGGGTGTATACTATGAAAACCAAAGATGAGGTGCTGAGAATTTTTCTCAAATGGAAGGCGATGATAGAGACTCAAACAGGCAGAAAAATAAAGTGTCTTCGCACAGATAATGGTGGAGAATACAAAAATGATCTTTACAATAAGATTTGTGAAGATGATGGAATTTTGAGACATTTCACCGTCAGAAATACACAACAGAATGGAGTGGCAGAACGCATGAACCGGACTTTGCTGGAGAAGTTTCGGTGTATGTTGTCCAATGCTGGCTTGGGCAAAGAATTTTGGGCTGAGGCAATAACATATGCATGCCATCTCATTAATCGTCTATCATCTGCCGCTATTGGAGGCAAGACACCATTTGAAAAATGGTATGAAAAACCTGCTGAAGATTATAATTTTTTACATGTGTTTGGCTCAATTGCATATTATCATGTGAAAGAGTCAAAATTGGATCCGAGGGCAAAGAAAGCTATATTTATGGGGATTACTTCTGGAGTCAAAGGATACCGATTATGGTGTCCAGAGACAAGAAAAGTTATATTCAGGAGAGATGTTACCTTTGATGAATCTGCCATAATAGATAAGGTGACATTTGAAGATGTCAAACAAACTGATGGTGCTTCAAAGCACGTGGAGTTTGAGGGAAAATTAATTTTCCCAACACAGGGAGAAAACGAGGAAACAATAGAAGATTTTCCCTTGGAAGAAGAGTCAGTGGAAGGGGAGATTCCAACTCAGGAACCCCAACAACAACTTGAATCAATAGCAACCAGCAAGCCAAAAAGAACAATAAAGAAACCTGTTCGTCTCATAGAGACGGTGGCTTGTGCAGCCTCAATTGTAGCTGATGGTGTTCCTACCACTTATAAAGTCGCAGTCCAAAGTTCAGAAGAAGATAAGTGGAGGTTTGCCATGAATGAAGAAATGCAGTCCCTTCATCAGAATTGCACATGGAAATTGGCCAATCTCCCGAAGGGCAAGAAAGCAATTGGGTGCAAATGGGTATTTGCAAAGAAAGAAGGATTTTCTAACCAAGAAGATGTTCGCTACAAAGCAAGATTGGTGGCCAAAGGGTACGCTCAAAAGGAGGGAATTGATTACAATGAGGTGTTTTCTCCAGTCGTGAAACACTCCTCCATTAGAGTTTTGTTGGCTTTGGTAGCACAGTTGAATTTGGAACTAGTTCAGTTAGATGTAAAAACTGCATTTTTACATGGAGACTTGGAAGAGGAAATCTATATGACTCAGCCAGAAGGATTCAAAGTTGCTGAAAAGGAAAATATGGTGTGCAAACTTGAAAAATCATTGTACGGATTGAAACAATCTTCTAGACAATGGTACAAACGATTTGATAAGTTTATGTTGCGGCAGAAGTACAAAAGAAGCAAATACGATCATTGTGTGTATTTGCGCAAGCTTGAAGATGGATCCTTCATATATCTTCTCCTATACGTTGATGATATGTTGATAGCTTCCAAAAGTCAAGAGAAAATTGAGAAGTTGAAGATTCAACTAAGAAAGGAGTTTGAGATGAAGGATTTAGGTGAGGCGAAGAAAATTCTTGGCATGGAGATAAAAAGAGATAGACATTCAAAGAAACTCTATCTATCTCAGAAAGAATACTTGAAGAAAGTAATAGATCGATTTGGCATGAATGAGAACACGAAGTTGGTTAGCATTCCTCTTGCTCCTCACTTTAAGCTTAGTGTTGCTATGTCGCCGAAGAATGAAGCTGAACAAGAGTATATGTCAAGAGTGCCATAAGCGAATGCCGTTGGTAGCTTGATGTATGCAATGGTTTGCACAAGACCTGATATTTCACATGCTATCAGAGTTGTAAGCAGGTATATGCATGATCCAGGAAAGGAGCATTGGCAAGTTGTGAAATGGATTCTACGGTATATTTGTAATACTGTAGATGTTGGATTGATTTTTGAGCAGGAAGATAGTCAGTATCTGGTTGGATATTGTGACTCGGATTATGCGGGTGATTTGGACAAGCGTAGATCAACTACTGGTTATGTTTTCACTATTGCAAATGCACCAGTTAGTTGGAAGTCTACTTTGCAGTCAACGGTTGCTTTGTCTACTACTGAGGCAGAGTACATGGCAATTACGGAGGCTGTAAAGGAGGCAATTTGGCTTCAAGGGTTGCTTAGAGATCTTGGTATTGGTCAAGAAAACATCACACTATTTTGTGATAGTCAGAGTGTTATCCAATTAGCAAAGAATCAAGTTTATCATGCAAGGACGAAGCACATTGATGTTCGATATCACTTTGTACGAGATATTATAGAAGAAGGTGGAGTCATAGTGCAGAAAATTCGGACTACAGACAACCCTGCCGATATGCTAACAAAAGTAGTGACTGCGATCAAGTTTCAACATTGTTGAACTTTGAAGATTGGAGTTGAAGACACAATCAAAATTTATCAGTAAGAGACAATTGCAAAAGTGGAATCTTGCCAAGGTGGAGATTTGTTGAATTTTGACAAGATTAATGTGAACTAGTGTGAACATTTGAAGCCTCCTTTTAGGAAGAAATTGGTAGATGCATTTTTCATGCATTTACATTGCATGTTCACACTTAATATGATGTCATGCATGACATTATTAAGACCATTTCTCTTCTATAAATAGCAAGGGTTTTGTTCATTTGTAAACATCTCTCACTTGCCTTTTTATCTCGTAAGACATTTAAATCTTCTTTCTCTCTTGTAGTATTTCACTTGTATTTTTGGAGTGAAATAAATTTGAGTTGATTGTGTCCGAGGACTAGGCAAAAAATTAAATTTTGCCGAACCTCGTTAATTTCTGGTGTTCATTTTATTATTGTCTCATTTACTATTTATTAGCTACCTTTAGATATAGTAGTTGTGATTTAATCACTCTCTATATATTCGGCTTCCGCAACATTTTCACCCTTGATAATGTGAAACTATTACTCTTTTCGGCCAAAAGGGAGTTTATTATGGTTTGAGGATTAGTATTGTTATTTATATTGGAAGACAATCTCTTATGTTACGAATACTTTGCAGGTTATGAAGCACCAAACCTGAGGTATGTGCTGCTTCTCAAGTTCAGCTTGGAGTTGTCAAATACCTTCTAAATACTTTCTGTACTTATGTACTTATGCTTGCACCATATGTATTCTCTAGTATATTTCTCTGTTGTCAAGTATCAACAACTTAAGTTATTGCTTTCTTAGATGCGGCCGTACCATATACAACCACAACTATTTAAAAAACGGAAAAGGGCCAAATATACCCCTCTACTTTCGAAAATGGTCTAAGAATACCTCTCGTTATACTATTGGGTTATCTATACCCCTACAGTCATACTTTGGGTTCAAATATACCCCTCATTTAAAACGGAGGGACACGTGTCATCGTTTTGTTGGTCAATTCTAAATATCTCCTAATTAATTAAAAAGATCCATTATCCATACCTGAAAAATATTTTTTTTTTTTTGTAAAAACTGGAAAAAACTAAAAAAAAATTTTACTAAAAAATGAAAAAAACGATTTTTTTTTTCAGTTTTTACAAAAAAACTGCTTTAAAAAAACTGAAAAATATTTTCTTGTAAAAACTGAAAAGCAATTTTCTAAAGCAATTAAAAACTGGAAAAAACTGAAATATTTTTAACTAAAAACTGAAAAAAAAGAAAGTATTTATTTTTTCAGTTTTTACAAAAACATTGCTTTGGAAAATTGATTTTCAGCTCTTTTTTTTCAGTTTTTACAAAAAATATTGTTTTAGAAAATATTTTTCAGTTTTTTTTTAAAGCAGTTTTTATGTAAAAAGTGTAAAAGAAAATTTTTGTTTTTTTCAGTTTTTAGAAAAAAAAACAAAAATTCATTTTTTTCCAGTTCCCCTAAGGTTCGACTTACATAATAAACGGATTTATTTTTTTCAGTTTTTACAAAAATATTGTTTTAGAAAATATTTTTCAGTTTTTTCTAAAGCAGTTTTTTTGTAAAAACTGGAAAAAAAAATATTTTCGTTTTTTTCAGTTTTTAGTAAAAATTTTTTTTAGTTTTTTCCAGTTTTTACAAAAAAAAAATTATTTTTCGGGTTGGGATAATGAGTCTTTTTAATTAATTAGGAGATATTTAGAATTGACCAACATGACGATGACACGTGTCCCTCCGTTCAAATGAGGGGTATATTTGAACCCAAAGTATGACTGTAGGGGTATAGATAACCCAATAGTATAACGAGGGGTATTCTTAGACCATTTTCGAAAGTAGAGGGGTATATTTGGCCCTTTGCCGTTTAAAAAAAGAAACAGAAGTCAATTCTCTAGGGTGTTTCTATATTGTTGACGACTTCAGTTTTTGCTCCTTAATCACAGATTTCAGGAGATTCATTTATCTTATCTGTGTATCTTTTTGTTTACATTTCAAGGGAAGAAGTTGGGGTGACCATTTTTTGCATTTTTTCCAGTAATTAAGCTGCAAAAAGTTTATGTTTTATCTTGGGCTGATTCCAAAGCTTAACTGCTGGTATGTAGGAAGCTTGCTGACAAAGTTGCAGCTGTGGGATACTATGTTGTGGTTCCTGATTTTCTTTATGGGGATCCTTATAATCCTGAAAATACGGAGAAGCCTTTATCAGTCTGGATACAATCACATGGAGCAGTATGTGTTCTGACTTATTTCTTTTGGGGTTGAGTTAGGCCCAAGTGCCATATCAATACATGGTATCATAGCCAAGTCCGTTCCCGTTTAAGACCCTATGATATATTGTCCACGCTCTAATTGGTGGTCTGGGCGTGTGAGGGCGTGTTAGAGTGGTTTAGAGTCGCACATTGGTTGGGGAATGGATCGGTGGTCTCCTTATATGGACTTGGCAATCCTCCCCTCAAGATTTAGCTTTTGGGGTTGAGTTAGGCCCAAGTGTCATATCTTTACAATAATATTGCCATCTATTTGCATCGAGAATATAAGGAGGCCATGCCATCATTATCACAGTTTTCCATTCATTAACTTTGTCACTTTGGGACTATCATTGTGCGACATTCAGAGTATCAGGCTCACCACCGTGTTATTCATTTTTTGCTTTGTTCTGTTAGGACAAAGGATTTGAAGATGCAAAGCAGGTTGTTGCAGCTTTAAAAGATAAAGGCATATCTGCAATTGGAGCTGCAGGGTTTTGCTGGGGTGGTAAGTTGTTCAATTTTCTCTTTTTGGATTATTATCCATCGCCGGTACTAGCATGTATAGGTTAATTTTTTGTGGTTGTCTGTGATCCTGATCTCCTGTTTCCTTAACAGCCAAGGTGGTTGTTCAACTAGCTAAGTCTGACGACATTCAAGCGGCAGTGTTATTGCACCCATCATTTGTCACTGTGGATGATATTAAGGGTACGACTGTTTTTTACCAGAATCATTTGTGATTAGATAGAGCTTTTACTCCTGGATTTTATACAAGTGCATTGCTTAGGGACAAAACATTTTATGTCTAAATGACACTAGAATATTGGTGACTTGTTCGGTCAAATTATATTGCTGTCCTAAATTTGTTCAATGTCTTATAGGAAAAATTATTACTAATTGCTTTTGCATATTCCTACGTCCTAAGTGATATTTGGTATCACATGTTTTCTGAATTCTAGTGAGTAAAGTGAACTGCATCATTTTTAGATTCTTCCTGTTTCCTTGAATTCCCCCCCCCCCCCCCCAAACAATCCATTGGAACTTATGATGTATTTATTTACAGAGGTGAAGGCACCAATAGCTATTTTAGGAGCTGAGATAGATAAAATGTCTCCTCCTGAGCTTATTAAGCAGTTTGAGGAGATTTTATCATCAAAACCTGAGGTAAGCGAACATTAGGGCCTTCCTGCCATTTAAAGATGTCTTTATCTTAGAAATATGTAGCTGCACAATAATACTCTCCTGTTTATTCAGGTGATGTATTGAATAAGATATAACTACTATAATGAATTTCTTAGATCGCATTACATCTAGAGCTGTGTGTTGCATGTGTTTCGGTCTGTAAAAATAGGTGGACAACTTTGTGAAAATTTATCCTGGCGTCGCCCACGGATGGACTGTGAGATACAATGTGGAAGACAAGAAGGCTGTGGAGAGTGCTGAAGAAGCGCATCGGGACATGTTGGAGTGGTTTACCAAGCATGTCAAGTGAGTGCAAAGAACCCAAGCAGTTTCCAGTTAAAAGTCTGAATGTCGACCATCATCATCATAGTATGGAGCTAATTATTGATAGACCTTATATTGTATTTCATATTTGAAGAATAATATCGTGCTACGGTGATGTGAAATGATACTGTATGAATTCCAAGGAGTGCTATATCTATCATTTAAAATAGGGAAAAAGGCCAAAATTGTCCCTATACTATCGAAAATTAGTCACGTTTATACCCGTTTGTCCAAATATACGCCTACCGTTAAAGTAAACAAAATCATTCCTAACCCTAACATATTTCCAACTTGGTAGTAGGACCCTCACTTAATGTGCCAACTAGGCAAATACCGACCCGAGTCTCATTACCCAGTCATACCTATTCAAACAACCCAAAACTCATACCCATTCAAATAACCCATTACCCGGTCGGAACCATTTTCCCTTTTAAAACCCGTTTCTTCTTCCACCCCACCCAAATGGCGGCAGACAAGGGAACAATTTTTTTCAGTCACCTGAGCTAAGGCACTGGAAAACGCAAGCAAATCACTCATCAAAATATCCAACTTCGGATACATCAACAACATCATTGTCGGAATCGTCTGCTATCCTTCAGGGAGAAAACCAGCGACGAAAATCTGAATTTGATACTGTTTTGAGCTGCGGCGACAGTGGAAGCTGATGACCCTTCCAAAAAAAAAAAACTCACTATATCCACTTACGATGAATTGCTATTTTTTCCGTTGTCCTTTTGTCTTCGTCTTTTTTGGGTGAAGAAGTTGCAATTTGTAGGTGAGAAAGCTGGCCTCAAATTAGAGTTAGTTCGAATTTTATTCTAATTTTATGAAAGTTTGTTAGGGCTAAGTAAGTGTTAAGGTAAATTAAATTTTAGGAAATAATTGTTATATGGATTTCAGGGGTTTTGAAAGAGAGGGGAAATGGGGCAGTTTAATATCGAGGAGGAAGGGTAAGAAAGAACAACTGACAGTCTGACACATCAACAATTCTTTTGAAAGTAAACTCCATAAATTAGAGCAAAGAGTAAAGATGGCGGAAGGAGAACGGAGAGAAGCTGTACTTTATTCGGTGGTTACAGAGCACGGAAGTTCGATGGAGAATTGGGTCAGATAGCGGGGTTGTGTCTTCTGTTAGGGTTAGTGATAATTTTGTTTATTATGTTAATGGTGGGAATATATTTTGACCAATAATAGAAATAAGGATAAACGGGGCTAGTTAATTAAAGTAGAGGGATAAATCTGACATTTTCCCTTTAAAATATTATAAGAGCACGTACATTCTGGATTTGACTTTCGTTCTCAATTATAAAATACCACTGATACAATTCAATGTAAACGAAAGAGTAAATCTCACTCAACTTCTTAACCATATGATTTTGGAAACAATACGTCCTTGCCTTTTGCATGAGGTTACACACTCCACAGACCTTAAATTAGAGCTGAAAATGAGTTTAATTGCTACATATATTTTTAAAATGTCAAAAGTGACCTTCAATTTTACCGAATTACTATAAGCAGTTCATCTAAAATGAAAGAAAAAACTAAAAATGCCCAATTATACTGTATAGAAATGCATAAATTATGTCTAACCACCTTGTATAATTTTGACATAAGAAATAATACTTCGTTTATCTTTTGCATGAAATAAACGACACACCCGATTTAATGTTTTAATGGAGATTTCAATTTTTTAAAATATCGTCTGACCTATAAACTATACTAACATTCAAAAGAGAAACATTTTGTCAGAATTCTCCTTATTTTAATCAACAGCCAAAAATGAACTAGTCGTTGCTACATTTTGAAATATCAAAATGACATTCAACTCAGATTACATATATGCTTTCAGTTTTCTTTTTTAACATATCCGAAAATTTTGTGTGAAATGAGTAAATTTCATCTAATTGTGCTTGTATTCGGATGTAAGGAATAATACTTTATTCATCTTTTGCATGAAATAAAAAATCCATTCGAATAAACATATTTTAGATTTTTTTTAAAATTTTAAAATATCATATCGCCCATAAACTGAAATGATGTTTGAAATATTTTCAAAATGATTGCCAATGAAACGTTTTAAAAATAGTTAAATCTTTGAATATATATGTAAAAATAACATGGAAATAGACAAAAAATAAAATTGATTAGTTAAAGTAAAGCTCCAATACTAGTAACTAAATGGATCAAACATATTTAAAATATGACACTCTATATAAAAAAGTACCATGGAGCAAATGAGGTTCTGAACATCAAAAACAACAAAATATGAACAAAGGGAAAACAGAGCCATGCAGTTTTAGAATTATCAACCCTATAGTTAGTGGTATCAAAATCAAAATTCCTTGTCTCTTCCCCCATCCCCTATAATTTCTATACAGTACTACTAGTATCTAAATTTTATTTGAGATTTTTACCTACATGTATTATTTTACTCGTTTTGTGTCAATTGTGTGGTCTGTGGACTTTTGAAACTTATTTACCCTCGATGTTTAGGTTTTAATTTAATTATAAGTTGATATATAATTTATCAATTATATACATTTTATTGATAAGTTAATATCCCTCGGGCTTTAATTGGTAACCAATCCTAAGCCTACAGGTTTCTACCCACCCCCACTGTATGTCTCTCGGCAATACACTGTATTCCAACCCCCAACCCCACGTAACCAATCACCCAAAATATATAGAACAACAAGTTTCAATCTTAAAAAGTCATGAATGAAGAGAAGACATGAAAATCCTACAATCAGTAACAAAAAATAACTAAGAACATATCTGGTACAACTTTATTACTCTCCCATCGATAAAAATGATCCAAAGTTTTGCATTATATTGATTAATGAAGAGATTAAACCATTGGCACATGCATTGGGCGTGACACAGATTTTGATTAAACTGAGCATAAAGATTTTTATGCACTGATTAAACTAAGCATAAAGATTTGAATTTAAACTCAATTGACAACCGTTAACAAACTTCAAAGCTTTTAATTTGAAAATTGGATTCGATTCAATCGTTATTTGTTGGGTGTTGTTGCAAATGATTGAGAATACTATTTGGAGTTTATATATCAATTTTGAGAGAATTTGGTGAAGATTCGAGGTGGTCTTGGTTGGAGTTTCATATTGAGCCTCGAAAAAGAAGGCATAAACAAATTGTATATATTTTGTATGCCGAGTTTAGAAATAATATACAAAATATTTACAACTTACATAATTGTATACAAAGTTGTATATAAAATATATGTAAATTGTAGTTTTTAACCGGATTCTGTGTAAAAAATGTGTATTTAAGTTGTAGATAAATTATAGATTGTGACCGAATTTGTATATATTTTGTAAAACACTTTAGTAACTTTTTGTAAATATTAAAACATAGACAAAACCGGGTAAATAAGTTTAAAAGTTTCGTATATATACGAAAAAGTCCCATTTTATTTACTTCCTCTGGCCCATAATAAATGACTTTTTGGCCTTTTTTATTTTGGTCCAAAATAAATGTCTTTTTACATAATCAATAAGAAATTAATTTTTTTTTTCAAAATTTGTCAAGGTGACACATATCCCAATGTGTCAAGGTGACACATATCCCAGTGTGTCAAGGTAACAATTAATTAAAGGTAATTTAGTGAATACATCTTTTTATTCTCTAGGAGTTCATATTTTCTTAAGTGGTGTGCCAAAGGCTAAAAAGTCACTTATTATGAATCGGAGGGAGTATTAAAATATATACTCCATAATTCATAAGTATTAACTAAGGGTCATTTCAAAGTTCAATCTTCATTTAATGAACGACAAAGATCCAAATATATTCTTGTACTTTCGAAAATGGTCTAAGAATACCTCTCGTTATATTATTGGGTTATCTATACCCCTGCAGTCATACTTTGGGTTCAAATATACCTCCCATTTAAACGGAGGGACACATGTCATCGTCCTGTTGGCCAATTCTAAATATCTCCTAATTAATTAAAAAGACTCATTACCCATACCCGAAAAGCAATTTTTCTAAAGCAATTTATTTTTGTAAAAATTGAAAAAAAACTGAATTTATTTTAACTAAAAACTGAAAAAGCGAAAATATTTTTTTTCCCAGTTTTTACAAAAAAATTATTTTAAAAATAACTGAAAAATATTTTCTAAAACAATATTTTTGTAAAAACTGAAAAAAACTGAAAAGTAATTTTCTAAAGCAATATTTTTATAAAAGCTGAAAAAAACTAAATGTTTTTTACTAAAAACTGAAAAAGTCTTTTTTCTAGTTTTTAGAAAAATATTGATTTAAAAAAACTGAAAAATAATTTCTAAAGCAATTATTTTTGTAAAAATTAAAAACAAAAACTGAAAAGTAATTTACTAAAGCAATGTTTTTGTAAAAACTGAAAAAAAACAAATATTTTTTTTCCAATTTTTAGTTAATTTTTTTTCCAGTTTTTTCAAGTTTTTACACGCTTTAGAAAATTGCTTTTAAGTTTTTTTTAAGTTCTTACAAAAACATTATTTTAGAAAATATTTTTTGATTTTTTTAAAGCATTTATTTTTGTAAAAACTGAAAAAAAAATATTTTTGTTTTTTTTTTCCAGTTTTTAGTAAAAATATTTCAGTTTTTTTCCAATTTTTATAAAAAAATATATATTTAGAAAATTATTTTTTGGGTATGAGTAATGAATCTTTTTAATTAATTATGAGATATTTAAAATTTGACAACAAGACTATAACATGTGTCCCTCTGTTTAAATAAAAAATATATTTGAAACTAAAGTATAATGGTAGTGGTATAAATAACCTAATAGTATAATGAATGGTATTATTAGACAGCTGATTCGAACGTCTTAGGTTATTCTCTGTCATTCTCTAAGTTTATACATTAGGTTTGCAAAAGATAATCATGGTCTTTCTGAAGTATGATTTAGTCTATCGATGACTATTTTGAACAATAAATACTCAAGTATCATGCCATGGTAGCAATTAGCATCGAATTTCACTTTCATCTCATCTTCATCCATACAATATATTCAATCAAATCGAACCCATTCTAGGCTTCTTTTGATTCTTTGTTCAACGTATTCAATATCTAACTTTAATTTTCTTTTTGCTGTTCCGCTCAATCAAAGCTTTTCTTCTTAGGAATATGGTTTGTGATTGTGGAATTGGGGGAAATCGAGAATAATGAAAAGGGTTTATCATCTAGTGTTGGTCTGTGTTTTTTACCAGTCAATTGAGCTGCTTCATGGAAAAGCATCGTTAGTTTTTAATCAGAGTTAACCCATTATGTTGTTGGACCAAATGTGCTCTATTGTAAGGGACTAAAAACGGTTAGAGGTATATTTAAAGGATAAAAATTGACCTGTCCATAAATAAGGGATAATTTTGGCTAAAAACTAGTACCTTTTAATGATTCCGTCAATGACTATCGCTTTTGAGTGATTTGACCTTTCATTTTGAAGTCAAGAGAAAAGGAGATTTTTATCCCATTTAAAAGTTATAGGGGATAATATTTCAAAAGAGTTTACACTGAATGAGACGCATGAAAGTGTTGTACATTCATATGATAATGAGATTCTATATAATCTCTCATTTCTACATTTCAGGTGTAAGTTTTTACCAAAATTGAAATCCTAATTAATGGTATCCTCCTTTTCCATTTCTCTCTGTCTATAATCACTCATTATAAAGTCACTCTCTCTGTGTGTGTGTGTGTGTATTCTATCAATCTTAAGTAGCAAAAGATGGCAGGGGCTCAATGTTGCGAGAACCCACCAACATTGAGCTCAAGTAGCGGAGTTGGGTCCGTTTTAGAAATTGGAGGCTTCAAAGCATACGTCTCTGGTCCTTCCTCTTCCAAACTCGCCATTCTTCTCGTCTCCGACGTTTATGGTATGTACCTCCTCCCCTTTTATATAGCAGCCGTCTTATTCATCAACTTTGGGCTATAGGACTGCTCCATTTGCACTTTCATTTTTCTTTCTGCCCCTTGTTTCTTTTTCTGGAAAATTACGCGACCCAACAACTATACTTTAAAATTTTTTTTAGAGTGAATATCTTAAAATCTCCCTAAACTATTACGTTTTTATCACTTACCTGCTTAAACTATTCGGTGTCCCGAAAACGCTCCCTTAACTATATACACCAATATATTAAAAACCCCTCGTCTATTTTTTTAGTGGTGAGTGTGATACACCCTTCTATTTACTCAGATATATCAATTTAATTAAGAATTTTAAATAATGATAAAAAATAAATAAATGGGTAAATGTTTGGGGGATTAAAAAATCAAAGGAAGAGGATGAAGGGATAAACACATGGTCATTTGTAAAAAAAAAAAAAAATTCTCTTCTATCTTCTCCGATAATGGCTACACCATGTCTCAATCGTGATTTTTACCATTAAACTTCGATTAAACATTGGATTTTTCCCAATAACCTTCGTTTTCACCGGGAATTATAGTTTAATACGAGATTTGGGATAAAAATAAATTAGGGTTTGGTTGAAAGAAGAAGACCTAAATGAAGAAGAAAGATAATTTTAGAAGAAACAAGCAAGAGAAGAAAAAAATTTCATATGAAACCCGTAAGAATAAAGGAAGAATAAAGATAAAAAAATGAAGAAGAAGGCTAGAATACAAAGAAAATAGAGGGAAAATACAAAAATTAAATTTTTTAAAGAGGGTAACAGTAATTAACCATTAGAAATGGCCAATTGGGGCCCATTTTATGTATAATTTCATCTCTCACGCGTCTTTTGGCGATTTACCTTACATATTTCATTAAAAAATCGACGAGTTTTTTTTTTTAATATATAGGGGATATAGTTAGGGGGTGTGTTTGGGACACCAGATAGTTTAAGTTTGTAACTGACAAAAATATGATAGTTTAAGAGGGTTTTAGGGTATTCACTCTTTTTTTTTAACCATACGCAACTATATTTGAATTTTATGGCAAATCCACATGTAGTACTTAAATAAGAGATCAATTGTTTTGAACTGAAACAAGAGAACAACAAGCTTTCGTAGCTTAATCGGTTAGAGTGCCCGCTTAATAAGCAGAGGTCTTGAGTTGGATTCTCAATGAGAGCATTCTATTTTTCTGTATTTCGCCTTGGTTGTATTCGCTACGCCAACGAATACAGTCGATTTGGGTATTTGAATACAAGTGATACAAGCTGGTAACAATTGAACAGTAGCTACGAATGATACTTAGGCAAACTATAGTTACTTATGGTAATTAGGCTCTAAACTGTAGTGCTTTATGAAAATTCCTCTTTTTTATAGTACAATTAGTATGGTAGTTAAAGTTGACTGCCAATTTGCTTGTAGCAAGAAATACAACAATTAGAGCCTCAGCAACAGGATGTATGGAATGTTTATTATGTTCTTTTACGTTCTTGCATTTTCGTTATTGAAAGTTTCTTTGCATCGAATTTTTCAATGTTCAAGCAAATTGGCTATACAACAAATATTTATTCTGGATTAACAAGAAAAATTATATGTATATTAGAGATGCAAAAGACTTTTGATTTTCTTGTTTAGTTTATTATAGTGAAGGGATGAACTTTTTATTTCGGAAGACGATTTCTTATGGTCTTAATAATTCTTGGCAGGTTATGAAGCACCAAATCTAAGGTACGCACCGCTTCTCAAGTTCAGCCTAGAATAGTCAAATAGCTTTTAAATTACTATTCTTTCCCACCTCACAATTGTTACTTGCTTATTGTATAAAAGCTCTTGGCTTAATATCTCTCTAGTGTTTATCAAACACCAAATTAAGCAAAAGAGTGCTTAAAAACTTGTTTGACCAACTTTTAAGCTTATTCAAAGTTTCAAACACCGTTTATATGTCCATTTAACCAAAAAGATTGGTCCTACCAAACGGATGTGGTATTAGTACAGATGGGAGTGAAGAAGCTAAATGTGGGTCCAAATAGAGCGGATATACATAGCTGATCCAACTAGTTCGGGATTAAGGGATAGTTGATTGATTGATTGATTCATCTCTCAAATGTATACTCTGAGAATGTTTCTGCTTCTATCGCACTTCCGTTCTGACTTTCAGACGTAGGAATATTCTTTACAACCACATTGCTTCTAGAAAATGAGTCTAACAGCTAGCAATTCAGTGATGTGTTATCATTATATCTTTTTGGTTACATTTCAAGGGAAGAAGTCAGGTCACCATTCTCTGTGTTTGTCCAGTTATTACGCTGCAAAGTTCCTATTTATATCTTTGGGTGATCGCAAAATTCAACTGTTTTTATGTAGGAAACTTGCTGACAAAGTTGCAGCTGCAGGATACTATGTGGTAGTTCCTGATTTTCTTTATGGTGATCCTTATAATCCTGAAAATACAGAGAAGCCTTTATCAATCTGGGTACAATCACATGGAACAGTATGTGTTCATAATTTGTTGAACTTAGGCTTTCTTTTTTATTAAATAGCCATAGATTTGACTCTAGAGAGTCAAAGGAGGCCATGCCATCAGTATCCTATTTCTCCATTCATTAAGTTGATCATGCTCGGGAATGTTCCGTGACATTTGTAGCAACACTCTTGCCACTATGCTATTCATTTTTTATTTGTTAATTCTTTTTAGGATAAAGGATTTGAAGATGCAAAAAAAGTTGTTGCTGCTCTCAAAGATAAAGGTATATCTGCAATTGGGGCTGCAGGATTTTGCTGGGGTGGTAAGTTTTTGCACTTTATGGTTTTAGGGTTATTTAACACGTGCCCCTACTAGGATGTAAAGGGTCAATGCTTTTGTGATGGTTGTGAATGTGATCCTGACCTCCAGTTTTCTAACAGCAAAGGTGGTTACTGACCTAGCTAAGTCTGACTACATTCAAGCTGCAGTGCAATTGCATCCATCATTAGTCAAAGTTGATGATATTAAAGGTATGGCTGTTATTACTAAAATCACCTGTGATCAGATTGAGCTATTACTGCCGATTTTATACCAATATGTTGCATATGAACCCATTCCATTTGATGTTCTCAATGTCACTTGAATCCTGGATTTTATACGAATTTGTTGCATATACTATTACTGCAAGGGGCATTGAGATCCAGATTGATGTTTAGTACTCCAAAGACTTCATATAGCTGGTTGTATTCATTTACGCCTCAATTCCTTTCTAATACGAACCTTGCTACTTAATTTATGAATACCCTTGGTTCTAAGCAATTGGTATTAACTGCTGTTTGAATTCTGATGACTACCTTGAACATATATCTTTTCTATCCTGCCCATCGACTGATGATACATATTACTTGCAGAGGTTAAGGCACCAATAGCTATTTTAGCAGCTGAGATAGATAGAATCTCTCCTCCCGAGCTTATTAAGCAGTTTGAGGAGATTTTATCATCAAAACCTGAGGTACATGACATCTTTTTTTTTTAAAGGGAACCACCTAGGTTCCAAACTCGAATTCATGGGTGATTTATTTTATTAATACTCAAAAAGAGATAGTACAAATAAAGGGGGCTAGGCCTTACCACAGGCTAACCTACTCTATGGGGAGGGGGGTCACAGGATCCCGTTAACCTCGGATATATATACCCTGCAAAATGTAGATATGTTTTACTAGGCACCCTGATACACAAATGTTAAAATGGGTCAGTGGTCGACGGGGCTCCTTAATTCTCCCCTTAGGTTCAATGATCCGGGTTCGGTTCCTGACTATAGCATACTGTTTTTTTATGTTTTGTAATTGAACAAATTTTCTTTAGCATACCAGATTCCTTTCTCTTTTTTTTGCTTTTTCTTTTTCCCTCCACGACAGAAATTAGAAACTAAGTAACTCTTTCTCCAATTCGAAACCCAGCTTCTCTCTCCCTAACTCACACCACAGTCCGCCATGACCGCCACCCACCACCGCAATGTCTTGACAGAAGTTTCGCCGGCGAGACCAAAAGACATTGGTGCCCCCTCCACGCTCTGCCTCTGGGCCTTACCTTACTACTCCTTAGGATTTTGTCGTCATTTTACATGATGTCATTCTTAAAGATGATGTGGGAAAATAATACTATCATGTTTATTCAGGGGATACACTGATATAAGTAGGTAACTAGTTTGATGAATCTCTCCCAGTGTTTTACAAGATTTTAGATTTAGCCTTTGCTTTTGCTTTCTTGCCTTAATATAGGTGGACAGCTTTGTCAAAATATTTCCTAGTGTTAAGCATGGGTGGACAGTAAGATACAATGTTGAAGACCAAGAGGCTGTGCAGAGTGCTGAAGAAGCCCATCGGCACATGTTAGATTGGTTTACCAAGTATGTCAAGTGAGTGCAAAGGTACCAGCTGGCAGTAGCAATTTCCAGTTAAAAAGTCTTAAAGTCTTTAAGTCTTTCGTGAGAAAAATGAGGTTGCTAAATATTGATAAACCCCGTATTGTACCTCTTGTTTGATGCGAAGTTATCTTGCTATGATCATCTGAAGTGTACTGTTGCTGTTATTATATCATACTATTATTGTGCCTGAGAATGATTTAAGTAACTTGTGTTGTCCAATGTATCTCTTTTGATTACTTTCAACACTGCAATATGCTTTCACATCTGACACACTGGTTTCGGCACCTGTCTTGTAGAAGCCAAAAGTGATGAACATAGAAGCGGAATAAATAGGCAGAGATCACAATTGCTCTACAAAGCTTATTCCAGGATTTATCACTGAATCTAGCCGTTAATATTTTCTTGTATGTGAGATCTGTGGGAAGTAATGATTATTCTTAGCGAAAGAAACCTACATATGCACCAGCCCTTGGGTGCATTAATATGATAATGATGTATTAAAAGAGTTTGAGGTAGACCTAAAATCAGGAAAGTTGTTCTAAAAGACCTATAATCTCTCAATATGTACAGAACTAAGAACAAATTACAGTAAAGGAAAAAGACATATATGTGAATACAAAGTAATTGAGATAAACATTTAGTTTGTAGTTACATTTGGTTCGATATTTGTTTGAAGTATTTCTAGAGTATAGTCAGTTCTAACTAGTTTAGGATTGAACATGATTAGTTTATTCTGTGATTTGTAGAGAAAATCTGGAGGAAATCAAAATTTAAGTAAGTTTTCCATCTGGTTTAGTTAATCTCTAATATAAAGGCATTGCTTCAGGTACAGTCAGAAGGGAAGTGGATGTAGCAGTCTCTGAGGTCCCCATTCCTTGATCTGACTTGACTATAACTAATCGATAATACAGGTAAACAGAAAGTGAACTTGCAGTTTGCTTCATCAGTAATTCTATACAGAGCTATGGCGTAGTATACTTTAGAGTTATGTGTGGCTCATGAACAAGACATGATGTCCGGTAATATGATTCTTAAGCTGGGTGTATAACCTAGACAAAACATTCATAAATTTGTCTGTAAGTTATAAATAGCCAGGAACAAGCAAAAGGTAATTTATAATGACTACAACTTAATGAATTTCAACTAGGCAGGAAGCATACAAGTGCCTTAGAATATCACAGGTACTGATTCTCCATCAGAAAACCAAAGTGCTGATTTGTCCAAAAAGTAGTGTAGTGCAGAACGAAGTTTTCAATGCATCAGCAGTTAACATTGCACAGCTGGGGTCTTTGTGGTCCAAGATAATCAAACCATCAAATCATTGGAAGTCACAGTGATAAAAAAATCATTGAAGAAAAAGAAAAGAAGATAGAAAATAAAATGTGATCAAAGTATGCAACCAACTTGGTGCAACTTCCAGCCTCACATAGTATTGCAGTTGCGAAGATTTTCATTGTTGAGGTAACTGGTGTAGTCATTCATTGGCCGAGTCGGCGGATAAAAACCATACTCCGGTGGAAACATGGTCGGATGATATGGCGGATAACTAGCTTCTCTGCCATATTGTCCTTGGTAAAGATTTGGCAGCTGCCAAAACGTAGAATATGCTTTCTCTCTTGCTTCTTTAGTTACGCGGTCTTGAATGGATCCGGATCTTTTGTGTATTCTGCAATAACGATCCCTGCAAATTGCTTCATCAACTCCTTTAGGGGGCTCATAAGCTTCAGGTTTATGATCCTTCTTATCGTCTTTTCTCGATACAAATGTTTCATCAGAATCATCGCGACATGAAGATTCTTGATTCTTTTTCTGCTGTCCTACTTTGGTCTTGCCTTTGTACTTGTAGGGATCAGAAGCTTCATTAGAATTATCGCGACACGAAAAATCTGGATTCTTTTTCTTCTGTCCAACTTTAGTCTTGCCTTTGTCCTTGTAGGGATCAGGAGCTGCTGCATTTTGTTGATCAGGAGCAGTAGTATGTACTTCTTCAAGAAGAGGGGGATGCTTGTTGTAAGATATGAGTTCTGCTGCTTTCTTTCTCAATTTGTTGTTAATGGTACTCGTGAGAACAAAGGGATCAAATCTTCCTTTAATGGTTCCCAACTTTGTTTTTGGATCAAACATAACATCAAATACACCTAGCATAAGAGTCCACATCATACATAACATCAAATACACCTAGCATATAAGGAGGTTTTAGGCCTTCTTGGCCTTTTACAATGTTGAATTTAAGAAAATGTCTTTTTTAGATCTTTTATGTGTAAAAGTAAATCTCCCATGTGTAAAAAAAGAGATAGTGTCATAAAACTAAAAATAAGTTTGTAAAAGGCCAAAAAATCAATTGAATCTTATAGAAGACATGCACATAGAGGTGGATCCAACCATATAGCTGGTGGATGCATGTATACACTGACACATTTGTCAAAATTACAATATTAGTGTAAATTTATATGATTCTCTCGTTTTAACATTTTTGGTAAAATTACAAATAGACTTCTCGTGCAATAAGGCCCTTTGTAATAAGGTCTATTTGACATGAAAATTGATAAATGAAAGAAAAAGGATAAAACAAACTTAAACAATAGGAGAATATATTATTACCTTCGACTTTTGTTAACACTTTCTTCAACTTCTTTTGACACACTTTGCAACAGCACACATCAATTTTTATAACACAAACCTGCAGTTTTAAAGTGCATCCAAGATAAATACTTATAGTTCACATATTTACAGGTATAAGATTATTATTATGTAAGATGAAAAGAGATGTCAAAGTGGTAAAGATTGGAAAGGAACAAAGTGAATACCCGATCATAAGGACTCTGTTCCATCAAGACAACTTGATCCCACCACCAAATAAGAAAACAAACACAAGAAGCTTAAGAGTAAAAAATGTACCGAGTATATAATATGTATACAAAATATACTCTCAGGAGTTCAAAGAGAGACGAATCTAGGATTTTAATTACGTGAACATAGGATACATATTTGATATATATATATATATATATATATATATATATATATATATATATATATATATATATATATATATATATATATATATATATATATATATATATATATATATATATATATATATATATATATATATATATATATATATATATATATATATCCAGCACAAAGCAGTGACTTCGAATGATTAGCAAAATTGAAATGGACAATCTAAAAACAAAAGGGGCTAAATATTTTGCATGCAAAACCGGGAATTTGAGAGGATCTAAACTATTAAAATGGTGTCATAATGGAAAATATACCCAATTTATAGATACAGATTCTGATTATGGAAAGTAGCAGCATTTTATGGTAGGAAGCAAAAATATTGCTAAACTATGGTCGAACATTAATTAACATAGATTTTGGCAGAAGCTAAATCTTCCATCAGTTAGTGCTAATATTTTGTGGTTTAAAGTAGTCAGTGACGGAAAGTAAATATTGTAGATACTCGTGATCAATGTTTTTGATAATTCTAATATGGATAATAATAATAATGGTTTAAAATATATTTATGGAAACGAATCGGATAGAGAATAAATACAGAATCCGGTAAAAGTAAAAAGTTATATGTTTAGCATGATGTACACAATGTAATATCGTGATTAGAGGTATGAGTCTTACAAATCTAAAACAGCTTAATATATATGGTAAAGTAATTTGACCTAGCTATTACTACTAATTAGCAGAAGGAAAGAAGCTACTTCTCAAAGATTTTACCTTTTGCCACAACCAAGAATAATAAGTGAATGTTAATCTCCGATGTATAGTTTAGCTATTTCCGTGGTTAGCATTGGAACACCGATTACCCTATGTTATTTCTTGTTTAATATTTAAAAATTTACAAAAGCATTTGTTTACCCGAAAAATGGATAGAGTTAAATTTGTATGTAGTTCTAAGGGTATGTGGTATAACTTGACACAAATCATAAAAATGAATAGAAATATCGAATGTTGACTGTAGAGAATGAAAAATAAGCAAAGTTGAGAAGAAGATGATTTATAGATTAAGCAAGATGAATCAATTTATCAAGCTAAAAAAGGATAACTCTTCAATATAGGAGTGTATGATATCTCAGTTACCATGTATGCAAAACTTGGTACTTACAGAAATAATAACCATCCCCTTTATAATTGAGGGATCCTACTTTAGATATAATGAAAAATACATAGTGGGAGACCCATGATAAATCAGATTTTCCGTAATTCCTGCCAGGATTCTCTCCTCTAGTGGGATTGCAACGGCTCTTGTCTATGAGCTCGATATTGACTCGAGCTCGATTCTGACTCGGATCCTTGTATTGATTCGGGGTCAGTATTGGTCGATCTCTGCCTCATAAGCTCGATAACTTCACTTTGCATCATAGTTAGATTTGGGTTCGAGCTCGATAATGATATCGAGCTCGACATTGATCGGTCCCTAGGGCTCGAAGCTCGGTGACCTGACTTCGTACCTCAACCTGATATTATGAAGACGCTTCTCCGATCCAATGCATTACCATTTCGACCAGTTCGTACGAATGACTAACCGATTTTTACCGTATACAGATAGTCCCCTCATTTCTCGGGAAGGATGTAGCGAGAAACGACATGATTTTCCAACGGCTCGATCAGATATAAGCTGACGTTTACATTGGGCTCGATCATGACGCATGTGATAGCTGTCCCGTCAGTTTAGTTTTTCAAGGCATTTAATGCGTGTCAGACGGTGGTCGGCCATTATCGAAATTGAACCGCCATTGCTATACCTATAAATAACCCTTTTAATCACTTTTACATCTTCAAACCCTAAATTTTCTAACTTCTTTCTCACATTTTCTAAATTCACTCGCAAATCTGTGATTCTTCTCTGCAAAATCTTTCTTCAAAAATATCAAATATTTGTTACCTCCTTCTATTCTCGATCTTTAAATCCAAAAATGGCGAAAACATCAAAAACCATTCCTCAGAAAGAAAAAGCTTCTTCTTCACAGCCTGCCGCCGACAAAACACCGGTGGAGCCACGACCTGAGGAATGCGTTCCTGGGGCGTGTGTTCTTACGTCTGATTTTAAGGTCGATAAAGGCTTGTCGGTTCCCGGCCGATGTGAGCCAGTATCGAGGTATATGTGTTCGATAACCGAGAGGCACCTCGAACAGCTAAAAAAGATTGCAATTGGGAGAACAAAGAAATAGTAATCTCGTCTTCTGACGAAGATATCACCACTTACGTGAAAGGGTTTTTAAGTGTGTATACT
The DNA here is from genome assembly GCF_000715075.1 of Nicotiana tabacum. Lineage (NCBI taxonomy): Eukaryota > Viridiplantae > Streptophyta > Magnoliopsida > Solanales > Solanaceae > Nicotiana > Nicotiana tabacum. The sequence continues at coordinate 60,335,688 of NC_134098.1, forward strand.
TACCCTTTCACGTTAGGTCCCCTTGACCCTGTTATTATAGATTTCTATTGTCAATACCAAATAACCCTAGGCCAGATCCATCCTTCTTTTTGGCGGATCGTTATTTTGATCCGTTACTTCGTGAACAAAATCGAGGGGATGCCTTTCACCCTCGACCATCTCATTCGATTGTACTGTCCTCGCCTCTTTCGAGGCGGGTTAATAAAACTTCAGCGTCGGGCTACCAAGGTTCTGTTCTCGAGTATATACGAGGATATGGATCGAGGCTGGATGGGCATGTTCGTTCGAGTAAAGACTTCAGACCTGATTCCGACTAAAAATATGCCTTTTCCCGAGGAGTGGAACATGAAGCGTAAGTGTAATTCTGTTGTTATCTCCTACTATTTTGCCCCTTCGTTCCTTTTCTCACCGATATCCCCCTTTTTGTGATGCAGTGGTTCCTTGGATGCCCGGTACAGTCCCCGATCTCAAGAATTGGGTACGGGATCTAGCTTCGACCTCCACATACACCGAGCGCTTGTGGCGTGATTTGTCAAAGGGCCGATGGGAGGCCAAAAATCATGGTGAGCCTCTTTCTCGTATCTTTGGTAGTTCAAATGAGATGCTTCCCATAAACTCAAATCAATTTTCCTGTATGTAGGTGTGGGCAAAGATGCAGTTTTGAGGCCCTCACCCGTCGAGGAAGAGGCTTCGGCTTCTGATCCAAAGCTGATGAAGGATAATAAGAGAAAAAGGGCCTCCGCCTCTGAAGATCCAAAACCGAAGACGAGGATGGCTCGTAAGCCGAGGAAGAATACCATTCCTTTGACCGTAGACGTCTAAGGGATGAAGACGAATAAGAAGAAGAAGAAGAAGAAGAAGAAGAAGAAGAAGAAGAAAATAACGGGTCCGTACTGGTGGCCCGAATGAAGAAAACCATCGGTGCCCCAAAGGCAACTGAATCAATGGTGATTTATAAAGCTCCGCCTCAGACTGAGGAGGTATCAGAGGAAGGTTCTGGCGGAGTCCCCAAATCATTAGAGATCGAGGATGCTTCCCACCGAGGTCAACAAACGGTGGGTATATCGGAAGGGGGCGGTCCTGAAGCTCTCCGAACTGAGGAGAACGCCCCTAGCGAGTCACTTGGGGCAATAGTAATCGGAGACTCGCCCATTCTCCCTGCCTTTTCCGAAGGGGCGATTCGGGAAACCCAAGCTTTGGGGGCCCTCGAGATGAGCCGGTCTCATGAAGGAGAGGACCCCTTCTATGATTTGTTTACTGGGGTTGAGGACGCTGCTGGCCCTAGTGATGTGTCGGCCCTTTTCTGCGAAGTGCAGCAAGCTTTGAATCGAGTAAGCTTTAACTCTCTTTGTTGATATTACTTTTATGTTTGCTATTCTTTTCTAACTTCTTTACTTCTTTCTTAGCAGGCCGTGGCGGTTCATCGAGAAGCATGTTCTCGGTCTCGAGCTGAGCTGCATCGGTTCGAGGCCGACCTCCGACGGGTTACGGAGGAGAGGAACGCCCTTAGACGCCTTTCCGGGCAAAGAGAAGAAGAAATCAAAGGCCTTCGAGCTGAGTTGGCCAAGGCTCATCAAGACCAGACTGACCTGACATAGTGGGTAATGATAATATTAAGAACTCATGGGCTTGATTCAGGATCGGAGGCTAATATTTCGATCTCACAGCTGCAGTAGAAACTTGAGACGATCGAGCAGCTTCGTGAGGAATTTTATATAATAAGGGCGGAGACCATGGGATGGAAAGATGGCATGGACCGTCTTGCTGCAGAAAAAGGAGACTGTTCAGGTCCAATTATTATCGACTGCAAGCCAACTTCAAGGCATGAAGGAGAAGAGCTCGGTTCAAGCGAGAAGAATTGAGGAACTTGAGGCTCGATTGGCCTCCGAACTTGGCAAGGCCAAATTTGATGCCCAAAAGGCAAAGTTCTATGCGGATGTATTAGTAGTTGTCTATCGGGCGGATGCTGAAGCTGCTCAGGTACAAGCAAGAGAGGCAGCCGAGACCGCCAATACTCGAGCACATTGGGTTGCCGAACTTGCTAAATGTCGATCTCGGAGGGAGACCCTCGAAGAGATCCATGCTCCAGGCTTCGATCTCACCAAAGAGATAAAAAGAGCAAAAGAGCTTGAAGCCGATACTGAAGCCTTGGCTTTCGATGAGAATGATAGCGGTGATGATGATGATGGCAATGATGGGAGCAAGAGTGGGTCCGAGAGCGGGGAGGATCCCGATGGAGAAGAGACTGACCCAGTAGATAACCAAGAACTTAGCCCTTAGTTTTCATTTTGGTTTTTTTGTGTAGTGTCCTGTTCGAACATTGTAAATATTCTTGTATATATAAAGATCTTTTCTTTTCCTGACTCGCCTTCGTTTTATTCTCTACCTTGAGAAGATTTTGTTTTATTCATGTCTTATGAAGGTTTTCATAAGGTTTTAGGCAATTTGATCGAATTTGGATCTTGTAGCCTTCATAACCAAGTGAGTGCTTGGTCAAACTTGAAATAAGGAAGCCCATCGGCTTAGTAGTCGAGTTGAGTGATTGTTTGAACCTAAAGTAATGTGGCCCGTAGACTTAATGGGCGAGTGAGAGTTTGCTCGAACTCGAAACAAGAGTGGCCCGTAGGCTTAGTAGTCGAGTGAGTGATTCGAACTCGAGGTAATGTAGACCGTAGGCTTAATGATCGAGTGAGTGATTTCTCAAACTCGAGATGATGTAGCCCGTAGGCTTATTAGTCGAGTGAGTGATTCGAACTCGAGGTAATATAGCCCGTAGGATTAATGGTCGAGTGACTGATTCGAACTCGATGTAATGTAGCCCGTAGGCTTAATGGTCGAGTGAGTGATTGCTCAAACTCGAGATGATGTAGACCATAGGCTTATTAGTCGAGTGAGTGATTCGAACTCGAGGTAATGTAGCCCGTAGGCTTAATGGTCGAGTGAGTGATTGCTCAAACTCGAGATGATGTAGCCCGTAGGCTTATTAGCCAAGTGAGTGATTTGAACTCGAAGTAATGTAGCTCGTAGGCTTAATGGTCGAGTGCGTGTTTGCTCGAACTCAAAATAAGGTAGCTAGTAGGCTTAATAGTCGAGTGAGTGATTCGAACTCGAAGTAATGTAGCACATAGGTTTAATGGTAGAGTGACTGATTCGTACTCGAAGTAATGTAGCCCGTAGGCTTAATGGTCGAGTGAGTGATTGCTCAAACTTGAGATGATGTAGCCCGTAGGCTTAGTAGTCGAGTGAGTGATTCGAACTCGAAGTAATGTATCCCGTACGCTTAATGGTCGAGTGAGAGTTTGCTCGAACTCGAAATAAAGTAGTACGCAGGCTTAATGGTCGAGTGAGTGATTCGAACTCGAAGTAATGTAGCCCGTAGGCTTAATGGTCGAGTGACTTATTCGAACTCGAAGTAATGTAGCGCGTAGGCTTAATGGTCGAATGAGTGATTGCTCAAACTCGAGATGATGTAGCCCGTAGGCTTAGTAGTTGAGTGAGTGATTCGAACTCGATATAATGTAGCCCATAGGCTTAATGATCGAGTGACTGATTCGAACTCGAAGTAGTGTAGCCCGTAGGCTTAATGGTCGAGTGGCAGTCCCCGATTTGTGGGCCAATCATCGGCCCTTGAGCCTGTTTGCGTAAAAGATCATGAAATAGAGGACGACACGAGATATGGGTAAAGAAGTTTTTTTTCATGTTGTTATGCATGTGTTTATTTTTTATACCAGGGATCGAACAATCTATATGAGCATGGTTCGTTTTGACCATTTGGCTCTTACAATTTTTCCTATCGGAACCCTGTTGTTATGAAGTAACTTTCTTGCATCGAACTTGATATATTTAAGGGTAATGCCCCACCAGTATTTGAGGTTGATTGTAAAGAGGCCTCAGATACTGTTAAACCATTCTAAGTTAGCACGATCAATGGTTGCCTCATTAAAAACCTTGCAGAAAAATCCATTTGGGATAAAACTGGTCTAAGGGAAAAAGAGTGCAATGCGTGCTTTCAGACCTATAGCTTCGTATTGAATAATCCATCCTTATTCCTGATCGAACCCCTGTAAGGGTTAGTTTTGAAATATAAACGAACATGGGAGGGTCGTACCTTAGCAGTAGTATCGTTTTAGGTGTGACACATTCCAATTGATTGGTAGTTGTTTGCCTTTTATAATACCGAGTTTGTAGGATCTTTTACCGATGTTTTTGAGTACTTGATATGGTCCTTCCCACTTCGGACCCAGTTTTCCTTCGCTTGGATTTTGGGTGCTGAGGGTGACTTTCCTTAGCACTAAGTCCCCGATTTTAAAATGGCGAAGATTGGTTCTTCGATTATAGTATCTTTCGATTCGCTGCTTTTGGGCAGCCAATTGGACGAGAGCGGCTTCTATTTTTTCATCCAATAATTTGAGGCTAGTATTCATAGCCTCATGATTTGATTCTTCTGTTGTATATCGATACCTGGAACTGGGTTCCCCGACTTTGACTGGAATCAAGACTTCGGAGCCATATACTAAAGAGAACGGTGTAGCCCCCGTACTGGATTTTGATGTTGTTCGATATGCCCAAAGAACTTCGGGCAGGATTTCTCTCCATTTTCCCTTAGCGTCGATCAACCTTTTCTTTAGGTTTTGAATGATAGTCTTGTTCGTTGATTCGACCTGTCCGTTCCCACTAGGGTGATACGGTATCGATAATATCCTTTTTATTTTGTGGTCTTCGAGAAATTTTGTCACTTTGCTGCCGTTAAATTATTTCCCATTGTTACACACTATTTCGGCGGGTATCCCAAATCGACATACGATATGATCCCAGATGAAGCTTATAACCTCTTTCTCTCTCACTTTCTCGAACGGTTGTGCTTTAACCCATTTAGAGAAATAGTCAGTCATAAATAAAATGAACTTAGCTTTACCTGTGGCCAATGGCAGAGAGCCGACGATATCCATTCCCCATTTCATGAATGGCCATGGGGATAGGACTGAGTGAAGTTGCTCTCCGGGCTGATGGATCATCGGTGCAAACCTTTGACATTTGTCACATTTTTTAACAAACTCCTTTTCATCTTTGTCCATATCGATCCAATAATATCCTGCTCTGATTATTTTTCGGACTAATGAATCGGCACCGGAATGATTTCCACAAGTACCCTTGTGAACCTCACGTAGGATGTAGTCGGTGTCTCCTGGACCTAAACATACTGCCAATGGTCCATCGAATGTCCTTCGGTATAATGTTCCATCTGCAGTCAATGTGAATCGAGCAGCTTTGGTTCGTAGGGCCCTCAAATTTTAGGATCCGGTGGGAGTTTTTCGTTCTTCTAATATTCAATATACTTATTCCTCCAATCCCAGGTTAAGCTTGTAGAATTTATCTCAGCATGACCTTCCTCGATCACGAACCTCGAGAGTTGAATGACAGTCCCCGAGCTGATCTCATCTTCCTCGACCGATGATCCCAAGTTTTCAAGTGCATCGGCCTCACTGTTTTGTTCTCGAGGTATATGATGTAAAGTCCATTCTTTGAAATGGTACAAAGTTACCTGTAGTTTGTCCAAATACCTTTGCATTCTATCCTCTCGAATTTCGAAGGTTTTGTTTACTTGATTTACCACCAGTAAAGAGTCATACTTGGCTTCAACGGCCATTGCTCCCAAGCTTTTAGCTAACTCGAGACCTGCAATCATGGCCTCATACTCGTCCTCGTTGTTAGTCAACCTAGTAGTTTTGATAGATTGCCTAATAGTGCTACCCGTAGGTAGCTTTAAAACGATGCCTATCCCGGACCCTTTTAGGTTCGAAGCCCCGTCTGTGAAAAGAGTGCATACCCCCCATGACGTACCCGATTTCAACAAGAGTTCTTTTTCGACTTCGGGTACGAGGGTTGGCGTGAAATCGGCCACGAAGTTCGCTAAAATTTGAAACTTTATGGTCGTCTGGGGTTGATATTCGATATCGTACCCACTGAGTTCGACGGCCCATTTGGCCAATCGGCCTGATAGTTCGGGTTTGTGTAAAATATTATGAAGTGGGTAAGTGGTTAATACGTATATGGGGTGACATTGAAAGTATGGTCTTAACTTTATAGAGGCGCTTATCAGCGCCAGTGCCAATTTCTCTAAGTGTGGATATCTAGTTTCTTCTTCCCCTAAGGTTCGACTTACATAATAAACGGGAAATTGCGTACCTTGCTCTTCTCGAACTAGGACACCGCTTATCACGATTTTCGATACTGCCAAGTATAAGCAAAGTTTCTTGTCTGTTTTTGGAGTGTGCAACAGTAGTGGGCTCGATAGGTATCGTTTTAATTCCTCTAATGCCTGTTGGCATTCCGGGGTCTAGGTGAAATCGTTCTTCTTTCTGAACAGAGAGAAAAATCTGTGACTTCGATCCGACAACCTTGAAATGAATCGGCCTAAGGCAGCAATCCGTCTCGTTAGCCTCTGCACGGCTTTTACACTATCCATGACGGTGATGTCTTCGATGGCCTTGATTTTATCGGGGTTGATTTCGATCCCCCGATTCGATACCATGAAGCCAAGAAACTTGCCCGATCCGACCCCGAAAGCACATTTCTCGGGGTTGAGCTTTATGTTGTATTTCTTTAAATTCTCGAATGTTTCCTGCAAATGAGCCAAATGGTCCTCTGCGCTCAGGGACTTAACTAGCATGTCATCAATATAAACTTCCATTGATTTACCTAGTTGTTCCTCGAATATTTTATTTACTAGGCGTTGGTAAGTAGCTCCTGCATTTTTTAGCCTGAAGGGCATTACATTATAATAATAGGTTCCATGCTTGGTGATAAACAAAGTCTTTTCTTGGTCCTCCGGGTTCATTTGGATTTGATTGTACCCGGAATAGGCATTGAGAAAAGTAAGGATCTCGTGGCCGGACATGGCATCGATTATGCGATCGATGTTAGGCAGTGGAAAAGAATCTTTGGGGCATGCCTTGTTTAAATCCTTATAATCTACACACATTCTAAGTTTGTTCCCTTTTTATGGACTGCAACCACATTGGCTAACCATTCGGGATATTTCACTTCCCGAATGAACCCTATTTTGAGAAGTTTAGTTACCTCGTACTTTATGAATGCGTGTTTTACCTCGGACTGGGATCTTCTCTTTTGCTTCACCGGTTTGAACCTAGGGTCCAGGCTTAGCCGATGCGTTGTTATATCCGGTGGGATACCTGTTATGTCTAAATGGGACCAAGCAAAACAATTTATATTATCAATAAGAAATCAAATAAGCTTTTTCCTGAGTTCGGGGGTTAATCCCGTTCCCAGGTATACCTTTTCGTTCGGGCAGATATTTGATTAGTACGACTTTCTCCAGTTCTTCGACCGTTGATTGGGTAGCGTCGGAATCATCGGGGACCACGAAGGATCTTAGGATCCCTTGCTCATCATCTTCGTCAATCTTTTGATCTTCTAGTTAGTTCGAAGCTGACGTCTGTGATTGATATTTGGCATTACGTTCCTCCTTCTAGCCCGACCCCTTTGTCGATGAAGGCGAGGATATCAGAATTGGCCGGTTGTTCCCCGTATACTGTTTTGATTCCCTCCGATGTTGAGAATTTAAGAACCTGGTGGAAGGTCGAAGGTACAACTCTCATATTGTGGATCCATGACCTTCCAAAAAGGGCATTGTATCTCATATCGCCTTCTATTACGTGGAACTTCGTTTCCTGGATAGTCTCGGCCACGTTTATCGGCAGAGTTATCTCGCCTTTGGTAGTTTCACATGCCATATTGAATCCGTTTAGAACCAGGGTTGCGGGTACGACCCGGTCCTGTAGACTGAGCTGTTCTACAACCTTTGATATAATAATGTTGTTCGAGCTACCTTGTTACACCCTATGTTTTCATACGTGAAAGTACGCCATAAGTAAATTGATGGAAGTTCGGGAATGAGATTATTTTGAGATTATAAGCATTATGCTTTTTCAAATAAGTGATAAGTAAATTCGTGAAGGAGAAAGCGAAAACAAATCGAAGAAAAGGAATTTCATCAAAGTTTGACATTTTGGGGTAAAATACGGCCTGAGCTAAAATACCCGGTATTTATGGACTAGTGTCATACAAGGTACCACGTGGCCATGATAGTAAGGTGTATAAAGTGTATTAAAAGTGAGTAGTATTTTATGTAATTTGAGATAATTCTTAATTATGTGGATAATTGGATAACTAGTGATTTTAGTATGGGGTTTAACTAATTAATTAGATTATTTGTATAAATTTGATTAGCCACCGAACGTGGCAGCCCAAGGGGTCTTGATTTAAAGCCCATATAGTGACTCCTAATACATGTGAAAAGTGACATCTTTAGGAGATAATTGTAGGCCAAGTCATACCTAAGTGGGGCCCATATTCACTTTGATAAAGACAATTCAAGTAAGATGTATAATCTTGCAAAGGCTACTATTTTTAACAGCACACGAATTGTGCCATTTTCTTGCCTCTTTTACCATTTTACATTCATCACTTATCCAACCCCTATAGCAAAGAAAATTCCAACTTCATGTTCATAGAAATTTCAGCAAAACACTGCGTAGCATATCAAAAAGGGACTAAATCTTAAGATAACAAATGGAATCTCTTGTGTAAGTAGAGTGGGATGATCGTGAGTAAGTAAGAAAGCAAAACAATTCCATACCAAATTCTAAGAGAATCGGTCCAGGTATGTTAAGGTTATCCCTTCTTTCTTTTTGGCATGATCAATACGATACAACCGAAACGAGCAAATGGACAATTTCCATAAATGACTCTATTCATAGAAGTATTAGGGGTGTTTATGTTATTGATTCCCCATGTGAATTATTATTATACCTTCTGTTCATGGGTCTCAGAAAAATACGCATTTGATATAGTTTATCCGACATGCATATTATTTTTATGATATTTCGAGAAATCTTATTAACGTATTTCTTATGCATTTCATGCATTTATATATGTACATTGACCCATGACCAGATGGTGTTATATACGCGTATATTATATGTATATGGGATATGGAAAAAGGTTATGGCGTTATATACGCACTACCACCTGATATACGTTGATGATTTGCCCACAGTGGCCGAAATGATATGATGGGATACCTTCAGAGGCTTGATGATGTTATGAACGCATATACCTTTGCATGGTATGACATTTATACGCATATGCATGACATTATAAAAATGAAATAATTCACAGAGTTATTCAGACATACATGTCGAGTCTTTTACTCTATGTTTTCTCATGTCTATTGTTTACTGATTTTTATTCCTTACATACTCGGTACATTATTTGTACTGACATCCCTTTTTTTTGGGGACGCTGTGTTTCATGCCCGTATGTCACGATAAACAGGTCGAGAGCCCTCCAATTAGGCTATCAGCTCAGAGGAAGATGTTGGTGCCCTCTATTTGCTCCGGAGTTGCTTGTTTGGTCAGTATGATTTAGACGTGTATTGTTTGGTATGGCGGGACTCTGTCCCGACCTTTATAAAAATTATGTATTCTTAGAGGCTTGTAGATAAATGTCATATACGCAAAAGATTGTATGGCCTTGTTGGCCTATGTTCAGTGTACGAGTGGTTATTTTGGTCTTATAGGCCCGTATGTCTTAAGTATAAGTTGGTATTTCATGTTGTATTCTACTTATCTCACGGCAGCCTCTCCGGCTCAGTTATCTATGATAGTATGATACGAAAAGATACATTATGTTGATACTCGGTTGAGTAAGATATCAGGTACCCGTAGCGGCCCATCGGTTTGGGTCGTGCATACCTGGATCAATTAACACACACTTAACTTTAGTTTTATTCATGAGTACGGATATTACCAGTGCATCGTTGTGAGGTTGCATGACTCTTTCTGCATCTTCATCATTAAAGGACATGGTTCCTATGGGTGCATAATCCCAAGTTCGAGATCGTTTTTCTCTCATAATCGATGTCTTAGTGTGTTTAAGTACCGGTCTCTGAGGGGTATCGACGCCACCGATGATCATGTGGATGACGTGCTGTGGTTCTTCCTGTTCGTTTTGTTTACCGAAATCCCTATTTTTGAAATGGTTTTCGGCTTTGTCGCTTAAAAATTCTCGAAGGTGCCCTTTATTGAATAACCGGGCTACCTCCTCTCTTAGTTGCCTGCAATCTTCCGTTCTGTGTCCATGGGTGCCATGATATTCACACATTTGATTGGGTTTCCTCTATGCAGGATTGATCTGCATGGGTCGAGGCCATTTATTGTCCTTGATGCGTCCGATAGCCGACACGATGGCGGATGCATCGATGCTGAAGTTATACTCTGATAACTGTGGTACTTTCTTAGGTCCGGTATGCCTATTGAACCCATTTCCGTTCATCAGTCCCGGAGACCCTTGGCTTCGATCATTTCTCTTTTTACCTCGTATGGGGTTACGTGAAAGTTCGCTACCCCGATGATCTCCGTTGTACGGCCGGTATCGATCCTTGCTTGACCTTGGTTCTCGATCGGTATCTCTTTTAAAACCAGACCCGAAACCCAACTGGTCGTCTTCGACCCTTATTTTAGATTGATACCGATTGTGCACATCAGCCCAAGTAATAGCTGGTATTCGATTAGGTTACTTCAGTCGCCGTGAAGCCATCGAGCTTCATTCATTCAGACCTTGAGTGAAAGATTGAACAACCCAATCGTCTGTGACTGGTGGTAGATCCATTCCTTCCATATGGAAACGAGATACAAATTATCTTAGCATCTCGTTATCCTTTTGTCTTACCTTGAATAGGTCCGACTTTCGGGTTTCGACTTTTATGGCCCCGGCATGTGCTTTTACGAAACAATCTGCAAGCACAACAAAAGAATCAATAGAGTTAGATAGTAAATTATGATACCATATCATTTCCCCCTTCGACAAGATTTCACCGAATTTTTTCAATAATATAGATTCGATCTCATCATCTTCTAGATCATTTCCTTTAATGGCACATGTGTAAGAGGTGGCATGTTCGTTGGGGTCGGTCGTTTCAGGCATGTGAAAATTCTTTGGGATTGGTTTAGGGCCGCGCTCGGGGGGAAAGGCTTCTATACGAATGTTTTGGAATCTAAGCCTTTCAATATCGGGGCTGCCCCCGGGATCTGATCAACCCTGGAGTTGTACGTTTCCACCCTTTTGTTGTTTTCTTCGATCCTCTTTTCTCCTGATTCTATTCATTTCGTCAGTTCTTCGAACATCTTAACAATTTCGGGATTAGTCCCCGATTCTTGCTCATTTGACCTCACTACAGCTAGTTCCATTTTGTGAGTGACTTCTCGGGGCGGATTGGACTCCGGCCTGCTCGGTATCTGGATTTGACTCTGCAACTGATCTATTGCTACCTGTTGAGCTTGCAACATTTCGAAAATCATACGCAAGCTGACTCCGTTTTCTTCAACGTTATGGGTATCTCGAGATGCAGATCAAGTACCACGATGAATGCTATTTTCCGGTTCAGAACGTTGGCCTGCCTCGATGGCCACATGTGAGTTAACGTCCAATGGTACTTCGATTCGAGCTCCAACGGCGTTGACGAGCGGCCTTTCGCCACCGGGCGCCAAGTTATTGTTCTCATCTTGAAGGCCAGCTTCGTTGTCGATAGGCAAGGCCATTGATCGGGAGTTCGTTGTTGCTAATATGAAATCAGAGATGCTTCAAAATAAGCGTGAAACGACCAGTATTTCAGAGATTCGTGTCAAATAGTCACTGTTATCCTTAGCCCCACGGTGAGCGCCAAACTGTTTACCCGAAAAACGGATAGAGTTAAATTTGTATGTAGTTCTAAGGGTATGTGGTATAACTTGACACAAATCGTAAGAATGAATAGAAATATCAAATGTTGACTGTAGAGAATGAAAAATAAGCAAAGTTGGAAAGAAGATGATTTATAGATTAAGCAAGATGAATCAATTTATCAAGCTAAAAAAGGATAACTCTTCAACATAGGAGTGTATGATATCTCAGTTACCATGTATGCAATTGTAGCTGATGGTGTTCCTACCACTTATAAAGTCGCAGTCCAAAGTTCAGAAGAAGATAAGTGGAGGTTTGCCATGAATGAAGAAATGCAGTCCCTTCATCAGAATTGCACATGGAAATTGGCCAATCTCCCGAAGGGCAAGAAAGCAATTGGGTGCAAATGGGTATTTGCAAAGAAAGAAGGATTTCCTAACCAAGAAGATGTTCGCTACAAAGCAAGATTGGTGGCCAAAGGGTACGCTCAAAAGGAGGAAATTAATTACAATGAGGTATTTTCTCCAGTCGTGAAACACTCCTCCATTAGAGTTTTGTTGGCTTTGGTAGCACAGTTGAATTTGGAACTAGTTCAGTTAGATGTAAAAACTGCATTTTTACATGGAGACTTGGAAGAGGAAATCTATATGACTCAGCCAGAAGGATTCAAAGTTGCTGAAAAGGAAAATATGGTGTGCAAACTTGAAAAATCATTGTACGGATTGAAACAATCTTCTAGACAATGGTACAAACGATTTGATAAGTTTATGTTGCGGCAGAAGTACAAAAGAAGCAAATACGATCATTGTGTGTATTTGCGCAAGCTTGAAGATGGATCCTTCATATATCTTCTCCTATACGTTGATGATATGTTGATAGCTTCCAAAAGTCAAGAGAAAATTGAGAAGTTGAAGATTCAACTAAGAAAGGAGTTTGAGATGAAGGATTTAGGTGAGGCGAAGAAAATTCTTGGCATGGAGATAAAAAGAGATAGACATTCAAAGAAACTCTATCTATCTCAGAAAGAATACTTGAAGAAAGTAATAGATCGATTTGGCATGAATGAGAATACGAAGTTGGTTAGCATTCCTCTTGCTCCTCACTTTAAGCTTAGTGTTGCTATGTCGCCGAAGAATGAAGCTGAACAAGAGTATATGTCAAGAGTGCCATATGCGAATGCCGTTGGTAGCTTGATGTATGCAATGGTTTGCACAAGACCTGATATTTCACATGCTATCAGAGTTGTAAGCAGGTATATGCATGATCCAGGAAAGGAGCATTGGCAAGTTGTGAAATGGATTCTACGGTATATTTGTAATACTGTAGATGTTGGATTGATTTTTGAGCAGGAAGATAGTCAGTATCTGGTTGGATATTGTGACTCGGATTATGCGGGTGATTTGGACAAGCGTAGATCAACTACTGGTTATGTTTTCACTATTGCAAATGCACCAGTTAGTTGGAAGTCTACTTTGCAGTCAACGGTTGCTTTGTCTACTACTGAGGCAGAGTACATGGCAATTACGGAGGCTGTAAAGGAGGCAATTTGGCTTCAAGGGTTGCTTAGAGATCTTGGTATTGGTCAAGAAAACATCACACTATTTTGTGATAGTCAGAGTGTTATCCAATTAGCAAAGAATCAAGTTTATCATGCAAGGACGAAGCACATTGATGTTCGATATCACTTTGTACGAGATATTATAGAAGAAGGTGGAGTCATAGTGCAGAAAATTCGGACTACAGACAACCCTGCCGATATGCTAACAAAAGTAGTGAGTGCGATCAAGTTTCAACATTGTTTGAACTTGATCAACATTGTTGAACTTTGAAGATTGGAGTTGAAGACACAATCAAAATTTATCAGTAAGATAAAATTGCAAAAGTGGAATCTTGCCAAGGTGGAGATTTGTTGAATTTTGACAAGATTAATGTGAACTAGTGTGAACATTTGAAGCCTCCTTTTAGGAAGAAATTGGTAGATGCATTTTTCATGCATTTACATTGCATGTTCACACTTAATATGATGTCATGCATGACATTATTAAGACCATTTCTCTTCTATAAATAGCAAGGGTTTTGTTCATTTGTAAACATCTCTCACTTGCCTTTTTATCTCGTAAGACATTTAAATCTTCTTTCTCTCTTGTAGTATTTCACTTGTATTTTTGGAGTGAAATAAATTTGAGTTGATTGTGTCCGAAGACTAAGCAAAAAATTAAATTTTGCCGAACCTCGTTAATTTCTGGTGTTCATTTTATTATTGTCTCATTTACTATTTATTAGCTACCTTTAGATATAGTAGTTGTTATTTAATCACTCTCTATATATTCGGCTTCCGCAACATTTTCACCCTTGGTAATGTGAAACTATTACTCTTTTCGGCCAAAAGGGAGTTTATTATGGTTTGAGGATTAGTATTGTTATTTATATTGGAAGACAATCTCTTATGTTACGAATACTTTGCAGGTTATGAAGCACCAAACCTGAGGTATGTGCTGCTTCTCAAGTTCAGCTTGGAGTTGTCAAATACCTTCTAATACTTTCTGTACTTATGTACTTATGCTTGCACCATATGTATTCTCTAGTATATTTCTCTGTTGTCAAGTATCAACAACTTAAGTTATTGCTTTCTTAGATGCGGCCGTACCATATACAACCACAACTATTTAAAAAACGGAAAAGGGCCAAATATACCCCTCTACTTTCGAAAATGGTCTAAGAATACCTCTCGTTATACTATTGGGTTATCTATACCCCTACAGTCATACTTTGGGTTCAAATATACCCCTCATTTAAAACGGGGGGACACGTGTCATCGTTTTGTTGGTCAATTCTAAATATCTCCTAATTAATTAAAAAGATCCATTATCCATACCTGAAAAATAATTTTTTTTTTTTTGTAAAAACTGGAAAAAACTAAAAAAAAAATTTACTAAAAAAATGAAAAAAATGATTTTTTTTTTCCAGTTTTTACAAAAAAACTGCTTTAAAAAAACTGAAAAATATTTTCTTGTAAAAACTGAAAAGCAATTTTCTAAAGCAATTAAAAACTGGAAAAAACTGAAATATTTTTAACTAAAAACTGAAAAAAAAGAAAGTATTTATTTTTTCAGTTTTTACAAAAACATTGCTTTGGAAAATTGATTTTCAGCTCTTTTTTTTCAGTTTTTACAAAAAATATTGTTTTAGAAAATATTTTTCAGTTTTTTTTTAAAGCAGTTTTTATGTAAAAAGTGTAAAAGAAAATTTTTGTTTTTTTCAGTTTTTAGAAAAAAAAACAAAAATTCATTTTTTTCCAGTTCCCCTAAGGTTCGACTTACATAATAAACGGAAAATTGCGTACCTTGCTCTTCTCGAACTAGGACACCGCTTACCGCGATTTTCGATACTGCCAAGTATAAGCAAAGTTTCTCGTCTGTTTTTGGAGTGTGCAACAGTGGTGGGCTCGATAGGTATCGTTTCAATTCCTCTAATGCCTGTTGGCATTCCGGGGTCTAGGTGAAATCGTTCTTCTTTCTGAACAGAGAGAAAAATCTGTGACTTCGATCCGACAACCTTGAAATGAATCGGCCTAAGGCAGCAATCCGTCTCGTTAGCCTCTGCACGGCTTTTACACTATCCATGACGGTGATGTCTTCGATGGCCTTGATTTTATCGGGGTTGATTTCGATCCCCCGATTCGATACCATGAAGCCAAGAAACTTGCCCGATCCGACCCCGAAAGCACATTTCTCGGGGTTGAGCTTTATGTTGTATTTCTTTAAATTCTCGAATGTTTCCTGCAAATGAGCCAAATGGTCCTCTGCGCTCAGGGACTTAACTAGCATGTCATCAATATAAACTTCCATTGATTTACCTAGTTGTTCCTTGAATATTTTATTTACTAGGTGTTGGTAAGTAGCTCCTGCATTTTTTAGCCCGAAGGGCATTACATTATAATAATAGGTTCCATGCTTGGTGATAAACGAAGTCTTTTCTTGGTCCTCCGGGTTCATTTGGATTTGATTGTACCCGGAATAGGCATTGAGAAAAGTAAGGATCTCGTGGCCGGACATGGCATCGATTATGCGATCGATGTTAGGCAGTGAAAAAGAATCTTTGGGGCATGCCTTGTTTAAATCCTTATAATCTACACACATTCTAAGTTTGTTCCCTTTTTATGGACTGCAACCACATTGGCTAACCATTCGGGATATTTCACTTCCCTAATGGACCCTATTTTGAGAAGTTTAGTTACCTCGTACTTTATGAATGCGTGTTTTACCTTGGACTGGGATCTTCTCTTTTGCTTCACCGGTTTGAACCTAGGGTCCAGGCTTAGCCGATGCGTTGTTATATCCGGTGGGATACCTGTTATGTCTAAATGGGACCAAGCAAAATAATTTATATTATCAATAAGAAATCAAATAAGCTTTTTCCTGAGTTCGGGGGTTAATCCCGTTCCCAGGTATACCTTTTCGTTCGGGCAGATATTTGATTAGTACGACTTTCTCCAGTTCTTCGACCGTTGATTGGGTAGCGTCGGAATCATCGGGGACCACGAAGGATCTTAGGATCCCTTGCTCATCATCTTCGTCAATCTTCTGATCTTCTAGTTAGTTCGAAGCTGACGTCTGTGATTGATATTTGGCATTACGTTCCTCCTTCTAGCCCGACCCCTTTGTCGATGAAGGCGAGGATATCAGAATTGGCCGGTTGTTCCCCGTATACTGTTTTGATTCCCTCCGATGTTGAGAATTTAAGAACCTGGTGGAAGGTCGAAGGTACAACTCTCATATTGTGGATCCATGACCTTCCAAAAAGGGCATTGTATCTCATATCGCCTTCTATTACGTGGAACTTCGTTTCCTGGATAGTCTCGGCCACGTTTATCGGCAGAGTTATCTCGCCTTTGGTAGTTTCACATGCCATATTGAATCCGTTTAGAACCAGGGTTGCGGGTACGACCCGGTCCTGTAGACTGAGCTGTTCTACAACCTTTGATATAATAATGTTGGTCGAGCTACCTTGTTACACCCTATGTTTTCATACGTGAAAGTACGCCATAAGTAAATTGATGAAAGTTCGGGAATGAGATTATTTTGAGATTATAAGCATTATGCTTTTTCAAACAAGTGATAAGTAAATTCGTGAAGGAGAAAGGGAAAACAAATCGAAGAAAAGGAATTTCATCAAAGTTTGACATTTTGGGGTAAAATACGGCCCGAGCTAAAATACCCGATATTTATGGACTAGTGTCATACAAGGTACCACATGGCCATGATAGTAAGGTGTATAAAGTGTATTAAAAGTGAGTAGTATTTTATGTAATTTGAGATAATTCTTAATTATGTGGATAATTGGATAACTAGTGATTTTAGTATGGGGTTTAACTAATTAATTAGATTATTTGTATAAATTTGATTAGCCACCGAACGTGGCAGCCCAAGGGGTCTTGATTTAAAGCCCATATAGTGACTCCTAATACATGTGAAAAGTGACATCTTTAGGAGATAATTGTAGGCCAAGTCATACCTAAGTGGGGCCCATATTCACTTTGATAAAGACAATTCAAGTAAGATGTATAATCTTGCAAAGGCTACTATTTTTAACAGCACACGGATTGTGCCATTTTCTTGCCTCTTTTACCATTTTACATTCATCACTTATCCAACCCCTATAGCAAAGAAAATTCCAACTTCATGTTCATAGAAATTTCAGCAAAACACTGCGTAGCATATCAAAAAGGGACTAAATCTTAAGACAACAAATGGAATCTCTTGTGTAAGTAGAGTGGGCTGATTGTGAGTAAGTAAGAAAGAAAAACAATTCCATACCAAATTCTAAGAGAATCGGTCCAGGTATGTTAAGGTTATCCCTTCTTTCTTTTTGGCATGATCAATACGATACAAACGAAACGAGCAAATGGACAATTTCCATAAATGACTCTATTCATAGAAGTATTAGGGGTGTTTATGTTATTGATTCCCCATGTGAATTATTATTATACCTTCTGTTCATGGGTCTCAGAAAAATACGCATTTGATATAGTTTATCCGACATGCATATTATTTTTATGATATTTCGAGAAATCTTATTAACGTATTTCTTATGCATTTCATGCATTTATACATGTACATTGACCCATGACCAGATGGTGTTATATACGCGTATATTATATGTATATGGGATATGAAAAAAGGTTATGGCGTTATATACGCACTACCACCTGATATACGTTGATGATTTGCCCACAGTGGCCGAAATGATATGATGGGATGCCTTCAGAGGCTTGATGATGTTATGAACGCATATACCTTTGCATGGTATGACATTTATACGCATATGCATGACATTATAAAAATGAAATGATTCACAGAGTTATTCAGACATACATGTCGAGTCTTTTACTCTATGTTTTCTCATGTCTATTGTTTACTGATTTTTATTCCTTACATACTCGGTACATTATTTGTACTGACGTCCCTTTTTTCTGGGGACACTGTGTTTCATGCCCGTATGTCATGATAAACAGGTCGAGAGCCCTCCAATTAGGCTATCAGCTCAGCGGAAGATGTTGGTGCCCTCTATTTGCTCCGGAGTTGCTTGTTTGGTCAGTATGATTTAGACGTGTATTGTTTGGTATGGCGGGACTCTGTCCCGACCTTTATAAAAATTATGTATTCTTAGAGGCTTGTAGATAAATGTCATATACGCAAAAGATTGTATGGCCTTGTTGGCCTATGTTCAGTGTACGAGTGGTTATTTTGGTCTTATAGGCCCGTATGTCTTAAGTATAAGTTGGTATTTCATGTTGTATTCTACTTATCTCACGGCAGCCTCTCCGGCTCAGTTATCTATGATAGTATGATACGAAAAGATACATTATGTTGATACTCGGTTGAGTAAGATATCAGGTACCCGTAGCGGCCCATCGGTTTGGGTCGTGCATACCTGGATCAATTAACACACACTTAACTTTAGTTTTATTCATGAGTACGGATATTACCAGTGCATCGTTGTGAGGTTGCATGACTCTTTCTGCATCTTCATCATTAAAGGACATGGTTCCTATGGGTGCATAATCCCAAGTTCGAGATCGTTTTTCTCTCATAATCGATGTCTTAGTGTGTTTAAGTACCGGTCTCTGAGGGGTATCGACGCCACCGATGATCATGTGGATGACGTGCTGTGGTTCTTCCTGTTCGTTTTGTTTACCGAAATCCCTATTTTTGAAATGATTTTCGGCTCTGTCACTTAAAAATTCTCGAAGGTGCCCTTTATTGAATAACCGGGCTACCTCCTCTCTTAGTTGCCTGCAATCTTCTGTTCTGTGTCCATGGGTGCCATGATATTCACACATTTGATTGGGTTTCCTCTATGCAGGATTGATCTGCATGGGTCGAGGCCATTTATTGTCCTTGATGCGTCCGATAGCCGACACGATGGTGGATGCATCGATGCTGAAGTTATACTCTGATAACTGTGGTACTTCCTTAGGTCCGGTATGCCTATTGAACCCATTTCCGTTCATCAGTCCCGGAGACCCTTGGCTTCGATCATTTCTCTTTTTACCTCGTATGGGGTTACGTGAAAGTTCGCTACCCCGATGATCTTCGTTGTACGGCCGGTATCGTTCCTTGCTTGACCTTGGTTCTCGATCGGTATCTCTTTTAAAACCAGACCCGAAACCCAACTGGTCGTCTTCGACCCTTATTTTAGATTGATACCGATTGTGCACATCAGCCCAAGTAATAGCTGGTATTCGATTAGGTTACTTCAGTCGCCGTGAAGCCATCGAGCTTCATTCATTCAGACCTTGAGTGAAAGATTGAACAACCCAATCGTCTGTGACTGGTGGTAGATCCATTCCTTCCATTTGGAAACGAGATACAAATTCTCTTAGCATCTCGTTATCCTTTTGTCTTACCTTGAATAGGTCCGACTTCCGGGTTTCGACTTTTATGGCCCCGGCATGTGCTTTTACGAAACAATCTACAAGCATAACAAAAGAATCAATAGAGTTAGTTAGTAAATTATGATACCATATCATTTCCCCCTTCGACAAGATTTCACCGAATTTTTTCAATAATACAGATTCGATCTCATCATCTTCTAGATCATTTCCTTTAATGGCACATGTGTAAGAGGTGACATGTTCGTTGGGGTCGGTCGTTTCGGGCATGCGAAAATTCTTTGGGATTGGTTTAGGGGCCGCGCTCGGGGGGAAAGGCTTCTATACGAATGTTTTGGAATCTAAGCCTTTCAATATCGGGGCTGCCCCCGGGATCTGATCAACCCTGGAGTTGTACGTTTCCACCCTTTTGTTGTTTTCTTCGATCCTCTTTTCTCCTGATTCTATTCATTTCGTCAGTTCTTCGAACATCTTAACAATTTCGGGATTAGTCCCCGATTCTTGCTCATTTGACCTCACTACAGCTAGTTCCATTTTGTGAGTGACTTCTCGGGGCGGATTGGACTCCGGCCTGCTCGGTATCTGGATTTGACTCTGCAACTGATCTATTGCTACCTGTTGAGCTTGCAACATTTCGAAAATCATACGCAAGCTGACTCCGTTTTCTTCAACGTTATGGGTATCTCGAGATGCAGATCAAGTACCACGATGAATGCTATTTTCCGGTTCAGAACGTTGGCCTGCCTCGATGGCCACATGTGAGTTAACGTCCAATGGTACTTCGATTCGAGCTCCAACGGCGTTGACGAGCGGCCTTTCGCCACCGGGCGCCAAGTTATTGTTCTCATCTTGAAGGCCAGCTTCGTTGTCGATAGGCAAGGCCATTGATCGGGAGTTCGTTGTTGCTAATATGAAATCAGAGATGCTTCAAAATAAGCGTGAAACGACCAGTATTTCAGAGATTCGTGTCAAATAGTCACTGTTATCCTTAGCCCCACGGTGAGCACCAAACTGTTTACCCGAAAAACGGATAGAGTTAAATTTGTATGTAGTTCTAAGGGTATGTGGTATAACTTGACACAAATCGTAAGAATGAATAGAAATATCAAATGTTGACTGTAGATAATGAAAAATAAGCAAAGTTGGAAAGAAGATGATTTATAGATTAAGCAAGATGAATCAATTTATCAAGCTAAAAAGGATAACTCTTCAACATAGGAGTGTATGATATCTCAGTTACCATGTATGCAAAACTTGGTCCTTACAGAAATAATAACCATTCCCTTTATAATTGAGGGATCCTACTTTAGATATAATTAAAAATACATAGTGGGAGACCCATGATAAATCAGCTTTTCCATAATTCCTGACAGGATTCTTTCCTCTAGTGGGATTGCAACGACTCTTATCTATGAGCTCGATATTGACTCGAGCTCTCGATCTTGACTCGAGCTCGATTTTGACTCGGATCCTTGTATTGATTCGGGGTCAGTGTTGGTCGATCTCTGCCCCATAAGCTCGATAACTTTACTTTGCATCATAGTTAGATTTGGGTTCGAGCTCGATAATGATATCGAGCTCGACATCGGTCCCTAGGGCTCGAAGCTCGGTGACCTGACTTCGGACCTCAACCTGATATTACGAATACGCTTCTCCGATCCAATGCATTACCATTTCGACCAGTTCGTACGAATGACTAACCGGTTTTTACCGTATACAACATTACTTAATAAACTTTGAAGATTTATACCGTTATTTTTCTAATGTTTATTAAGTGCTCGATGTTGAATACGTTCATACCTTATTTCATTTAATGTCACTAAAAAGAATTACATTAAATCATGAGATCGAAACATGTAGCTTTCAGAATTTAAACACGTATTATATATACGTATTATTATCACTAAAATATAATTCTATTTCTAACTCTATATTCTTTGCTAATATTCTAATTCTTTCTAAACCAAAACTATTGATTCTAAACCCGTAAAATATGAGCAAAACACGATATAACTTTTGTATTATTAATGCCTTCCACATAACTTTTGTTGGTATTATGTTATCTAACCTCTAGCACAGCAAAACTTGCATTTTAGTGTGAGGAGAAAATAATCTCCACGACCATTTGAATAGAAGATGATGATCCTCCAAAGATCTCATATTTTACGTCTCCTGAAGATAGACATATAACTAGAACATTTGTATGGTCCTAAAGAACGATTTTTCCATTGGTAGGTAACATTTCCCCGAAAAAAGTGGCACTACGGAAGGATCTCGGGCGTTTTTAACATTCTTAATTTTGTCAAAAGACTGAGAAATGTCTTAGGGTCAACATTCATATCCACTGTTAAATTTGCAGTAGTCATAACTACTACATGCAACATGCATCTAGAATTACACTGAACAGCAAGAAAAATCAGTATATGCCGATTCATCCAACTGAAAATGTGAAAATGGACAGTATTTCAAAGTCCAGATTTCAGCCACCCCGAGCTTCTCTCCTTGTAGCATCATGAAGTAGTTCTATGTCAACTCCATCCTGAGGTAACTGCACATATCTCACCACTGATCCTCTGATGAAGCAATTCCTGACTGATTTCTATCACCATCAAAAACAGTTTTATCAGCGAGAAATGAAATGAGTACCAAAACACAAAAAGAAGAAAATACTAGGGACAAAAGAAAAGAGACAAGAAAAAGGTAAGTATGTTTAAGCGAAGGAAGAGTGAAAAAACTAGACATACTAGGCCAGTAACTATGAGCAACCTACTTCTAGTCGAGATCCCTTTCACTTTGGAATAGTTTCAGTTTTTCATCCATACTGAATAAATACATACCCTTGCACACTTGAGGAAAACCTGATGTCAATACGAAAATGTTCATACCAGTGTTTTGGAGTGCGAGGCGACAAAAAGCGACGAGGGCCCGATTCACTGAGGCGAGAAGCGAAGCGCTTGCTTTTTTATATATATATATATATATATATATATATATATATATATATATATATATATATATATATATATATATATATATGTGTGTGTGTGTGTGTGTGTGTGTGTGTGTTAAATTTGCATATATAAATAACCAAAAACTCAATAGCAATAACATATTAGCAAATATTTCAATTCAAAAACTAAAAGTAGATAGTAGATACTAAAAGTCTAGAACAAGATAGTCAATAATTCATCAATTTTACACTAAAAGTCTGGCACTGAAAAGAAAAAAATGAAAATCAGAGGAGAAAATAGAGAAACAGAGGAAGAAAGAAGAACAGAAAGGTGAGAAGAAGAAGAGAAGAGTCTTTTTTTTTAAGAACAGAAAGGTGAGAAGAAGAAGAAGAGAAGAGTCCTTTTTTTTTTTTAAAAAAAACGACGCTTCTGTCACATTGTCACCTCCTTGCCCCACTGACGCCTCCTCGCCACTTTTCTAATTTCGCAACACCTCAGCTGAAAATAGCGATGGGCTTCTGCTTCGTGTCACCTCATGCTATTAGCGCTGAGGCGAGCGCTATTTACAATACCGGTTCATACCTTTAAAATTGCGAGAAATAACATTTTACAGAATAGGAATATAGCGTATAAGAAACTGACGACTAGGAAAGGTTGATGGCTCCAGGGCTTGCCATATAAATAGAAAAGAGACCGTCATCTTTACAGTGGCGAAATAATCTTTCTTTTTATAACTATACATCCCAATCTATAGGATTAATCAAGCTGCAGCTCTACCGAGATCTCCTTCCTACTCTACAAGGAAGTGGGTGCTTGCCTACGTGGAATGGGCCAAAGGACATATGTTTTCTTTAATTCAGATGAGGGCGAGCTGGATAAGTGAATGAAAAAAAAAAACGATTCACAAGGCGAAACATGAGGGAACCCAACCTAGCGGGAAAAGTGCAGCAGGGTCAGAGGGGGACGGAGAAGTTTGCCCCGGGCAGGCCTAGGTTAGGAGGGTGAAGCATCTACCATTCCCCCCATTGCTATCCCTAGCACCGTCTAGGATATTCATAATTCGTGGTCCTATCCTGATTGTTGATTCCGGTTCCAATTTCGTGCACCTAGTCATATTTTATGGGCCTACAGAGATAGTTGCTTCCAGTTCCAACTTTTGTATCTAGAAAACATGATGCAAAAGTAATTCCGGGCCAATGAGACTAAAAGTTGCAACATTGAAAATTAACATTACCACCCGTGGCGGATCTATGTACAGGAAAGGGGGTGGTACGCCACCGGGTCGCTCGAGTAAAAATTCATATATACTCCCTCTGTTTCAATTTAGATGACACACTTTCCTTATTAGTCCGTTCCAAAAAGAATGACACATTTCTACAACTGGAAATAATTCAACTTTAAACTCTTCATTTTAACATTTTACCCTTAATGAGAAGCTTTTATAACCACACAAATGTCATGGCTCCACAAAGCTTTTACCCCTTAAGCTTTTAAAACCACAAGTTTCAAAAGTATTCTTTTTTTTCTTAAACTCTGTGCTGAGTCAAACTACCTCAACTAAATTGAAACGGAGGGAGTACACTGGTATTTTCACGTAAAAAGCGTTCATAATTAGAGTGTGGCACCCTCAGTCACAAAGTGAAGTTAGGTTCCGTGGTCCAAGTTTCTCTTACCAGGCGCAAGGCCCAAGATCGATACTTGCCTCACTCATCTTATCAATTCAATTTTAATGTTCCTCTCCACCTCGCTTGTTCCCTTTTTTCATTTTCTTTCTTTTATGTTCATCTTTGTATTTCCTCTCTTTGTACAACCCTTTTTTAATCTAGTTAATGTTATTTTTTTTTTTCATGATTTCAAGTAAAGGACCAAATATATTCAGTTTGGTTATCACATGTTAAGTGGTAAGTTTACATAAAATAGTGGCACCCGTAGTTATCAAATCCTGGATCCGCCTCTGAATTTACTACATATGCTTTGGTTCCAAATTGGTAAGACATCAAGGCACCAACGAGACAACAAATTCAATTTGTTAAAGCCATAGAAGATTTTCAACCCAAGGAAAAAAAAAAAAAAGAAGAAGACGACAACTCAAAACGAAACAACACAAGGTCATTTATTTGGAGAAGCCATCATATTTCACCCAACCACAGGCTATATCATGGTGGTTATACATAGAGCATAAGGTTCACCATTCTATTGACTTCTATGCGGCTACCAGGTTGAGTAAGACACAAAATTCTTTAGTTAAGGTTTTCCCCAGCACTACAATAGTTACAGTGATATTGGATTCTTGTACTTACAAGTTCTTAGCCTTGGAATAAGAAATTCTTAGTGTCCAAATGGTCAAAGAATGTAAAGCTAGATGCCTTCAAGTAACATAAGTAGTTACATTAAACAGAAAGGTGAATAGATCATAGCATAGCTTATAGCAAATATTAACAAACACTAGGCCTTAGCAGAACAGAGCCACCAAACAATCATAGTCATAGTGATCGACAAAGCTCATAACCATAGATTAAAACTACAAAAAGAATCTCATATCTTTGTGAACCTCAGTGACCAGAATTTTAGACACAGAGAGAAGTTAATACTTCAAATTGACCTTCTTCACACGACATCAGTACTTCAAATTGGCCCTCCTTAATTCAAATATCCAACCAACAGTAAAAAGTTCTAGCAAAAACTATCAGGGTTCACAACTAAAGACTATTGTGGAGGAGAAAAATATCATGTCCTCCTAGTGCATAACAAAACCAAAAAGAACCAATTCACAAGTTCTTCAATTGAGAGAGTGAGAGAGAGCCAATCAGAGGTTCTCAACCAATCGTACACACACAAAGAGAGAAGATGAAAGAATGAACAAAATGAAATGCATGGCCACTTATTTTCACAGATGAAATCGATGATATCTAACAAGAAGAACAAAGATGGAAGAACACAACATAGCTCATAAATAAAATGAACCCTAAATGTTAATTGTCCCACCCAACCCACACGATTGGAGGAGAACAAGGAATAATTACCATGTGGGGGTACTTGTCCTCGTCAACAACCCTCGTGTTTTCAAGCTTAATGTTCAGATACTGATCAACTGAATGTAGTGTTCCTCGGATAGCCAAGTCATTCTTCAGTTCCACAGTCACTTCTCTGCCTACCAGATCCTTGAAATATGAGAAAAACAACTGGAAAACAGAGTGGGTCAGAGGCAAAACCCAGCCAGAATATAGACCAAATAAATATATGAGAAAAAACCTCAAATAAGAATTGATTCCAATAAGGTAAATAAACTTTCCACTGTAGAACAATTGGAGAAAACAAAGCAGACACCAAGTATATACAGCACTAAGAAAGAGAGATCAGGAAAAAAAATACCATTTTTCTCTCCCAGGAATATCACTGTGCTCTCTCTGTCCTTGACAGCTCTCTGCTTCAACAAAATTGGACAATTTCAGACCTTTTTTTATAACATAGTACAACAACGAAGAAGAACTATGAGGTCTCAAGTCCAAGTTCCAATCAAGGCAAAACACACTAGGTGATATCTTCCCACCCGTCTAAAGCTTGGTAGGCAGAGTTATCCAGTACCTGTATTGGTGCAAGGTAGCAAGCACACGAAGGAATAGTCGAGGTGCGCATAAGTTAGCAGGGACATCACCTTCAATAAAAAACCCAGCACAACAACACCTAGTTTTTGAATTCTGTGAAGATTCATAATTCGCTGAGGATTGATAAATTGACTAGTTTTAGTCTGAATGGACAACCTACTCTACAACCGCCCCCTTTATCCAAGCTTGGAACTAGCAGTATCAGCTAACATAAGATGCTGAGCTCAGACAAACAGATTTCTTGCTTAAAAGTATATAGTATAAGCGGAAAATTTCTAATTGTTACAGATGTTAAAAAGTCAGTTCAATAGCACACCAAACAAACCTCAAGGGCCGATTGTTTAGACTGTATTAGATATAATCGGGATGTTATTCAATTATTGGTTAGGAATTAGAATCAGTTGTAAATCTTGACCTCCAATAATCCCAAATGCTGAATAGTAACAATAAAAATAAAAAGAAAATAGCATATTTTACGGTCTTATATATTATCTTAATAATCTAAATATTCACAATTTCAGAGCCATCTATTACATGAGCCTCCAAACAAGAAACATGAGAAATCGAAGTCGACAATTTGTTTAAGCAGCGGAGCAGTACAAAGCATGGGAACAGAATGAGATTTTTTTTTTTGAGTTTACCATTAAAAACAAAAAAAAAAAATTTAAATTAAACAATTGGGAAGAGGGATTTAGGGTTTTCCTTTTTCAAATACAGAGAGATATAAAGAGGGGGACTTACAACTCGACTTCGCCGGAGGAAGAGATGTTTGAGAAGCAAGTGGAAATCGGAGGCTAGTTTAGTTGGAAATTCGCGTCAGAATTTGAAGTCCTTTTTTTGCTTGAAAACATATAAGCAAATAGTCCTACCGTTCCAAACCGTGAATCATTGTTAAAACAATTCTTTTTCCTTAATAACGGGGATTTTGTTACGAATTCGCTAACAAGAAGATTATTCATTTAGTACAAATTTATCTACAAGTAGATGCAGTCAGGTTGCAAGCAACTTAATGAAATGATTTGCAGCAGTTTTTTATTAAACAGGCACATTACAAACAGTTCATGCACACACCTTACAAGCAGCTAAAGAAAAACCTTGCAGCTGCTTCCTGAAAAATCTCGCAACTGCTTCCTTTCTTATATAAATAGAGAAGTTTTCAGTTCATTATGAACAACAGTTTGAAGTTGAATAAAAAAATCAATCCCCCTCTATACTTGTCTTCGATTTCTTTACTTTACAGTCTTTATTTTATAACACGTTATCAGCGCGAGGCTCTACCATTTTGAGTACGTACTTCGAATTTAATTTCTATTTCAGTGTTCGTCTCTGATGTAAGGCGACACTCTTATGTCTGTGGTTAGATCTTGTTCATAACAAGCATCATATGGCAGATTATATCCTTGAGGTGTGTTTGTCTCCGAAGTAAGGCGACACTCTTATGTCTGTGGTTAGATCTTGTTTATAACGAGCATCATATGGCAGATTATATCCTTGAGGTGGTGAGTTTTTCTTCTTGACAGTAGTGATATAGATATCACTTACATCTGGTGTGGCCAAATTTGCGTAATTTAATTTGAGCCTTTTGCTTATATTTTAATATCACTATCATCGCTTGCTTTGTTATATGTTACGTATATAGTACCTATTTTGGTATTTGTTTTCATCCTAATTATCTTAATAAAGGATTACAAAGTGGATAACATTATTAGATCCACTTAAACTCCAGCAGAGTTTGCAAGAAATATACAACCACCAGAAGTGATTATGTTTCATATATCTCATTGTAACTAAATTTTGTTAACCACCAGAAGTGGTATATGCCTATGACAACCAGAAGTGATAATTTAGGCTTTTGGTGGTTACAATTAAAGATAAGCTAGAAAAATATTCTCTATATTACATGCACGCCTCGATTTGCTCCTGAAGTAGTAAATATTTTAAAAGAGGTTGAAGCATCACAATTGATGTGATTAATGCGCGTTCAGATAATTATATTCGATTTCCTGAAGGATGAGAATTTTTGATAAATATTAATCCATTCCCTGAAGTGAATGTGATAATATTAATAAAGTTGTAAATATGAACGTGCTCTTGATGTAAATATATTACAATTCACCTCCATAAGAGGTAATATGATTGAGAGAATATATACTCAATTTTTCGTATTTTAATTTGCTACTGAAGAAGTAACACAATTGAAATTTTCTCCCAAAGCAGGAAAATATTATGAAACTGTATCTTTTTGTGTGTAAATAAAATAATGAGCTATTCAAAGTTATTTTTGAAGCACATTTTCATTCCCTGTAGTGAATGAAGAAATACCACAACTCACCTCCGGAAGAGCTAGAATAACAAATGATATAAATATTATTTTTGTGGCATAAAAATCATTGTCGCACGTACCTGTTGTACGTAAAATATCTTGGATAATTTTATTAAGTATCATTCTAAGGCAAAAAAATTCTTGTAGAATGCTTTCTACTACAACCACATTAATATATTATGGTTAGTTATTGAGTTCCCCGAAAGAAATAACAACTCGTGTATCTTTCCTTAAAAGATGCAATGACTATGTGATTGCCGTATTGATACAAAATATTCAGATGTTAATGATATTTCTCCTTGAAGGAGATATTTGTCACAAAGTTAGTAATAGAAATATTAAAATTCTTAATTTTCGTCATTTATAGATTTAGAATTAGTTTTATATTGTTCATTTGGTTATAATTTTCTCTCATAATACCAGAAGTGTCTGAGCAATATTTGATAGTACAAAATGTGTCAACAACTCCTGAAGAGCTAATTGTTTGTCTAGAAGACACATGACACCAGTAGTGTCTGGTAAATATTAGATTGTGGATAATAAAGGAAGGCTCTCGAAGAGCTTATATACAAATATGTCATTCATATTATATGATCATGGTCAAAACATATGTTGTAGTAAACCTGAAGTTTACTAATACAAATGGCTATCATATTGAGACTACAAATGATTGAAAGATTGAAAATCTTCATGTTCCCACAATCATATGGGGTAAATATGTATGTGAGAAGTTACCCGCCTTATTCTTCAAATTTGTACTACATCATGTATCACAGTATCCCAGAAGTTTACTAATGCAAAAGCAGCCACAGTAAATTAGAAATTTACTGATACAAAAGTAGCCACAGTAAATCAGAAGTTTACTGATGCAAAAGTTTATGCCATAGTAAACCAGAAGTTTACTTAGAGATAGCACATGCCATGATAAACTTGAAGTTTTCATTTGCCATTTTTAAATGAGCTATTTGAGAATTCAGATAAGCATATACTGAAGAATTATAAGATTCTTCAAGAATTCTCTTGGGTGGCTTGTTCTTATAATAACTTGATTATACCAACTAAAGTTGGGACTAAAATTCCCGAATTCTGAAATATATAAAAGGTGAATATGAGCCCATTCACCTATCATGTGAACCACTTATAGATGCATATATAAGATGGTTACGTGTATGTTTATTGTCAACCTGCAGTTTTACATTTGAAATTGTCTTTCTCAATTAATAGCATAATTTTCAGATTATAAAATCAAGATAGTTCATCTTGATGATGCTGGTTTATATCCAAGCTAGTTTAGCATTGAATACCTCATATTAATGGCTAAACTGTTTCTTATGAGAACAAAACTTCATGTGTTGGTCTAAGATTTTCTAAATTGCATATAGCAGCACTTGTATGCATCAGACCAACAAAATATGATAAGTCATTCCCTCTCAATTGGTTTAGGATCAGAAACCAAATATTTTTATTATTATCTAATAACTTTTGATGTGTGGTATATGATTAATTTCTCTACCACGATGCACAAAGATGTATTTTTCAAAGAAGATTGGGGATATGAGTTAGTTTTTCTAACATTTGAGGGATGAAATAAACAGCTGAAAAATATGCTATATGAATCGAATTATCATTAATATGATCATCGCTTAGAAGATAATTCAAATCAAATGCCAGAAGCATTTGCTGATCCAAAATTAAATATCATATTTCAGCTGCAAATGCTCCTATTAAAATTAAAATCCCTGAAGGATAAACTTTACTGCACGCATGAAGCGTAGTAAACCGATCGGTTCCAAAGGTAACAATCCCTGAAAAGGATAGGAGCAAGTGATCATAATGAGGAGGAAATGAGCAATGAGCTCTAGAAGAGCCCACGATATAACATTTCATGAAACTCCAGAAGAAGTTCAGGTACCTGAAAATAAAGAAAGTGATGAGATCTCAACAAGTTATGCCGCTTAGGAACCGATACAAAATGATCGTCGGCGATATATTTGATACAATATAGTACACAATATTATAAATGATTGTGAGGATCGGACCTGTAGTCCAGACACCTGAAGATGTCATGCCATCTAAATACAAGTCATAACCTCTATGACTCATTTGATTAAGTCAAAATGAAGATCCCCGAAGGATTTAAAAATGCTTGAAGCATATAATTCAAAGTCTCAAGAAATATACTCAATCAGATTACAAAAATCTTTGTATGAATTAAAACAATCAGGGCGCATGTGGTATAATCACCTCACTGAATTGATGAATGACGGTTATATAAATGATGGCATTTTTCCATGCATTTTTACAAAGAAAACAACATCAAAGTTTGTTATACGTGATGTTTATGTTAATGACATAAATATCACAGGAACTCCAGAAGAGCTCCAAAAGGAAAAACTTTGTGTTAGTCTGCAAATTGAATATTTAGCAGACGAGATCTTTATCCATCAGTCTGTCTATACAGAAAATATCTTAAAATACTTTTACATGGACAAAGCGCACCCATTAAGTACACCAAATAGGTGTTCGATCACTTGAAGTGAATAAGGATCCGTTCTGACCTTCAGAAGAGGATGAGGAACTCCTTGGTCCTGAAATACTCTATCTTAGTGCAATTGGTGCACTTATGTATCTTGCCAATGCTAACAAAGGTGGTGCAGATCATATTGGTTATGCAGATGTAGGTTATTTATCCGATCTCCATAAAGTTCGATCTCAAATCGGGTATGTGTTTACATGTGGAGGTATTGTCATATCATGGCGCTTCACAAAGCAATCTATTGCTGCTACTTCTTCAAATCATGCTGAGATAATAGTTATTCATGAAGCAAGTAGGGAATGCATATGGTTGAGATCAGTGATTCATTTTATTCGAGAAAAATATAGTTTGGAATGTGATAAAAGATCCACAATTTTATACGAAGACAATGCTGCATGCATAGCCCAATTAAAGGGAGGATTTATAAAAGGAGATAGAATGAAGCACATTTTACCAAAATTATTCTATACTCATGATCTTTAGAAAAATGGTGACATCGATGTGCAACAAATCCGTTCAAGTGACAATCCAACAAATTTGTTCACTAAATCTTTGCCAACTTCAACTTTTGAGAAAATGGTATACAAGAGTGGAATGCGGAGACTCAAATATTTGAAACAAGATTTTCATCAGGGGGAGTGAAATACGCGTTGTACCCTTTTTTCCTTACTAAGCTTTTTTTCATGGGGTTTTTCTTATAAAATTTTTAATGAGCCAGTTAGAAATGCGTATTACTAAATACGTGTACTCTTTTTCCTTCACTAGAATTTTTTCACTGGATTTTTCCTAGTAAGGTTTTAACGAGGCACATTATCTTTTAGTGAACATCCAAGGGGGAGTGTTATGAAAATATTATATTGTGGATGTCCATTTATTACTCTGCTATAGATAATCTTCCTGAAGAAGATTATCCATTTAGTACTATGTTGAAATTTATCTACAAGCAGCTGATGCAGGCAGGTTGCAAGCAACTCAATGAAATGATTTGCAGCAGTTTCATATTAAACAGGCAGGTTGCAAGCAATTTATGCAGACAGCTTACAAGCAGCTAAAGAAAAGCCTTGCAGCTGCTTCCTGAAAAGCCTCGCAGCTGCTTCCTTTCTTCTATAAATAGAGGAGTCTTCAGTTCATTATGTACATAAGTTTGAAGTTTGAATAATATATCAGTTTCTCTCTATACTTGTCTTTACTTTACTGTCTTTATTTTATAACAAATATATATTTATTGTAGTAGTAACTTTTTTAATTATAAAAATATATCTAATTTTTGTTCTTCCAATTCTGAAAGACTTGTCGAAAATGGATTGGTTTGATCGAGAAAGGCTTGAAACTTTAAAGCATTGCTCGAGACGAGTTACTTGTTCAAAACAACATTGAACCTTAGACATAAAAAAGTGCAATGCAAAAGAATACTTTCTTTCTAGAGGCATCGATAATTTAAAAAAAAAAACAGTTATTAAGTAATAGCTTGAACTAAGAGGAAGTGAAATAATACGTTGTATAACATTTGTAGTAATATAAATGATATATTTTTATAGTACATAATTTACATTAAAGGTGTTAATCGAGATGGACCAACCCACTAACAATCCGGTTCAATTCGGTCATTCTGTAAGGAATGAGATGGGTTGGTTGGGGTAGGAGTTGTGCCTGACGGGGTCGGACCTTTTTTGGCTACTGGTGCACTGGAACCTGGCTAGCCCGATAACCCGTTCGAGGGTTTTAACCGTGTTCCAGTCCGGTTTAAGTTGCAATTTTTTTTTTAAAATTCTGACCGCTGCCAATGGTCAAAATAAAAAATGACTGTTGGGCAACGGTCATTTTTTGCACTTTTAGCCATTTCGGCCTACTCCTTGCTAAAATAGTCCCCCACCCCTAATAATTAATAAATTATATTTTTAGCCTTCTAAAAACAACAACTAACTCCCCATCTTCTTCATTTTTTCTCACAACTTGCTCTCTTCTCCTACTCTAATTCTCTATCAATTTCCTCTTGATTATTGAATTGCTTATTGCTCTCAAGTTCTCAATTAATTATTATTTCAAGTTTTATCAAGTATTTATGGTAGCCACTACAAAATTACAATTTTCAAATGAAGTGTGGTTACCATTTTTGTTAGTTTCAAGTTCAAGCATGTCTCGTGCTTCTAGAGTGCGCTCACATGTTTGGGAACACTTTGAGGTAGTAGAAGAAAATGAAGAAGTTCGCAAAGTAGAGTGCAAGAACCGTGGTCGAGTCTTTAATGTTCATCGCAAGTGGGAGCGCACATATGGTTTAAGGAAGCATATCAGAGGGTTGTCTTGAGCGTCCTCTAGTAATTCGTGATTAAGTTGATTTGAGACAATTTGTGTTATTTTGAATTTATTAGACTTATTTAAGTTTAATGTGTTAGTTTATTAGACAATTTGCTCTTATTAGCATTTGACAGTAGTAAACACTAAACTTTTAATTGTTGTAAACTTTTAATTTGCAAGTTCAAAAATGAAAAAATTAAAATAGAGCTTGCAAGTTAATTTGAAGTATTATTATACAGTGAAAATATGAAATGAAAGCATTTGAAATTTGATCCTTACATATTGGTCTTATTAAATAATTTTATGTAGTCACTTAATTTCAATTTTAAAATTTTAAAATTCAAATTTCAAATTTAACACTTTAAAGTTTAAACTTTAAAAGTATATTTAGAAGTTTGCAAACACTTAAGTATCAATTACATTGAACTAGAAAACATAATACACACACAAAAAAAAAACGTCCCGGTTCAAACCAAATAGGCCCGAACCCAGACGGGCACACTAGAACCCGGAATCACCCAGCCCACTAACAGCCCGTTCCACTAACTAGCCCGCCCCACTAACCGGACGGGTTATATTTTCTCATAACCATCCCGGTCCAGCCCGTCCAATAAACACCCTTAGTTTACATATGCACATTTTTTCCAAAAATTTAAAAATTGATATGCAAAATACAATGGCAATTTTTTTTAGGGTATTGATCTTGTAAATTGTCAATCCGCATGACATATGTACAATGCAAGTTATAAAATTTGTTAACAATTTAACAAGATAGGTAATACTAAGGCATACCGCATACCCACCGGCATGAAAAAATAATTTTCCATAGCACCAAGCTATCTCTGCACAAATTCCTTAAACATGGACAAAAGTTGAACAGCGGCGCGGAATGATCCGCAAACCACCAACGTGTGATTACAATGCTAGAAGCCCTACAAGCCTAATACACAAGCCTATTTGTGGAGCGGTAAATTAGTTTCATCGTAGACCTTCAACGGTGACGAATATTTATCACCTAATTATCTGTCGAATAACAATACCCCAAATAACAGCAAATAAATTACGTGTTCCAATTAACAAATCATGGGCTAAAATATCAAGTTCAAATACACGAAGGAACCGCACATAAGTAGAGGGAATAAAGAGAACCTTATCAACAAAGAGTTAGAAGCTGAGTCTCTTGGGAAATGTATCAAGAGCTTCAAGTAGCGGGAACCATACACAAATACATATTACTAGGAACAAGATATTATTATAGATGATTACAATATCAATGACCTTGACAGACCCAAATTTACATCTATGTCAAACTACAGGCTGCATCATGAAAAATATTACTATCCTAGAAACGACCACAGTTTGGCATTCAGAACTTCAATTATAATCTTTGTTTCACGCGCCGTCCGTTAACATCGCCACCATCAAGGATAACCTCATTCCCTAGCTTGCTGGCAATGCCAGAATGTTCACTTACCCTGGCAACATACTCCAACAGTTCTGTGAGGACATGAGGACAACTCTCTCTCAAGTAGTCAAAACCATCGGTTTGCATAACAGCTGCATAAGAAAGATTATGCTGGTCAATACCGCTTAATAACATAACTCAATCAGTATCAACTAATAACATAACTCTGACACTAGTATGTAGCAAGAACAAAATTCACTTCGTTTGTACAATCCTATAATAAGATCAACGCTAAGAATTTAAAGGTGGAACCTATCAACTTTAAATCCTAAAAAAAATCCTGGATTCACCTCAGAGGTGAATGGAACCAAGGTGCTTAGGATAATTTTTCTCCAAAAGGTTCTTGGATTAAAATACTATGCTAAGGATGTGACAAGTTAAAAATCAAAGGGACAAATGGTCAATGAACATCAAATGCATAATGCCAACAATAATTATATAGCATGTAAAACCTAGATGCATGTTACCAAAAGAAATCTACTAATCAATAGACATTTTCAATTATGCTAACTTGGATTTGAAGTGGTGGCATATAAATTGCAATTTGCACAAAAATACTGTAACTATGTCCTTTAGGCCTATCGGTTGAGCATAAAGTTCATGATCCACACTGACAAATGGCATCACCAAATTGTAGAGTTGCGAGTCTTCTTTCACTTTTTCTTTTGTGCCTAAACCTGAACCCCTTTAGAAATAAGGACGACGAATAGAAACTCATTTCAGAAATACTAATATAGACCTGCATTAATGTCTCAGGATAATTTTTCTCCAAAAGGTTCCTGGATTAAAATACTATGCTAAGGATGTGATAAGTTCAAAATCAAAGGGACAAATGGTCAATGAACATCAAATGCATAATGCCAACAATAATTATATAGCATGTAAAATCTAGATGCATGTTACCAAAAGAAATCTACTAATCAATAGACATTTTCAATTATGCTAACTTGGATTTGAAGTGGTGGCATATAAATTGCAATTTGCACAAAAATACTGTAACTATGTCCTTTAGGCCTATCGGTTGAGCATAAAGTTCATGATCCACACTGACAAATGGCATCACCAAATTGTAGAGTTGCGAGTCTTCTTTCACTTTTTCTTTTGTGCCTAAACCTGAACCCCTTTAGAAATAAGGACGACGAATAGAAACTCATTTCAGAAATACTAATATAGACCTGCATTAATGTCTCAGGATAATTTTTCTCCAAAAGGTTCCTGGATTAAAATACTATGCTAAGGATGTGATAAGTTCAAAATCAAAGGGACAAATGGTCAATGAACATCAAATGCATAATGCCAACAATAATTATATAGCATGTAAAATCTAGATGCATGTTACCAAAAGAAATCTACTAATCAATAGACATTTTCAATTATGCTAACTTGGATTTGAAGTGGTGGCATATAAATTGCAATTTGCACAAAAATATTGTAACTTTGTCCTTTAGGCCTATCGGTTGAGCATAAAGTTAATTCCATGATCCACACTGACAAATGGCATCACCAAATTGTAGAGTTGCGAGTCTTCTTTCACTTTTTCTTTTGTGCCTAAACCTGAACCCCTTTAGAAATAAGGACGACGAATAGAAACTCATTTCAGAAATACTATAGACCTGCATTAATGGCCAGACTTCTTCCCTTCCAAATTAACTAGCGACAATATTTTCAGTAGTAGATAAAGAGAATTGTTGAAAATCAAATTAGAAATTTTAAATTTTCATTTTACAGAGATAAAGCACAAGTACATTTTATTACAGAAAATTTTCATAAGGGGAATTAAATCTTTTGAGAGTTACACTTAGGAGAGATTATTTGTAGATCATGATGCCAAAAAAGTATAAATGTGTTAAAATTAACACAAAAAGTCAAGTACTTGAAAGTTGAACCAAATAATCAAATTGAATCGCAACTATGATGTAGCACTATAACATGAGTTGAACAGGAGATAAAAGATCACCTCTTAGATTTTCTGGCATGGCAACAAATTTGAGACAGACAGATTTCAGCTGGAAACAATGATGCTGTTCAGCCAGGGCTAAAGTTGTTGCAACAGTATTAATAGCAACTTCCTCACACAGGTTAGCCTCGCAGAGCAACCTGAGCCTATCTAACCCATAACGGTCAGCAGCCGCAAGCAGATGTTGAGACATTAAGGTCGATGCCCATTTTGAGTTCAATCCTGTGAGTTCTTCCATGTCCGGCAGCACATCCCAGTAAATGAAATGAATAAGAGCCTGCCATCAACATACACGAGAATTAAAGCAACTAATGCAAAATTAAATCACAAAAGTATAATGAAAAGAGACAATGCCACATCAGAACTGTAAATAAAAAACATTTAACTCAAAAATGAACTCCAAATACGGCTTCTATTGGCATCTGCGGTAATCTACTTAGCTTCCTGTTGATACTGTAATAAATTAAACAGCTTCAACAAGTAATTCACAGATGCAATGTTACCAAAGGCAAAAAGCATAGAAAGGTGTTCTTGGGATTTAAACATAAAGAGCAATCACTGTGGGTCCAGTGAAAACATGCAAAAATGAAGAAGCAAATAAGTAAATATGTAATGCAAGAAAAAGTAGATATAAACACAACCAACAAGTATAGATAAAGGAATAGGAAAAAACAATAAATCAACAAAACAAGTGGATGAGATAATTATAAATCAAGATGAAATTTTACGTATCTATAATCTCCTATTCTTAATCATACATATTCATTCATGACTTTTGATTGATATTTAGTATGTCACATTTCAAGGTACATTCATTATTTAGTGTCACCCTCGTCAAGATTATAGAAAATGGGCAATGATGTGTCCCTTTAGTGCCTCGGTGCTTACACTGAAACAGTAACAAAGCAAGGCACAACACCTAGCTTATGTTGTATCTAATTTCCAGACTTAGAAGTGCCTCGAGGGAGCCTTTAACAACACTGAGCATTCCAAAAAGTAGGGATCAGATCAATGTATTTAAGTTTACAACCACTGGAATGCTTGGGACAAAAAATAGTTAATGCATTAACAATTTCCAGACAAGAGTGGGTTGTTGCTCTAGTGGTAAGCACCCTCCACTTCCAACCAAGAAGTTGTGGGTTCGAGTCACCCCAAGAGCAAGGTAGGAGTTCTCTTGGAGAGAGGGAACCGAGGATCTATCGGAAACAGCCACTCTACCCCAGGGTTGGGGTAAGGTCTGCGTACACACTACCCTCCCCAGACCCCACTAGTGGGATTATACTGGGTTGTTGTGGTTGTGGTGGTATTAACAATTTCCAAGATAAGCAAGTTAAAGAAATTATTTGACTGTTGTCTGAATGCATACTTACGTCGCACCAGTCAAAATGAAGTTGCACTTCTTACTACTTGCATATAAATTCATAACCACTTATCCCCCACCAATGTCAACTGAACTTTAGGAATATTATCATCAGTGGAAGTCAACTTCCATCTTTTTGAGATTAGAAAGTAAAAGGTAGAAAATTCAAAGCAAAAGCACCACGATGTAAATTTCCCATGAGTTGGAAGAGTTAGCAAGTAGATGTATCACATACAAGTAGTTTACAGCAAGAGAGGTCTTCAATTTTATGACAATTGGAAAAACAAACCAACAAAGAGAAAATCATATAGTAGAGCATAAAGTTCCTATATGTCTTCCGAAATAGCTTCATACTACAACTTTTAGCCTTCCAAGCTGAAACTGTTCAACTGAATACATCACAAATCCGTAAAGAACAATTCCTTGTCCACCTATAACCTTCTTAAACACTTAATTATGGGTCAAAACTCTCTATTGAACTGCCAGGTCTCTATAGGAGAGAAAACTTATGAAACCTATTAAGAGTGGCAGAAAGTATTCATCTAAAAAAAAGAGGCAGTAAATAACAAATAACTGCTGCAGGTGCAAGTAACTTCGAAAAAATTGCTTAATCGCAGTGTGAAAGAAAATGCAATGACAACTGAGATAATAAATGGAATGAGAAGTTTTCATAGTAGTACAGTAATGCAAATACCAAGTTCAGCATATTAACTATCTTGAATACTTACAGATCACATTAATGATATTTACATTATAAGAAGTCAAATCTAGAGATAAGGGAAAGAAAGGGGAGCGAGGTATATGACTTTGACCTTAAAAACAGGGGCTTCCATGTCTTCTACTTTTATATGCTCTGTATTTTGATCCTTCATTGGACCATAGAGTTGTGCTCTGAACACAGGTGACCTCGCAGCAAGTACCAATTTGTGAGCAGCAAATATCTCTCCATCAACTTCAAAGTTTACATCAGTACCCTTCCCACTTTCAAGGAGTTGTCCAAAATGTAGTCCAATATTTGATGGTGGTAGAGAGATGGCGTAAGTTTTAGGTCCTTCAGTGCGGGACCTCACAACACCAACACAGCAATGAACTTGCAGGCAATCATCCTTCAGGTAGTCTGATGTTTCTAAAGCAGTTCTTTTGAAGAATCGTTTATATCCCCTGCAGAACCCAAATTAGCCCATGTAGATTTATATGCGTGCATGTTAAATAAACAAAGGGTTCGACAAACATGGATAGAGAAAGTGATATGTGAAGTAAAAAAATTAAGTCAAATCCTGCAACTGAATTCTGGTCTGAAGTGCTAATTTCAATCATCAACAAAACCACAACAAGTTTCAGCATACTTCAAAAGCTTACATGAAACGCAAACAGTCTCCATTTCTTAAATAGGGTAAATCAAAATAGAAGTTTCTTTTTTTATCAGGCAAGATGAGTAAATCAGAAAAGACGTTATGAGAATAAGAACTACAGCACAAGCATGTAAAGGTAGACAAGGACGAACGAGACGTGCAAAGATGACTGCTGGTTGCAATTTCTTCTACTAAAAGTTAAGCAAATCTATTTACAAAGACAAGGACAAGGTTAAAGCGCCCAGTGTCACAAAATCAAAAGTATACCACAACACAAGCCCATAAATTAAAGTACACCGTACAAAAGAGTAAGTCAACCAACCAATACATCAAACAATACTTTATCGGAAAGGACAGAGGTCAGGTAAAACCAGCGTTGAATAGTCAGTGAAATTCAACTACATTAGACCACACCGTACAAAAAGTAAACGAAAGAACCCATAAAAGGGAACTCACCACATGCTTCCACGATATTTAAGAGTGTAGGGCCCACTCTCCAAAGCTCTCCCGAAATGGCTATGCACCTTATGCCTACCCTTACCGCTTTGATCAATTAACGTCAGCTCAAAAAGCGCCCTCACATCCGTGCCTTCGCTCGCTAAGGCAATGAACAACGAAACATACGTGGAGTTATCTTCAATACTCTTTCCATCCGGATAGAAATAGATCGCCCACGAATACCCACCTACCATGAACGTATCAGAAGCGATGTATTTCCCAATCCCAATCCCCTTGGACAACGAATATCCCGTGATCTTAAAATCGTGAGAGCCATTCACCGTCTCCGTCACCGACGTCGACGTAGTCGTCGTCGGAGATGATGAAGCCGAGGACGATGAAGAGGGTTTGTTAATTGCCTCGTTTTCAACCCTTCCCATGCCCACCATACGTGAAAATTTTAACGGCAATCGGTCAATTAATCTTTAGTCAAATTTCCAATTTATGAAAAAATTGGAAATGTGGATCAGATCTAGGGTTTGGAAAGCCGAATTCGAAGGAAACGGAGTGTTTTAGGCTAGAGAACTAGGGATTTATCTGCGAAATCGAGGGTGAATTTAGAGGAAATCTAGACTCTGCGAAATTAGGGCTCAGGAATGGTAGAATGTGAATTTTCTAGGGCTTCGCGAGAGGAGGAGGAAGAAGAAGAAACAGAATGGATGAATTGTTTTTATACGCGCGGTGGGGTTGTGACAGAAATGATGATTAGGTACTGTGCAAGCTGGCTGTATGATTGAGTTGGAAACTCACGCGCTGTTGGGGGGTTGTTTTCGGTGGTTGAGGAAATGCGGGATGTAACCGTTGGCTCTAAAGGAGTAAAAGGAGATCTTTTGTTAACGTGCATGTATAGATGTTGTCATGTATAGGGAAATTTATACTCCTATTATATACCACTGTCCCACAAAATAGTAAAAAATGCACGCGTTCTATTTTGTAGTCCCCATTTAATCTATATTTATTTTTAAATTTTTTTTTAATTATACCCATTTTTTAAACAATTTCACACTTCTTTCTTTTCCTCTTCTATTTTCTGAATGTTGAAACTTGAGATATTGTTATGCGTTCTACCCTGATGATTCATATATATATATATATATGCTTGTCCCATTATATTCGGTTTGGTCTTATTCACAATAATTTAACCTCTTAGATATTTTAGTTACATTGATTTTTGGTTCTAATTTATCTGTAGTAACTTGTTTTCATGTCGAAAATATTTTTCATTCTTTAATCTTTGAAATGAAGAGCATCAATCGTTGCTAATCATGATTTATTAAATTCATTATTATTTAGTACTTTTCGTTTATGTACAATATATTCTTTTGTTGAATTCTTTTTTTGAAATATTATCTTCCTCATTTCCGTGTGCAGATTTAGAACTTCAGCTCTAAGAATGCTGAAGTTCAGCAAATATAAATAAAATTTCAGCTATTAGAATGCTGAAATTCAGTAAATACAAAATAAACTTTAGTCCTAGAATACTGAAGTTCAGCAATTACAAAACAAACTTCAGCTCCTAGAATGCTGAAGTTCAGCAATTACAAAATAAAAATTTTAGCCAAAACATGATGTAGTTTTATTGAGCTGAAGTTTGCCATTGCACTATGAACTGAAGTTTGCGTGATTGCCTTTGCAAGTCAGGCCAAATTTCAGATAAAAATATCTGAAGTTTTGCTACACTTCAGGCAAAACATTCTGAAGTTCAAACTTCAGATATAAGTTTTTGCTACTTCAGGCCCGTATGTATGAAGTTACCCGAAAAGTGGGTACGCTTGCAATTATTTTTTGCAAAGCGGGTATAAGTTAAATTGTGACCCAAAAATTGGGTATATAATAATATATATATATATATATATATATATATATATATATATATATATATATATATATATATATATATATATATATATATATATATATATATACTAATTATGAAATATCTATATTTTATACATTTTTTTTAATATTCAGCAAGTAACTGTAATTATTTTTGACCGACTGACCAATAATATTAAAAGCCATAATGTATATAGGTTCACATAATAATTATACGAGGACTATAGTACTATAGATTCTTTATACGAATATTAAAGAATTATTATGAAATGATTAATATTGGGATGATTGTTATGTATTAATTCTTTTTATTAAAGTCAAATTGTATCAAAAGTATATCTGTATAATGCCAAGTAGTTGTTGACCAACTACTTTCCTGAATATAAGTCTAATCCTATATTATAAGTTTCATCTATGTCTACTACAAATCTAGGGATTACTCAATAGACTAGATACAAAAGATGTGCACTGCAATTACATA
Organism: Nicotiana tabacum; assembly: GCF_000715075.1. Classification (NCBI taxonomy): domain Eukaryota; kingdom Viridiplantae; phylum Streptophyta; class Magnoliopsida; order Solanales; family Solanaceae; genus Nicotiana; species Nicotiana tabacum. The sequence continues at coordinate 60,377,983 of NC_134098.1, forward strand.
CATAGAACTATAAGGAAATCGTTCTAAGATGTGTAATGTCTGCTACCATGATGGATATCTTCTGCCTCTAGTGTGCACATGAAGGGCAATCTCTCTGCATATTCTGTGTTCCTCAAAAGTGCCTTGCTGAAATATAATCATGTTTTTCCCTCCAAATACTATAAACTAGCATAGCAAACACATAGCTAGCAATGGTTCCACGCCCTGTATTCTTTCTAGCTATGCGACATGCCCAGTTGAGCTCCTCTTTCCATCCAGTTATGTTACCAAACCAGCAGTTTACTCCACACTCTCCTAGTTACTGAACATTCAAAGAATAAATGCTCTAAAGTTTCAGTACTTTCTTTGCAAAATGTACAATTATGAGGCACATGCATACCAATTTTGTATAGTATATCCATTGTGGCTAGTCTTTCACGTGCAACCAACTATTGGATAAATTTAAATATAGGATGGATACTTGTCTGTAAGACTATGCTCTTTCAATGAACCTTTTGATACTGGGCATCAACATGAGGTAGGCTTGCTTAATCGAAAATTACTCTTGCACCTGCAATATCTTCAGTCAATCAATCAAGGAACCGTGCATGGACTGACTCTGCAGAGTCTCTCTTATCTCTAAGATTTTCCTGATCACTCAAGCTGTAACCTTAGGTGTGGGCATGTGCTCCAAGTTCTATTTTTTTGATGTAGTAATTATATGTCCATTTTATCCACAAACAATCTTTTTTTCATTGCAACAACCTATAATTGTTTGAGTATAGCTGCTTTATTCCATAAGCATAGATTTATGACATTTAGTCCACCAACAGTTTGGGGCATACATATCTTTTCCCAGGATACCAGTATTTTTTTGTGATGGAAGCCACACCAATCCATATGAATGATCTACACATTATTTCAATCATCTTCATAACCTTCTTGGGGAGGCAAAATATTTGTGCCCAGTAGGTCTGAATACCAAACAACATTGACTCGATCAATTATAATCTACCAGAGTAAGAAAGGAGTCTGGCAAACTAACAATTGATTCTTGTTGTGATCTTCTCAATTAGGGGTAGGCATTGATGAATAATTAGCTTTTTAGTTGACAATAGTACTCACATGTATCTGAAAGGAATAGTACCTTCTTCAAATCCCAGTAGCTATAGAATAGCATGTCTTTCATGTGCATCCACCCTAGCCAAGTAAATAGAGCTTTTATCAGTATTAGCTTGTAACCCAGAAGCTGTAGAAAAACCTCTGAAAATCACATTGAAGAAGTTTGATGGATTCAATGTCTGCTGTGCAAAACATGAGCAAATCATATATGAATGATGACTAGTTTTCTGCATTTAGGATGAAAATTGAAATCACTATTTTCTGCCAGTTGCATCACTTCTCTTTGTAGGTACTCCATTGCAATGATAAAGAGGTATGGGGACATGTGATCCCCTTGTCTAATCTCTATTTTTCCTTGAAATGGTTTTGTAGGTCCACCATTTAGTACTAAGGAGTATGAGATAGTGGTAACACATTCCATAATCCATTCAATGAATTTGAAAGGGAACCCAAGATCAATGAGCATTATTCTCAAAAACCTCCGGTCTATAGTGTCATAGACTTTTCTTAAATCCACCTTCATAACACATCTAGGAGAGACACATTTTCTATTGTACCCTTTGAACAACTCATGGCCGAAAAGTAGGTTGTCAATGATACTTCTTCATTCTATAAAAGTAGACTGTGAGTGTCCAATTAGATTATCAATCACCTTCTTGATTCTCAGTTGTAGAACCTTGGCAATAATCATGTAAAAGGTATTACAACAAGCAATAAGCATATAGTCTTTAACCTGAGATGGTGAGCTAACTTTAGGAATCAGTGTAATAGCTGTGCATTTCACCTTTCTCAAAAGTTTTCATGTTTCAAAGAAGATTTGCACTGCAGCATAAACCTCCTCCTTCATTAGGTCCCAGTTTTTGGTGAAAAACTCTATAGGGTATCCATTAACCCCTGGAGCTTTGTCTACTGGCATGGCCTTGATGGCTATGTCTATCTCTTCTGTTGTCACTGTTGTATCAATTCACCTTTCTATTCCATATTCAAGCGTGGACCTTTTTGTATAACTTATGAGTTTAGACATATAATGTCCCTGCTGCAATTTCCCATTAGCCCTGTAAATAATGCAATAAATTCAATTTTTACATGTGTAGGGTCTGTGAGCTTTATCCCTGTCTCTGTATATACAGATGTGATTGTGTTTTTGCTTTGTCTGATCTTCCATTGTGCATGAAAGTGCTTGAAGTTAGTGTCACCACACATAATCCAACTTGCCCTAGATTTCTGTGTGAGGACTTATTCTTCAATACTACTCCATTTATCAATCTCAACGAGCAATTCCTTCTCCTGGTCAAATAAACTTTGACGAAAAGGTTGAGTGAGTATGATGGCTTGTACAACCTCTAGTTTTTGCCTAGTTTGATTCAGTCTTTGTGCATATGAATCCATATAATGATCCAATTCCTTTATCTCATGATTCAAATACTGCAGCTTTTTATATATGCTAACCATAACATCTACACCTTGATTCTGATGTCACACCCTATGTAATACTGCATGAAACTCAGGTTAGTCCATTACATTAATAAATAGATTGAATTATTTTGGGTGCAATCGCCTCTATTGTCCATCCCTCAAGAGTATATGGGAGTGATCAGACACTCCTAGGTTTAGAAAGTCAACCTCCATATGCCCATATTACTGTATCCAAGGGAGATTGCCTGATGCCCAATCTATCTTACTATAGACTCTGCTGGTAATATTGTAACGACCCGACTGGTCGTTTTGAGCATTTGCACTTTGCTCGATAGTTTACGGGCGTGAGTAGATCCGTATGATGTATTTTAACTTATGTAAATTATCGGTTTTGGTTTTCAGGTTATTCGGGACTGATTTGGAAGAATGATTCTCAACTAGAGAGCTTTAAATTTGAAAGAGTTGACTGAGTTTGACTTTTTAGTATTTGACCTTGGATTGGAATTTTGATGGTTCTGCTAGCTCCGTTGGGTGATTTTGGACTTAGGAGCGTGTCCGAATTGTGATTTGGAGGTTTGTAGTTGAATTTGGCTCGAAATGGCAAAAGTTGGATTTTTTTGGAAAGTTTGACCGAGAGTGGACTTTTTGATATCAGGGTCAGATTTCAATTTTGGAAGTTGGAACAGGCCTGTAATGTCAAATGTGACTTGTGTACAAAATTGGAGGTCAATCGGACGTGATTTGATGTGTTTTGACATCGGTTGTAGAAGTTTGAAGTTTCAAGTTCATTGATTTTTGGATTGAGGTGTGATTCGTCGTTTCGATGTTATTATGTGTGTTTTGAGGACTCGAGTAAGTCTGTGTTATGTTATGGGACTTGTTTGTATGTTTGTATGTGGTCCCGAGGAGCTCGGGTGAGTTTCGGATAGATTTAGGTTGTGTTGCGCTCGCTTTTTTTAATGTTTCGGCGTTGTTTCTTCAAGCATAAATGGTACTACATTAAGCAAATGAGCTCCAATTTCTGTTTTTATTGAAGCATTAGATCCATATCGTAATTACGGAGCCATATAAAAAAGAATCGTCGAATTTGGACATTGTATGAGGAGTTTATGGTCATTTTACTAAGAATTGGGTTGCCAGATTTTTTCCCCCAGAATAATTACGAAATTGCCACTGACTTCGTATTTAAAAATCTGAACTATTTTCAAATATTGAAACAACCATATCTCCTTCGATATAAGGTCAAATTGAGTGATTCAAGAGCCTAAATTGACTAAAATTTTACAAGGAATCCATTGGAGGTATCAAAATCAAGTTTTGAGATCATTTGACATAAGAAACGAGGCAGAATAGTGTTAAAACGAGGGGTTTGTTCATTTAACATATTTTGAGTTGGGGAGCTAGGAATTGGGCCATTGTTTAGGCGATTTTCACCATATAAATTAGGGTAAGTGTTATATACTCGATTTTGATTATATTCTATGAATTTATCTTCGATTTTAGCTTTTGGTTGATGAATTTTAAAGAGGAAATCGAGGGTTTTGGCCTAAAGTTTTATAATATGAATATTTTTAGTTTTGAGCATCGATTTGGAGTCAGAATTGAGTGAAACTAGTATGGTTAGACTCGTAACTGAATGTTATATCGGATTTTATGAGTTTTGTCGGGTTCCGAGATGTGGGCCTAAGTGTGATTTTTGGCCGGATTTGGGATTTGATTTAGGATTCGATATTTATCATTTGGAATTATTTCCTTGGGCTTTATTTGATGTATTTGAGTTGCTTTTGGCTAGTTTTGAGCCGTTCGAAGGTCACTACACACGTGATGGTATTTTTGGAGCATCGCTTGGCTTGCTCGGTATTGCAATTAGCTTGGTCGAGATAAGTGTCTTGCCTAACTTTGTTGAGGAAATTTTTCCTCCTATTTGACATTGTTTGCTACATGCGGGGGTGATACATATATGAGGTGACAAGCGTATATGTATGTGTCGGGGTTAATCATGCTCGGTGGTAGATTCTGTTATAATTATGTCTTGTAGAATTACGTGCCCTTATTGATTCATGCCTCACTTGACTTCTAGATATTAAGAACATAGTATTAAATGTTAGAAATCAAGACTTAGCCTATTATAACTTGATCAAATTTGATGGGATTCTGAGAATACATTGACATGTCTAATTCGGTCATCCCTATGTGTAATCATTAATACATTGCCACAACCGATCTTCTTGAGATACTAGATTCTATACTTGTGTTGTGGATCATTTGTGAGATTTGTGAAAGTATTTGAATAATACAGTTCTTGAGGGTTTATTTAACTATTGTTGGCTTGGAAAGTTGTGATTGGAATTTATTTGGAATATCTGTTAAAAACACTCCTCTTGATGTTATTTATGCTTCCTGTCTTATTTGTCATTGATATATATATATATATGTTTGGTAAGGAAGAGTGTAAAGCACGAAGGGTGATGCCGTGTCATTGTTTGTGCATTATCATGTGAGGGAGAGTGTAAAGCACGAAGGTTGATGCCGTGCCATATTATTGAGAGTAAAAGCACGAAGGGTGATGTCGTGCCATGTTATGAGAGTGTAAAACACGAAGGGTGATGTTGTGCCATGTTATGATAGTGTAAAGCACGAAGGGTGATGTCGTGTCATTTTATCTATACTATTATGCTTTTATATCATCGTGAGGTCATGGCACGATGGGTGTTTCCGTGCAGGCGAGGATGAGGGACATGCATTATGTTGTGATATCTGTTTTCCCGTGTATATGTTTATGTCTTTACCTTGAGCTGTTATTGTCGCAATCTCATATCTGATGTGACTTATTGCTATTGTTCTGTCATTTATCTCTATAGCGATTGTTGTTGTGTCGCTCATACCTTCTGCTTGTTTAACTTGCAAATATTATGCCTATTTTTCTGCTTTTATAATTACACTCATGTCGTATCTATTCTGTTGCATTTGGTACAAGCCTTCCACCATGCTAGTCATTCATTCCTATACTTGTTAACTTGTAAAGATCATGTGCTTCCTTCTTATTTGTTATATATGTACTTAGGCCTCCATCATGCTAGTTAGTTGAAGTTGATATTCCTTGTATCCAATTGCTGTCATCACTCACATGATTTTCGCCTTGTTTTTTACTGCTGCCTACATGTATATCCTCGTTCATTATAGCTACTTGTATATTTCCTACTTTGTAATTCCTATTATCGGTATTTCTGTCATCTGATTGGTTCCGTTATACGTAAATTAGGTGAGGATGAGATAAAAGCATGAAGGGTGTTTGACGTGCAATTGACTTGATATCTGAGTACATTCCTCATGCTAGGAAAGTTAAGCATTGACGGGTGTGGTTTATTGGTTAACACTCGGTTATTGTTTTGCGTATCTGTTTCATGTATTCATCTATATTATATCGTAGTATAGTTCTATTGCTGATTTACGATGCAGGTTTTATCAGAAAGTATCTTTTAACAAAAAAGAAGCCTCATCACTACTTCGACGAGGTTAGACAAAATACTTACCAGTACATGGGGTTGGTTGTACTGATACTACACTTCTGTGCATTGCATATAGATTTTTGGAGCGGAGCTGCTGGTGATGTCGGGTGCTGACTCTGAAGATGCTCGTGCATTCCGTATATAGCTGCCACTTGTCCTTGGTAGCTTAGATTTTGGTAATCTGTTTATGTAAATTTCAAACAGATCGTGTAATTATTTGTACCAGCTTTGTAAATCCAAGTCTTAGAAGCTCATGAGTCGTACTACCAGTTCTTGGATCAATTTGTAAATATTCAGCTAATTCTTTACTATTTTCCTATAATCTCTTTTGGATTGTATTTTCTGTTAGTTGGCTTACCTAGAGGATCGAGTTAAGTGCCATCACGACTAGTGATTTTTGGGTCGTGACAAATATGTTTCTTATTACAACATCATGTAAAATGCCCATCCAATTGATCTTAGTGGAGTAAGTTGCAAATTATTCAGTAATCCTTGGAACCCTTGGATCTCTGTTTTTGTAACTAGTTGCCCAATTTTGTCCTCAATAGAGAGAACATTGTTAAAGTCTCCACAGAGAATCCATGGTACACTTATAAGTGCACCAACCAGCTAAAGTTTAGTCCACAATTCCTCCCTGTGTTGCAGTGTGTTGTTTGCATATACCACAGTGAGTATTGTGCTAAAGTGGCCAGTGACATCCTCTACTAAGCAATGAATATATTATTCCTTTGTTGCCAATATCTATACAGTGATATGATCTCTCCATAAGAACCAAATTATGCCATTTACTGCTATATTATAATTACAACAATAGTTCCATCCTTTAACTACTTTCTGAAGTATATGTCGTGCTTTACTTTCTTTAACTCTTGTTTCTATACAACCCATGATGTCTACTTTATGTCTTGTCAGAAAGGGCTTCAACTCTTTCTGTTTAGAGAGCTTGTTTAGCCCTCTAATATTCCAAGTGCACGCAATCATGAAGGATCTGCCATTCTTAGTGTACATACATGACCTCCCCTTGTAGTGCTAGGCTCCTCAATTATTAGGGGAAAAAATCTGTTGGCATTCTGCATTTTCATAGGATCATGCATTCTGCTACTAGGATCACCATGTTTAGTAGCTTGTGCAACTATGGCTTTGGCCTTTGTCCCTTTACTGGTCTACACTAGCCCACTCTGTTGAGGCAATTTGGTTTTCCGCGAGGTTAGTTTATTTGTCGTGTTATCTAGAATGAATTGATAGTCGGTTGCCTTTGGCGTGATATTTGTAATGGGGAAGCCAAGGTATTTTCCAAAGCTATTGCTAATTTTCACATTGAAAAGTTTGGATAAGTTCTTTGTCATTATACTCGGGCAATTTTTAGAGACAATAAATTTTATTTTTTGCCCAGATATTTCACAAAAAAGTTTAAGCACTCAAGAATAATTTTTGGTGAATCTTTATTGATTTAGGACATCAATATGACGTCATCAGCGTAAACGAGCTGAGAAATACCGAAATAATTCCTACCAATTTTTATGGGTGTCCAACTTCTGATATCCATATTATGGTTAATAAGAATTGAGAATATTTTCATGCAAATATTAAATAAATATGGAGACATATGATCCTCTTGCCTTATTCCTATATTAGGGCTAAAATATTGCATCCTTGACCCATTGACCAGGATTGAAATGTTGCTAGTGGTGAAGCATTTCATTATGAGTTTGGAAAGTTTGGTGAGAACTTGAAAAAACAAAGGGTATATGAATGACCATTCTAAACGACCAAAGGCTTTCTCAAGATCAATGTTTAGTACCATGTTGGCTTTTGCCCCTATTTATTTTTGAATCTTAAGCACTTGAATGATAATGGCATTGTCACTAGCTCTCCTACCCTTAAGGAAGTTGGATTGATAAGGAGTAATGATGTTATCTAGGAAAGGCTTAATCCTATTGGAAATAATTTTTGTGACAATTTATATATGGTATTGCATAGCCCTATTGGTCTAATATTTTTTAAGTTTTTGCCATTGGGGACCCTAGGAATAAGACAGAGAAAAGTATTGTTGATACCACTTGGTAGGGAGCATATTTCAAAGATTTGGTGACAAAGGGTAGTGACTGAGCTGCCTATTAGGTGCCAATATTTTTGAAAGAAAAAGGGGTTAAAACCATATGGTTCTGGTGATTTAAGGGGTTTGAAGGAGAAGATGGCTTGGCTTATTTCTGTAGTAGTAAGAGGTTTATCTAGTGTAGATAGGTCAGCATTGTTAAAGCAGCAAGGGTTTGATTTAATAGTTTTTGAGTTGGTAATTTCATGAGAGGTAGTGAATGCATCCTGGAAATAAGTTTGAGTGTGTTCCAATTTTTTTGAAGGATCATCTATCTAGTTGATATTAGTGTCCTTAAAGTAGACAATCTTATTATTACTCATTTTATTAGTGACAATGATGTGGAAGAATTTTTTTGTTGGCATCTCCGTCATTTAACCATTGTACCCTTGCCCTTAGTTTTCAGCAATCTTCTTTCATTTAAAAAAAAAATATTGTCATCATAAATTAGAGAGGATTTTAGTTGTTTAAGAAAGGGACTAGTCCCCTGAGAACTTGATTGTTAAATACCTTTCAACCTAGCAAGCACCCGCTTCCTTTTTATAAAAAAATCACCAAACGTGTCATTTTCCCACCTAATGACCATTCTTTAAAAATATTGGTAACATCAATATAGTTATTGTCACACCAATTGTTCCTAACTATATTACTAAATTCAGGATGACCACACTAATAGGTCTCAAGCCTAAAAGGTTTGGGATATATGTTACTTTATTTTGGAAGAAGAGAAATAAGAATAGGATTATGGTCAGAGTGGGTTTTGAGGAGGTGTATGATATAGGCATTTGAAAATATATTAATCCAACTCTAATTAGCAAATGTTTTGTCTAGTCTTTCCATTATTAGGCCATCTCTATAATTCTTATGATTTGACCAAGTATATGAGCACCCTTTGAAGCCCATGTCCATAAGATTACAATAATTGATACTAACCCATAAGTTGGAAACTTTTCTCCGGTTAATAAGATTTCCCTCAAATTTTTCATTAGCTTTCATAACATCATTAAAATTACCCCCTAGAAGCCATGCACATTTATAATTGTCAGAAATATTTTCAATATTTTTCCACATCAAGTTGCTAATACGTTTAGTAGTGCTTACATAAATAGAAGAATAGAGTCAAGAGTGTCTTATTGGTGGTACCTAAATGAAGGCATGCATCTCATAGTTCCTCCTAAACAATTTGTTCACTGTGACCATGTTGGTGTCCTACATAACTACCATGCCTCCAGATTGTCCTTCAGCTGGGACTTCAATCATGTACGTGAAATCAAATTCATTCATCAAGGTTACATGGTTCGTCATCCTATTTTTCAATAAAGTGACCATGCATTGATGATGAGTGGCAAACATATATCTAAATTTCCTTATAAAATCATCATTATTGCCTCCCTGAATATTCCAAATGATAAAAAAATTAGCACGATTCATGGTGAGAGTTGGGACTTGGTGGTGATCATTCTCCAGGCTCCCTTGAGGGAATACATGGTTCCTCCTTAGAGATGGTACCGGGATCATTGCATGCTTCCCCACTGTGGGATCTTGAGGAGGATGAATGCCCAAGGTACATTTGTAGAGTGTATTTGAACAGATAAGAATATGCCTTTTCTCCCGCATCTCCTCGAATAAAAATACCTTGACTTGTCTAGATTTAATAATTCTACCACTAATTATCCTAATAGATTGATTGGTTCCGCTATCTCCTCCACGACTGGGTCTTCTAGATTTGGCGCCATTGGAGCTGGTGCAACTTGGTATCCCATTGAACCTAGATTGGTGGGGGTTTGGATCTACATGTGCGAGTGCGGTGGTTCACATTGCATCAATACTGGGTTGAGAGCTATCATCTTCTGTGGGAGAAGAATGGGAGGTCCAGCCCCATATTCTATGGAGGGTAAGAGTTTTGTTTGAAGTGAGGTGGTAGATTCCACTGTGCATATATTTCTTGTACGAGATTGTTATTCATACATGGAGCAAGAGGTTGCATTATATTGTTCACCCATATATGGTTCATATAGCTATTTATTGCTAACTGTAGTCCTTCAGATACAATTTGGGCTAGGAATTGGGAGTTCTGGATCAGGATTACACTTTCCTGGCCATTGATTGTTAGTTGCAAGGAGATTGCTCTCCTCATTAGTACTAGTTCTATCCAAGAAGTTGGTTGATGGTTTTGGGGCATGGGTGGTTGGGCATAGATCACTGGAATGTTTAGGATTTGGTGAGGGAATGCAGGAAGGCTAGCTATGTGATGGGGTTATCAGTTCCCGAGGATTTGTATTAGCCTATACCTCCTTTGATGAGTTAATAGAATTCTTGCCATGTTGGTAGAGTGTGGATGGGCGATTTAAGGATATGTGGGTAGTGGATGCATGGAGTTGGAGTAGAATAGCGTATTAGGTTTAATAGAAGATTTTGCACGTGCAAGATTTAACACGTGTTCTGAGGATGAGGTCATTTGTTTATTTGAGAGATTATACTTGGACAAGTGTATATTAGCATGCAAGTTGTTTAGGGGTATAAATAAGAATTATTATTTTGATTATAAGAAATAAGTTCAAGATTGTCAGACTCACTAATAATAAAGTAGTTATTGAGCGTTTGTGATGATAGATTAGTAGAAGCATTGCATACTTTGTCGTTGTTAACCCTACTTTTATCGTTTAATGCCTTCATGTTATTGGATAAGTATTTTGTTTCTAGTGGTAGGTTCATGCATGTTTCTTCGGTGGTTTTTGAGTTGCCCTCATTAGTGATTTTCCCTAAATCATTTTCTCCCTTTCTATGACTAAAAATCGATTTCTAATTGTGAGGCCATCATGCACTATAGAGTTATGAGAATCGTTGGTTATACTAGTGGTCACAAAATCATTACTAATCATAGGGGCCGCTTCTTTAGTAATGTACTTTAATTTTTGGGTGTTAATATACTTACTTGTGGTTGCATTAAAATTTTTAACGTTAATACCCGAGTCATGGAACATGCCATTTCAGTCTTTGGGCCCATGATGTTATTTTCTTCTTTCTTGTGAATGGGACTGTGTGCCAATCATCATCCTTGGAACTGATTAATACGGATTGATTACTAGTTTTGGGGCATACCTGCATGCCTGTGTGACCCAATATTCTGCATGCTTTGCACAGAAAGTAGTTAGTTTCCTATTGAATTTCTTGTTTGTGAGTTCCTATGTGAATAAATTGTTCAACTGGTTCGTGGAGAGGCATCTCCACACATAATCTAGTATATCTTCCTCGCAATGTAAATGAAATGATGCCATCCACTTTTGATAATCTTCCTAATGTGTTTCGAATCTTTTGTAAAATAATCCCGTCATAAAACTCAGTTGGTAGTTGAGAAAGTCGGATCCAAACAACTGTAAAGGTTTGTTTTGCCTCTGTTGCTGCAAAGTTTGGTTGCCACTTTTGGACTGAGATAAAGTTCGCATAGATGAACCATGGCCCTTTCGGTAGAGCCATATCCATGTTTTCTTCCTTTTGTAGTTTTACAATAAAGTAGTCATCACCTAGGTCAATGAGAAGGAAATTCTCATTGATTATTCATAGATCTTGGATTTTTTCTTAAGTTATTGGTGAAGTATTTACCTCCCTTGTAGTTTTACATTCAGTGAATATCTCCGTCGGTAATATATCTTGTCACGACCCAAATCGGATAGCCGTGACGGGCATCCGGTGCATTACTCAATCGAGTAACAACGTAACGTATCTTTCTTATCACACTATCATGGGTAATTGGGCCAGAAGGGCCGTCAAGAGATAACTAGAATAAAACATCAGGGAATACTAGACATATGACGACCCAACATGGTATATAAACTCAACATGTGACATACGGGCCTATATGACCGAAAGATCATTTGCACACTCAAAACATAGGCCGACAAGGCCATACAAGTATTCATATAGATTATATATGTCTACAAGCCTCTAAGAGTACATAAACATCATAAAAGCTGGGACAGGGCCCCGCCATACCAATCTAAACATGTCCAAAGCATACTGACCAAATAGGCAACTCTGAAGCAAGTTGAGTGCACCAACACTTTCCGCTGAGATGATAGCCTACTAGGAGAACTGTCAACCTGTCTATCAGGACCTGCGGGCATGAAATAAAATATCCCTATGCAAAAAGGGCTGTGAGTATAAATAAAGTACCGAGTATATAAGGCATGAAAAGCAGTATATAAAGGACATGAAAGAAACATGGAGTAAAGAACTCAATCTGTAAGTCTGAATAGCTTTGTGAATCATGAAACATTTATAATGTCATGCATATGTGTATAAATATCACATCATGCATAGGTAAATGCATACATAACGTCATCAAGCCTCTGAGGGCATCCCATCATATCATCTCGGCCTATGTGGGCGAAATCGTCAACATATACCAGCTGATAAGGTGGTGGTGCGTATATAATGTTGTAACATTTCCTCATACCCCATGTACATATAATATATACATATATAACGTCATCTGGTTATGGGTTAATGTACATATATAAATGAATACAATGCATAATGAAGTAAGTCAATAAGATCACTCGGAATGTTAGAAGATTATTATGCCTTTGGATAAACTTTATCAACCTATGTATTTTATGAGATCCATGAACAGACGATATAATAATAGGACATATGGCGAATCAAGAACATAGGCAACCCTAGTACTTCTAAGAATAGAGTCACTTGTGTAAGTTGCGTGCTTGCTCGTTTAGTTGTATCATATGGATCATGCCAAAAGAAAAGAAGGGATAGCCTTAACATACCTTATAGAAATCTGTCTAATAACAATGCTAAACTCAGCTTACTACACCTTAATCTACAACAACGATAGTGAAACTATTGTCAAGTTACGAATGACTCTCTCATTTATATAATGCAAGTAACATAATCTGTAGCAAAAAAAATGGTCAACATTTCCCCTGATTTTACTGCTCAATCAAGCCTACTATAGGCGATACAACAACACAATATAATCAGCAACTCGAAAATAACCTAACTACAATCCGGGACTTTTAATACAACAAAAACCCCAAATATACCATAAATTACCCAATCAACAAGTTATCAAGTAGTCTGAAACTGCAACAACGAGCGACCAACTCACTACCCTAGCACATGTGGCGTTTCTCCACGCCCCTTATCCTTCCAAATTCCATAAATCAACAGCATAAGAGGCCGACACGAGTGGACTACAAAATAATCCGCTAAAAGTGGAATAAATAGAACTCACAGCTTCAGATCACCGTCCCGTGAGTTCTATATATTAGAAAACAAATTTATCAACCTCACTTGATATTTAAAAGCTTAAATACAGAAAGTAGGCATTTTATTAATTGTGAAGTACATTCCAAAACTCAAACTTCATAGAAAATGAGAGGCGGTATAATGATACTTACGTCGTAGGGATCGTTCTAATATTATCGCTTTTTGATTTCGCATCCGGGATGTTAATCTTCTTTGAAACCCTTGTAGAGAGCTTAAGGATAGGTTTATGGGGGTTCTCTGTTCTCTTTCTATGAAAAATGAAGAGAAAAATTGCTTAAAACCTATATATATATATATATATATATATATATATATAAACTTTTGAAAAGTCAAAGAGGTGCTAGCTTGACACCCTAGCATTGACCCTTCTTCATATACTCATATCATTTTATCCGGACGTCGTATGAATGAACGGTTAAGAATGTTGGAAACTAAATTCCACTACCTTTAATTTGGTATATAATATGTCCCCAAAAGACCTCATATAACACGCGGACTTGATTGCTCAAAAAGCTTCATTATAAGGCAAATCCTTAGTCGGTGTTTCCGCAACTTAAATCCGATTTTCCCCAAACTTTATATTTGATATCCAAACATCATATATAGTCATATTATGACTTTACACTCATTTAAATCATGATCAACAAGTCTCATATTCATTATACGTCACATTGGGATGCTTAGGGTGTAACAAATTTCAAGTATATTGGAAAAAAATCGTAGCTACATTTGACCTAATTTCCAGCACATTTATGAATGTAACTTGTAATGACCTTTGCCAACTTTTGTTCCACAACTCTCTTGACTTCAAAACGTAATACACGACTATCATACGACTAAAATAACTCTAACATAACCTCATTATCATGTTAAGTACCCTATTCTTATCCCAAGAGTACATGTTATAATATTCTCAACTTGTCGACTTTCGACGAAACTTTTTTTCTTTAGTTTGTTTAGATTCTAAGTCTTTCAACCCCCTTGGTACTTGTTACACATGATCTTAAAGATTTGTAACCTCCAAGGTAGCATGATTAAGTTACCTTATGTACTTTCAAAAATGATCTCATTTTTGAGCTTACATCAATTGTCTTACAACGTACTCTTATGTATGAAAACATAGGGTGTAGCATCATTCCCCCTTTGGAACATTTGTCCTCGAATGTTGACTGATGTGCTTATAAGTCTCATAACCTATAGCTCTTGCGAATACTTTAATATTGTCCTTGCCATCTAGGCAATTATTCTATGAATAAATTCAAAGGCCAATGCATCCTGCCTTTAGGCCTCTTTCTCTCACTACGACTTGTGGTCAGAATTCTTTCAATATCATAACTGTTGCTACCTTTTATCATGTAGCCTGTACGATTGTGACCTTATAAGTGCACCTATGTGAATCTTCTCTCCTTTTTCCTCCAGCTGTTAGCCAATCTCTAGGCCTTGCTTTGTGAACATATACAGAACTATGACAAGTTGTCCCTCGGTGCATCTATAGGTGTACTGAAGTTCTTCTCTCGTTACTTAGTCGAACTTATGACCATTGTTATATCTTGTTTCATAGCCTCAGTTATCTATGTTTATAGCTTTAATACATCTAGGTAGGTTATACTATATCATAACACTTACTTTGATTTATTATTACCAAGGTCTGCTACCCAACTCCAGGCTTCTCTCTCGCTGCTTATCCTGTATGTATAAATCTAAGTCCTTTAGTTCTTCTTCATTACTGTTCATCTTAAGAATGACGATATAATCTCATCTCATACTTTGTAACTTTTATCCATCCATTATTGATTCACCTTAATGTTGATCCATAATCTACCATTGATAACTTGAAACCTCTTACGTAATACATTGTCACTAGGGCTCACGTTTCATCAGGTGACATTTGAAGTGATTTGCCTGATCCACCTAGGGACGACACTATAATTCAATAACCGCATTTCATAGCATCCCAACGTGATTTATTATATGGGTTCTAATCCCGTACAATTCATGAATTCCCTTTTCTCAAAATCATTACTCAATCAAAGGCCTAAATGTCATCCTCTTATCTATCACCATTACACCCTTATTCTACTACTAGGGCAGTATTTCATCTCTCCTAATTACTCATAGTCTTAGAATCCTCTGAGTTCATTCAGGCTATACTGAGCTTTCTATAACTTACGAAAACCATCAGCTCTCTTGTTTTGATGGGCTTAATTCCGAGACCTTACTTATTCTTGTCATCTTCTCACTCACCTTTTCTTATCCTTAATCCTATCTACCAAAAACATATCGCTCTACCATACTTTAGCTTGCGACCTACACATCTATTTATACTACTCGCAACCTTCCTTTAACTTGCTAGCACCAAAAATTTCCTTCTGTGCCTTCTTATTTGTCTTTAAATGTAAGTAATTACTTTTCCTGGTCACTCTACCACTTGTTGCATGAATACTTGGCTTATCTTGTTGCCCACAAATACTAGAATTTCCTGTAACTCATATGATCTAAAATATCACCTTTGATTTTTTTTTTCGTTCATTAGCCACGATAGGTGCCACTTTTTTATAGAGTCTATACAATATTGTAGTGAGACTGTTGTTACAAGATAATTTCTTCTTTATGTCATTATGCTAAGGTTGAAACCTTCTTCCTTATTTCTTCAGCTAGTCTTTCTTTGTAGTACTTAAGGGAGACCCTCTGACTTCTATAAAGCTACGAGCATATTACATCGTATACCCGAAGGAATTTTTGATGTTCTTACTCGCCTATAATTATCCTTACTTACTTACCTCCGCGCCTTTGTGCTCGTAGGGTTGCTTCTGAACTGAAATTTAAATTCTCTCCCTAGTGGCACTCTCTTTTATTTATGTATCACTTATACGGTACCTTTAACTACCCAACTCCTATTTGAATATTTCTCAAGGATCATGATATCATAACTGCAATATTGACTTCACTATGTTGGGGTTCAATATGTTTATCTTGCATGATCAGTTGATTTATTTGTATCTTCTTGTCTAGTCATAATTAGACTCTTCCTGAATCAAATACTAATTACTCGTTGGTCCACTCTCATATCTATATTTCGTGTAATCTCTCTTGAGTTATTTTATTTGTCTTAACTTATCTCTCGCATTGGCTCCTTATGTATCCGGTATTCATTCACACTTATTTATCAATAACATCCTGGGCGGGAACCCTTACTGCCTCTCCCCAGCATCGTGCTTGCATAATGTTCTGGAGTCGCGACATATCTGTAGGATCTGAATAAATGCAACCTCAACCCTTTTGCCTTTTTACCACATTCTTTCTTTACCATTCCATAGTTACCTGAACCACTTAACTCCGACTTAATACCACATCACACCATCTTCCCCCCTCTTTTCATCTTTTGCGTCTTTTCACATATTCGCTGACTCTTACTCGCCTTGCGGTAACCCTTCTATACCAAGGATAACGAAATTTCTTTCTCACGAGGGTGACACCTAGTGTAACTGGCACACTTAGTCCCTTAAGCTTAACTCCGCTCACAGTGCTCGCTTTAGGGAAACGTCTTCCTGAATGAACTTTAAAGGTCATTCTTTTGTTGTCCATTCTATTATTGCCGGAACCCTATCTCTGAAATTCTAACGATGCCGAGTATTAGAAAATCCTTCGGTCCCTAATTCATGTTCAGTTTATCTTGTTCATTAGCCCATGTTGATTTCTATTACTATGGGTTCTAACTTTTTCTTTTGGTAATTATGTTGGAGTCACCAACTTATTGCGCAAAATGAGGATATGACTACATAGATTATACCTTTTATTGATTCAAGACATGTAATCTCTTATCTTTTCCTTCACTTGACTATAGACTCTGTAATCATGTCATGTTTTGATTTACTGTTAACACCCATTTATCACATCTGACTCATAATGCTTCATTTACTCTCTTCTTATACTCCTACTAATATTTCTGTTTATCACTTTATTATGAAAAATGCGACAAAACATTCTTTCACTTTTAACTCCCATTTCTTCATCTCACTGGCTCTTGGGGATGCCTAACATTCTCTCTCTCTTTTTTTTTTACTAGGGCGGGAGTCATACTAAGGTAAATATTTATCCCTTCTGGGATTCCACTACCTATCTTCTAAAATTTCTGAATATTCTAGTATTCATATCTAACTGTACTATTCTAGAGTTCACCATCTGGGTGTCTCACAAGGAGATCTATTACCACATTTGCACTATCCTTCAGAAATGTTAGCTAATGATAACAATCCATCCACCATTTTGGGTTACTCTAACCCCAGCTTAATCTTGATATCCCATCCTTCTCTTAAACTATATCTTATAGCTCCCATAGGGCATAACTGAGATAGGTGTGTCCAATTGTATATATCTCTGTTACTGTTGAAGGTAACTCAGAATACTTATATTTCTCTGTATGAATTGTAAATACTGATAATCTTTACTAACTAGGTACTTCCTACCCTTCTTCACCTTGCTTCTTTTACTGGTTGAAACTTATATCTACCTTCTAATTATCTTATTACTTTTTACCATATGGGTGGATATATATTCATGCCTTAGGGCTCCTTATCAAGAAGCTTACACGTCTTAGTATACACATGATATGCTAAATACCTCACATTTACTCATAAGCATGATGCAAAATCGAGTTCCTCTGACTCAACTCTTCCACAACCACATTCAATCTCTTACCAACTATCTTCCCGGATGTAGGTATTGTTCTATTACGAATAAAATAAAATTTAGGAGTTTTGAATTCTTACAACTTAGCTCTACCACACGATTTAGAGTAAGATGAAAGAGTAACAGTCATAAATGCCTTGTAGCCTCTTGCTTATAAGTGTGGTGCACAACACACCTATAAAAAAGACTCTACTAGGCACAAATTATAGACTCACTAGGACAGAACTGCTCTGATACCACTTTTGTCACGACCCAAATCGGAGAGCCGCGACGAGCACCCGATGCCTTACTCAAACGAGTACCAACGTAACGTATCTTTCTTATCACACCATCATAGGTAATTGGTCCAGAAGGGCCGTCAAGAGATAACTAGAATAAAACATAAGGGAATACTAGACATATGATGACCCAACATGGTATACAAACTCATACATGTGACATACGGGCCTATATGACCGAAAGATTATTTGCACACTCAAAACATAAGCCGACAAGGCCTTACAAGTATCCATATAGGTGATATATGTCTAAAAGCCTCTAAGAGTGTATAAACATCATAAAGGCTGGGACAGGGCCCCGCCGTACCAATCTAAACATGTCCAGAGCATACTGACCAAATAGGCAACTCCCGAGCAAGTGGAGTGCACCAACACCTTCCGCTGAGCTGATAGCCTACTAGGAGGACTGCCAACCTGTTTATCGGGACCTGCGGGCATGAAACGCAGCGTCCCCAGGCAAAAGGGACATCAGTATAAATAAAATATAAAGTATATAAAAGACATGAAAGAAACACGGAGTAAAGAACTCAACCTGTAAGTCTAAATAACTCTGTGAATCATGAAACATTTATAATGTCATCCATATGCGTAGGTATATGCGTGCATACCATCATCAAGCCTCTGAGAGCATCACATCATATCATCTCAGCCTCTGTAGGAGAAATTGTCAACGTATATAAACTGATCAGGTGGTGGTGTGTATATAACGTCATAACCTTTCCACATACCTGTAAGGCCCCGTGAAATTTTACCTAGAACCCGGGGTTTCGTGGTGCCGAGGTAGACTTATGTGTTAACGCGGTATCGACCTTTTGGGTTGAACATTGCGTTGGGGAGTTGAAGAAAATTTTTGGCAGTGCATGGCATTTTCTGCGGTCCATTCTGCTATTGCAAAACTGATCTGCAGATCGCAGATTTTTCGCGGAATGAAGCAGAAATTTGAGCCAATTTTGAGGACCATTATACGACCACAGAACTATTTTGCGGGCCGCAGATCCCATCACAGAACCGTTTTGCAGGCCGCATATCCCATCACAGAGTCGTTTTGCGAAATTTTGGAAGGAGGTTCTACGGTCCACTATGTGACCACAAACCTGTCGCAGAGTGAAGCAGGAATGCCCAATTATTAAAGGCTAATATGCAGTCGCATATGCGACCGCAGATCTACATCGGGGCTTCATTTTTTCAATTTTATAACTCGGCCCTCATTTCGTTTATCTAGCCTAAGAGTTCATTTTTAGGGGTTTATCTAACATTTTAGAGAGATGATAGAGCTATTTTAGAGAGAGAGAAAAAAGGAGGACTAAGGATTTCACTACTCTACTTTGATCAAACCTTGGAATTCCATCAAAAGGAACTTGCTGGGGCTTCAAAAGGGTAAGAATTTCTTTCCCCAATTCTTAAATTTCGGGTTTGGGTTAACTATGGGTGATGAGGGTAGATTTATCACATGCATGAGCTAACAGAAAATGTGGGGAAGTTGTTGGACCATATTGGGTGGTGGTGTTCTTGAATTAGTTGAGGGAAGGTTGGGTAATCAGTGTAGTAGCTCTTGCCATACGAATTCCTCTAATCATGCTTGCATTTCTCCCCTCTTTTATAGATTAACATAGTTAGAAGTGTCGGGACATTATTGTTACACTAAGAAAAGATCTTTCGAGGTATGAAGGCTAAACTCTTCTTCTAGTATCGGAATTCCCGAATCCTTGTAAAACTCCATCATGTGTAGTCGAACTTGAAACACTGTTGAGGTGTAATGTTCAAGCTAGTAAATTGAATCTCAAATTGCATAACGTGTCTGAACCCTCATGTGTTAAAGATCTCTATTATGACTTAATTATGTTATACCCCTTTTGAGAAGAAAACCTTGTATGAAATCAATATGATCAAACACTTATTTCTTATATGATGAAATCTTATGAACTCATATTTTTGTTAAGCCCAAAGGTGCCAAATAAATTGATTTGAAAGGAAATCTTTTGTACAAACTGTTATCATTTTGAGAATCCAAGTTGTGATTACACCTCCACCCGCATACATTGGGGTGAGGCGGTATGGTCGCTTTGTGTAGAGTTGTGGTATTGTGGTTACATCTCCACCCGCATACATTGGGGTGAGGCGGCAAGGCCGCCTTGTGTAGAGTTGTGGTATTGTGGTTACACCTCCGCCCGCATACATTGGGGTGAGGCGGCATGACTACTTTGTGTAGAGTTGTGGTATTGTGGTTATACCACCACCTGCATACATTGGGGTGAGGCGGCATGACCGTTTTGTGTAAAGGTGGTTGCAGAGGATCCCCGACTTGAAATTTATAAATGTTATTGGAAGTTCTTAATAAATCCGTTTTGACTTTAACGACTATCTAAGCCCTATTATTGTTACCATGATTCATCATATTCATGTTGTATTTCCAAGTCCTTGAATAAACGTTTTGGTTTTCATACTAATACTATTTGACATGTACTAATATCCCTTTTGCCGGGGGTATTGCATCTTTAATGGATGCAGGTGGTTCCACAACGGGAGGTATTGACTAGTGATAGCGGTACACTCTCTTTCCCAGCTAACCTGGTGAGCCACACTTCATTTCGGGGTCGTGCATCTTTTGTTTCGTGTGTATTATGTTTTGAGGTATATTCGTAACCTTGTTGTCGACACTATCATTGTAATCTTTTGTATCTATTAGAGGCTCCGTAGACATAGTGTGGGTTGTGTATTGGTATTAGGAAAGTCAAGCTAGTAATGCCGTATGTGTATTACATGTTCCACTTCGAATTATAAAAGTGTTTGTATTTTGCGACTTAAAAATATAGTAACTAATGGTAATGGAGTTGGGGTTGTTTATAAAATCCTCCCAGTGTTTAATTAATAGAATATATCTCCTCTTTATTCACGGGTGAGTTTGGGTAGAAAGAAATCTAACAGGCTTGGTCGGCCGGGTTATCTCGGTTAAGTGCCGGTCACGCTCCCCGAGGTCGGGGCGTGACAATACCTCATGTACATATAATATACGTGTATATAACGCCATCTGGTCATGGGTCAATGTACATGTATAAATGAATGCAATGCATAATGAAGTAAGGTAATAAGATCACTCAGAATATTAGAAAATCATTATGCCTTCGGATAAACTTTATCAACTTACATGTATTTTCCGAGATCTATGAACATACGATATAATAATAGGACACATGGGGAATCAAGAACATAGGCAACCCTAGTACTTCTAAGAATAGAGTCACTTGTGAAAGTTGCGTGTTTGCTCGTTTCGTTGTATCATATGGATCATGCCAAAAGGAAAGAAGGGATAGTCTTAACATACCTTATAGAAATCTGTCCAATAACAATGCTAAACTCAGCTCGTTGCACCTTAATCTACAACAACGACAGTGAAACTATTGTCAAGTTACGAATAACTCTCTCATTTATATAACAAAAGTAACTTAATCTGTAACAAAAAAAATGGGCAGCATTTTCCCTAATTTTATTGCTCCCTCAAGCCTACTATAGGTGAGACAACAACACAATACCATCAGCAACTCGAAAATAACCTAACTATAATCCGGGACCTTTAATACAACAAAAACCTCAAATATACCATAACACACCCAATCAACACGTTATCAAGTAGTCTAAGACTGCAATGACGAGCGACCAACCCACTACCCTACCACATGTGGCGTTTCTCTACGCCCTTTATCCTTCCAAACTCCATAAATCAGCAGCATAAGAGGCCAACATGAGTGGACTACAAAACAATCCGCTAAAAGTGGAATAAATAGAACTCACGGCTTCCGATCACCGTCCCGTGAGTTCTAAATATTAAAAAATAAATTTATCAACCTCCCTTGATATTTAAAAGCTTAAATATAGAAATTAGGCATTTTTTTAACTATGAAGTATATTCCAAAACTCAAACTACAAAGAAAAAGAGAGGCGGTATAATGATACTTACGTCGTAGTGATCGTTCTAATATTATCGCTTTTTGATTTCGTATTTGGGATGTTAATCTTCTTTGAAACCCTTGTAGAGAGTTTAAAGATAGGTTTATGGGGGTTCTCTGTTCTTTTTCTATTAAAAATGAAGAGAAAGATGACTTAAAACCTATATATATATCAACTTTTGAAAAGTCAAAGAGGTGCTAGCTTGGCACCCTAGTATTGCCCTTCTTCAAATGCTTATATCTTTTTATCCGGACGTCGTATGAATGAACGATTGAGAGTGTTGGAAACTACATTCCAAGACCTTCAATTTGGTATATAATATGTCCGAAAAGACCTCATATAGCATGCAAAATTTATTGCTCAAAAAGCTTCGTTACATGGCAAATCCTTAGTCGGTTTTTCCGCAACTTAAATCCTATTGTTCTCAAACTTTATATTTGATATCCAAACAACATATATAGTCATATTATGACTTTACACTCATTTAAATCATAATTAAAAAATCTCATATTCATTATACGTCACCTTGGGACGTCCAGGGTGTAACAAATTCCAAGTATATTGGGAGAAAATCGTAGCTATATTTGATCTAATTTTCAGCACATTTATGAATATAACTTGTGATAACCTTTGCCAACTTTTGTTCCACAACTCTTTTGACTTCAAAACGTAATACACGACTATCATACGACTAAAATAACTCATAACATAACCTCATTATCATGTTAAATACCCTAATTTTATCCCAAGAGTACGTGTTATAATATTCCCAACTTGTCAACTTTCGACGAAACTTATTTTCTTCAGTTTGTTTAGCTTCTAAGTCTTTCAACCCTCTTGGTACTTGTTATACATAATCTTAAAGATTTGTAATCTCCAAGATAACATGATTAACTTACCTTATGTACGTTAAAAATGATCTTATTTCTGAGCTTACATCAATTGTCTTACGACGTACTCTTACGTACGAAAATATGGGTGTAACGTATCTGGTGCCTATCTTCTATATTTAATGGGGACATTAATGAGGTGTTTAAGGGTATTGTTTACTAGTGGGGTTGATGCTTCGGTTATCTCAATGTCCATTGGGAGTGGAAGCAAATATGTTATGGATATATTGTTTCCTCTTCATTCACTAGTAGCTTTTCCTTGAAAGAAGAAATTGATGCAATTATTGCCTCGTTTGGATTAGTGGAAGAGGTATCTTCCTGGTTGGATTAATTTGTTGAATATCCGGTGGTTTTGGGAGGATCAACATCAATTCTTGGTCAGTTGGTGACATTAATGGAGGTGGAAAAGAGTAGGGACCAAACGGTTTTACAGTTCTAGGGAGAAGGTAGACTTTTCCTTAAGTATTTTTTTTTTAAACCCCTCCCAAATTAGAAGAATTTATAGTGTTTCCACACTTCCCCTGCACTATGACTCGAACCCAGAACTTAACGGTCGTAGGTGGAGGTGCTTTTACCAACTGAGCAAACCTTATTTGTTCTCGAGTATCCTTTATTCTTATCTATTCGCCGAACTCAACCCAATTCCTACTTTGTTGCTGAAACTCTAGTTGAAAACTAAATTACAAAAAAAAACTCTCAATCTCATTCACCCCTATCTTTCCATTGCACTTTTTTCCCAACATTGTTCCATTATATATGTTGCATTTTCTTTAACTAACATAACAAAGAAAATATATATCGTCAACAAACAAAATAAATCTTTAAAAATTATCTAAAAAATAACAAAAATAATCTGTTATATTTTGCGTTAGGTTCAAATTGATGTTTTAAATATATTTTTGAGAATTTTTTATCATTTAAGTTTCTAAAAAATAAACACTTTTGATCTCCGTTAAATATTTAATAAACTTTAGTTGTTAAATTTAACAAGAATTATGAAAAAAAGATTGAACCTGAACTAATATTTAGAGGTGTTATTTTTTCAGTTTCGGCTATTTTGATCTAGTAATGTAGTTTGGTGCAACTTTTTAGGTGTAACTTTTGATATTTTTTAAATCTATTTCTAGTGTATGTTGTAGTTTTTGAGATTTGACTGAATTTTTTTGCTTTTTATGGTTAAATCTTAATTCTCACTATTTTTGTTAAATTTAATTAAATATTTGACGGAGATCAAAAGTGCAGACTTATAACAAACTTGAAGGACCAAACAGTTTATGAATATATTTAAGGAATTATTTTGAACCTACCCTAAACACAAGAGATCATTTTTGTCATTTTCTCAAATATGATATACTTTGCAAAAAGTATTAAGCCATCTTAAATCTCAGATTCTGTACACTCTGTTTGACTTTGATAAGGACATCACTTGATTACTTTGCTATCGTGATTTGTGGTAAGCAAATTATGAAATCTTTGATTAAGAATTTTGGCGGCTGTGATCTTCCCATTAAAACCAAACAATCTTTCAATCGGGTGAACTCTAACGTAGCTGAAACTACCACCACAGACGAAGGTCCCAGAAGAATCCAAAACATAGAAAAAGTCGAAACCTATTATTCTTGTCTTGATTCAAGAATCCAACCAAAACCAAAGATGTAAGTTGTAACCCACCAAAATTCTCAAAGGCCAATCACACCGCAGGCTTCAAATTTCTAAAACCGCCAAATTGCAATAAAATCTTAGGGAACTTGCGGTGAATAGCAGGATAAGCCCCATATGCTGTGACTATCAAAATCAAAGCTTAAAGAAGAGAGATTTTAGGATCAGAAACTTTAGACAAAGAGGTTTCTGAACTGGGTTTCTCTCAAAGATGGCTGAAAGTTGTCTTATGGCTTCTCATGGCTATCCTCCTTGGCTTTTATTCCCTCCAGAACAGGGCATAAGCAGGTTTTCCAAGGTAAAGCTTTCAACTTTGTATGATTTATAGGTGTTTGATTTTCTTCTTGGTGTTAGTTGGTGCAATGATTTGTATATTATTTGTATTTGCATAATATTGGCATGAGATGATTTAAATGGAGTAACGTGGTCAGTGAGAATTCATATTGTCGACCCCTACTTGTTTCAGGCTGAGGCTTAGTAGTTGTTATTGTTATATGTGTTGGTGAAAACAATTGTTTTATCAGTTTTCACTCTGGCTGGTCGTATTTATAAGCAAAGTAGTGTTGGTATGATTCAGGCTCGAATGATTATAGAGGATTCGTATTGTTGACCCTAACTTTGTTTGAGATTAAGGCGAAGTTGATTGATTGATAGTATGTGCTCTCTTATTGTGGCTGACTTTTGTGTTCTTATGTCTTTTTGTTGCTGCCCAAACCTCTGGGCTTAGGGTTATGTTGTTTGATACAGGATAATACTATGGTTATCTTTAACAAGTAAGATCTGATGATGTAGTTCGATCTAGATCATCCTTCTTTTATGAAAGTTACGTTATTAAATGATGTTAATGAGTCCAGTCACGGTTCCAGTTTCGGGGTCAAATTGCGGATAGAATCTAAAGGTAGCGGGTGGACCTCTTAATATATGTTCAAATTTTTAACAATTATTGTTATACTATACATGTGCGGGTGCACACAGAGGGCATTGTTGTGACCTTAACTGACCGTGAACGTGAGAAGGCTTCAACCAAGAAGCCTAAGAAGAGAGGCTCGAGTAAAGTGAGGGATGAAGCTGCTGTCCATGGGGAGGATATTGTCGAAGGGACCGAGGTTGATACTAGCCACGGGAAGAGAAGGAAGCGGCCACCCCCAACACGCTTAACAAGAAGTTAGCTTGTTGGAGGCAGGTCTCTTCACTCTCAACCAAAGGCTAGAGAAGGTGGAATACACACACGCACACGCACCTCCCTCCCTCCTCCTCCCCCCTCTCTCTCTCTCTCTCTCTCTCTCTCTCTCTCTCTCTCTCTCTCTCTCTCGAGTCCCATGCCTTGGAAGGGATTGATAACCTCAAAGACGACGTGAGTGGGTTGCTTGATGCGGAAGAGGGCAGCAAAGAGCATCATGTGTGTCCTTGAGAGCAAGGTGATGATATACACACACATCATTGTGCTTCTACTTTTGGATTCCAGAATATGCTAAGATGGTTGACATGAAAAGATGAGTAATGCTATTTCATTTCTTCCTTGCTTCCTTCAAGCCTGGAGTGCATTCAAATATTGTTGTTGAAGCACTTATTATCCAGCTCTAAAGGAAGATATCCTGTGGTTATCATCTTGTTCTTGAATCCTAGGACTGGGAGCATATTGCAATTAGAGTTTTAATCGTTTATGGATCTGGTGTAATGTTGGAGTTCAAAGTGACTTGCACCTGAAGTCGCTTAAGTATTTCTAAACTTCTTTAATTTTATGCTTCCTTGTGTACTCAAGCCCTTCTGCTGATAAATATTCGTCTCTATTATTAAAGAATGATGAGTGACTTGTAAAGAGTGGTCTACACTGATCAATTGACTCCCGAACTACTTAAATGGTATCCTTTCTTTCTTATTGCAGGAAAGTCTCCCTTTTCTTCCCAGTCCTGGAGCAAACCAAGATATGGTGAAGTTAAGTTGTGGTAGCCTAAAGGTGAATCAAAGACTGGACTTATTGAAACCAATTAGTATGTTATTGGCGGGCAATCACTTTGTCAGAATCCAATCAACTATTAGGCGGCCAGTACTTGTAGATGTGCAAGGTTCATAGCTCACACTTCCTCTTAAATTTTGAGTTTTAATTTCGTGATGATCTTAGATTGAATCCATTATTGTTCATGAAACTACTCAAATCTTTTAAATACTGCATATGCTGATGACCCCTATCCTTTCCCGCAGACACTCACTTGAACTCAGTGCTCTTCAGCTTTGGTATTGCTGAACAATGCACAAGGCAGGAGAAGATTTGGAAGTACCTAATGGCTGGATCAAATGATGTAGAAAGCGGTGGAATAGATACGTCTATGCTCTTTGATCTTGTGGGGCCACTGGCACATGCGGTGGACATGCATCGACAACAATTTGCTTCTTATCTTGAACAACAGCCTCATGATGCTATGTCTCAGCCATCTCTTGTTTATCCAAGTTGTTCACTCCACCTCTGGGAGCCTCCTTTAAATGCGGTAAGCGACCTAGGACTCGGGAAAACACTTCATTCTAATAGCCCTCTATTAGTTAATGGTGCTAGTGCCAGGGTTGAGATGAAGGACATACTTGCTATTATCTCTGAGTTCTACTTGTCAAAGGACTCATTGAAATGCACAAAGCAAGCGTTGTCAAAGGACTCAATGAAATGCACAAAGCAAGCGATGTTGGTTCCATACTTTGACAGGTAGCAATAGTTTTCCTTTTGCTTAACTTCTCATCTAAAGTTTTTATTAAGTTGGGTGGATTTGACAAGTCTTTTCCCATTCATGTGTTCATCTTATTGAAATAGAACTTGTTAGGCCTTTCTCTTCTCTCTTCTGTATTACTATTCTTGATTGTGAACAGTGTAGCCCATAAATGCATTCTTTCCTCTCCTGCATGCCCTAGGTCTGCCGTTGTACGAAGTGTGTCAGTAAAATATAAGAGAAATAATAACAACGATCACACATACTTTAAATGAGAAATAGTTCGAAAGTTAAAAGGAAAGCCTCTACCATTATGAACAGATATATACTTGGCATAGTTACTATCGTCCCAAGTCATAATTACAATGATGCTATCAAGATGATAATAGCCAAAGGAGTATGGGAAAGGATCATGCATATGCACTGATTAACCAAAGGAGTGTACAAACTAGTTTGGAAGTGTAGAGATGTCCTAATTCAGTTAGAACCCCTAAAACCGAGGTGATTATATTAGGCAAAGATAAGAATCTCAGCATGTAACCATTTGATCCTATGGGAAAGGATTGCATGCCCAAAATAATCCTTTTACCCTGAGGTGTTATGCTGAGGGTTCAAGACTTGCATCTCCTTGCAGATGCTTCTTGTGTGTCGAGATGGGCAATGTAGGAGGTGTTTTACTAGTTGTTGCGATCTGTATGTAATGAAACTAGTTTAAGCTTGCTTCATGATAGGCGCAATGAGCCAGCTTTATACTTGTCAAGGAGTTATCAGAGTCTAGTGGTTTGAACTATAGTTTAGAGAGGTGAAATCATGATATGTTATGCTTCAGAAGTTGGTTAGACAAAAGGTCAAAGGATGACCAATTTTGTGAGATTGGGGATGTACCAAATGGGTGCTATTAGCAACTGGCTTTCTGCCCCTTTGACCTAGGCTTAAAGGGGCTCCAGAGGTGCTTTTTCAGTCATTTGCTCTAGAATTGTATTTCTGTATGCGAGAAATAGCTGAGTCACTGACTAGTGAGGTTAGCTATTCACCAAACTAAAAGTTTTGTTTAGAACCATCTTCTTCTTCTTCATCATCATCATCAAGTGAGCACTGTGCTATCACAGTATTGGCACTTGATACTGAAAATGTTGCATCTTTGTTTGATAGATTGACTGTAGCCCCTCAAGGTTTAAGTTAAATTGTCTGCTGTGCAGATGCAGGATGTCGAAGGCTAAAGGTGAAAGTTCTGCTCAGAAGCTTGACGTGAATGCAGCATCTATAAGCAGGTATCTTATGCATCTCACGCTAAATTTCGCATGTACTTTGTTTTCTTAGCTATGTTTTTTATCTAATGGTGACTTTGATATGGAAATCTAATTCATAGATACATTTAATCTATGATTTAAAGTTTCACTTTTTTGATCATTCTCGATGATTGTTTGACTGGTAACTCTAAGCTGACCTCAAAACTTAAAGAACAAATGTTAGCAGAATATGTTAAATAAGAAAAGAAAAATAGCTAAATAAGGTAATTGGACTAAGAAAAAAGAGTTTATTATTATGGAGATAAATATGGAAGCAATTGTTCAGATGGATGTATGATCTTTTGGCCGTGGACAGTTAGCTGTATCTTTGAAAGGTCTAATAAAACCACCTCACAACGACTTCCATAATTCTGCTGGAAGTATTTATAATCACTGCACATATGAAGAGGGAAATGGATTCAAGGATTTAGGAAGCCTCATCTCAATTTTCTACTTTTTTTAAAATGAATTTGAGCCATGTGAGGTGTTTACTGTACTTGGCGTATTCATAGGAGGAAAGAATTTCAGCAGCAATCAGTTGCATGAGCATTGCATTTGTGTTATTCTATTTTATGACACCACAAGGAAAATCATCATCCTCTCTCACATATTTATACTTTCTTACAGTCCTCGAAAAACTAAGTACCAGACATCAACCCAGAAAAGGAGCAACAAGAAAGCAGTTAAAGAGCAAGATATTTACAGAAACAATTATCTCCATGCATGCGAAAGCCTTTTGTCCATAATGGTTGACAAGAAACGGCATGAGAAAACTGCAATACTTTCGTTGAAGAAATCGGGTCCTCAACTACCATACTTTCTGACCAAGTTCTCTGCTAGCATTGCTGGAACCGGCATAGCTGTCCTTTTCTCTGTTGCCTGCAAACTAGCTTGTGGAAGAATTGCCTTCTCTACACCTAAACTGTTGAACACTGGTTTAGGCCTTGGACTTGTATGGCTCTCTTGGGCTGTCAATAATTTGAGGGACACCGTTGTTGTAATCAACAGAAGTCCAGGCAAGTTGGATATGGTAGAAGAGGACATGATGAATAATCTGGACAAAAATGTGAAGGAAATCTACTTCAGAGCTGCAACTTTGTTAGCAGTGGTAGTGCTGAGGCTTGCTTGATTTCAAGAACACAAGATTTTGCGACTGTAAAAATATGGGTAACTCGGGGATGATATCAATAGTAGCTGGTTTTGGGACGTCCGACTGTAATGTAGTATCTGAGCAGAAGGAAATGGATTTTAAGTAGCACTGGATATACGTAGTGAGTAACAGAGCTCAAGCTTTTTCTGCTCATCAGATTTGTGTTGTAGCAAATTGTCTTGTAAAATGATTTGAATAAAGCTAGCACAAGAGTTTTGAGCTATTGAGACCATAAGAAAGAATTTTGACATTATACTCAGGAGCGTAGTTTTAATACATTCAGACGAAGTTGCATAACTTATTTTGAGGCCACAAAAGGCTGTGCTTATATATTCTTGACAATACCATGATTGCCTTCTCAATCCAACTAATTAATTGGATGCCAAGATGATCAAGGGATCTTCCAATGAAGGATTCAATGACACTGTATACAATTCCCGTTTTCTGAGATAAAAAACATCAAAACACTGATCAATATAGGGCTTCCAAGAAGTTTTTGGATAATCTAAGTCGGAGGTTCATCTCACTTCTGCACTACTGTCGCGTAAATTTCTGGTAACACGCAAGATTGAAAATCCTTCGGGATTTCAGACCAGTTGCTTAAACCAAGTAAAACGTATCACTACACTACTCATGTCTAAATCACACGTGGCATTCATGTTTTACCCTTCATCTGCACAACATTTTGCCATCAGCAGCAGCAGCTAGGAGATCATGAGAGAGTCTTGCCTGTACTTGAACATATCGGCATAGATGCCAAGGTAAGTTTAAGTCTCATCTGTTTTGGTAGAAAACAGGCCATGTACGGAAAAACTGAGAGAACGCAAGCAAACAGCTCGTAATGATATTGCGAATTATTGCATAGTACAATTGTATCACGCAACAATTAGCATGCAGTTCTTCGTCAATGCAAAAAACCATAGTTCATTACACCAATATGTTTATTATTTAGAGCAATTACTGCTTATGAACTGTAAGATGCTACAAAGTGGACTCCTTCCTCCAATATATTCAATTTCACAGACACGGATTCTCTCAACATTGCAACAGAAAAAAATATTTGCGTCAAATGATGACTACATTAGCAATCGTCACGTGTCTTGTATTTCCGCAAGCAGCAATATAATTTTCCTTCGTCAACCCCTCTTGAGACAAAACCAGACTGACACATAAGTTTGCATTTTCCCCGAACCTCAGCTCAGTACCTTGGAAACAACCCCAGCACCAACCGTTCTGCCACCCTCCCTCAGGGCAAATCTTTGTCCTGAAAAGTTACAGGTAGATGGAATAGAAACAATCAGATGCCTACTATTCAAATATGTTCTTTTTACAAGGAGAAGTCGTAATTAAATGCAGAAAGGAGACTCGAAGAAATACTTATTTTACCAATGAATACAATCAGATCTCAAAGAAAACTAAGATATCCTTAAACACATAAACATGCATAATATGAGTCTGGCATTCATACAATTTCACATGACCCTATGATGGGATTGAAGCACGTGGAAACTTCTAAACAAAAACGACAATGCAGCCAAAGGGCAGCCTTGCAAACTGGGTATGCTCTAACTCAGCATTTGATACACGTGGGGCAGGAGAACAATTTTACTCAAAATCAAAACGAACGCAAGTCCGATGCCATCTAACCATATAATCAATGACACTGAATGTATCATTTTAATTTTCTAGACTCAAAGACCACAGAAACATCTGGCTCCAGTTTCTTGAACAATCTCTTTGACCAACCAAGGGAAAAGAAGAAAAAAGATTCAATGCTAAGTTGCAATATAAACCAAAATCTTGCACCTTATAGGCACAATTAAATTAAAAAAGCTATGTAATAAATGGATTTCGATGTACATCACGGTTAACAGGAAGGAAACTTAACAAGCAGCAAGACAAGGTGCCAGTTCATGTGAGATTGACTACCACATTAGCAAGAAGAAACAGGATTGAAGGCAATGTACGTGCGACCCAAGTAAGGTGATGATCTCCTTTTTATCATAAAAATACATAAGTCAATATAAGGCGCCCAAAAGGATCTTCAGATCTCATTAAAATAGAGGTACACCTTGTCATTGATAATGGCCATTTCAAAATATTATAAACTATGCAACTCCAAGGGGAGAAAAATAAGAATAACTACAGCAATTGGGAGGAACCTTTACTCAACAGAGAAGCAAAATCGCGAAGGAGCTACAGAATATACTGACCTGCGTCAAGAGGAACTGGAGATATCAGCTCAAAAGTAGCAGTAACGTTATCTCCCGGCATAACCATCTTGACGTTTTCAGGCAACTCCACTTTACCAGTAATATCAGCAGTCCTCAGGTAGAACTGAGGCCTATAGTTTGAGAAAAAGGCAGTGTGGCGACCACCTTCATCCTTTGTTAGTACGTATATCTCTGCCTCAAATTTCTTGTACGTTTTCACACTACCAGGCTTTGCAATCACCTATAAACAATATGCAGTATAAGATGCTTGAAATACATAGGTACGTAGTTACATTATTTAGTTAATATAGCAGACTTCTGACTTCATGAAACATCACATTATCAGACTTGAACAAGTACCCCAAGGTGAATAGAAACAGTGTAACAAAAACTGTACAGTTCGATCAGGATAACAAGCTAGTTTAATAACTGTAACAAAGAGAAACATGCAAGCAGCCAATGGAAAATGTAGAACAGGAACAAAAACAGGAAGAACCTTATCAACGTTTTACAGGTAAACTCTCTTACAACAACCTGACATAAACGCAGTCAAATAACACGGAAAATGGTAAATTCTGACTGACCATTCCTCGTGTGATATCTTCTCGTTTCAAGCCACGAAGAAGAAGCCCGACATTATCGCCAGCCTAAGTAAGAAAATAAAACAGTATAAAAGTACAAAATAAGTGATGTATGAAAACAGCTCTTAAAAAGTCATATGGAATGACTCAGATACTTACTTGTCCATGATCCAAGATCTTCTTGAACATTTCAACACCAGTCACTGTAGATTTTAAATTGCCCTATGAAACAAAACTGATTATACGAACATGCTACAAAAAGCACAATCATAATTCTAATACCAAGAGGTTGTGAGTTCGAGTCACCCCAAGAGCAAGGTGGGGAGTTCTTGGAGGGAAGGAGCCGAGGGTCTATCGGAAACAGCCTCTCTACCCCAAGGTAGGGGTAAGGTCTGCGTACACACTACCCTGCCCAGACCCCACTAGTGGGATTATACTGGGTTGTTGTTGTTGTTGTTGTTATAATTCTAATACCAAAGCACAATAATATAATTTAACTCATACCGGCAATAATCAACCAAAGAACAAAACACAATTGTCAAAGCTTCACAGCAAGTTAAGATTAAACCAAGCATCTTCAGCAGTATAATAGTAGTTACCACGACCTAATCTTGTTATTATTGGGGGTCCAAAAATCTAACTATGCACTAATAGAGTGTATCTTATGTAATTAATTTCGTGTTAAATGAAATTAACGTGGCTAATGATCAGGCACCGCGTCAGTCGTCCTCAGGATTCCATGCAAACAGATAGAAAAGGCAGAACAAACTCTAGATCATTAGCAATAGAATCTGAGTCGCATTATGAACCAATATATGCTCCGCCTAAATAAAATAGGTAATAGAATAAGAACACAGCTAACCTGCATCAGCCCTAAGATCTCCACATCATCTCCAACTTTTATTTGTCCCTGTTCAACACGGCCAGTAGCAACAGTTCCACGTCCCTTCAAAACATTAACAACAAATGATTAGTACAGTAGAGACAAGGTTCAAGCATTAATTTGTTTTTCCCCCTTTCTTGGAAATGGAAAGATGGACTGCAAACGCTAGCAGAATTTTTCGGAGCGAGAGGATTGTTCTAAAATAAGCAGCATGGAGGATGCCATCACAGTATAAAGGACACACTGAAGAAATAACGATTTACACGAGTATATGCTATTTTCGGCACTGAAGAGAGTACAGCATTTTCCTCCAAGAAGGACAAATCTTACCAGCATTTTTAGTTATCTACAAAAACATAAGAGTGCTATTCACTGGTTTTAAAGGTTGTAAAGGCATATGCATAGAGCATAGAGGCAACCCATTGACAATTAGAGATAACTTTAAAATGAAGTATAATTCAGAGACCACAAAGAAACTCGAAAAGAGCAATATAGTTTTTTTTATTAGTACAGAGGGGCAATATAGTTTTGAGCTAAGTTGCTCGGACTCTTCACTTTCAGTGCTGCACCCGTGTCGACACGACGTGGGTGTGGGATCCGTGTCGGATCTGGTCAACAGATTTTGGGTACTTTGACCAAAATCAACGGAGAAATTTGGGACAGATGCAATGATTTTTGAAAATAAATCAAAAGCTAGGGTGATATGGAAGAAAATGGAATACCTTATATATATAAATTTCTATGTCAGTCCTTCTCCTAAAATTCTACTCTTGTTCAATATTTTCTCCTTCTCAGAATACCTTGTAAGTTTTTCACATAATGTCTCATAATTTAGACATATTTTTATAACTCTATTTTTTAAATAATTGAATTATTTTTAGCCGAATCCCCGCACCCGTATCCGTACCTGGATCCATACCCCCGAATCTTTAAATTTAGATCATGAAGGATCTGACCTCTAGATCCGCACCCGTATCGGACACCCGCACCCGAGTCCGAGCAACTTAGGTTTTGAGATCTCCGGCTAAGCATGAGCTAATAGAATATCAGATTACCTGAATTGAGAATACATCTTCTACTGGCATTAAGAATGGTTTATCAAGCTGACGCACTGGATCAGGAATATATTCATCTACAGCTTCCATTAACTTTAAAATAGCTTTCTTTCCAATTTCTTCGTTAGTTCCCTGTAAAGCAGAGAGAGCTGAACCACGAATGATAGGAATTTCATCTCCAGGAAACTTGTAGAAACTAAGCAGTTCTGCAAGGAAGAAAATTTCATGTAAGAAAATGAGCATAGCAAAGTCGTAATGACAGCTTGCCAGTTACCACGACTTCAGCTTCTGCAGAAGTAATAATACAACTGAAGCAAGTAATGTAAAAGCTGGCGCACCCCGAAGCTCCATCTCCACAAGTTCCAGCAGTTCAGGATCATCAACAGCATCAACTTTGTTTAAAAAGCAGACAAGTGATGGTACGCCAACCTGCAAAGTATAAGAAAAAGCAACATTAGAATCGCCATATAGTAGCTTTACGTTATTTCCCTGGTCAATCTACAAGTGAAACATGCATATATCCACCTGGCGTGCAAGCAAGATATGCTCCTTCGTTTGTGGCATTGGTCCATCAGGAGCGGATACAACTAGAATACCACCATCCATTTGGGCAGCTCCAGTAATCATATTCTACAGATTAAAACAGGTGATTAGCAATTGAATAAAACTGAAGTTTAGAGGGAGGGGGGAGTTACTGTGATACTTGAAATATTTTGAACATCAAGCAGCAAAAATTGACTGAATCCAGGGACTTGTAATTTTTCAGTTTTTGCTAGCCAAGCAGATTCATCTTTAGCTAAGGATTGTTAAAGATCTTTTATCTCAAAATGCAGAAACTGCAACTTGACTAATTTTTCCATCAACTTCAGT
Source organism: Nicotiana tabacum (assembly GCF_000715075.1). Taxonomy (NCBI): domain Eukaryota; kingdom Viridiplantae; phylum Streptophyta; class Magnoliopsida; order Solanales; family Solanaceae; genus Nicotiana; species Nicotiana tabacum. The sequence continues at coordinate 60,413,588 of NC_134098.1, forward strand.
AATTTTTTCGTTGTTCCTATATCCATACATTTTATCTTTGATCGAAGAATCAATCACCACAAGAAACAAAATAAGGTGGCTACACAAGTAAGGAGGGAGTATTAGGAAGAAGAACAACCTCTCGCAATACTTCTTAGGCCTTTGTCTACCCCTCCCTAGACCCCCCATGTGCAACCTCTTGCACCTCCTTACCGGTGCCTCCGGGCATCTCCTCCTCACATGCCCCGTACCATCTCACCCTCACTTTCCGTAGCTTATCCTCTATGGGAGCCACCACCCCCACATTATCCCGAATAACCTCATTCCTGGTCATATCTCTCCTAGTATGCCCACACATCCATCTCAATATACGCATTTCCGCTATCTTCAACTTCTAGACATGGGAGTTCTTAACTAGCCAACATTCCGCCCCATACAATATAGCCGACCTAACCACTACTTTGTAGAACTTACCTTTTAAGTCTTGGTGGCACCTTCTCATCACACAAGACACCGAAGGCAAGCCTCCACTTAATCCATCCCTCCATTCGATGCACCATATATGCTACTTGTATTTCTTATTGTTAGTTTTTCTGATAAGTTGCTACTTATATTTCTTATCGTCATGGTTGCTCCCAACTGGCATTACTTTTCTCATTTCTGGTTCAGACAGCAGAGAACACTTGAGAAAATGTTAAATAAGACTATGGCATGGCCACTCAAATATTAAATTAGTGAGAAGGCTTCCTATCATCTTCGGAAAACTTTATTAAATAATCAAAGAGAGCGAAAAAAGATCCCACAAAGAAAGGACTGAAGGGATTCGATATTCACAAAAGTAGTGCTTTTTCACATTACTTATTTATTTGCATCAAACCATACCTTTTATTTTTGGGAAAGTCAAACCATACCTTTTCAATCAGAGAAAGTGATGCACACTAAGGGACCATCCTCTCGCTATATTAGTAAAACAAAGTGAATGCTGAATTTTTCTCTCTTCTATTACTGCTGAAGAATTTAACACTAACTCAATTGTGCCGCAACATTTTATGCTCTAAAAGTACAAGCCCTTCCATCCAATCTATATTACACTCTCTACTTTGCAACATCCAGCAATGTATTATACCATCGCATTTATGATACAATCCATAAAATTTTCTTTACGAATCTCTATTTTGATTATTTTCATAACTACTAATTTATACTATTTTAAGAATCTCAACCACGAAATGTTGATCGACTTTTCTATCATTCGTAAGTGCATATTATGTTGGATAAACATTCAATAATAAAAGAATAAAGCATACAATTATTTGAGTATTTCAATATTCATCCATTCAAACTTTGAATGTTAGGCGAACCAAATATGTTGCTTAATTACAGGCTTCACGGTCAGTGAAATGCTTTTCAAATGATACACAATTGCTGAGTGCTTTCTATTTGATACTCAGAGTCTCAGACAAGCAGAACTACATACTCCTAATCTAACAGTCATGTTAAATAGATAAAACAAGTTGAAGAAGAGCATCTTATTAGTAAAAATAGGTAGGTTCTGCATCTCACCTTAACATAATCTGCGTGTCCTGGGCAATCAACATGAGCATAGTGTCTTTTAACTGTCTCATACTCCACATGGGCCTACAAATACATCAGCTCAAGCATTAAAAGCATAATAGAATTAACAAATAAAACCCCACTAAGGACGGAAAAATATCCCTTACTGTGGCAATAGTAATTCCTCTCTTTTTCTCTTCCGGGGCCTTATCAATTTCATCAAATGCAACGGCCTTGGCCTTTCCTTCTTCTGCTAGGACCTAAACAAAGCACAAGTGCTTATCAGGCAATTGTAGCTCACATAACTGATCGAGGAAAAGAAAAAGGAAACAGTAATAAGGCGAGACACAAAAAGTTTGACGTCATCCTTTTAATAATATCACCCTATACAACCTTCATAAATTTCAAGAATTCAAGTTCATTTAACTAATCAAACTTTTATTTTTGGCTACCCGTCCAATGTCTGGTGCCCCCTACTAATATAGATTCGCACCACGTAAGGCCCATTAAAAGGGGAAACCGCTCCCTACCAGGATATTTTCTATTCTCAAGGCTCGAATCTGAGACCTCTAGTTAAGGGGGAGGAATCCTATCCATCCCACCACGACCCTATCATCTATTCAAACTTTGCTATAAAGTTTTCTGTATCAAAACCTAACTGTTTTCTCTTTTTTTGGAAGGTAATAACATTTTATTAATGAAGGGCATTAATAATATCGAAAAGTAGAGGAACCTTACAAAAGGATATGGTTCTCTACGCCGTATCAAACTAACTGTTTAATAACTGCATTAATATTTTTATTATGATATATTATCCACTACCGCAGAGATAATACACAAATCCAATTAACATTTTATTAGTCCCCTTCAAATTCACTCATACAAACTAAATGGGGGTAGTAATAAATACGTAAGGGCCAACCAAACTAACCTTTGTAATTGCGGCAGTAAGAGTAGTCTTTCCATGATCAACATGGCCGATAGTTCCCACGTTTACATGCGGTTTTCTGCAGGAACCCAAAAAATATAATTACATATTGACAAAATTCAGCTAAAGAATCAAAATGGCTACATTGTGGGAAGCAAGGATCAAATCATCACAAGTCAAGAAAAACAGAATTTTTATCATAGATAAGAATTAAAGAAGAACGATAATGTCATGGACGCTTGGCCAATATATATAGTTGAACATTTTTAAATGTTTACGTTCTATGCACTGAAGGTGTATGATTTTTTACTCTTCCAATCGAGCCTGATATGGTAACCAGTCAAATTGCAGTGGCAATGTAAACATTATTTACAGTGTGCACATAACTTAAATCCCTTCTAAATTACAGGAGTGACACAAAATATAGTAGATAATTTACAATGTTGAGTTACGGAATCAACATCTGGAACAAAACGTGTTATACATTTAGGGAGAAAGAAGTAAATTTACTATGATGAGTTACTGCATTTAGAAGTTTAAATAAACTTACGTTCGAGTGAAAGTAGCCATGGATCTCCACCAAGGGTTAGAATGAGAGGGAGTTTCATTAGCATTTAGCGACTCGGAGAGAGAAAACTGAGTGGAAGCTGATCCTCCTCCTCTACAGCATGAGTAGATTTGAGGAGAGAGTGAGAGCACGCGCTTCGAATTGGGATTTCTAAAAGCGACCGATGCCATTGGTGTATGGAGAAGATGGAGAGGAGAAGGTTCTGATGGAAGCTCTGGAAATGTCAAATGCTTTGGGGTTTTGAAGGGTTTAGGTTTTTTGTTCAGTATGTGTTTCTCCTGCTGTCCAGCAGGGTTTTACTTGGGCGGCGCTAAAACGGCGACGTTCACCTCGGCCTGGGCTCAGCTTCAAAGCGGCTGATCGTAAGTTATGGGCTTTTCCCTATGTAGGCCCATGCAGTTCTTTATTTTGGATCAATGACACAAATGATCTTGAGCTTTTTTCATTTTTAGCCCGTCCTAAAAACTATTTATATTCCGTAGCCAAATAATTATATAATTTTTATATATAACATACATAATGTATATATATACAAAAATATATATTTTTTCAGCTATTATTTTGAAAACAGCTATACAATGTCATTTTCCTCATGATCTTGGAGAAAGGAGTTGGTCTTGATCTTCAAGTTTACCAAAACTTTAACTTATGACCTTGAAGGTTTGCCTTTAGTCAGATGATTTGCACCAAAAGTTAAAACCACCCCTTATAGTATCATATTTATGTCATTTTCTGCTTTATTTTCTAGTTTATGCAGCCCATGAAATATGTTTGGTTACGCCCATGAAATATGTTTGGCGACCCTCATCATGATGGGAATTATATTCGACAACCAGTTTTCACCTTGTTATTTATAGTATGTTTAATTTTTTACAATTATTTAATTTGTAATCAATGTTGACAAAATCTTCCCCTGCTTCATAACTTTTGATTAGTTCTTCTCTAACATTGCATTTGATTCAATCATTGTATTGAGTTATTTTACGTGTATTCATATCAAGAGACCTCAGTCAAAGCAACTATCATCAATTTCGTTGTTAAATCCACAACACATGCGAGAAATCAAACTTGGTAGGTAAATTTTATAAGATCATAATTTTCACTTTGAAACAATGAATAGCTCAGTGAGTTCAAGGAATATTAAAAACAACTTTGTTAATGAGAAAAGATTTAGCAATTAGCAACAAGTTCTATGCCTACTTTGGGAAGGGGGTCAGATTTTACCGTGAAAGGATACTACCATGTTATTGTTTACTCGTAAAATGATACAGTTGAATTTGTTTGTGGTTTCTAGACAAGTGAATTAATTTGATCCAAAAGATAATGAAATAACTGATGAAATATAAAACACTTAGCCTTAGAATGTAGACGGAACGACAGAGCTGATGAGTCCGGGAACAAAATTTCCGGGCACAATAATGATGAGATCAAAAGCAAGAAAATAAAATTATATTAAAATGATGTATCGAATGTAGTGTAAGTTAGCCAGAAAATTCGTCTCCTTTACAATGATAACTCAGTTCTATATTTATAGTTATGTCTAGGGAAGGAAGTCTTAGGATCATGCGCTTCTTTAATGTCAATTATGAGGGCTATTGATGAAGATGTAACGTTAGACATAAATGTCAAATTCCTTAATGCTGCAAAATATTCTGTATTAAATATTACCGGGCGCAAAGCATTTAATACTCCTTTTATGATCGTTATTCCTTCCGGTGACAAGCGGAATAGCTATGTTCGGTATCCATCCCTATCTTGTGTTCCACATGTCCTTCCTTTAAGCGTCCACGTGTCATGTCGTATTTTTTCCTATACAGATAGTCCCCCTGCTTTCTGGTGACACAATCTTGAGTTACCGAAAAGTTAGTAGAAAGTACCTTTTTGGCGGGAATTACTATAAATCCCTTTGAAGTTTTCTGACAGTTGATTAGACGCACGTCTCTCTGCATTTAATGCCCGAATACGCAACATCCCACGATTCAGAACAGCTTTTGCCGACTATCGAAGTAATCATGGTCATGAATTTAGCCGCCAAAATTTTACTTATACGCATCATCCTCCTCTTATGTACTTCATAATTTCTCAAACTTCTAACTCATATCTCTATTTCCCAACCTTTCTCTGATTTTCTTCGAACCAGAAATTTTCCTTCCTTCTATTCAAATGGCTTCTTCTTCAAAACATGCTAGTTTTTCAAAGGGCAAGAACAAAATCGAGGATTCCGTTCCTCCAACAGTGGGTTCCATCATCCCAAGAAGGCTTAGTACTTCGAAAGATTTTGAAGAGAAATTTTCTACTGCTAACCCTCGCAAATAGGTTGTTAGTAGGTACTCTTCTCCTATTCGTCCTTCAAGTATTCCTGCTATGAAGGAGGATTGTCGCTGTCCTGAGTTGGATATTATTGCTCCTGATTTATCGGAGTGAGTGACCTATCCCAAGGAAGGTTTTACATATTTTTTCAAGTATCCCTTTACTTTGGGTGTGTTTTCTTTGAGCGGAGAGCTCGATCCCGTGATTGTAAAATTTTGCCTTCGCTACCAAGTGAGCTTGGCACAGGTGAGCCCTTCAGTATGGACGACAGTTGCCTGCCTTCGATGCTTATGTCAGGAAACTGGGGAAGAGCTATCATTAGCTCGTATGATGAACCTTTATTCCCCCAAGATTTTCCGGGGAGGTATGACAAAATCTCTGTTAACTTGGCCACCATGCTTTGTTGACTAGCATGGATGATGACAACAACAGTGGATGGATGGAACGGTTCATTACAGTTGCCACCGGTGACATTATTCCAACAACGGCTTCATCATTTCCAGTTGCTTGGAACCGTTCTCGTAAGTTCCCTTTAATACACTTTCTTTTACTAAATATTCTTTCATGCCTGTATTGATCCTTCAAACTTCGTATGTTACAACGACTCGATGGATCCCACCGGTGGTAGAAGGCTTGGGCCGGTGGGTTCAGAAGATCTTGGATGTTACGACTCCCGAGACTCGTTTGTGGAAAGAGTTGTCCCTTAAATACGGGTGGAAGGCCAAAAATCATGGTAACTTTATTTTACCTTGTTTTCATTTTTTTATACGAAGAACTTGGTTGAACCCTTCTGACTTATTCACAAAATTAGGTCTACCTGCAGGCTCAGTTGATGTCTCATAAGAGGATATTTTGGCTGACCATGCTGATGCGACGAGGCTGCTTCAGGAGGCACTTACTCGAACAAGCATCTCCGAGCCTGCTTCGGGCGCAAACGTTTATTCACGAATTCACCGACCACAGAACAAGCAACCAAAGAGAAGACGCTCCTCTGCGGCCGGGGAAAAGAATAAGAGGGCAAAGGTTGATGCCCCCGAGTCATCTCCGGTGGTGATGATGACTGGTCCTCCTTCTGGGCCGGTCATAGACACTGTGATGATCGATGATGATGAAGAAGATAGTGATGAGGGAGCTTCTTTACATAGAAGGATACAGTCCTTATCATCTTAACAGGATGCTCGACCTGTTGAGACAATTGCACCAACTGATGATGACGTTTCAACACTTTGGGGAGAACTCCCACTTCCGGGCCCCAATTGCTGTAACCGGTACCATGTGGTTGAGTACCGGGTCTGTGCCATCTTTGGTTGGCGAGCATCAAACAACCAGCACTGCATTTAATGCAGCTGTTTCTCACTCTTCAACTCCATCAGCTTCATCTCCACCTTCACCACCACCAGTAACTGCTACATCATTTCCATCTTCATCCACTCTTCCAACAGTGGTTGCTACATCATCTCCATCGGCCGCACTGACCATGAAGAAGGTATTCCTCCTCCACAGTCCCCAGTTCATGTGAATTTGGGGCAAAATTATGATGTCCCTTCTGAAGATCTACAAAGGAAGAGGAACATTACTCTTTCGATCTATACTGGGTGTGTTTGATATGATTTGAGGCCTCGAGCAAATTCGTGTCATGTTTTGGGACGTGTTAGTATATTTAGTTGAGGTCCCGAGGGCCTCGGGTGGATTCCGGATGGTTAACAGATCAACTTTTGGACTAAAGGAATGATGAGGCATCTGGTATCTGGTGTAACCGCACCTGCGAGGTTTTGGCCGCAGGTGCGGAGCCGCAGAAGCAGCTGATAACGACAAGGTCGGGAATCCAAACTAGAGTAAGAATTTGAAAAGTAAATAAGAAAGCAATAACAATAAGGAATTTAACAACTAGAACTAAAGGGCAGAAAATAAAGGATATGGGAAAATTCAAGGAAAGAATTCCAAGAACTTTCAAGAACGCAAGTTCTATAGCCTTTACAAGATCAAAGCAACAACGTCTTGATTTACTGAAAAAATCAAACGCTTTTACTTAAAAGCAAATCAAAATAATAGATTCGGATCTTGACCGCTTTACGAGTAACTTGAGACAACAATTAATAACTAGTATTAATCGCCTTCTAAGAATACCACAAAGAAATCAAAGATATCACAATAGAGAAGTAATCTTACTACCTTGAACTATGAACTAGTAAAGGTTGAAAGATAAATCTCAAAGCACAAGTAACAAAGGTTCAAAAGAACTCTCAAAGTATGATATACTTAATCAATAATGAAGTGTCTCAATGAATGAGAAGAACTCCTTATTTATAGGAGTACTAAGGCACAAAAAGTCCTTAAAATTAGGTAGGGTGGTTGCTAAGGCATAAAAAGTCATTACAATTAGGTAGGGTGATTGCTAAGGAGTAAGAAAAGTCATTACAATTAGGTGGGGGGCGGCCAAATCCCTTTGGGGCAGATTTGGACCTTAAAACTACTAGTTTGGGCCATTGATTTGGACTCCAATTGGGCTCCCTTTGAAACACCCCCTTTTGGACCTCTTTTAAGCTCATTTTGAGCCCCTTTGGTGGACTTCAAGGGCTGATTTGGTGGCCCAATCTTCCTCCTCTTGGACTTCAATTTGGATCACCAAATAATTGTAAAACTTGGATAATTCATCTACTTTGGGCTTGAGCTCTTCCTCTACAATTAAAAGCTTCTTTATTTGCCATTGAAGTCCAGCAATCTTAGAGTGCAACTCTTTAGCTTGAGATCTTGTAAATGGCCTTGGAGCTTCCAAAACTCTATCCTTGTCCTTGATGCTATCATTCCCCTCTTCTTGAAAAGAATTCGTCCCCGAATTCGATCCTACATCAAACAAAGACAAGTCAGCAACATTGAATGTAGCACTTACTTGGAACTCACCAGGTAGGTCCAGCTTGTAAGCATTGTCTCCAATCCTTTCAAGGACTTGAAATGGGCCATCTCCTCTAGGGTGCAACTTTGACTTCCTTTTGGAGGGAAATCTCTCCTTTCTAAAGTGAACCCAAACTAAATCCCCAGGTTTAAAAATTACTTGTTTTCGACCCTTATTCTTTCTTAAGGCAGTTTGCTCATTTTTCTTCTCAATTGCAAGCCTTGTTTGTTCATGAATTTTTTTCATCATCTCAGCCTTTGTCCTACCATCAAGATTAACAATATCATTAGTAGGTAATGGTAATAAATCAAGGGGAGTGAAGGGATTAAAACCATAAACAACCTCAAAAGGATACATACCTGTAGAAGAATTGATTGTTCTATTGTAAGCAAATTCAATCATAGGTAAGTGAGCCTCCCAAGAAGTTAATTTACCTTTCAAAACAGCCCTCAACATGTTTCCTAAGGTTCTATTAGCTACTTCAGTTTGTCCATCAGTTTGTGGGTGACAAGAAGTAGAAAACAACAATTTAGTGCCTAACTTCCCCCAAAATACACGCCAAAAGTGGCTCAAAAACTTAGCATCCCTATCACTAACATTAGTTCTAGGTATACCATGTAATTTGACAACTTCTTTTACAAAAAGATCAGCAACATGTGAAGCATCATTAGTCTTTAAACAAGGAATAAAACAAGCCATTTTGGAGAACCTATCTACCACAACATATATAATATCCTTACCATACCTTGTTCTAGGCAAATCTAACACAAAATCCATAGAAATATCAATCCAAGGTGAAGTAGGAACAGGTAGTGGCGTGTAAAGACCATGTGGTAACACTTTAGATTTAGCTTGTTTACATTCCAAACACTGTGCACACATTCTTTCAACATCTTTACTCATTCCAGGCCAAAAGAAATTTTCAACAAGTATGTCTAGCGTCTTTGGGACTCCAAAGTGAACCATAAGCCCTCCACAATGTGTTTCCCTTACAAATACTTCACGTAAAGAGAAATTAGGGATACACAACTTATTTTCCTTAAAGAGAAACCCATCTTGGAGGTTAAACCTCTCAAAAGGACCCAACTTACAATCTGCAAAAATCTTGCCAAAATCAACATCATTAGCATAAAGTCCCTTGATTTGATCAAAACCCATCAATTTAGAAGTCAGGGTAGAAACTAAGACATACCTTCTTGAAAGTGCATCCGCAACAACATTCTCTTTCCCTTGTTTGTAAGAAATTACATAAGGAAAAGTTTCAATGAATTCAACCCACTTAGCATGCCTTCTACTAATCTTACCTTGACTCTTCAAGTATTTCAAGGATTCATGGTCAGTTTTAATGACAAACTCTCTTGGCCACAAGTAATGTTGCCATGTGGCTAAATCCCTTACCAAAGCATATAGTTCTTTGTCATAAGTGGAATAGTTCAATGTGGCTCCACTCAACTTCTCACTAAAGTAGGCAATAGGTTTAGAATCTTGCATCAAAACAACACTTATTCCTTTGCCAGAAGCATCACATTCAATTTTAAAAGATTTAGAAAAATCAGGCAATTGTAACAATGGAGCAGAACATAACTTTTCTTTCAACAAGTTAAAAGCATCATCTTGTTCTTTTCCCCATGTAAAAATCTTATCCTTTTTAATAACTTCAGTTAAAGGAGAAGCAATGGTGCTAAAGTCTCTCACAAACCTCCTATAAAAACTAGCAAGTCCATGAAAACTCCTAACTTCAGTTACACTCTTAGGTTTTGGCCATTCTTTTATTGATTTAATTTTCTCTTCATCAACCTCAACTCCTTTAGAACTAACCACAAAACCCAAGAAAATCACATGATCCACACAAAAAGTACACTTTTTAAGATTAGCAAATAAGAGTTGCTTTCTAAGAACTTCAAAAACTTGTTTTAGGTGTTCTACATGCTCTTCTAAAGTGTTAGAAAAGATCAAGATATCATCGAAGTACACCACAACAAATTTTCCATGAAAATCCTTAAAGATATGATTCATTAATCTCATGAAAGTGCTATGTGCATTAGTCAAGCCAAAAGGCATAACTAACCACTCATAAAGCCCATATTTGGTCTTAAAAGCAGTTTTCCATTCATCTCCAGGATTCATTCGAATCTGATGGTAACCACTTTTTAGATCAATTTTAGAAAAGATTTTGGTCCATGTAATTGATCCAACATGTCATCAAGACGAGGAATAGGATGGCGATACTTTACCGTTATCTTGTTGATTGCTCTACAATCCACGCACATCCTCCAAGTTCCATCCTTTTTGGGTACCAATAGGACAGGAACAGAGCACGGGCTCATGCTCTTTCTCACAAAGCCTTTCTCAAGCAGCTCCTCAACTTGCCTTTGAAGCTCTTTTGTCTCTTCTGGATTACTCCTATAAGCAGGCCTATTTGGGATTTGTGATCCAGGCACGAAATCAATTTGATGCTCAATGCCACGTAAAGGTGGCAATCCATTAGGAATATCTTCAGGAAAGACATCTTCAAAATCCTGCAAAAGAGAAGAAATACTACTTGACAAAGAAGAAGTTAGTAACTCAGAATTAATCAAAACTTATTTATAAGTAAGTAGTATTATGGGCAACCCCTCTTTTCTTGCATTTAAACACTCTTTGGCTTTTATATAAAAACTCTCTTTTTTAATTTCCTTAGCCTCTTTCCTCTCACCAAGACTTTCTATTTTTTCATTCAAGCTCCTTTTTATCTCTTCTCTCAAATTGTTGCCCTCTCTCTCTCTCTCTTTCTCTCGGCCATCTCTCTTTTTTTCCAACTCTTGGCCTCCTTTCTTTTCTTTTTCCTCAAGCTCACTTTTTATCCCTCCCCTTGGTTTTCCCATTGTTTCCTTAATCTCTTTTGATCTTCAAACACTTGAGAAGGAGATAAAGGTGCAAGAGTAAATTTCCTGCCATTTAGCTCAAGAGAATATCTATTCTTCCTTCCATCATGAAAAACATTCCTATCATACTGCCAAGGACCACCCAATAAGATATGACAAGCTTGCATAGGGACTATGTCACAAAGAATATCATCCTCATATCTACCAACATTGAATGAAATCATGCATTGTTTGTTTACCTTTAGTTCACCACTATCATTTAACCATTGGAGTCTATAGGGAGTAGGGTGTTTCATGCATGCAAGTCCCAATTTTTCCACAAAGTATGAACTCACCACATTAGCACAACTACCACTATCAATGATCATAGAACAAGTTTTCCCCTTTATCCCACACCTAGTATGGAATATATTCTCCCTTTGTTCTTCACTATTGCTTCCCAAATTGATAGTCATAATCCTCCTAACTACCCCAATCATGCCATCATTAGGTAGTTCTATATCATCATCATTACTCACATCTCCCTCTTCTTCTCCCTCACTTTTTTCACTCTCATATCCTCCATCTTCTCTAAGAATGATGTTTCTTCTACTTGGACATTCATGCATCATATGTCCCTTCCTTTACATTTATGACACTGAATAGAACTAGAAGGTGTAAAAGGTTTAGGGTTAAAGGTTTTACCTCCCTCTTTGTTCTCAAATTTACCTTTATCCTTGTCTTCTTGAGGTCTAGAAGAACTTTTCATCTCTTGATTCGACCATGGCTTCTTGGAGATGGTGTTTGACCGACCTTTCCATGAGCTAGCTTGCTTTCTTTTATTTTGATTTTCTACCTTTACAGACAAATCAACTAACTCATCTATTGTTACATATTGTTGTAATTCTACTACATCAGCTATTTCCTTATTTAAACCATTTAAAAACCTAGCCATTGTAGCCTCTTCTTCCTCCATACAATTAGCTTGGATCATAGCCATATCCATAGCCTTAAAGTACTCATCCACAGACATGGACCCTTGCTTCAATGTTTGAAGGCGTTGTTGTAGCTCTCTTTCAAAGTGTGATGGTATGAATCTCTTTCTCATCACCCTCTTCATCTCAGCCCAAGTAGCAATTGGTGCTTGTCCTTCTTGCAATCTGTCCCTAGTAAGCTTTTTCCACCAAATAGCAGCATAGTCAGAAAACTCAACAATAACAAGTTTAACCTTCTTACTCTCAGAGTAGTTGTGACAGTCAAATATGTCTTCAACCTTTCTCTCCCAATCAAGGTACAAGTCTGGATCCCTTGTTCCCTTGAAAGATGGCATCTTCATCTTTATACTGCTTATATTATCATCTTCTACTCTACCTCTTTGTCCCCTTCTATCCCTTCCCACCCTATCAAAATCGATATCATTAAAATCATCTATCGGGTTTTCTTGATTTACAATGGGAGCAAGGGGTACATTTCTCCTAGCTTGGGGCCTAACATTATTTTCCCTTCTAAGTTCAGCTATTGTATCATTTTGCTCAGCAATAGTGTCCCTCATCTATTGGAGTTGCAAATTCCACCTTTCGAATTGTTGATGCATAGCTTCCAAGGTAAAATCATTTCTTGCTTTGATTTCGGCTTCTTGAAGAACCCTTTGTTCATCATCACTACCTGTATGTGACATCTTAAATAATTAAACTGTATCAGAAAAATTAAATTTTTTCTCAATTGTTCTCACACACACTTTGCCTTTTTTTCTCTCAAAATAACCTTTGAATGAAATACTTTGTAGATTTATAGTTAAACCCAACTCGTATAAAGTTCTTAGTAGTAAAATATAAATTTTTGGGGAATAAATGAAAGAAGAACCAAATCCTAGAACTATTAGGCTCGGTTGAAACAAGACACGAACAAAAAGGAAATGATTATATATTTAGATTAGAAAGAGTAAGAAAAATTAAATTTTTGTCTTATCTTTGAAATCTGAGATCCCCTCTTCTTGTTTCCTTTGATAGTTTTTGGAAACAAATTATATACAAAAGAAAGTTCCTAGAGAGCAAGCAATTTTTTTTTTAAAATTGATTTTCGTTTTTTTTTTTTTACCTTTTTTTTTTTTGCTCTTAGTATTTAAGAAATCCCCAGAATTATCAAGAACGAAACCTTGATAGAACCGCTCTGATACCACTTGATAACGACAAGGTCGGAAATCCAAACTAGAGTAAGAATTTAAAAAGTAAATGCGGAAGCAATAACAATAAGGAATTTAACAACTAGAACTAAAGGGCAGAAAATAAAGGATATGGGAAAATTCAAGGAAAGAATTCCAAGAACTTCTAAGAATGCACGTTCTATAGCCTTTACAAGATCAAAGCAACAACGTCTTGATTTATTGAAGAAATCAAACGCCTTTACTTAAAAGCAAATCAAAATAACAGATTCGGATCTTGACCGCTTTACAAGTAACTTGAGACAACAATTAATAACCAGTACTAATCGCCTTCTAAGAATACCACAAAGAAATCAAAGATATCACAATAGAAAAGTAATCTTACTAACTTGAACTATGAACTGGTAAAGGTTGAAAGATAAATCTCAAAGCACAAGTAACAAAGGTTCAAAAGAACTCTCAAAGTATGATATACTTAATCAATAATGAAGTGTCTCAATGAATGAGAAGAACTCCTTATTTATAGGAGTACTAAGGTAGGAGTACTAAGGCACAAAAAGTCCTTAAAATTAGGTAGGGTGGTTGATAAGGCATAAAAAGTCATTACAATTAGGTAGGGTGATTGCTAAGGAGTAAGAAAAGTCATTACAATTAGGTGGGGGGCGGCCAAATCCCTTTGGGGCAGATTTGGACCTTAAAACTACTAGTTTGAGCCATTGATTTGGACTTCAATTGGAGTCCCTTTGAAACACCCCCTTTTGGACCTCTTTTAAACTCATTTTGAGCCCCTTTGGTGGACTTCAAGGGCTGATTTGGTGGCCCAATCTTCCTTCTCTTGGACTTCAATTTGGATCACCAAATAATTGTAAAACTTGAATAATTCATCTACTTTGGGCTTGAGCTCTTCCTCTACAATTAAAAGCTTCTTTATTTGCCATTGAAGTCCAACAACCTTAGAGTGAAACTCTTTAGCTTGAGATCTTGTAAATGGCCTTGGAGCTTCCAAAATTCTATCCTTGTCCTTGATGCTATCAGCGGCCAAGAGGGGGCGCAGAAGCGGAATTGGCTGGGAAAGGCTGGGACCGTAGATGCGGTCAAGTTCTGCAGAAGCGGGACCGCGCCCACGCACGAAGAGCCGCAGAAGCGTGGGCGTAGATGCGCATGAGGGCCGCAGAAGCGGCCAACGACCTTTGGCTTGGTTTCTCGCAGGTGCGAGACTTGGAGCCGCAGAAGCGGCTGTCGCATAAGCGACCTTCGCACCGCAGAAGCGAAATTCGTGCTGGGCAGTGAGGTTTCTTTAAAACAGGGTTTTGGCCCATTTTCTTCCATTCTCTCTTGGTTGGGCGACTTTTGGAGAGCTTCAAGTGGAGGTTTTCATCATCTATGTCAAGGTAAGCTATTCCCACCTATTACAAGTTAAATACTTTGATTATATATGGATTTAGACATGAAAATTTGTAGAAATTTGAGATTTTAAAGAAAAACCTAGAAATTGATATTTTTGGATTTTGACCACGAATTTGGGAATGGAATTGAGAATAAATCATATATTTGAGTTTGTAATGTTATGGGTAATGTTTATCTTCAAAAAATTTTGGAATCCTGGCATGTGGGCCCGAAGGTTGCTTTATCGGCTTTTCGAGCAGAGTTGGGAATTTATCTAAATTGATTTGTTATGAGTATTAGAGTTTGACTAGTTTTGGAGCGACGGACATTGGTTTGAGGTGTTAGAGGGCTTTGAAGCCGGTTATGGAATTTCAGAGCGAGGTAAGTCTCATGTCTAACTCTGTGAGGGGGAAATTACCCTTAGGTGTTGTATATTGATATATGCTACTTGTTGTGGGGGCTACGTATGCGCGAGGTGACGAGAGCCCATATGTAGCTACATTCATATTATTGTCCGGGTAGGTTTAGGTTCATATCAGGCTATAGCTGTACTATTTGAACAGTCTCTCGCCTATTAAATTCCTCTGTTTTACATTACTACTTAAGACCAGACTTGTTATTGTAAAGACTTCACGAGTTCATGATTAGTCACCGAATAATTCTACTCCTCTTACGACATGTTTCCGTGATATATATATATATATATATATATATATATATATATATATATATATATATATATATATATATATTTTATTGAAAGGTTTTTGTTAAAGAAATTACAACTCACACATTTATTTGTGAGTGGGGTCAAGGACCCGTCAAAGCTTCTTATTCTAATGGGATCGGGCCGTTCGCCTTGGCAGGATTATTTACTTCTTATTCTAATGGGATCGGGTCGTTCGCCTCAGCAGGATTTATGTACCACACTCTCATGGGAGCGGGTCGTTCGCCTCGGCAGTTTAATAGATGTATCTATGGTTCGTGCCGTTCGACCCTCGACAGTGCACAATTTATTATTTATGTTGGATCGGGCCGTACGCCTTAGCATTTCTATAAAAATATCCTCATGGAATCGTGCGTAACATTTGGCAAGAAGCTAGAGTATTTGTGAGTCCTTCCCTGATTCGAATTATAACAACCTATTTGGTGAGGTGTGTGTGTGTATATATATATATATATATATATATATATATGTGCTCCGGTTGAGGAGGAATAGCTTATTAAGAACTTGAGTTTATTGTAAGGAGGATAATTGTACCACATATTTACAGTTGTTTATTTCAGTTATTTACTTTGCCTCATATTTGTTCACCTCCTTACTGTACCTGATATTATTGGACCACTAGTGAGTGTCGATGTCGACCCCTCGTCACTACTCCTCCGGGGTTAGGCTAGATACTTACTGGGTACACGTGGATTTATGTACTCATACTACACTTGCTGCACATTTTTATGCAGGTACTTTTATGTCCGGTGGTCCTTTGGGCACGGAGGCACGGATGGTGCGGGGACTTGCCGCGAGCTGCATTTCAGGTTACGATCCGCAACCAGCAGAGTCTCCTCCAGGGTTATTTGTATTTTTCCTGTCTAATTTGTATTCGGGACAGATGTTGTATTTTATTTTACTTCCTAGTTGATGCTCATGCACTTGTGACACCGGATTTTGGAGGTACTTATGAGTGGTTCAATATTGTAGTTGGGAAAATATTATCATTTACTCTGTAAATTTTTATCTCTGATTATTAATGAAGGAAAAATTTCGATTTCAAAATACTAAAAGGAATAATTAAGTTAAACTTTTATTGTGGGCTTGCCTGACGGTGGTGTTAGGCGCCATCACGACCTTTGATGGATTTTGGATCGTGACACATTATTGTAAGTGGCCCGCTTTAGCCTTGTCACTACTTCGTCGAGGTTAGGCTCGGCACTTACAGAGTAAATGGGATCTGTTGCACTCATACTACACTCTGCACTTCTTTTGCAGATATTAGAGTTGGTCCTAGCGGCGTTCAATAGTTTTTGCTTGGATTCAGTCGGTGACGGAGACTTGAGGTACAACTGCACGTCATCCGCAGCCCTGAAATCCCCTTCCCTCCTATCTTTACTGTTTTTTTGAGTTTCAAAATAGTGTATTTTATTCGGACCATATTTGTAGCATTCTAGATATTCATGTACTGAGAAGAGGTAATCGCAACATGACCGTGCCGAACAGCAAATCGGGGGAATGGAATAGGTTAAGCATATCTTTACTGGTTCTTTAATATGAAGGTTAATTTTATTTCTACAACCATGAGCATGTAATTATGAATATTAGTAGGTACATCACCCTTCATTCCTTGAAGAAATAGTAGGCAGCATATGATGAGAATTAATTGCAATTGAGCGGTTAGGCAAGAAACGGTTTTCTTATTTAATAGTTATGAATTTTGGATTTCTTTTACTGAATGTCTTCTAAAGGACATGACTTTTGGACTTTTAACATAAATTGAAATGAAAAGAATAATAAGGAAAATGTTAAAATATGGAGAAAAAAGATATATAAATAGGTTTATTGGGCTATGAGAGGTTTAATCCCTCAATTATATAAATACCGTCACAGCCTTGAGAGTTAGATATCTAGGATCTACCTTCAATACACCCTAGCTAAACATATTCTAATTCTTCCTCTAGAGGCTAATCAGCTTAGAAGACGCCTAAGCTGATCAGCCAAGAAGGTACTCCCCAGCAAATGCAGGACCAACACATCAGGCCTTGGATGTGTCCTATCAATACAATGTTCACCTTAAATTCCTGGATTTCTACAACTTTCAAACATGTCTTTGAGTCCATCTTCAACTTTGAGTATATCAAGGATATTAGGGTATCACCGGATCACCATAGAGTTCCTGATTTATTTATAGTGATCAATGATCATGCTTGCCATTACAACTATAATCTTTACATTTTTTTTATAATATTTAACTTTCACCATCTTCTGAAATTAAAGAAAGAAAAAGTAGTATAGTAAAAGTACAAAAAATACGCCCAATTCTACATCATCTAAGTGAAAGCAAACAATTAATTAAAAAGGCTAAAATGCAATGTGGCTCTATGTCAGTGCTCATATCACAGTTGTTCTTTATTTTGTTTTCGGGAGATTTAGTTTGTGGTCTATTACAAATGTTATTTTGATTATATAACCTTTTTTTTTCCTAGAAGATTAATAAGAAATAACACATGAGGTCCATCGATAAATTCATGACATCTTTATAAAGTCATTTAATTTTTTCCTATTCAAATTGTAAAGGGTCATAGCATATCGTTTCCTCTTTGGTTCTTCGTTCGAGTTGGAAGTGAAGCATTTAAATTTTATTGGATTTAAATCAATAAAATTACTTGGACTATATTTTAAATTCAAGATATGTTAGTCTAAATAAATATTATAGGCTAATATAGTTGAGTTTATTATTTAAGCCCAATAAATACGGATTTAATAAATAGTCCAAATGCGTTGGGCTAGCTCATTTGGTTGGGCTATAATGACGAGCCCACTTCATTAGACTCAAAATGTCATCTTCCTAGAAGCCCAGTTTGGTGTCACGTATCAAATTACATGGCACGCCAAGTTAAACGGAAGACCTAATAAGATCATGTCATGTGTCAAAATTGACAAGGCATGCCAAGTAAAAGCAAAGGCCAATAAAAGTGTGCCACATATACAAGTGACATGTTCTAGCCAATTAAATGTGGCCTCGTTACTGCTTTAATCAGATTGGTCAATAATTCAAGTCGACCAATTAAATCACAGAGCTAGACCTCTTCCATAACTATAAATAGGGTTTTCATAACTCAAAAAAAGGGACCAGATGTTATAACAAGAATCAAGAGAGAGCTCCTGGATCAGACGCTGCAGATTTCTCTAAAAGCTACAAGTATTCAACTATTCTAAGGATTAAAAGATCAAGACGAAGATTTAAGAACAAGCTACAAGCCCTTGGATTAAAAATACGTCAAGATCAAGATCAGACCTCAAGCACGGATTAAAATAAAATAAAATTTAAGATTAAGCTCGAAAGCTCTTTTATTTACTATTGGAAAGAAGAGGATTCATAGAGATTGTAACACTCATATTGTTTGAAATAAAATACTAAGATTGTTGCAATATTTTTCGGTCTCGAATATTTTCTTGATGCAAATTTATTATTTACGAGAAGGATCATATATCACAAGAGAATTGGGAACCCTGGTCTTCCCAAACTAGACGAATCAAAGGAAAAACATATCGCATTTTGTGAGGGTTCGTTTCATATGTAGGCAACAGCCTATCTATGATCTATCCAACTGCAACTTTTCTCATCTGAGGTGTACATTAAATATTCTTTCTTCACTTTGTTTTCCGAGTATTTCTTTCTTTATAATGGTGGGATTGCATTAATTTTTATTCTTCATATCCAAGGCAAAAGGACTCTATCTTAGTTTCTCCAAGTCTCCGGCACCAATATAATTATGAGATTCTTACAAGCAAAAACGTAACCTAAGTGTAATTAATGCTACTTTTAGACTTTGAGGCACACCCCCTTGGTATCTGATGCCATGCCTTTTGCATTGTGATGTCTTTTAGTTACGACCGCACTGTGATGTCGGTCCAACAATTTCCAAGTATTCATTTGGTACCAGTCCATCAACTGCTTTTAATTTGTTTTACTTAGTTAATGTGAAAAGTTAAAATATATAAAACACATAGTTTTATAGTACTAAATTTGCACCCAATGATTGACAAGCACAGAATTGTGACTGCATTTGTACTCTATATTCCAAACTGTATTAAAATATTTTTACTGCTATATATCATGCAGCCAACTGGAGCGACGTTTCGAGCTTTGCCAAGTTAATTGCACTTTCTCAAGAGTTGATTTATTCTTCTTTTTCTGAAAATAGGAAAGCATGCACAAGAAAATAATGAGTACGAATAACTGACTTTAATACACCTTGGCTTGTAGATTCTTAGAGAAGTATTTAATTAATTGCTTGCTAATGCCCCAAAAGAATATCTGCTTGAAATTTCGGTCTCTATGGAATTAATTAATTCACACGAAACGTGCAACACATGATTAAGGGTTAAGAAACTAAACTACTCGATCTCCATAATTTCCTTTTATATATCTGTTCTATCCAATTCCCTCATTTCACCACCAATATCTCCACTGATCTGCCAAACTTAGATACTATACTATTTTCCCAAAGTAGTTCCCTGAAACTTTGAGTACTCTTAAATGGGAAAGAACCAACTCACTATCAAAGAAGCTCAGTCCCAAGGGGTGTGTGAAAAGATTTTCAAAGCAATGAATGTTAGTCCAGCTTTTCGATTGTTTCGCCAGATTTCTACTGTTAATTATCCACAGACACTAAGTCACAAATCCGCTACTCCTAAGTTTTCTACCAAGCGAATAGTAGCTCAAGATCACAATAACTTGTCATTTGCCTCAAACATGATACATGTAGAATATAATCACAGCTCAGTCAACTCTAAAGCAGAGCCCCTCAACAAGTTCCCAGCAAAGATTATTGCTACTACAAGATACCATCAGCAGAATCAAGATCCTAAAGGCGCGAAATCTGAACCTGAGAACAAGTCCCCTATAAAGATAAAGAACATGGTCAATTATAAAGTTCAGCTAAATGAAGATTATAATGATAATACTAGTAATGACAGGTTTACTAAATATATTGATCATGTGAAGAATAAGCTGCGAACTGTGTCTAGTTTTGATAATGATAGTGATGTTGAAAGTGCAGCTACAAGAAGATGACAAAATTGCTCGCAATATCGACCGCTCCAAGCTGAAGATCAGAACTACAACTATCTCTGGTGGGCACCAAGGAGCTGCTTGAAGAATCTTTGCAAGTGTTATGTGTATAATTTTTTATCTATAAATAGTTAAGGAGAAACGTGTTGAGTGCTATATACTATATTGATTTTATGTGCTCGTGTATTAGAAAAGAATGAATCTTGATTTACGACTGGGAGTTTATCATCTTACCAATTTGATTTATTCTTAACAATGTGTTAAATGTTATACCATCGCAGTAGTATACTCGTGTGTTTTTTTTTAGAATTTATTAAATACTCCCCTATCTAAAGTTGGAGAGCCTTCAGCAATGATAAAAGTGTGTGACCAGTTGTGAGTTCAATTCGTAGAAACAACCTTTTTGCAGAACAAGTAAGATGATAATGCTTACATTGTACAATTGATGCAAGATCAAAAGCTGGCCACCGGTTTAAAATTCGATTCTAAGGGCTAAGGCCCCCTTTGATTTCGTTCAGTTCCCACCACCAGTTCTAAAATACTGGATCCATTCAGTATAAAGAGGGCTATATTTAAGTCCATTTTATTCGAGGAGATATACTGAATACATAATTTCTTATTCACGCTTGTCACTACTAATGCAACTATGCAAGTTTCTAAACTAGATTAAAGTGACACATGGAAAATACGGACTAAATTAATATAAGTGTAACAACTACTCATATTACTTCCAACAAGTAAAATTTGTATCATATATATAGATCCTTTATTTTTCTATATCTTGTTCTTAGCATAATTACTGGGAGAAAGTTTTGTGCGACAATTCCCTTTAGTGTGATTTTTTGTTTTGTTTGTTTCTCTTTTAACACCTTCAATTATCTGGTTTAGTATTTACTGATAAGTGAATTTGAAGATCTAAATAAGACATGATCAAATTATCTCAAACGAAACGATCTTGTCTCATTTTACTCTCTATGTGTGTTACTTTCTTCATCTGTTTGATATATCATTTTTAATATTGTCTAATTTTGTATAATCACAAATTTATCTTAACAATGCTCGTGTGACAATTGTTTTTATATAAATTTGCCTTTCATTTTGTTAGATATTTTCCTACCGTATAATATTTCCTAACAGTACCCCTCTGTTTCCTTATTTTGTCCAATAATATGTTTTTTAGGTTGGATGTGGAGGTTAGTCCAAAAAGAAAATTCCGATGCGCCATATAAATATTTTCACTTCACTTCTCATCTGCCTTGGTAGACGATACTTGGTATCTGTACTGGTGGGAGACGATAAATACTTTGTAAAATTAATTGAAGTATGTACAAACTGGTTCGAACATCACCGCTGTAAAAAAACACTTTCACTTTGTTTTCCGTGTATTTCTTTCTTTTACAATGGTGGGAGTGCTGTTTATTCTTTTGTCTCTTTTATTTCCCACAGCTGTGGTTTGACGTGTTCCCATCTTCTATTTCCAGGGGGTCCATCTCTAGTTGGCATCGTAGTTTCTTCAAGTCTCCACCACCAAATTCTGAGGTTCTTGCATTGTACTTTATAAGTGTAATGCTACTTTTAGACTTTGAAACACAACATCGTATCTGATGCCACTGCTTTTTATGTGCTGGTGATTTTTAGCTACGAGGGCACTATGACGTAGGTCCATCTTTTCTTTACCAAGTCTTCACTTTGTATCAGCCCGTTCAAGAGCTCTAGCACGCAATTGTGTATAGCTCGAAACTTTTGAGAAATATATAAGGTTGTCTGCACCCAATATTTAAGAAAAAGTAGTGAGTGTATTTATTCTTTTTTTTTTTTTTTTACCAAGGAACCGGCCGCGCACTAGTCAAGTCTCGTGTGACGGGCTCAACTTAGAGGTATGAGAGTGAGTTTCGAACCGTAGACCTCCCATTTGGGAAGTCCCTACTCCACCAACTCGACCATCGAAGGGTAGCGTATCTATGCTCCACAAACTTTATCAATTGCGCTTTTGTTGATGTACTCATCTTTTAGACAAAGAGAAAAGCACAAGAAAGTAATCAACAAGAATATGATCCCCTAATGACCAAATTCGCCCTATAGAATCTAGGAGAAATATAATACTCCTACTTGAAACGAGTGACACATGATTAAGGTACAAGAAACTAAATAAAATTGCATTAACCTTTATTTATTTGCTTCTATATAGCTAACGCTCTTTCCCTCCATCTCAGCTCACCAATCTCTTTAGTGATCTGCCAAAATTGGCAATTTCCCTGAAACTAATTTGAGTACACTGGAAATGGGAAACAACCAAACCACTACCAAAGAAGCTCAGTCCCAAGGGGTGTGCGAAAGGATTTTCAAAGCACTGAATGTACGTCCAGCTTGTCGATATTTTCGCCGCGTTCCCACTGTTCGCCCACAGACACAAAGTCCCAAATCTGCTACTAAGTCAAGAGTAGCAACCTCTGATCATCACAGAAATGACCCTGCTAAAGCTACAGGATTCAAGCTAGTTGCTCAAAATGGATCCACCATTCCCTTTGAGTTAAAGGGCCAACAAATCATGATCCCATTTCATGAGAAAGATCACAACTTGTCATTCGCCTCAAACATGGTACTTGTAGAATATAATCACAGCTCAGTTGACAGTACAAATAACAAGTCCCCTGTAAATAACATTGCCGCTAACGTTGTTCGTCATATAAATGACGGTCCTAATAGTGTTAAGTCAGAAGACTATAGTGATACTAACAGGTTTTCTAAGTATATTGATCATGTGAAGAACAAGATGAAAATTATGTCCAGTTTCGACGATGATGATGATGATGATGATAGTGGTGTTGGAAGAGCAGCAACAAGAAGAGATAGTTTCAATGATAAAGTCGATCGACCGCTCCAAGTTCAAGATCAAGGAGCAGCTTGAAGAATCTTAGTAAACTTATATGTTTAACTACTTATGATTTAAATAAGGAGATACAACTTGTTAAGTGCTCTACTTATTGGTTTGATTCGTCCGTATATGTTTTAGCAAAGATTGAATCTTGGAAAAAAGGAAAGGAGCCTTTAAACCTCTATGTACAAACAATGACTTTCATTACTGTTGGTGAAAATACAATTACATCTGAAAAATAAAATATTTTTAGGCTGATATCTAACTCTTTTTAAGGAGATTCAAGCTTACTGCGGTAGCATCTTCACCGGTCCAACAGTAATACTCTTGACTTGTCCCTTCTAGGATATAACAACCCGACAACATATGACTCGAACAAACTCTAGACAAGTTGTTGAGTCTAAAACTCCATCAAAATGAACACCTTTCTTTAACTTAAATTATATTCTTTTTGGTAGAGAATAAGTTGGAGACTTAGATTTTTCCTTCTCTTAACTCTCTTTTTCACTACATCAAGTTTATTTTTTTCATACACACTATCATATTTTATCATACCAAACACAGAAGAAACATCATTATTTATGGGTGTAGAATCTCTTCTATGAAATAAATAATAAGGTAGTGGAATAATAAAATTGTAGAACATGGTTGGTGATTAAAAAATTAATATTTAGTGGATAATTAGTGGTAGATCATGACATTAGTAATTTTGTGAGTTACACCAAAGTAATGACCACTTTTTTGCCAATTTATACCCATAACCTCACAAGAAATAGTGCACTTTAATACTAGAATTTTAATATTAAAATGCACTAATACCAACAATTATTTTGTGCTTTAATCAGGGAGGATTTATAGCTTGGACTATGTGCACGTGAACCCATGATCTCTCCGCTAAATTGGGTATTTTATATAATTGGATTAATATTATCTACAGGTACCCATGCTTTAGAAAGGTTGAATGGTACACTTGGTTGAATATTGAGTTATTTACCCAGAAGAATATGGATCAATTCTCGTTATATACTTTTTTTTCCCTCCTTTCTTTCTTTAGTGGCGAACCTATATTTTAGAAATCCTATATCCAAACTTTCTTTATTATCTTAAATGACTTTGGTTAGAGAACCAATTATCCATTTTATATTTCATATAATATGCTAACATCATACCATCATCGCTAACTAGATTAAATTGATACATAATGGATAATGTATAGGGTAAAATTAAGGCGTGGACAACAATTGTAGATAGTATCGGATAGACTCCGAAGGGTGCATAATCAACGGGAGCAGGTCGAATGTTTGTCACCAGACGACATTTAATGGAGAATATTCCCTAGCATTAAATGGGTAGTCGTTGCAGAGAATATTGACTTTCTGTTACACATTCATCAATGGCCCCCTTTATTATCATTTAAGAAAGGTTTGATCCTAGGATCTTGTTTTCTATGTATAGCTATAAATAGTGGCTTCAACAACCATTGTAAACACACGAAAATTCTAGCAAAACTTATGCTATTCTTTGTTCTCAAGCTAAATAATACAACTTTACTTTCTATCTAATATTGTTCTTATTGCTATCCTCGAAAGTATTGCTCCCGGAGCCAGGCTTGCCATTTCCTTTGATTTTAATGCTAAGTCTTATTTTTAATTTTATTTATTTATTATTTCGGATTAAATCGGTTCGCTTGTCTATAAACCACGCAACAAATTCAACTGTACCATTTTACGGGTAAACAGTTTGGCGCTCACCGTGAGGCTTAGCGTAATTAAGTTGATCCTTGCATCTATTACTAACTCGTTTGATTCTTTATTTTATAGCAAAAAATTGAAAAATGGCAGCTAACGATGTCAACATCGCGCACAACGTTGAGGCACATAAAACTTAGCCTCAACATGAGGATCCAATCAGTGACACCCGCAATGAGGGGAACGTAGCAACTCCAGTCAATGGCGGACAATATCCCTGACATGTGCGGGAGATGACTCCTGATAACAATGAGGACGAGCATGTTGCGGAAACGGTAAGGATATTGAGAGAGCAGAAAGGCCATCATGGGTAATCTCTCAAGGCAAGATCAGGTCATGACAGAATTAAAGCATGCATTATCAGACGCTTCCAACAATACAAACGGAAGAGGCCATATTCCTCCCGGTGCTCCTGCAAATCAAACGGAGAAGTCAGCTTCGACGAAGCTGGGGAGATCGGTAGCGGATCTGGCAACGACAACAATAATGATTCCTTCAAAATCGAACTCATGAGGTTCATGAGGGAAATGAACGAGCAGATGGATCAGAATGCGAAGAAGTTTCACGCCCGAATGGATCAAATTCCAGGCGCACCACTAGTTTTGAAGGGTCCGGATTCGAAGAAGTACTCCCAGTTACCGTTTAAGCTGAGTGCAGCACCACATGGGACTTCAGATCCTCAGGAGCGAAGAACTTATACAATGGCGGTGAAAGCTGAGAATGCGAAGAAATTTCTTCGAAGAAGTACTCCAAAGTACGATGGGACTTCAGATCCTCAGGAGCACATCACAACTTATACAATGGCGGTGAAAGGGAACGACTTGGCCCAGCATGAGATTTAGTCAATTCTACTGAAGAAATTTAGGGAAACCCACACGAAAGGGGCACTGACATGGTATTCACTCCTACCCGAACACTTGATAAATTATTTTGAAATGCTCGAAGATTCTTTCATTAAGGCCCATGTCGGGGCCAGGAAGGTCCAATCCCGGAAGGCGGACATATTCAGAATCGCACAAGGAGAGTCTGCATTGATGCGGGAGTTCGTGATCAGATTCCAGAAAGAAAGAATGCTGTTATTGGCCGTACCAGACGAGTGGGCAGCAGAGGCATTCACTAAGGGTTTGAACCCGAAGAACTCTGATGCCTCTTGAAAATTGAAGGAAAGCCTGCTCGAGTTCCAAGTAACCACATGGGCGGACGTCCATAATCGCTATGAATCGAAGATAAGGATAGAAGATGATCATCTCGGTTTCCCGACATCAATTTAGTCTGGGGACCTAGGATTCCTTTGATGACTTTGATGCAGACCGGCGATCTTCCAAAGGCTGATTCCTGCCTCACGAGAGAAACGAAGGACACGACAACAAAGGGTTCCGATCCTCGGATAGGTTTGCTCCTGATAGAATAAGAGGTACTAGGGACCTGGGATTCCTCATATCTCTTGCTGTTAGATTATAATTTCAATATCAGCATATTGGAGCTGGTATCAACAATGAGAAACATCAAGGAAGCACGGTTCCCAAGGCTAATCAGATCTGATTCCAGCCAGAGGGATCCCAATTTATGGTGCGAATATAATGGAACTCATGGTCACATAACTGGGGACTGTTGACATCTACGCGAGAAGGTGGAAACATTGTTGAAGAACGACCATCTCAGGAAATTCTTGAGCTACCGGGCCAAGAACATTTACGGCCGCAACCGAGATAACGCATAGCCCTCAAAGATAGGAGAATGCCCTCATTGGCTAACTATCAACATGATTTTTGGAGGAAATAAAATCAACGGTGTAACTTTCTTGGTGGTCAAGAAAACAAAGGTATCAGTGATGCACAATAAGAGACCAGGAAGTCGCCGAAGACGATATCACCTTGACGGAAAAATATGCGATGGACTCCTTCTGTCGCACAACAAAACCCTGGTAATTTCTCTTAATGTTCTAGATTTCAAGATTAAACGTGTTTTGGTTGACCCAGAAGTTCAGCCAACATCACCCAATAGAGAGTGTTGGAGCAAGTTAAATTAATCGAAAGTATAATTCCGGCAACAAAACTTCTCGCCGAGTTCAATTTGGCGAGTGTGACAACCCGAGGGGAGATCCTGTTGCCCACGAACGTCGAAGGGATCATGAAGAACACCTTATTTGAGGTGGTAAACGGCTATATTGGCTACAACATAATCCTAGGTAAACCATGGTTACATGAGATTAAGAACGTGTCATCAATATATCACCAATTGCTGAAATTCCTGACCCTAGAGGGAATCAAGAAAATAAGAGGAGACCAGCCGGCAGCGAGAGAAATGAGCGTAGTATCGATTTCCAGAAGTAAAGGGAAGGAACTCAACAAATAGAAATTACATGAACTGACACCTGCTCCCGATCCAAGCGAAGATGATAAAGGAGAGGAGTCGTCGAAATACCACCAGGTACCGAGATACTTTCAGGTATAGGAAGAGACAGACGCGAACGAGTCCACGACAGAAGAACTCGAACAAATGGCTATGTTCGAGGAATTCCTAGAGAGAAAATTTTACTTGGGGACAAGACTCAACCCTGAGCTCAGGTCAGGATTTATTAATTTTCTTAAAACTAACGTTGATTGTTTTGTATGGTCGCACGCGAATATGACAAGTATCCCACTAGAGGTTTCCGTTCACAAGCTAATCCTGGACCCAAGCATCCCACCAGTAAAGCAGAAGAAGCGCCCGATAGCCGAGGTCAGAAATATATTTGTTAAAGAAGAGGTAACTCGACTACTTGACATCAGTTCAATCCGGGAGGTGAAGTATCTCGAATGGCTAGCTAATGTAGTTGTAGTTCCAAAAAAGAATAACGAATTTCGAATGTGCGTAGATTATAAAGACTTGAATAAGGCGTGCCTAAAAGACTCGTTCCCGCTGTCGAATATCGATCAAATAATTGATGAAACGGCCGTGCATGAGTTAATGAGTTTCCTCGATGCCTATTTCGGGTATAATCAAATTAAGATGAACCTGGAGGATCAGGAAAAAACTTCGTTCATAACGAACTTTGACACATTGTTATAATGTGATGCCTTTCGGGCTTAAAAACGCCGGAGCCACTTATCAGCGGTTTGTGAACGGGATATTCGAGAAACAAATAGGTAAAACAATGAAAGTATACATAGATGACATGTTGGTCAAGTCTTTGAATGCAAGTGACCATTTAAAACACTTCCAGGAATTCGATATCCTGAGGAAGCACAACATGAAATTCAACCCTGAAAAATCCCCGTTTGGGGTTAGCTCTGGTAAGTTCTTAGGTTTCATGGTTTCACAAAGGGGGATTGAGGTAAATCTCGATAAGATTAAAGCTATCAAGGACATCCCCGACCAACTGACAAGCGAGAAAGAAGTCCAAAGGTTAACCGGAAGATTGGCCACTCTAAGCAGGTCCATCTCTCGATCTTCAGAAAAATGTCATCACTTCTTCTCACTTCTGAAGAAGAAGAACAGTTTTGAATGGACTCCAGAATGCCAATAGGCCTTAAAAGACCTGAAATGTTATCTATTAAGCCCTCCGCTACTATCCAAACTAGAGGAAGACGGATAATTGCTAATATACTTAGCGGTCTCTAAAATAGCGGTAAGCGTCGTTCTAGTCCGGGAGGACGAAGGTACGTAATCTCCTATCTATTATGTTAGCAAAATTTTGTCAAGAGCTCAACTCGTTATCCGCACCTCAAAAAACTGGCCTTAGCACTTATAGTCGCCTCTCGAAAGCTTAGTCCATAATTTTCAATGTCACCCAATAGCCATTGTGACAACCTTTCCCCTGCGTAATGTCCTTCATAAACTTGAGTTGTCGGGTCGGCTAGCCAAATGGGCAGTTAAAATTAGTGAATTTTATATTAAATATAAGCATAGTACTGCGATCAAATCACAAGTTTTGGATGTCTTTGTGGCTGATTTCAGTACCGGGTTACTATCGTTGGCTGCAAAAGAAGCGGTGACGGCGACGAAAACGACATCAGGAGTTTGGACCTTATTCACGGACGGAGCTTCCAATGTGAAAGAGTTCGGGATCGGGGTGATCCTAATCACGCATTCGGGGGAAACCATGAGGCAGGCCATATAATTGTTCCTTTTAACTAACAATGAAGTCGAGTATGAGACATTGATTGTAGGACCTGAACTGGCCCGGAGACTTGGCTCCGAGGTTATAGAGATTAAATGTGATTCGCATCAGGTAGTAAACCAAGTATATGGGATCTTTGACACAAAGGAAGAACGCATGCAACAATATGTGATTAAAGTTCGAACTTTTCTCACACGGTTAAGGGAGTGGTTGATCACCCGCATCCGGTACTGTCGTTCAACGTATGCATTCGGTACTAAATGTGGATGACTATTGTGAAGTAAATACAATCAACCTAATCTGGGACTAGAGGAATGAGTTCATCGATTACCTTCAACATGGCAAGCTGCCCGAAGACCCAAAGGTATCCTGGGCACTACACACCAAAGCGGCTTGCTACAGCCTATGGGGTGGGCAGTTATATAGAAGGTCATTCCAAGGCCCGTTGGCCTAGTGTTTAGGAGCCTAGGAGGCAGACTACGTCATGAGAGAAGTCCATGAAGGGATTTGCAGGAACCATTCCGGTGCAGATTTGTTGGTACTAAAACTGGTTAGGACAAGATGCTACTGGCCCCGGATATAACAAGACGCGAAGGCATTCATTCATAAATGCGACAAGTGTCAGCGCCACACATAGTTGGTGCACCAACCAGCAAAACTCTTGCATTCGGTACTATCCCCATGGCCATTCATGAAATAGGGGATGTATATAGTTGGCCCGGTGCCACTGGGTCCCGGGAAGGTAAGATTTCTTTTAATTTTAACCGATTACTTTACTAAATGGGTTGAAGCAGGTCCTTACCAAAATATCGGTGAGTGAGAAGTGGTCGGCTTCCTATGGAAAAATATAATTTGCCGGCTCGGAATACCGAAAGAGATTGCCTGTGATAACGGGCCATAGTTCATAGCCTCCAAAGTCAAAAAAATTCTTGAAGACCTGAAGATCAAGAGGATTATATCTTCACCATACCATCTTAGCACTAATGGGCTGGCGGAATCAACCAATAAGGTGATTATTCAAAGACTCAAAAAGAGGTTGGAAGCAGCCAAAGGCAAATGGCCCAAAAAGTTACCGAGCGTGCTATGGGCGTACCGAAAAACGGCAAAATCAAGCACGGGATAGACACATTTCTCTCCCGTATACGGTGCAGAAGCTCTGATCCCAGTGGAAGTAGGAGAACCGACCTTACGGTACTTCTGAACGGATGAGAAAGCAAATAATGAGGCATTGCTAGTCAAGCTGGAATTGCTTGATGAACGCAGGGACTTGGCGCACATAAGAATGGTGGCTCAGAAACAAATGATGGAAAGATACTATAACCGGAGGGAAATCTACGCTAATTTAAAGTAAGAGACTTGGTTTTGAGGAAAGTGACTTAGAACACTCGAGAGATCAACGGTGGAAAGCTGGGTCCGACGTGGGAAGTCCCTATCGGGTTTCAGTTATCACAGGGAAGGGATCATACGAACTGGAGAATCAAGTTGGAGTCAAATTGCTAAGCAACTGAAACGTGACTCACCTCAAAAGGTATTACTACCGATGGATCCTAAGGAGTAGGACTTCTAATGCTCCAATTCGCATATTTTGCATTCAAACACTAGGGAGGATAGTATGAGAATACGGCAACATGATTGCCACAAAAACCAGGACTACGAGACTCGGGAACAATAATGTCTCATCGGGATCGGGGACTGTATAGCCCACCCCATAGAAATAAATTGTATAAGTTAGCCACATATATTGGCAATCTCTTTTTTTTCCAGTAAATGGATGCTTATGTTTAGCCAACCCCCAAGTGTTTAGGAATGATGTTGCTCACCGTAAAAGGATCAGAATCAACATCAACTTTCTTATCTTTGCTTCTCTTCGGGCCTCCACCGAAGAGAAGACCAGAATTTTTAAAGGACTCGGTAAAAGAAGCCATGATAATAAAGAATTTATGGGATAAGAGCAAAGAAAATTGGAAAGAGACGAAAGAAGATTGAAGAGCAAAGAAGATAATGAACTTATGAGGTTTTTGGAAGTGAAAGAAGTAAAATGATGAGTATAAGTAAAGATATAAATGATAGAAATCATGACCATGATTACCTCGAGAACCGGCAAAAATATTGCTGAATCGTGAGGTAATACGTGTTCGGGGGTATTAAATGCGAGGAGATGTGCGTCTTATCAAGTGTCAGAGACTGTTCAGAGGACTTCAGAAGAATTTTTCGCCAAGAAAGGAATCTTCATCAACTTCCTGGTGACACAAAGACATGTCACCGGAAAGTAGGGGACTATCTGTATAGGGTAAAATTGGTTTATATTAAATGACCAAATGATAGCATGACACGTGAAACCGGTGGAAGATAGATCAAGTAACAATTAAGGTCGGGGACAACAACTACAGATTGTATCGGATAGACCTCGAAGGGAGCATAATCAACAGAAGCAAGTCGAATGTTTGTCACCAAACGACATTTAATAGAGAATATTCCCTATTAAATGGGCAGCCCTTGCAGAGGATTATGGCATTCATGTTCTATCGTTACACATTCATCAATGGCCCCCTTTATTGTTATTTAAGAGGGGCTTGATCCTAGGATCTTATTTCCTAGGTGTAGCTATAAATAGTGGCTTCAACAACCATTGTAGACACACGATATCTCTCGCAAAACTTATGTTATTCTTTGTTCTCAAGCTAAATAATACAACTTTACTATCTGTCTAATATTGTTCTTATTGTTGTCCTCGAAAGCATTGCTTCCGGAGCCAGGCTTCCATTTCCTTTAATTTTAACACTAAGTCTTATTTTTAATTTAATTTATTTTTTATTTCTGATCAAATAAGTTCGTTTGTCTATAAACCACGCAACAAATTCAACTGTACCGTTTTACAGGTAAACAAATAACTTTACTTTTTTGAAGTTTTTCAAATAGTCTCTCAAATCTTTCAAAAGATCAAATGAAAACTACAGAATATATTATGCCAGATAAAACTGCAGAAGCTACAGATTCTTACTTCTAAATTTTAGATATATGGTCTCGTTCTTTTGACAAAAAACAAAATAAACAGATGGCTAGACCCCAAAAATGATGAAAGTATAGTTCAATTTGTCTTATGGGCCCTAAAACTGGCATTCATTAGTTAATGGCTACTGGCCGCTTTGTGTTTCCATTTAAACCCAAATAGCCGCCCATTCAACAGATTGAACTAAAAAAATATCGGCGCGTATATATTATATGTATAATTTATGTATATCGACAGAAATAGTAAATAGTGAATCCGACATGCTATTTATATAAATATTCCTGTCATTTTAATATTTGGACTCACATGGGCCTCGTCCTCATCAAGAACTTGCTAATTCGTAGCCCAACCAAGCAAGTATACCTTAACCTATTATGCTGGCAAATCAGATGGGCCAAAAATAAGACCTTTTAGCCCAATTGAAAATTGTCGGTTTAGCACCAGAATAGGACACCATTAGGGTGGTCTTAAACTTTTGACCTTTGGGTTAAGTCACCTGGCCAATAGGCAAACCTTCAAGGTCAAAAGTAAAAATATTTATTCAACTTGAAGTTTTGCCCATTGGTCAGGTAATCTGCCCCAAAGGTCAAAAGATCAAGACTAGCTCATTTCAAGGTTATTTGTGAACTTCACCCGTTTAGCACCGACAGTAATCAATGGTTTTCATAAATAACCATGTTGTAGCATTATTTTGGGGGATCTTTACACAAATAGCCGGTCATATTTACTATTTACTTTTTTTAGCCATATACATAGATTATACATTGATTATACACATATAATACATAAATTATGCATATATTATACCTCCACCAACTATTTTTTGTCTAAACGATTGGGTGAACGGCTATTTGGGTTAATTCTTCTTATTTTTCTAGGTTGGCAGTTTTTTCTAAATTATACTAGTGGTCTGAGGTATAAATTTCAAACTCAGATCACAAGTGTAATTTTTCCAAAGTTACTAACTTCTAAATACAAGGCCGCGAAAGTGATCACTTGATGTAAATAACACATAATCAATGGAACTGGACTCTTTCGTGGGCTAGGACTATAGTGTAAATTAGTTCTCTAAGTCCAATCCTTATCGTCATAGGTAATTTAAGTTGACCTTCAAAATTAACTAACTCAAAAATCTTTTCTTTTCATTTTCCATTTTTTTTTCTTTAGAGTAATATTTCACCTTAGTTCTACATAATTTGCTTCCAAAAATTATAAAAAGTGCTGCTTCATTTTCTAACTACCTTCCTAATATAATGCCATCCACGTCTTTTTATTATTATTTAAAAACAATCCTTCTACTCTATGAAAATGAGCTCATTCGTGGGGTTAGGACCTGTAAAGCACCCAAGTCATGCCGTTATAGGCTTCCAAAAGTTGACCACTTTTGTCAACTAACTTAAAATTTTGTCTGTAATGTTTCACTTTATTTATTAAAAATTAAAAATAGTATGTACTTGTTAAACTAAGATTAATATGATAGATATACAATTTTATAAAATTTTAAAATGCATCTACACGTATTTATATTCGGATTTGATTGTCCTTGGCTGATGAATAAGTCACTTATTCTAATATTCTATTGCCTAGTCCACCAGTTGGCAAAACATAAAAGTTGGTACAATCGACATTTTTCATGATCTTCTCTTTGCTGCGATTGATAATACTGGTATATATGTTAATTAGATCTTAATTGTTTGAAAGTTTTCATGAAATCATCAAGATACCGGCTAATTATAATATAGAATTCACCTGAGTAGCCGCTTAAATAGCTGGCGGTATAATTTTAGTATAGTAGATGTATAACTGTGTACAATTAATATAATTTGTATATACCTGATTTAAAAATTTTAACAGTATAATCGATCGGTCATTTGTATAAAGATTCCAGTATATTATGTTTTTGAGTTGGATAATGTCAGTCTTCAGTATAAACAATTTTTTTTTTTACCGTTTTTTGAAATAAATGTCTCACCTACATATTTCTCACGCTCAAAAAGTCCGTACTAAAATTTACGTACAAATTCGTAAATTATGTTTTCTTTTAAGGCAAACCGATTTTTGTCCTTTTGCTTGATATTCTTAAAAGTGTCGCATTCAACAAATTTTTCTCCTGCGCCTCTTTAGAAATATCACAGTTGCTTCTCCAGATTTTGCATAAGAAGACAAACCAAAGCTCTTTTTTCTTTTTGTCCTTTCCTCCTTTCTGTCCCCTTTTTGAAGTCATTAACATGTTAAGTACTCTAATCATGGAAATAATTAATTAATTTCAACTCATTATAAAAAGCAAGAAACACACCCTCTATTTCTCTACTGCCTCCTTGTCCTTATTATGTGGCTTCTGGTAGCGTTGAAATCATAATTTGAAGAGTGAATGGCCTTTTCTTGCATCTGGACAAAACAATATTGAAATAAGGTAGGC
Source organism: Nicotiana tabacum (assembly GCF_000715075.1). Classification (NCBI taxonomy): domain Eukaryota; kingdom Viridiplantae; phylum Streptophyta; class Magnoliopsida; order Solanales; family Solanaceae; genus Nicotiana; species Nicotiana tabacum. Next base: position 60,448,153 of record NC_134098.1, read on the forward strand.
AGATTCTAAGCTAAGCAGAGTATTAAATAGTTAAGGTGTCCTCCACTAAATGCCAAGCCAGAATTTAGAGTCAATGTGTTCAAGGTCCAACATATATGATTTGGGAGTGACAAATTCAAGATTTTTAGGTCGTTAGTGTTTTACTAATTTTAGTGTAAATTCTAAGTGGTCAAACATAATTATAATGGGTGTCCATGGTCAATTATTTAAATTTCTTTACTGTTATCTATGAATATATAACATAATTTAACCAAAGTCAATGGGTGCTTCAGTACCCATACCTCCAAACGTGGATTTACCACTATGGGTTTATTTGAACTCATAATGCTTAGCGGTTGAACCTGATTCTTATCCCATAGAATTAAAATATTGGATCCTCTAGGCGTGTTGAGATTGATTCCTATCTTATTATATGTATATGTTTTAAATTTTTTTTACGCATATGTGAATTTATTTTGAGCATATAGTAATGTATAATGAGTTTAATTGAATATACAGAACCTGCCCTAAATTCGCTTATGCTGTTTCCATCTTGAACCGGTTAATAAAGCACCAATCTATTTTCATGAACATGTGCATGCTGGCTGCTGCGTTGTCTCTTTGATTTGGTTCAATTTGTGTAATTTTTTTGTATACGGTAGAAACCGAACTCGCTTATTGCATGACGTACCGTGGATAAAACATAATGGATTGAAGATCGATCCTGGATTTCATCGAACTTAGGTACGAGGTTAGAACATGCGCCTTCAAAGATTATCGAGTCCGTGATCCCGGAACTGACTCTGACTCCGAATTAGCTCGAGAGAACATCATCGAACCAAAATAACGGAAGGCCGAAATATCTGTAACCAGTCGCACATTACGATGGGAATCTCGGCACGTATCAATGAGACCGATTAATTAGCAAATCATGAGATTTTTTACCTTATATAGAGTTGTACCTAAAGTAGGACACCCCTACTATATAAATGGGATCTAATTATTTGTAAAACACATTGTAACTCGCATCTCAAAGCAATAAACTATCATTTCTAGTTATTATTATCTCATTACTCTATTCTGGCATCGATTGTAGCATTTTCGACTCAAGGGTGATCAACCTTTAAGGCCAAGATTGTTCAACTTGTGTGGTTTGCATTTACTTTTCTTATCATTAATTTCAACCTTAATCTGACTTCTCATTTTGTATCAAATTAGATCACGTATCCTTAAAACCACGTATAAATACAATTATTATCCGATTTTGAGGGTAAACAGTTTGGCGCTCACCGTGGGGCTAAGGATAATAGTGGTTATTTGATAAATCTCCATAACACACACTATTTTACACTTGTTCTTTGAAGTGTCTTTTATTCTATGCTAAAATACAAAAATGTCAAACTCTCAATCAGAACCTCTGCATGTTGACAATCAGTCCGGTCACCAAGGTGAAAATAACAATATAGCGCTGGTAACGTTAAAGGAGACGAAATCAGTCTACGAGTGATCTTCGAAATGTTACAGGCGCAACAGGCGGCAATAGCTCAGTTACATAACCAAAGTCGCGCACCGAGCACGGTTGAGCCCGATCCTCCCCGGAAAGTCACCCGCAAAGATGAACCGATCATGGAAGGGTCGAACGAGCACGAATCGGGGGCTAACTCCGAGATCATAAAGATGCTCGAGGAGCTGACAAAACGGATAGAATCAGGGGAGAAAACTATCGAGGCTAACGACAAGAAGATAGAAACCTACAATTTCAGGGTAGACTAAATCCCAGGAGCACCTCCGATATTGAAGGGCCTGGATTCCAGGAAGTTCGTGCATAAACCCTTTCCATCGAGCGCGGCTCCGAAGCCGATCCCCAAGAAATTCTGTATGCCCGAAATACCCAAGTATAACGGAACGACCAACCCAAACGAGCATGTAACCTCGTATACATGTGCTATCAAAGGGAACGACCTGGAGGACGATGAGATCGAGTCTGTTCTGTTGAAAATATTTGGGTAGACCCTGTCGAAGGGAGCTATGATATGGTATCATAATTTACCTCCTAATTCCATTGACTCATTTTCTATGCTTGCAGATTCTTTCGTAAAGGCACACGCAGGTGCCATCAAGGTCAAGACTAGGAAATTGGACCTTTTCAAAGTCAAACATAAGGATAAGGAGATGCTCAGACAGTTCGTGTCCCGGTTTCAAATGGAACGAATGGATCTGCCGCCGGTCGCTTTTGATTGGGCTGTTCAAGCTTTCACTCATGGACTTAATATTCGAAGTTCGGTGGCTTCACAACAGCTGAAGCATAACTTAATAGAATACCCGTTTGTTATATGGCCGACGTGCATAACCGGTATTAATCGAAAATTAGAGTCAAAGATGATCATCTCGGGGACCCTTCGGGGTCTGTCTATCCCGTCAGAACCCTCGACAGAGTCAAGAGAGATATCGATCATGAACCGAGGCCAAACAGGGATCGGTATCATCCGTATAGCAGAGATCAGAGAAGCATTGGGTCTGGGCGAAACTCCGTGAGAAACGAAAAGAGAAATGACCGAGGTCAAAGCAGTCGGAGACTTATAACCAAAAATGGCTTCGACATGTCCAAAGACGCACCGAGGCTATCAAAATATAACTTCAATATCGATGATGCCGCTATTATATCAGCTATCGGGCGCATCAAAGATACCAAATGGCCTCGACCCGTACAGTCTGATCCAACCCAAAGGGATCCTAACCAGATGTGCAAATATCATGGCACTCATGGTCACAGAACATAGGATTGTTGGCATCTGAGAGAGAAAGTAGCTCGTCTATTCAACAATGGGCACCTTCGGGAGTTCTTGAACGACCGAGCCTAGAATCATTTTAGGAATAGGGATTCTAACAAACAGGCAGAACAAGAAGAACATCAACACGTTATTAACATAATCATTTGAGGATTTGATATCCCACAAGGGCCGATGTTGAAACACACCAAAGTATCCATCACTAGGGAGAAACGAATTCAGGACTACATACCGGAAGGAACTTTATCTTTCAACGACGAAGATTCGGAAGGGATCGTGCATCCCCACAATGATGCAATAGTAATATATGTACTCGTAAATAAAATTCGGGTTAAACATGTATTAATTGATCTAGGTAGCACGGCCAACATCATTCGATCAAGGGTCGTAAAACAGCTCGGTCTGCAAGACCAAATCGTGCCTGCAATTCGAGTTTTTAAATGGATTCAACATGGCTTGTGAGACCACTAAAGGCAAAATAACATTACCAGTAAACACCGCCGGTACCATCCAGGAGACCAAATTTTATGTGATCGGAGGGGACATGAGGTACAACACTCTATTCGGAAGGCCATTGATCTACAACATGAGGGTGGTGCCTTCGACGCTACACCAAGCATTGAAATTCCCAACACTTCACGGAGTTAAAAAGTCTACAAGGAACAACCGGCTGCTAAATAAATATTTGCGGGTGAAGAGGTGACACCGGCATCTACAGTTTCAACATCGAAGGGCCCAAACCAGGTGGTCAAAAATGGGGCAAAATAGCAATCACTGATACCATCTTCGGCAGATTCGGACAAATAAAAGGAAGTCGAGGATGATGATTATGGGGTTCCCAAATCTTTTATAGCCCCCGATGATTTCGACGCCACTAAATCGACGGTCGAGAAAATAGAACAAGTCATATTGCGAGAAACCTTGCCCGATCGAAAAGTATACCTAGGCACGGGGCTAAGCTCTGAGCTCAGGGAAAAGCTCATTCAATTTCTTATAACTAACGAAGATTGTTTCGCTTGGTCCCACCTCGATATGACAGGTATCCCACCGGAGATAACCACTCACAAGCTGAGCCTGGACCCAAAGTTTCTTTCGGTTAAACAAAATAGGAGACCTCAATCCGAGATCAAGCATGCTTTTATCAAGGATGAGGTATCTAAACTTCTTTAAATAGGGTTAATTCGGGAGATCAAATACCAGGATTGGTTAGCAAACGTAGTGGCATTCCCTACAAAAGGAATAAACTAAGAATGTGTGTAGACTATAAAGATTTGAATAAAGCATGCCCCAAAGACACTTTTCCTTTGCCCAACATCAACCATATGATCGATGCCACGACCGACCACGAGACCCTCAGTTTTCTTGATGCCTATTCCGGGTACAACCAAATACGGATGGACCCGGGTGATCAGGAAAAAAACTTCCTGCATCACTAAATATGACATATATTGTTATAACTAATGTCGTTTGGATTATAAAATGTTGGTGCCACATACCAACGCTTAGTAAATAAGATGTTCGAGAAACAAATAGGAAAATCAATGGAGGTTTACATTGACGACATGTTAGTTAAGTCTTGTCACGGCCCAAATCTCACCCATCGTGATGGCGCCTATCTCAATACTAGGCAAGCCGACAATCTCAATAAACCAATAGGTACCCACACTCACTGGGGATGTACAGACTCCGGAGGGGATCCTACAGTCTAAGCGCTATAATCCGTACAGACAACTCACATGTTGTACTGACAACTCACGTTGTTACATCCCGCAGTTCGTACGTTAAAGTTTCATCGTAAGTTAATCGATGTAAACTCAGGGATGAGATTATTTTTGAGGTTATAAGAATTCATGCTATTTATAACATGCGATAAGTAAGTGCTGTGAAGGTTAAAGGGTAAACGAATCAAAGAAATGAGTTTCATTGAAGGTTGTCGATTTGGGATAAAATACGGTCCGAGCTACAATATCCGGTATTTATGGACTAGTTCCATATAAGGTACCACTTGACTATAATAGTAGGGTACATAAAGTGTGTCAAGTGAGTAGTATCTTAAGTAATTTGAGATAATTTTTAATTATGTAGATAATTAGATAATTATTGAATTAGTGGGGATTAATAAGTTAATTAAGGAAAATGGGTGAAATTTTGGATATGTTTAAGGAGGCTTATCGTGGTAGCCAGCTGCCCCCCCAATTTCAAAACAATGACTCTTAAAGTCTTGCTTATATGTCACATTTTGAAGAATTTAAAGTGCCTTAGTGATCCACTAAGTGGGCCACACTCACTAAAAGCTTTTTACAATCAGAAAGATGTTACATGCCATCTTACTATGAGTTTCTAAAGGCTAAAACGTGAGCTTCTTCAAATATGAATTCACTATGAGTTTCTAAAGACTAAAACATGAGCTTCTTCAAATATGAATTCACTATGGGTTTCTAAAGGCTTAAACATGAGTTCTTCAATATGAATTCATGTGTGTGCCTTACAAATCAAATGGAATCTCGTGTGTAAGTAGAGTGGGTTGATCGTGAGTAAGTAAGAAAGAAAAACAACTCCATACCAAATTCTAAGAGAATCAGTTAAGGTACGTTAAGGCTATCCCTTCTTTCCTTTTGGCCTGACCCAAGTAATGATATGTAAACGTAACGTTATTCCATAAATGGTTCTATTCTTAACACTTAAGGATGTCTATGTTATTTATTCATTTAAAGTGATATTCAAGCATGTCTAAGTATGTTCCTAAGTTTCTATTGAGGTATTTGATAAAGATGTTAATGTTTATAATATAGTGATACATGCATCTTCATTTACCACCGTGCTACGGCCGGTCGGGAAGTTACCACTAGTTGGGCAGTTATGTATTATTATTTACCACTGGTTGGGCAGTTATGCATTTACCACCGAGCTATGGCCGGTCGGGTAGTTACCACTGATCAGTTGGGCAGTTAACGTCACGAGAATGATGTAATCAAAACTATTATATTGTAGTTTTATTTATATATATGAGATGGGTCTTATTTAATATGTTATGGCCTCAGTGGCAAGTCAGAGGTTATAAATTGACTTTTATCCCTCACTAAGATAGTATCTTATTATTACGTTTCATTTCTGCCTTACATACTCGGTACAATCTTCGTATTGACATCCCTTTTCCTGGGGCACTGTGTTTCATGCCACGCAAGTGTAGATAGGCGAGGTGAGGACCATCCACTATAGGCTACCTCCAGATATCAGCTTTTGGTTGGTGAGCTCCACTTCTTCCTGGAGTTTTGCCGAGTAACGTTCTATATATGTTATTTTGTTTTATGAGAATGTCGGGAACCCTGTCCCGACTTATATATTATGGCCATATTTTCTTAGAGGTTTTGCAGATAGTGTCTTGTGTATAGTTTTAGGTATGACATGTCAACGGCCTTGTCGGCCCCTATGTATCTATATAAATCTTTTTGAATTAGTTATGTGAGTTAAGGTGCACGCCCACACGCCTGTCACCTTGCATATGCGTCACCTCAAAAATAATCACATGACCCAAATATTCGGGGTTTCATGCCCTCAGGACCAGATTTAAAACTATTACTTACCTCAACAAGACGAACCCAACTTCGAGCAAGCTAATCAATACTCAGAAAATTCTATTCCACATGTATCCACCTCTGAATGCCTTCTTATCTCCTCAATTCAATGCCAACGATCCGAAACTGAAATTCACCCCTTAATGATACTACAACGATCTACTATACTAAGTAACTGCAATCTACAAAATCAACATCCAATGGGACCAACATTAGTAACGAATTCCATAGTTTAGGCCATTTAGACAATTTACCAAACACCTAGTGGGCATACATTTATACATTTCTTAACCATAGAATTAGTTCTTCCAACTACCATCATTTACCAACAATTCATCCTACCATCATTCTTTAACAACATATAATCCTAACATCACATGTGTGACCAGTATACCATAAATTCCATCAAATAATCACCTTTCAATCTCTACAATGGTTATGTATTTAAATTGAGAATTTATGGCTTCCAATCACTATACCATAAGTTCCAATACTTGCTTAATTCATACTCATGTTTCCATAATAAATCCATACATGTACACAAAATACTCTCACACCCAAGAATCATACTTCTTATGGCCTACTTTTAATCTAAATCCCGAAATTAAAAACTAGGGTATGGAACCTTACCTCTTTGACGAAGATCTTGTTATTAGCTTCCTTAATTCTTGAAGACTGGTGCAAGATTGGATGATTAGAATGTTAGGTTTACTCCTTCTCACTCTAAAATGCTCTTACATCTCTCTAAATTATCAGGTTTTTACTTCAAAAATGACTTAACCCCTCTCCCTACCCGGCCTTGGGGTTATTTAATGGGTTCCTACGTGCGCGGACGCGCACCTGGGCAAGTGTCTGCGCATCCGGCCGCGCACCTGAGGCAGAAACTCTCAAATATGCGCGGCCGCACATCTGGGCGCGCATATGACACAGGTCTAGTAAAATGGCCATAACTTTCTGTATACATATCCAAATGACGAAGGGTTTGATGCGTTAGAAACTAGACTCAAAGGTATTTGATGTGATAGGTTATACACCATATAAATCTTCATATCTTGAGATTTATCATCATTTGAAATTAGGTCTTATGCGAACTCACTTGAAACTTTATCCCATCATATAATTTTCAACTTGACTTAGTCTTAGGACTCTTCTTAGACCATAAACCATTCTTAATACACCTCATACATATATTATCATGATCAATTGATATCATTCAAATTATCAGTCTTGTTCATACCTGAATTAATATAATTTTGCACCCGTCAATCTTCTTAATGGTCATAAAACACTTCAAAATTTTCCGGGATGCTACATTCTCCCCCACTTAAGAACACTCATCCTCGAATATTTTTACAAGTAATTATTAGGCACAATATTATCCTCCTTTCACCTTTACCATCATCTTTAATCGTTCTTGATTTCATATAGTTCTTAGATATTCTTCCAACATTTCAACTTCCTTAAGGCCCCAAAATTTGGCTAACTCCCAAATTTTTCAGAAATTTCGGCAGAGTGTCATCTGCAATTAAGCCTAACCACCTGCCAGAGAATCACCAAAACCAGTCCTAACAACATATACATGAACCAACGACGCAGCATAACATTAAAACAATGTCAACCGTGGCCTTACGAGCAGTATACTACCAAAAAGGAACACCTTTAACATCAACTATACGGTTGATACATAATTCATAGAAGGTAACTCTTAGCATTTCCATAGAACACAACTTTATAAATACATGTCTATTCAAACAAATAAGGGTACTTATTCATTTCTTCCTCGGCTTCCCAAGTGGCCTCTTCAACCTGCTGGTTTCGCCATTTCGCCATAACACTTTTACGGAGGCAATTTCTTTATTTCTCAACTTTCGGACTTGCCGATCAATATTAGAAAATAGAATATCTTCATAAGTCAATTTATCATTAATCTCAATAGTCTCAACCGGAACAATGAGTGTCGAGTATCCAGCTACTTTCTTCAACATAGACACATGAAACACCGAATACATGGAGGACAATAATAGGGAAACGTCCTACTCATAGTTTGGCCTATTTCCTTCAAGATTCCATAAGGCCTAATGTGGCTACACATACTTTACCTTTCTTAACAATTCACCCAATATATTCATAGAGAAAATCTTGAGAATAACCCGTTCACTTTCTTTAACTCTAAATCTCTACGCCGAACACCCGAACTAAACCTTTGGTGACCTCCAACAATTACTCTAAGATGTTCTAGTACGAAAAACGACCATAACATTTCTACCCAATATATATTTGATCATGGGGTGATGCTTCTTCTTTGACATGTTTGAGCCTTCAAATCACTATTTCCTTATCACGCATACATACCTGAGGTGATCCCGCATCACCCTATCCCATATAGGCCTAACGAGACCACATTATTAAAAATTACCAATTTAGCCTTAGCCCATAAGCCTTGGAATTTAATTTCCAACATCCAAAAACTTCTTTTTAAGACCCGAATCTCACATCTATACACTGTATAAGTCTGAACAAACTGTATCAAGCCATAGCCATAACTCCAGATATAATCGCATAACATACTACACAACTCACATACTCGCATCACCATTCTCGACATAGTAACTACTCAAAACCAACCCGGTATTGGTATTGAACCCCATATCAAACAAAACCTCGTTCTAAAACCTTCGCACACTACTGATAATGAAAGAAACACGTGGAATCTCATAACCCCTTATCAAATCAACAATTCATGGATCTTTCTTTCCCCAGAATCATAATCACCTTCTAAGATGACTTTCAATATTATCTTCCCAATATACCGTAATAATATCTGATAGTACCCATTCTAGGTCTAATGACCATATATTATTAAACATAACTATCCCACTGACATGCCACACTAATACAACTCAAGCCACAAATGCGCAACCTTGTACCCAAAATGGATGATGTCTCAAAGTAGAGAACCGTATTGCAAATTCAACAAGCACCACCACAACTGCAATGCTATAAGCTCATCATACATAGTATAACCAAGGCACACGAATCTAATAATGGTAACTAGCCCTCCTAGAGCTCACATTAACATCAATAGCACGGACAACTCACGTGTCATAACATAATCAGCCCGATATAGTCCCAGACCTCCAGTCCAAACATATCATATGGGAGCATTTAAACAGATATATATGTATAAGCTAAATGAAATAACATTCTCATGGTCTTGGACTGGTATAAATAACACGCTATAGTGTAGGCGTGAGCAATTGTGCTATCACTGCTCAAATTGGCAAGTTAACGCACAAATAGTAACTACCCAGTTTATTCAGGGAATTAGCCACTTTGTAACCTCAAGTATAGTCCAAATAGTTCTCAACAATGGAACGAATACGAGAAACGTCATAACTTTACGTTTAACCGTTAACTCTAGGCATATCATAGTCTATACATTCTCCCGAGTCTGAATACTTGCCCTGATGCCCGCACATGGGATCAAACCTCACATATATGTGCACTCATAGCGCATAGCTATCACAAATAATTAACGCAACTAGTGCCTCCACTTAGTTTAAATAAAATAGGCCAAATACTTGTGTGGCCCCTTAAACTTGGCTCCAGTTTCCACTTTGACACTTCAACTAAGGCCAGTAACTATTGAACACTCCAACTTATTTGAAAGTGTACCTATTAAACACAAAGTATGACATGGCAAAAACAAGTGTTTCTCACTTTTCCAAAGCGTGTAAACTCATACCAAAACCATATTTTTTTCTTCATACCAAAACAAGGACATAATAGCGTGAACCCAAAACGCCATAACCACCCGCTTCAATGTCTCTGTCTTTCCTTTTAAAAAATTATAACTATCTTCAACAACACAAAACACATACAGCTGCACCACCAGCTTCACCAAAACTCGACAATCGTCTCACCTCACCTTTACCAAAAAATCTCATACACAGAGAAAATCACCATTAACACAGAACAAAAATCTCCCTTTCAGATTCTTCAATTTTGTCAAACATAAACAGAGGAATCAAAGGTACACACAATGATTTTAAACAGTGCACATTCTTCCCCTCAATAAAAGTCATTGGAACTTGAATTTTTCTTAAATTTCAATCAAAAAACAAGATTTTAAATTTTTGTTAACAAAAATAACTTAAATCGTAAAATAATTAAAACCCATAAAAGAAAAGAAAAAAGAAAAAAAGAGAGAAAACCCCAAGAAATTTGAGAAAAGCTTGGGATATCCATTAACGTTTTCAAAAGGAAAGAGAACCATAGATTTGGGGAAAAATCAGTATATTTGAGTGAGTCCTCTTATCTTTCTGCCTCGTCCAAGTATCAAATCGGCATCATTTTGGTGAAGACAGTGTCGATGGTAGCTACGGTCGAAAGTGATTGAGTAGTTTTTATCTGTACATAGGTGAGGATTGCCTGACAATGAATGGTGAAGAAGGAGGAGGAACTGGGAAGAGGCGGGCAGAGAGACGATGGAACTACTTAGGTGGGGGAGGGGATTTTATGTGGAAATAAAATTTCTTTTTTTCTTAAGATTATTTGGACCCATATGTGACGTGTCTTTGTCTCATTCGTCACTTTGACACCTCATTTAGCGTGTGACTAACACGCACTTTATTTTTTTGACTGGCAGAAGTGAGGTGTTTAATAGGTACACTTTCAAATAAGTTGGAGTGTTCAATAGGTACTGGCCTTAGTTGAAGTGTCAAAATGGAAACTGGAGCCAAGTTTAAGGGGCCGCACAGGTATTTGGCCAATAAAATACTCACCTCAAACAGGTCACAACCCTGAAACAATATGCTTTTGAGAACTCCTAGTCTCCAAATTCATAAGACGCATAAATCACCGTAACTGATCCCAACTCCACCACTCGAATGACTAACACATCTTTCATGCAAGATCCTCCCACTAGGAATACTTCCAAAATTCTTCCGTTCCACATAGCAATAATTTGAATATCAACAGTCTATCAACCAGGTGGGTAATGTAGTACCAATGTCATCCGTAAATCAAAACACAATGCGCTTTTTGAAATGCGCACCCTTCTCAGGGATTACCGAGCATTTATAACATTCATCTAAATATATAACACTGACCATTTTGTCTAGAATTCATGACCTTCCCTACAAGAATGAACCTCCACCTTATATATGTAAATCTTAATCCCACAAAACACATCACATCTATTATGCTATCATGTGACAAGCACGAGAATCTCACTATTAACTGTGAGTCACCAGCATATTACATACCCGGTCAATTAGAAACCTTCCATTTTCTATTATCCATGAGTAATTCACAATGCACAACATGTCTCCCACACCGGTAGAAAATATCTAGTTCAAACCATGGTAGAAACCATCAAGAACACTTTCAAATCCATTTGCACATAACCAAGCTATCAAAACTGAATTCCTCTAACTTGACCAAGACACGCAGGTTACCAAACCCAAGAATATTGCCACCGAAACATCTGTAAAGTCACACCACATCATAATTATCCCAAAAGAACCGAATATACCATTACCATACTGGTCTAGCCTACTACCAGTTGTCCTATTTTCTTCGAGTTTCTTCTGAATTACCCTCAAGTTGACACTTCTCCTTATCAGAACACTACGATCCTTACCCAAAGCTCACTACAAAACATCCTAACACAAATCATACCACCTTAAGGCCCATAAGACATTTTATTCTTCTTAAGCACCACAAAAGTATCACAATCGAGATCCCCCACTCTTTAGGACCTTATGTGAATTTAAAATTATTCCTCTTTCCTTTCTTATACTGAAATATAGAATCCGTAGTCAAACAAAATTATCGCACGTCCCGATACCATCTAGTGTAAGTAACTGATTCTAGTGATATACAAATTCGAAAAAAACTAAATTGCCACATATACATTTTGAATCCATTAGAACCCTCTCGAGAGTCATCCACTCTTCTCAAATCTAATTTGCTCTGCCCAAACGGGCCGAAAGACATGTGCTCCTTTAGCACACTCAACACTCAAAGAAGTAACCTTGCCTTAACACGACCAATCAAATTCATAATTTGTGCGCACTACATCCTTCAAAATAACAACTTAATCATTCCATAATTTATATATTTTCATAAAGTGCAATGTAACCCGTATCCAAGAATTTTCTTACCCGAGTCATCATCGATCTCCACCTCTGCAGGTCATAACTTACCCACAGGTATGTCTCAGACCAAAACTAAAATTGAATATATATCCATAAAATTGAATTGTAATAGCAGGCTCCCCCACTTGGCTCAAACCCATATAACAAAACACTCCATAACTCACAATACCCATACTTTATTACTTCCATAATACTGCTGTCAGTTCAAAAAAAATTCTTCTCAAGCTTACGCAGCACCCACCATAAAATACGTCAATCATCCCCTAAATTCGTATTTATTCTCGTGCCAATCAAGGCAACTTTCTCGACCAGATTCAAATTCAAACGTCAACACATACGCCCCGCTGGCAGAAAAGAAACTCTCCACTCAACATTATAAGGAACACACCTACGTAGATTATTCCGCAGGGGATAACCCACCTACTTAGCCTCAAAATTGGCACATTGCTATACACTTTCGCATCCACAATTACCACGAAATCACTTAATATTTTTGAACACGGCATAAAAATCTATTTCGCCCCACAATTAAACAACATGATAGATCCCTCAACACATTCACAACTCAAGACTGTACGTCACATCAAAACAGGAATCAAGAACCCAATAGCAAACTCTTGAGTCACAAGTAAAATTTATTTGTCTCATTCAACCCATCTGAATACATCCCGCATTCACATCATATTTATCATATAGTCATTCAACCACCCATCGAGCCACAAATTCCACTCATAGGAATACTACCGAACACATAAGTCCAATTGCATAGGTTCTCACAACCGAAACTATCGAGCTTAAGTTGTGGTCTAACTACAGCCTCAAGTCCTCCAGACTGGCCCATCAACAAAACACAAAATAATCATCTCGAACCTCGTTCATGGAATCACAAGCCAGCAATACACAGCCGATACTGAGCGCTCACATGCGCACACGAATATGTGGAAGGAATTCAAAGAGTGATGTTTCAATCTGAATCAATTCCGCACGATAGAATATAAGAAAGTGAAATTTTCCTAAGGGTTCGGCAGCCTCTCGAAGATAACTACAGACGTCTCCGTACAGATTCGCAAGACTCTACTAAACCTGCTCATGACTCGTGAGACCTATGTTACCTAGAGTTCTGATACCAACTTGTCACGATCCAAAATCTCACCCGTCGTGATGACGCCTATCTCAATACTAGGCAAGCCGACAATCTCAATAAACCACATATCTTTTAAATTTGAAAGCATAATGATTAAATTCAGCCGAAGAAATCTCACAAGTACAAATATAAACACTCCCAAAACCTAGCGTCACTGAGTACATGAGCATCTAATATGAATACAAGTCTGAAAAATACGGTATATAATAGTTTGAGACCAAATAGAGTAAATAATGAGATGGGGAAGGAGAGACAAGGTCTGCAAAACATGGAAGCTACATCTGAATCTCCGAAAAATCAATTGTGCGAAACAATCAACACCCGTTATGTCCGAGAACACCTGGATCTGCACACGAAGTGCAGGGTGTAGTATGAGTACAACCAACTCAGTAAGTAATAATAATAAATAAGGAACTGAAGATAGTGATGAGCTACACAGTTATAGTTCATTTTCAGTAATTCCAGCAAAGAATAGACATGCTTTAAAATCCGAAAGTTTAAGTCAAATCAGTTTTATACAGTTCAAGTTCAGGTAATCCGGATATAAAATCATTCAGAAATTTCATAACAATGACAGATAGCAACTAAGTGCAACAATAAATGAAAAAGCAAGTACAAGCTCGCAGGGCAACAGTTACTCAACTCATCACAACAGCTCAACCACTCGGCTCTCAGCCCTCAGCACTCACACTCAATGGGTACCCGCGCTCACTGGGGGTGTACAGACTCAGGAGGGGCTTCTACATCCAAGCGCTATAATCTGCACAGACAACTCACGTGTTGCACGGACAACTCACATGCTATAATATCACGCACAGACAACTCACGTGCTATAATATCCCGCACGGACAACTCACGTGCTACACGGATAACTCACATGTTATAGCATCCATACCTCACCGACAGGCCCTCGGCCTCACTCAGTCATCAACCTCTTTAGTCTCTCGGGCTCTCGAAAATCACAAAGATCAACCCAAACAAAGATAACATAGTGTATCAACAAATATCAAGAAAAACTGAGGTATGATACGCAAGTAAAATCATGACTGAGTACAAGATAACAGTTAGCTAATAATTCAACAAGTACTCGACTTTTGCGGGTCCCAACAATACTATCACATAGCCTAAGCATGATTTCTAACATGATTTGCACTCAAATTTCTTCAACACATAGAGAGCATATAGCTAATAACAAGTTATTCAACTTTACAGTTTTCACGGGAAGGACCAAGTCACAATCCCCTAGGTGCACGCCCACACGCCCATCACCTTGCATGTGCATCACCTCCAAAATAATCACATGACCCAAAAATCCAAGGTTTCATACCCTTAGGACCAGATTTAAAACTGTTACTTACCTCAACAAGACGAACCCAACGTCGAGCAAGCTAATCAATGCTCAGGAAATTCCATTCCACATATATCCACATCTGAATGCCTTCTTGTCTCCTCAATTCAATGCCAATGATCCGAAACTGAAATTTACCCCTTAATGATACTACAACGATCTACTATACTAAGCAACTGAAATCTACAAAATCAACATCCAATGGGACTAACATTAGTAACCAATTCCATAGTTTAGGCTATTTAGACAATTTACCAAGCACCTAGTGGGCATACATTTATACATTTCTTAACCATAGAATTAGTTCTTCCAACTACCATCATTTACCAACAATTCATCCCACCATCATTCTTTAATAACATATAATCCTAACATCACGTGTGTGACCAGTATACCATAAATTCCATCAAATAATCACCTTTCAATCTCTACAATGGTTATGTATTTAAATTGAGAATTTATGGCTTCCAATCACTATACCATAAGTTCCAATACTTGCTTAATTCATACTCATATTTCCATAATAAATCCATACATGTATACATAATACTCTCATATCCAAGAATCATACTTCTTATGGTCTACTTTTAATCCAAATCCCGAAATTAAAAATAGGGTATGGAACCTTACCTCTTTGATGAAGATCTTGTGATTAGATTCCTTGATTCTTGAAGATTGGTGCAATATTGGATGGTTAGAATGTTAGGTTTACTCCTTCTCTCTCTAAAATGCTCTTACATCTCTCTAAATTAGCTGGTTTTTACCTCAAAAATAACTTAACCCCTCTCCCTACCTGACCTTGGGGTTATTTAATGGGTTCTTACATGCGCGGCCACGCACCTGGGCAAGTGTCCGCGCACCTGAGGCAGAAACTCTCAAATATGCGCGGCCGCGCATTTGGGCGAGCATATGACACAGGTCCAATACAATGACCATAACTTTCTGTATACATATCCTAATGATGAACGGTTTGATGCTTTGGAAACTAGACTCAAAGGGCTTTGATTTGATAGGTTATAAACCAAATAAATCTTCATATCATGAGAGTTATGCTCGTTTGAATTTAGGTCTTGTGCGAACTCACTTGAAACTTTATCCCATCATATAATTTTCAACTTGACTTAATCTTAGGGCTCTTCTTAGACCATAAACCATTCTTAATGCACCTCATACATATATTATCATGATCAATTGATATAATTCAAATTATCGGTCTTGTTCATACCCGAATTAATATAATTATCACCCGCCAATCTTCTTAATGGTCTTAAAATACTTCAAAATTTTCCGAGGTGTTACAAGTCCCTGCGAGCAGAAGACCATTTGAGATATTTGCAGGAAACATTCAGCATACTGACGTAGTACAACATGAAGTTGAACCCATAAAAATGTACGTTTGGAATAGGGTCGGGTAAGTTCCTCGGATCCATGGTATCAAATCGGGGAATTGAGATCAATCCCGATAAAATCAAAGCCATTGAAGATATCATGGTCGTGGATAACGTAAAGGCCGTGCAAAGGTTAACCGGTAGAATAGCCACCCTGGGGCGATTTATTTCGAGGTCGTCCGATAAGAGTCACTGATTCTTTGCACTATTGAAGAAGAAGAATAACTTCTCGTGGACCTCGGAATGCCAACAAGCTTTGGAGGAACTCAAGAGTTATTTATCGAGTCCGCCCCTGCTTTACACACCAAAGACGGACGAACAATTGTAATTGTACTTGGATGTCTCGGATATAGCGGTAAGTAAAGTCCTAGTCCGTGAAGAGCAAAGTACGCAATTTCTAATTTACTATGTTAGTAGAACCTTAGGTGAGGCCGAAACTAGGTACCCTCACCTGGAAAAACTGGCGCTCGCTTTGCTAAGCGCCTCTAGGAAGGTAAAATCGTACTTCCAATGTCACCACATATGTATCGTAACTACTTACCCATTGAGGAATGTTATGCATAAGCCCTAACTCTCGGGCCGATTGGCCAAATAGGCCATAGAAATAAGTAGGTACGATATCGAGTATCGACCTCGAACTGCCATTAAGTCTCAAATTTTGGCAGACTTTGTGGCTGACTTTATACCGACCCTAATACCCGAGGTCGAAAGAGAGTTATTGATTAACTCAGTAACTTCCTCGGGAATCTGAACCCTCTACATGGACGGTGCTTCAAACGCAAAAGGGTCCAGACTTGGCATCGTACTAAGGCCACCAACAGGTAATATAATTAGACAATCTATTAAGAGTGTGAAATTGACTAACAACGAGGCCGAATATGAGGCCATGATTGTAGGCCTTGAACTAGCCAAGAGCTTGGGGGCAGAGGTGATCAAATCCAAGTGCGGCTCTCTCCTTATGGCAAACCAAGTCAATGAAACATTCGAGGTCAGAGAGGAACGAATGAAAAGATACTTGGACAAATTACAGGTGACATTACATCGGTTCAAAGAATGGACTTTGCAACACGTACCTCAGGATCAAAAAAGCGAGACCGATGCCCTCGCTAACTTAGGGTCATTGGTCGAAGACAACGAGTTGAACTCGGGAGAAGTCGTACAACTTATAAGATCGGTGGTGGAAAAAGGCCACGCCGAGATCAACTCGACAAGCCTAACTTGGGACTGGAGGAATAAGTACGTGGAATATCTCAGATCCGATAAACTGCCCTCGGATCCAAAAGAGTCAAGGGCCCTGCATACAAAGGCGGGCTAATTTAGCATGTTCGAAGATAAAACCTTGTTCAGAAGAACATTTGATGGCCCACTTGCAATATGTCTAGGGTCGGGCGATACTGAGTATGTTTCGAGGAAAATCCGCGAAGGTACTTGTGGAAATCATTCGGGCGTCGAATCGCTGGTTCGAAAAATAATCAGAATCGATTATTAATGGATCGACATGGAAAAAGACGCAAAGGAGTTCGTTCGAAAATGTGATGAATACCAAAAATACGCTCCGGTGATCCATCAACCCGGGGAGCTGCTCCACTCGGTTTTATCGCCATGGTTGTTCATGAAGTGGGGAATGGACATTGTTGGCCCCCTTCCGTGGGCACCAGGTAAGGCTCAATTTATAATGTTTATGATTGATTATTTTTCTAAGTGGGTGGAAGCCCAGGCATATGAGAAGGTCAGGGAAAAGGAGGTCATCGGTTTCATTTGGGATCACATCATATGCCGATTCGGAATGCCAGCCGAGATCGTATGTGATAAAGGGAAACAATTCATCGTAAACAAAGTAACCAAATTTCTCGAAGATTACAAGATCAAAAGGATCCTATCGATACCCTATCACCCTAGTGGGAATGGACAAGCTGAATCTACATACAAAACCATACTCCAAAACCTTCAAAAGAGGTTAACCGACGCCAAAGGAATATGGAAAGTAATATTACCCGAAGTCCTGTGGGCATACCATACAACCTCGAAATCCAGTACCGGGGCTACCCTGTTTTCTTTAGTTTATGGCGTTGAAGCTTTGATATTGGTCGAGGTCGGGGAACTGAGTATCAGATTCCGATATACGACAAAGGAATCAAACGACGAAGCTGTGAGTACGATCCTGGAGCTATTAGATGAAAGGCATAAGGCCCCTCTTGTCCGGTTGGCTGCCCAAAAACAGCGGATCGAAAGATATTATAATTGAAGGGCCAACCTTCAACACTTCAATACCAGAGGCTTGGTACTAAGAAAGGTCACGCTAAGCACACGAAACCCGAATGAAGGGAAATTGGGGCCGAATTAGGAAGGACCGTACCAAATTATCGAAATCACCAGAAAAGGATCCTACAAGCTCGGAACAATGAATGGCGAGCAACTACCGAACAACTGAAATGTAGCTCACCTAAAATGATATTACTGCTAAGGTACGACCCCATCCATTTCCTTTTACTTATATTTCTGACTAACTCTTGCAGGTGATCGACAAGGAAAAGTATGAGATTTTAGGTCTGAAAGCACGTGTTGCACTCTTTTTTCCTTGAACCGGTTTTGTCCCAAATGGGTTTTTCGGCAAGGTTTTTAACGAGGCAATAAGTGAATTATGCTAACTTAGAATCGAAGGCCGGCAGCGAACCGGTGACGGCGATCAAAACAGTATTCGAGATCTCTCTTCTATCAACCTCGAACACTAGGGGCATTATCCTCCGATACTGACCTTAGCATGGAAATAGAATTTAGGATTGAAGGGTCTCGATCGATAGGATTTGATGTAAGGGCCAAACGGTCAAATGAATTATACCCGCATAGACTGCTCGAACCCTGACACAAAGTATGTACACATACGTTACTATTATGCACAAGAAAAAAGAGAAGTCCCTTCCTTGCAAACATCTTGTCTTTTAAATTTTTTTCCTTTACATTTCTTAAGCAATTCCCTCCTTCTGATCCCCTAAAGGAAATGAACCCAAGGGCCACCTTAACCTGAGTTCGAGTAATCACTCTCTCACTCGGGGAGTGCCGTCCGGAAATAAACTTGGACGGTCCAATCTATTAGACCTCGGGGGTATAAGACCTATTAGGCAACCCCCGAAATTTATAGGCTAAGGCCACCCCCGCTTGGGGACTGCCATCTTAGGCAAACCCGGATAACTCGGGATAATGATATTAACATGGGACAACACCCGAACTATAAAGGCTACGACTATATAAACTCGGTTCGGAAATGTCCGAAGCCCGTCATAAAAACAACAAGGCCTTAAAAGTTTCTTAACCGTTTCCAAAGGCTATCCTCGACAAATTGTGACTAAAGTCTAAGTATTAGGGGAAAGAAAACTTTTGGTCACACCGAACCCCCACGATGCCTTAAAACGAAATAGTTGAAGGCAAGGTTTCTTCGAGTCTCTAAACGAAAACCAATTGTTTTATGCCAAGGCATGTAGATCTTTGCAAGTAGAAATAAATAAGGCAAAGAGAAAATTTGAAAGTTGTTGAAGGGAAAAGACTTATATTCATAATTAAAAATTTCTTTTACAAGGGCCGAACTGCCCGATGAAACTTTTTACAAAGGCCAAAAACTGCCTCAACAAAAAGATGACACAAAAAAACAAAATGCTAAGGCCGTTCTAGGTTAACAAAACCCGAGAAAATAAAAGCTTGCGAAAAACACACTCTCGGCAAGTCATATTCTAAAAGGCATAAGTATTTAAGGGAAACGGTTCTTGGACATACCAGGTCCCACGATGCTTTAGAGATAACGAAATCAAAATCCAAGCCTATTCAGGATTCCGGACATGACTACTTAATGCTAAGGTATTTCAATCTTTGCAAAAGATAAAAAGAAAATCAAAGGAAAGAACTAGAGAATCACCAAAAAAGAAATAGAAAAGTTGTATTAACGAAGTATTGTCTTTACAAAGGTCGAGCAGCCTTAACATACAGTATTAAGTACAAAAAGGAATAAAATCGAACAGAAGTGACCTAATCTTAGTCAGAGCCCACTTTGTCATCGGTATTTCCGAGGTCTTCTCCATCCTCGGACCCAACTGAGACCTCGAAATAATCCTCCTCGGATAGGCCAACTTCCTGGCCTCGACTTCAAACACCTTGGCATCCTCAATCTTAGTATATAAGTCGAAACCTCGAGCGTGAAATATTTTTCGATTGGTCTTGAGTCGCTTCGGCATCAGCCTTGTACTGGGCTGCCATTTCATCATCTTCGGCCTTGACCACTGCAACTTTCGACTTGGTCATTTTAAGCTCATTGGCCAGATTATCTCGATCTGAGACGGCCAAACCTAGCCGAGATTAAAGCTCCTCGACCCTTTTTGTCTGGATCTAGGCCCTTTTCTTTGCCGCTCTTAGTTGGATTTCGGCTGAAGTTATCTGTGCCCGAACATTCTCTTTTTCTGAGGCCATGCAATCCATCTTGCCTCTCTATTCATCGGTCTCAGCTTTGACTACATCCATCTCAGTTCGAAGCTGATTAATCCGATCGAGTTTTTGCTGGACCTGTGGATTTTGACCATCAGTCACTGAATCAAATTCATCATCACTTACTTTGAAAACTTTTACCTGCTCGACCAAGTCATCATGATCCTTTCGAGCAACCTCCAGCTCGGCACAGAGGTTCTTAGCCTCCCCTTCGAGCTGATCACTAAGAAGCTTAAAGGCGTCTCTCTTCTCAGTAAGCTCTCGAACTTCGGCTTCAAGTTGTTTCAAGTCATCCTGGTGCCTCAAAAAGCCTCATGATGAAGCACCGAAGCCTACAACAAAGAAAAGAAATGCTAAGTCATCTGCGAAAAAAATCTAAGCGTGAGTAAACAATTCACTTAGGGACGCATGAAGTTACTCGGTTCAATTCATGTTGCACTTCGTTGAAAAGGCAAGGTGCATTCACCTCGTTCATTTTAGCTTGATCATCTTCGGTGACTAGGCACCGAAGATAGCTGGCCACCCTACGGGGGAAGAAAAAATTCGAGCGTTCTCCGAAAGGGAAAAAATAATGGTACATTTCCGATCGAGATACGCACTCGGAGCAGATATTTACTGACCAATCTCGGGCTCGAAGAGGGCCCGCTTGCTTCTGGGGATTTGCTTTTCCTCGGTATATAAAGGTCTCCCAAACCGGTAGCGTCTTCTTTGGCCGTCGAGTCCATGCCATCGAAGATACCGTGGAAAAGGTCACGTGTTCCATGAGTCCCTTCGACGGGGCATTCTTTAGCAGCTTGCGCCTCGTTAAACATCGATTCTGTGAATGAGGGCGACTCGACAACCTCTATTATGCCAAGTGCCTCCTTCGAGGCGTTGGCCACGGCTTGCAAGGATCCGGCCCAGACCTCCTCGGTTTCTCTAACTTGATAAGAGACAGCCTCACCCCTCCGGCTCAGAAGCTCCTTGACCTTCGGGCTGAGGCGGAATGCTATCCATCAGGTCAAAGGCCCATTTTTCCCCATCAAACTCATATCTTAATCGGTAAAGTGAATCCGGAGGCGGCGCTCGAGCACTGGTGCCTTCCTTGGGTTTTTGCACCAATCGCCTCTTCGGTTTATCCTTTACAGGACCCGGAGAACTCAGAGCCTTTTTTCTTTTCTTCTCTTTATCCTGCTTCGGAGGGGGGGCTTGGTGAAGACGTCATCGTCACCGGATGAAGGCCTCATTTCAACATCTTTTGGTAAACCTGCAAAGGAAAGTGAAACAAGTTAGAAATCAACGATGTGGAAGTAAAGTTGAATATAATTTAAAGAAAGAATCTCACCATGGGAACGAGCCTCTCATCGGCCCTTCGAAAGCTCACACCATGCGCGCTCAGAACAAGGTTTTTACGATACGATGCCCTCGACCAACTCCTTGAGTCGAGGAACTGCATCTGATATTCGAGCAACAGTTGCATCATAAAGAATCGATAAGAATAAGGGCAAAAGAAAAAATGATAAAAAAAATCTTAAAAGCAATGTTATACTTACGCTTCATGTTTCATTTATCAGGAAATGACATGTCCTCAGCCGGGATTAAGTCTGAGGTCTTCACTCGAACAAATCGGCCCAACCAGCCTCGATCCCGATCCTCATTGATGCTCGAGAATGGGGCCTTACTGGCCTGACGGGCAAGTTTTATTAGCCCCCTCGATAGAGTTGGAGACTGTACAGACGCATGAGGTGATCGATGGTGAAGGGGTGGTCTCATCCAATTTTACTCCTCTATTTGAGGATATAAAAACGGTCGATGCAATAGTAATACCCAACAAGGAGTCGGGGTCGATTTTCCACAGAGAGCTATGAATGGGTCTTAGGAATATATATTATAGTGTATGAGGTTGAATTATCTTAAATTGTACTTACACAAATTTGGGTTGTTTCTAGGTCTAATTTAAACGAAGACTACAAACTAAGAATTTAAACTTTGAAAGTGTTTTTGGCTGTTTTTCAAATGTTATGAAAGGCCTAGGGCTATGACCTTCACCTAGGTGTTCACCTAATGTGTTGTAAACTTTAAAGCTTGTTTTATTGGTCGGGTGTATTATAGCTATCAACACCCAAGTACCCACTCAATACCTCTCAGTTAGAGAGTGAATTTACCCAATTTGGCTTCTCAAGTCCAAATGGGTATTGAACAAAATAATTGATGATAGGTTCAACCCTTTAATCGGGCTTATCAATCTCTCGATTGACCCAATTTCTTGCTAGCCAAGTTTTTCTAGACTAAGTCTTTCTTTCTAAAGTAGAGATCCAAGTCAAATAGGCATGAAAGAATGTTTGCAACCATTAATTCTTCACATAAAAGCAAGAACTAGGCTAGATAATCAACAACCAACCATAAATAAGTAATAAATCAAACACCCATTATATTTACACACTAGGGTTGTGTTACAACCCTAGTGAAAATCTAGATACTCATGCTTAAATTGGGAGAAAAATAAGAAGACGTGATAATTAAACCCATATTGATAATTAAAATGATGAAATAATATTCAAAAAGCTCAAAATAGCAAAAACTACTAAAAAGAGTAAAAGAAAATGTCTATTGTAGCTGCTGATGTCAAAACTTGACCTAAAAAAGTGAAACTCTTATATTTATACAATGCTAGAATTTTCGGACAAAAATACTCTTTCGGAGGTTCTTCGGCCGCAAATTTCCATGTGCGGTCCGCACTTTGCTTCAGCCTGACAGGAATGGAAACCTGCGGTCACATAATTCTGAACTACGACCGCACTTCTCTCTTTCTGCGGTCCGCACATTTCTGAGTGCGACTGCACATTTCTCTTCTGCGGACCACACAAATGTGATTGCGATCGCATAGCTGTTCTTCTGCGGCCGCACGTCTGTTGAACTTGAGATGCAAGTTCTCTGAACTTTTGCTCTTACCCAGGTTCTACGGCCGCACATGTCATGTGCGGACCGCACTTTGCACTTTTCTTTGAGTTGAGATCACTTTGAGCTTCTGTG
This sequence comes from Nicotiana tabacum, assembly GCF_000715075.1. NCBI lineage: Eukaryota > Viridiplantae > Streptophyta > Magnoliopsida > Solanales > Solanaceae > Nicotiana > Nicotiana tabacum. The sequence goes on from NC_134098.1 coordinate 60,472,019, forward strand.
CCTATTTGTGTCCTTGAGTTCAGATTACTCCTTCTTGAGTTGGATTTCATCTTGGGAGCTCATTTTTCACTATTCCTGCAACTAAGCATATTTCATCAATTTTCGGGAATACAATTAAACGCTTTTGGACTAAAACAAAAGCAAAAAGGTGCTAATAAGTAGTCAAAATTTCTACTTATCAAGGGGCACCCCTCGATCTTATTTACAAAAAAGCGGAGAAGGATGACTATCGTCCAGAAGGAGGGATGAATTTGGCCTAGGGTCACCTCGTACCTCTTACAAAAGGCGATAATGACCGGGTCTAAAGGGACCAACTTGAAGGGATAAGTGTAAACACTTAAAAACCCTCCATATGGGTGGTGATTGCTTCCTCGGGCGTAGGAATCACTATGTGCTCACCGACCTAGTTGCAGTCCTCATTAACCTTGTCGAGAACACTGTCGGTGACCGAACATATATATCTCGAGATAGGTTCGCACTGGCCCGGTACCGAGGAGGTTTTCTCAACCTTGAATCGGCTCCGGTTGGACACCTTGTAGGGACAAACATCTTTAGAAGGGGTTCTGGTGTCGGTTCCTCAGTAACAACATGCAAAACATTCTCAGTCGGTTTCGAGGAAGATGGAGTTTCTTTTTGAGGAACGGATTCTGAAGTCTTTGCCATTGCTTCTGAATAAAGGAGAAAAGAGGGTGCTGATAAAAGAGGAGGTGTAATTAGCAGATAACTTATGAAAGCTTTCAGAAAACCAGAAGGAAAGAAGTTTGAAGATGAGAGTAATGGAGTTTTCTTAATACACAAGTGCAAATATTTGAATGTAAAAGTTCTAATGCATGGATGAAAAGGGTATTTATAGTTTTCTCAAATGGCGGTTTGCATCTTGAAGCGGCAGACCGTTACTGACACACATTCAATGCCTAGAAAATTGGACCGACGGGACGTTTCAACTATTCTTATCACTTACGTCATGAATTTGTCGTCATTTATCAGAGTGAGAATCGGAAGCTCGTATAGTGAGAATCTGAGGTTCATATCGTTTCTCATCATTTACTCTCCGAAAAACGAGGGAACTATCTGTATATGGTAGAAACCGAGCTCGCCTATTGCATGACGTACCGAGGATGAAACATAATGGATTAAAAATTGACCCTTGATTCCATCGAAGCTAGGTACGAGGTTAGAACATGCGCCTTCAAAGATTATTGAGTCTGTGACCCCGGAACTGACTCTGACTCCGAATTAGCTCGAGAGAACATCATCGAACCAAAATAACGAAAGGCAGAAATATCCGTAACCGGTCGCACATCACAGTGGGAATCTCGGCACGTATCAATGAAACCGATTAATTAGCAAATCATGATATTTTTACCTTATATAGAGTTGTACCTAAAGTAGGACCCCCTACTATATAAATGGGGTGATTATTTGTAAAACACATTGTAACTCAGATCTCAAAGCAATAAACTATCATTTCTAGTTATTATTATCTCATTACTCTGTTCTAGCATCGATTGTAGCATTTTCGACTCAAGGGTGAGCAACCTTTAAGGCCAAGATTGTTCAACTTGTGTGGTTTGCATTTACTTTTCTTATCATTAACTTCAATCTTAATCTGACTTCTCATTTTGTATCAAGTTAGATCACGTATCCTTAAAATCCCGTATAAATTCAATTGTTATCCGATTTTGAGATATTTGAATTATTTTAGTTGTTTCGTCTCTCAACCGAAATAGCATCTCTCATGACGCCACCCGTCACACTTGCCTTTCATTATTTAATCCTTTGACAAAAAAATATTAAACCAATTAAGAAATTAACCTATTGTCCCTTTTTTTTTTCAGTTTTTTGTGGTGAGAAGTAGTACGCCTTTTTCTCGAAAAGTTAGAGTTGAGTTATAAATATCATTCCACTTTTGAGATTATGAGTTGAGAATTTAATATTAATTGAATTTTTAGTGATTTTTTTCATACGTATTTATATTTAATGTAAAAGATGTTGGTCAGAATCGAATTTAGAGCAAATCCATTTTTTCGGCACCGGGTTTTTCGGAATTCAGTAATGTGAAATTTATGTAAAAACTCATAATATTTTTATAAATATTAAATTTTAACGTATAATTTTAATAGTAAAATGGATTAGTGCTAACCTATCAAATTAAATTCGATTATGAGTGAATCCATTATACCCTGTATCATTCTATGCTGCCGTGTCTCTTTAATTTAGTTCAATTACTCTCTATTTTTTATTGGATTTATAGAGCTGTTTCATACCTCAACCATCTCATGACGCCATCCTTCACACTTGCCATTCACTTTTTATAAATCCGTTGACTTAAAAAATATCAAACCAGTTAAGAAATTAATATATTTCCTTTTTTTCAGTTTGTTGAGGTGGGAAATAGTGCAGTTTTCTTGAAGAAGTCAGAGTTGAGATACAGTAATATAGATATCATTCCACTAAAGGGGTGGACTGAATAAAAAGAGGAAAATAATTGTGTTGAATTCCATGATATTGCATTTTTGGGGCCACATTACATATACTGTGCATAGGAGTGAGCGTCTGAGAGATATGGTCATTCAGTTACCTCCACCACATTTGAAGGTGCCTATTTGCCTCAGATATTCAAATGATAAATAAGGGTAAAACCGAACCAATCCGATCCATATACATCCTATGTGATAGCTAGTGAACTGCGAAAATTAGTCTTAGACTTAACCACTGATTGTTATCGTTGTTGAATAAATGAATTGAATGATACGTTTATTCAACTCTAACTCTATATTATGTGATTGTGTCTCCACTATGTTATTCACATAAAATGTAGTTAATCGTAACAATGAGCCCTTACTACAAACCAAGATGTGCTTATTTTTGTATTTTTCCCCAACTTTTGAAGCATTAAACATTGGAATAAATTTTATAGTGTTATCAAATAATTAACATTTTGTTATTTTTCAGCCGCAATGAAGAATGACGAGAAGAGTCGACAAACTTTAGAATCAAGGTGAAAAAAAACACCATCATCAGCTGAATTGTATACTGATTGCACGAGCACGTCTAGTACTTGGTCTTAATTTTTAGGAGCTCAAATTGTATTTCTATTATATAGAAGAGAGAAGAGGAGGTCGACCAAGGGCATTATGGTCATTTCAAAAAAAATAACTGCATTGTTTGCTTGTATAGCAGGCTCAAAAGCTTGGTTGTGGCTTGTGGGTTTCTAACGAATGAAAAAGCCAAAAGTAACGTTGCTTCTTTAAATGCACTAATTGATTACTGCTTACTACTTTTTCATTTGTTTGAAAGTAGATTACTTCTAAGCTTTCACTTTCACTGTTTAAAAAATATTTTTTCAATAAGTATTTTTAACTAAATAAATTATTTGTTAGGTAATTTTAATAATTTAAACGTTCATTTGATTAAAAACATACTATGGTAACATACATTTATATATAATAATTCTATTATCTCCTTAAGAAAAATTATTTCATTTGTTTTATGTACTGAATATTTTTGGTAAAGAATATTAAAAAAAGTTGCAATAATTTATGTAGATTTTATTGAGATGTTCTTATATTAATATCAATTGATATCATTTTATATAAATTCTCATTAAATTGAAATTTCAATTGGAACACTTTATAAAATCAGGAAAAAAATTATTTAAGAATAAAATATAGTTTCAAGTCCCTTTTTTATTAAAAGGATATTGAAATTTGATCAAATTATATAAAAATAATTCCCTCTATAAAACATGATTTGAGAATATTCTAAACAAAAAATTAAGACAACTAATTTGGGAAATATTTTTCTTTATTATATATTAGGCAGCATGAGAAGTATCATTATGCAGGATTATACTTCTTCCTATATAATCAAAGTTAGTTGGGTACTTCCTATGTGTTTAATAAAGAATTCAACATTATATAAATTTCAAAATACATAAATATAAAATTAACTATTTTTAAAAAAATGCTCAACAAATAATTATAGTAAAGAAAGTGGTACTACACCCTAGAGTACCTCAATCATATCAAATGAAACTAGAAAAAAACTGTGATCGAAAAAATTATTTATTTTTAATGAATTATTCAGATGCCTTTAAACTAGAATAAAATACACGCTTAATTATTATTATTTTTTCAATAATTCAAAATCACGATTATTATTTCAAAGAACAAAAAAAGCATTTTTGCATCAACCGTTTGGAAATAAAATGAATATATTTTATTATTCAAATTTTGATTAATATAAAAAGAAAAGCAATGCATTAACACAATTGAAAATACTAAAAGAGTACAACTATATATTATTTAATTTAAACAATGAGAAAGTATATCACGACTTATTTTTCAATTGACTTTTTAATTATTTTTTTATAATCAATTTTAAGTTTGGTGGTGCGGAACTATTTTTTTAAACAAAAAAGTGTAGAACCTATGTAAAAATACTCTAACTTGTACTTGAAGTATTTTGTTATAATAAAGTGTCAGACTTCGACAAGTATTACAAAGTGATTGGTTGTAACGATCCGACTTGTTGTTTTAAGAATTTACGCCACGTACAATGACTTAAGGTCCCGAACAACTTCATAATACGTATTATGATTTACGTGTGTGATTGAGTTTTGTTTTCGGACGATTTGGGATCAAATTGGGAGAACAATTCTTATTTAAGAAGCTTAAAAGAAAAAAATTGACCAGAGAGTCGACTTTTGAGCAAACAACTCCGGAATAGAATTTTTTTATGATTCCAATAGTTTCGTATGGTGATTTTGGACTTAGTAGTGTATCCGGATATTTATTTGGAAATCCGTAGTTGATTTTGGCTTGAAATGGTAAAAGTTGGAAATAGAAAGTTTGAAAGTTTGACCGGGAGTCGAATTTATTGATATCGGGGTAAAAATCCAGTTATAGAAATTTTGATAGGTCCGTTATGTTATTTATAACTTGTGTGTAAAATTTGAGGTCAATCGGACTTGATTTGCTATGTTTCGGCATCAAACCTAGAATGTTTCGACATCGACTCTTCAAGAATGCGTGGTGTCACATTAAGCAAATGAGCTCCAAATTCAGTTTTGATTAAATTATTAGCTCCGTATTGATATTTTGGAGCCATAGCAAAAAGAATCGTCGAATTCGGACATCGTATGAGAGAGTTATGCACATTTCCGTACCAGGAACGATTTTCTGTCGCCGTCAGCGCCCAGGATAGCGTGGGGCGCTAGCCCTGGCGCTGGGATGTTTAAAGGTTCTGGAAACAGTGCCACATGTAGCACCCCACGCCACCTGTGGCGCCCGAACAATAAAAACCCCATAAAACGGGGAGTTTTACTATTTTTACTTATTTTTGAGTTTGGGGAGCTCGGTTTAGGCGATATTTGGGCGATTTTCACGGGAAAATATTGTGATAAATATTTCTTATCCTATATTGATTATATTTCATGATTTCATACTCATTTATATCATGAATCCTTGAATTTATGGAAGAAAAATCAGATTTTTATAAAATCTTCCAAAAATATTAAATGAAGATTTGAAGGTCAATCCGATGTCGGAATTCGATAATTTTTGTATGGTTGAACTCGTGGTTGAATGGGTGTTCATATTTTATAACTTTTGTTGGGTTCCGAGATTTGGGCCCCACTATTAATTTTTGAGTTAATTTCGGATATATATTGTAAAATTTAGCAAATTCATATGGAATTAATTTTTACGATTCGTGTTGAATATATTGAATTGGTTGTGACTAGATTTTAAATTTTTGGACGCGAATTCGCGAGGCAAATGTTTATTGAAATCTTGAAATTGATTGCGAAACGAGGTAAGTATCTTGCCTAATCTTGAGTGGGGAAATTACCCCTTAGGCATTGAATCTTATGCGGAAATTATATAATTGAAAACTATGTACGCGGGGTGACGAGTACGTACTTGGTTTATGTGCAAATTGTATCGGTTGAAATTCGTAGGCGCCTTTATGTATTAAATTAAAAAATTATTGGAACTTAGTAAATCCTTGATTTGTCATGACTCATTCCTTGTTTGTCGAATTTGTATTATATATGATAATTTGGTGTTATTATCACTTAGATTTTTATGTGAATTCTGTGTGTTGTTGATTTGATATTTTTTGAAAATAATCACATTATGAATTTTTCATCTGCAAATAATTAATTAAATAAGCTTAAATTGAGGCGTTTATATATTTATCAAAAAGTTGGATTAAAGAATGTGTTGTCCTCTATGAGTTATTTTCCCATCCTTGTGGTTGTTTTTGAGATTTTATATACATTGTATTGAGTCGTGGACTATCTGTTATGAAATTAATTGACTTTATTGTACCTTTGGAATAGTTGTGGCCTACAGGCAATTTGTAAATACGAGTTGATGATGTTGTGATGTTGTGATAATATTCTGTGTGAATTGTTGTATGAAATGGGTTACTGTTATGCGGTGTATAAGGGTGGCATTCTATTGTTGACATTATGCAGGCATAAGGGTAGCATTTCACCGTTGTTATGTGTGTTGGAATATTGTCTGGGCGGAATGATAAAGAAAGCTATTAAACGAAACGATAAGGGAGGATATTATAGGAGCGATAAGGGTGGCTATAAGAGCAATAAGGGTGGTTATTGATATTGTCAGGGCGGAGGGATAATGGAGGCCATTATAAGAGTGATAAGGATGACTGTCGCACCTCTTTTTTTTCCGAGGGGATAGGAAATTTTTCCAATTTAAGTGACATTATTCGAAATGAGATTATTTATTTATTCAGAGTCGCCACTTGGAATAATTTATGGTGTCCCAAGTCACCGATTTATTTTAGAATCCCAAATCGAAGAAAATTGACTCTTATTTATGGTCTGCGAACACAGAATATCGGGTAAGAAATTCTGTTAACCCGAGAGAAGGTGTGAGGCACTCCCGAGTTTTGTGATTTTAGCACGGTCGCTCAACTATTAATAATTGGCTCAGTTATCTGATTTAATATATGTTTTAAACCTATGTGCATTTTTATTCTTTTTACCGCTTTTATTATATTACTGTATTTTAAACTTTTATGGAATTAATATGAGACAAGTTACGTTGTCGTACACTCGTTGTTTATCCACATCGCAAATCTCGTCACGTGAAATGCACCCACAATCTACAACGTGTTTAATTTTATTTATTATTGTTTGAAGTTGTGGTCGAGTCACATGAAACGCACACTCGAATTGGGGATTACGTACCGTGACCATGCTACGGGAACCGTACACACAGTCACGATGCTTTATTATTAATCGCGCCTAAAGCAAGCTACGATGTTCGAATATTATTCAATTACTAATTTTGAGAATATTGTAAGGTCATGAGGTATGGAATTATTTGTGGAAGAATTAAATTTATTATTTATAGAAAAGTGGGCTAGTAATAGGAGAAACCCTCATCTATTTTCTACTTTTATTTTGCCATAAGTCAAATCGTGAAAACGGAATTTTTTATGCATCAAACTGTATTAAAAAGTTATATACAATTTTAAAAATTATATATAAAGTTAAAAAAGTTAGTTAAAAAAAAAGATACTGTTTGTATTAAATTGACGCTAATAGCGCAAATTAGTAAATATGTATTGTGTGCATTTTATAGTTTAAAATTCTGAATTCATCTATTGAATTCTCAACCGATAGGAGACTACGATTTGAACTGCGATGCCACATATTCAAATTCAATGACCCCACCTGATAATTAAATCTTAGAAAAATATATGAAGAAAGCACAGTAGAGCTGAAAAAAGAACTTTAATTCAAAAGCGAACTTAATTTATTATTAAAAAACCATCAGTTTTCATATTAAGCAAAATCTTAATTCTTAGGCACTTATTTCATGGGGCCAAAAAATGTGTCTGCGTCATATATGTAACAATCTGGGAGACCAATTCCAATTAAAACTGTGATATTAGTCGTCACCCATCACCGTTAGTTTTAAGCTATCTCAACCGCCCCACTCTATCCAATGAATAATCAATCTATCTAGAATATGAAATAAATAATAAACCAAATTCTCTTCAATAATTTTCTAATAATCAAGAAAATTGATGGGCATCATACAAGCCAGTTCTAGCGAAACCCTAAGCATGCGTATATATTCATTCATACGTTAAATGAATTTTTTTATTATTTTAAAAGTAGTTTTGTTTAGAACAGGGATCCAATCGAGTAGGAAGACTCACCCTAACCACTATAGCGATCCCACCCCTAACTCTAGCTGAGTAGCATCCTCCTCCACTTTTGGGCGTGGGCGCAAAAGTTCGCGCCCGGTTCTTTTTTATCTTTCAAAAGGAAGTTTCAACCAGTATTATTACAGTTGATTTACTGATGATTGTTTCAGTTTTTGAAATCTAAAAAGCATGTTTCTGATCAGTGTTTCTAGTCTTTGCAAAAACTGAAACACTCCTCTCTAGTGACTTTTTGTTTGAAGGAAAAAATACTTGATTTTTTTTTTTCAAAACCCCCACCAATTTTATTTGCCACAACATAAATGGCTTAACTTGAGTGTACGTATACAAATATAAAGGCCAGAACTTTTACGTTATTTAGGTAAGTCTTGTGCTCAAAGATAGATAAACGAAATTCTCTTCATCATCTTCTACAAGAAATTAATTTGATGGCCACCATGAGGCCAGGTCATGTCAAACTACAAACATGGGTATATGTTAATCCATGCTCTAATTATTCCTTGTTTTCCAATTTAAATATATTTAATTGAAAGATTAAAAAAAAGAGCAGCCTGGTGCATTAAGCTCCCGTTATGCGCTGGATCCGAAGAAGGGCTGGACTACAAGGGTCTATCGTACGCAGCTAGATCATGGTTCAAACCCGTGACCTGCTCACGTGGCAACAACTTAATTGAAAGATAATTATTATTAATTTATAATCTTCTACCAATCAAGAAATTGCATGGCCACGATGAAGCCATGTCATGAGAAACGCCAAGCTATATGCTCATGTCCGTACTTTAATTATTGCTTGCGTCCTAATTATATTCAAATGTCTTAATATGAGGGAACACAAATATTGCAACGAATTGAACTTCTGTGGTATTTAGAAATGTTTGGTCCAAAGATGGAAAAACCAAATTCTCTTCGTTATCTTCTAAGAATCAAGAAGATTGATGGCCATCGTGAAGCCATGTTGTACTAAACCCTATGCTTTAATTATTCTTTCCATCCCAATTTAACTGTCTTAATTAAATCTAGTTGGTACAAATATTGAAGTGATTTGTACTTAATCTCATGATATTTAATGCGCAAACAAGTCAAAAATGGACGAATTTTTTGTTTCTGGCGCATTAATTTTTGAACACTTTTCGCTAGTTGGATACTAAATATAATGCTAACTTCGGTCCTTTAAATTGTCTCACTTAATTAACACTTAATTAGCAGAAGTAGTAAGAGTGAATTTGGAAAAATATAATAAATTCTTCTTGTTTTTCTAAGACATCAAATATTTTGAAACAATTTTAATGTGTCAAAAAGGTCTAATATTTGCGATAAAGTGAAACTAATTTAAGCAATAAAATCCAAAATAAAAAGTAAGCATGTCAAATTGGGATATAGAGAGAAAGTACTTAATTAATAAACTTAAAATAGAATTCTTTATTGCTACAAATGTTGGAGGGGTTTACATATATTGAAAGTTTGAAACACGTCATCCGATCGAATATTCTTTGCTAAATTATAGACGTTCCAAACATACTCAACGTAATGATGGTGATGGATAGCCAAACTCTTCTTGCTTAATGTCTGCTAATTGTAATTAGTAACTTTGACTTGTGAATTAAAACATCAATGTCATGAAAAGTACTGGTCTCATTTTAATTGGACAAGCTTTAACTTCACTAGCAGTTCAACTATTTGAATAGCTTAAAATAAAAAATTCAATATATCCTTTTCTACTCTTTCTTTTTTGTTTTTGACGCAAAATCGCCAGATCATTATGCCATTCTGTGGTTGTTTAAGAAAAATATTAAATAATCTCCTTAACATCTATACTCCCCTTTATTGATCCACTTAATTGCTATCTAAACGAACTTGTGTTTTTTTTTTTTTGTTTAATTATGAAAAACGAACTTTATTCTTGACTGTACTGTATAAAAAAATGTCATTCTTATGCCAGTCATGCTAATCTTCTCTGTCTCATTCTTATTTTATGAGCCCCGAACAATGGTGGAGACACTCCCTACTAGGGGTGTTATTCGGGCCAGCTTGTACGCTCTTCGATTACTTTCACGGGATACCGCCCACCTCCTACCAGCAACAGGTATCAGGTAACTCTGTCACCAAAGTTTAGACAAATAGAAAGAAATAACCTAGTGTTATTTGTATCCGTTGGGGTTTGGAGCTGAGATTTCATGGTTTTCTACTCACTATATTAACCACTAGGCTAGAGCATGCGTATACGCCATTTGCCCTAAAGGAAGAAATGTGTGAAAAGCGTACGTATCTGAATTCACAAAGAAAGAGTTTTGCAAATGTTTTTGTACATCCATCTATAGTCTTACTATTTCTAGAAAAGTCCAGGCTACATAGAAATCCTTCGCGTGTATATATATCGATCTGTAACAAATTGACTTGCAGTTAATGGAACTGGGCCTCTTTTGAGAGAACCTTTGTGGTGAGTCATGAGAAAAATAGATATCTGTCTTTTCAATATTTCAAAACAGTGTGTTGATGAGAAATTTTAGAACAAGATCGAGTCTCTCGTGCCCCCCACAAAGAGAGGCAAAAAGGAATCAAGCATCTTAGTTAAAGGTTTATTCCAATTTCTCAACACATCAGGTTTTGGCTTTTGTTTTTTGAAACTTTCTTCTTTTTTCCCATCTTTTTATCTCTTATTATTCCGATTCTGATTCTTCTCTCATAGCCTAAACGATAGTCCAATGAGAAGCTTTCAAGCTTTACCCCTGAATTAGAATAGTCTCTCCGTGGTCCTTATAAAACAAGTGGCATACCTTTGTTCTTTAATAAATTAGTTGCTTAGTGCGGAGACAGAATTTTCACTAATGGAGGAGCTCAAAAAAATAAATATATACATACATAAGAATACCATTAGACTTTATACATTAAATGTAATTTTTCAACGAAAGGGGTTCGGATGAATTACGTTTCCAGCTCCCTAGGTCAGTCCATGCAGTTGATCTCTCGCATTAGTTAAGGAATGAGTTTGTATCTCCTTATACAGTTTTAGATAATCTTTACCTTATGGCCTAAATTTTGGGTTGAGTCAAACAAAAACTAAAATTTGGCGTCAAGCCCAGACCATGCGTGGGGTATTAAATACTACTGTATCTCATATTTTTTATGAGAATTCTCATTTCATGAGGTAATTTTTAGTTATGTCTAATATATATTTTCTTAATTGAAGTATTTTTTTAATATTGTATCGGAGTTAGACTCATATCGATTTTTCATTTCTCCAATGTTAGGCCCCTAATGTTAATGTCTCTGATTGAGGAAATGAGTTATTGTATCTTTATATGCTTACAAATTATCTTTAGAAGTTAAACTCAAAGTTTATTTTCTTAACAAATTTTTCCCTAAAAAAAAAAAAGGTAACACGGGGGGGCTGGGAAACTCAACTTGGAGTACAAATCCGATATTGGGTCGTATATATATCTATCAAAGATGATCCCACTTGTCTGTCACTACTATATAAGAACATAAATGTGCTTTTGTCAATATTCTATACCTTTCTTCCATGTTAATTATCTTTTTTTCTTTTTTCTAATTAATTTCCTTCAGCATTATAAACGAGAGAAGAATCCCTTCCCACTTTGTCAGCACTTAATTGTTGGGCATGTGAAAAAATCATGTTATTCGATGAAGAATAAGCAAAATGTGGATCCGTGTTTTTCTCATATATAATTGACACAAAGAGTTAAATTTGTATTGAAATTTATAAAAACAGCTGCGATTATTTAGCAGTTAGGGGACAAAATACCTCCTAGGATCCGTTGAAAAGTATATATTCCTATTATATTATACTGCATTGCTGATATTTAATTGGTGTTCATTGATATAAAAGATGGATCTTATTGTATTTATAATGCGTTAAATAACTCTTTGGTAGCCCCAACAGCCCCTTCATGCCGACGCAAATGTATAGCTGCATGATTCATGTTAAAAGGACTGTACGGTGCACTAAAGGTTCCCTCACATGGGGTTAGAAAGAGACGCCGAATCAGAATTTAAAGTTGTAGTTCGCTTTATTAATTGAGTTTGTAATTAAATATTTATGCAAATTTATTGAATTGTCTAATATAAATACGAGATTTAAAACAAGCTATTAAATTCGTTCGAATCCGTATTAATATTTTAGCACCGTCTCTCGGTTCGAGGATGACTCAAATCATATTGGATCTATTTACGCATCGTCAGTTTATGTATTTACAAGAGACTGTTTTTTTCTTCTCCATTTTTTTCGTTTCAAGAGACTGTTTCCACTACTTAATTATCTAACAACGTAAAAATTGTATGGGGCGCCCTATTTGGCCGCTCCCTTTTAACTTATACCCGTTTTATTTTTTCGTTTGCATCCGTACCCATTTTTTTGTTAAAAGCATTTTAAAAAGACGATTTTGCCCTTCAGGACTATTGACAAAACTGTAGACTGCAGGATAACACTTCAGCATGTTTTGGTATGAAATTTTAGCAAATGAACTAAATAACTTAAGCATGTTTAGTCTGATATTTTAGCAAATGAACTAAATAACTTAAGCATGATAAGTCTGAAGTTTTAGCAAGTGAACTAAATAATTTAAGCATGTTTAGTCTAAAGTTTTAGCAAATGAACTAAATAACTTCAGCATGCATTAGCAAAAACTCATTAGAAAATTACATATTGCAAGACAAAAACTTAAGCATGTTTAGTCTGAAATTTTCGCAAATGAACTAAATAACTTCAACATGTTTAGTCTGAAATTTTAGCAAATTAACTAAATAACTTAAGCATGTTTAGTATGTATTGCAAGACAAAAACTTAAGCACGTTTAGTCTGAAGTTTTCGTAAATAAACTAAATAATTTCAGCATGTTTAGTCTGAAATTTTAGCAAATAAACTAAATAACTTAAGCATGTTTAGCCTGAAATTTTAGCAAATGAACTAAATAACTTAAGCATGTTTAGTCTAAAATTTTAGCAAATGAACTAAATAACTTAAGCATGTTTAGTCTGAAGTTTTAGCAAATGAACTAAATAACTTCAGCATGCATTAGCAGAAACTCATTAGAAAATTACATATTGCAAGACAAAAATTTAAGCATGTTTAGTCTGAAGTTTTCGCAAATAAATTAAATAACTTCAGCATGTTTAAACTGAAGTTTTAGCAAATGAACTAAATAACTTCAGCATGTTTAGTGTGAAATTTTAGCAAATGAACTAAATAACTTCAGCATGTTTAGACTGAAGTTTTGGATAAAACTCATGACAAAACTGTTGACTACAGGATAAATAACTTCAGCATACATTAGCATGAAGTTTTAGCTTCAATGTAAAATAACTTTAGCTGCTACTATAATTGGCTGAAATTCTACACCATCTCGCATGCTAATGAATAACCCCTGGTATTGTAAAACAACGTCATCTCCAAAGTCCAAACGTTAGCATGCTGCTACGTTTATCAGGGCTTGTTTTACAGTATGCTAATGCGAATGAGGTCATCTCCAAAGTAGCATGCTAATGCTAATACTATCAGGGGTGTAATTGTTATATTATTACGGATTTTTTATCAACTGGCTACCAAATCAATAATTTTTAAAAATAGGGTACAAGTTAAAATGTGGCACAAATATAGGGTACGGGTGCAAATCCCCCTCTAACAACACGCGACAACTCTTACAATTGTGTCAATACTCATTTTCTTGAATAACTATTTCATGTATAGTTAAAAAAAATCAGAAAATATTGATTTCGCTCTCTTTATTAAAGAATACTAGTCTTAGGGTACGCGCGTTGCGCGTGTACCCTACTATCAGTGAGTACAAAATTTTAAAAATTACACAAATATTATTAAATAATATGTTTTAGCTACTAAATATAAATTATAATATAGTATAAGTTCCTGAAATAATGTATGCCAATTCTATTTAGTTAACTCGATAAAAGAAAAAATTTACGCCATATATAAATCACCAAATGCCATATTTATAACTTTTTCATATATGCTGAATAAACCGCGAGAGAGAAGCACAAGGTGTTGATGTATATTCTATGTTATTCATAATAATATTTCAACTCTTATATATATAACCTTTACGTTTCTCTAAGAAAATAATTTGAAAAGGCAAGTTCGAATATTGCAAGCCTATAAGAGAAATTATTGAGTTTGAGGACAATTCAAGCTTATCAAACCCATGATAAGTTATGAAAGAGTCCTAATTGATGTAGGGTTCGATTAAAAACTTGATTAATATTTATTTTCTTCCTGTAAGATTTTACTTTAGTATGAGGATGGAGAGTAGTGGCAGAAAGCCGAGAGCCAGAGAATTCAATTCCTTGTGATTTTTGGATTTGCCTCCAACTTACCACAGTTGTGCGATTATACATTTTCTTAGATTAATTAGCAGAATATGCTTGAGGTAAAGAAATTAATTTATAGAAGATTGTAACAATAATCTCTTCATCTACTCTAAAATTAGGTACTCGAACTTGATGTATTACGTTAAGTGTCTTATTATAAGAATTTTTAAAATGTGATAGTTTAATTAATGAGTATGGTTATGCTGAAAAGTTGGAGAAATTATACCTAATAATATCTATTAAAACGAGTTTATATTTTTCACACATAATATTATATGATTGAAGAGTAAAAAGGCCGTGTGACTTAAAATTGACATTTTGAGCAATTAATATTTTTACTTTGGTTCATCCCACTTTTGTTTTCGGGGTAAATGCATTGAGAAAGAAGCATGAAAATTTACCTTAAAGTACAATATTTCTCAAATAATATGATTGTATATTTTTCTTCAAAATCGATATGTATATAACAAACTATTTCATTCTACCTTAACCAATTTATTTTTATAAATAATGTTTTTGATGTAATAAATTCTTTATTTTTTCTTCTTTGTGGTCATGATTAATATATTAGTTTTTTTGTTTAAATATATTCATATTTATTATTATCAGTGTTGGTGACTTACCTCACGAAAGCTTTCGTTGCCTTCAACTTATTCATAATCTGGTGTGGCAATATAAATAAACGCCATATCTATTTTTCGTTTCTTAGTTTTTCTTTATGTCCTCTTTGACAACTCTTGAAACTAATAGTCAAAAAAAAATTAATTTTATTTTTTTATTGATATTTCTAGCTTTTCTCCGTTTGCTTTCCAATAAATGATTATCAATTTCCTGTTACAAACAGATGCTTACTATTTTTTTTCAGCAATGATTACTATTCCGAAAATTAATGATAGACACTAAATTTTAAAAATAGAAAAAATATACAATTTAATAACCAAGCTTTTAAATAAATATTTAATGTTTGAAATTTTGATTAAAATACAAAGGACAAAGGATACGAAAATTGTTGTGGAGTTTCCTCGTAGGAAAACAAAACTTTCCTTATACTTTTAATAGTTAGTATATAGACTATTTTATGGCTTAGTTGATGAGTTGGAATTATTTTGTTTTTTCTTCTCTTTGTAACTAACTTTAAAGTCCTTATAATTTTAAATATTAAAACTTCTTACTTAGTTCAAATAAGGAATAATTTAAAAAAATAATTATAAGAAAAATAATTAAATGACTATTCCTAATTAGTAGAAAATTTATTAAATGCTACTCCTAAATATTAGGAAAATTAATTGAATGACTATTTTGTCCAATGTGAACTTTATTTTAAAAAGATAAAAAAGGCGAACGATATTTCACTAAGGGTTTCGTGTTTTAATATAGTATATAGATATAGATGATGTGCATTAATAATTTTGCATTCATTGATTTAACATTTTTGATCCACCTCTACTTACGTGACCTGGCCTTTCTGGGATATTTCTTTAATCAAAAGAATTGCTTGACCAAAGAAAATCATAAATTTTATTCATGAAGCTAAAGTTTCTTTTTAGAACCAAAGGTACTTTTTCTCGAACAGTCAGACCACATGTACTTATGAATAAAGAATCCAATCATTAAAAGAGGAGTTGGTTAAACAATCATTAATAAAGAGGACACTCCTACTTAACCCCAAGAATGAATGTGAGAGTTTCTGAGGAGAATATTTCTAGCTATTTGTTGAGAAATTTTAGGGAATAAGACAGAGCATCACTTTTATAAAGTCATAACATTTTGAGCTAAAGAAGTGTAATAGTATTGAGTTCGGTTATTTTCATGCAAAATTAAAGTTAAATCTTACTTGCAAACCTCAAAAGTACTATCTAACGTGTAAAGTGCACAGAATAAGTTACTTATGGATACACTTGCATAAAATAGTCAAATTGATAAACAATATTTGAACTTATTTATTATTTTTAATAAATAAAAGATCAGCACCTATTAGACTTTAGACTTATCAGTTATCATTGTATTATCAATATCAACTATTCACTTAAGTTTTAAGTTTCCAAACATGAAATAAAATAAATCAATTTAAAGTGTCGATGGTTTAGTTTTCAATTAAATTGATGAATTGTTATACAAATTCATATTGAAAATTTAGATACTTAAGAATAAAAACCCAATGTTTAGTGACGCGACGAACTCCTATATATGTGTAGCGTTATATTATAATGTGTAACTAGATAGGTAATACAATACAGGAAGGAGTAAGAGGTATCCCCTTACATCCATAAAATTGTGATAGTAAAGAAAATGCCCACTATTTTATAGAAGTAATAAAATATCTAAAGTTTTGTATACTTGTTTTACTAATTTTATAAGTAAAAGGTATAGGGGCATAGGGGCCAGGGTGACGGTCGAGAGGGTAGGGGTGGTCAGGGTAAGAGTGGGCAGGTGTTGGCGGGGTAGTAGGGTGGGTGGTGGTGGGGTAGGGGTGGTGGTGGATCTAAAAAGGTTAAAAAAGAGTTATCGAAAATGTTTATCTTCAGAGTCATTTTCCTAAGGTTGGAGAAAATTGATTTGACGAATAAAATGTTTTTCAATACACAAAAAAATATTTAAGCCAACCAAATATATTATATTTTTGTTTGTACCAAACACATTCATAATAATACTTTTTTTCTTTTTTGAGGGAAGTAATAGATAATGAGGGGCTGGTTTTCACTTTCAGTTAGGTTGAAAGGAATCGTTTGCATGTGAGTAATGCGCTTCATCGGTGGTCTCAACCCATTTAAATACTTAACCAATTTGCAGCCCCCCTTACTGTAGGGCGTAGGCTAACTGCTCCGCGCACTCAGCCTCGGCGGTGGGGCCTATTAACCCTTTTCCTGTGTTCGTCTGCTAACTAACAATAGAGCTCCTCCACTTTGGTCCCATCCCCCACACACACCCACGCTCACCTACGATTTTGCAGCAATAACCAAATTATGAATGTATCATTTGGCCCTACATACATCACTTCTTTTTTGTGCGCCTTTTTTTTTTTGTTTCCTAAATTTTGTCAATGTCAGCGAGAGCATCTCATAAAAACTTGAGGCGAAAAGTAACGAGTATTTGATAAAATAGCAACAAGGGTGCATAATTTGGCTCTATTGATTATCTTATCTATAATTTGCATATAGCAAGTATTCGACGAAATAATACGTGTGAATCTAATTCTTTTTAATTTTACGGACCAACACGTAAAAATATTTTTGTCTTTCGAGTAACAAGATTTAAACTTAGGACCTCTTACATGTTCTAGTTTCATGTTTTTTTTAAAAGTTTAAATTTTAATGAAAATACACCTTTAACTACTCATATATTATGTCTCAACATATATCAAAAAGGGGAACATTTGAGATGAAGCATTCGAACTTTGAATCAAATAAAACAAAATGAATATTAAAGATTTAGAAATCCAATCCCAATTAATTTGGTATTGAGGCTTGATCATTATTACTGTTGTTATTTTTCGTCCATAATTTACAATCAATCTCAAGTTCGAACGATTATAGTAGATTGACTTACAACATAAAATTAATAAACTTATGATAAATCTGCAAAATAATAAATTCAAATAGGTGTAATAAATATTAAAGATTGATATATCGGACTTCAACTAGTTTGGATATAAATAGATATTAATGTTATTATTGTTTCTTTTCCATCGCTTTTCCACATTTCCTTCACTTTATAATTCATATACCCTACCGCGTGGCTTTATTAGGGTTTGAAAAATGTGTGATTTATTAGGAAATTGACCGCCGACAGGAAAGAAGAAGAATTCTAATGAGAGAGCTCCAACAATGCATTCATAAAATGAACCCATGCTGGCGGCTTTAGGAGATTTCAGGAAACTTAGCTGAGTATGAAAATTTATCTCTAATTCCATATTCAATAAGTAATAAGCATATATTTTTCTTTACCTTTTTAAGGAAAAAACTAATCTATTAGCCACTTCACTAATAATTAATGTTTTTTAAACATTTCTATTTTTGATTGTTAATAATATCGACATATATATGCCTCTTTTAATTATCAATTAAAACCATGCAATATTAGTTCTCCTTTAGATTAATATAAATTAATAACCATTTTACTATGCATTTTTATTACTAAAGTCTAAAGACCTTATGAATGCTTCAATTATCGACAATAAATTATCGACCTTAATTAATACTAGTAATTTTTATTTCAAGTAATTACTTAATGACATTTCTTTATTTGTTCGTAGATAATCTTGCCAAAAGGTGGATTAGATCTCACCATATTTCTCGTGCACAATGGGTTAAAAAGTAAAAAAATAGTAAAAAGAGGTACCAACAGAAAACATGTGAATGTTACATCACAAATATGAATGTGTGGGAACAACATTCACTTCTCAATTTAACGCAAGCTTGTAATATTGTGTTCCTCAACATTACTTAAATATCATAAAATAATATTATGTTCGATATCGTCATGTCTTCCTTGTTATTTTCTATTATATTTAGGTAAAGTTGGGTAAATATTTTTGTTACTTTCGTGATACTAAGGTAATTGAGTTGTTTTACCAATATAAAAATTAGTTTAATAACTTTAGTGCAATAAAAAAAAAGTATTAGTGATTATCCATTATCGCTGGTTACAAAGCTACAAAGGACCGCATTAGTCTAGGGAAAAAAGGATTGCATTAGCTTGACCAACAGAAAGCAGGGGCGATACCAAAATTTAAAGAGTTGAGAACTATAGTACCAGATGGAAATGAGAGAGATACGAAACAACAAAACAGAGTTGAGAAGTATATTACCAGAAATTGAATAGGAAAAGTTCTATGGCAATAACACTAATAGCCAAGCCAAGGAGTACAGGTAAAACGGTGCGAGAACTGACATCCTCCAACCGATTGAGGTGTACAAGAATAGGAACTATACATTATCTATTTCTTCTAAGTTTATTTCATTTACGTCAAGTGAAGATTTCCATTTCTCTTTAATATATTGTGTTCTTGTGATTCTGCTCGAATATTATTGACTTGAATGATAAAATGTTAATTATAACCAGATAAGTATTATTTGTCAAGACTCTTGAAGAGCGCAATATTCGAATCACATTTTCGTTATTACTTATTTGGACAATCCTTACTCCTTACCAACTATGTGAGGAAATTAAGAAAACAGACTAAACGAAACTTGATATGATTCGGATTTCGGAGAAAGATAATATATCTTATATAATCCACAAATTATTCTTATTACTTAATTATGTGTATAACGAACCACCACTTGTTCGATCATGCATGCAGCAATATTAATTACATTAGTAATGTCTTATATATTAACGTAAATATATAATCACCTTTAGGATTTATGCAATTTAAAATAGAACAGGGAGAGATAAATTTGGCTATGCAATAACATTAAAATCCAAGGAGTGGTAAAGTAGTTCGAGAACTGACCTCCTCTTTTCTTATCCTCCCGTTGTGATTCTCTTTGAACATTATTGACGTGAATGATAAATCATCGTAATCTGCTTTGAAATGGTCAATATTCAAGAATCAATTTGTGAGTTTGAAATTTGATGACTATTTATTTGGTGGTTCCCTACTTGCTTCTTGTCACGCAAGGAGAAAAAGTTAGTTAATAAAATTTCAAATAACTCTGCTTAAGGATGTATAATGTGAATATATATATATATATATATATATATATATATATATATATATATATATATATATATATATATATATATATATATTCTGCATAATCCCTCTTGGGATATATCCTTTGTCTTAAACAACAATATTAATGTTTTACCATTTCATATATATTACGGAAAAGGGTCAGAAATCCCCTTAACGTATTAGAAATGGCTTAAAAATACTCTCCTTCCATCTATGAGTTCAAATTTATATTTAATGTAATTTTTAGGCTTAAAAATGCCCCTCTCTTAAAAGAAAGATGATGTGGCATTGATGGACATTTTAATTAAACATGTAACATTTATTTAGTCCGGAAAAAAGTGAATTGTTTTTTACTAAAAACTTGAAAAAAATGAAAATATTTTTTTCCCAGTTTTTATAAAAAAAACTGCTTTAAAAAAAGCTGAAAAATATTTTCTAAAATAATATTTTTGTAAAAACTGAAAAAAAAAACTGGAAAGCAATTTTCTAAAGCAATGTTTTTGTAAAAGTTAAAACAAAATATCTCCTCTTCTTCTTCCTTCCTTGTTTGTCCATATGCTTTCTGAGTTCATTTTTATATATTTTAGTTCTTCTAATGAGTCAGTATATCAAAACTGAAATATTTTCGTTTTTTTCAGTTTTTAGTAAAAAAAAAATTCATTAGTCTCGAAAAATGTAGCATTTATTTAGTTAAACATGTATTATTTATTTAAAAATAGATTGGCTTTCTGAGTTCTCGAAAAATAGCATTTTAATTAAATATGTAGCATTTATTTAGTCTGGAAAAAAGTAATTTTTTTTTTTACTAAAAACTGAAAAAAACAAAAATATTTCAGTTTTGATGTACTAACTCATTAGAAGAACTAAAGTATATAAAAAATAAACTTAGAAAGTATATAGACAAACAAGGAAGGAAGAAGAAGAGGAAATATTTTTTTTTAGCTTTTACAAAAACATTACTTTAGAAAATTGCTTTTCAGTTTTTTTTTCAGTTTTTACAAAAATATTATTTTAGAAAATATTTTTTAGTTTTTTTTAAAGAATGTTTTTTGTAAAAACTGGAAAAAAAATATTTTTTTATTTTTTTCAGTTTTTAGTAAAAATAATTCACTTTTTTCAGACTAAATAAATGTTATATGTTTAATTAAAACGGAAAAGGGTCAGAAATGCCCTTAACGTATTAGAAATGGCTCAAAAATGTCTTCCTTTCAACTATGGGTTCAAATTTGCCCTTAATGTTAAAATGCCCATCAATGCAATATCATTTGTCCGTTAAGAGAGGGGCATTTTTAAGCCTAAAAATAACATTAAGGACAAATTTGAACTCATAGGTAAAATGAGGGCATTTTTTAGCCATTTCTAATACGTTAAGGACATTTCTATCCCTTTTCCGTATATATTATTATAAATATATAACCATCGTTAAGCATAGAATTGGATATTAAATAGTGAAAGATAAGAGTGACTATCAAGTAACACTAATAACGAAGGAGTTGTGAGGTAGCCTGAGAACGGACATCCTCTTTTCTTATCTTCTTACCACAATTTTCTTTGAACATTATTGACTTGAATGTTAAATCATTGTAGTATAACGTAATCTGCCGTGAAATGGTCAATATTCAAAAATTATTCCATGAGTTCGAACTTTAGTAACTACTATTGTTCTCTATTAATTACTTTAATTAAATTTAAAGTAACTCACTTAATGATATATATATTTCACATGTAATATATATAATTCACAGATCTTTTTATTGCTTAGTTATGGGTTTAACGAACCGCCACTTGTTCATACAATAACATTAATTGCATTAGTAAATAGTAATCCCTTTTATACTCTCTCTGTTTTAATTTATGTGAACGTATTTTCTTTTTGGTCCGTTCCAAAAAGAATGACCCATTTCTAAATTTGGTAATAACTTTTGCTTAAACTTACAATTCTACCCTTAATGAGAAGCTTTTATAACCATACAAATACTTTGGATCCCTTTTTGACTTGTTTAGGACTACAAATTATAAAAGTTTTTATTTTTTTTATATTCTATGCCCAGTCAAACAGGTTCGTAGGAACAGAGGGAGTAATTCTTAAAGGTGATTATCTCTCTTAGTAGTCTCTTTATTATCTCGAAAATTGTACAGTAAGAGATACTACTGGCTATGAAATCACACTAGTAACGAGGGGGTGGTGATGTGGTCCGAGAACAGACCTCCTCTTTTCTTATCTTCTATCGTAAATCACTTTAAATATTATTGACTTGAATGTTAAATTATTGTAATATGACATAATTTGCCTTGAAATATTCAATAATAAAAAATTACTTCATGAGTTCGAACTTTGGTAATTATTTATGTGGTCGTTTCCTACTAGCTTCTTGCCACACAAGGACAAAAAGTTAGTTAATGATGAAATTTAAAGTAACTCACTTAAAAATATTTCATGTGTAATATGTATAATCCACAAGTTATTTCTATTGCTTAATAATGGGTTTAACGAACCGTCATTTATTCATACAATATATATTAATTACAATGGTAGTGCCTTATATATCAACGTAAATATATAATCACCTTAAGAATTATAACTGAAAATAGAATATTGAGAGATAAGAATAGAACTGAAAATAGAATACTGAAAATGGAATGGTGAAGTAGTATATATGAAAACATGCCTCCTCTCTTCTTATCTTCTCGTCGTAATGACTTGAGTGCTAAACCATTAAACCTAACGTAATTTGTCTTGAAATAGTCAATATTAAAAAAATTACTTCGTGACTTCCGAACTTTGATAACTAATTATTTGGTGGTACTTAATAGCTTCCGCCCATACAAAGAGAAAAAAGTTACTGTACTTAATAAAATTTTAAATAAATCGCTGAAATATATTCCGCGTGTAATATGTATAACCATCACTTACTATTATTATCAATGCAATTAATGAACCATCACATATTTCGGACAACAATGTTAATTGCATTGAGAATCTCTAATAAATCAACCTAATCAAGTTTAATTAGGTAAAAACAAATTAGTACATACTTAATGGAGTAATAAAAATCTCGATTTTGACATTTTTTGCCAGGGTGCTAGGTGGCCCCACCTACCCACGGACTTCCCACCCCAAATCTCCATCGTAAAAGCCTCCATAGACGCCTTCTAAATAAATAAATACCAAACGAAAACCTCTCCTCCAAACCCCAAAATCTCTCTCTCTCTCTCTCTCTAACGCCTTGTTTGTTTGTGCTAATTTTCATCTCCTTCTAGAAAACCCCGAAAATCTTCAACCGAAATATAGGCCGACACGTACTGAGAGCTATACGATTATTGTTAGCACTCATTTAGACTATTCAAACAGCCTAGAATTTCAACTGGCCCAAAGAATTTAGAATCTTTAATTTCACCTGATTGATCCTTTTGGGTTAAATTTTCATACTGCCTGTTTCAATATGCCGCCGGCAGCCGGCGTTGTTGCGAATTCCGATCGAGTTCACTTTATGCCTACAGCTGGTGGTGCTCCAGTGGTCCAACCACCTCCCATGATGTCTGAGACATTTGCTAAGGATGCCATTTTAGCGTGGTTCAGGGGCGAGTTTGCCGCTGCGAATGCGATTATTGATGCGCTCTGTAACCATATTACTCAGCTGGAAGGCGGCCGATCGGAATACGAATCTGTTTTCGCCGCCATACATCGCCGGAGACTGAATTGGATTCCAATTCTTCAGATGCAGAAGTATTATTCCATTGCTGATGTCACGCTTGAGCTCAAAAAAGTCGCCGCTAGAAAGGTGACGGACGTGGAACAGAGTGATGTAAAAGAAGAAGAAAAGGAGAGTGAAGTGAAAGAATTGCTTAATGAAAAGGCTAAATGTCATGACGAAGAGTCGTTTGAGAACTCCGAAAATGGAGGCGGTGAGGTGGTAGATGAAGATTCAATCAGAGAGGATTCAAATGGATCGCCGGAAAGTGAGATCACGGATACAGGTAAGTATTTTTTTTAATGAAAAGATTTACTATTATATTATTTGTTTTAAATATTTTGGTCATTTAATTCAGGTGCATAAAATAATTGGAAGGTGTTTCAATAATCGGAATTAAAATATAGAGAATATTCCTTCATTTCCAAATCTTGTACTATGTCATTTTTGCTCTGTTTTCTAAATATCTCTTAGAATTTAGAATTGAGCGGCGGTCCGGAATTCTGTGACTCTGTTTATCTCCTTGAAAGAGACTTGTGTGTGCTTTCAAGAGTTTTAATGCTTAATTATCTAGAAATTCATCTTAAGTCCAAAAAAGAATGCTATTACTATTATTGGGAAAGTCAAAGTTTCATTATGGCTTTTTCAGAACGTGTTTTAAAAGTTTGTTATTAGAAAAGATTTTGATTTTGTTGTATCTTTTATGTTGTTTCTAAAAAGGTAAACTTTATTTCAAAAAAATTAAGAAATCTGACTTCAAACAGAAAATTATTAAATGTGTTGATCCTTTCACTTTCAATCTGACTATTGTTTTTGGGATGAATGATCTCAATCTAACTCTAGAATTTGAAATGATGAAATTTCTCTTTTTTTTTATTTGGTTAAATTTACAAAAAACGCTCATTTCTTTATTCTCATTACTCGAACTCGAAACTCTTAATTAGAACTAAAAGAATATTACCTATCCCGCCACGTTCCTTAGTGACAAGAAAATTTCTCTATATTTCTCTTTTTGTTTCCATAAAAGGTTGAAAAATTCTTTGAATTTTATTTTTTCGAAAAAAAAGATCCAATTGAACACCAAAGAGGGAATATTCTTTCTATCCCCCGAGCACTCAATGGAAGAAGAAAAATCAAAGTCAAGCAGTAGGAAATCTAATCCTTGCTCCCGCGTTCAGTCCTTTTCAGCTTGTGGAAAAATTGAAACGTGACATGGGAGAAATTTCAGTTTTCAATTTTTTTTTTACTTTTTTCGGGATCGGTTTTTGTCAATGAATTTCAAATTTCACGTGAAGTTGAATTTTAGAATATTTTGGAAATTTTCTAACTCCAAAAACCTGCTTTCAAAAAAAAATCACTCAAAAAAATTCAAAAACTGTTTCATATTTATTTATGTCCGACACAACTCTAATTTTCAGATACTATTTTTACTTGAATTTTACTTTATTTTAAAACTTTTTTCTGATATTTTACAATTCTTATGTCCAAACGCCCACTAAAATTTTCCTCACACTATTCGATCCAAAATCACATTGTTTTGGTGTATTGAATTCAAAGTGAAAGTTCTCATCCTTCTCGACTTACTTTACTGTGAAAAAGAAGACAGTTTTGTTAAAGTAAAACTGGCAAAATCACCCGAAATCTCCAGATTTTCAGCTTTACAATGCCAATTCCAATCGCTCTCGAATTGGAAATGAAAATGATTAGTTAAATGCTGTTGACTTCCCAAGGTTTTGATGGGAAAAAGGTTTGAAAGAAGAAAAAGCTTGTTGTAATGTTAGGTGTTGGGTGCAGCAGAATCAGAATTCAGAACCACAGTGAGTTGCGGTGTATGAAACACGCTTATGCTAGTTACTAGTTAGTTGGATGCCTCGATGTGGGTATCATTGGCTCATTTAATTCTTTTTTTGCTTTATTTAGTAGGTGGTCTCAAACGTATGATGTTTTGACCAACGTCATGGCTCTGTCTCGTTGGCTTCATCTTAGCTAAGGTTTGGCTAGTTTTAGGTGTAGTTATTAAAAAAATTAATTTGACTAGACACTAAATTTAAGAAGTAAGAGAATCATATTTTTAGAAATAAAATTGAATATAATTAAATTATTTCTATATATGAAAACTTTCTTAAAATAAAAATTAATGTAATAATAATACACATTCATACTAGATAATTTAAAACACAATTAATTTAATATAGTATAAAATGAAATGGCGAGTACTGATGTAAATCGTTAAGACTATGGCGAGTTCACCCCGTTGTCCTGGGTGGCTGGTTCACTTTTTGTGTGATCCAATAATTTTGGGGCATTGGGCCAAGCGGACTTGTAATAGTAATTCCGTATTCATTTGGTAGCTTTTATAGTGTGGGCCCACCCATCGCTATTTCTCTTTCCTCCCCATATGTTAGTGCAGGCTGCTTTCCTTTTTTGTCGCAATGCTTTGGTGGAATGTTTATTTTTTGGACTTAAATTATACACATTCTAAGTATTACTACTATATAAGAATTTTTTACTGGTAATATGCTTGTTATGCTTACCTATGATAGCTTTTAAATTACTTAATAGCATAATACATTTTTAGTGTATAGATATTTAAAAATATTTCATTTAAACTATTATCCCAATTATATAAAGAATATTTTTTTTTATCCTCCCCTTTGATCCCTTGTTGAAGTTACTGCTCCTTTTGATGACTCGAACCCACAACCCTAGGGTTGTAGTTGGAGGGTGCTGACCCGAACAACACTTTTTTGTCTTGTAAAGAATATTTATACTAGCAATGTAGTTTAACCAATTTCAGGTTATCCATCTAGTCTCTATAAAAAAAATTAGCTGTAATCACTTTTAAAAACTTTACCCTATTTTTGGGGGGCTTATCAATGGTGGTTATGTGAAGAATAATGGAATTGGACTCCATAAGTACCACTCGTTTGGTATCATTATGTGGGGACTAGTTCATTTTGCCCCATTCTTTTACAATGACTTCTCTTCAGAATGTTATGGTGTCATTTCCATCAACTATAATGTGGTCAACTAGAAACATTCTGTGCCATTGTCCTTTTTTTTCCTGTTTGGCAAGGGCCGTACTTTTGTCTGTTAGCTAAATTAGCCAGAAACTAACACTTAACACCACTGTGAATATTGTGTCTGCAAAACAACTGTTGTTGTCTCATAACCAAAGTAACATGGTCATGTCAATGGTATAACATTACGGGGGTTTTAACATCAAATTATATTAATTTATTAAGGTTAAATGATTTAATGGGGTAAAAATATGCAATAATTAACCTATTTAGTGAAAATTTTCGAGAGTATGCACATACTTAAATGCTTTCTTTCATTTTATAGGATCCCAAGAAGTACAGGATTCTGTGGAACTTTGCTCAAACCATGAA
The DNA here is from genome assembly GCF_000715075.1 of Nicotiana tabacum. NCBI lineage: Eukaryota > Viridiplantae > Streptophyta > Magnoliopsida > Solanales > Solanaceae > Nicotiana > Nicotiana tabacum. The sequence goes on from NC_134098.1 coordinate 60,499,333, forward strand.
AATTGTGAGACAAGGCATGACCAGATCAAGATGACTAAGGGGTTTGTATCAAAGGAACCAGTCAAAGGACATATGGTAAGTCCTCCATTTCCTAGATATTTTACATCCAAAGCTTTCACATATTAAACCTATTGTTGATCCACATTTCCATATATTGCGATTTCAGGTGAATGTTGTAAGAGGTCTGAAGTTATTCGAAGACATATTTACTCCGAATGAACTCTCTAAGTTAGATGACCTTGTGAATGAACTTCGAGTTGCTGGTCAAAATGGTGAACTCTCAGGTGGATCCTGTGATTCGTGACGCTTTTATAGTTATTGTTGTTTCCTTTTTGGGGCGAAGTTATGAGATAGTAAAGGACACCTTCTGTAGGTTGGCTGGAGCAGGTTTGGCGATTCGTTTTTCTTTTTGACTAATTGCAGCTGTCTTAAATTACTATAATAGGCCTTTCTTAAAAAAGGTTTAACTAATATACACTAACATTACACTGTCTTGCCTAAAAGATAACTACATCTAATTGTCCATAATAAGTGGAGTTTGTGACTTTTTTATAATCCTGGCAAGTTTTGCGACGCCTGCAATGTCATTAATCTGATTTACAAGTACTTCATCAATGTGTGATCTTGGATATTTCCTGATTTATGTGTGATCGTGTTTCAGGTGAAACTTTTATTTTGTACAACCAGCAGGTGAAGGGCAGCAAAAGAGAGCTGATTCAACTCGGTGCACCAATTTTTGGGCATGTAAAAGAGGATACCACATATCAAAAGAGTAAGAAAAGCTGTGTCTTAAAACCTATCTATCTGTTGTTACTATATTGTTGTTGTATACGATTTGACCCCAATTCTCAACTTTAATGTTCAAGTCTAATTTCTACTATATTTGTCATAATTTGGAAATATCAACTTTCAGGTAACAATGAGCCCATTCCAGCTCTTCTGGAAGGTGTCATAGACCACCTGATTCAGTGGCATCTAATATCAGAGAGTAGAAGACCTAACAGCTGCATTATCAACTTCTTTGATGAGGTATATGATCTTATTTTAGATTGCCTGCTGTATTTTCAGCAATATAAAAACGAAGCCTAAATGCTTTTGTGCTGCTTATTTAGGGGGAGTATTCGCAGCCTTTCCTGAAACCACCTCACTTGGAACAGCCAGTCTCCACCCTTCTCCTGGCTGAATCAATGATGGCATTTGGGCGAAGTCTTGTGAGCGATAGTGAAGGGAACTACAAAGGATCGCTCATGCTTTCTCTTAAAGAGGGGTATGTACTTCATTTATTTGAGGGTTTTTACTCAGATGAAGTTTGATTTGCCCATCTTTAAGCTTTTGCATGTTGCTTGAGGAAAATGCTGATAGGGATTCCAATCTGTTAACGAGCTTCTTTTGATAGGAACTTGCACTTGTTTTTCCCCCTTTTTTTCCCCCAAAATGACTATTCTTACTTATGGTTGGTTTTCTCCCATTTGTTCAACATTTTGGCAGGTCTCTTTTGGTCATGAGGGGGAATAGTGCTGATATGGCCAGGCATGCCATGTGCTCATCTCCTAACAAAAGAGTTACAATTACATTCTTTAAAGTCAGAACAGAGATTGGAAACAATTTTCCAGAAGTTGCTCCTCTGACTAGAGCCATGACCTTATGGCAACCTGGTGTTCCAACACAATATGCAACTGCAAATGGAGTTCACAATGGTTATGAGCCAATGGATGTGATCCCCAAATGGGGTGTCCTTCGAGCTCCGATGGTTATGCTAGCACCAGTGGCGCGTCCACTAGTTATGAGCCCCCGAAAGGCTCCTCGTGGTGGTACTGGTGTATTTTTGCCATGGAATGGTGGATCCAGAAAACCTGCAAAGCATCTTCCGCCGCGTGCTCAAAGAGGACGGTTCCTTGCACTGCCTACCCCTAGTGACTCACCTAAATCAGAGACCACTTCAGAACCAAGTTTGGATCTTGATGGGAAATCACCATAGATTCTCCAGTTTGAAGTCTTTAAACACCCTTTGTAGCTGAAGGGGCTTTCTCCTACTGTGTACAATGAGTGAGAATGAATTTGCTTTCTTTTTTCTTATGGTTTTCACAAGGATTTTCCTTCTTTTTTAAGGTAGACATTAGGCGTTGGCTGCTATACCTGTCCACCTATGCCAGCCATGGTAGGCTTTAGAGATAACTACTAGCTTAGGTAAATGGAGTGTGTATTAGCCAAGCAACAGGCTGAATTTTGTATTTAAGGTTTTGTTTTCAACATCCATCTCTCTAAGATCAGTAGGGGATCATTTTAGGTAAATTACACATAGTTTTTGTGCTTCCTGAACTGGAATTCATCTTCATTGACTGGTTCATCCTTAACATGCTAACATGCTCAGAACTCCTCAATAAAGGGGGTTTTCAGCAAATGCCAGAGGAAATTTGGTTTTAGACTTCATCTCAAGTCCAGTAGACATTACTTTGCGACTGGAAGTGGAGCTAACCAACATACAGTGAGATCAAAATATGATAGTCGATTATTATTACTTTCCTATAGCTAAAAGTTAATGATGTTCTTTTATCTAATCGCACGTTCAACATTGCAAGATGTAAAGAGGTTGCCTTAGGTGTACATGTGGACTGGTGGAGTGTTTTTTAACCCAAGTAAATCAAGTGACAGATGTGACTTCTTAAATTTTGTAAACTAGCAGGAAATAAGGACCCTTGCTTTAAAGTCTTTCGTGCAAGGAATAATGATTGGGTCTCAGACTGCCAAACGAACTGTTGACAAATAGACACCACCTCCAGAAACATTCCATCAGTACTATTCAGTGCACTACTTGATACTAGCCATACATGCAATGATAATTTACATGTCTCTTATCATTTTTTATCAGCTGTGTTTTAATTAAGTTTTGTATTTAATTTTAAAAAGATAAGAAGAGTAAGGAAACACAGAAGCATAACAAAGTGTTCCTGCAAACAGTTCCTGACCATTGGACACTAATCAATTTTTTGAGAATGAGATTTATGAAATTTGGATTGACCCAAATTCTTCAGACGCAGATACTGGCTTCTTTCAATCTATTTCCAATATGAGACAAAAACATTGATTCTTGGGGGCGAAGTTTCTTCCTAGATTGCAAGGCAATGAAAGTTTTTGGAATGGCTCTGAAGCAGGTCTAGAAAAATCATTTGGAGAATTCTTATAGATGGTGTGCGGAATTAGATACAACGCTTAAACTGTTGGGGGATTTTTTTGCCCTCTGGTCCATTTCTTTGTGAACATGGCTACATCATTTACTTCATTGAATAGGAAACGTAACTGGAGATGAGCCCCTCCAATGAATAGACCAGTCAGTGCCAAACAAACCCTTTGTCTATGACTGGGCGTTCGGGCAGTTCGGAGTAAATATAAAATTTTGGTATGTATATTCGGTTTTCGGATTAAATAAATGGCAATCCAAATCCAATCCAAATAAGCTCTGATTGGATCGGATTCTTTAAGTTCGATTTTGGATTAATCGGTTTGAATATTTTGAATATTCGGTTTTGACCCTATAAGTTTAAATGCTTCTTCTTCTTACAGAAATAAACATCCAAATAAAGTATTCATGTTAAATTACCTAAAAAGTTTTTCATTCTCACTGCAGTCACCCAAATAAAGTATTCAAGTAATGAAATCATTATCAAGAAAATACAACAAAGACATTAATAAGGCCGATAAGAAGTAGCAATAATAAGACGATGTCCAAATAAAAGTATTCTAACGGTAACTTAGTAATTAGTATTGAATATATGATATAAAGTCTAATGAGTAGAGTATTGAACTTATTACTATTGGCATATAGATAATGTATTAAATATAAAGTATAAAAAATTAATCCAATATACAATCCGAAACTCAAAAAATTTAAAAATTAAATCCGAAATCCAATCTGTAATCCAAAAATTCAATAAATTCGAATTTAGATTTGGATTTCGGGTTTGCCCAAACTATGCCCGCCCCTACTTTTGATAAATCGATGTAGCCGCAGACCATATAAGAGAATAAACAACAAATAACTTGAATATGCTTATCCTTAATGACAGTCTTCAAAGGAGGGATGCTGGGTTGAGGGGGCCCTAAAATTCATCAGCTACGTACAGGTGACCCTTTCGTACTTGCTCATTCTATACTAGAAGTAGAAATAGCAGCAGTAGAAAGAACTCCAGGTTATTCAGCTTATCAAGTTACAGGAGTTTCGCTCTCATGAAATACGATTAGGATCCTTTATTTAGTTGCAGCAGCCACTTAACCACCAATAAAAAAAATTTAAAAAGAATGGAGGTTGGGGGGGTTTAAGGTACCCCAATAATCCCATGGTATGGCGAGCTGTGCAGCAAATGGACTCCCTGCAGCTAAAGTATTTCTTATGTGTCTAAAAACAATGACATTAGTGAATTAGGAAATTGTCTGTGTAGAAATAGGGAGGTGAGAACATGGAAGGTACAGTTCCCTTTTGTATCTAGTTTCTATTCATCTGTCCACCTTCTTTTACCTTTCTTCGGTTCGAGGAGACTTATTATGAATACAAATAATACCACAAATGGAAGCACATTTACAAGGTCTAAACGGATGGCTCTTGTTCAAAAGCATAACTGCAGAAGCGCATAAGAGACTGAGAAATAGAGGTGACCACAAGAAAATTTGGCCCCTATATTTTCACATGAATGTTACCATGATACACAACACTGATTACTTCAAAAACATTTGACCTAATGTAAAGGCGGAGAAATTTTTTATACCATCCTCCCAATTAGTGGTTTAAGACATCTTTATTTTTTTAAATGACCAGGAACTCCGTCTTGGGCTAACCCTTAGGACCAACAACAACCTTCAAAACTCGGGGATAATGCGCCCGCCTCTCTACCTTAAACCACTTCAATGCCAGGCTTAGTTCGCATGGCTCAGGACTTGGGACCGAAGTCACATGTCCCCCAACCTTTTCCACTTGAACTAAAGCCCTGAGGGCAGATGACATCTTATTCTTATGTTTCATAGAAATGGCTACCTGAAAGACACAGATAAGCTTTATCCAACTGAAGACTCTCTGCAGATTTGCCTTATTTTAATGTGCTCATGCTTATATAAGTGACTGAACTGGTTGACCAAAGATAATTAAAAGTGACGCGAGTATATGACCACCTGAGGAAGTGCTAACAAAACATTTGGTTTGAGCAAGGAAATTGTAGAATACAGAGAAGCTCAACTGACAGTTGACTCATGAAGAGGGAGGTGAGAACATGAAGGGGAGCAGTCAGCGTTTATCTAATGGCAATCTGCTTCCTTTCCCAAGACGTATATCTCATTGCAAGCATTTTCCTTATTTGATAAAGTAATAAATTTTACGGATTAATCTTTGGCAAAACCAACATCAGTACCGAAAAAAAGTACAAAACCAACAAAAAGAGATCATTTTCTGCGAAAGACATTCAATCTTCTATATATATCACATCGCAAGCATTCACTACATCATTCAAAAGAACTGAACACACTTCACCAGGGAGTTTATAAATGCATTAGAATAATAGGATAGCACTTTGTCTATGAACGTCATTGCTTTCATTCAAATTTCCCAAGTATACAAGGTGCAGAAAGACATGTTCACTTTTTATAAATGAACAGCTGGACATAACAAACTTGACTATTAAACTAAAACTTCAATATAAAGAATGAAAATCATGAATCATGATTAAACAAACTGCATGATACGAAGAACATTATCTTACTTTTACTAGGTATCAAGCGTTAACGTTCAACTCTTGAGTTATGTTGCATACTGACAACTTTGGCATCCGGCTTCCTGCATATCTTAACTTTGTCTCAGAATCAAGCTTTCACAGGCTAATCATCATCTTCAATGTCCCAACTCAAATCCTCATCATCCTCTTCAACACTAAGCCTCTTCCTCAGATCAGCTCTATTGGAACTTGCAGCATGAGAAGTTGCCTTTTTGTCGTCATTACCCTCAATGTCCTCAATCTCAGCCCAATCCAAGTCCTCCTCATCAGCCCCCGTCTTGTGACTTGACACTATAGAGACATCACCACCTTTACCAGATTCATCCTTATCACCTTTCCCCTCTGAACCTATTGCCGCCCTCTCCTCCTTTTTATCCAGAGAAGTAACTTCAGGGTCTTCTTTCTTACTATCTTCGCTATTCCCCTCCTTCTTACTCAAAGAAGTAACTTCAGAGTCCTCTTTCTTACTATCTTCGCTATTCCCCTCCTCCTTACTCAAAGAAGTAACTTCAGAGTCCTCTTTCTTACTATATTCGCTATTCCCCTCCTTACTCAAAGAAGTAACTTCAGAGTCCTCTTTCTTACTATCTTCGCTATTCCCACTCGATTCTACGACATGGCTCTTGCCAGCACCATCTGCATTAGACTGATTCTCTTCTTTCCTACCAACAGTAGCTGAACTTAAAGTTTTTGATTCATCACTATGAGCGGCCTGTTTAACAACATTGGTTGAATCCTCTTTGCTTGGTTCACTTTTATCCGGAGACACTTCCTTTGCAACATTAGCCGAGTCCTTATTAGCAGATTCATTCTCAGCCGAAGCCAATTTCTTTACATCATCAACGGAGCTTTCAATAACAGATGAACCCTCTTTTCTCTGCTCATCAACTTTCGATTTGGCATTGCTCTCTTGTTCATTATCATCATCATCATCAACATCCCAAGACAATTCTTCATCATCATCATCTATAGATATTGCTCTCTTCACAAGCTTAGCTCTAACACTCTCTTGCTGCTCAAGCTTGTACACTCTATAAAAATAACGATACCAAAACGTCTCATGATCAACTTCATTAGGCACAACCCTTTTGTAGATACCTTCTAAAGATCCAATTTTTCCAATCAAGTTCTCAACTTCCTCATTTTTCTCCTTCAAATCAAAACTTAATTTCCACTTCTTGTACTCCTCTAAATCCTCGGGCTCCAAACAGAATGTGTTTGGGTCATTTTGGATATTAATCAATTGAGATTCGAACCGACTGTACCGGGTCGAGTTCAAGACCCGATTTTGATCAGGGGTTTCGGGTTCAACATCATCAGAGGATGCTAAAAGGGAATCTTTACCTTGTGAAATAATCTCAGCCGTAGATTTGATGACGCCGTCAATAACCTCGATAGAATTAGGAAGATCCTTAACGGCCCGACTAGCTACTTCACGGAACAATTCGGTTTCTTTTTTCAACCCGGATCCGAATTCCTGTAGATCCTTGCGGTACGTCTCGAGCACTGATTCGGATCGAGTTGACAACGTCTTGAACAGACCTCCGAAGCTCCAAACACTGCCGTCACTACCGTCGGCAGCTGAATCGGGTGTGTGATCCGGGTCAACGTCGACGTCATTGTCAGGGGTTTTGTGTGATTGTTCAGGTGTAGATTCTTGGGGCTTTTTGGGTATTGGGGGGTCCGGATACGGATCGTCAGATAATATAGATTTGAAGAAATTCATAGCTCAGTGAATCAATTTGGAGGGAAGAGTTTCAGTGGTGGTGATATTCACTTTGCTTTTTCTTTCCTTTCAGTCGAAGTGTTAATTTTTTTAGATGATGTTTTCTCGCCAGTTGGCAGTTCCCAACTCTCTGACGAAACTTCATTGCCGGGCCTACTTTGCTTTGGACTTGCTCTTTGTGGTTTACTGGACTACTTCTTATATTATTGGGCCTGAATAACTTAAAGAAGAATGAGATTTTTGAAAGATTTGCAGTCGTAACCTATATTTGTGCCACCTTTTAACTTGTACCCTATTTTTAAAAATTATTGACTTGATAGCCAGCTGACAAAAAATTTGTAATAATATGACAATTACACCTCTGACAAAAGATATAAAATCTACATCACGCATTAATCGCGTGATCTGCAACCTCATTCTTGAAAAAATATCTCCTCCTCTCCTCTCAGCAGCTTTATCAAAAAATCAGAAACTTGTCCAGATTCATCTTCAGAATCACACTTGCATGAAATTGTTTCACCTTGAAGCTAAAACTTCCATACTAATGTAGCATGAAGTTGTTTCATGTTGAAACTAAAACTTCATGCTAATAATGCATGAAGTTGTTTCACATTGAAGCTAAAACTTCATACTAATGTATGCTGAAGTTATTTATCCTGCAGTCGACAGTTTTGTCATGAGTTTTATCTGAAACTTCAGTCTGAACATGCTGAAGTTATTTAGTTCATTTGTTAAAACTTCAGACTAAATATGCTTAAGTTATTTAGTTCATTTGCTAAAACTTTGGACTAAACATGCTTAAGTTTTTCAGTTCATTTGCTAAAACTTCATACTAAACATGCTTAAATTTTTGTCTTGCAGTATGTAATTTTCTAATGAGTTTTTGCTAATGCATATTGAAGTTATTTAGTTGAGACTAAACATGCTTAAGTTTTTTAGTTCATTTGCTAAAAACAGATTAAACATGCTTAAGTTTTTTAGTTCATTTGCTAAAACTTCAGACTAAACATGCTTAAGTTTTTTAGTTAATTTGCTAAAATTTTCGACTAAATATGCTTAAGTTTTTTAGTTCATTTACTAAAATTTCAGACTAAACATGCTTAAGTTTTTGTCTTGCAGTATGTAATTTTCTAATGAGTTTATGCTAATTAATGCTGAAGTTTTGTCATGCAGTCTACAGTTTTGTCATGAGTTTTATCCGAAACTTCAGTCTAAACAAGCTGAAGTTTTTTAGTTCATTTGCTAAAATGTCAGACTAAACATGCTTAAGTTTTTGTCTTGCAATATGTAATTTTCTAATTAGTTTTTTCTAATGCATGCTGAAGTTATTTAGTTCATTTGCTAAAATTTCATACCAAAATATGATGAAGTTTTGCCCTGCAATCTACAGTTTTGTCAGTAGTCTTTTAATAAAGAAGGGCAAAATCATCTTTTTAAAATACTTTTAACAAAAAAAATGGGTACAGATACAAACGGAAAAACAAAACGGGTATAAGTTAAAAAGGGGCGACCAAATAGGGCGCCCCATGAAATTTTTACGGGTTGTTTTCATTCTTATACAATATTTGAAACTTATTTACAAAAATTATTCTAATTTTGTATATTACCCTTCCTAAATAAGCATTACTTACAAATTATATACATTCCACCTTAAAAGACTCCTAATCCATTATTAGTGCCTTCAATCAAGGGATTTAGTTATACCATTTTCTTTCTTTCTCTCCACTCTTCCCTCTTCTCTCCATATCGAACTTATATTTAGGGATTTTTATTTGATAATTATTTCAAAATACATTCGTCAAATCAATGAGATACTGCTGAAGTTGTCATCTTTCTTTTTTGGGGTCTTTTTTTTCTCTTTATTTTGCTGTGAATTTAATAATGGAATACGATTTTTGACGAGATTTATGCTGGCTACTTGCCATAAAACCTTTTGTTTATTTTGTGAAGGACTCGGTCAAGTGGTAGGGCATCAGATTAATATGGTTAAAAATGAAAGAACACATCTGAAGAAATGGCCAGCGACTAGCTAGAAAACTCGAAACTTGTGTTGAAGTTCTGTTCTTGAGCAAACATTTATGCTATAGCTAGTGTATTTTAAAGACTAAAATTTTTGGACAACCAGGAGAAGGTAATGTCTCCAAAAGCAGGCGATAAAAACCTACATCGAATGTTGTAGCTGGACAAAATTTAGTATCTACTCTGACTTCAGAGAAGATAAAATCAACTGAGAAAAGAACAATATATGGTACATCAACATACAAATTAAAAATAAATTTGATGCAAGTTTGAATATCTACAACAACATACGTAGTGAAAACAAATTACTTACAACGTATCTACAACTTTCATATATTATTTTTACCCAGTTAAATATAACTACAATATCATACAACTTAAATATAATTTTTATATAAATTTTATATAATATGTCTTTTGTATATATTTTGTATCTAATTTGTATATATTTTGTTTGTCGTGTGTGCTTCTTCCTCTCTAAAATTGCAATCAAAACTTACTCTACTAATATAATTTTAATACAAATCAACAACTTTATATAAAAAGATAGTATTGATAACTTAAATACAAATTTTATACAACAATTCATACATTATACAACTATTTTTCAATTTTCATACAACATTCAAATTAAAAAAAATATATAACTACAACAAAATACAATTTACAAACAGTTATAATACAACTTTACTACAATTTTGTAAGTATATTGTATGTCATGTGTTCTTCTTCTTCTTTGAGTTTCAATTTAAAATTCAGCCAAAATCAAGTCTAATCTTCACCAAAACACCCTCAAAATTGAGATATAAACTCCAAACAATATTCTCAATTATTTGCAACAACGCCCAATCCAAACAAATAATGGTTTTTGAAAATCCAAATTCGATTTCAAAGCTTTTTAATGGCTGTCAATGATGGAGAGTCAAACACCTTCAAAATTTATTGATTGGCAATTTCAATTTGAACACCAAAGGAAATTGCTAAGTTAAAACGATTGAAATCCATTAATGAATTTCATTAAAACTCTATACAATAAGAAAGCGTAAAAAAAAAACAGAGAACATCAAATGAAAAAAATTTGGGAAAAAAACAGAGAAGGAGAGTAGAGAGAGACAGAGACAGAGAGAGTGGGCAAGTATAAAGAGATAAGGAAATAAATGATATTCCTCATTCAATTTCTAATATAAAGGGACACTTATTTAAACCTTATTTGTATATAATTGGTAAATTATATATGACCATGTAATTAAATTGAAACTTGAGTAGGGAGGGTAATAATGTTTCAAATAGTGTATAGGAAGGTAAAAATCCCAAGAAGAATTAACCTAAATAGCACACACCTAACCTTCAAAAATAATCGACAGATGTATAATATTTATATAATTTATATATAGAATATATGTATAATCTATGTATATCAGCTACAAAAAATAAATAATAAATTTGAGCGGCTATTTACGTAAAGATCCCCAACTTAAAGACAAATTTTTGTGGGCCATAAACAAGGTAGGATTTGCACAAGGTAACTGCTTGTAGCACTCATATTTAAAACATATTTGATGTTTAAAAGCTTTTAAAGTTTAACTAATTTGGCAAACTTCATAGTGAACCTCATGTTGCTGCCTCTTAGGTTCGCATTTGAAGTTGGGCTCTATTAAAAGCTTAACTTCATACCCGAAAGTAAGTCCGAAGTTTTGTAAAGACAAATTTCAAATTTAGACCTACTGTCAAAGCCTAACTCAGCCACGTACATCTGAAGTTTGAAAAGATTAGACTCTCCATTCTCAACTTTAGTTCCGCAAGTCTAAATTGGATTATGAGGCGATTAAATTTTAAAAAATTTATCAATTTAGGCTATTTTTAAATAGGAGTTTCCAAACGGCTATTTGTGCACTTTGTCTGTCAAACAAATAGACACAAAGACCACTAATTTTTATTTTATTTTAGGGTGGATTGTCCGAAGATAATGTCACTTTAAATTATTATTTTAACTTTTATCATTTGACTCTATTTTATTTTAGTATGCTCCAGTCTTCTTCATCTGGTCGCATTACATCAATATGGATCCAATCTGTTGGGTGTACATTCATAGATGGACAAAATTACTTCTTACTCTTATTTTTATGTAAAAGAACTAATAGGTTGAGTAGCTTTTGCTAGCTCTTTTTCCATTTGGATCTTTTATCCTCTTAATTTTTTAGAGTATCCTGACAATTATATAGTATGTGCTAATCCGGATATTGACAAATATAATACTATTTACTCTATAGGTTACTCAAGGCAACTATGGGTGTGCAATAAGGATGTGCTAACTTGAAAAAATAGTAAGAAATAAAAAAAAAGCTCGTTTTTTTTTTGTGGGGTGGGGGGACTTCTTTTTTCCTTATTGAGAAGAGATTCAAACTTGTAAGCTTGTAGTTCAAATATTAGCTACTGAATACTTAATTTTATGGTTAAGATAATGGGGAGGAAACATGGGAGCATTGGATGATTAAACAGGCAAATAAACGGTATAGATTCAAGATTCTAAGGTGTACATGATTGGAAGGAACCTACAAATAGAACACAAGGATGTGTCGGGAAGAAAAAATGTGGGAAAAGAATGTAAAATGACATTTATGATTTAACAGACACATTTACCTTTTGCGGATTGGAATATAATTATGCTTGGGAAAAGGGGTTTTTGCCTTTTGATTATAGTAGCATCATATGAAAAATAAGCCAATGATAACATATCATATAACCGGGCTCGGGATGAATGAGTAATCGGGTTTTGGTCCGAATCTCGAGTTTTGACCAAGCGAGCACGCGGTTGACTTTTGTGACTTTTTAAAAAATGATCAAATTTGAACCTCTTTTATTTATGGGTAGTTTCTAATTCTTATTTTGAATCATTTGATCAATAATTTGCTAGATTTGATTGGTTTGGAGGCTTGTTCAAAAGGATATAATTCAAGTTTTATTTATTGACAGTATAAATAATATTTACAACAATCATATCATTCATTCATAAGATAATTACAAATACATCTTCTGTATAACCTTCTATCACGTGTTAAATTATATTGATAATATAAAAAGGATATATAGCGGATAGGACAGAATGCTTTAGGGTAGAAAGAGCAAAGAATCACACTACAAAAAAAGTGTGGTAATGTTGCCCGGCTTAGTAAGAATAGAATCATTTTCTTTTTATCCTTTTGGTTCATCTTATAGATGTGTAGACACAACTACTACTTCTACAACAGAAAGTCTATCAATCAATGGAAAAAGGAGGCAACATTCAGAATTCTCAATCACCAAACATATGTAATCGCGTCTTCAACTTCATCATCAACACAATTTGGGTAACTATGGGTAATAATCATCCAACAGTATTTTATAATCAATCTACAAATCAAGTCCCTATTGAATCGCCAACTGGTTTAAGTGGTGATATAGAGATTGAGTTCAGGCATTTGGAGATAGTTGGTCGAAACAACAAAGAGAAAGGAACAAAGAAGTTTGTGAGCATCAAAGAAATAGCTCAAGAAAGAACTGAAACTAAGCAAATTCCTGCTGCTGTTAATGTTGCAGCAAGAAGGAGGCCTTCTCTAAATGTGATTTCCAACATTAATGAGAAGACAGAAGCCTTTATAAATAGTAAGAAGGAAGCTTTACGCAGGTCTTACACCGAACCCGATAAGAAAGCTTAGTTTCATATCAAACAGAACTTTTGGTTTCTTGATTTTGCCTAATTATGCTCTTAATCAACTACATACTAGCTGTGTTATGCATAACCGCTATACTTAAAGATGTCAACCAATGATTTTTATTTCTCGCTTATAGTTGTCTTCTACTTCTCGTTAGAAAAAAGTCAGATTCATGATTTAAATTTAATGGGTTCTGCATTTAAGGTTGAACCCGTTGCACTTTTGTAATTAAGCTTCATAATTTAACTTAGTGGTTTTTCTCTATATATCTATGCTTCTTGCAGAAAATGGTGGATTCAGTTGAATCCATTGATGAACACTCAAACACTGTTCCTAGCTATTTGTGATTTCAATAACATTTGTTTTAGTATGCACAAAAAGGAGCATCCTAGGGTCTATTAGAAATAACCTTCCCAGGAGCCACTTATGGAATTATACTGGGTTTGTTGTTGTTGTTGTATACGCAAAAAGGAGCAACCGGGGTAATTTGGGTTTCACTTTCAGTTATGACCAATACCTGTCGAAATCTGGAAAATGTTTTCCAAGAACTTTTTTTTTTTTTTTTTCCCTCATGTTCCTAGTGGTAATTTGTAAACATATTCTTGCATTAAGCACCATCCAAAATTAGCCGAACAAGTAAATTTAACTTTGTGGGAGAAAAAAGAAGGTGGTAACCAAATATGAAACAGAGTATAATAACACTAAAAATATTATGAGATAACAAAAGAACATGGTACTTGGCAGCAGACTTGTACTAATTTAGTTGTAAGATGAAATAATCAAATTATGAAACAATAAAGCTAATCATAGATACTGTAATTATCAGAGAGCCATCAATAATCTGATTAGACGGCCATCGTGGAGTATATATCAATAATCTCCATTTCACAAACTATAATAAGAGGAATCAGACTTGTTAGAATCAACATATAATACTGCAACCAGCAAATGTCATGCAGTGTTCCACACCTGTGTGATTCTTTGCTGCTAGCCATCTCTTGTTTACATATATAAACATTAAAATGATGATGTGATAAAAGGTAATAAAAACAAATAAGGTTTTTTTTATTTTTTCATTTCCTCTTTTTCTTATCTGATGCTTTGCTTCTCTTCCTAATGCAAAATATCCTTCCCTCAAACCTTATATATATTTCACCATGTATCGACACGTTACTCCTCGAATGAATGTCTGGAGGAACGATAAAGATCGTAAGGAGCCCACAAATGATCAACACTACATGGTTTTCTTGAATCCAATCTCAACCATGGCTTACCTTTGCCACTCCAATGTAGTAGGCTAATAGGTCCAGGATGCAAACTCCTGCATTTACCTTCAATATTATCACCACCTAATCCATGTTGGTTCCATTTATGATCAATTGGCATTATATTTCCTGCCCATACAAGCAAGAATGGTGGCATAGAACCCAACTGATATATCCTCTTTTGTTTCTGCACAACCATCCAATCCTCAACTCTCTTTGTATAATTTCCTTGTCTCCACTTATCCACGTCCATTACCATCACCCCTGTGTTAAAATAGCACGGTTTTCGCCCTTCAAATGTTCTTGGCATATATGGATCAGACCAAAATGTTTTTGTAAAATAAGTGGTAAAATTTGCATGACAATATTCTGGTGCAGCCAAAACTTTGTCACCTAAATCAACCTTCCATAATTTCGCAATGTCATCAACCATGACAAGGTCAGAATCAAGATAAATTACGCGTTTCACCTCATCGGGGATCAAATTAGCCAAATATATTCTTGCATAATTCAAGGGTTGGTCTAAAGCTTGACGTATAGACTTGGAAATTAAGCCACGGACCCTGTGGACATTAAAGATGTAGACCTTAAAGTTGAGGTAGGGAAATGTGGACTTAATGCTTGAGAATACCTCGTGTTCATGTCTTACCCATAGAAAATGAAAAGTTACATTTTCAGGGCAAGTGGAATGTTGGAGAATTGATAACAAAGCAGCCATAGTACCTCTTAAGTAATTAGCATCAAGGGTCATGGCCACGTGAATCCGATCCGTGGCCAAAGATCCACATGTCTCCCCATTGCGAAAAGCAGGGGCCTCGCGGAAGACAGAAAAGATTGATCCAACCGGTCCATTTGCCACCTCTGGTTGATCAATAGGTTTTTGTACAATGGCAAAGCGAACATTGGTGGTGGTGATCAAGGAGGTTTGATGGGAAAGCAAGAGAGACAGGAGGCCAAGGAGAGGAAGAGAAGAAGAAAGGCTCCAAAAGGCCATCCAGCTCTTTGCATTTGAAATAATAATGTTAAGTTTAGGAGAAAGGAAAGAGAATTAGCAGCCATTGAAAGCTGGTTAAGAGAAGGTTTAGGAGAGGTTACAAATGATTGATTCATAAGAAGAAATTTTTTGTGAAAGGATAACAAAAGTTGGTAGGATTGTGAGGGAGAGAAAGAAGCTGCGGAGAATTCTTCTAATGACCTCTGCCTTATTTTTTACATATATTCCATTCCCCTCCATTTGTATCACAAAACAATATCTAATTAGCAATTCATTTTCATAGATTGACAAACGCTAGCCATTTATATTTTTAAGGATACCTAACAAATACTTACTCTTTAAAAGTCATTAATTAAAGTAACAATATATATACCTAAAAATACTTATTTTTACTAACAATACGCCATTACAAAGGAATTTATGAACTATTTTGATACATAATTATTTGATACTTATTACTAATTATAACCTCATACTTTTGTAATATAATTTGCAGGTTAGTAACCGTGGTACTACTTTCTAGAGGAATATTAGTATCAATAACAAGAGTCCTGGTCATGACAGAACAACTGATTCGAATGCGGCGAATATATACGCGGAATATCGTATATAGATAATTGTTAGATAAGATATTGTTCATTACATGTTTGTACCTCATAAAATCAAAATAAGTAAAATTACTTCACATGTATCTTATTGAACTTTGATTGTTCAACTTGATAGGTTTTGATGATATCAATCATCCTAACTTCGGCATTGTATTGGTGGTGAAAAAGAACTACACGTGGAATATTAGACCGCTGACATGGCATAACGCGTAGAGCAATAATATAGCGACACGTGGCAATCTTATTTGATAGGAAAAGAGAAGGCACGAGGAGAAATACCCACGAGACGGCACTGGACCTAACGGCTGGCAGAGAATGAATAAATAGTAGAAATAAGAAAAAATACATGGACCAGAAATAAATAAGGAAGGGGAATCGTAACAGATGTAAGGCATTTATAGCAATAAATGCATCGGTTATGAGAATCCAAAATAATGGGCAATCAATATCATTAATGCCCATAATTAGCCCAAATTATGGGGAAAAACCTGTTACTATTGTGTATTCCTATATAAGGGCATAAAATTCTATTTGTAAGGACATCTAATGCAATATTGAAATATACACTTTACTTTTCTGCTTTCTCAAAATTCTCTACCTTGACTTATCAATCAATTATTTCCTTAGTTGTTCTTGTTATTTTCCTTTGATATCATTAAGAAAGTGAAGCAAAACTTGGTTATCAGAAATCCGTTTTCTTCTAAACTTAGATTTTGATCGAAAGATATATTTTTTGGCTAAACAAATTGGTTCCGTTGCCGGAAATTCTGATAATCTTTTCACTTTTCAAATTCACTTTTATGTCAAACAATCATATCAACTGCTAACGACAACAACCAACTGAACCAACAAAACCAATAGGAGGGAGGAACTCCAATCCCTTCACCTCAAAATTCACCTCGACAGTCCCGGGAGGGGACACCTCAAAGATCAACATCGCACACGAATGATCAACAAGGGGACGATCAAACTGCCGAGGACGCATTAAAATAACTAATTGCGGAACACGCCAACAATGCTCTTCAAGCTTTTGTCAGTGGATTGCCAACTGCGCCACCAACTCCACTTCCAAACAACACTGCAACTATAGAAAACCCACGTTCGGGGCTTGCTAATTCGGGAAGCGGAGGAACTCCCAGTGAATCTCGCGATGGAAGGTCAGGTACACCAAATAATTCTGATTTACAAAGTTTAGTACTAACTTTGCAGAAGCAGTTCAAGGAGCAAAATGATCGCATAGAACAAATACTGGGTGTGCCACCCGTGATTAAAGGAGTGGATATTGACAAATATTCACAACAGCCCTGGAAGCCAAGTGCAGCTCCCTTGCCGATACTGAAGAAGTTTAAAATGCCCGATATTCCAAAGTATGATGGAATGATCGACCCACGGGTTCATGTAAATGCGTTTACAGCTGACGTGAAAGGCAATGATTTAACCAAGCAAGAAATTGAGTCAGTGCTGGTCAAAAAAATTGGTAAAACACTTACAAAAGGAGCACTAACATGGTATTCTCTTTTACCAAAAAATTCTATTGATTCTTTTGTTGAGCTTGCAGATTCATTTATAAAAGCACATTCGGGAGCTCAAAAAGTTGAGAAGAGAATGGAAGACATCTTCAAAATAAAACAAGGAGATACAGAGCTACTGAGGGAATTTGTGGATAAATTACAACGTGAAAGAATGATGTTACCACGCGTACCTGACAATTGAGCGGCCATGGCGTTTGCGAGCAACTTAAACGAAAAAAGCTCGGAAGCCACGAGGAGACTTAAGGAAAGCTTACAAGAATTCCCTGTTATAACTTGGAATGATGTGTACAACAGGTACAGTACGAAAGCTACGGATAGAAGAAGACACTATCACTCGGTCAAGGGGTGATGAAAGAACATGTTCGAGGGACCAGAAACCGAAAAAAGTCCTGGAAGAACAAGTATGAACCTTACATGGGACCAGCAGAACGGGATTCACGCTCAAAACAAGAAAATCCAAGGGATTGTTCTAGGTCAAGAGACAAAGACGCGGGTTCATCATCCAAGTTCGGGAAAAAGCGAGATGTTCGGGACAACAATGTTAATACAAAGGTAAAGATTGGTGATTACAATTTCAATGTTAGCACTTCTAAATTGGTAGCTATTTTAAGAAATATGGGAGATAAGGTACGGTGGCCAAAAGAAATGAGATCGCACCCTAACAGAAGAAATCCATATTTCTGGTGCGAGTTTCATAACGACCACAACCATAAAACAACAAATTGCAGATTGCTACTAGGTGAAATAGAGCATTTGTTAAAACAAGGTTATTTAACTGATTTGTTTGGTGAGAAGGGTAAGCAAACGTATATGAAGAATAGACAAGAGCCACCAAAACCCCTATCACCAAAAAGGACGGTTAATGTGATAAGCGGAGGTGAGGAGGTTAATGGTGTGACATATAAGACTTCAAAAAAGACATCAAACGTCATGGTTACCCACGGAAAGCGAGTTCGCCAAGTTTTGGAAGAAGACAGTATAACATTTGATGATGTAGATACAGATGGCGTGATGACCCCTCACAACGATGCACTGGTATTTTTTCACTTGTACATGATACTAATGTGAAACGAGTTTTGATTGACCCAGGTAGCTCCGTAAATATCATCCTTCTGAGGGTGGTAAACGAGATGCAAGCTGATGACAAAATGGTGCCCAAAGCACGTACCTTATCTGGATTCAACAATTCAAGCATTGTTACAAAAGGAGAAATAACGCTTGTCACATTTGTAGAAGGAGTTGTCAAAGATACGAAATTCCAAGTGAGAGATACGGACATGGCGTATAATATGATTCTTGGCAGGCCTTGGATTCATGATATGGATGTTGTTCCATCTACTTTTCATCAAGTTATTAAGTTCCCCTCTCAATGGGGGATTAGACAAATCCGTGGAGATCAGCAGGCTTCTAGAAGTATCAATTCAGTGGAGGATTCAGGCACAGTGAACGATGGTGCAGATAAAAGATAGCAATTACAGAACTCAGTTGAGGACACAGCAACACAAACCTCAACTAAAGGTGGACAAACGGACGTAGACTCAAGGCCTGATGTCATTCAAGAGCCAGAAGAAAATGAAAACATCAAAAAAACAATAGAAGAACTCGAGGCTATCACACTTTACGAGCAGTGGCCAGATAGAAAAGTTTATATTGGAATGAAGCTAAGCCCAAAAATGAAAGGTAAACTTGTCAAATTTTTACAAGCTAACGCAGATTGCTTTGCTTGGTCGCATTCAGATATGACAGGAATACCACCGGAGGTGATGACTCACAAGCTAAATGAAGATCCATCTTATCCACCTGTCAAACAGAAGAAAAGGAAGCAAGGATCCTTAAAAATCAGGTGATCCAGGATGAGGTACGAAAACTTTTATAGAATTGGGTCCATACGAGAGGTAAAATATCCTAACTGGCTAACTAATACTGTAGTAGTACCAAAAAAGAATGGGAAATGGCAAGTTTGTGTAGATTATACTGATTTAAATAAAGCTTGTCCTAAAGACTCGTTTCCTTTACCACATATAGATCAACCAATTGATTCAACTGCAGGACATAAGTTGTTGAGTTTCTTAGATGCCTATTCAGGATATAATCAGATAAAGATGGATCCTTTAGATGAGGAAAAAACTTCCTTTATCACAGACATGAGGACTTACTGTTATAAAGTCATGCCTTTCGGATTAAAGAATGCTAGAGCCACGTACCAAAGATTGGTAACAAAAATGTTCCAAGAACACATGGGAAAAACTATGTAAGTCTACATCGATGACATGTTGGTCAAGTCAGCACAGGCGGGGGATCATATCCAACATTTGTCAGATACTTTTCAGATTCTCCGCAAGTTCAATATGAAGTTAAATCCCGAAAAATGTGCCTTTGGCGTAGCTTCAGGTAAGTTTTTAGGTTTCCTTGTTTCTAACCGAGGTATTGAAGTAAACCATGCATAGATCAAAGCCAACCAGACATACTCACGAGCAAAAAGGAAGTGCAGAGGGTGTCAGGCAGGATAACAGCTTTGAGAAGGTTTATTTCTAAGTCTTCGGAGAAAAGTTTTAAGTTATTTTCAGTGTTGAAAAAGCAAAAATAATTCGAGTGGACTGATGAATGTCAACAAGTGCTCAAAAATCTAAAAGCATACTTGTCAAACCCACCGTTACTGGCTAAACCAAAGGATGGAGAAAGGCTACTTATCTATCTCGTTGTATCAGAAATAGTTGTAAGTGCAGTATTAGTACGTGAAGACAAAGGTAACAATCTCCAATCTATTATGTTAGTAAATCTTTATTGGATGCTGAAACTCGATATTCTCACTTAGAAAAACTTGCTTTAGCACTAATTATGGCATCAAGAAAGTTTAGGCCTTATTTTCAGTGTCACCCTATCTCTGTTGTGATCGTTTACCCCTTAAGAAATATATTGCATAAGCAAGAACCATCAGGTAGGTTAGCCAAATGGGCTATAGAACTCAGTGAATATTATATCATGTACCAACCTAGAACTGCGATAAAATCACAGGTTTTAGCGGATTTTATGGCAGACTTCAGCCGAGGGATAGTTCCTGGAGTAGAAAAGGAACTGCAGGTATTCTTCGAATCTAATTCGGGTACTTGGATCCTATTTACTGATGGTTCCTCGAATGTTAAAGGAGCGGGTTTAGGCATTGTTCTAAGCTCACCTTCAGGAGAAACCATTATGCAAGCAATAAAGTACCATCCCATTACTAACAATGAAGCAGAATACGAAGCTATAATTGCAGGTCTGGAATTGGCACGAGAGCTCGGAATAGAGCAGATCATAATCAAGAGTGACTCGCAGCTTGCAGTTAATCAAATGTAGGGGACTTATATAGCTAGAGAGGCGCAGATGCAACAATATTTGGAAAAGGCACGAGAATTAATCAAACAATTCCAATCGTGGAAAATCGTGCAAATACCTAGGGAGGAAAGTGCGGAAGCAGACGCGTTACCTAATCTCGCATCTATTGCAGAAGTAACGAACGAATAAAACTCTACAGTAATACATTTGTTTTATTTGATACTTGATCAAGATAAACAATAGGTAAATTTCAATAATTTAACTTAGGATTGGAAGAACGAATTCGTTAATTTCCTGCAGCATGGGATTTTACCTGAAGACAAGATAAAGGCTCAATCACTTCGACGAAAAGTTGCCCGTTATTGTTTGGTTCGTGGAAACTTGTATCGTAAGATGTTCGGAGGGCCTCTAGCAAGATGTCTCGGACCTTCTCAAACAGAATATGTGTGAGAGAGGTACATGAAGGACACTGTGAAAATCATGCGGGAGGAAGATCTTTGGTAAGAACTTTAATTAGAGCAGGATATTAATGGCCAAAAATGGAAGAAGATGCGGAAAGTTTTGTGGCCAAATGTGACAAATGCCAACGGTATGGCAACAACATGCATCGCCCAGCGGAGCTATGACATCCGGTTATTTCACCATGGCCTTTTATGAAATGGGGAATGGATATTGTGGGTCCACTACCACAAGCCAAAGGAAAGGTACGATTTTTATTAGTATTAACAGATTATTTTACCAAATGGGTAGAAGCAGGTGCCTTCAAACAAGTGCGAGAAAAAGAAGTCATAGACTTTATTTGGCGAAACATCATATGCCGGTTCAGAGTTCCAAAAGAAATCGTATGTGATAATGGCCCGCAATTCATAGGTGCAAAAATCACAGAATTCTTTTAGAGTTGGCAAATTAAAAGGATAACTTCAACACCTTACCATCATGTGGCTAATGGACAAGCCGAATCGACAAACAAAGTTATTATTAATAACTTGAAGAAAAGATTAGAGGAGTCAAAAAATAAGTGGCCAGAAGTGTTAGCATGAGTCTTATGGGCTTATCGAACGACAACAAAAACAGGTACGGGGTAGACTCCATTCTCACTTGTGTATGGTGCTGAAACTTTAATCTCAGATGAAATAGGTGAACCAAGTACAAGATATACCCAAGCAACTAAAGAATCAAATGAGGAAGAGATGCGAATAAATCTAGATTTGCTTGAAGAAATGAGAGAAGTGGCTCTAATAAGGATGGCAGCGCAAAAACAAATTATTGGACGATACTACAATCAGAAAGCTCATCTTAGATACTTCAAGATTGGGAAATTCGTTGTCAAAAAGGTTTTTCAATTGACAAAAGCGGTCAATGCAGGAAAGTTGAGTCCGAATTGGGAAGAACCCTACAGGATTCGAGGCATTGCTAGAAAGGGTGCGTATGAGTTAGAATTAATGGAAGACAAAGTACTCCTATCAAATTGGAATATTGTTCATTTAAAGAAGTATTACTTCTAAGCAAAGAAAAGATCCCCCGGTCAGGTATCATTCGTGTATGGTTTAGTTTTTTTAAAAAAATTTATACTAACCATTTTAGATGATAGGCACAAATCTAGCCCGCACCAAATGATGATATTAGACATGAAAGACATGCGGGATACAAAATTATTTCCGGTATGGGTTACGACCTTTCTAATAGAAATAAAAAGGGTTAAGCAGTCATCATCTAAAAATATACCTCTGAGTCCCGTATGTATTTTCCTTTTCAGGAAATTGACCAAATGGAAGGAATAATCAAGTGCTCGAGATTTCATACTTCAAAGCTCTAATACTTGGGGGACTATAGATATGGGGGCAAAGAAGACTGAAAGTCAAAGAAGACTAGAGAAGACTAAAAGTCAGAATTCAAGCCTGGATCAACCCAAAAATCAAAAGTCAAGAGCCAATCAAGAGCCAAAAAACAAGCCTGATTCAAAAACCTTTGTAATAAGTTTTGATAAAGTGTAAACTCGCGGACACAAATTACAAGATCCTGCGAGTACTTAGGTTAAGGGCAATGATTAGTCATGGGTTGCAAGATATACCCTAGAATTTTTTGAAATTTGTTATAAGAAAAACAGTTATGAAAGAGTTGTAGATGTCGCATAAAAAGTTAATTGAATACTTGTAAAGTGTTATGTAATTTGAAAGTTCAAAACATGAAACTTCCTCAAATTATTTATGAAATTTCTTCAAAATATGTATTTTCCTACTTCTCTTATATACTTACACCAATATGAAGTTGAGACGTCTTCTTCATTAGTGTCAATTATAAAAGGGCCCTCTTTTATAAAATTCGTGTCTATGCCAAAATCACGAAATATTAAAGTGTTTTTAAATGCAAGTCAAAGAGTTTAAAAAAAACTCAAATTCAATGAAAGATCATATATTAAACTTGACTAAAGCTAAGTATATACTTAGTTAAAGCCAAAATATTTGTTTGACCAACAAACCCCAAAACGAACCAGGGGTAAAAACTAACCATCCATTCCAAAAAAAAAAAAAAAAATCCCATCAAAAGTTCAAAAACAAACTAAGTTTTGAAAGAACACTAAGGGGCAGAATCCAATGTGGCATTATCAGTAGCGGGAAATGCAGAATACAATATGACATCATCAGTAACGTGAGAAGATTTAACTTGAACAGAAGAAGCTTGAACACCAACTTCACCAGGAGTAAGCTCATCACCTTCGGGAACGCCGACCTCAGGTGAGGAAAAGATCTGACTTTGCTGAGTTTTTTCAATTGTTTTCTTAGCCTTGGCGATCATAGCGTTCAATTCATAGCCTTCCTGTCTAGCCTCCATCAAAGTCTCGAGGCGGGTATTCAAAAAAGCCCAACTTACATCAAGTGTCGATTTATCTTCAAGGGCTTCGTAATCTTTCTCCCACTGGTCAATTTCAGCCTTCAACTCTTCTTTCTCAATCAAAGAAGCATCATAAGAAACCTTCAAAGGGGCGAAGGAACTCTCCAAGAGCTGGATCTTATCAGAGGAGGCACGGAGGTCCTCTTGAACCTGAGTGAGTGTTTGAACTAGCTCCCCGACATAAGTCTCCTTCTGATTAAGGAGTTCTTTCAAACCCCTTATCTCTTCGGTAGATTTAGAAAGTTGCTCTGCAAATGAAGACTCGAGGATGTCTTTGTCTTTGCCAACTTGACTTGAAAACGCTTTTTCAACTCCCAATTCTGCCGCAATCATCCTTGCTTGCTGTTCCAAAGCACATTTTCTCTTCAGCTAAAACTTCTTTCTCTAATTGAAGACCCTCGTATTATTCCTTCCAGTTATACGCTTCAATATGATAATCATTGACTAGCTACTCAATATGAACAATTCTCTTCATAAGCTCCGTGCTTATCAAGTTGATCTACCCAAAAAAAAAAGCGTTTGTCAAACAAAAGTAAATAACCACGAGGGAAAGAAAGGAAAAAAGTTAAGACTTGAACCTTCAAAGATGAATGAACAATGTCATTCATCCATGTCAAGGAACTGTGGCTTTCGAACTTTGACTTCTAAACTAGGCCAAGTAGAGGTTTCAACCATACGTCGGCTTAACCAAATTTTTTCAACAGATTACCACTTTCAGAGACTTCTATGGTAACCTTTTTCATCACCTTATTGCTACCAGAAGTTCCAACTTCAACATGAGAAATAGTAGCAACAGGGACAGTTAAGGAAGTGAAAGAAACCACGGGAGGAGCAGTAGCAGCAACAACAAGAATGGTAGATTGAGAACGAATGGGGGCTGACGCTGGAAGAGAAGCAAGGGATAATTCTTCAGAAACGGGACCAAAATCTTCACTATCAAAATCACGGGAAAATAGCTGATTAGTATAGTCACGAGGGGGAGCATCCATCTCTTCTTCAGAACTCACTAAAGTAGCACTTTTAAGCTCATTCAAAGGGACTGAACTTGGAGGATGAGTGTCTTCATCATATGAAATAACACGTCTCCTAGCTCGAGACCTGCGCACTAAGGAACCCTCTTCTTGTTCCTCTTTACCTTCAGAGCTACGGTCCCCGTCTACGTTTCTTTTTAAAGAAGAGCTCAGAATCCTTTCTTGAGCAAGACTCACCGTAAGTCATACAGATGAAACAGAAGCGGGACTAACACTACGAATGGGAAATCGTAACAAAAGAAAAGAGTCACGGTGAAAAACTCTTATGTTAGCAAAAGGGAAAAAGAAGAAGACTAAGCGGGAAAGAGTACTGTGTATTTTAACTTTCCACCAAAATCTCTGAGAGAGATACTTCCAAGATCTTCTCTCCATAGGGGCAACAAATAGCAACTTTTCTACCCAAGCACGGAAGTTGGGAATTTTCTCAAAAACTTCCATAGTTGCTAAAAAAGTAGGGATGAAAATACCTGAGAATCAATTTTGAGAAAGGGAAAAGGTAAGATGCAAATACTTACGTGCAAAATTCCACTTTTCTGGAAAAGGCATGTTTTCTTCACCCACCAAAGCACTAGTGGGAGCAGCAACGAAGCGAGTATACCAGCCTCGATCTCTATCATCCTCAAGGCTAACTAATACTCTCTTGGTTTTGACCACAAGGTGAAAAACTCCTTCACGAAATAGTTTAGGGGAGTGAAAATGGAGTAGATGACAAAAAGTAAAGGGCATAAAAGCCAAGTTTGACAAATAACAGAGGCATACAACAACTCTCCAAACAGTGGGACCAATCTGTCCTAAACACATATTGAAGTAACGACATAACTCAATAATTACCGGGTCAATAAGAGGTTTAAAGCTTAGGGTAAAAGGATATATATAAACGAAGGAATAGCCAGTTTGGTATGAAGTTATTCTTTGGTTGGTGCCAGGAACTAAAATTGGGAAATCAGGTTTCCAACTACATTCTCTTCGAACTAGAGCGAGAAGACCAACAGTAATCAAAGTTGGGTAATGATCAACACGATCAAGGGAAGCAACCATGGAAGAAACTTGACTCTTCATGGATTCACTATCAGTCACAAATGATAGTTCTTGAGGAACAATTTCATCAACAATGGGTTTACGTAGAGCCTCAGCTGTATCTTTATCTTTAGAAGAAGATCTTGGGGTTATCGAAGCTCTGGGTCTGGAAGAAGATGTATTGGCAGCAATAATTTGAGAGGTGGAACCATAGTTAGAAATAGAATTGAGGCTACGCAATCTACCACCTCTTCTACTTCTAATAGGTACATTGGAAGAAGCAAACTCATCAACAATGATAACTTTGCGAGGATCGGGGGAATACATGATTAATCAAAGCAACGCAAGGAAAATATGCAGAAAAAAGTAAGACAAGAAGACGAAGAAGGAAAGGTTTTAGAAAATCGAAAAAATGGGTGAAGTATTTATAAGAAGACACGATTATTGAGGTCATTATGAAGCGTCATAATGGAAACGTCACTTCGTGACTGATGCGGTTGCAGAAAAACCCTAAAAGACGCTGAAGAACTGAAGGAACAGTTGATAAAAGCCACGTGGCATGATCATTAAATGAAAGTGATGAACGTTACATCGGTTTAGAAAAGGGTATGATTATATTCGAAAAAACGGCGACAGAGAATTTCCGCCATAAAAAAGTTTCCACTTCCTCGAATATTCAGTAGAGAATATTCAAGAAAGTGGGGGGACTATCTATATTGGTGGTGAAAAAGAACTACACGTGGAATATTAGACCGCTGGCATGGCATAACGCGTGGAACAACAATATGGCGACATATGGCAATCTTATTTGATACGAAAAGAGAAGGCATGCGGAGAAATATCCACGAGACGACACCGGGCCTAATGGCTGGCAGAGAATGAATAAATAGTAGAAAGAAGGAAAGATACATGGACCGAAAAGAAATAAGGAAGGGGAATCGTAACAGATGTAAGGCATTTATAGCTATAAATGCATCGGTTATGAGAATCCAAAATAATGGGCAATCAATATCATTAATGCTTACAATTAGCCCAAATTATGGGGAAAAACTGTTACTATTGTGTATTCCTATATAAGAGCATATAATTTTATTTGTAAGGACATGTGATGCAATATTGAAATATATACTTTACCTTTCTGTTTTCTCGAAATTCTCTAGCTTGACTTGGCAATCAATTATTTTCTTAGTTGTTCTTGTTATTTTCCTTTGATATCATTAAGAAAGTAAAGCAAAACTTGGTTATTAGAAACCCGTTTTCTTCTAAACTTAGATTTTGATGGAAAGATATATTTTTGGTTAAACATGCATATTCTTCAATGTACAACTATTTACTCAAAGCTTTGTTTTAATAATATTGATATTATTTTATAAAACCGCAACTATTTATAATAATGGAGAGAAACTAGTTACATTAAATACCTTTATAATATTACTTAATTACAAATACAATCCCTATATCTTAAAATCAATATTTATAGACCCAATTTTCTTTCCTTTTTGTTTTCGTTCTTTTTCATCCACTTCCACCCAATTCAAACAATTAAAAGAGTGCGTATGCAGGGTTTAGGGTTTATTCTGCAACAGTAGTTCTCAAGAGTGACACAATCCTTCCTTTTTCTTCTTCTTGTACGCCTTAGGCAGACACCAAATCAGAGATGAGAGGCGTACAACTACCTTTCAGCAACACCCAAAAGCTAAGATACGAAAGAGCATTGGCGCAGTTGGAATCCCTTTCTTCAAAAGTTAATACCAATGCCACTGTCATTGTCGCTGACACCATCCCCGTCGACGAAGATGGCGCCCTCAAGTGCCTACTTCTAGTCCTTTTAATTAGTTGTATTTAAAGGCAAATTAGGGAAATTGGTATTAATGACTTATTTCTGATTTGATATATAGGGGACACGGTACGTTGGATATGGGCAAGAATGTGGTAGCAACTGTCTGTGGAGTGGTTGAGCGCGTGAATAAGCTTGTCTATGTTCGATCTTTAAGGGCTAGGTTTGGTGCTGTTAATTAGAATTTTGTTGATTTGTTAGTTCTTAAACTGAAGTTTAAGCTCAAAAGTGTTGTTTCTAATACAGGTATAAGCCAGAAATTGGTGATATTATAGTTGGCCGTGTTATTGAGGTAACTCCATTACTAGATTTTGTATTCCATGTTGTTAGTCTCTTTTCAAATTTCTTTCTTTATGGTTGAATTGAGAGCGTGTTTGGGCGTTCAATTTGCTGCTAGTCTTACTTCAATTCCTTGTGAAATTTGGGAAATACTTAGAAGACCCAACTAGGACAAGACTTGTTGGAATGTTAGAGTTGCTCCTTTTGTGAGGTTTAAGGAGTGGAAACAAACTCTTCGCAATATGTCACTGTCCCCTTTTTTCTTTTTTGAAATTAGTTGTGCACGGTTCACTTGGAAATTACACTTCTTTCCAATTGTATCCCCAAGTATTTGTAAGGAATAGGAGAGAAAGTTTAATTCTTTTTGTTGCTCTTCAGTATTTCCTAGTATGATCATAAAAGAGCTGGTCCTTTTCAGTCTACCATTTGTTCAAAGTACTTATAAGCTGCCACATTAGCTGAGGGTAGCATATTCATAACCTAAACATTGCATATCTTTGGTGCTGAATTTCAAAGAAAGGGCATTAGGAGGGCAAAGAGAAAACAAATACACTTGTGTCCTCCTTTTTTCTGGTCTCCATTTATTTTGGTAAGCAATCAATGAGTTCTTGGGCTCAGATATATATCTTATGATTACTATTATTCTTGATGTTAAGGTTGCTCCAAAGAGATGGAGATTGGAAATTAATTTCAGCCAAGACGCCGTACTAATGCTCTCTTCAATGAATCTGCCGGATGGTATTCAGGTTATTACTTACTATGTACCACTAGCATATTTGAAAGTGATCTCTGGTTTGATTTTGTTCCCAGGATGATGGTTATGTTTACTGCATATTTCACAAGTCAAGATAGTGTAATTTGGAGCCTTTGTTGCTTCTTTTCTGCATGTAAAGAAACATTTTTAAGGAGTCTGCTAAGTACTAAATCTGGACCTCCTTTATTCTATTTCACTGTATATACCCACTTTTTTGATAAGGACACCCTATTTGCCCACTTTAACCCTGATCATATTGAAATCATAGAGAAAAAAGAGCTGAAAAGATTCTCACTATGGCTGGTTTATATCATTTTTCCAAATTCCTCAGTTTCAACCCCTGCTCTTTTCTCTCTGAGGCCTAAATATAGCCCATTTAACTTTAGGAACAGGGATTCAACTTTGGTCCACCTTGAAGAAGTAGTCTCCGTATTTTTGGAATTTAAAGTCACTCGGAATTTCCTTTGGTAACATGAATAGATTAGCCTGTTGGATCTATATCTAAGATACCATGGATTCTTATAGCCGACCCCAAGTTGCTTCGGATAGAAGCGCAATTGTTGTTGTTGCTGTTATGGATTCACTTCAGCCTGCCAACATAGGATGACTTTTGTCTAGCTTTTAACTCTAGCAAAATCTTATTCAAAAGAACATTGCGTTGCCTCAACATTCAAATAGTTAGATCTAGGCAACAAGTTTCTCCGCAATTCCATTATCTAAATTTGTCATCTAACAGCACAGTGAATTTATCAGAATAAGTATAAAGTTATATTGTTGTTCAACTAAAAAGAATATGCATGAGCCCACTTCCTGAAACTTCCAATAAAGAGATCTGAAGTTCCTAAGGGTTATTGAAACTAAAGAGTTAGAATAGTGACATGTCTATAGAAGTTGGATATTGAAGCTTGTCCCATAAAGAAAATATAAACTTTATTTTCCTTTTCCTTTTTGTTTCCCTGGATTTCTAAAATTTTGTTGCATTCTCAGTCTTACTAAGAGTCATGGTCGTAGTCATGCTAAAATTTCATAATTTCTCTTATTTTGTAATTCCAGAGGCGGCGAACTGCAATTGATGAACTCAATATGCGAACCATATTCGTGGAGAATGATGTCATCTGTGTAAGCTCCCCTGTTCCTTTGATCATTTGTCAAATTCTTGAGCGGACCATTTAAGGTGTGTCATGCAGTGGAGTGTGATGAATACAACCATGCTCCATCTCTCCTTTCTGTTTATATGTGCACGTCATGCTCCTTTTCCTTTCCGCAAGTATAGTAATCTAGTGAAATTGCACATCTTCAGGCTGAAGTCCGTGGTTTCCAGCATGATGGCAGTCTACACCTCCAAGCTAGAAGCCAAAAGTATGGAAAGGTGTGTTTTCAGAACTGAAATTAGGACATAAAATTTTGTTTCATAGTTTCTACTGATTAGTAGTTTGGAAATAACAACATAGCCAGTGTAATCCCATAAATGGGTTTTGGGGAGGGTAGTGTGTATGCAGACCTCACCTTTTATCCTCCCCCTACCTGTTTGACCAAAAGACCTTTGTGTGAGACTTGGACTTGGATACAATATCAACTTTCACAAGGCAGGGATACAAGTTTCTAGCATTCACAAGGGATTTCAGATAGTTAGATTAATGGTCGATAAGAACCATGTATTAAACTTTTTGTATTTAATAAGGTGTAAAAGAGTCTTTAATAGCCGACATTGAGTTGCTTGCATGTAGGAAGAAGGAATGTGATTTGTCTGATGAAGTTTTAGAAGTTAATGCTAAATTTCTATGGTCCAAATAGTTTATGCCCAGAATTGTCCGTTATGTTTGGGGTAAGTCTATTGTCATAAAAAATAGTCTAGTATCATCCTTCAAATATGTATCTGAGCACATATCATCCCTTAAGTTTGCTAAAGTTGAGCAGATTTGGTCCAACTAACACAAGGACACAAACTAGGACTAAAAACTAGCGGTAGTAACCTTAAAAAAGGGAAAAAAAACCTCTCTTGAATCCTTTTCCCAATTTGACTTTTTTCTCAAAGTTGTGCTAGAACTTGTGCATACCGTGTCAAAGCTGAAATTGGCGAAGGTTGTTGTGTTGCTAAATTTGAAATGCTGTTATTTACCGTTTTGGCTGCTGAAATTGTGTTGATGATAAAGCTTAAACACTGTTTTCTCAATTATTTGATTGTAAGTTCTTGTCCTCGTCTTAATAATTGGTTTGTGAATAGTTCTGACTGCATCTTTAACTACATGAGTGAGATGTAATTTTCTTATCTGAAAAATGATTTCCAAGAGGCATATATGGTCTAAAAATTGAGCCAGCTAAGACATCTCTACTGCATCAAGAATATTACATCTGAATATCGTCACGAAAGCAACCTCGTTTGGAAGCTCTATGTTGAAAGATGTCATTCCCAGAATGGCTAAAAATTTGTAGCTCATGAGCTAATCCTTGCTTACACATTTATACTAATGACATCTTACCTTTTCTTCTTCGCATATGGATTACAAATTCATTAGTGTAAAAATATATAGTTACAAAAACACGTAGTTGACACTTGACAGATACTACTTTACCTGATAAAAACACAGATACTACATATATTTCCAATAAACTATCTTCTTTACAAAGTTTCACCAACATAGTATGCATGCACGGTTCCAAAACTGTCTACTCATATGCTGCCTCCATACAAAGTCCTATCCCATTAAAACACAGCCTCTAACAGTTTCAGCATCCAAAACCAGTTTACAGCAGCAGATTTCCAATGCAATATATAACATCTATTTAGTGGATATAGTAGCATGACAACTTTAACCAGTTACAGCATAGTATATCAGTGTTTATTTGGGGAAAGGTCGAATGGAGAAGAAGGATTCATGATAAGATCTTTCTTTTTAACCCGGATCACGTGAATTCATGTTGAAGGACTGTTAATTTTTAATTCCAGTTTGGTTCCTTGTATTAATTTGACGAAATCTGCTCAATATTATCACACTTAAAGGGATGATGTGTGCACAATTGTATATTTAAAGGATTAAAATCAATCTACCCAAAACATAAAGGAAAATATTAGTTAAAACCTAATGGTCCAAACAGCAGAATTTTTACTGAACAAGTTTGAACAGAGAATACAGAGGACCTTGACAGATCTGCATTAGATTATTGTTTGGCTAAAGAATGTTGGCAGGAAGGTCTTTTACATGCTGACATCACCGACACATCGAGCTAACAGTTGAGCGACGAGTCTTCGATTTATACTTTTCAGTTGCTGCTCGTCATGTTTTCTCCATTTTTTTGTGGAGGTAGGGGGGTGAATGGGTAGTCAATTTTACGCCAAAGCTTTAATGATTTTGTTTGTTAACCCCTTGAATATGTTTCAGAGTTCTGACATTGTTTATTAATTTGTTTGAGAAAATGTGCTCGGATATTTTAGTACTTCTAGCTGGTTGAATTCTTCTGAATATTTCTTCTTTTTTGCTTATAGCTTGAAAGAGGGCGACTACTCACAATCCCTCCATATCTAGTGAAGAGGCGTAAACAGCATTTCCACCATCTAGATCAGTATGGAGTTGACTTGATACTTGGCTGCAATGGATTTATTTGGATTGGGGAACATGTTGAAGTAAAAGATGCCATGGTAGAGGATCAAGTAAATAAGTCTGATCCACCGAACACCCATTCAGGAAACTTATTGGGTTCTAGTGAAGAACCGACTTCTACGCCACCGGAAACAAGACAATATATATGCAGGATAGCAAATGCCATCACGGTATTCTCTGCTTTAGGCTTCATGGTTACTTTGGAGGGTGTAATAGAGATGGTTAACTTGAGCTTGTCTTTGAACCTTGGTGTGGATGAGATGCTTAAAGCAGAATTCCATGTTCAAGTTGCTGAGAAAGAAGCTGAACGACGGAGCACGTTGACAAAAAGGAGATAGTAGTTACAAGTCATCATTTTACATTTGCCTTTCTTGATTTACTGTCAGTTATGCAAGTTAGAAGAGATTAGGAATCCGTTAAACTGAACGGGGTTACACTATGTCACCCTTTAATTGAAAAGATAGATTGCTTTTGTAGAAGAGTTTCCTACTGAAGGTCCCGTTAAATTTACTTCTAATTTATGTGCACTAGTTAAGGAATGAGCAGGCTCAGGATAAAATGTTTTTCTTCCCAGCAACATTTACCTTTGTGTTTTTGCTTTCATCGGTTGGTTTGGTATGATTCTGAAAGATTTTGGTTCGGTAGATTTTGTCTTCGTTTTTTAAAATGTTATAACAATACTTCGGTTTTTCACTTTTAGGTGTCGGTTTGTACGGTATAGTGACTTCGATATTACTCTTTAAAGTTATATTCTATCAACCCAACTTGTAATTGTGATTCATGGAATTGATTTTTCAGACTCAAGCTAAAAAGAAAGAAAAAAAATAAAACCAAAATGTTAATGATGTTTAATTCTAATCGTTCTTTGCTTGAAAAGACAAACAAAGAAAAAACATCAGATATAATATTATTAGAAGCCAAATGTCATGAACTATCAAATTTATAACGAATTTGTTTGCAGTTATTTAACAAATAAAATTTAGGGTAGCAAATTTCACTTACTATTTTAATACTAAAAAAATCTCAGGTTTTAAACTTATTACCCACAAGTGTGTGTGTGTGTGTGTGTTTTTTGGGGGGGGGGGGGGGCAGGGAGGGAGGAAGAGAGCGAGAGAGTTCACATAAGGTGGAGCAATTGATGTTAGATGTCCTAGACAAGGCTAGTTCAAACCAAAGCAATTGTTTTAAAGCTCAAAAGTTGAATGCCCCAACTGGACCAAGAGATCTCACTTCAGAATACAACTAAATTATAATGTATGAAACTATAAATAATCTACTTAGTCGTGAAAAACGAGATCATTATGAGCATTTAGAAACTAAAAACTTGTATGAAGCTAGTTTTTACTTAAAAATAGAAGAAGTTTTCAAAATGTACGAAATTATTTTTAACATTATAATTAATGGTAAGTTGAAATTACTATGTGATGAGAATTTTAAAATATTACGTTAACATTGAATATTTTCTAAATATTACATAAGTTTTTATGGATGGCAGAAATGCGTGCAAATGATTCGAACACCATCATGATAAATAAATTCAAATAAAAATATATGCGAATTTTATTGTACAATTTCAAACCACTTATATTAAAAAGTTGGTTTGAAACACCAATTTTATCAAGCCAGTAGTTTAGATTTTAGTTTGCCTTTTTTTATTTAGATTGATTATTATTATATTTATATAACCATAAAATATATGTCCTTTTGTATATGATCATGTATTTTGGTATGATTATATGGTGTTTTAATCTTTCTTAAAAAATCATAAATCATATCGAGTATCACAAAATTTAAAAGTTTATACAAAATAACATACCAAATACCAAAAAGACAATTTAATTTTCAGGTATTGGATAGGTATCTTTAGGAGATATAAAGAGAGCCAATTAAAAAGTATATTTTTAACTTTCTCCGGTCTTTCAAAAAAGATTTGATTTTCTTTTAACTCTTAAAGCAATATTGTATGGAAGGCAATGTATAAAACCGATCATGGAAGAATTCTTTCCGCAACAAAAAATATTCATATAGTGGTAAGAGAGCTTCAATCCCCTGGTCAATGTGGAATTTGTACGGTTTAGAACTTCAAGAAAAAATAAGACATCATATCTAAAAACTCGAAACTTGATCGTCATAAAAAATTCATGTAAATTTTTTTTTGGGCCAGTTGAAAGTCTAGTTTGTTTGAATAGTTCGTTTTCCCAATATGACTTTTTCCCAAAGTTGCACTGGAACTTGTGTGTACCGTGTCAAAGCTGAAATTGGTGAAGGTTATTCTATTGCTAAAGTTGAAATGATGTTGTTTACTGTTTTGGCTGCTGAAATTGTGTTGATGATAAAGCTTAAACTATGTTCTCTCAATTATTTGGTTGCAAGTTCTCGTCCTAGTCTTAATAATTGGTCCGTGAATAGTTTTGACTGCCTCCTCAACTATATGGGTGAGATGTAATTTTCTTATACGAAAAATGATTTCCAAGAGGCATCTACTGTCTAAAAATTGAGCCAGCTAAGACATCTCTACTGCTGCGTCAAGAATAATACATCTGAATATCATCACAAAAGCAGCCTCGTTTGGAAGCTCTGAGTTGAAAGATGTTTTGCCTAATGACCTTCAATCATTCCCAGAATAGCTAAAAATTTGTAGCTCATGAGCCAATCCTTGCTTACACATTTATACTAACGACATCTTACCTTTTCTTTTTCGCATATAGATTACAATCTCATCAGTGTAAAAATATATAGTTACAAAAACACATAGTTAGACACTTGACAGATACTATTTTACTCGATAAAAAAGCAGATACTACATATATTTCCAATAAACTATTGTTTACTCTCAAAATCGGATAACAATTAAATTTGTAGGCGGTTTTAAGGATAGGCGAATTTATTTGACAAAAAGTAGTAAATAAACACAAATTAAATAAATAAGAATGAAATAAGCTCAAACCACATGAGGAAGACGATTTAAGCCTTAGTGAAATATTTGCTCTCGATCCGGACTCGTAACAACAAAAACTGACGAACAAAAGCAAAAGAACTACTAATAGAAAAAATAATGATATATTGCCTTGGAATGTGTGTTACAATGTGTCAAATAAATTATCACACTCCCTTTATATAGTAAGGGAGTCATACTTTAGGTACAATTCTATAAAAGGTAAAAGATCTCTTAATTCACTGATTGCAGATTCTTTATTAATACGTGCTAGGATCCCCGCCGTAATATCCGGCCGATCACGGATACTTCGGTCTCATGTTGACTATGCTGACAACGTTTCTTCGAAGTCGTTCGAGGCTAGTACCGATTTCGGGACCATGGCCTCGATATTCTCGAAGACAGGCGTTCTGCCCCCGGGTTCTAGCCCGGTGAGACTTGAGGTCGATTTTCAGTCCTTTATTGCCATGTCTCGAGCATGGCTCACTATGTCGGAGGCTAGGATGCACTACGAGCTCGATTTCACCCGCATACAGATAGTCCCTTCATTTTTCGGAGAGTAGACGATGAGAAACGACATGAGCTTCCGATTCTTACTTCGATACACCGTGACAGAAACGACAAAACAACCAAAACGTCTCGTCAGTCAAGCCTTAATGGCATTAAATGCATGTCAGTCGCCGGTCGGCCATTCTTGTATGCGATCCGCCGCCGAAATACTATAAATATTCCTTCCTTCGTTCATTTTAACTTTACATCCAAATCTTCTACCCTCGTACCTTAAAGATTTTAATACTTTCTAGCACTTTTACTCTGGTTATTTGAGATCATTTGCAAGAACTCTTGTCCATCTTCACCTCAATCCAACAAGTACAATTCTCCAACTTCCTTTCCTTCCCCATTTTCCCTCCATTTTCTAATTAAATTGCAAAAACTTCTAAAACCGTTCCCCAGAAAGAAACCCCTTTGATTTCGCGGCCGGCTACTGAAGCAGAGGAGACCATTTCAGTGTCGGTTTGTACGGTATAGCGACTTCGATATTACTCTTTAAAGTTATATTCTATCAACCCAACTTGTAATCGTGATTCATGGAATTGATTTTTCAGACTCAATCAAAAAAGAAAGAAAAAAATAAAAGAGAGGGAAAATAAAACCTAAATGATAATGATGTTAAATTCTAATCGTTCTTTGCTTGAAAAGAAAAGCAAAGGAAAAACATGAGATATCTATCTATCTATCTATATATATATATATTAAAGGATAATTTTGAATTTATAGATAAAGTTTTTAAATTTGAAGTAAAATAAAAAAAAAGAAATTTATCTTTTGTTATCATGTTATCATACTTAATTTGGTTAATGATCATATGCAATCATATTAGGAACTTTTGTTATCTTAATTCAAATTATTTAAATACTATTTCGCCTCTAGAAAAAAAGAAAAAAAATACTCCATATAACTATAAAACTCTTTTACATTTAAAATCCTATAATTATAGTTCTTTAAAACACTATAGTTAGATTTGAATAAAGAAAATTTCTTTTAAAATAATTTTGAATTTATAGTAAAGTTTTTAAATTTGAATTAAAATAAAAAAAGAAATTTAACTTTTGTTACCATGTTATCATACTTAATTTGGTTAGTGATCTATGCAATCATATTAGGAACTTTTGTTATCTTAGTTCAAATTATTTAAATACTTCGCCTCTGGCAAAAAAGAAAAAGAAAAATACTCCATATAACTATAAAACTCTTTTACATTTAAAATTCTATAATTATAGTTCTTTAAAACACTATAGCTAGATTTGAATAAAGCGAATTTCTTTTAAAATAAATGTAATATATAGGGTACACGTCTATGTTTATTTAGATAATAAAAAAAAGTTTAAAAGTTGATAAAAATTTACTTACATATATAATGAAGTAAACCTACATGCTGGAGAAAGAAACATTACAAAAATTAGTCAATATTCAAAACAAATTGTTCTTTTTTCTTTTTGAAAAATGTTTGTTTGAAGAGTCAATTTGTATAAATGGACATCAAACAAATAATAAAACTTTGGCTATACAATTGCTATCATT
Organism: Nicotiana tabacum; assembly: GCF_000715075.1. NCBI lineage: Eukaryota > Viridiplantae > Streptophyta > Magnoliopsida > Solanales > Solanaceae > Nicotiana > Nicotiana tabacum. The sequence goes on from NC_134098.1 coordinate 60,536,666, forward strand.
AATTTCTATTTAACACCTTCAAGGAATTGAAGGGTATAAGCCAAAACCTCTTCATTTAGCTGCAGTCAAACCAACATTGCAAGGGTATAGTATTTTTTTCTTGAAGAATATTAGTTTTGAATTATTAGATTATTTGTAAGATTTTTTTTCTCAAATTCAACAAGAGGGATATTGGTTTCTAATTGATAGTTTCTATAGCGATTTTCAAGTATAACAAAAAGTACATTTATAAAGAAATTGGTATGACATGAAATAGTTATTTTTAAAATGTAAACAAATTATTTCGAAATGGAATTATTTTTTAAATTATAATATAATTTTAAAATAAAAGATACGATATTTTTAAATTTAAGTAAAGAGATTTTAAAAATCCGGCCAGATTTATTGTTTACTTTTTATAGCTAATATACATAGATGATATACCGACAACACGCGATTATTGTCACGACCCAAAATCCGTTAAGGGTCATGATGGTGCCGGACACCACTGTCAGGCAAGCCAACACTAAATAGTTAATTAAATTCTCATTTTAATATTTTTAAAATCATAAATTTACTTCAATTTATCTAGTAAAAGATGAATTTACAGAATAAATACAATATTTTCCAATTTCAATACTGAACATCCCATAATTATCCCAAAACCCGGTGTCACAAGTGCATGAGCATTTTCTAGGAGTTTAAAATAAAATACAATAACTGTCCGGAATATAAATTTGGACAGGAAAGAAAATACAATACTCTGAAGGAGATTCTGCTGGCTGCGGATCGTATATAAGATACAGCTCACTTAAGTCCCCGTAATAACCGCGCCTTTGCGCCCACAAGACCACTAGTCATATATTTACCTGCACAAAACGTGCAGCAAGTGTAGTATGAGTACGTAAATCAACGCGTACCCAGTAAGTATCCCGCTTAACCTCGAAGAAGTAGTGACGAGGGGTCGACTTCGACACTTACTATGGGCTATAAGTAAATAGAATAATATCATTAAATTAGACTTGAAGGATTAATTAATACGGTTGCAAGCCTATTATTCTGAAATAAGTAAGCAGTTCTTTTCTAATTAAGAACTCACCAAATTGATTTCCCATTATTTAACAATATATCTCAGGCCGAGAAGGCAATATCAATTATTACAATTTCCAAATCAATCAATTAAATCATGTGCAAATCACGCCGAGGTCGTACGGCCCGATCCAACAAATATTTAAACTGTGCACTGCCAGAGGGTTGAATGGCGCGGACCATAGATGCATCTATTTACTACCGAGGCGCTCGGCTCGATCCACAAATAACAATTATTTTCAAGAAAACACAAGTTTCTCATTTACAGTCAAGTATCTCATACAAACCTTCAAGTAAGTGAATTTAACTTTATACAATTCTTTTATCAATTTCTATCATGACTAGGTGATTATATTAGCAGGTAAGGGCACAAACATTCCAAGTATAGCATGATACAGGTCCTAAACTATACGGACAATAGCATAATAGTAGCTACGTACGGACTTTCGTCACCTCGTACGTACATAGCCCCCAACCCCCCACAATTAGGTACAAATATTTATTTAATTCACCTATGGGATTAATTCCCTCTTACAAGGTTAGAAAGAAGACTTACCTCGCCCCGAAGTTTCATAACTGGCTCCCAAGCCATTCAATCAACTTAAATCGATGCCCAACGCTCCAAAACTAGTCAATAAGTAAGCAAATCCGTAAATATATAGTCTAACACTCATTATAATCCTATTTACAACAATTTCCAATTCCGTTCGAAAAGTCGATAAAATTACCTTCGGGCCCACGTGCCCGGATTCCGAAATTTTTCAAAGATAAAGTTTACCCATAGCCTCACGAACTCAAATATATAATTTTATGCCCAATTCCATACTCAAATTCGCGGTAAAAATCTAAACATACCAAATTCTAGGTTTTGTACCAAAACCCCATAATTTCAACTAATTCTCATGTTTAAATCCTTATACAAATCATGTATTTAACTTATAATAAGTGGAAATCACTTAACTTGGCATTGATGATGAAGAACGAGCTCCAAACTCGCTCCAAGACCGGCTCTCATGGAGAAAACAGGGTGGAAATGAGCCAAGCCCTCGTTTTTAAAGAACACACTGCCCATCCCCGACGTTCGCACATGCGGTCCAATAACCGCTCCTGCGGCTCCGCAGGTGCGATTCAAATTCCGCTCCTACGGTCCTCACTGTCCAACCAAGACCTCGCACCTGCGGAATTTCTTCGCTTCTGCAAGCATCGCAGGTGCGTTCTGCTCCGCGCAATTTACGCACCAGCGGTAGCTACCTCGCGCCTGCGCACTCGCAGGTGCGCTTCTCCAGTCCGCTTCTGCAGCTCCCCCAGCTCCAGTCCTTTCTCTCTTCTGCGAGAAAATCCGCCGCACCCGCAATCTCGCACCAGCAGCCAAAGTCACGCAGGTACGATTACACCAGAAGCCTTAAGCTTCAGAAATTCTTAAGTCCAAAAATCGATCCGTTAACCTTCCGAAATCCACCCGAGGCCCTTGGGACCTCAACTAAATATACCAACACATCCCAAAATATGTTATGAACTTAGTCGAGCCTTAAAATCACATCAAACAATGTCGAATTCATGAATCGCACCCCATTCCAAGCTTAATGAAATTTAGAATTTCAACTTCTACATTCGATGCCGAAACCTATCAAATCACGTCCGATTGACCTCAAATTTTGCACACAAGTCATAATTGACATTATGGACCTACTCCAACTTCCGGAATACGAATCCGACCCCGATATCAAAAAGTCTACTCCCGATCAAACTTCTCAAAATTATCCAAATTTCCAACTTTCGCCAAATGACCCCAAAATGACCTACGGACCTCCAAATCCACTTCCGGACGCGCTCCCAACACCAGAATTACCATACGGAGCTATTCCAAGGCTCAGAATCCCAAACAAACATTGATAACATTGAAATGTACTTCAACCCAAATTTATGGAATTCTTCCAAAATGCTAACTTCCACAATAGGTGCCGATACGCTCCGGGGGCATCCAAAACCCGATCCGTACATACGCCCAAATCCGAAATCATCATATGAACCTGTTGGAACCTTCAAATCCTGATTCCGAGGTCGTTTGCTCAAAATTCACACCTTAGCCAATTCCTCCAACTTAAGGCTTCCGAAATTAGAATTTTCTCTCCAAATCAACTCCGAACTTCTCGAAATTCAATTCCGACCATACGCACAAGTCATAATACCTGAAGTGAAGCTGCTCATGGCCTCAAACTTCCGAATGACGTGCTAAAGCTCAAAACGTCCGGTGGGGTCGTTACATTCTCTCCCACTTAAATATACGTTCGTCCTCGAACGTGCTAAGCACTACTCTAGAGTTGTCTGAAATCACGGTTTAATACCTCGTGCACCTACCCGTGCTATCACAATTTAATTGAGCACATTAGCTCGAGGTAATATGAAGATTTTCCCTTTTTCTTAGCCAAATAGGCCTTAAAGCCCAATTCCAACATCCGGAACACTTTATCAACCTCTATGCGACGCATCAATACATGACTGCATACCTTTACTGAATCCACACTATGCACTGCTTAACTCACATGACCATAATAACATCCCCTGATAACAATAGCCAAAATTTTACTAATTCGATGCTCACAATGCACCTCATGGCATAAATAAGTCTTGCTCCAACTCTTGCAATACCGCCACAACGGAAGAGATGTGTAGAAATTCATAACCAACTGCCGACTCATCAAACCATTGAATCTCCCCTCTTGACTATAATCATCACCTCATTATGAACCAAATAATGGTATTTGCTCTTTAATAGACTGCATATAATCCGATCGGACTGATCCCAGATCCAATAATCTCGTTTCTACAGTATAAGCTGCTCAAGAAATAAGCCACCCAGACACAATTAAAGGTCTCATGTGATGCCACAATGTGCCAACAAGATACCAACTCGAATGTGATACATAAAGAAAACGAACTCTGGAAAGGACTACTCAACCCACGTTACTAACTAGACAACCGAAAAGGTGTTACGAACCTTCCTCAGAAAATGGAAAACAAAACACACGGGAATAAATATAGGGTACTGTATTCAACATCACACTGTTGCGGCGCACAACCCGATCCGAACATAAAATCTATATAAGGATATACTTACCGAGCTAGAATGCTCATTATTACAAAATACCCGAATATCGGCCACAAGCACGCTAAGTGCATAATACCATTCCTGGGGAGACAAATAGTTCCATGCACTACAAAAGTCAAGCACAACTAAGGTGTAATATATGATCCGAATCTCGAGAGCCGTCCCGCTCACATAACATCATTGCTATACGGAACCTCAACACATGTGAAATTTATCAAGCCGTTTCACAACTCACACGACGCAATATAGTATTACATGAAATAGTCGACGACGAAACGCCATCCAACGTCCGAATAATCCTACATAAGGAGCACTATACTGAAATGAACACATCCAGCATGATACAGAGCCCATATTCATATTTAAATCCTTTCATGGACCTCAAGCCGAGTCTGATCGCACCGTACTAGGATAATAACCTTTCAAGGGTTCATAATAACCCTTTTTCTTTCATAACACACAAGAACAACCATCATATCCGGAACAAACCTCCACAGTCCACAACCAAATAAATCGAGCACCGTCCAAGCATAAATTCTCACATGAACAATAGTGCCGCAATCTCCATACGTGGTTCCAATCTTCGATCAATCAAGTGACTACATGTCACACTTATACAATCTTCCCATGGAACGTGCTCCCACGACCTTCCGCACCAGATAACAAGTCTGCACATCCATACCACCGGCCACACAAATGCTGTAAAGCAAATCAAAAATCCGAAATCAGTACTCAAAGCCTCTTGCACAGGACACCGATCTCAGGTGATGCTAAAGATAATACCAGCTTACTCTAACCATCTGAATCCTTTCCCGCTCATCCGAGCTCTTTACATTCTTGTCGATACCAAATCGCAACCTTGATCCTCAACTTCCGAATCCCATGCCGATCACTGCACTTAATCATGCCAATGCGTAAGAGTACAAAAATTTCATCTTTACTTCCTAACTACTAATAGGGTAAACACTTCATCACATAGAAACCTTTTACTTAACTCATTTCAAGAGAACTATCGCAACACACGACTGAATCCTCATATCCGTAGAAAATACCAACCTCAAGTAGTGGTCTAAACCACCATAACCCCTCCGAGATCCATCTGCACATAACATGCCATAATACTCGAAAGCCTCCAAATAAGATCGGTTACGGCGACCGTCAAACCTCGTGCGTACCGACACAAATCACATGAATAACCCAACACACTTAAGGAGCTGATCATTGCCATCATTATGCCAATTCAACCATTGCTAACCAAACTCGACTTCTCCTAATTTATTCTGGATCTTCCTTAGAAATAACAACAGCTCCTTTATCAATATAACGAACTCAATCCGCACTCATCCCGAGTGACCCCGTTTCACGAGACCACATTGTCCCCAAAACCCACGAACCATTTCATACCCTCCTTGTGCGCATAATCGCGTCTTTAACTGATACACCCATTCTGATAATTCTTCTATAAATGCAAAGTTACATGCTCCCATTCCTCTCATGATGCCCCGTAGACCAAAGATAACACGGAACACTTCAAGCTCCTTTATCATAATCTGCTGCAGAAGCTCGATATTCAACCATACTATGGACTCGAAATCCTTAGGCACCACGCCTTAACTTTTGAATTCACTAGGACCGTTATTGAGAGTCACCACTCTGACTTGGTCCCTAATATAATCAACTCCAAGGCTCTGCTAGTACATGAGTACCCTCTCAAGGAAGCACCTGGCCGAATCATCTTCCTTGTAACTCGCCTCTACACGAAGCATAAATCTTGAATCTTCCAAAAGCCTGAGCATGAATCGATAAGGCCAACTATAACATACATTCTTTAAATTGCTTGCTCAAATGACCACTGATGTTCTCTTTCCTTAGTCATAATGACCCATCAATATGCCGATACCCCAAAAATCTTACAAATAGACGACCATGTAATCCAACTGTAGCGGTGGGACTGTCTCAGTTAGCTTGAAGCTACTATTGCATAAACCTGAAACCCACCAAGATTCTTCCTTCATCGATATGATCCAGCCACAATCAACCCGCCAAATTCCTTGAAATCCTTCTATTAACCTTTAATGAACACTCTGAACCACTAGCCATATTTACATATTCAATCTCTTACCAGGTAGCTAGTAGAATTCTTCGCAGAAGCTTCGTCAACACCACACGACCGCTAACTTGATCACAGGAGATAACCCACCTGTGGAAATTACATGCCGGCATATTCCCACAACGCTGTACCGAGTACTATTACCACGAAGCCAACAAACCATCCTGATCCCGTGCTCATCCACCAACTGTACATGCCCGTTCACTCCTCATTGGCATCAACTAAATGTGCGACAATACATTCCAATCCAAAGTCATGTTGTATCCTTTTTCATATTAAGCTACCCCCTCATGTCACACCTAATCTTCCTCAATATAGCAGCCGATATTCCAAATTAAGCCCGTAGACCTAGTCACTATCCACCATGAATCCCAATCACTCCAAACTTTCCTCAAGACGTGTAGCTATCCTATCCCGTAACCCATATGCTACCTTGCCACTCTCCCACTTTGGTCAAACCCTCTCCTTTAAGCAACTACTCGACTTCTGTTTCTCACACTTGGCCTTCTAGGAACTTAACCACCACAAGACACCTCCCACATGTCCTTCCTCATCTTTCGCTGCCCAGTTGTTACCTTAAATCAAAATCTACCTTTGTAGCAATTGAACCGATAGACCGCTACCAACTTTTAGAACCTTCCAAAAACTATCTTTCTCGAGCCATTAATATCGGGAATGCCGATTCGATCCTGAACCATTGCGCACTGCGACCTCTGACAGCCGCTTTCTCGGCACCATTTATAATACCCTGCCCCAAGGCGAATTGAAGGAAACCATAACACCGGCGAACTTAATACATCATAACCAATCGAGGACGATAACGCCACATCACATGCGAAGATTCCACCACGCTCGAAAATATCGAGTTCCGCTACTCCATCAACCCAAGTCTAAACATTCTTAGTTCGATTGCCTCTCCTTCGTCGGAAGTAAAATACTGAATCTCTGAATCATGCATTGAGTAAACCTCCTTTCAAGTCATTCACTGCCCTGAGACATAGGCAAACATCCTACCATCATATCAATGCTGTGTGATAACAACTCATGAGCATCATAGCAACCTGCGAATAGCCTCAAAGCTCTCAGAAGTATAGCTACTGAGATGAAATGACAGAATATCCTTCCACAAGGCGACGACAATAGCCCAATCAACTACGCAGGGAGAAACATCCTGCACCACATATGTAGTACCATTACAATTCCTCGATTCCCGATTTATAACTAGCACTTCACGTCGCATAAGATTGAATGGGAAAGAGATGAAGGCATAAGCCTAAAAGAAATCAAATCGCACGACGAGGAATTAAGATGGGAAGTGCTCCTAACAGCCCTGTAGCCTCTCGAAGATAAGTACAGATGTCTCCGTACCGATCCGCAGGACTCTACTAGACTTGCTCATGACTCGTGAGACCTAAGTGAACCTAGTGCTCTGATACCATGTTATCACGCCCCAAAATCCGTTAAGGGTCGTGATGGTGCCGAAAACCACTGTCAGGCAAGCCAACACTAAATAGCTAATTAAATTCTCATTTTAATATTTTTGAAATCGTAAATTTACTTCAATTTATCTAGTAAAAGATAAATTTACAGAATAAATACAATGTTTTCCAATTTCAATATTGAACATCCCATAATTATCTCAGAATCCGGTGTCACAAGTGCATGAGCATTTTCTAGGAGTTTAAAATAAAATACAATAACTGTCCGGAATACAAATTTGGACAGGAAAGAAAATACAATACTCTGAAGGAGACTCTGCTGGTTGCGGATCGTATATAAGATGCAGCTCACCTAAGTCCTCGTAATAACCGTGCCTCTGTTCCCACAAGGCCACTAGTCATATATGTACCTGCACAAAATGTACAGCAAGTGTAGTATGAGTACGTAAATCAACGCGTACCCAATAAGTATCCCGCCTAACCTTAAAGAAGTAGTGACGAGGGGTCGACTTCGACACTTACTATGGGCTATAAGTAAATAGAATAATATCATTAAATTAGACTTGAAGGATTAATTAATACGGTTGCAAGCCCATTATTCTAAAGTAAGTAAGTAGTTCTTTTCTAATTAAGAACTCTCCAAATTGATTTCCAATTATTGAATAATTTATCTCAGGCCTAGAAGGCAATATCAATTATTACAATTTCCAAATCAATCAATTAAATCATGCGCAAATCATGCCGAGGTCGTATGGCCCGATCCAACAAATATTTAAACTGTGCACTGCCAGAGGGTCGAATGACACGAATCATAAATGCATCTATTTACTACCGAGGCGCTCGGCCCGATCCACAAATAATAATTATTTTTAAGAAAACACAAGTTTCTCATTTACAGTCAAGTATCTCATACAAACCTTCAAGTAAGTGAATTTAACCTTATACAATTCTTTTATCAATTTCTATCATGACTAAGTGATTATATTAGCAAGTAAGGGCACAAACATTCCCGAATAATAGCATAATAGTAGTTACGTACGGGCTCTCGTCTCCTCGTACGTACGTAGCCCCCACAATTAGGTACAAATATTTATTTAATTCACCTATGGGGTTAATTCCCTCTTACAAGGTTAGAAAGGAGACTTACCTCGCTCCGAAGTTTCATAACCGGCTCCCAAGCCATTCAATCAACTCAAATCGATGCCCAACGCTCCAAAATCTAGTCATTAAGTAAGCAAATTCGTAAATATATAGTCTAATACTCATTATAATCCTATTTACAATAATTCCCAACTCCATTCGAAAAGTCGATAAAATCACCCTCGGGCCCACGTGCTCGGATTTCACAATTTTCGAAGATAAAGTTTACCCATAGCCTCACGAACTCAAATATATAATTTTACGCCCAATTCCATACTCAAATTCGTGGTAAAAATCCAAAAATACCAAATTCTAGGTTTTCTACCAAACCCCACAATTTCTACTAATTTTCATGTTTAAATCCTTATACAAATCATGTATTTAACTTATAATAAGTGGGGATCACTTACCTTGGAATTGATGACGAAGAACGAGTTCCAAACTCGCTCCAAGACCGGCTCTCATGGAGAAAATGGGGTGAAAATGAGCCAAGCCCTTGTTCGCACATGCGGTCCAATAACTGCTCCTGCGGCTCCGTAGGCGCGGTCCAAATTACACTCCTGCGGTCCTCACTGTCCAGCCAAGGCCTCGCATCTGCGGAAGTTCTTCGCTTCTGCGAGCATCGTAGGTGCGGCCTGCTCCGTGCATCCGTGCAATTTATGCACCAGCAATAGCTGCTTCGCGCCCGCGCACTCGTTGGTGCGCTTCTCCAGTCCGCTTCTGAGGCTCCCCCAGCTCCAGTCCTTTCTCACTTCTGCGAGAAAATCCTCCGCACCCGCGATCTCGCACCTACGGCCAAAGTCACGTAGGTGCGATTACATCAGAAGCATTAAGCTTAAGAAATTCTTAAGTCCAAAAATTGATTTGTTAACCTTTCAGAATCCACCTGAGGTCCTCGGAACCTCAACCAAATATACCAACACATCCCAAAACACATTACGAACTTAGTCGAGCCTTAAAATCATATCAAACAACGTCGAATTCATGAATCACACCCCATTCCAAGCTTAATGAAATTTAGAATTTCAACTTCTATATTCGATGCCGAAACCTATCAAATCACGTCCGATTGACTTTAAATTTTGCACACAAGTCATAATTGACATTATAGACCTACTCCAACTTTCGGAATCGAAATCCAACCCCGATATCAAAAAGTCCACTCCCCGTCAAACATCTCAAAATTATCCAAATTTCCAACTTTTGCCAAATGACCCCAAAATGACCTACGGACGTCCAAATCCACTTCCGGACGCGCTCCCAACACTCGAATCACCATACAGAGCTATTCCCAGGCTCGGAATCCTAAACGAACATTGATAATATTGAAATGCACTTCAACCCAAATTTATGGAATTTTTCCAAAATGCTAACTTCCACAATAGGTGCCGAAATGCTCCCGAGGCATCCAAAACCCGATCCGAACATACGCCCAAATCCGAAATCATCATATGAACCTGCTGGAACCTTCAAATCAAGATTCTGAGGTCGTTTACGCAAAATTCACACCTTAGACAATTCCTCCAACTTAAGGCTTCCGAAATTAGAATTTTTCTCTCCAAATCAACTCCGAACTTCCCAAAATTCAATTCCGACCATACGCACAAGTCATAATACCTTAAGTGAAGCTGCTCATTTTCTCAAACTGCCGAACGACGCGCTAGAGCGCAAAACAACCAATCGGGTCGTTACAATTATACACATATTATATATGAATTATATATAAATTACACAACCTCAACTTTTTAATTTAATTGGTTGGGTGAGTACCTATTTAGGTTGATAAGATAAGGTCAAAAGAAAAATATGACAGATTTTCAATGAAAGACTAAAAATATAAATAAAGTTTTTATGTAGACAATTGCTATTAAAACTCATCCTTTATTACGAGATAAATTAATTTTTTTGTAACAAAAGAAAGAAAGACATAAAAATAGGATAAAAGAAAATAAATATAGAAACAAATGTATGAAAAATATAAAAGCTAGAAAGAAGAGACGACAACAAATTTCTTCTTCTGTTTCATCTTTGTTGAGTGTAAAACATTTGAAAGCCGATCTCATCTATTTCAAATATGTTTTTCAACTCGAATACATAGATTATAAGATAAGGATATCTTAGAATATTTTTTTATTTACATTATGTATAGTTTTAAAAAAATTACTATTACTAACAAACTGATATGATATTCGAATTTGAATTTAAATGCAATTTAAGTAGTTTACATTGAGGTTAGGCCAAGTATGGTGTCGAGAAAAAACTAGTTGGCAATTTTAAGATAATATATGCAATGTTATATAATAACAATCAATTAATCTAACATTTAATGATTCAAATAACAAAAATCTGTATATGTAGGGTATTCAAAATTCAAAATCTGTGGCTAGAGATATCAATAAACTCAAAATGGAGTCATACTGAAATAAAGTTTTACCGGCCAAAGAATCATTTAAATTTTTAGATAGCAGATTAAAGTGAATTTTAAATTAAGGATAATATCTTCACTTGCATCATTATAAAGATAATAAATATTGAAAAATATATAATGTTTTAGAAATTGAAATTTCAAAATAGAAATATTTTTTTAAACATAATAGCGTACCAAATAAGAATTCAAGTCGTAGTAAAAGAGTCACGTCGTAACCAAAGAATCTTTCATATTGTGCCAACCTTTGTGCTTTGCCATAGCTCATAAATACGAGTTATTATTTCGCTTTGTAACTTTTTTTTAGGTTCCAACGTGTAATGACCCGACTTATCATTTTAAACATTTACGCACCTTACAAATATTTGAAGTCTTGAATAGCTTCATATGATGTATTATGACGTGTATGAATCATCGGTTTTGTTTTCAGGTGTTTCGGAACATGTTCGGAAAAATAAATTCCATGTTGGAAGCCTTAAGTTGAAAGAGTTGATCAAATTTGACTTTTTAGTATTTGACCTCAGATCGGAGTTTTGATGGTTCCGTTAGGTCCAGATGATGATTTTAGACTTGGGCGTATGCCCAGATTTGTATTTGGATAAGTCTAGAAGGTTTCAGCACTAATTGGCAAAAGTTAGAAATATTAAGCAGAAAAGGTGTCTTTATTCGCACAATACCTACATTTGAACGGATATAACTCTCATAAAGTGAAGATACTTTCCATAAATTTTGCACCTAGAGTGTAACCCTTTGAGTCTAGTTTCTAACGCATCAAACCGTTCATCATTTGGACATTCCTACTAAAAGTTATGATCAAATTACCAAAGTTAGATCACCCAACTATTTTGGCGGACAACGAAGTGAGGGTCACTTCACCAGATCGGGCACGGATCCTGCCTTCTCTTGCATGCAGTGGACAGCGAAGTGAGGGTCACTTCGCCAGATCGGACGCGGATAAGCTCCAGCTCTTTTTAAGCCAATTCGGGGCTCATTTTCCCCCATTTCATTTGGACGAATTTTGGAGCTCTTCTCCACTCTCTCAAGACCACCAACTCCCCTCTTCTTCAATGTAAGAAATTCCCATTATCATGGTGTGAAATTCTATAATTTCTACTCTAGTATTGATGAAATCTACACATAAAATACTTAGATCTTTAGGAAATTTCTTCAAGAACTTAAAGGAGGATTTTGCAAGATTTCTTTCAAAAGATAATCCTACACCCTTAGACTTACATGCATCGATTTAGTATGGGAATATGAGTATGAATTAAGTATTGGCACTCATGGGATGGTGATTGGAGGCCATAAGTTCCCAACTTAATTGCATAACTATTGTAGAGATTTTATAATGAATTAATTAGTAACAATTGGGTGGATGTGAGTTCATTGATGATTTTAATGGTGCTAAAGAAGGTTTTTTTTTTTGTAGACAAAGGATGGTTTAGTATCTCTTGTTGGTAGGAAAGAGGGATTGTTGGATGGATAAACACCATTTCTAGAGGTAGTACAATGTTATGTACTCTACGTATTTGATAAAATGCCTAAATGACCAAATCTAGAAATTTGTTTACTAATATTGGTCCAATTAAATTATTTTGATGTAGATTGAAGTTGTAAGAGTAGTGGGTGTTTTTAATATTACTAAAGAGCTGAATTAAGAAAGCTCGATTTGTGGTGATCTTATTATTGAGGTGTTTTCAAGGAAATCATCGGGATTTGAGCCGTTCAGAGGTTGATACACGCGGAATAGAATTTTCGGAGTATTGTACAGCTTGCTCGGTATTGGATTTGGCTTGTTTGAGGTAAGTAACTCTTCTAATCTTGGAGCTGAGGGTATGAACCCTGATTATACGTGTTATGTATTTGGTGTTGAGGTGACACACATGCTAGGTGACAGGCGTGTGGGCGTGTACCGTATGAACTCTGACTCCGTTATTTATGTGGTACTATGTAGTTACCTGAACTTATTTGTAATCATGAATCTCTACGTACTAGAGTTATCGAGTTGTGATTCATGTTAGAAACCATGTCTAGACTATATGCTTATCCTGGTGGGACCCACTGAGGTCATTACTGTTGTTGAGTTATTTGCTTACATTACAATTTCATACTCAGTCATGTTCATTCATTGCATATCATATCTCAGTCTCTGTTGTTATTTAATGATACATCATATCATCATTTTGGGCTAGTTTCATGACATTGTGAGTCCGAGAGACTGGAGAGATTGATGACTGAGTGAGGCTGAGGGCCTAATTGTGAGGTTGATTATGGGATCAAGATGCACGCCACAGCAGGACATATTGTCTTTATATATATTATTATTTATGGGATCGGGCTGCATGCCGCAATATGGTTGACTGATTTATACCATGATTGGCTTGTTATAGCGCTTGGGCTGAAAGAGCCCCTACGGAGTCTGTACACACCCCAAATGTGCACAGGTACCTACTGAGTGCGAGTGTAGAGTACGAGTGCCGAGCGATTGGGAGGATTGATGACTGAGAGGACTGAGTAAAATGATACTCTAAGAGTATGCATATGGTTTTATCACTGAGTTGCATCGCATTGACATACACACCTGACATACATGCATAGAGATATATTTTTCTCATGTTGTATGGTATCACGTCATTCATGACTTCTCAAACATATTGGCATATGGGCATAGTGATGCATTTTCCACTGGCTATGTGGAAAGAAAATGAAACATCTTATTTATTGTTGAAAGGAATTTTGGGAAAATTACTGTTTTCAAACTTACTCATATTTTTGGCAACTTCGATAAAAGAGTTGAGTTTTCACTAATACACTTGAAAGGCAGAGCTATTTTCAAAAATCATGATTAAGCTGAGCATTTTATCTCTGAGTTTGTTCTTTTATTACTTGCTTTACGTTGTTATGGACTGTTGCTGGCTATTGGTGTTGGACCCGACCTTTGTTCCAGCTCGTCACTACTTTCAGCCTAAGGTTATGTTTGTTACTTATTGAGTATATGGGGTCGGTTGTACTCATACTACACTTCTGCACCTTGCATGCAGATATTGGATGTTGATGTTGCTGTGATCGACGAGACTTGGATTTGAAGACGTACCTGCGTTCTGGTTGTAACTGCCTCTTGTTCATAGTAGCCTTAGATTTATAAAAATCTGTTTATGTACGTTTCGAACAGATGATGTATTTATTTCATACCATGTTTGTAAATTCTAATCTTAGAAAGCAAATGATTTGTACTACCAGTCCTTGGGGAGTGTATTAGAGTTAGTTAAATATTAATTGAATAGGATTATTGTTATTTGTCTTACCTAGCGGGTAAGGTTAGGTGCCATCACGGCTAGGTGGATTTTGGGTCATGACAAGTTGGTATCAGAGCTCCAGGTTCATAGGTTCTACAAGTCATGAGCAAGTGTCTAGTAGAGTCTTGCGGATCGGTATGATGACGTCCATACTTATCTTCGAGAGGCTACAAGGCATTTTAAGATAAACTTCCCATCTGTCTCTCCTTATCGTGCAGAATTGATTCAGCTTGAAATATAACTCTTTGAATTTCTTCCACGCATTTGTGTGTGCATGTGAGCGCTCAATATTAGCTGTGCATCACCGACTTGTGATTCCATGAATGAGGTTTGAGATGTGTATTCTGTATTTTGGTGATGGGCCAGTATGGAGGAGTTGAGGCCAGATTTAGACCGCAGCTTAGGCTCGGTAGCTTCAATTGTGTGAAGTTGTAATTTGGACTCATATGTCTGGTAGTGTCCCTATAAGTGGAATTTATGGCTCGATGAGCGGTTGAATGACTATATGATGAGTATGATGTGAATGCGGGATGTATTCAGGAGAGTTGAATGAGACGAATAAAGTTTACTTGTCACTCAAGAGTCTGCTATTGCGTACTTGATTCCTGTTTTGATGTGACGTACATTCTTGAGTTGTGAGTGCATTGAGGGATCTGTCATGCTGTTTAATTGTGGAGCGAAGTATATTTTCACGTCGTGTTGATGAGTTCAAACTCATAAAGATTAAGTGATTGCATAGTAATTGTGACTGTGAAAGGGTATAGTAAGATGCCAATTTGAGGCTAAGTAGTCCCCTACAGAGTAATCTACGTAGGTGTGTTCCTTATAATGTTGAGTGGAGAGTTTATTTTCTTCCAGCGGGGCGTAGGTTTTGAGACTTGAATTTGAAT
The DNA here is from genome assembly GCF_000715075.1 of Nicotiana tabacum. Taxonomy (NCBI): domain Eukaryota; kingdom Viridiplantae; phylum Streptophyta; class Magnoliopsida; order Solanales; family Solanaceae; genus Nicotiana; species Nicotiana tabacum. The sequence goes on from NC_134098.1 coordinate 60,552,143, forward strand.
CTGGTCGAAAAAGTTGACTTGAGTGTCAAGAGAATGAATGCAAGTTTAGCGGATGATTGAAATATTTTTATGGTTGGCATTGCATGAGCTTGAGAATAATTTTTGTTGAACTGACTGCGTTATTATGGCAGTAATAGAGTATGGGTATTGTGAGTTATCGAGTGTTTTAATTTATGGCTTTGAGCCAAGTGGGGAAACCTGCTATTGACAATGCAATTTCATGGTTATATGTTAAATTTTAGTTTTGGTCTGAGGCATACTTATGGATTAGTTATGACTTGCATAGGTTGAGATCGAGGATGACTCGAGTACTGAAATTCCTAAATACGAGTTATGTTGCGCTTTATGAGTATATAAAAATTGTGGGATGAGTGAGTTGTTATTTGTGAAGGATGTAGTGTACATGGAGTATGAATTGATTGGTGATGTTAAGGCAGGGTTACCTTTTGAGTGTTGTTAAGCTAAGGGAGAATGCGTCTTTGGGCCCGTTTGGGCGGTGCAATTTAGATTTGAGCAGGGTGGATGACTCTCTAGAAGGTTCTAATGGGTTTGAGATTTATATATAGCAATCGAGATTTTTCTGAATTTGCGTATGGATAGAATCTGAGATTTACATTTGATGGTGCCGGGACTTGCGGTAATTCTGTATGACTATGGATTCTACATTTCAGTATAAAAGAACAATTTTAAATTCACATAAGATATTTTGAGAATGGGCGTTTCAATTGTGGTACTTATTGGGGTGCTTAAGAAGAATACACCGGCTTATGGGCCTTAGGGCGATGTGATTTTATGTTAGGATGTCTTGTAGTGAGCTTTGGGTAAGGATTGTGGAGTTCTGACAAAGAGAAGTGTCAACTTGAGGATACTTTAGAAGAAACTCAGAGAAAATAAAACGACTGGGTAGTAGGCTGGACCAATATGGTAATGGTATGATTTGTTTTTTGGTTACCTATTATGTGGTGAGGCTCTACAGATGTTTTTCTTGAGATATTCTTGGGTTTGGTGACCTGCGTGGCTTGGTCGAGTTAGAGGAATTCAATTCTGATAGCTTGGTTGTGCAAATGAATTTCAAAGTGTTCTTGATAGTTTCTACCATGGTTTGAACCAAATATTTGTTTTTTACCGGTGTGGGGAATGTGTTGTGTATTGTGATTTCATTCTGGAAGGAAGAAAGATGAAGGTTTCTAACTAACCGGATATGTAAACTACTGGTGACTCAGAGTTAATAATGAGATTCTCGTGCTTTTCACATGATGGTATGATAGATGTGGTATTTTGTGCGGGATTAAGATTTACATGTACAAGGTGGCAGTTCGGTCTTGAAGGGAAGGTCACGAAGTTTGGACAAAATGGTCAGTTTCAGATATTTAGATGATTGTTGTAACTGCTCGGTAATCCCTGAGAAGGGTACGTATTTTTCAGAAGGCGCATTGTGTTTTGACTTACGGATGTTCATCGGTATTGCGGTACTCACATGGGTGATAAACTGCTGCTATTCCAATTATCGCTATACGGCACGAGAGAATTATGGAATTATTCCTAGTGGGATGATCGTGCATGAAGGATGTGATAGTCATTCGACTGCTGGAGTTGTGATCAGTTATGTTAGTTCATGTGCTCTATGAATTTGGGGGACTGGGAGTTCTCAGAAGAAAATTGTTTCAGGGTTATGGCCTATTTTGAGGTGAGTATTTTATTTAAACTCAATGGAGGCACTAGTTGCGTTAATTATTTGTGACATCTACACGCTACAAATGCGTATATATGTGAGGTTTGAGCCCATGTGCGAGAATCGGGGCAAGTATTTATACTCGGGAGAATTCCTAGGCTATGATATGCCTAGAGTTGTTTGTTAAGCGTAAAGTTATAACGTTTCTCGTATTCGTACCTTTGTCGAGAACTACCTGGGCTATACTTGAGGTTTAAAATAAGCTAATTCCCTGAATAACCTTGGCAGTTTCCATTTCTGCTTTAACTTGCTAGGTTGAGTTGTGATAGCACACTTTGCACATGCCTACTCTGTGGCATGTTATTTATACCAGTCTAGAAGCATGAGAATCTTAATTCATTTATTATATATATGTGTACTTATTTGATTGCTCTTGTATGATATGCTTGGACTGGAGGCCTGTGACCATGCCAGACGGGTTATATTATTGGCACGTGAGTTGTCCGTGCGGATTCACATATTGGCACGTGAGTTATCCGTGTAGGTCTAGATATTGATACTATAGCACGTGAGTTGTCCGTGCGAGTGATGTTAATGTGAGCTCTAGAAGAGCTGGTTACTGTTATTAAATTTGTGTGTCTTGGTTCTACTATATATAATGAGCTTATAGCATTGCAGTTGTGGTGGTGCTTGTTGAACTCGCAATACAATTCTCTCTTCTTTGAGACATTTTCCATTTTTGGGTACACGGATGGCACGGTTCATGGCTCTGAGTTATATTGGTGTGTCATGTCTGTGGGATAGTTATATTTAATAATATAAGGTCATTGGACCTAGAATGGGTACTATCAGAATTGATAATGGTACATTTGGGAGGATGATATCGAAAGTCGACTTAGAAAGTGATTATGGTTCTGGTTGGGGTGAGAGAGCTCCATGACTAGTTGATCTGATAAGTGGTTATGAGATTCCACATGTTTCTTTAATTATCATCAGTGTATGAAGGTTTTGGGAATGAGGTTTTGTTGATATGAGGTTTAATAAAACCTCATATCAAGTATGCGAGTTTTGGGAATGAGGTTTTGTTGATATGATCGGAAATGGTGCTGCGAGTATGCGAGTTGTGTAGTATGTTATGTAATTATATCTCGAGTATGGTTAAGGCCTAATACAACTTGTTAAGTCTCATACAGAGTGTATATATGAGATTCGGGTTTTGAAAAGAAATTTTTTTGGATGCTGAAAATTGGATTCCAAGGTTTATGGGCTAATGCTAAATTAGTAATTTTTAGTTATGTGGTATCGTCAGGCCTATATGGAATAGGGTGACTTTGGATCACCCTTGGGTATGTGCGTGGTAAGGTAGAATAGTAATTTGATGGTTTAGGAATAACTCTTGGCACATTCGAGGACGAACGTATGTTTAAGTGGGGGAGAATGTAATGACCCGACTTGTCGTTTTGAATATTTACGCTCCTTCCAACTATTTGAAGTCTTGAATAGTTTCATATGATGTATTATGACATGTATGAATCATCGGTTTTGTTTTCAAGTGTTTCGGAACATGTTCGGAAGAATAAATTCCATGTTGGAAGCCTTAAGTTGAAAGAGTTGACCAAATTTAACTTTTTAGTATTTGACCTCGGATAAGAGTTTTGATGATTTCGTTAGGTCCGAATGGTAATTTTGGATTTGGGCGTATGCCCGGATTTGCATTTGGATAAGTCTAGAAGGTTTCGGCACTAATTGACAAAAGTTGAAAATATTAAGTAGAAAAAGTGTCTTAATTTGCACAATACCTACTTTTGAACGGATATAACTCTCATAAAGTGAAGATACTTTCCATAAATTTTGTACCTAAAGTGTATCCCTTTGAGTCTATTTTATAACGCATCAAGACGTTTGTCATTTGGACATTGCTACTAAAAGTTATGATCAAATTACCAAAGTCTGATCACCCAGCTATTTTGGCAGACAACGAAGTGAGGGTCACTTCGCCAGACCGGGCGCGGGTCCTGCCTTCTCTTGCATGCAGTGGACAGCGAAGTGAGGGTCACTTCGCCATACCGGATGCGGATCATCTCCAGCTCTTTTTATGCCAATTTGGGGCTCATTTCCCCCCATTTCATTTGGACGAATTTTGGAGCTCTTCTCCATTCCCTCAAGACCACCAACTCCCCTCTTCTTCAATGTAAGAAATTGCTATTATCTTGGTATGAAATTCTATAATTTGTACGGTATCACGTCATTCATGGCTTCTCACACATATTGGCATATGGGCATAATAATGTATTTTTCACTGGCTATGTGGAAAGAAAATGAAACATCTTATTTATTGTTGAAAGAAATTTTGGAAAAATTACTGTTTTCAAACTTACTCATATTTTTGGCAACTTCAGTAAAAGCCTTAAGTTTTCACTGATACACTTGAAAGGCAGAGCTATTTTAAGAAATCATGATTAAGTTGAGCATTTTATCTCTGAGTTAGTTCTTTTATTTCAACCTAAGTTTAGATTTGTTACTTATTGAGTACATGGGGTCGGTTGTACTCATACTACACTTCTGCACCTTGTGTGCAGATATTGGATGTTGATGTTGTTGTGATCGACGGGAGCTGGATTTGAAGACGTACCTGCGTTCTGGTTGTAGCTGCCTCTTGTTCATGGTAGCCTTAGATTTATAAAAATCTGTTTATGTACGTTTCGAACAGATGGTGTGTTTATTTCATACCAAGTTTGTAAATTCTAATCTTAGAAGCTTATGATTTGTACTACCAGCCATTGAGGAGTGTATTAGAGTTAGTTAAATATTAATTGAATTGGATAGTTATTAATTGGCTTACCTGACGGGTTTGATTAGGTGCCATCACGACTAGGTGGATTTTGGGCCGTGATACAACGACACCAATAAGAATGGTGCAAAAATAAAATTATCACTACTATATTTGAGAAAATGTTAGCCTTTTTTCATGTAGTATTTCTTAATTAATATCTAACGATTATCTATAATTATCTAGAAGGTTTAAATTTTAAGGTTATTTACATATAATTCAAAACTTAGATATTTAACATGGTTAATGTCAAGTATCTAAATGGAGTCATACTAAAAAATAAATCACTGGCTAAACAATTTTTTAAATTTTAGATAGCCGATTAAAATGAGTTTTGAATTAAGGATAATATTTTCACTTACATTATTATAAAAATAATTATTATTGAAAAATAAAGTTTTAGAAACTAAAATTTTAAAATATAAATATTTTTTGAAAAATATTAACACACCAAATAAGAGTTTAAGCAGTAGTAAAAGAGTCAAGTCGTATCCAAAGAGTCCTTAATAGTCTCAACCTTTGATTGTTTTGCCATAAATATGAGTTATTATTTTGTTTCCTCACCATTTTTTGTATCCAATGACACCGGCGAGAATAGTACCAAAAAAGAAAAATAGAATTATAACCAGGAGATTTGAGAAATGTTTAATCATTTTCATGTAGTGTTTCTTAATTAATATTCAATGATTATCTATATTTATCGAGAAGGTTTAAATTTTAAGATTATTTACATATAATCCAAATAACTCAAATATTTAACATGGTTAGTGTCCGCGCATCCACGCGGGTGCTAATACTAATAATATTATTAGAAGCCAAATGTCATGAACTATCAAATTTATAACAAATATGTTTGCAGTTATTTAACAAATAAAATATAAGGGTAACAAAGTTCACTTACTATTTTAATACTAAAAAAATCTCAGGTTTTAAACTTATTACCCACAAGTGTGTGTGTGTGTGTGTGTTTTTTGGGGGGGGGGGGGGAGATAGAGAGTTTACATGATGTTAGATGTCCTAGACAAGGCTAGTTCAAACCTAAGGGCATTAAATCAATTGTTTTAAAGCTCATAAGTTGAATGCCCCAACTGGACCAAGCGATCTCACTTCAAAATACAACTAATTTATAATGTATGAAACTATAAATAATCTACTTAGTCGTGAAAAACGAGATCATTATGAGAATTTAGAAACTAAAAACTTGTATGAAGCTAGTTTTTACTTAAAGATAGAAGAACTTTCAAAATGTACGAAATTATTTTTAACATTATACTCAATGGTAAAAGTTAATTACTATGTGATGAGAATTTTAAAACATTACGTTAACATTGAATATTTTCTAAATATTACATAAGTTTTTATGGATAGCAGAAACGCGTGCAAATGGCTCGAACACCATCATGATAAATAAGTTCAAATAAAAATATATGTGAATTTTATTGTACAATTTCAAACCACTTATATCAAAAGTTGGTTTAAAACACCAATTTTATCAAGCCAGTAGTTTAGATTTTAGTTTGCCTTTTTTTCTTTAGATTGATTATTATTATTATATTTGTATAACCATAAAATATATGTCCTTTTGTATATGATCATGTATTTTGGTGTGATTATATTTCTTAAAAAATCATAAACCATATCAAGTACCATAAAATTTAAAAGTTTATACAGAATAACATACCAAATACTAAAATGACAATCCGATTTCCAGGTATTGGATGAGTATCTTTCAGGAGATATAAAGAGAGCCAATTAAAAAGTATATTTTTAACTTTCTCAGTCTTTCAAAAAAGATTTCGTTTTCTTTCTGCAAGATTTCGTCCAAATGCACACCTCAATAGAGATATGTAACGGTCGTTTGCAATAATAAAACCCAACTAAGAGTCGGGGTCGAATCCACAGGGGGCTAAGATGGGAGTTAGGGGTATATATTTCAATGTGTGCGATTGAATTATCTAAATTGCACTATCACAAAAAGATTAATTTTCTATTTTTAATTTTACTCTATTGATTGCAAAATAAAGAAAGAAAACTAGAGATGATTGTTTATGAGATGTTTCCAAATTGATAAAAAGCTTATGTTTGTAACCATTACCTAGGTGTTTGCCTAATAAGATAATGACTTTAATGCTCGTTCTGTTGATTGAGGTGTATTATAGCTCTCAACTCTAAATTACCTACTCAATACCTCTCGGTGAGATAGTGATTTTGCCCAATTTGGTTTTCTCAAGACCAAATGGGTATCACACAAAACAGTTGATAAAAACTCAAGTCGGATTATTACTATCTCTAGGTTGAACACTTTAATTGGGTAAATCAATCTCTCGACTGACCCAATTCCTTGTTAGCCAAGTTATCCTAGACTAGGTCTCTCTTTCTCAAGTAGAGACTAAGTCAAATAGGCATGAACTAATGTTTGTAACCATTAATTCTACAAATTAAAGCATGAATTAAGCTAAATAATAAATATCCAATCGTAAACAAGCACTAATTTAGATACTCATAAGGTTTACACACTAGGGTTGGGTCACAACCCTAGTAAAAATCTAGCTACTCATACTTGGGTTTGAAGAAAATAGAGAAGAAAGACTAATTAAACTCATAATGACAACTTAAAATGATTAAATCTATTGTAAAATACACCAAAGCAAAGTAAACTTTCAAAAATGGCAAAGAAAAACCGCTACAGCAATTACAAATGTTCAAAATTTGACCTAATTTTGTGAAACTCGTCTATTTATACAAGGCTAAAATCTCGGACAAAAATACCCCTCGGGAGGTTCTGCGGCCACACAATTCCATGTGCAGTCCGCAGATTTCTACATCTGACAGGAGTTGGAGTTCTGCGACCGTACAATTCTGAATTGCGTCCGCGAAGCAACTTTTCTGCGGTCCGCAATGTTAGGCTTGCAGCCGCAAGGTAATCTTCTGCGGCCGCACAAATGTTGTGCGGTTCACAATTCACTAATGTTCTGGACTTGGTAATTTGCATGCTCTATGATGTTGACTCCTAGCCCATCTTTTGTGGCCGCACATTTTATGTGCGGTCCGCAATTTGTACAATTGTCTGCAAATTTTTCCTTCTTTGCTTGCGATCGCAGATGGAATTCCGCTGTCCATAATTTCTTCTGCGGCCGCAGACTTCCTTCTGCTGATTGTACCTTTTGTGCTTTTGTGCCCTTTATTTCCTTGTGCTTAGATTGATCCTTTTTTAGTCGAATTTCATCTTAGGATCCCAACTTCCAGCATTCTTGTAATGTAACGACCCAACTTATCGTTTTAAGAATTAACGCCCCGTTCAGTGACTTAAGGTCTCGAGAAACTTCGTAATAAGTATTATGACCCGCGGGTATGGTCGAGTTTGATTTTCGGAAAATTCAAAATTTAATTTAAAGAACAATTCTTATTTAGAAGGTTAAAATGAAAAGAATTGACCGGAGAGTTGACTTTTGAGTAAACGACCTCGGAATAGAATTTTGATGATGTCAATAGTTTCGTATGGTGATTTCGGTCTTCGACGTATGTCCGTATTCGGACTTGGAAGTTCGTAGGGCAATTCGACGCATTTTGGCAAAAGTTGAAAAAAATAAAAGATTTTAAAAAATCCTACCGAAGGATGAATTTTTGATAACGAGGTCGGATTTCGATTCCAGAAATGGGAATAGCTCCATTACGTCAATTATGACTTGGGTGCAAAATTTAAAGTCATTCCGGATTGATTTGATATGTTTCGGTGCAAAATATAGAAGTTGGAAGATTTGAAAAACTTATATTCGATTCGATGCGCGATTCATAATTTTGACGTTGTTTGACGAGATTTGAAGCCTCCACTAAGTTCGTATTGTATTTTGGGTCGTGTTGGTATATTTGGTTGAGGTCCTGAGGGGCTTGGGTGTATTTTTGGATCATTGGTTGAGAGATTAGTAAAGTTAAGAAATTTGGGAGTTTGGCCATGGTTAATATCGGGTCAAGACAACCTCTTTTCAGTGTTTTGGGTACACGAGCAGGTCCGTAGCGTATTTTATGATTGAAATTCATATATGGTTTGTGTCCGGAAGGTTCCGGATGAGTTTCGAGAGTGCTGAGGCAAAAAGGGAAGTGCGAACCTCATAGGAATTTCACGGACCGCACAATTTTGGTGCGGACCGCGTTTTAGTCCGCAGTGGAGTACGCGGACCACACAATATTTTGTGCGGCCGCACTCAAAAACTCTTAGATTCGCTGGTCCGATTTCGGAAGCTTATATCTTTTGATCTACAAAGAATTTTGAGATGATTCAAAAACACAAATTGTAGCCCTTCGTGTCTAGTTTCCAGAAAAGTAAAGAAATAATAATTCGGACATATATAGAGAAAGGTATGGCAAATTTACTGAATCCCGGTAGAGGAGAAGGCTGTGAAGTGCGGCCACACCATTTTTGTACGACCGCAAGAGCTGGGGATGTGCGGCCGTGCCATTTTTGTGCGGACCGCACATTGGAAGTTCAGAGGATGTACTATATATCCGAGGTTTAGGTTATTATTTTATTTTTGAACTTTGGGAGCTCGGTTTGAGATGAGTATTTGTGGGTTTTTCAAAAAATTCATCGGGGTAAGTAATTCTAACTCAGATTTGATTAATATACATGAATATATCACTGATTTCAGCATTTAATTAGTACTTTGAGATAAAAATTTGGGAAAAATTATAGAAACTTCATAAACCACAAATTTAAGATTTGAAGGTCGAGTTGTTATCGGAATTCGATAAAATTGGTATGGTTGAACTCGTATCGTAATGGTTGTTCGGATTTCATTAAATATTTGTCGGGTTCTGAGGGGTGGGCCCCGCGTTGGCTTTTGTTGACTTTTTTGGAATAAAATTTTAAGTTGACGTTTTATTATCCGGAATTGCTTCCGATGAATTTTAATGAAGTTATACAACTGGTTTGAATAGATTGGAGCGGTCCGGAAGCCAATTAAAGCAAGAAGGCGATTTTGGAATATCGGCATAACTTCAAAAAGTTAAGTGTCTTGCTTAACCTCGAGTGGGGAAATTTTCCCTTAGGCATTGAGTCTTATGTGCAATTTGTGTAATTGAAAACCATGTACACGAGATGACGAGTACATACTTGGTTTATATGTGCAAATTTTATTGAGTTAAAGTCTTGAGCATATTGTGTAGTAAATTGGATAATTGTTGGCATATATTTAATCATCTATTTGTCGTGCCTAAATCCTTGTTGTTGAATTTGTTGTTATATGACAATTTGATGGGATTGTTACTTGATTATTTATGAAATTTCGTGAATTTGCTGTTTTGATAATTATAGGAATTTAATTTTATTTTGGATTTTTTTCTCTGTAAATAATTAATTAAATGAGCTTAAGAAGAGGTGTTTATATAATTATTGAAAATTTGGAGTTAATGAAGACTTTGCTTTATGTTGAGTAATTTCTATCTCTATTGAGTGTTTTTGGGTGTTGTACACATTGTGTGGAGCCTTCGGCTATTTGTTGTGAAATTAATTGATTTTGTTATATATTTGGAATTTGGTTGTGGCCATTGGGCAAATTGTGATATGAATTGATTTTATTATGTTGCCGTGATAATTTTTCGTGTAAATTATTGTATTGTGTGAGTTATTATTTTAGGGAGATAAGGGTGGCATTTCACCATTGATATTATGTGGGTATAAGGGTGGCATTTCACTGTTGTGGTGTTTGTTGGAATATTGTCTGGGCGGAGAGATAAGGGTGGCTATAGGAGCGATAAGGGTGGCAATAGGAGCGATACGGGTGGCTATTGATATTGTCTGGGCGGAGCGATAAGGGTGGCTATAGGAGTGATAAGGGTGGCAATAGGAGCGATAAGGGTGGCTATTGTCAGGGACGATCTATGATGATGTGGGGTTCTGGTGTTGATGATTTTCATGTTATGTTGTCATTTTCTTGTGTTTATTTTTATACCTTGTGCAATTTATTTTGTTGTTTGTAAATTGATAACAATCTGATTTATGTTGAAATTGAGAGCCTGTAGTTATTGCCAGGCGGATTAAAAAATAAAATGTGGGCACGAGGTGCCATGAGTAAATAATGAGGATATTTGGCACGTGAATTGTCTGTGCAGTTGTGATATGAAATGTGGGCACGAGGTGCTGTGATGAAATGATAATGATATTTGGCACGTGAATTGTTTGTGCAGTTGTGATATGAAATGAGGGCACGAGGTGCCGGGAAAATATGATGATTTAATTATGGGCACGAGGTGCCGTAAAAATATAAAAATAATGGGCTGAGACCCGTGTTTACGAAAAATATGAAAATGGGTTGAGACCCGTATTTTTATGATTTTGAAACGAGGTGTCACATAGTGACTCTTTAATCGAAAGAATTATATTCAAGAAGAATTATATGAAATAATTGTATTTGAAAGATATTTACTCGACAAAATTATATTTGAAAAAGAGTTTTATTCGTAAGAATTATATGTGAAAGATATTTAATTGAAGAACTTGATTTAACTGGGTGTAATTGTATTTATTAATTGTTGAGCGATATGAAATGGTGATTTTATTGTCTTACTGTGCATATCATTGGTTGTTTTATGTTGCCTTGATGTTATTTTTTTCCTATTATTTTGTATATTATATTGCACAGGTTATTAAACTAGTGAGTGTCTTGACTGTACCTCGTCTCTACTCCATTGAGGTTAGTTTTGATACTTACTGGGCACCGACCATGGTGTACTTGTACTACACTTCTGCATATTTTTGTGTAGAGCCAGGTATTGGAGATATCGGACTTGAGCAGAGTTAAAGCGGGATCGTAAGGATTCAAGGTAGAGCTGCTTGTTTCATTTCATTGTACTGTTAATTTGTAATCAAACAATATTGCATATTCGGTCCTTGTGATCATTCCATGTATTCAGTTAGAGTTCGTGACTTAGTACTACCAGTCTTGGGAGGTTATATTTTTTTATATTTGTTCTGCTGTTAGTTTTGATTACATATTTAATTAAAAAAAATGGCTTCAAAAACGTAACTGAAATCGGGTTATCTAGCTTTAGAGACTAGGTGCCATCACGACGCCTGTGGTGGATTTTTGGGTCGTGACATGCAATTTTACACAATTTCATTAGTTTTGGGCACACAATTCAATGCTTTTAGACTAAAACAAAAGTTAAAGGCGCTAATGAGTAGTCAAAATCCCCACTTATCAACTCCCCCAACTTAAGTCTTTGCTTGTACTCAAGCAAACAATTTAGTTCCCACCTCCAAAAGTGAAGGGTCATTTCAGCGAGTCAAAGGTGAGCCACCCACATATCAGTTGGGACCAACAATTACCCACACTGCTTATGTATTATCAACAAGGCGACAAGTTAAACATTTATGCACATATAATTTTTAAGTGACATTTGAGCATCAAAAGTTGACTTTACTCATCAAAGACTCTTTCTCTATCATGTAGGTCATTGTGGATTCCAAACTCTTCCTGCTCTACTCTCCGTTTGCCTGGATCAGTTAAGATTTTTAGCACTCAATCCAAAGATTTATGAAAGGTTCACTCATCTCTCTCAAGAGAATGTCACAAGTATGACTACAAGTACCATAGGCTTGCCCCTCATGTAGATCGTCATTAATACAAGTTCACTCAACTCGAGATCAAATAGGTCTTCTTTCGGGATGTAATGAAGGCTTTTGGATTAAGGTTGGATAAAATATGGTTGAGTGGTTACACCTTTCCTTAAGCACTCTATTTTTCTATTCTCGGCTCACACTTTGCCAATTCTTAAGCACTTTCATTACATTCAGTTTCTCCCTATTTGATTTCTTCATGCTTGGGATCATTACCTCTCTTTGAATCCCTTCAACTCTTCCATTTATTCACTTTTTTTGTATTTTTCTTTTTGTTATTTTCTTTTCTTGCATTTCTTTCTCATAATTTCTTCTCTTTTGTGCCTTGATACCTTTTTCAATTTCTTCGTCTCTCCCTCAAAAATATATTTTTAGCCGTTTGTTTCACAATAGTGTTAAGGAAAGCTCGGGTGCCAAGAGAGGGTCACGACAAAACGGGTACATGCTTGTAACATGTTAATCAAATGAGAAAGGCTCGCGGTTTAAATGGGTTGACTAGGGATAACAACATTGGTAGGCAATAGAAAATTCAAACGGGCCAAGGAAATCCTACAATCACTTCTCAAGCCAAGCAAAACTTAGGATTTCGCCTTGAAACACATTAGGGGCAAGTTCTAGATCTTTCGCACAGATACTTGGACTAGCAACAAAGTATCTCACCCCTCACACAATTGAATTGTTAAAAAGGATATAGTCGAGTGACCACGACGATCACATTCAAGATTGAAAATCACTACAGTTCAATTAAACCACTCGATGGTTGACAAAGTCAACACAAGAGTCACAAAGTCACTAACTAGAGTTGTTTCTTTTAAAAACCTTGTTTCTAACCATAAGCACGTAGTTAAGTGTGTTGGTACCAAATGAAGCATGTTTGACTCTTCGAGCATGACTTAATTAGGTCTTTTTATTCATTACTACTACTATTATTACATAAACACCAAAAACGGATTCATTCCCTTAAGAAGGTTGTCACGCCATCCATCGTTGGGACGAGTCATCCGGTTCAAACAACAACTACCTTTGGAAAGAACCATGGCAATAAGAAAATCAAAGGCTTATTGTCTATTAAAACACAAAATGAAGCTACTAAAACAAACAAAGAAGCTACTAACTAAAACTACGAACTAATAATGGAACTAAAAATAAAGAAGCTAATTAAACAAAAACTACTAAATATACATAATGAGAGAAAAAGGAGAGAATATATACAGAATAAGAAAGAGAAAGAAAATAATATCAAGTTATTACAGGCCAATTTTCTCATAATGTACCAATTATCATCAAAATAAACTCCACCCCCTGAATAAAAATAAGCATTGTCCCCAATGCTTACCAAAATAAGAGTAAAAGAGGGGAAAGAGTAAAGAAAACTCCCTATGGCTCCTTGGACATCCCTGTGTCCCCAGCAATGTGACTGCCCTCAGTCTAATCTAATTGGATCTCATCATCCTTAGCTCTGGGTGTGACTGGGTTGGTGAACATATGACGCACTGCCTCTGCAGTGTCGGCAGCAGAGTCTAGCTCCTCAGACTGGCCACCTGGTGCCACCGATACTGATGGTGTTGTAGGAACTGGGTCTGAAAGGTGTGGGTCAATCAGCATGTCAAAAGGGATATCTCCAGTTACAGCAAGCTTGGTCACCTATCTTCGGAGCTTGTCCACTGACTTCTTACTGGCCTAGGACTTTCTCATCTTCTTTACTTCTTTGCCCAGCTCTTCGATCACTGACCTGTGTTGTACCAAGGTAGCCATGATGGTGTTCTGGTTCTCTAGGAGCTTCTTCAATGTCTCCTCAACTATGGGGGGGGGGGGATCTGAGGTGCTTGAACTGAAGACGCTTATTGTAACAGTACTAGATAGGTCAGAAAGCTTTACAGTGGCTGTCTGTATCCAGTTGTTGAGGCTCGCCAATGTCTGGGAGAATCACAACGTAGAAAGTGGAGCACTAGGCATGGGCACTGGCTTCAAAGACAAAGTGGAGACTGTGGCAGGAGCTACAGAAGGGGTTGTGGATGATGGTGGAGGCATAACTGCGACACTAGAGGAAGGCTCGGCCGAAGTAAATGGGACATCAACTCCCTCCGTAACTACCACAGCTGGCTCATCAGACTGGTCCGTAGTGGTAGACGGTCGACCTTTCCTCTTCGGGTTTCTTGCATCCATAAGTGAGTACCAGAATAAAGGCTTATTCGGCTTCACCTTTGTATTAAAATCCCTCTATTCCACCGCCACGTCCGTAAGATACTCTGTAATGGTTTTGGGGTACGGGTAGGAATAATCATCCTGTCGGGCGATCACAGAGATGTTGGCCGACATCATAGCACCCACATTGATATAGTACCCAGTCATGATAGAAGCAACTAGATTTGCCCGAGGAATCAGGAGATAGGTCTCATTATGTCACGGGTCCAGTCTGCTGCAGATAAAGGTTTGCAACCCCTTTGCCTCAAAGCTCAAAGTGCTCATATGAATAGGAACCCTTACCGTGATCCATGGCGGTGGTGGCCCAGGAGCTGCTAGAATCTCTGCTAACCTAGGGTGGGATTCATCTCCCATTGCATACTTCTCAAAGTATTCCGTCGGCTTGACATCTTCGAAACCCAAGTACGTGTTGAGAGTAGCTTGATCAAATCTCACTTTCAGGTTACGGAATTTGGTTACCTTTGTCCCCTTCTTGATATGTACCACATTGGTATAGAATTCCCGGACAAGATATTCCTTGGCATCCACCACACTCTAGGTGAACCACATCTACCCCTTACGCTCATTGAATTGTCTCAGCACTGCCGGGTTATACTTTTCTAGATCCTTCAACTGAAACTGTTGCTCAAGAGTAAGTGACCTTACTGGCCACTATTTGCGGAATTTGGTGAAGGCGGCCAAGCTGACAAACCAGACCTCCCAAACCTATTTCTTCCTCATTCTGTCAAGGCCAACAACTGTAGCATCTCTCTTTCTCCCATCATCGGGGATGTCCTGAACTGATGTCTCTGGTGCCTCAAGAGCAGGTGTAGTAGATGGTTCAGAAGTCTGACTAGCACTTTTCGAGCCCTCGGAAGTGTTATGAGATTTGGACGACTCGTGCCTGAGTTGATACCTCCCTGGCGGCCTTGACAGGACAGTCGGCTGCTCTTGTACAGAGGCTGAGTTTCCCTCTGATGCTTCCCTAGATGGGACATAAGAGCTGGTCTCGGAAAGGTCTGCACCTCTCCCTCTGCCGGTTGTAGGTTTCTTTGTGATTGTCATTTGTAGGCCGAGGAGTAAAGCACTCTTTCCTCGGCCCCTGGAAGGTTCACCCCTTCCTTTCGAAGTGTCGCCTCTGCCTCTAGATCAAACCATTTTCTTTACCAAGCAAAGGCGATTGTTAGTTGCAATTCAAGTTCAGACATACAATGAGATATGTATGGGACACACCAGAAGACACAGTGAGGAACACAGTTAAGGATCTGCGGTCTGCACATTTTCCTTACGGCCGTAGATTGGGCCTTGCGGACCGCATAATTCTCTCTCACGGCCGCATATTTGAAGCGGTCCGCACATTTTTCATTGCGGCCGCAACTCATAAACCAAACATATGCCAACTCTCTTATGACAGAGAATTGGCTGATGTGCGGCCGCAACCTGATTTCTGCGGTCCGTTCAATTTGTCTTGCGGCTGCACATGTAAGTCATAAATTTATAAACTCTCTTATAATAGGACAAAGGCAATTATGCGGTCACGATGAGATTTCTACAGCCCGCACAATTTTCCTTGCGGCTGCAGACCCATTCGTTACTAAAGTTGCCCTAGACTCAACTTCTGCGGACCACACAAATTTCTTGCGGCCGCAAAATTCAAACAATTACGAACAAGCCAGTATGACTAACTAGGTTTTGCAATTTTTTGTGCAATTTTTGACATGGCAACAACATAAAAGCATGAAAACACATTTGCCCATTCCCCAATAAGCAAGTATTAGATAACACACAACAGATTAACCCCCACATGGTTGTACAGTTGAGTTCTATTGACAAATGGCCTAAAATTAACTAAAAATCTAAAAAATAAAAGAAAAAGATTAACAAGATTATGAAGCATACCAAATGAATGAGTATGATGAGTTATTGATCATAGATGTTGTATGAATGTACACTTAGACTTAGCAATAAACTTCAAAAGATTACTGTGATATTTGCTCAGAGATGGAAAAGAGTAACAGTAACCCTAGCCCACTATTTATACGTTTAATGTTCTTAAGGGATAGAAGAGCGAGTGCGGCCGCGGAATTTCAATTGCGGACCGCACTCTATTACCTGGTGCTTCAATTGTGATCTCCATCTGCGGTCCGCAAAATTTTGTTTGCGGCCGCAGATCGACCATATTTCTGACATACCAACTTCAGAGAGTTGGCATTTTCCACTTTCTATTTCTGCGGTCCGCAAAGCGCTTTTACTGCAACAACTGTAAATGTGCGGTCCGCATAATTCATCTGCGATCCGCACAATTTTGCGCACTTAGCTAAATTTATGTCCATCATTCCTGTAAGGTACACTCATCCTTGTAGCACACTTCAAATCAAGTTAGCACTAAATGTATTTGTCATGAAGATATTTCATCTTTTCTTTGTACAAGTACGAAATTGCATAAGCATGATACCAGAACTCATCCAATTCATTCAAATGTGCAACCCTCAAGTTAGCGGCAACATCCCAATCAAGATTCAACTTCTTTAGAGCCCACATGGCTTTGTGCTCAAGTTCCACCGGAAGATGACAAGCTTTGCCGAACACCAATCGGTATGGATACATTCCAATAGGTATTTTGTAAGCCGTCCGATAAGCCCACAATGCATCATCGAGCTTCTTGGACCAATCCGTCCTGTTAACATTCACTGTTTTAGACAAAATATTCTTTATCGCCTGGTTGGAGACTTCCACTTGACCCCTAGCTTGTGTATGATAGGGAGTCATGATTTATGAGTAACACCATACTTGCTAAGTAAAGTATCGAAAGCCTTGTTGTAAAAATGTGACCCCCCCTTCCCCCATCGTTTATAATAGCCCGCGGAGTATCAAATCTTGTGAAAATATTCTTCTTCAAGAACGCCACCACACTTCTCGCCTCATTGTTAGGTATAAAAACGGCCTCAACCCATTTAGACACATAATCAACTGCGATCAAGATGTAGGTGTTTCCATAAGAATTCACAAAACGGACCCATGAAGTCAATAACTCACACATCGCAAATATCAATCTCCAAAATGGTGGTGCGGGGAATTTCATTTTTTCTTTGAGATTCCACCGGCCCTTTGACATTCATCACATCTTTTCACTAAATCACTTGCATCCTTGTAAAGAGTGGGCCAATAGAAATCGCAACTTAGCACTTTGGCCATTGTTCTTGCTCCACCATGGTGACCACCAGATGGAAAAGAATGACAAGCCCCAAGAATTTCACATTGCTCTTCTTCCGGTACACATCTTCTAATCACCCCATCCGTACAAATCTGGAAAAGGTATGATTCGTCCCAATAATAATTTTGACAATCCCGTTTGAGCTTCTTCCTATGGTTTAAAGAGAACTCATCTAGGATGATACCACATACAAGGAAATTTGCTAGATCCGTGAACCATGGCACCTCCTTCATTAAAATAGCCAAGAGTTGCGGGGAAGGAGTCATTGATTTTAAGGCCATCATGCGGCCTCCCCTCCTCCTCCAAACGAGAAAAGTGGTCCACCACTTGAGTTTCACTCCCTTTTCTATCTTGGATGTCAATATCAAACTCTTGCAAAAAAAGTACCCATCTCATCAACCGAGCTTTGGAATCTTTCTTGCTCATAAGATAACGAAGTGCTGCATGATTTGTGGGGATAATAACTTTCGCACCCATCAAGTACGGGCAGAACTTCTCAATTGCAAACAAAATGGCAAGGAGCTCTTTCTCCATAACAGTATAGTTTACTTAGGCATCATTCATGGTCTTAATATCATAGTAGACCGGATGAAAAATCTTGTTGATGCATTACCCCAAAACAGCCCTAACTGCTACGTCACTAGCATCACACATAAGTTCAAAAGGGACACTCCAATTTGGAGCGGTGATGATGGGAATTGTTGTCAACTTAAACTTTAACAATTCAAAAGCTCTCATGCAATCATCATTGAAGTTAAACTTAACATATTTCTCAAGAATCTTGCACAACGGGTTCACCACCTTAGAGAAATCTTTGATGAAATGCCGGTAAAACCCTGCGTGGCCTAAGAAACTCCGCACACCTTTTACTAAAGTTGGAGGTGAAAGTTTAGAAATCACCTCAATCTTTGCCTTGTCAAATTCAATTCCATTCTTTGAGATTTTGTGGCCAAGGACAATGCCTTCCTCGACCATGAAATGCCACTTCTCCCAATTGAGCACCAACTTCATTTCTTCACATCTTGCCAACACTTTATTTGAATTTGCAAGACAATCATCAAAAGAATCTCCAACTACCGAGAAGTCATCCATGAAAACTCCAAGGTAGTCCTCCACCATGTCCATGAAGATAGCCATCATACATCTTTGAAAAGTCACCGGTGCATTGCACAAACCAAATGGCATCCGCTTGAAGGCGAAAGTACTATAGGGACATGTAAAGGTTGTTTTCTCTTGATCCTCCAGAGCAATAAGGATTTGGTTATAACCCGAATATCCATCAAGAATGCAATGGAAAGCACGGTCGGCCAATCTATCAAGCATTTGGTCTAGGAAGGGAAGCGAAAAATGATCCTTCCTTGTAACTCTGTTGAGCTCGCGATAGTCCATACACACTGTCCAACAGGTCACCGGTATTGTAGGAATCAACTCATTCTTGTCGTTGGTGACCACCGTTATGCCCCCTTCTTTGGGACACATTGAACCGGAGAAGTCCACGAACTATCGAAAATGGGTAGACAACCCCAACATCCAACCACTTTATAATATCTTTTTTGATAACTTCTTGCATAGCCTCATTGAGTCTCCTTTGATGTTCAATAGATGGTTTGGCACCTTCCTCTAAGTTGATCTTATGCATGCAAAATGCGGAGCTTATCCCCCGAATATCTGCCAATGTCCACCCAATAGCCTTCTTCCTCTTTTGTCGCACCGCCAATGTAGCATCTACTTGCACGTTAGTCAAACAAGTGGAAAGAATAACCGGTAAAGTAGAACAAGGGCCAAGAAATTCATACCGAATATGTGGAGGCAATGGCTTCAACTCTAAGGTAGGAGGCTCTTCAATGAAAGGCTTTGTAGGAGGAGTTTTCCTATTTTCAAGATCCAAAGATAGTTTCCCTGGTGCGTAATTGTACGACCCCATTCCTTGCAAAGAGTTCACACATTCCATGAAGCCGTCCATCTCGTCATCATCAAAGTTGAGAAAGATGGCCTCCAACATATCACCAACACTGATTGTGGAACTTGTATCATCAACAATAACATCGGTCATCAAGTCCACAAAATAACACACCTCGTTGCTATTTGGTTGCCTCATGGACTTGCACACATGGAATACCACTTTTTTATCTCCCACACGAAAAGTGAGTTCTCCGGCTTCAACATCACAAAGAGAATTCCCTGTAGCAAGGAAAGCTCTTCCAAGAATAATCGGCACCTCGTAATCAACTTCACAATCTAGAATGACAAAATCCGTCGGAAGAATAAATTTATCAATACGAACCAAGACATCTTCAATCACTCCCAAAGGTCTCTTCGTGGTCCGATCGGACATTTTCAATATCATAGAGGTGGGTCTTGGTTTTCTAATTCCCATGATCTTGAAAAATGAATAGGGCATCAAATTGATACTCGCCCCAAGATAACAAAGAGCTTTAGAAAATTTGGCACTTCTAATTGTACAAGGAATTGTGAAAGCACAGGAATTTTCCAACTTAGGAGCAATAGAATACACAATTGCACTCACGTGATGAGTGACTTTCATAGTTTCAAAATCCATTGACCACTTATTTGTCAGAAGATCCTTCATAAACTTTGCATAACCGGGCATTTTCTCCAAAGCTTCAACTAATGGAGCATTGATTAAGAGACTCTTCATCATTTGAATGAACTTTTTGAATTGATTCTCACCATTTTGTTTGGCAAGTCTTTGAAGGTATGGAGGTGGAGGCTTAGGAAATGGTGCCTTAGCCTTTTGCACTACCGGTTGCGGTATGTCAATAATGTGATCCCTAAACGGGTTCACCTCCTCTTGAGTCTCTTCTATACTATCATCAATATCAATTCGAACCTCATCATTTGCTTGCACCATATTGTTCGGAACCTCTTCTTCTTGTTCCACATTCTCATCATCCACGAGTTGCTTTTGACTTGAGGTGGGTGCATTCCCACCTCTTCCACTTCTTGTAGTAATGGACATGGCATGCCCCGTGTTGTTTCCACCCTTTGGGTTTACCACAGTGTCACTTGGTAGTGCCCCATTAGGACGATAATTTAGAGCTTGAGAGACTTTTTCCCATTTGAACTCCTAAGTTGCGGATCGATGTGTTGTGTGAGGCAAGTTAGGCATCCGAATCGGCATTTTTTCCCATCATTTGCTTGAACATGTTCTTGTAACGACCCGGCCGGTCGTTTTGAGTATTATAAACTCGTTTCCCTATTTACTGCTCAATTTATGCCTTACATTTGATTTATGACTTATCGGGTTAGTTGGTTCGGGTCCGGAAGGATTTCAGATTGAAATGAGACACTTAGTCTCATAATTGAAAGCTTAAGTTAAAATAGTGACCAGATGTCGACTTATATGTAAACGACTCTGGAATAGAGTTTTGATGATTTCAATAGCTCCGTATGGTGATTTTGGACTTAGGAGCGTGTTCGGATACTTATTTGGATGTCCGTAGTAGAATTAGGCTTGAAATGGCGAAAAGTTTTGGAAAGTTTGACCGAGGGGTTGACTTTTTGATATTGGGGTCGAAATTTGATTCCGGAATAAGAATATGTCTGTTATGTCATTTATGACTTGTGTGAAAAATATGAGGTCAATCGGACTTGATTCGGTAGGTTTCGGCATCGAATGTAGAAGTTGAAAATTTCATAATAGACTAAAGTCAAGTGAGTTCGCACAAGACCTAACTTCAAATGAGCATAACTCTAAGGACAAGAAGTGTTCTATGGTGTATTACCTATCAAATGAAACTTCTTTGAGTCTAGTTTCTAACGCTTCAAACCGTTTGTCATTTGGATATTCATACAAGAAGTTATGAGCAAATTACCAAAGGCTAGAAAAATACAATTCTGCGACCAATTAAGCGATCGCAAAAAAGTTATGCGATCGCAAAACTGCTTCTGTGACCGCAAACTGGTCGCAGAATGGACCAGAAGAGCCCAGTTCTGGGCACCGATTTTGCGATCAATTTTGCAGCCCGCAAACCCATTCCTCGGTCCATTATGCGAACACAGACCTGCTTTCAGAGGATTAATTTTTTCTATTTTTATAACCCGGCCCCATTTTGACAAATAGGCTTTGGGGCTTATTTTGGGGCAATTATCTAATGATTTTATAGAGAAGTGAGAGTTTTCTAGAGATAGGAAGTAGATGAAGTTTCTTTTTCATCAAATTCTTATCGAAGCCTTGAAATCCAACGAGAAATCTCTCAAGTTCTTCATCAAAGAGGTAAGGTTCTAACCCTTAATCTTCAATTTCGAGTTTGGGTAATGATGGGTGATTAAGAGTATGATTCTTGGGTGTAAGAGTATTATTTATACGTATCAATAAGGTTTATGGAAAGAGTCTTGAGTTCAAATGGGTAAAGATTGGGTTAAAAATGGTAGAAATCTTCAAAGACTTCAATTGAAGATTTGAGGGTCGAGTTGATGTCGGAATTTGGTAAAATTTATATGGTTGGATGGAATTAATATTTTGAAATTTTTGTCAGGTTCCAAGACGTGGGTCCTACGAGCAATATTTGGGGCGTAATTTCAGATTTTTGGACAATATTAGTATTTTGATATGGAATTAATTCCTATAATTTTTGTGGGCTGAATCAAATTAATTGTGACTAGATTCGAGCCATTTGGAAGTTGATACGCGCATAATGGAATTTATGGAGTATTGTTTAGCTTGCTCGATATTGGATTCGGCTTGTTCGAGGTAAGTAACTCTTCTAATCTTGGAGCTCAGGGTATGAACCCTGAATATACGTATTATGTGAATTGTTTGGAGGTGACGCACATGCTAGGTGATGGGTGTGTGGGCGTGCACCGTAGGAATTATGACTTGGTCAAATTCCATGGGACTGTATAGTTGAATAATTTGTTGATATTCGTACATTCTCTATGTGTTAGAGAAAATTGAGCCCAGACTCGTATTAAAAATCATGCTTAGGCACATGTTGATATTGATGGTACCCATTGGGGTCATTTTTGGGGTTGAATAATATGTTCAAATTGTAATTGTTCACTCAGTCATGCTTATTCATTTCATGTCATACCTTAGTCTCTCTTATTTATTGTTGATGCACCATATCATTGTTGTTAGGCTATTTTTCATGACATTGTGAGCCCAAGAGACTGGAGAGATTGGTGACTGAGTGAGGCCGAGGCCTTGATTGTGAGGATGAGTGTGGATCGGGGTTGCCCGCCTGCAGCATAATTTATTATTATGTCACGTGAGTTATCCGTGTGGATTTTGATATGATATTACAGCACGTGAGTTGTTCGTGCAGATTATAGCGTTTGGGCTGAAGGAGCCCCTCCGGAGTGTGTACACACCCCCAGTGAGCGCAGGTACCTACTGAGTGCGAGTGCAGAGTGCGGAGTGCCGAGTGATGAGTGACTGGGAGGCATGAGTGATTGTGAGGTATGTCCGAGGGGCTGTTTACGAGTGATTGTGAGGTAAGCCCGATGGGGCTGTTTATGATCTTATCATTGAGTTGCATCGCATTGGCATGCACACATGACATACAGGCATAGAGATGTATTTCCTCATGTTGTACTGCATCACATCATTCATGATTTTTCACACATTTTTGACAGATGGGCATAGTGATGCATTTGTTTTTACACGGGTTATCCAGAAGGAAAATGAAACATCTTATTTATTATTGACAAGATTTTGGGAGAAAATTATTATTTTCAAACTATTCACATTTTTGGCAACTCCGGCAAAAGATTTGAGTTTTCACTAATGGATTTGAAAGGAAGAACTATTATTTTTGAAATCATGATTTGGTTGTGCATTTTATCTCTGAGTTGCTTCTGGTATTATTTGCTTTATATTGTTATGGATTATTGGTTTTGGACCCAACCTTGGTGGAAGCTCGTCACTACTTTTAACCTAAGGTTAGGTTTATTACTTACTCAGTACATGGGGTCAGTTGTACTGATACTACATTCTGCACATTGCGTGCAGATATTGGCTGCTCTTGTTGCTATGCTCGATGGTTGCCGGATTTGAAGATGTAAATGTGTTCTTATGGTAGCTGTCTCTTGTTCATGGTAGCTTTAGATTATAAAAACTTTGTTTATGTACTTTTCAAACAGAAGTTGTATTTACTTCATATCAACTTTGTAAATTCTATTCTTAGAAGCTCATATTTTGTACTACCAGTCCTTGGGGAGTGTATTATAGTCAGTTAATTATTATTGAGGGACGTGCCATTCGGTTGATGTTAACCATACTGCTATTGTTAACAGTATGGAGCCAACCATACTGCTGTTGTTAACTGATAAGGGGTCTTGAGATTTCTGCGTGTTTCTTTCATTATCAGCAGTGTGCAAAAGTTTTAGAACGAGGTTTTGTTTGATATGGGGTTTAATACTATTGATAGCATCCTAGGAAGCTCAACTCTATTCAAGGACAAGGATGAAGCTTTGGAATCTCAAAGATGGCCTTTAACAAGATGTCAAGCTAAAGAGTTGCAAAACAAGGTCATTAGACGTCAAGTGCAAATAAAGAAGCTTTTAATTATGGAGGGAGCTCAAGACCAAAGGAGATAAATTATACAAGTTTTACAATTATTTGGTGGCCCAAATTAAAGTCCAAGAGAAGAAAGATCGGGTCCCGAACTCGCCCCTTGAAATCTAGCAAAAGGGCACCCAGAAGAGCCCAAAATGAGCTTAAAAGAGGTCCAAATTGGGGTGTTTGAAATGGAGCCCAATTGGAGTCCAAACCAATTGCCCAAACTAGTAGTTTTAAGGCCTAAATCTGCCCCAAAGGATTTTGGCCGCCCCTATCTAATTTTGTGACTTTTCTTATTTCTTAGCAACCACCCTACCTAATTTTGATGACTTTGTTACCCCTTAGCAGCCCCCTAACTAATTTGATGACTTTTGTTACTCCTTAGCAACCACACTACCTAATTGTAATGACTTTTTATGCCTTAGTACTCCTATAAATAAGGAGTTCTTCTCATTCATTGAGGGACTTCATTATTGATTAAGTATATCATACTTTGAGAGTTCTTTTGAACCTTTGTTACTTGTGCTTTGAGATTTATCTTTCAACCTTTACTAGTTCATAGTTCAAGGTAGTAAGATTACTTCTCTATTATGATATCTTTGATTTCTTTGTGGTATTCTTAGAAGGCGATTAATACTAGCTATTAATTATTGTCTCAAGTTACTCGTAAAACAGTCAAGATCCGAATCTATTGTTTTGATTTGCTTTTAAGTAAAGGCGTTTGATTTCTTCAATAAATCAAGACGTCGTTGCTTTGATCTTGTCAAGGCTATAGAACTTGCGTTCTTGGAAGTTCTTGAAATTCTTTCCTTGAATTTTCCCATATCCTTTATTTTTTGCCCTTTAGTTCTAGTTGTTCAATTCTTTATTGTTATTGCTTCCGCATTTACTTTTAAAATTCTTACTCTAGTTTGGATTCCCGACCTTGTCGTTATCAAGTGGTATCAAAGCGGTTCTATCAAGGTTTCGTTCTTGATAATTCTGGGGATTTCTTGAATACTAAGAGCCAAAAAATAGTAAAACAAAACAAACAAAAAAACGAAAATCAGTTTTAAAAAAAGAACTGCTTGCTCTCCAGGAACTTTCTTTTGTATCTAATTTGTCTCGAAAAACTATCAAAGGAAACAAGAAGAGGGAATCCCAGATTTCAAAGATAAGACAAAAAATCAATTTTTCTTACTCTTTCTAATCTAAATATATAATCATTTTCTTTTTGTTCGTGTCTTGTTTCAACCGAGTCTAATAGTTCTAGGATATTGTTCTTCTTTCATTTGTTTCCAAAAATCTGAATTTTACTACTAAGAACTTCATATGAGTTGGGGTTTAACTATAAATCTACAAAGTATTTTGTTTAAAGGTTATTTCGAGAAGAAAAAAAGGCAAAGAGAGGTGAGAGAATTATAGGGAAAAGGCCAAATTTGAGAGATACATATTTTCCTTAATCTATGTAAAGATGTCTCAAACAGGTAGTTACAGTAGAAGGAGGAGAGCTATGACTCAACAACTTGAAAAGTCGAACTTACAGTATACCGAATGGAAGGAAGACAATGGTAAAGTTATTTTTCAAACAAGAGCTAAAGTGATGTCTGCAATTTATGCCCTTAGAATTGATAAAGCATTTGGTTATAACTTAATTAGCACTTATATGGTTGAGAAATTTAACTTTCCCTGTGTTGAACATATTGAACCCTACATGTTGAAAGGAGTAAAGATAGATAAAAGAGTGTTCTTGCCATTCTCTATTGGAAGGTATGAGGATGTGATTTGGTGTGATGTCATTCCGATGAATTATTTTTATATCTTGTTGGGAAGGCCATGGTATGTCTATAGAAGTGCTTCATATAGTATTGAAAAAAATAGATACTCTTTTGAGATTAATGGGAAGAAACTCATTCTTGGGCCTTTGACTCTCTCACAAATTTATAAAGATGAAAAGATTGTTAAAGAGAATATGAAAAAATATGAGAGAGAAAAGAATGAGAGGAGTAAGAGAGTGCATGTTGACATTCCAAGATAGGAAAAAGCATAGGTTGTCTTGAGTGAAAAAAGTGGGATGTCAAGTGAGGTAAAGAGTGATATTTAAAAAAAAGAAAAGAGAGAAGGTAATGAGATAAACAAAGTCTATGAGATAGAGAGAGAAAAACAAGAGCGATTGAGTGAAAGCAAAGAAAAACTCTTTAGTGAGAGAAAAGAGGCTAAGGGTGAGAAAAACATTAGTATTGTGATAAAAGCCAAAAATAGTGTAAGCAAGAAAAAAGTTTCTTTACTTCCTAACCCATTAACTCTTTCTTGTTTTAGTTCTTGTAATTTTGTGCAGCCACGTATTGAAATACCTTTTGAAAGGGGTGGTGAGGTGCAAGAGATGGTGGCAAAAGATCCAATTGGATTCCAACATAAATTTGGCGATACCTATTCTTGTTGGATGGTGGAAGATAAAAGTTAGGTTAAATTCTTTGTTATTAAAACTTTTGACTATTTTGATTCTTATTTACAGTGTTATGACATGGAGTTTCCTAAAAGCATTGCTAAGTTGGAGCCATTACATAAAAGAATACAAGGTGATGATGTTCCAATAGTAAATAAGTCCAAGTATGGTATGTATAATTGGTTTATTTGTATTCTTGGCCTTTCTAGAACACCTAAGGTATTTTTGGAGGTAATGAATTATACTCTTATTTCTTATGTTGGTGACTTTATAATTGTTGTGGATGATGATATTTTGATGCACATCAAGTCATTAACTGTAATATCTAAATTGAAGTGCAAGAGTAATTTGCTTCCTTTTAAAATTGTGTATGACATAGATGATTATGTATTCCAACTTGGTGGAAAGAGGCATGAAATTTATGAGAAGCGGCTTGTGAATGAGTTAAATATTTCTTCTTCTCTTATTCAAGTGGCTAATGAGTTTTCATGTGATAAATTGCTAGAATGTGATTTTTGTTATGTGATGGGGAGTCATTCTTCAAGTCATGTTCATTGTGAGCTTGTAAAAGTATTTGTTACTAGTAAAGATGATATGCATGATTGTTGTAACACTTGTGATCAAATACTCTTTCAGGTAAAGGAATCCATGAGATTTGTAATTGTAGATAGTTGGCTATATCATGAAAGTATCTTCTTTGATACATGTGGTGGATATACTTATATTAAATAGATGTGTAGTCAATCTTTAATAATTTCTTTGTCATGTATACCTATGGACTACCTTACCGACAAGATCGAATTGCAAGTTTCATTGCATGACGCATAAATTTTGTTGGGATGATAATGTCCATATACTTTATAAGAGAGTATTTACACCTATTAGGATTAATTGGGTTAAATGGACACATGATCACTATCTTGTTTTATTCCTACTATTTTTTAGATTAGTGGATGCCATTTACTAGTGCTGTTTTCTTTTTCTTGCAAAGTCGAAATTCGAAGACGAATTTTCTTCAAGAAGAGGGGAATGATAGCATTCTAGGAAGCTCAACTCAATTCAAGGACAAGGATGAAGCTTTGGAATCTCAAAGATGGCTTTTAACAAGATATCAAGCTAAAGAGTTGCAAAACAAGGCCATTAGACTTCAAGTGCAAATAAAAAAACTTTTAATTGTGGGGGATGAGCTCAAGACCAAAGGAGATAAATTATACAAGTTTTATAATTATTTGGTGGCCGAAATTGAAGTCCAAGAGGAGGAATATTGGATCCCGAACTCGGCCCTTGAAATCTAGCAAAAGGGCACCCAGAAGAGCCCAAAATGAGCTTAAAAGAGGTCCAAATGGGGGTGTTTGAAATGGAGCCCAATTGGAGTCCAAACCAATGGCCCAAACTAGTAGTTTTAAGGCCCAAATCTTCCCCAAAGGGATTTGGCCATCCCCTATCTAATTTTGTGACTTTTCTTATTTTTTAGCAACCACCCTACCTAATTTTGATGACTTTGTTACCCCTTAGCAGCCCCTACCTAATTTGATGACTTTTGTTACTCCTTAGAAACCACACTACCTAATTATAATGACTGTTTATGCCTTAGTACTCCTATAAATAAGGAGTTCTTCTCATTCATTGAGGGACTTCATTATTGATTAAGTATATCATACTTTGAGAGTTCTTTTGAACCTTTGTTACTTGTGCTTTGAGATTTATCTTTCAATCTTTACTAGTTCATAGTATAAGGTAGTGAGATTACTTCTCTATTGTGATATCTTTGATTCCTTTGTGGTATTCTTAGAAGGCGATTAATACTAGTTATTAATTGTTGTCTCAAGTTACTCGTAAAGCGGTCAAGATCCGAATCTATTGTTTTGATTTGCTTTTAAGTAAAGGCGTTTGATTTCTTCAATAAATCAAGATGTTGTTGTTTTGATCTTGTCAAGGCTATAGAACTTACGTTCTTGGAAGTTCTTGGAATTCTTTCCTTGAATTTTCCCATATCCTTTATTTTCTGCCCTTTAGTTCTAGTTGTTCAATTCCTTATTGTTATTGCTTCTGCATTTACTTTTCAAATTCTTACTCTAGTTTGGATTCCCTACCTTGTCGTTATCAACTATACCGGGTTACTTTGGAGTAGTTAATGTGATATAAAATAGTGTTGCGAGCATGCGAGTTGTGTAGTATGTTAAGTAATTATATCTGGGACTATGGTTATGGCTCAATACAGCTTGTTCAGACTCATACAGCATGTTGATGTGAGATTCAGGTCTTGAAAAGAAATTCTGAATGTTGGAAATTGAATTTCAAGGTTTATGGGCTAGGGTTGAAGTAATGATTTTTAATTATGTTGTGTTGTCAGGCCTATACAATGTACACAGAATAGGGTGGCGTGGAATCACCCCGGGTACGTGCGTGGTAAGATGGAACAGTGATGTGGTGGCTTGGAAACAACTCATGGCACGTTCGAGGACGAACGTATGTTTAAGTGGGGGAAAATGTAACGACCCGGCTAATCATTTTGAGTATTATAACCTCGTTCCCCCATTTACTGCTCAATTTATGCCTTACAGTTGATTTAAGATTTATCGGGTTAGTTGGTTCGGGTCCGGAAGGATTTCGGATTGAAATGAGACACTTAGTCTCATAATTGAAAACTTAAGTTAAAATAGTGATCGGATATCGACTTATATGCAAATGACTCCGGAATGGAGTTTTGATGATTCCAATAGCTTTGTATGGTGATTTTGGACATAGGAGCGTGTCCGGAAAATTATTTGGAGGTCCGTAGTAGAATTAGGCTTGAAATGGCGAAAGTTAAATTTTTGAAAAGTTTGACCGAGGGGTTGACTTTTTGATATTGGGGTCGGAATCCGATTCTGGAAATTGGAATAGGTCTATTATATCATTTATGAATTGTGTGTAAAATTTGAGGTCAATCGGACTTGATTCGATAGGTTTCGGCATCGAATGTAGAAGTTGAAAATTTCATAATAGACTAAAGTCAAGTGAGTTCGCACAAGACCTAATTTCAAATGATCATAACTCTAAGGACACGAAATTTTATATGGTGTATTACCTATCTAATTAAATATCTTTGAGTCTAGTTTCTAACGCTTCAAACCGTTCATCATTTGGACATTCCTACAAGAAGTTATGACCAAATTACCAAAGGTTGAAAAAATGCAATTCTGCGACCAATTATGCGATCGCAAAACAGTTATGCGATCGCAAAACTGCTTCTGTGACCGCAAACTGGTCGCAGAATGGACCAGAAGAACCCAGTTCTGGGCACCGATTTTGCGATCAATTTTGCGGCCCGCAAACCCATTTTGCGGTCCAATATGAGACCGCAGACCTGCTTTCGGAGGATTAATTTTTCTATTTTCATAACCTGGCCCAATTTTGATAAATAGGCTTTGAGGCTTATTTTGGGGCAATTATCTAATGATTTTAGAGAGAAGTGAGAGTGTTCTAGAGAGAAAAAGTAGATGAAGTGTCTTGTTCATCAAATTCTTGTCAAATCCTTGAAATCCAACGAGAAATCCCTCAAGTTCTTCATCAAAGAAGTAAGGTTCTAACCCCTAATCTTCAATTTCGAGTTTGGATAATGATGGGTGATTAAGAGCATGATTCTTGGGTGTAAGAGTATTATTTATACGTATCAATAAGGTTTATGGAAAGAGTCTTTGAGTTCAAATGGGTAAAGATTGGGTTGAAAATGGTAGAAATCTACAAAGACTTCAATTGAATATTTGAGGGCCGAGTTGATGTCGGAATTTGGTGAAATTTATATGGTTGGACTCATGGTTGGATGGACGTTAATATTTTATAACTTTTATCAGGTTCCGAGACGTGGGTCCTACGAGCAATACTTGGGGCGTAATTTCGGATTTTTGGACAATATTAGTATTTTGATATGGAATTAATTCCTATAATTTTTGTTGGCTGAATCAAATTAATTGTGACTAGATTCGAGCCGTTTGGAAGTTGATACATGCAGAATAGAATTTCTGGAGCATTGTTTAGCTTGCTCGATATTGGATTCGGCTTGTTCGAGGTAAGTAACTCTTCTAATCTTGGAGCTGAGGGTATAAACCTTGAATATACGTATTATGTGAATTGTTGGCGGTGAGGCACATGCTAGGCGACGGGCGTGTGGGCGTGTGGGCGTGCACCGCAAAAATTATGACTTGGTCAAATTCCATAGGACTGTATAGTTGAATAATCTGTTGATATCCGTACATTATCTATGTGTTAGAGAAAATTGAGCTGAGACTCGTATTAAAAATCATGCTTGGGCATATGTTGTTATTGATGGTACCCATTGGGGTCATTTTTGGGGTTGAATAATATGTTCAAATTGTAATTGTTCACTCAATCATGTTTATTCATTTCATATCGTACCTCAGTCTCTCTTATTTATTGTTGATGCATCATATCATTGTTATTGGGCTTTTTTTCATGACATTGTGAGCCCGAGAGACTGGAGAGATTGATAACTGAGTGAGGTCGAGGGCCTGATTGTGAGGATGCGTATGGATCGGGGCTGCCCTCCTGCAACATACTTTATTATTATGGCACGTGAGTTGTTCGTACGGATTTTGATATGATATTATAGCACATGAGTTATCCGTGCAACAGGTGAGTTGTCCGTACAGATAATAGCATTTGGGCTGAAGGAGCCCCTCCGGAGTCTGTACACACCCCCAGCGAGTGCAAGTACCTACTGAGTGACTGGGAGGCATGAGTGATTGTGAGGTATGCCCGTGGGGCTGTTTACGAGTGATTGTGAGGTATGCCCAAGGGGATGTTTACGAGTGATTGTGAGATATGCCCGATGGGGCTGTTTATGATCTTATCATTGAGTTGCATCGCATTGGCATGCACACATGACATACAGGCATAGAGATGTATTTCCTCATGTTGTACTGCATCACATCATTCATGATTTTTCACACATTTTTGACAGATGGGCATAGTGATGCATTTGTTTTTACACGGGTTATCCAGAAGAAAAATGAAACATCTTATTTATTATTGACAAGATTTTGGGAGAAATTTATTGTTTTCAAACTATTCACATTTTTGGCAACTCCGGCAAAAGATTTGAGTTTTCATTAATGGATTTGAAAGAAAGAACTATTATTTTTGAAATCATGATTTGGTTGTGCATTTTATCTCTGAGTTACTTTTGGTATTATTTGCTTTATATTGTTATGGACTGTTGTGGACTATTGGTTAGGTTTGTTACTTACTCAGTACATGAGGTCGGTTGTACTGATACTACATTTCTGCACATTGCGTGCAGATATTGGCTGCTATTATTGTTGTGCTCGATGGTTGCCGGATTTGAAGATGTACATGCGTTCTTATGGTAGCTTCCTTTTGTTCATGGTAGCTTTAGATTATAAAAACTCTGTTTATGTACTTTTCAAACAGAAGATATATTTACTTCATATCAGCTTTGTAAATTCTATTCTTAGAAGCTCATGATTTGTACTACCAGTCCTTGAGGAGTGTATTATAGTCAGTTAATTATTAATTGAATCAGATTATGTTATTTGGCTTACCTAGCGGGTGAGGTTAGGTGCCATCACGACTAGTTGGATTTTGGGTCGTGACAGTTCTCAATACGCCCTATCTCATAAGTTGAAGAACTAGGACCATGGGAAGGATAAGGAGGCGGGTTGTTAGGTTATTGATACATCGGGGACCTTTGAAAACCCGACCCCTGATTGCCTTGATTATGGTTCCAACCACCTTGATTGTTACCTGCCCCAACTTCTTTGATTATTGCCATTCCAATTTCCTTGATTGTTTCCACCACTCCAATTTCCTTGATTGTTAGAAATCTAATTGCCTTGATTATTTTGAGGTCGCCATTGTTGTTTTTTTTTGGGCCTTGGAAATTATTTCGTTGCCCTTGAAAGTTATTTACATATTGCACCTCCTTTTCTTGGTCATTGTAAGAATCATCTTGATCAAAACCACTATCCTCTTGTACAAAATTGTCCACTCGATATTGCACTTGTGGACCCTTGGTTCTCCTCTTGTTCACCATCATATTCACTCCCTCCATGAAATTTACTTGCTTAGGATTTTGCACTTATTGAAGTTGAGCCTTTGCTAGTTGATTCATGGTGGTAGTCAATTCGGCAATGGCTTGCCCATGGTCATGCAACTCTTTGTGAAGGTAGATCACGTTGGGATAACCTTGTGGAATATTAGCCTGGGATTGCCACGCCGATGATGTTTCTGTCATTTCATCTAAAATCTCACACGCCTCCGTATAAGGCATAGTCATGAAGTTCCCACCGGCAAGTTGATTCACTACACATTGGTTGGTTGTGTTGATCCCACGATAAAAAGTTTGTTGAATCATATTATTCGTCATATTATTGTTGGGACATTCATTAACCATTGTTCTATATCTTTCACATATCTCGTGAAGTAGTTCATTTGGCTCTTGCTTGAATGCCAAAATCTCATCCCGAAGTGTAGCCATGTGCCCCAGAGAGAAGAAATTAGAAATAATTTTTTCCGCCAACTCATCCTAAATGTGAATGGAATGGTTTGACAAACGTTCCAACTGATCTAAAGCTTTTCCCCGTAGAGAGAAGGGAAAAAGCCTTAGCCTCAATGCATCCTCGGAGACATTTGTTTGTTTTCTCCCCCAACAGATGTCCACAAACCCCTTCATATATTTGTATGCATTTTGACTTGGAGCACCGGTGAAGAAACCTCGTTGCTCTAGCAAAGTGAGCATCATGTTGGTGATTTGAAAGTTTTCCGCCCTAATACATGGAGGGACTATTGTACTTGCATATCCTTCATTGGGTAACGCACAGTGTAGAGCCACTCGTGGTGGAGGTGGTGATGGAATGGGCACACTGTCATGAGGCACTCGACCTCTCCTATTGGCTTGAGGTTTGAGAAGAACCTCATCCACTTGGTCATCCTCAACGTCCACATCCCCCAAAGCAATATTTTCGAGCTAATTGTTTACCATGGTTGTACCTATAATTTCTCAAACAAGTTAGTAACCCAGAAGGAAAATAAGATACTCCAAAAACACACCCAAATATATATCTAACATCGTTTTTAACTTCCTAGTAACGACGCCAAAAATTAATCGTGTCCAAATGCACACTTCAATAGAGATATGTAACGGTCGTTTGCAATAATAAAACACAAATAAGAGTCAGAGTCGAATCCACATGGAGCTAAGACGGGAGTTAGGGGTATATATTTCAAAGTGTCTAATTGAACTATCTAAATTGCACTTCCACAAAAAAAGATTGATTTTCTATTTCTAATTTTACTCTATTGATTGCAAAATAAAGAAAGAAAACTAGAGATGATTATTTTGAGGTTTTTCCAAATTGATAAAAAGTCTAGGGTTGTGACCGGTACCCAGGTGTTTGCCTAATGAGATAAAGACTTTAATGCTCATTTTGTTGATTGGGGTATATTATAGCTTTCAACTCTAAATTACACACTCAATACCTCTCGGTTAGAGAGTGATTTTGCCCAATTTGGCTTTCTCAAGACCAAATGGGTATCACACAAAATAATTGATAAAAGTTCAAGTCGGGTTATTACTATCTCTAAGTTGAACCCTTTAATTGGGTAAATCAATCTCCCGACTGACCCAATTTCTTGTTAGCCAAGTTATCCTAGACTAGGTCTCTTTTTCTCAAGTAGAGACTAAGTCAAATAAGCATGAACTAATATTTGCAACCATTAATTTTATAAATTAAAGCATGAACTAATCTAAATAATAAATACCCAATCATAAACAAGCATTAATTTAGATACCCATAAGGTTTACACACTAGAGTTGGGTCACAACCCTAGTAAAAGTCTAGCTACTCATACTTGGGTTTGAAGAAAATAGAGAAGAAAGACTAATTAAACTCATAATGAAAACTTAAAATGATTAAATCAATTGTAAAATACACCAAATCAAAGTAAACTTTCAAAAATGGCAAAGAAAACCAACTACAGCAATTGCAGATGTTCAAAACTTAACCTAATTTTGTGAAACTCGTCTATTTATACAAGGCTAAAAATCTCGGATAAAAATACCCCTCGGGAGGTTCTGCGGCCACACAATTCCATATGCGGTCCGCAGATTTCTGCATCTGACAGGAGCTGGAGTTCTGCGGCAGCACAATTCTGAACTGCGTCCGCAAAGCAACTTTTCTGCGGTCCGTAATGTTAGGATTGCGGCTGCACAAATGTTGTGCGGTCCGCAATTCACTGAGGTTCTGGACTTGGTAATTTGTATACTCTCTGATCTTAACTCCTAGCCCAGCTTTTGCGGCCGCACATTTCATGTGTGGTCCGCAATTTGCACAATTGTCTGTAGATTGTTCCTTCTTTGCTTGCAGTCGCAAATGAAATTATGTGGTCCGCAATTTCTTCTGCGGTCGCAGAATTCCTTCTGCAGACCGCACATTTTGTGCTTTTGTGCCCTTTATTGCCTTGTGCTTAGATTGCTCATTTTTTAGTCGGATTTCATCTCGGGATCCCAACTTTCACTATTCCTGCAATTTTGCACAATTTTATTTAATTTCGGGCACACAATTCAATGTTTTTAGACTAAAACAAAAGTTAAAAGGTATTAATAAGTAGTCAAAATCTCACACTTATCAACTTTTAGTGGGTTATGTCACAAGGATGGTGTCAAAACTATGTACGATATAAGCAGAACGTTTTAGTAACAAAATAAGTAAGGGAATATTAGGAAGAATATCCTTGAGTTATGATGAGGTTGATTTGAGATGTCAGAAAGACCATTTAGAGCGCCAACAGTATGACTGAAATCTTATAAGATGAAGCCCAGAGAATACGTTATCCAGTGGCGGAGCCACCTTATAGGAAGGGGTGTCAAATGACACCCCTTAGCGGGAAGTATATACTATGTAGGTACGTAAAAAAGAATAAATTATATGTATATATACTATGTATTGACTTCCTTAATTTTCTGGTATGTTTACTTTTATATATTTTGACACTCATTAATAAAAATTAAGGCTCCGCCACTAACGTTGTCCAAGAGATTTATCGGAGAAGTTCATGTCTCAAGTTTTCATGATGGAACTTTGAGGGTGAGGAAGGACCGACTAGTTAAAGAATACGAATCAATCGAGTTGCACATTATTACTCTTAGAAATCAGATGTGATTGGGAAAGTGACAAACATGAATGTGAATATGCATATTACGTTGGCAAGGATGCATGGCATGTTAAGGGAGACAATTCTAAGATGGGAAAGAACATATGGCATACAGTTGAAACGAAATTGAGCACATTGCAATTGAATATGTATGTAATGAGGAAGCTATTTGACAAGTTCAACATTCTATTCAAGACTATTTGATTAGTATCTTGGCTGACTAATTGCAAGCAATTTAGGTGATTTGACAAAGCTAAATTTCATGGGAAAAGGCCTCAGACAGATTTCACAGGCATCGGTTCTTTCGAGGTAAACAAGTTCTTTTTATTTAAGAGTATGAGATAGGCATTTTTCAAGGCTACTGTTCCTGGATACGATTCTTGACATGATTTAAGATGGCTAAGGTTTTTTGACACAATTAATAAAAAATTCCAGTTGGAAGGGATGCACTAGTCAAATATTTAGACCGTTGAAGAAGGAATTATGAGTAGGATGCTTGAGACATTCGTCGAGTCAAGGACACAAGAGATGATGGGATTAGTGTGTATGTAGTTAGAGTCAGAATAATGGACATATTGCAAAGGAAAGGAAACTGTAAAGATAAAGGATGGATAGAGGGAATCTATCAATAGTGCAACTGTATATATAGGAAAAGTGCAGAAAGAGTAAGGTGAGATGGAGTAGCTAAGGTTGATTAAATTTTGTAGTAGGATCTGAAGTATTTTGTTAATGGGATACTTTGTTCCTTGGGTGTTTAAAATAAACGTGTTACTCGGGTCGTTTGACAATAGTGAGTTGTTTTAGTGGTAAGCACCTTCCACTTCCAACCAAGAGATTGTGAGTTCGAGTCACCCCAAGAGCAAGGTGGGAAGTTCTTGGAGGGAGAGAGCCGAGGATCTATCGAAAACAACTTCTCTACCCCAGGGTAGGGGTAAGGTCTGCGTACACACTACCCTCCCCAGACTCCACTAGTGGGATTATACTGGGTTGTTGTTGTTATAGTTATATCCTTGTAGCCAAAAAGATAGTGTGTATGTAATAGGGAAAGTGTTTGCACCCCTCTTTGTCACAAGTATGGCTTGTTTAATTTTCGAGGAAAAATATTTTTAAAGTGAGAGAAAATACTACGCTCCAATATAGGAATAAAATCTGCGTATATATGACCCTCCATAGAACTTATTTGTAAGAATACACTGAGTATGTATGTTGTATACTTGTATTGTACTATATGTCTTGAAATTTATGTTGCTTCACTTAATTACTACAAAGTTGTTTTTGATGGACTTTTGGAGTCATGGGCTTCTTGTATCAATGAGTTAATTGAAGGTAAATATGAATGAGATATATGAATACAAAACTAAAACTATGACGAAGTAAAGAGCTTCAAGTTGACTTTTAATTCGGTGAGTTTGAAATTTAGACGATGCATGGTAGCATCGACCCTTTATAACGGATAACTTAATTTTGGGTGACAAACTATAAGAAATTAAGAGATATCGTTGCATTTACTAGTCCAACGTGAAATGGGGAAAGATCCCATATAGAGTATAATGTGATGTTTATGAATATTATAATACATTGGACATGATATAAGGGGGAAGTTATAAGCTGACTTGGTTTTAGTTTGTTTGTTTGGTGGAAAACGTACAACCCTCAGATGTTGCCCTCTTAATGATTATTATAGCTAAATGAGATCAGATTTTAAGAAGTAATGAAGGTGGCCTTACACGTAGTTTTAAGTTGATCTGGATGATGGAAGTCGAAGGTCTCCTCTGAGACTTTGTAAAGAACAGTTCAGATATTTTCTTGGTCAATCTTTTGCAAAGGCAAAACAGCAACTTCGTCGCTACAATGATGCCCAGTACAACAATATTTCAAGAGAGATTTACAGTGTTCTCAGCAATTTTGCACGAAAAGAAGAGGTAGTAACAACTGCAAGAAATCGTAAATCACCAGTAGCAGTTGTTCAAGGTACTCATATATTTTTTTTTGTTGGTTTTACTATATCTGAGATATGAATATAAAAAGAATTTATTATAATATACTAAGCATGAAGAATGATAGTAAAACATAGAAAGAATAACATAAGCTACCAATTCAATAGGCCCTATGAAACTTTCAGGAAGTTGACAATCGGCCTACGGGTTGCCCTTACACCTACAATTACTCTTCGTCCGATCATTGTGCAAAGTGTCGATACTACAGGCACGCAACATCACATGTTCTTCTAGAATAGTATGAGCCAGTGTAGGAATTGTCCAACAAAGAGATTTTGTCACAAAGACCCTAAGCAAAGTAAGGTGAGATATAACGTCAAAATGATCCCCTAAGCCCAAATAATGACGAGAACCGACATTCGAGTACCAATGTCATATAAGGTGGGAAGAATCTAAAACCCTAGACTAATCTGACGTCATTAAAATTCCAATCACGTATTTATTCAATGAAATATGGGAGGAATTTTATTTTAATAACTTGTGATGGCGTTGAAGTAAATATAGAGATTTGACAGATGAGCTTGGACTTTGGATGGAAGATGATTTGGAATTTTGGTTAGTACGATATTATGTACAAATAAGTCTTATTTAAACAATTATAAATTTCAGCAGATGTTGACTTATACATGTTGTCCCTACCATTACTATTGTTATGTGTATTGAAAAGAGAGTCAATGATAGACTTAAATAAGTTTTACACTTAAAATAGACAAGTAGTCACGTTTAGGTACATAGCTAAGGATATAGCACTTATATTGACATATTAATAATATGTTGCCTCACTTTACAAACCTAAGCAAAGTAAATAAGTTGGAATTGAATCTAGATCATTGAGAAAGAAACCAAATTGTGCTAAGGGCTTTTTGATAGATTCTGATGGTGGCACTAAGGGAGAGAAGGAACTGCTACTTGAATAAACCATGATAATTAGTTCTCAAGTGATTCTTTTTGGGGGAAAAGGGGCGCTGCACATAGCCTGATTCACATGAAGGAACAAAAGCAGAGAAAGCTATAATTGACAATTTCAAATGTCCGCCTTAGAAGGTAATAATTAAGTCTACTTTATGGGTACTACTATTTAAGACGTTAGTATTAATATATCAGATTTATCACGAGATATTTTAGTTTAAACAACGAGATTAAACTATGATTTGGAAATTGGAAGCTAGCGTGCAAGGAGGATGAAGTGAGTTATAGATCTAATTCGAGGTATGTTGAGGTTTATTCCCGAGGTCAGGGCTAGATTAGAATGCGCATATTAAATTATGTGATTTCTTTCAATATGTTTCAGAATAAACTATATATATGTTTGTATAAAATCACTATAACAGAAAACGATTAAAATGTATGGCGTGTTGCAATTATACTGCTTATGTGCAATTATTTGTTTATGTGCAATTATACTGCTTATATGCAATTATTTGCTTATTTGCAACTGTTTGTTTTGCTCAACTCTCAAGTTCATATTCAGATAAAATGTGATCACATTCAGAAAGGGAGAAGTAGCCAACCTCCCCGAGCATGAGTGTCATAGTGACCAGGAATAGCTACCCCATGCTTGCAGGTACAAAAATAATTTATTGGAGAGATAGGTCGGCACTCCCCCGTATGTGTTTCCAGATGCTCACGTACGTAGGGCCAAATTGTGTGTTGGGGAGATAGCCGATACTACCCCGTGCGTGTTCCCAGATGCTTGATGTTGGGCATATTTCGATATGTGTTAATATTACTTTACCCATATTTTAACCGCTTTTTGATGCTATTTGATCTTTAAAATGCCCAACATGGTTTAATTATTGGTTTTATGACTAATTGAGTTGTGTGTGATGAATTAGGGTGTTTGGAGTACAAAAATATGAAGAAAAGGTGCTCTAGGTAGAGGAAGAGGGGTTGGATTTCGTACACCCTTAGCAGTGAAGTCGGCCCATAGCATCCGCCACAGCATCCGCACCTGGGCAAAGCTGAGAAGGAGGAACAAAGGGTGGATGCGACGCATCCACCCTAGCATGCGAAGCTGAGAAGTGGAGGACGAGGTGGATGCGACGCATCTACCCCAGCATCAATCCCTGTAGCCAAGTCGGATTAGGAATAGGAGAACTTTGGCCCACGACTTTTGTACGCAATATATAAGCCAAAAACGCCTCTTTTAGGGCATCTAAGATATTGGGAAGAGGGGAAAAGCCACGACAAAGCTGTGGAGACCGGAATTCATCAAGTTTCATCTTTCTCCCACCAAACTTAGTAATCTTTATGTTTCTTTGTATGATTTGTTGTTTGGCTACCATGTCTATATGGAGCTAAACTTCACGTTCTAGGGTTGTGGTTCTTTCATGACTATTGTTATTCGGATATTGATTTTGACTTTTTGATTTATCATATTAGTTTATTTATTCAATCTTGCGCTTAATTATTTAATTGCTTGATCACCAATTGAATACTATCTACGAATCTAGAATTGAACTCGAAAGTGGGAATTCTAGATTGCATATAGGATTGAGTAGAGCAAGTTCTTGAACTCGGGCATCGGGGAACGGATTCGTGGTTAGGATAGACATATACCTAATTGCCTTGCTTGGTTGATTTACAGGAATTATAAATGCGTTCTTGTTGATTCTAACTCCATAGACATATAGGCGTTAGGTTAGCTTGAATAGGCGAGTAAGAACTCGACAGATTCTTATGAGCAATATTAACCCTGTCAACCAATAAGCTAGATAAATTAGTCGGTCAATTCAATTGAAGAATACAATAGGATTGTTAGATAGCCCATAACCCTAGATCGTTTTCATTACATTGATATCATAAAAATCTGCTCTTTCTCTGTTCAAAGTTCATTATTTATATTTTTTATTTAATTAGTTTAGAATCAAATATTTTTAGGTTTAATTCTTGTTTAGATAATTAGGATAGTCTAATTTAGTTAATAGTTAATCACAAGTCCTCGTGGGTTCGACATCCGACTTTTAGTCACTTTATTACTTGACGACCGCGTATACTTGCGTGTGCGTTTGGCTGCAACAAGTTTTTGGCGCCGTTGCCGGGGACTTAGAAATTAGCTATTTTTCTAGATTAGATATTTTTTTATCTATTCATTTTTTTTAGTTTAGTTAGTATTTGTTATTTATTTTAACATGGCATCTTGGAATGAAAATTATTCGAATGATGGTTATTCTTATTTTGATGATCCTTGTCCATATTGTGGAGGACCCCACTGGTGAAAAAATTATCAGAATATTTTCGAGACCGATTTGTGCGCACAATCTCAATCCTTTGATTAGAATATTTGTAATATGTGTGGTGGTCAAGATGGCCATTGGGATGGTTGTCCTAATCCTGTTCATCCTTCTCTGAGCCCTTATTATGATCTTTCTAATGATGTTTCTGAGTTTGATAGGGGCAATGAAGTGCAGGATATGGAACCTGATGCATATATTAGGGATATTCTTAGGAAAGTAGCAAAGCAACAGGATGAACTCAAAAAAGATATGAAAAAAATGAGGGCAGCAATCACAAGAATGAAGGCCAATATGGAAGAATTGAATGAAGAGAGCGAGTACCAGCAAGAAGATAATTTTGAAAAAGTGGAGATTTTGAGCCATATGTCGCTGGTGGAACAATCCGAAAGATTAGAAATATATGAGGCTCAACGTGAGGAAATTACAAATGAGATGAGATACTTTATAGAAGGAAGAGCCAAATTGGGATAAGAGATCGATAAATTTGGCACTACTATTCATGACTTAGAGGCTCAATTGAATACCAAGGTTGATGCATCTAACGCCTAACAAAACAGTAATGAGTTGTGTAAAGCTGAAAATGAGCTTATATGCCAAATTGAGGAGCTAAAAGTGGAGAGCCAATCACTCGAGCATATTTTGTTGATGATGCCCATGTTGAGAAAAGTACACTAGAGCCATGTGAGGAAGTAGATAATGTTATATTTGAAGATTCTTGTGTATGTAAATATGAGGATGTAAAGAGTAATACAATTCTAGAGTTAGGGCGTATTGGTCCTCATTCCAATCATTTTTTCACATTGTGTTTAGATAGTAAGATAGTAATCAAGCCATCTGAGCCTATGGGGGAGTCAAAGAGTGAGGATGAGAGTGCTTGTATTCTTGAATTTGTCATGCCAAAAAGCAAAAAATACATTCCTCATCTAAAGGCCGAGAAGTGTAGAGTGAAAAATTTATTACTTGGCCTGGTTATCATTGTAGCCCCACCACTGGAGCATAGCCGCAAACTGAATGCCATGTTAGGGGCTCAATTCATAAGTTCGAGGTGGAGGCAAAAAGTGGTTCACGTCGTGCCGCTACATTAAATCAGGCGCTTGTTGGGAGGCAACCCAGCTTTATTGCTTTCTTTTATTTTTGTTTACTTTTTATTTTATTTTATTTTTATTATTTTGTAGTATTTATTTTTATTTTGTAGGATTATGAGCATAGGAAGCAAAGTCATTAGAAGAGTGCAAAAGCGAGCTAGATGGTGAGGACTAAGTGTGGGGTGCCCACACAAAGGACGATGCCTGGGGGAAGTCTGAGTACCTCGTGAGCCGCTATTGCTTCGGCCTTTGACCTACCAGGGAGTCTCGTTTACCCTCTTATTATTTATAATGTGCATTGAGGATATTTTAAAATTTTAAGTGTGGGGTGAGGAGATCGTTTGGATTAGTTTCTAATAAAAGGAGCAAGAATGATGAACCTAGGCGCCCTTGACTTGTTTGATAGTAACATATTTATGCTCTGGCATGTGTAGTATCTTCTGTATGATTTGAATTTATTGATGACTTGTTTGATAGTAACATATTTATGCCTTGTTAAATTGGATAGCATATTTTGTAGCGCCTATTTCTCGTTTACATGACTGATGTTCACCTTGTGTTTAATACTTAATATCTCGTGGCTTCGTGAATACTTGCATTGCTTGAGAGTCGGAATGTGATCGTCCTTAGTGAGTCATCTGCCATGTGGGGTGAGGTTTTTGTGTTGTTCATGTATTGTACTTGTGTCTAGAACTTGCCCGGTATGTGAGTTGAAGCGAAATTTTAGGTGATGCTCAGTTTGAAAAATGATTTTAGGCTTTCTTTGATCTTTTTGAGCTTATTGCTTATCACAAATAAAATCTATCCCTAGTTAACCCTTTTTGAGCCTGTAGACCTGTTATTTGGTACCCACATTACAAGCTTATACCCTTTTTATTCTTAATTGACATTATTTTGATCCTTTTACCTCTTAAAGCACTTTAATTGTTAGATGAGCGCTAAAAGAAGTAAGAAGTGACTAAGTGTGGGGTGACTTTTGAGTGGAACCAATAAAAGAAAGAAGGGTGCACTTATTTTGTAAAATAATATACCACTAGCGGAAATTGAAAGAAAAAAAAAAGAAGAGAAAAATCTGGAAAAAAAGAAAGAAAAATATAGATGAATAAATTTTTGTCTTGTTCTTGCTAGTGGGTATGAATTAAAGTAGTGCTTAAAGAAAGAGGAAATATTGTTGGGGTGATATTATTTGTGAAATTGAAGTGGTGTTGAAGAATTTGCGCTTAAGTTATTTGATGATGTATTAAAGTGCTTAGGAGGTTGAGTCACTATTCCTAAAATATATCCTACCTTTCCCTTAGCCCACATTACAACCATGAAAAAGTCCTAATTGATTTTAGATCGAGCGAGCTTACATTAGTAGAGATTTACATTAAGGCCAAGCCTATGGTACCAATTGGATGCATGTGACTTCTCTGTGAGACTGAGCAATTTTCTTTGATATATGTGAGTCATTAAAATATATTTGATCATGAGATTCGAATGTGTGGATTGAACTCGTTCTCTTGTTCTTGTTGTGAGGGCACATGGTTTCACGAGGGATAGGTAACGTTATTAGACTTCTCTATGATGTTGGGTGTTCAATCCATGAGTGCATTATGACATTGAGTCGGTTTTTGAGGTTAGGATTGTTGTGAGCATGTTGTCTTTGTTTGAATATTTTTAAAAGAATGACACAAGTAAAGGTAAGTGCATATGATGCATATTCTAGAGCCTAATTGTGGCAAATGACCATGGTCATAGGTGTAGTATGCTTTGAATGATAAGAGCTTAATTTTGTTTCATCTACTATAGTGATGGTTTGTTCGAGGACGAACAAAGGTTTAAGTGTGGGGTGGTGATGTTGGGCATATTTCGATATGTGTTGATGTTACTTTACCCATGTTTTAACCGCTTTTTGATGCTATTTGATCTTTAAAATGCCCAACATGGTTTAATTATTGGTTTTATGACTAATTGAGTTGTGTGTGATGAATTAGGATGTTTGGAGTACAAAAATATAAAGAAAAGGTGCTCTAGGTAGAGGAAGAGGGGTTGGATTTCGTGCACCCTTAGCAGTGAAGTCGGCCCATAGCATCCACCATAGCATCCGCACCTGGGCAAAGCTGAGAAGGAGGAA
Organism: Nicotiana tabacum; assembly: GCF_000715075.1. NCBI lineage: Eukaryota > Viridiplantae > Streptophyta > Magnoliopsida > Solanales > Solanaceae > Nicotiana > Nicotiana tabacum. The sequence continues at coordinate 60,596,214 of NC_134098.1, forward strand.
CAAAGGGTGGATGCGACGCATCCACCCTAGCATGCGAAGCTGAGAAGTGGAGGACGATGTGGATGTGACGCATCCACCCCAGTATTAATCCCTGTAGCCAAGTCGGATTAGGAATAGAAGAACTTTGGCCCACGATTTTTGTACGCAATATATAAGCCAAAAACGCCTCTTTTAGGGCATCTAAGATATTGGGAAGAGGGAAAAAGCCACGACAAAGCTGTGGAGGCCGGAATTCATCAAGTTTCATCTTTCTCCCACCAAACTTAGTAATCTTTATGTTTCTTTGTATGATTTGTTGTTTGGCTACCATGTCTATATGGAGCTAAACTTCACGTTCTAGGGTTGTGGTTCTTTCATGACTATTGTTATTCGGATATTGATTTTGACTTCTTGATTTATCATATTAGTTTATTTATTCAATCTTGCGCTTAATTATTTAATTGCTTGATCACCAATTGAATACTATCTACGAATCTAGAATTGAACTCGAAAGTGGGAATTCTAGATTGCATATAGGATTGAGTAGAGCAAGTTCTTGAACTCGGGTGTGATGACCCAAAATGTCATCTTTAAATTTAATGATTAATTATGTGATCTAAGCACTATTTACCATTACTCGACTTGAGTGTGCAGTCCGTAAAAAATTTTCGGAAAGTTTTCAGGTGAAAAATGAATTAAAATGCGAATTAGAGCTTTAAAACTCAACTGAGTTGACTTTGGTCAATATTTTTAGCAAACAGATCCGGATCAGTATTTTGACAATTTTGGTAGGTCTGTATCGTGATTTGGGACTTAGGCGTATGCCCGGAATCAAATTCCGTGGTCCCTAGCCCGAGATATGGAATTTTGATGAAAAATTAAACGTTTAAGTTCAAATAGTGACTGGATGTCAAATTATGTGCAAACGACCCCGGAATAGAATTTTGATGATTCCAACAGCTCCGTATGATGATTTTGGACTTAGGAGCATGATCGGAATTTTATTTGGAAGTCCGTAGTAGAATTAGGCTTAAAATATCGAAAGTTGAATTTTTGGGAAGTTTGACCGAGGGGTTGACTTTTTGATATCGGGGTCGAAATCCGATTCTGAAAATTTTCATAACTCAGTTATGTCATTTATGACTTGTGTGCAAAATTTGAGGTCAATCGGAATTGATTTGATATGTTTCGACGCAAAATATAAAAGTTGGAAGATTTGAAAACTCATAATTCGATTCGATGCGCGATTTGTAATTTCGGCGTTGTTTGGCATGGTTTGAAGCCTCAACTAAGTTCATATTGTATTTTGGTACATGTTGGTATATTTGGTTAAGGTACCGAGGGCCTCGGGTAAATTTCGGAAGGTTAACGGAATGAATTTCGGACAAAAAGGAGTTGCTGGAATTTTTCTGCTGCAGAAGCTGTTTTTGGACAGCAACCGGTGCAATCGCAGAGCTGACTTTGGAAGCTTATATCTCGAAATCTATAAGGAATCTGAACATTTTCAAAACATAAAAATTGTAGCTCTTTGATTCTAGTTTCCACAATGATAAACCATTTATCATTCGGACATTTATACAAAATGTTATGATCGATTGACTGAAGCTGCTACTGCAGATTTTTGCTACAGCACTGTGCATCGCCAGAAATTTCTGCTGCACAGGGCTGACTTTGGGAGCTTATATCTCGCAATTCATAAGGAATCAGAAAATGTGCAAAACATAAAAGTTGTAGTCATATGATTATAGGTTCCAGAAAGTTAAACTATGCATTATTTCGACATTTCTACAGAAAGTTATGACAGATTAAATGAAGGCTGGTAGAGCAGTTTCGCCAGAAATTTCGCCAGAAATTCTGATGCATGCAACCGACTTTGGGAGCTTATATCTCGCAATGCATAAGGATACAGAATAATTGCAAAACACGAAAGTTGTAGTCGGTGGATTCTAGTTTCCAGAAAGTTAAACCATTTATCATTTGGACATTTGTACATAAAGTTATAATCAATTGAAGTAAGACTGGTAGAGCTGTTTCTGGTAGACTTTTAGTGACGAAAAATGGACTTTTAGTGACGGATTGGCAGAAACTTAAGGACCAAAAATGCTCATTTCATTCATTTCGTTTTGGATTTTTGGAGCACGGTTCTGGCGATTTTTGGGTCATTTTCACGGGAAAACATTGGGGTAAGTGTTCCTTATCCTATATTGATTATATTTCATGATTCCATACTCATTTACATCATGAATCCGTGAATTTATGGAAGAAAAATCAAGATTTTTGCAAAATCTTCCAAAAACAAAAATTTAAGATTTGGAGGTCGAGTTGTTATCGGATTTTGGTAAAATTGGTATGGGTGGACTCGTAATTGAATGGGTTGTCGGATTTTATAACTTTCGTCGGATTCCGAGATGTGGGCCCCACGGGCAAATTTTGAGCTAATTTTAGATTTTTAATGAAAATGTAATATTTTCTTATGAAATTGATTACTATGATTTTTGTTGACTGTATCGAATTAATTATGACTAGATACGAGTCGATCGGAGTCGAAAAATCGAGGAAAAAGCATAATACTTGGTTAAATTGGAGCAAGTCGAGGTAAGTGACTTGTCTAACCTTGTGTGAGGAAAATTTCCCTAGGATTGGTATTGATGTGATTATTGAAATGTGTTGAAAGTCGTGTGCACGAGGTGACGAGTGTGTACACGGGTTAAATTGCGAAAGATTATATTTTTAAATTGTGTAGATCACTGTTGCGCATTTATTAAATTATTTTATCTTGTTATATTCTTCATCATTGATGTGAGATATATACTTCAAATTTGTTTGATCTTTTCTTACTAATTGTTTTACCTGTTTAGTTGAAACTTGGTTTCTTTTATTCTGTGCATTATTTGAAGGTTGATTTTATTTAAATTAAATATTATTAATATGAAGTATTTGACATTTTTAAACTTGATATTGAAGCAACGTAGTAAAGATTTTGAAATATTATTTACTCCTGAATATTTTTATACTCATTGTGAGGGAGCCGTGAGCTCTTTATTGTGGAAGAATATTATTGATGAATTATTTTGACATGAGCCGTGAGCTCTTTATTGTGGAAGAATATTATTGATGAATTATTTTGACATGAGCCGTGAGCTCTTTATTATGGAAAAATATTATTGATGAATTATTTTGACATGAGCCGTGAGCTCTTTATTGTGGAAAACTATTATTGATGATTTATTTTGGCATGAGCCGTGAGCTCTTTATTGTGGAAAAATATTGTTGTTGAATTATTTTGACATGAGCCGTGAGCTCTTTATTGTGGAAAACTATTATTGATGATTTATTTTGTCATGAGCCGTGAGCTTTTTATTGTGGAAAAATATTGTTGTTGAATTATTTTGGCAAGTTAAATTATTTGAGCATTTGAGGTGCAAATTTTGATATATTGTGATATTGATACGCATGCGGTGGTCTAAGGTCTGGGTGTTGAAACGCATGCGGTGAGATAAGGGTGGCTTGATACGCGTGGCTAGTAGGGGTGACTACTAGAAGTCATGCGGTGTGATAAGGGTGGCTAAAACGCGGGATGCTATTTCGGGAAAAATATTTTCTTTAAATAAATTGTGAAGGCTCCCGCGGTGATATAAGGAAATGAGATATTGTGAATTTATTTATGATTTGGGACTACGAGGCGGTACCTCGGGAGTGCCCTTGTTGATATTGATTTATGGCCGTAGTTGCCTTTGATTATTATTGTGATTTTCATAAAGTTGAAGGAAATTCTATTTTGATTTCCACGAGATATTATTTGCAATTACTTGGTGTCATTAAATGTGACATACTATTTGATTCATTTTCAATGTCATTTTATTTTACTACATTGATAAACATTTTACCATGCCATTATTATATTCCAGTAGGGCCTCACCTGACCTCGTCACTACTCTACCGAGGTTAGGCTTGGCACTTACTGGGTACCGCTGTGGTGTACTCATACTACGCTTCTGCACATCTTTTTGTGCAGATCCAGGTACATTTTACCAGCCTAGACGTCATTGAGTTACCTGCGCACGGAGACTTCGAGGTATATCTGCCAGCGTCCGCAGACTCCGGAGTCCCCTTCTATCATTTTATGTTGCTTCCTCATATTTTATCTAGACCTTGACATATAGAGACATTAAGAATAAATTCTTAGAAGCTTGTGACTTATTTCTACCGGGTTTTGGGAGTTGAAATTGTTTGAATTGTAGTTTATTTATTTCAGATATTTATTATTATTCCGCATTGATAGGCTTACCTAGTCTTAGAGACTAGGTGCCATCACGACATCCTACGGAGGGAATTTGGGGTCGTGACAAGTTGGTATCAGAGCACTAGGTTCATAGGTGTTATGAGTCACAAGCAGGTTTAGTAGAGTCTTGTGGATCGGTACGGAGACGTCTGTACTTATCTTCGGGAGGCTATGGAACTGTTAGGAAAATATTCACTTCTTTGATTCCTTATCGTGCGGCATTGATTTAGCTTGAAACATATATCTCATATTCCTTTGTATCCACTCGTGTATGACATTGCGCACTCAATATCAGTTGTGTGTCGACGGTTCGTGATGCGGCAGATGGACTACGAGGGAGCCAGAGATGCTCAAACATTGCCTTAACGTGTGGTTCCGACTGAAGATGTGGGCGTATTGAGAGATCACCTAGTGAATCATGTGCGGGGTGCAACGGACATTGGCGTCTGGTTGATTTATACAAGCTGTGAAGATTATTATTGTGGATTATCGGACGTTGTGACCTATGACTTCGCGCTGAGTAGGGGGAGTCCACTACCAATGGGTGGATTGCGGGGTCATGTATTATATCAGTTTTGGCCTGAAATGTATATATGTGGTACTGAAAGGTTCCCTAAAATTTACACATGTTTAAGACCTGAGATTTTGTAGAGGATAAGGTTAGGACTTGCGGTATGTCCGCCTCCTTAATAATCCTATACTTTAATAGCAAAGGAGTTATAGAAACAACTCTAAATTTGTATAAGGTCTACTCAGTGTGGACGTCACTGTTGCGGATTTTGGAGTGCTTCGGAGTAAGTATAGTTGTTGACGAGATTCTGGACTATGTGGTTCGTGCCAAGATTTGTCTGTATGGAGCTCTACTTTTGTGATCGTTGTGTATAAATAGGGGTAAGGGTTACCCCAAAGAAGAATCAAAGAGTATGTTAAGAAATGGGTCAGCTCAACAGTGTTGAGTCAGCATAACAAAAGAAGAAATTTGCCTTGGGAGAGATAATTCTCCACCAGTGTTCGTGGTAAGCCTATGAAGAGGGCAGACCAGCCAATGCAACACCGCCCACTTGGCTCAGGCAGTCGTCCAGCCCAGTCTGCACATCGGATTACTCGGGGTGCTCCAGTAAGTTCTTTTAATGCACCACCGACATGAGTTCCTACAATGGTTATTCCAGTTATCTGGCACAGACTCAATATGAGTAGCCTAACCCGCAAAGGAGTTGTTATGAATACGGTGATACTAGGCACATCATGAGAAAAATTGTCAAAAACTTGAGAGAGACTTATTTCATCAAAGCACTCAGGCTACGTGCCCCATTACAGTTACTACACCACCCACACGACCAGTTAGGGGTGAAGGACATATGAGTAAAAGGCGTCCTAGAGGTGGAGACCCAGCCATTGATATATTTGTTTTACGGTATGGCGGAGGTCGCTACATCAGATGGTGTCGTTACAGGTACGACCTCGATTTAATATAAAGGAATAATTTCCTTAAGTTGATTCGGTTCTCAATATCGAAACGAGTCTTCCTATTATGCTCCACTTATGAGTGAGCTTCATAATTCTATAATTTACTTATGTGTTTATCCTTGTTGGGAGATTTTATGGAGATAACTACGCCTATCATTTCGTGTTGGTCACTAATAAGAGCTGCGAGGCTAAATGTGGCTTTCTGTTACTCATTTCGGTAAATTTTTATGTAAATTCCGAATAATTAATTGCAAATTATGAATTATATGCCCTACCGGTGTGGGGTTCATTATGTGTTGTGATTTGGTGTAACCGAAATTATTTAAAAGGAGAAAATTGAAATTTTCAATTGGTACGATGTGCATATTACATGTGATTCAGAACTGAGGACGAGATCCTCACATTTTTATGTAAATTGATATGTTTAAACCGGGCTACGAGCTGCGGTGGAAGTTATATAAGGACGAGATCCTTGTGAGAAAAATTCTTGTGTTTAAGTTCTCCCTTGTGAAATTAAATTTGTACTATAGTACTAATAGGGAGTCATGCCTGTTAGGCTTATTTGAAAATTCTTATATGAAATTCTCTGTGCATAGTTGTCAAATTCGTGTTGTAATTATTAATTTTTAACCTACGAGGTAGGTGCCCGCCTAGGTGGCGTTAAATGTGACTCGTTAATTCGAGTAAATAATTATGAAGTCTTCATGCCTCGCATCTAGTTATCAGTATTGTGAAGGTTTGCAACGAGATTTTTGTTAACATGAGGTTAAATGACAATTCTGTAATTGATTATGAACAACTATTAAGACCAAATTGATCCAAGAGGGTGCCTCATTTACAGGGTCAGACGAGTGTGAGTTAAGCTTTTAGAAGCTCAAGATCACTTTGACTCCGACACAAGCGTTGGTATTAGTTACATATTCAAGGTCTTATACTGTATATTGTGACGCGTTGCGTATTGGTCTAGCCGCGATGTTGATACAAGACGGTAGGGTGATTGCCTACGCGTCCAGACAGTTAAAGGTGTATGAAAAGAATTATCCTGTACATGACCTGGAGTTAGCAGCTATTGTTCATGCCTTAAAAATTTGGCGGCATTATTTGTACGGTGTCCATTGTGAAATCTACACTGATCACCGGAGTCTACAGCATCTGTTTAAACAGAAGGATCTTAATTTGCGGCAGTGGAGATGGTTAGAGTTGCTTAAGGATTATGATATCACCATTCTCTATCATCCGGGGAAGGCCAATGTGGTGGCCGATGCCTTGAGTCGTAAGGCGGAGAGTTTGGGTAGCTTAACATATTTACCGGTAGCAGAGAGGCCTTTAGCCATGGATGTTCAGGCCTTGGCCAACCAGTTTGTTAGATTGGATGTTTTCGAGCCGAGTCGGATTTTGGCTTGCGTGGTTTTCCAGTCTTCACTTTATGATCGTATCAGGGAACGTCAGTATGATGACCCCCATCTGCTTGTCCTTAAGGACACAGTTCAGCACGGCGATACCAAGGAAGTCACTATTGGAGATGAAGATGTATTATGGATGCAGGGTAGGCTATGTGTGCCTAATGTAGATGGTTTTCGTGAATTGATTCTCCAGGAGGCTGATAATTCGCGGTACTCCATACATCCGGGTGCTACGAAGATGTAGCAGGACTTAAGGCAATATTATTGGTGGAGGAAGATGAAGAAAGACATAGTGGAGTATGTAGCTCGGTGTCTAAATTGTCAACAAGTGAGATATGAGCATCAACGACCTAGTGGATTGCTTCAGAAGTTAGTGATTCCAGAATGGAAATGGGAGAGGATCACTATGGATTTCGTTGTTGGGCTCCCACGGACTCAGCGGAAGTTGGACGCAGTTTGGGTGATTGTGGATAGGCTGACCAAATCAGTTCATTTCATTCCTGTGATTACTACTTACTCTTCAGAGCAGCTGGCTCAGGTATATATTTGCGAGATTGTCAGACTTCACGGTGTACCAGTATCTATCATCTCTGACTGGGGTACATAGTTTACCTCACGGTTTTGGAGGGCTGTACATCAAGAGTTGGGTATTCGTGTGGATAAGAGTACAACATTTCACCCTCAGACGGATGGGCAATCCGAACACACTATTCAGATATTAGAGGATATGTTTCGTGCGTGTGTGATAGATTTTGGGGCTGCTTGGGATCAGTTCTTACTACTTGCGGAGTTTGCTTACAACAATAGTTGCCAGTCAAGCATTCAGATGGCTCCGTACGAGGACTTGTATAGTAGGCGGTGCCGGTCCCCAGTGGGTTGGTTCGAACCGGGCGAGGCTAGGCTATTGGGTACAGACTTGGTTCAGGATGCCTTGGAAAAGGTTAAGTTGATTCAGGATTGACTTCATACAGCCCAATGTAGACAGAAGAGTTATGCGAATCGGAAGGTTCGTGATGTTGCATTCATGGTTGGTGAGCGGGTATTGCTCTGGGTTTCGCCTATGAAGGGTGTGAAGAGGTTCGGGAAGAAGGGCAATTTGAGCCCTAGGTATATTGGGCCTTTTGAGATTCTTGAGAGAGTTGGAGAGGTGGCTTACAAACTTGCACTACCACCTAGTCTCCTTGCCGGTCATCCGGTATTCCATGTTTCCATACTTCGGAAATATCACGGCGATCCGTCTTATGTGCTAGACTTCAGTTCGGTTCAGTTAGACAAGAATCTATCTTATGTTGAGGAACCAATGGCTATTTTGGATAGGCATGTTCGAAAGCTGAGGTCAAAGAACATTGCTTCCGTGAAGGTTCAGTGGAGGGGTCATCCGGTCGAGGAGGCGACTTGGGAGACCGAGCATGATATGCGCAGCTGTTATCCACACTTATTCACCAGCTTAGGTACTTTTTCTAACTCCGTTCGAGGACGAACGTTTGTTTTAGAGGTGGAGAATGTGATGACCCAAAATGTCATCTTTAAATTTAATGATTAATTATGTGATCTAAGCACTATTTACCATTACTCGACTTGAGTGTGCAGTCCGTAAAAAATTTTCGGAAAGTTTTCAGGTGAAAAATGAATTAAAATGTGAATTAGAACTTTAAAACTCAACTAAGTTGACTTTGGTCAATATTTTTAGCAAACAGACCCGGATCAGTATTTTGACAATTTTGGTAGGTCTGTATCGTGATTTGGGACTTAGGCGTATGCCCGGAATCAAATTCCGAGGTCCCTAGCCCGAGATATGGAATTTTGATGAAAAATTAAAAGTTTAAGTTCAAATAGTGATCGGATATCAAATTATGTGCAAACGACCCCGGAATAGAATTTTGATGATTCCAACAGCTCCGTATGGTGATTTTGGACTTAGGAGCGTGATCGGAATTTTATTTGGAAGTCCGTAGTAGAATTAGGCTTGAAATGTCGAAAGTTAAATTTTTGGGAAGTTTGACCGAGGGTTGACTTTTTGATATCGGGGTCGAAATCCGATTCTGAAAATTTTCATAACTCAGTTATGTCATTTATGACTTGTGTGCAAAATTTGAGGTCAATCGGAATTGATTTGATATGTTTCGACGCAAAATATAGAAGTTGGAAGATTTGAAAACTCATAATTCGATTCGATGCGCGATTTGTAATTTCGGCGTTGTTTGGCATGGTTTGAAGCCTCAACTAAGTTCATATTATATTTTGGGACATGTTGGTATATTTGGTTAAAGTACCGAAGGCCTCGGGTGAATTTTGGAAGGTTAACGGAATGAATTTCGGACAAAAAGGAGCTGCTGGAATTTTTCTGCTGCAGAAGCTGTTTTTGGACAGCAACCGGTGCAATCGCAGAGCTGACTTTGGAAGCTTATATCTCGAAATCTATAAGAAATCTGAACATTTTCAAAACATAAAAATTGTAGCTCTTTGATTCTAGTTTCCAGAATGATAAACCATTTATCATTCGGACATTTATACAAAATGTTATGATCGATTGACTGAAGCTGCTACTGCAGATTTTTGCTACAGCACTGTGCATCGCCAGAAATTTCTGCTGCACAAGGCTGACTTTGGGAGCTTATATCTCGCAATTCATAAGGAATCAGAAAATGTGCAAAACATCAAAGTTGTAGTCATATGATTATGGGTTCCAGAAAGTTAAACTATGCATTATTTAGACATTTGTATAGAAAGTTATGACAGATTGAATGAAGGCTGGTAGAGCAGTTTCGCCAGAAATTTCGCCAGAAATTCTGATGCATGCAGCCGAATTTGGGAGCTTATATCTCGCAATACATAAGGAATCAGAATAATTGCAAAACACGAAAGTTGTAGTCGGTGGATTCTAGTTTCTAGAAAGTTAAACCATTTATCATTTGGACATTTGTACATAAAGTTATGATCAATTGAAATACGACTGGTAGAGCTGTTTCTGGTAGACTTTTAGTGACGAAAAATGGACTTTTAGTGACGGATTGGCAGAAACTTAAGGACCAAAAATGCTCATTTCATTCATTTCGTTTTGGATTTTTGGAGCACGGTTCTTGGGCGATATTTGGGTCATTTTCACGGAAAAACATTAGGGTAAGAGTTCCTTATCCTATATTGATTATATTTCATGATTCCATACTCATTTACATCATGAATCCGTGAATTTATGGAAGAAAAATCAAGATTTTTGCAAAATCTTCCAAAAACGAAAATTTAAGATTTGGAGGTCGAGTTGTTATCGAATTTTGGTAAAATTGGTATGGGTGGACTCGTAATTGAATGGGTTGTCAGATTTTATAAGTTTCGCCGGATTCCGAGATGTGAGCCCCACGGGCAAATTTTGAGCTAATTTCAGATTTTTAATGAAAATGTAATATTTTCTTATGAAATTGATTACTATGATTTTTGTTGACTGTATCGAATTAATTATGACTAGATACGAGTCGATCGGAGTCGAAAAATCGAGGAAAAAGCATAATACTTGGTTAAATTGGAGCAAGTCGAGGTAAGTGACTTGTCTAACCTTGTGTGGGGAAAATTTCCCCTAGGATTGGTATTGATGTGATTATTGAAATGTGTTGAAAGTCGTGTGCACGAGGTGACGAGTGTGTACACGGGTTAAATTGGGAAAGATTATATTTTTAAATTGTGTAGATCACTGTTGCGCATTTATTAAATTATTTTATCTTGTTATATTCTTCATCATTGATGTGAGATATATACTTCAAATTTGTTTGATCTTTTCTTACTAATTGTTTTACCTGTTTAGTTGAAACTTGGTTTCTTTTATTCTATGCATTATTTGAAGGTTGATTTTATTTAAATTAAATATTATTAATATGAAGTATTTGACATTTTTAAACTTGATATTGAAGCAACGTAGTAAAGATTTTGAAATATTATTTACTCCTGAATATTTTTATACTCATTGTGAGGGAGCCGTGAGCTCTTTATTGTGGAAGAATATTATTGATGAATTATTTTGACATGAGCCGTGAGCTCTTTATTGTGGAAGAATATTATTGATGAATTATTTTGACATGAGCCGTGAGCTCTTTATTGTGGAAAAATATTATTGTTGAATTATTTTGACATGAGCCGTGAGCTCTTTATTATGGAAAAATATTATTGATGAATTATTTTGACATGAGCCGTGAGCTCTTTATTGTGGAAAACTATTATTGATGATTTATTTTGGCATGAGCCGTGAGCTCTTTATTGTGGAAAAATATTGTTGTTGAATTATTTTGACATGAGCCGTGAGCTCTTTATTGTGGAAAACTATTATTGATGATTTATTTTGTCATGAGCCGTGAGCTCTTTATTGTGGAAAAATATTGTTGTTGAATTATTTTGGCAAGTTAAATTATTTGAGTATTTGAGGTGTAAATTTTGATATATTGTGATATTGATACGCATGCGGTGGTCTAAGGTCTGGGTGTTGAAACGCATGCGGTGAGATAAGGGTGGCTTGATACGCGTGGCTAGTAGGGGTGACTACTAGAAGTCATGCGGTGTGATAAGGGTGGCTAAAACGCGGGATGCTATTTCGGGAAAAATATTTTCTTTAAATAAATTGTGAAGGCTCCCGCGGTGATATAAGGAAATGAGATATTGTGAATTTATTTATGATTTGGGACTACGAGGCGGTACCTCGGGAGTGCCCTTGTTGATATTGATTTATGGCCGTAGTTGCCTTTGATTATTATTGTGATTTTCATAAAGTTGAAGGAAATTCTATTTTGATTTCCACGAGATATTATTTGCAATTACTTGGTGTCATTAAATGTGACATACTATTTGATTCATTTTCAATGTCATTTTATTTTACTACATTGATAAACATTTTACCATGCCATTATTATATTCCAGTAGGGCCTCACCTGACCTCGTCACTACTCTACCGAGGTTAGGCTTGGCACTTACTGGGTACCGCTGTGGTGTACTCATACTACGCTTCTGCACATCTTTTTGTGCAGATCCAGGTACATTTTACCAGCCTAGACGTCATTGAGTTACCTGCGCACGGAGACTTCGAGGTATATCTGCCAGCGTCCGCAGACTCCGGAGTCCCCTTCTATCATTTTATGTTGCTTCCTCATATTTTATCTAGACCTTGACATATAGAGACATTAAGAATAAATTCTTAGAAGCTTGTGACTTATTTCTACCGGGTTTTGGGAGTTGAAATTGTTTGAATTGTAGTTTATTTATTTCAGATATTTATTATTATTCCGCATTGATAGGCTTACCTAGTCTTAGAGACTAGGTGCCATCACGACATCCTACGGAGGGAATTTGGGGTCGTGACATCGGGCATCGGGGAACGGATTCGTAGTTAGGATAGACATATACCTAATTGCCTTGCTTGGTTGATTTACAGGAATTATAAATGCGTTCTTGTTGATTCTAACTCCATAGACATATAGGCGTTAGTTTAGCTTGAATAGGCGAGTAAGAACTCGACAGATTCTTATGAGCAATATTAACCCTGTCAACTAATAAGCTAGATAAATTAGTCGGTCAATTCAATTGAAGAATACAATAGGATTGTTAGATAGCCCATAACCCTAGATCGTTTTCATTACATTGATATCATAAAAATCTGCTCTTTCTCTGTTCAAAGTTCATTATTTATATTTTTTATTTAATTAGTTTAGAATCAAATATTTTTAGGTTTAATTCTTGTTTAGATAATTAGGATAGTCTAATTTAGTTAATAGTTAATCACAAGTCCTCGTGGGTTCGACATCCGACTTTTAGTCACTTTATTATTTGACGACCGCGTATACTTGCGTGTGCGTTTGGCTGCAACAATGCTCACGCATGTAGGGCCACTACGTGCAAAGTTTTCAGAAAAGTTATTTCTTTAAAAGAACTCAGTTTTCACCCTCAATTTCAGATATCAGTTTGTGACTCAACTTTCAGCTTTAGTTTCAGTTATCAGATACATACCTAGTTTTCAGCTTTATATCAATAAATATTTAGTTTTCAGAATTATTTTTGGCTTTTAGATTATTCAGTATTTGTTATATGAATTGCCAATTCTACCTGTTGTATTTTTTATATTCACACGTAGCCCATGCTAGTCTTGTCCTCCACATAGGGAGTTGTCAACGAGAATACTGGGTATCCTTTGGTGGTACTTATAGCCTCTTTGGTCAAACTTTTTCTTGGTCAAAATTATTTTTTTGGCCAAAAGTTCTTTTTTGCCAAAGTTAAGGTGCTTGGCCAAGCTTTTTGAAGGAAAAAAAATGCTTTTGAGTAGAAGCAGAAGCAGTTTTTGAGAAACAGAAAAATGTAGCTTCTCGCAGAAGCACTTTTTTGAAAAATACTTTTGAGAAAAATACACTTAGAAGTATTTTTTAAAAGTCTGTCCAAATACTAATTGCTATTCAAAAGTGCTTTTCAAATTGATTAGCCAAACACACATTGATTTTCACAAAAAGTACTTTTTTGAAAAGCACTTTTGAAAAAAGCATTTCTCAAAATAAGCAGATTTTATAAGTTTGGCCAAACAAGCTATTAGTCGGCATACCACGTCGTGTGACATGCGTTGAGTTTTTAGGTGGAAAAACACGTGCATGGCTCGAGGCAAACTTTCCCGATTCAGTTGGTGAGCTCCATTGACTCTTTCCAGCGGCAACGTACGTATTCTCTTTCAGACCTTCATTTATTTTTAGATATTCATATTATTCTCGGGGAATGCTCGTAGACCATATATTTAAAATTCAGTTTCTTAGAGGCTCATGACTGTTAGTGGGTTATGTTAGAACATTACTATATTAAGTGTGTTGTTTAGTTTTTAAAACATGTAAAAATAGTTACTTTATTAGCTTTCATTAAAGATTAAGTTCTGATATGACCTTCAATTAGAAAGAACACGGTCCGCTCAACGGGTAAGATAGGTTGAGCGCCATCACATCCCACCCCAGTTTGGGGGCGTGACAAGACTGGAATTAGAGAAATTGATAAATTGAAAGCAGAGAACAATAGGCTCCGACGATACTAGGAGTAGGGCTGTGCATAATTTGGTAAATACCGAATTATCGTACCGAAATCGAAAATTTTGGTATTCGGTATGGTATTTGGTTTAAGTTTTAAAAAAAATTAGTATTAGGTATGGTATTTGGTGTTTTAAAATGAAATACCAAAATACCGATATCGTACCGAAATATATATTATATTACACAATACACATTTTATTAATTATAACATAAATATAAGAAATCTAAAATTTTACTTTTCTTTATTCTCTAAGTTCATCAATTAACTCTAAGTAAGTAACAAGATATTTCTCTAAGTTTTTCTTTCTCTAGGTTGGTATTTGCTGGTTTTGGACAAAACTTTTGTCAACAAATATTTTTAGTTTTGTACTTTTGAGTACTTTAATTAAGAATATTATTGTCTATGACTTTATGCACTAGTTAGTATTCAAACCGAAAATACCGAACCGAATAAACCGAAACCGAAAGGAGAAAAACTGAACCATACCGAATTTAATTAGGTACGGTATTGATATAGCATTTTACGAAACCGAATATCAAAAATACCGAACCGAAATATCTAAATACCGTATTGTACCGACCGACGAACACCCCTAACTAGGAGTGTTAGATTTGAAGACTTGGTACCTGGATTTGTAGCGATGAATCAGATCTTCAGTTATGCGGAGTTGATTAGGCATTTATTTGCTCGGTCAGACATCGCTGGTGGCTGGGATCTTCATGTTTAGGTATATTATTTGTTGCTAATCTTAAGTCATTACCTTTAATTTGGGTAATAGTTAGAAATTTCAATTAGTATGAGACCAGGCTTAATGATAAAATTGCTGTTTTGGTGACTTGTAGGTCATTAGGCTTAGAAACAACTTCTTGGATGCTCTCCTTTTTGAATATCTTTTGTGTCTTATTTTCCTTTCCCCTTATTTCTGTCCTAATTGCTCTCTTGCTTTCATTTTTTTTTCTCTTTCTCAACCCTTAATAGATGGAAAATGTTCAATAAAAAAAGTAAGATGATACAATATTTAGTTGGTTATATATATAAGAAAAAGATATCTCCGTATAACTAATGGAGTTTTCATAGGCGTTATTAAATAATACCACCATTAATTTATACAAGAACCTATATATTATTATAGATGTTAAAATATATATTAACTATTTAAAGATAAAAATATTTTGTTTAAACTAATAATCTATATATAATAATTTTTTAACTATTAATCAATTTCATTATTAATTACTTCGAGCTCGTTTGGCCATGAATTTTTTTTCACTATTTTTCGAATTTTTTTTACCTTTTTCGAAATCAGTGTTTGGCTATAAAATTTTCAATTTTCATTTAAAAATAAATTTTAAAATTTTTTAAAAATTTGAAAAACTCCAAAAAATTATTTTTCAAAATTTTCATTCAGACCAACTCACAAAAATTTAAAAACAACCCAAAATTATATTTATTTTCAAACACAACTTTAATTTTTAAATACTATTTTTACTTTTAACTTTCGGAATTTTGCAATTCTTATGTCCAAACGCCCACTTCATAAACATCATAACTAGCAAGTTAACCAAAGGACAGCTTGAGGTTTTGTCCTTGGGGCCACCCGATAAAATTTAAAAAGGTTTATTAGGGTTTTAGCATTTGGTTTCAGCCTCCCCCTCCCAATTTCCCGGTTCCTCCTATTCAGTCTCAGGTTCTCCGACGACGACGACGACGAGCACCATTTGATGACCGACTACGAGTTGAAGTGGTTCAATCTCCGATAGTCGTCTGTGAGAAAATCACCGGCAGGTCCAAAGGTTCTTCTTCTTCAATAAGTCAAATGTGCAATTGATATAAATTTATTGTTTGTTTTCATAGATGTCAGAGATTGCAAGTAGGTGACATTGAGGTTTCAATTGAAACCACAGGTAACACATCCACAAATGGAACTGATTCAAAGAAATGGAAACCCACGAATATTAGATCTGTTGAGTGGGTAAATTTTTAAAAGCTTACTGATTCTAAAGGGACAGTAAATTCAAAATGTAAGTATTATGATAAGCTGTAACTTCTCACTCAAGAGATAATGGTACATCAAATTGTGTGAACTTTCCCCATAAGTTGAAACTAGTTAAAACAAATATAGGCTTTCAACCAATTCCAGGAGGTCAATAGGATGAGGGAACATTTATCTCTTGGAAATTTGATCAACAACTATGTAGGAGGGCTTTAGATTTAGGATGATTATTGTTGACGAACAACCTTTTAGTTTTGTCGAAAAGGAAAATTTTAGAAACTTTGTGAAAGTCGTACAACCTATATTTCTTTACTGTAAATATGAGATTTTCCATCATTAGTAAACTTATGTACCTCACTTAGAAAAAAAAAAACTTGGCGCTCAATATTATTTGATTGAATAGTTGACCGAGCTCCTTGTTGTTTGAAGAAACCCTCCATTTCAATTGATATTTTTTCATGAAAAGCTGAAATCCAGTATTGCCCTAAAATTTCGAATAACGGTCCCGAACTCAAGTTGATTCTATTTGACCTTTTCTCATAGAAAGTCGATCAAACAATTCCCAATCATGATCCTTGAGGATCGGATCATCCATATAACAAAAAGAAACTTCAGATATTTGAAATCATTCTCTTTGAATAAGTTCTCAATTCCATGCTTGCTTCAAATAGTGTAAAAATTGTCTTGACGTATTATTGTCTAGGTCCTTTCTTGTTTGGCCTTCAATATTTTTCTACTATACTGATGTAGATTTCGTTATATCATCTCATGTTTCAGGTTGATTAGTAAAATTCATCCAATGGAAGCTAAATTCTTTCGCTTTCTCAAGATTGTTGGAGTCGGTTTCAAGGCTAGAGCAGAATCCGAGGGTCGTCTCTTGTACCTCAAGCTCGGCTACAGTCATGAGGTTGAACTGAGTGTGCCCCCTGCAGTTCGCGTGTTCTGTTTCAAACCCAATGTGATTTGCTGCACTGGGATTGACAAGTATAGGGTACATCAGTTTGCTGCTTCTGTAAGGAGCTGTAAGCCTCCTGAAGTTTACAAAGGCAAAGGTATAATGTACATTGATGAAGTGATAAAAAAGAAGCAGGGAAAGAAATCCAAGTGAGAAACCTTGGTTCCTTGTCTGTTTCTTGGGTTTTCTTCTTTTTTCTAATGCTAGAAAATGTCGGTTGGAGACCATCCTTGTTGTAATTTTCTCTGACTGCAATAATCCTTTAAAAAGATATAGTTGAAGATCTTCTACCATAGTTGCAGAATTTGCTAAATAGTAGTAATGAAAAAAGAGCAAATCGTTCAACCGATGAGCATCATTAACAGGTCTAGGGATATGACGATAATAACAATAAACCCAGTGCAATCCCATAAATGGGGAAGGAGGTCCAGGGATATGAAATTTTCACAATTGCTAGAGCCTAGAAGTAGGAAGTTTTGCTCATAATAGCGCAAAATGAGAGACCTATCCAACTCTACTTCAGTGTCTTCATACTTAAAACCAATGGTGGACGCGAAGTACTGGTATTGTTCACTCGCTGTGAATCGAGTTAATTAAGTAAAAATAAATATAAATTAACGCTAAATTCCAACCCCCTTCGGAAATAGTTGGTGCAGTGGCTTTGGAATTGCGACTTGTTACATTCAGAGTTAAATAAACCACCAACTTAAACGAGAATAGCTTTCAATTTCTCAAGTCCCCTCCCTCTTGATTTCTCTAGAACAGTTATTCCCACAGGTTTGTACAAGTTCCCATTAGATTGGTGGTAATCGAGGCTATGGTGTATGTCCTCCATGTAATCAAAGTTTTTGAAATATACAGGTTGGATTTCGGGCCTAACTTCACCATCATGATGATGGACTTTGATTTTTGTTTTTTTTTAAAAAGAAATTTTTTCTTTCCTATACACTATTTGAAACTTTATTACCAAAAATGTTCACTTTTATTTATTTATCCTACCTAAACAAGTTTTATCTACAAAATATATATATTTATTTAAAGTAGAATCCTTTTTGCAGTAGCCTTCCTTTTTTAGACGCTGGAATTTGGGACCGCATAGGATGGAATTTGGGATCGCGTAGGATTCTTCAGAGATTTTACTGACGCAATCATCACACATTAATCAAGCCAATGTATTTGTAGAATCATGCTATTACGTCGATTTTCTTTGATGATTTTCGCAGCATAATCAAGTTCTATTCTCTGGTTTTCTCTGTTTTCTCTGGTTTTCCATAAGTGAAGGTTTTGAAGAAAAAAAAATTGCAAACAATTATCTACAATTGTATTGAATTTCGCGACATAATGTCAAAATTAGTGATTATGCTTTAGCTAAATGGTTACTGGGATAGCATTGGGAGATACAAAGATTTTAATGTTGATGGAATTGTAGTCAACGAGGATTCAAATTATAGTGAATTGAATTCTGCAATTGCAGAGCATCTAATGATCGATACCTCCACAAAAATCATTAAAATCAAATACACTGTCAACGAACGTTGTCCTCCACTGGAAATTCGAAACGATATGGGAGTTCGAGTATACATGGAGACGAAAAAGGAAAACAAAAGCTTAGGAATGTATCTGATGTGTATAACAGTGCGTGATTTCGATTTGGAATGCAATATCTCTAATTCGAGCACAATTACAGGTTTGCTCTGTTTTTCAGTGGTGATGTTTTGTCAGTTTCATGTGTTCTACAATATTTCTACAACATATCTACAATGATACTACATGACAAATATAGTTCAATTGTTATGTCTATTGAAGTATTCAATTTCACGTGTTCTACGATTTTACTACAACCTATCGACAATATAGGTCTGAGTTGTAGATACTTTTAATTGAGTGCAGGTTCATCCGATTATCGTATGTCTAAAGTGGTTCAATTATCAAGCAATTGTAACAAAATTGGAGAAGTATGAGAAACAGTGAAGTTGATTGATAGGCCAACATCTCCGGCGATTGTGGAATATGAAAGTATCATCATAACATACGCCAAATATTATTGAAGTAGGCCAAGTCTACCAAGACAAGCAAACAATCGTCAGTGCAATGAAGCACTATTTTGTCATGAATAAGTTTCAATTTAGGGTGAAAATGTCTAACGCAAGAAGGTAGGAACAATTTAATTGTCGAATTCATATTTTTGTTTAATTTGTAGTGTTTTTGGAATTTTTTTGTACAATTTGTAGTTTCTTTGTATATAAATTTTGTATAATTTGTAGTTTGTTTGTATATAAATTGTATATAAATGGTTTAATATAAGATTTTTGTGCTTAAGCAGCCTCTTATTTTGTAGCTATATTTTTCATCACATTTTTTAAATTGTTTTTATTCTGTAGCTACTGCCTTGTATGTATTGGGGATAATTGTACATGGCACATCAAGTCCACCAGCATAAAAGAATCAGCATTGTTCAAGGTTCGAAAATTCAACAGCTTGCACACATGCTCTTTGATGGACAATACATACAACGCAAACCTACTGCCATGGTAGTTGGTAGCATGCTTATACCAAAATATGCAGATCCTGAGACAATATACACACCAAAAGATATACGAGCTGATATGTTATCGGAATATGGTGTGAACTTAACATACATGCAAGCTTGGAGAGCAAAGGAAAAGGCTTTAAAATTTTTGAGAGGTCATTCTGTTGATTCCTACAGTCGCTTGCCAAGTTATTTGTATATTCTAGAGAAGACTTATCTGGGGTCATTAGTTAAATTGCAGAAAACTGAAGATGACTGTTTCTTGTACGCATTTGTTGCACTTAGTACGTCCATCAAGGGTTTGGAGTATTGTAGACTAGTTGTAGTAGTTGATGGTACTTTCTTGAAGTCAGCATATAGGGGAATAATGTTAACAGATAGCACAATGGATGCAGCATGTATTGTAGATTAATTGTAAATTAATTGTAGAAATATTATTATAAAGTTATTTTTTAGTATGTATTTTTTATACTCTCAAGTTTTATTAAAGAAATTGAATTTTTTTTTTTGCCACATGTGTGATAGGTAGCATATTACCACTGGCATACACTGTTGTTGATTCAGAAAATGACGCATCATGGACGTGGTTTTTTGAGCAATTCAAACATGCGTATGGTGAAAAACCAAATATGTGTGTTGTTTCGGACCAGAATAAGAGTATCTTGAAGGCAGCATCTACTGTTTATACCGGCATGCCATATTATGCTTGTATGTGGCATATTTGGACAAATGTAAGGTCAAAGTTCAAGAAGGGTCATCTAAAGTTAAGCGAATTGTACTTTGCCACGGTACGATCATACATGCTTGATGAATTTAATGAAAGAATGTCACAGATTGAAGAGATCGACACACGTGTTAAAGTATACCTATATGATATTGGCTATCACAAATGGTCTCGGGTACATGCTACGGAGATCAGAACGTGGATGATGACATCAAATATTGCAGAGTCATTAAATGCGATAACAAAAGATACAAGAGAGCTGCCCGTAATAGAACTATTAGAGTACATGAGGATTCTTCTTGAACGTTGGACTAATGAAAAGTTATTGAAAGCAAAGGGTACGTTCACATACCTTGGAAAAAATACAACAAAGAGTTGGACGACAACAGGACATTATCGCAGAAGATGAGAGTAAGCTATAGCCAGTAACATCAGATCATTGATTCCATCAAACTAAATATATACTGTTAATTGTAGATAAAGTGTTGTATAATTGTAGTTATTTTGCATATGTTGCTGACAACTTGTTGTGTGTTTGTAATGAAATTGTAGGTGAGGGCTTCCAGAGATCACATCCATATTGTGATAGATGGTGTGAAGCGATTCATTGTTTCCCTTCAAAACAAAAGATGTAGTTGTGGACAACTCCAGCTTGATGAACTTCCTTGTGCACATGCTTTGGCGGCTTTGAGGCACAGAAACGAGTCTTATGAAAACTATTGTTCTCCTTATTACACGAGGGAGAGACTTTTGCATACTTATAAAATACCAGTAGACCCGCTGCCTAACGAAAGCAAATGGAATGTGCCACAACATATAGCTGAAGAAGTTGTGATGTCACCTACTGGGAAAAGACAGCCAGGGAGACCTCAAAAATAAAGATACAAACCATATGACGAAGTAAATGCAAAGAAGTACAAGGTTTCATGTGGCAACTGCGGACTAGAAGGGCATAACAAAAGATCTTGTAAGAATGCTTCCAAAAGGAAATAAAAATTGATACAGTCACAAGATTTTTTTTCCTGAGTACTGTTGAAGATAATATGTAGTTTAAGATACGAAGTTGTATTTGTTTAGTTCTGGAGAATTATAGTTGAGGTGTAATTATGTTGCTACTTTAAATAAAGACTGTCTCGTATAATAAAATATTTTCAACTCTTAATACAATTGGTTTGTAGTTGTTTTGTTCAATTACTGAGTTTATTTATTTCAGCCTTTTCTAACAACACTGCTTAAAATTGAATGAATTATGTATTTTTTGTATATTAGTTGTAGACATAATTGTAGTTAAACTGTAAAGAAATTATATGCTAACAATATCGAGATCAAGTACTAACAACTTTCAACCGAAAAAAAACCCATATATTTTCTATTCTAAGTAGTAAAATTCTGGACAAAATAACAAAACAAAAGGTAAAACAATTGTAGAACAAATCTGCTACAAATAAATTGTAGCTGACTTGTTCTTAGTTAATAATTTGTCTACAACTTTATTACAAACCAGCTACAACTAAACAATTTAACTATAATTTTTCTACAGAAAAGGGCAACTAATTCTTCTTTTTCTGGACTTGTGTTTTCTCGTTCACAGCTGGTGTATCTTTTCTTCTTACTAATCTGCCAGTCACCTCACTTTTACTAATTGTACCAAGCTCTTGCTTTTCCTAGCATAATCTCAAAATAGCGCCCCATAGCATCTACGGTGTTGATCAATATCAGAAAGATCTTCCTTTGAAACTGCTAGCTCTCCAATGCTGACATATTCTGCAAATGCAGCCACGTATACACCACAGTCACTGCAAAAAAAAATTAGGGGAAAATATTTAGCATTCATTGTAAAATAAAATCTGTTAAATAGATAGAAGGAAGAATAGTTTTTTCATATATGTTACGGCCCAAAATCCCACAACAGGCATCGTGATGGCACCTGAATGTCAAGAGGATCAGTAACTAATTCTTCTTCTTCCGTACTTGTGTTCTTGTAGTTGATGTCTGGACACTTACCATAGAAGCCAGTGCATGACAAGTAGAGGAGGATCATAACAGCAAACTTGTTGACAACAGATTCAACAAGGTTGTGATTTCGTGAAGAGACCATAGAATCATAAACATATAGAACCCTATCGGTAATGTCAAACACAACCAACAACTAATAAAATTTCTCCACAATATTTATGGGTATAATCACAAAATCAACCTTATCTCATGCAATATTTACAAGTAACCTGTACCCCAATATGTATTTTGATACGACGTCCTGGGGTTTGACAACAACAAACTTCTTATCGGCAGGAGCATTAATGTACCTATGATAAATTTGTTCAATTCTAGTCTTGAACATACAGTCAGTGGTTGTAAACCGTGCTTTATTTTGAGGACCATCCTTTCCTCTCTTCCTCAGATAGTATAAAATAACATCAATGTGCTGTAAAAAAAAATAGATTTCATGATTTATTAATGCTTCATACAATTTAACTATAATTTTAAAACAAAAAAAACTACATACTTCTTAAATTACAGAATACTACAGCCAGGGTATGTGTTTACCGTGTCGTTGAGGACTTGCCCGGGATGTGCCAAAGTATAAAACCACTCTTTTTTATTAACTTTCTCCACTCCAATATCATACCACGACTTGAGCTGGTTATCTTTTAAAGAATAAAGCGCCTTCCTCCTATTTAAACACATAGCAATTACAATTAATATGTAGTTTCAATTGGAAATCCAAAAATTGAATGCACTCGAAAATATGAAAAAATTGTATAATCTAACCTCTTTGAAACCGTATCGGTACCAGAGTATAACCACTTATTGAATTCTTCCAACAAGTCAGGATCAATATCATCGCCAATAACCCTAGTAAATGGTTGCTTGATGAAGAAAATTGGAGGTCCAACAGAAGTGCTTCCCCCAGAACTGTAAAAAGGGAGAAATAGGGATCTGGCATACTTTCCAGCCTGCCTTGTTCTTCCTTGATGCACAGGGGTTGTTTCATCTTCATTAAGCTCGTCGAACTTAACAATCTGGAGAAGTTCTCCGGCAACTCAAAATCATCAAGTGTTACTTCCCATTTTTCAGACCTGGAGTCATTGTCCGAATCACCAACATTAATGTAGTCGGCTGTTTCACCTTCAAAATTTAAAACAAAAGAACAACATTGTATGTTGCATCAGTTCTTTTTGAAAAATTGAAACTTATATAAAATCTGTTTTTTTTCCTACAATTATATTGTAACATATAATACCACTGAAATCTTCACAACAATCGTCTCCCTGTTGTATAACGTTTTCTTGTTGAATGGGAGATTATATTTTTGTAGTCTCCTTCTCCTCATTTAAATGCTCTCCTGGAATGCCAACTTTAGCATCCTGTTTTGGAGAGTCCA
Organism: Nicotiana tabacum; assembly: GCF_000715075.1. Classification (NCBI taxonomy): domain Eukaryota; kingdom Viridiplantae; phylum Streptophyta; class Magnoliopsida; order Solanales; family Solanaceae; genus Nicotiana; species Nicotiana tabacum. The sequence continues at coordinate 60,619,967 of NC_134098.1, forward strand.
CATGCATAGTTTATTTCTCTGTTACAATAAATGTGTATAGCTTAATAAAATTGTAGATAATTTGTAGTAAACATTAACAACACTATAGATAAATTGTAGTTTAATTGTAGTAAATTTGTTGAAATGTTATCCTGTAGCTGATATGCAAAATGTATTATGAAATATGATGATAAATTATACTAAATCATACCTGCATTTTCTTCATCCAATGCCCCTTGAAATTGGGAAGATAAGTCAACACCTACAGGAACATTCTCCTCAATTTGAATGTCATTCATGTGTCCTGTATCTAAGAAAACCATTGGAAATATAATGTAGATTATTTGTTGGTAATTTAGGCGATATGTAGATATATTGTAGATATAATGTAGATATAATGTTAATATAATGTAGATACTTGTTTTACTCTTGCTGGCCAATACTGGTTTAGCACTACTGCCCGAAATGTGTTGATTGTTCTTTTTCTTTGTAATGCTCATCATTTTTTGTAGAATTGCCAGTAAATTGCAAGTATAATTTGTTAGGCTATATACTTTATGAATGATAATAGAAACTTACACATGGTAAAAATTATTGTCCAAAATGAATATATTTCGAATGAAACCTTAGCATCAATATTATCCTTTTGACTGTTTATTGCCTGTAAAACAGACTTAATGGAATCATTGAGTAGCACTCGAATGCTACCTAGTTCTTCAAAAACCTAAAGAACAAAAAATAGTTATAATGTATCTTACAATTAGAGCCTTACATATATATATAAAGAAGACTAAAAATCAAGAATTATGTATACCTCTTTCTTGAAGGTTCCAAGGTCTGAACCCACCTACATATTAAAATAGAAAGAGTTAACAAAATAATTTGCATAGCATAAATTAAAGAAATCATCTAGGATTATGTATAGATGTCACCTTATCAACATCTTTTCTTAATTTTTTTATTTATTTCACAATATCTTTCTTGTCATCTATTTCTATTGCCTGCTTACGTCTTGATGGAGATGGAGCATCTGTCAGATGCCCGGCCTTTGTTTCAGCTTCTTCAAGGATATATTCAACTTTATATGGCAAATTCATTCTTGAAAGCTCTTCTGGTGGTTCAATTATGTTGGTGAACTGAGTGAAAAAAATATGAGGGACCTAGTCATAAGATTTATAAAATGTGTAGATAATTTGTATTATATTGTCTGCCCAGAAGTGAAAACTATTTACCTTGATCCATGATGGTTTGATCATTCTATCTTCTAATACAGATAACCATATCTTGTCCTTACTAACTGTCCAGTTAAGTATGCGTGGGATCGAACTACCAACCCTTGTAGCTATATTCGTGTTGACTGTAGATCAACACTCATACAACCATATTTGCATAGCTAGTGCAAAACCTCGAATGACATAAAAAATGCACAGAAAGGTTGAGCTTGTGCCTAACGGACTGAAGCAATTGCATATAAGATTCGATACCCCATGCATAGTTCAAATACTGTCCCGAGTCTACCAAGTAGAACCTAAAATGGTCTATTAAACCTAAATTATCTTTGTCTGAAGGACAGAGGAAGAATTCTATCAGATAGAGAATACATAGCTTGACTGCATCCTCATCGTTCACCCAACTACGGCTGGTTATAATTTGTTTCAAGTATGACTTCTCAACTTTTTCCTTGTTCGAAAAATAACTCTTCATTATGTTACTGTCATACTTAGTTATGTAATCAAATTCTGTCATTTCTGTAAAACATCTAAGGCCACTGATCAGGGCAAACTCTCTCAACCCAAAGTTCAACCTCTCATCCTTTATCTCTGCTGTAAAAAAGTCGGAACCAGATGCGTTCAATTCATACTTCATGAGAAGGTGAATTGCCTGATTTTGGATACATATTTTGGGCAAGGAAAGAAAATGCCCAAAACATGTCTTCTTAAACAGCTTTAACCCATTTTCAGATAGTAAATCCTTGATTTGGCCAGGAATAGCAGGGTTGGATAATGTTTGGAACCTAGTGCTGCCATAATCAACATCATGTGGTGCAGAAAATGGTCGATTCTGCACCAAAATAAACAGCAAGTTAATAAAACTTATTTTAAAACCAGAAAACAAAATAACTACATTTCTACTATATTTTAGCTACAATCAGAAAAATATTAATACATTGTATACAAGTAAATTTTTACATTAGTAAACATATATAACAACCGACTACATTAAAGTTACAAATGCACTAATAAAATTATGTTTAGAGCAAGAAATTAGAAATTAAGAACTATACATAATATATACAATTTCTCTACAGTAAATGAAACTAACATCTACAAAATATAGCAAATAATAACCAATAAAACCAACTAAATCATGTAGTACATTCCCTAACTAGATGATTTCGAATAATATACAAGAAATCTACAATTTAGAGGGAAATGTAGAAATTTTGTTAACCTACAACAAATCTATACGACGTAGACAAAATTTCTATAAATACAAAAAAACAAAAATTATGTATGTTCATGTTCATGAGAACAAGTTTTTTAACTTTAAAAAATAAAATAAAATTGAAACTACTAAAATTTTACCTTCTCAAATGACTGTTGGGGTATAGTTTTAGCTGATTTTTGAACCTTCTTCTTATTTGAAGGTTTAACAGTAGGAGAAACTCTGATTTTTTTTGCAAGTTTCGTGATAACTTCTTCTTCGACGAAATCATCATCGGAAATAATTTTTTTGCCCTTCCGCTTTACAGATTTACCAGATGTCGAGGCTTCACCAGCATCCCTATCATGCTTATGTTTTGTTAGAGCTTCTGCCCTAGCTTCATGAGGGGAAAATTTGAGCTTTGCTCTGATTTTGCATGTGCTGATTTTGAAACTTTTTTGGATGAATCCTGTGAGAAAACACCCAAATTAAAAGTAGGAATATCCTCCATTACTTTAGCTTTTTTAGGGCTAATCTTCAAAAGTGCTTTCTTCTTTATTGAAAGTTAAGGAAAAATTTAAGCAACTACAATTTTGGTAGGATTTAGAGCTGGAATCTGTAAAAATCGAGAGGGATTTTTGAAGAAGAATGACAACGGACGTTAATGGAGGAAGATATTGAAGAAACGTGGGGGGGTAAGGAGAGACAAACATGGGGGAGTGAGATATGTACGCTAGAGTGATTATAGAAGTTAATTTATTCTCATTAAATTTCTAAAATATACATAATTGGTAAATTGTATATGACTGTATAATTAAATTAAAATTTGAGTTGGGAGGATAATAAAATTTCAAATAGTGTATAAGAATGTAAAAATTCTTTTTTTAAAAAAAAGAAGTTATTCTCAGAGGTCCCAAAAGCATCTTGTTGATTGATCGACTCTATCAAATTCCAATGGACCATTTTCGGTCTGTTGTAAAAGCCAAATGGTAAACAATTTAAAAATAATATAATTCAAATAACGTGTAATAGTAATTACTTTGTATTAATCTGACTGGCTAGCGGAGAAAATCAACTGATTACACGAAGAAATTGAAGTTGTACTATAGCAATTGTAACTTCATCATCAATCATCTAAATTTTTAAGCATTCACTCCCAATCCCATCAAATGCCTTCCTTTTTTTTCTTCTTAAATTGTCTTTACTACTCTTGTATACTTGTCCTGCTCATGTATCGCAAAACCGCCCTGTCTTTTGCCTTGCAATGCCCAATTGGTATATTATAACCATTTTGAAATACTAAAAAATTCTTTAATAGTTAAAAAATCACATAAGAACGAGAAGTAAAGAATGTATAAAAGTAAGAGGAATAAAGGCGGAGATGGTTGGTTAAGTTATTAGGTTTATATGTATTTTTTTCAGTTCCTTTCCAAATACTAATGTTTTTCAATTGTTTATAAGCGATATGCCGACATCCAAATAGTTTGAAGTGGAGTCGTGCAAGTCAAACCGGTTAAATTTAACAAGAAAATACTTTATATACTACTTATAGGAAAAAATACATGTAACTTAATTAACAAATTAGAACATGACATAGAAAGCTTAGTGAGAAAGGTCAAAGTTTTATCAAAGAGTTTTTATGTTGGTTCTGCTTGTTCTTGTAAACATGTGTACTCCTATTGTGTGTGAGCACTTAGAAATTGTAATCATGATATATTACTTATTGATATGAGGTCATCTCCAATCATTTTCAAAATGTTTTAAAAAAAATTATTTATATCGGTTCTGCTTGTTCTTGTTAACATGTATATTCCTATTGTGTAAAGAGAAAAGATGGTATATAATCGTTATATATATATATATATATATATATATATATATATTTTAAAATCGTTCTATGTTACTTATTGATATGAGGTCATCTCCAATCATTTTCAAAATGTTTTAAAAAAAATTATTTATATCGGTTCTGCTTGTTCTTGTTAACATGTATATTCCTATTGTGTGTGTGAGTACTTATAAATTGTAATTGTTCTACATATATATTTTTTTTAAAATTCGTTCTATGTTACTTATTGATATGAGGTCATCTCCAATATTTTCAAAATGTTTAAAAAATATATGCACTTTTTGAGCTTTCAACTTTTTACCATATGGACCTAGTTTTTCTATGGTGTGAACTCTTTTTTTTTTGTTTGAAGGCATGTGTGTGAACTCTTAATTATTTACTCTTTTTTTTAAAGAAGTAAATATACTCGGAAGCAAACAAAATTTTTAGTCATTTTATCTATTAGCCTCACCAAGTATTTTAGTAACCTTTTAACAAAAAAAATACCCAAAATCAATTCTCAAAAAACCCGTAAAACCAATTATTTCAAGATAGATTGCAATACTCATATTTATAATTTTTTTAAATGTAAAACCAATCTTTTCAAGATAAAAAAATGAATACTAAAAAATAAAATAAAGTGTGTTCATTTTTGACGTGAAGGATTACAGGAATACCCTTTCTGTTCAAGCCATGGCTAGAACAGCCTCGTGTCTCAAACTGGAAGAACCCCATTGGTCCAAATTTCCTAGTATGAAAACGATCAAATCAGGCCCTCTGTAGATACATACACCTTCAATTCCGCTTCTCTCACATACATTACAATTACTTAAATAGAACCCCAATTTCTTAATGGGGTTCTGCTCTAATCAAGATTTGGTCAATCTTTCATTATCATATAGGCCTTAGTTCTTCAGCAAGATTTTGTGATTTAATTTGGCCTCTCAAACCAAACTTCCATTGGATTGAATAATGTGGATGAATTGATAATGGGAAGTTTTCTTCGTGGTTTTGTGCTGCCATCTCTGCTCTTATCAGGTGAAGATTTAAACTTTATCTCCTTTACCAAATATTTATTCCAGATTCTTGGTAAACGTACCTAAGTGCTGTGTTATCTTGAATTGACACTCAAGTATAGTTGGATTATGTTGACTAAACATTGATTCATATTTCACAATCTTGAAATTATCTCAACATCCTAATTACTCTATAGCTCTAATTATTAGTTGGAAGATGTTGACTTTGGTGAATACTGTGATCTGCCACCTAGAAATCTTGAACAGTATTTGAAGTAACGGTCATGTTAGGCTTGCGAAATTCAAGTTTACCACGGTCTGTGTATTTGCAGTTTGGAAGTTTAAATTACACGAGCAGCATTAGAGCATATTGTGTAGCACTTTCGGACAGCATGTAATGTTCGAGAACTTACAGAATATTCAGGTCATGTATCTTAGAAAAGAAGTTACTAAGGGGTTTATGAATGCAGCTGTGCAGGGTAGGAGAAGAATGTGGGTTTACTGTATGTAGCCTTCCCATTGCATTTAAGAGGCTATATCCATGTCTCATGCCCGTTATCTATAGGTAAACAAAGGAGCAACACTACCATTTCCCCTCAGCTTAGAAGTGAAATCACGAAAGAGTTAGCGAATCTTTAGAATGTAAAGACATGAATTGTTCAAAAAGCTACGAATTAGGTTTATCGAACGTTTGCTTAGTAGTAATAAATAGGATTAGGACCGACCTTAAGACCTGGTCAATCAGTCACCGTAGAGTATTAATATTCTCCTAAAGACTGCATCATAAGGCCTCAAATTCTGAAATTTTGGGCATATTGATCAGACTAGATGTATCGCAAGCATATCTTCTGTACAGAGCAAGCAGTTTCTGTAATTCTACTACTCTCAAACTTGGTGTGCATTTAAAGCCTCAAATTCTGAAATATTTGGAACCTTGTCTTGCAACTTCGACAAGAAAATCGAGGCTACTATAGCAAATTCATGCATTTTGCGAGCGAGCTATGTGATAAAATATTTAGGAGGTGGTACTTTTTCAGCCACTAGGTAGTTTTATGAATCACGAGTAATATAACTGGAATAAAGTTACAGTAATTCCCTTATCGGAACATTTATACACCTTAATTATTTTAAATCATGTAAAAATTAACCGATGTTAGTTACTTAGATGCCATTCTGGAAATTTTTTATTCAACTCCATTCTTTAGATCCTATAAGTAGAACATTTGTGCAGTGTTAAAAAGCTAGGTGATCTCTTTCCATCTACCTAATCTTTGTGGGTAGATGTACCCGATAACTGTGCAGGTGGGAGGTAGCAGGTACGTGGTGGAATAGTCGAAGTACATGTAAGCTGACCTCAACACCACCATCATAGAAAATTGAACCTTTGTGCAGTGTATAAACATGTCAATTGTTTCGATTCATACATTATTTATGGTTTCAACCAACATGGAAGAAGTATCTATAAGCTAAGTTGCTCGGACACGGGTGCGGATCTAGAGGTCGGATCCTTCGACATATAAATTCTAAGATTCGGGGATACGGATCCTAGTACGGATATGGGTGCGGGGATTCGGCTAAAAATAATTCAAAAAAATAAAAATATAAAAATATCTCTAAGTTATGAGAAATTTTGTGGAATACTTACGTATAGCTTGTGAAGTGTGAATTTTCTTTTTATTCTCAAATTGTAGATAAGTAAAGGATTGATTTACTAGATAAGGTATGCTATTTTTTTTCAAATTTACCCTAGTTATGGTTCTTATTTCGGGAATCAAATTGTATTTCGTCTCGAATTTTTCCGTCCGTCGTGGTCAAACTACCCAAAATTGTTTGACCAGATCCGGTACGGATCCCATTCCCATACCCATACTAGTGTCGTTTCGACACGGGTGCGACACCTAAACTGCCGTGTCGGAGCAACTTAGACTATACGTATTTGATCTTCAATTGAGTTGTAGGCTTCCATTGTGGTATGGTACAAGTACAGTGCCGATCCCCTTGTCAGGGTCCCTAGATCAGGTTTTGTGAATTGTGGTGGCCTGGAAATATCTGGAATAGATAGAGGGACTGCAAATACAGGCCTTAAAGGCCCGGAATTGGGGCATAAATGTTGTAGTTGTACGATTCATAAAGCTGACTCCAAGTATTTTGGAGTTGAGGCATAGTTGTTATTGTTATATCTCATTCTATGCTTGGCATTTTACTTTTCTATTTTTTCCTTTGGCCCAAAAGTAATGTCAAATTAATCCATGATTGAAGTTAGTAGAAAGAGGAAACTCTGGGTACCAGCAAGGTCATAAGATATAATGATTTAGTAAAACTTGTGAACACAAGGAGTAATTGCCCAACTGAATTTCACCACCAAGGATCAAGATAAGAAGGAAGAGAGATTGGCGATGGTAGTTAAATATTGATGACTGCGGTCAATTACGATGAAGGGTTTGAAAAGAGAGCTATCCTAAATGTAATTCAAACATAGTATTTTGTCTGTGTCACTTTCAGAGTCCTTTCTTGTTTCTGCTATTGAATAAGTAAACTATTTTTGTTGGGCAAAAAATGGGCGAAGCCCATATGCAACAGGTATACAGTAGTCAAGGTTTTTGGTTCTTGATTATTTTAGTATTTGAGAGCTGGTCCTCCATGTTGTAACTCTCTACTATTACCCTCTAATGAAATTTTCTTTTTCTATAGAAGTTATCTCATTTATGTTTTCAATTTCATATTAATAAGTCTGACACAATATAGAGTAAAGTCACTGATTAGAAAACCGTCAGTCTTCATAGTTTTGGTGTAACATATGTCCCTTTTGTGGGAATTCTTCTGTAACTTACCTGACAAAAGGTTCTTCTGTGACTGAACCTATCTTATCTCTGCCGTCTCTATGCAGCTGGTTTACTCAATTGGAGTTTGATTTCTCTTGTCAATTTGGTGTCTTCTCTTCTTCTGCGATTTACTGCACCAAAAAGAGGTAAAGTTGCTTTTGCAAGATTCGCTTTTCCTAATTTTAGCCTTGATTAGGGATGCATTTCAAAGGTAAAATTTCCTTCTCTTCATGCTATCTTAAATTTTTTGATAATTGGTCAGTGTTTTTTGGCAACATCTAGATGAGTCATTATGTTCACTTTCTGCACAAGCACCTGACCCCTTTTGAAGGATGGCCAAATTGGATAATGGTGCAGAAGTATATGACATCTAATCCAATTATCCGAATGTGCATTTGTTATTTGAATACATCGAAACAGCATTAGCAATATGAATCTCTCTCTCCCCTCCCTCTCTGCGCCCCCCTCTCCCCCTTTTTACACATATTTTATTACTCATAAATGTTTTTGATTTATGTAGGATTCCGTTTCAAAGGGAGAGTTCTGTTGTGGTTTGTTTTTCTATTTTCAGTTCTTACTATTCTGCTGGAAGTGGTTTTTCTTATTGTATTGGCTATTTTGGGTGCGGAACGGGCATTAGCTGATGCCTGGTGGATGAAACTTATTGGATTGATGAAGTGAGATTTTCATTCCTTCTTCTTGCTAGCTTTTCTTTCCCCTAGTGTTATTAACTCACTTTTCCTTTTCTGATATTCACACAACATTCTGGATAAGGACGTATGAAGAACATTGTCGTATATGCTTTTGCAGACTGAAGTCATGGAGGTCGCCCTCAGTAATTTATCTCTTGGTTCTGCAACTATTAGCTGCTGGTGTTACTTTATTTGAAATCCATGGTAACAGATTTCGCTTGGCTCAGCAGCAGGATTCCCACTGGGAACATCTCTTATCAGTTCTGGAACAAATTGGTAAGTACAAGTCAATTATAACTCCACCTAATTGAATGCTAATCCTCTTCTCACGAGTTAAGCATATTAAATAGGAAACTTTTCTGCATATAGTTATTAACTTGAAAAGTTGAATATGTATCATTTAATATGAAGAGCTGGGCGATCTGGATTTGTGCTTATTTTAGCTTTTATACAACAACAACAACAAACCCAGTATAATCCCACGAGTGGGGTTTGGGGAAGGTAGTGTGTACACAGACCTTACCCCTACTTTGAGGGTAGAGAGGCTGTTTCCGATAGACCCTCGACTCAAGAAAAGAAAAAGGAAGCAGTAACAACAAGCAATACCAACAACAAGATAATAAGAAACAAGCAGTAACCATAGCAGGATAATAAGAGAACAAGCATTATCAACAACAATATAATAAGAAAACATGTAGTAATCAAGGCTGTCAATAACCGAAAAACAAGGCTGACTAACTACTACTACCGGTATGGGGAAGACACACACTCGACTACCTACTAACCTTCTACCCTAATCCTCGACCTCCACACCTTCCTATCAAGGGTCATGTCCTTAGTGAGTTGAAGCAACGCCAAGTCCTGCCTAATAACCTCTTCCCAGTACTTCTTTGGCCTACCTCTACCCCTCTTCAGACCACCCAAGGACAACCTCTCACACCTTCTCACTGGAGCATCTGTGCTTCTCCTCTTTACATGCCCAAACCACCTAAGCCGCGCTTCTCGCATCTTGTCCTCCACCGAGGCTACTCCTACCTTGTCCCGAATATCTTCATTTCTAATCTTATCAATCATGGTATGTCCGCAGATCCATCTCAACATCCTCATTTCCGTTACCTTCATCTTCTGGACATGATAGTTCTTGACTGGCCAACACTCTGCTCCGTACAACATGGTAGGTCTGACAACCACTCTGTAAAACTTACCCTTAAGTTTAGGTGACACATTCTTATCACATAAAACACCAGATGCGAGTCTCTATTTCATCCACCCCGCTCCAATACGATGAGTAACATCCTCATCTAATCTCCCCATTTCCTTGGATAATAGACCCAAGGTACTTGAAACTAGCTCTCTTATGGATGACTTGTGTATCAAGCCTCACTTCCACGCCCGCACCCTCAGTTTCGTCACTGAACTTGCACTCCAAGTACTTATCTTGGTCCTCCTCAACTTGAAATCTTTAGACTCCAAAGTCTGTCTCCAAACCTCCAGTCTCGCGTTAACTTCGCTTCGCGTCTCGTCAATCAAAACAATATCATCCGCAAATAACATACACCAAGGCACCTCCCCTTGAATGTGGCGCGTCAGTGTCTCCAACGCCAAGGCAAATAAGAATGGGCTAAGAACCGACCCCTGGTGCAACCCCGTCACAATTGGAAAGTGGTCCAAATCCCCCATCACAATTGGAAAGTGGTCTCAATCCCCCCACTGTCCTCACTCGTGTCTTGGCTCCATCATACATGTCCTTAATCATCCAACTGTAAGTCAACCGGAACACCCCTAGCCTCCAAACACCTCTATAGGATCTCCCTCGGAACTTTGTCGTATGCTTTCTCTAGATCAATGAACACCATATGTAAGTCTCTCTTCCTCTCCCGTAGTCGAACATCCCGGCATGAAATCCGAACTGGTTTTTAGAAATAGACACGCTCTTTCCTCATCCTCACTTCCACCACTCTCTCCCAAACTTTCATAGTGTGGCTCAACAGCTTGATACCCCTATAATTGTTACAATTTTGGATATCTCCCTTGTTCTTATACACCAGAATCATCGTACTCCACCTCCATTCCTCAGGCATTTTCTTCGTCCTAAAGATGGTGTTAAACAATCCCGTGAGCCATTCCAAGCCAGCTCTACCCACGCTCTTCCAAAATTCTACTGGAATTTCATCTGGCCCAGTCGCTCTTCCCCTGCACATCTTGCGCATAGCCACGTCGACCTCCCCCATTTTGATACGCCTACAAAAACCAAAGTTTAGACTAGGGATGTTCAAACATCAAAATATAGTAACTAAGCTTTTTGTTATCTTCTCTTTGTGCTGGATCCCGGATGTTGTATATCTGTCCTGCTGATATCAAAGCTCAGAGTTCTTTGTGTCGATGTGTAGTCCTGAAACCAGTTCGAACCAAATCTGAGTCCTGAATAATGCCTCTATTTGTTTTGAGATTCGCTAAAGATTACCGTATCTTTTGCAAATAAGAGGTGTGATGTTGATATTTCCTTATCGACCACTCCCTTTACTCCAAAGCCACAAAGGTAACCTACTTGAGTAGCTTGTTCCAACAGCTTACTCATGACTTCTATCACAAACGAAAATAACAACGAAGATAGCGAGTTCCGTTGTTTAATTTTCGTGTTGCTATCAAAAATACAAATAGAGAACTGTTTACCATATTGAAATATCTAACCGTGGATACATAGTGATAGATCTATCTCCTCCATTTGTTCTAATAAGGTATATTATTTCATTAATCTAGGAAATTCCCGTGCACAAGCCGAGAAGTAGAGAACCTACACAATTTAATATGGTTCTCTCCCAATTTCACCCAATCTTCCAAACAAACAGGAACTTCATGGGTGCACCATAAACTAAGTATAAGAGGCTATTTCTCAGATACACAAATCATTTTCTAACCCCTCACAAGCTCTCTGATTTCTCGCTAGAAGAATATGACAGTCCAACTGGTTCAAGAGGTCAAAGGAAGGGGAAGTTCACAGGGACTTAAGTTCTAGAATGAATCTTTTGGAGTAGGAGGTGGCGGAATACCAAAGTTTGGTTTGATTGCTCTATGAACAAAGTTCTTTGTATGACAACTGGGATTCTTGGAGGTAGGGGTGGGCAGTACTGTTCTGTTTTTAAAAGCCTTATTATACTAAGCTCTAGATTAGGGACGAATCAGCCTTTCCAAGCCACATCTATGATTGGATCCCCAGGGCGCCAAGAAAGTTGTGTTTCTCTACGTCTATGGCATCAAGACGCGATTCTGACAGCTAAAAACTTGAGGAAGAGGAGTGTGAGAAAGCACGAGAGAAAATATATTATTGATATTAGATACTCAATACAATACAAGAGGTCCTTATTTATAGCTATACTCTACAAGGACATATTACTCTTATTCCAATGTGGGACAAGACTACATTATGTACATATCTGTAAACTAACACTCCCCCTCAAGCCGGTGCATACAAATCATATTTATCGAGCTTGTTACATATATAACCAATGCGAGGACCAATGAGGGACTTGGTGAAAATATCTGCAAGCTGATCATTCGACCTCACAAACTTTGTAGCAATCTCTCCTGAAAGTATCTTTTATCTGACGAAGTGACAATCAATCTCAATGTGTTTAGCTCTCTTATGGAACACCAGATTTGATGCAATATGAACGGCAGCTTGATTATCGCACACAAGTTCCATCCGACTGATTTCACCAAATTTCAACTCCTTGACCAATTGTTTGGTCCAGACTAGCTCACATGTTGCCATAGCCATTGCTCAATATTCTGCTTTTGCACTAGACTGAGCAACTACATTCTGTTTCTTGTTCTTCCAAGACACCAAATTTTCTCCTACTAAAACATAATATCCAGACGTAGAACGTCTATCAGAAGGTGATCCTGCCCAATCAGCATCTGAGTATCCAACGATCTGCTCATGACCTCGATCCTCAAACAGTAACCCTTTGCCTGGAGCCGATTTTATATACCTAATAATGCGGACAACTGCATCCCAATGACTATCACAAGGAGAATTCATAAACTGACTTATAACATTCACAGGATAAGAAATGTCGGGTCTAGTCACTGTGAGATAATTTAATTTACCAACCAGCCACATATAGCTTGCAGGATCGCTAAGCGGCTCCCCCTGTCCTGGCAGAAGTTTAGAATTCGGATCAATCGGAGTGTCAACAGGTCTGCAACCTATCATCCCTGTCTCCTCAAGAATGTCTGAAGCATATTTTCTTTGAGAAATAATAATACCTGAGCTAGACTGAGCAACCTCAATACCTAAAAAGTACTTCAATCTGCCTAGATCTTTAGTTTGGAAGTGCTGGAAGAGATGCTGCTTCAGATTGGTAATACCATCCTGATCATTGCCAGTAATAACAATATCATCAACATAGACTACCAGATAAATACAGAGACTTGAAGCAAAGTGCCGATAAAACACAGAGTGATCAGTTTCACTACGAGTCATGCCAAACTCCTGGATAACCGTGCTGAACTTATCAAACCAGGCTCGAGGAGACTGGTTTAGACCATAAAGTGACCGACGCAAGCGACATACAAGGTCACAAGACTCCCCCTGAGCAACAAAACCATGTGGTTGCTCCATATAAACCTCATCCTTAGGATCACCGTGAAGAAAGGCATTCTTAGTGTCCAGCTGATAGAGAGGCCAATGACGAACCGTAGCCATGGATAGAAAAAGGCGGACTGATGCTACTTTAGCCATGGGAGAGAAGATATCACTGTAATCGAGCCTAAATATCTGAGTATATCCTTTGGCAACAAGACGGGCCTTAAGTCTATCAACCTGGCCATCGGGACCAACTTTGACGGCATAAACTCAACGACAACCAATAATAGATTTACCTGAAGGAAGAGGAACAAGCTCCCAAGTACCACTTGTATGTAAAGCAAATATCTCGTCACTCATAGCCTGTCGCCATCCTGGATGAGACAACGCTTTACCTGTAGACTTAGGGATGTAAATCGAGGACAAAGAAGATATAAAAGCATAATGGGGAGATGACAGGCGATGATAACTTAAACCGACATAATGGGGATTAGGATTAAGTGTGGTCCATATACCTTTTCGAAGTGCAATCGGTGTACTAGGAAGAGACAAGTCCGCAGTAGGAGTAGGGTCAGGTGCAGGACGAGAACTAGTTGGGCCTGATGTAGGGCGCAAACGACGATGATAAGTCAAGAGTGGTGTTCCTGTGGCCGGGGAACTAGGGGGAACAACACTAGACTCCTCAACAGTTGGTATGGATGAAAACTCTGTGGTCGAAGGTGGAGGAGCTATAGTAAACTCCTCAAAGGTCGGTATAGGTAAGACCTCAGATATATCATGGTGGTCAGCAGAGGTAAAGAAAGGTTTAGACTCAAAAAATGTGACGTTAGCTGACATAAGGTACCTACGAAGATCTGGAGAATAACAACGATATCCCTTCTGAACACGAGAATAACCAAGGAAGACACACTTGAGAGCACGAGTAGCTAACTTATCTTTTCCTGGGGCTAAGTTATGAACAAAACACGTGCTCCCAAAAACACGAGGTGGAAGAGAGTATAAGGGCGACTGGGAAAACAATACTGAATGCTGAATCTGATCCTTAATGGGAGATGAAGGCATCCGATTAATCAAATAACAAGCTGTGAGAACTGCATCGCCCCAAAAACGCAACGGAACACGAGATTCAATTAGAAGTGTGCGAGCAGTCTCAATAAGGTGCCTATTCTTTCTCTCTGCAACCCCATTTTGCTGAGGGGTATAAGGACGAGATGTCTGATGAATAATTTCTTGAGAAATCATAAACTGCTGAAACTGAGAAGATAAATATTCTAAGGCATTATCACTGCGAAAAATGCGAATAGAAACACCAAATTGGTTTTTGATTTCAGCACAGAAACTCTGGAATATAGAAAATAACTCAGAACGATCTTTCATTAAGAAAAGCCGAGTACATCTTGAATAATCATCAATAAAACTAACAAAATAACGTAATCCCAAGGTTGAACTGACTCTACTGGGATCCCATATATCAGAATGAACTAAGGAGAAAACAAAATCTGCATGACTATCAACATTACGCGGAAAGGAGGCTCGGGTATGTTTCCCAAGCTGACATGACCCACAATCTAATGTAGACAAACTAGATAAACTAGGCACCATCTTCTGAAGTTTGGATAAACTCGGATGTCCTAAACGTCTGTGGATTAGGTCCGGAGGATCTGTAACTAGACATGTTGTGGAAGGACCGAGTGAGTTAAGGCCTTCTGATTCATGTCATGTACCAATTGTCTGTCCCGTACTGCGGTCCTGCATAATAAAAGAATCGTCTATAAAATATATACCACAATGGAGGGCAGGAGTCAAACGACTAACAGATGCAAGACTAAAAGGACAGCCAGGGACATAAAGAACGGAATCTAGGGTGATAGAAGACAAGGGATTAGCTTGTTCGACTCCTTTTGCCTTAGTTTGACATCCATTGGCTAAAGTAACAGTGGGAAGAGACCGTGAATATACAATATTCGACAAAAGTGATATATTACCAGAGATGTGATCAAAAGCGCCTGAGTCCATGACCTATGGTCCAAGAGTACTAGACTGGGAAACACAAGCAAAAGAATTACCAGCAACAGAAGTATCAGTCTGAGCAATCGAGGTTACTTGTGGAGATGTCTGCTTACTTGCTCGATACTGAAGGAGCTCATTATATTCTTCTTTAGATAAAGAAAATCTCTGGTTACCTATAGTCTCGGTCTGAGCAATGTAAGCATTTTTGGGTGGACGACCATGTAAGGAATAACACATTTCACGAGTGTGTCCAAGTTTTTGACAATAAGAACACTTGGGTCTAGATCTTCCAAAACGACCTCCTCCTTGTCTATTCTCTATAGTTTGAGACGCCCGAACATCCACTGGCCGGTATGCGAGAACAGAGGAATCAAGTATCTGTGATGAGATCACTAGGTGACTTGGTGCTGCAGCAAGGCGGAGTAATTGAGAGAATACTTCATCAACTGTGGGGACAGTCGGGCTAGCCAAAATCTGGTCGCGTACTGAATCAAGATCATTAGGAAGTCCAGCGAGGGTAAGAACTAGAAACATCTTCTGTCGCTGCTCTTGTTATTTTTAAACACTAGCAGAAACTGGCATCAACTTCTCAAATTCCTCCATGACTGCCTGTACTTGACCCAAGTAAGTAGACATATCTAATTCCTGCTTCTTTAAATTTGTCATCCGCGATATCACATCATAGAAGCGAGATATGTCATTAGTGTATAAGGTACGAGCCTTTGCCCAAACCAAATAACATGTCTGGAATGGACGAAATAAGGGCATCAACTTGGAATCAATAGATCGCCACAAGATGCTACATAACTGAGCATCGATCTTTGCCCAAAGTGCTATCGCCTTTTCTTCTCCTTCGCTAGACTGTTTGATTAGATGATCTTGAACACCTTGACCTTTACACCACAACTCGACAGATGAAGCCCAAGCTAAGTTGTTTAAACTTCCCATTAAAGGTTCCGGGGTAATCATAACAATATAGCTTCCAGAACTCATGTTTCTAGACCCAAAAACATCAAATCCTAAAGAATTTGTCCGGAAAAATATAAAGGTGGTCGGAATTTGGTGTAACCTGGATGGGTAGGCTCGGAATTCCCTTGCGAACAATCTGTCCCAAAGAAATTTTTCCAAAAAGTGACCGGAAAGGGCCCCCACGCGCCGACGCGTGACGTCGGAACTTCGCCGGAAATATTTCTTCCAGCGGCCCGTGGGAGCGTGTGGAGGGTCTTCTGACGGAGATATTTTTATGGGTTGGTCGCCGAAGGCCGATCTACTTCGTGGTGGTGTTGGTTTTTGCACAACACTGATGAAAAATATTTTTTTTTTTTTACTGCGGCAGACCTGTGTTTGCCGGAAAAAAGACTTCCGGTTGACTGATTTCTCTTCCCGGAATCGCTGGAATTTATGCACAGCGATAAATCTCTCACGATTGCTCTGATACCATGTGAGAAAGCACGGGAGAAAATATATTATTGATATTAGATACTCAATACAATACAAGAGGTCCGTATTTATAGCTATACTCTACAAGGACTTATTACTCCTATTCCAATGTGGGACAAGACTACATTATGTACATATCTGTAAACTAACAAGGAGGATTACACATGTCAATTGGTGTTTCATGTGTAAGAGTTTGGGCGAAGACGTGGATCACCTCCTTTTACATTGTCAGGTAGTAAAATGAGGCACTATTTAACTAGGCTTGTAGAAGATGGAGGAGACGACGGAGGGTGTGGGATAGTACTCCACTGGCACTCATGTTGGTTGTATGGAAAGGATGAAATAGGAGGGTTTTAGAAGGGACATAAGGGTTTTGTGCATTTAAGGAATACCCTCTTATTCCTTATTTCTTTTGGTGCACCCTGAGGTTCCAACTTGTATAGAAGATTGGATGTCTTTCATAGAGAATCATATTTCTTTTTAGGTTCTTTACTTTTTTGTACAGAAGTTTTATTCCCGTCATAAATTTAAATTATTTTACCTAATCACAAATAAGGACACAACACAATATAATGAAATTGGTTAGATATTTTTTGTGGTCTTACATTTATCTCCTTGGACTTGGTACATTGTGTCTATGGCTCCAATGGGAGTTCAATCTTCACTACATAACAGCTAAAGGCGATGGACGTTTAGGAATGTGATTTCTCACCGCAAGCATTTTAAAGACAAAGTTAAATACGAATAAACGCTGATGGAGCTGATCTTTTTACTAAGTTTTATTGGCTACTCATATTTTGAACATATTTATTCCAGTATGGTACTTATTGTATGTAAGAGAGAGTGTGTGTGTGTGCGCGCGTGTGATTTCATTAGCAATATAATCATTGTTTATTGTGTTACTTGTAAAATATCGTTCATCTTATTGTGGTTGATATTGCTGAGCCTGTTGTTTACTTCGTTTTTCGGGTGTGAGCAGGATTTCCTGTCTGGATTATTATTTTTTCGCAATTTAATTTTTTCCTTTTTTCTTGGTATGAAATACTAGGGCTGTTGGGTTTGCTTTGATTAATAGCTGCAGTATGTGTTTGTAAGGTTCTCTACTTTTTGGTGTACTATATGGGCTGTTTTCTTGCCCTTTTTAATGAAATTTATTACTTGATAAAAGAAAATAGCTTCAGTATTATGAGCTTCAATTATTTTGCATTTACCAAAAGATAAAATTATGTTCTCTTTCAAAAGCTGACTTTATTTGTCTTATGTTTGACATGGAAGGTTCCTGTCTTAGAGTGAGTTCTTGCTTATTTCTGCCTGCTCTTCAATTGATTGTGGGAATTAGCAATCCGTCTTGGCTTTCTCTACCGTTCTTCATTTGTAGCTGTGTGGGCCTAGTTGATTTGTCTTTAACAAGCAACTTTTTAGGTTTATTCAGGTAATTATATCGTTGATCCTTTTTTGTTTTTTCTGTATTAAAATCCTTTGTCCTTTTGCTGCTAAATCCTAAAGGAGTTTTATTTTCTTCTATTGATCAATTTAGGTGGTGGAAGTTTCTCTGGCTATATGCTGGTTTCAACATTTGCCTGCTTTATTTTTATCAGCTCCCTATCGCATTTCCACAGATGTTCTATGTAGTAGCCGATTATATTGGTCTATACAAGATATCAACAAACTCTGGTTGGCAAGAAATCTGTTCTGGCCTCTCTCTTTTGGCATTCTACTATTTGGTACGCTCACATCTTTTACAGTAAAGTCAATTTCGGAATTAGTTAACACTACCTTCATGATTGATATTCTCTTTGAACAAACTGTTTCTTCAGATACTTATGACATTGAAGCATTGAGTTCCCTTTTATCTGCATTCCTAGTGCTATATACATGAGGAGTAGCTTGATTGACCTTAGCCTAGTGCTTTAAAAAGTGAAAAGCGCAAAAAAGAAGGGACAATGTTTATAGAGCTTGAAAAGAAAAGCAAGAAGTGAAGCACATGCTCCTCTGAAATGAAGCACAAAATTTAAGGAAAATTAGAAAATACCAGACACATGAATTTTGTTCCATAATAATCTTAATTGCATTTAACATGATTAATTTCAGCATCCGATATACAATAATGCCGATATTAAACCAATCCTTGTTTAAAAAAACCGACTGTTTCGTTTGGATCACTTTGTGTGTCACTGTTTGATGTGCACATTCTCTGAAGTACATTGCTTCACCTATGAAGTGATAACCCCCTACTTCGCATCAAAGTGATGAAGTGATCACTTTTAATAACACAGCGTAGGCTGCAACTGTTGTAATCACTAGCAATTGTCATTTCTTGGATGTGCTTTATTCCTTGCGCTACCCAATATAAATAGGTGCACTGCTGACTTTTTTGAAAGACAAGGCTTTTACAGAGTAATAAATGCTAACTAGGAACTGAGCATATGATCTTGTTATCAGGAACTTGTGTGTTATTTATGGTGGAGTGAAGAGTCCAAAGGCCCAATTATCGTATTTGTCATGGCGTACTACAAGTTACATAACCATTACAAGACACAAGATGAATTAAAATATTGAAATCTCACCAGCCCCATCCCAAGACCAACTATCCATTGGTCTAACCATTTTCCATTGGTCGTAAAATCTTTAATTTATCATGGATCAATTATTTAGATAGAATGGGCTGGCGAATGCTTTTGATAATAAACGGGGAATTGTCACGAGCTTACAAAACTGAGTTCTTCTACTTCCATTTTTTTGGCGTATTATGTACTGTCTTCTTCTCTTTTGTTCTATTAAATATACCATTCAACTTCCTTCTCTTTCTTATTCGACGCAAATTACTATCCACACTATTTCATTTGTTAGCTTGTATATAAATGAGACTTCCAGCAAAACTACTTATCTAACTGTTTTATCAGCTGGCTGGAACCTGTTAGCTTTTTTTACTCAACAGTTCTTGTATCCACTTTATGCCTGTAATTAACGATGACAGTTTGATATCTGTCATCAATATCAAGTCGCAAATCATTGCAGCAGGAACCTCTTGATGGGAGTACTCAACCTAATGCTTTTCTAAGAGTATCTTGACCTTATCATAGATTTACATGTCAGTAAAAATATAGAGAACTTTTAATATAATTATTATTATTAACTATTATTTATATGTATATTTAACTTATTTCACTTTTATGTGAAATATTGAGATGGATGTGCGGGCATACCAAGTTAGATAAGATTAGAAATGAAGTTATTCGGGATAAGGTGGGAGTGACCCCTGTGGAAGAGAAGATGCGGGAGGCGAGGTTGAGATGGTTCGGGCATGTTAAGAGGAGAAGCACAGAAGCCCCAATTAGGAGATGTGAGAGGTTAGCCTTGGTGAATATGAGGATGGGTAGAGGTAGGCCTAAGCAGTCTTGGGGGAGAGGTAATTAGGCGGGACATGGCGCAGCTGGAGCTTACTAAGGACATGACTCTTGATAGCAGGATTTGGAGGTCGACGATTAGGGTAGAAGGTTGGTAGGTAGGCGAGCGTTTCCCTTTGTCTTCCTCTATTCGGTAGCACTAGTGCTAGTTGATATCTTTCTAATCCTAGATTGTTATTATTACCTACCATTTAGTTGCTACCTTTGCTTCGGTTTTCTTTTATCATGTTGTTGTTACTACTTGTTGCCATTACATTTTTTCATCTTTTCTTTAGCTGAGGGTCTATCCAAAACAGTCTCTCTGCCCTTCCAGGGCAGGGGTAAGACTGTGTACATCTTACCCTCCCCAGACCCCACTGTGGGAATTCACTGGGCATGTTGTTGTTGGTCTAATGATGGCATGGGTTGAGTTTAAATGGAGAAATATGGTTAGTGAGGATTCATATAGCTGACCCCAACTTGTTTGGGACTGAGGCATAGTTGTTGTAAGGTAGTGACACTCAGGCCCAGGATTTTTTCGTACTTTAGTTCCAGATTTGGTTATGTGCACCATCATATTGAAAAGATTAAACTATTGGGGAGAGGACACTTATCAAGGAAAAAAATAACTACTGTGGAGGGGACATTCTATGAAATTTATGATGCCTCAGCACAACTTAAGACTTTCCGCAAATCTTTACAAAGACATGAAGATGAAGCCGTTGCTTGTAGTATTCTCACTAAGTTGCTACCTCAATGCCTCATGTTGTTTTCAGCAAGCTGGTCATTGTAACATCTATTGAAAAGCTTGAAGGTAGACTCTGATGTGTTCGTCTAGCTTTGCATCTCCTTTGGACGTTCTTGTTCCTGTGGCGACAGTCATATTAATAAAATTTTGTAGGAGATAGAGAACCTAAGTCTGAAGAGAGATCGAATCAGTTGGCTCAGCTCTGAACATGCTCTGTGATAACCTAAGCTTTCCAGCTCTCACTGCTTGCTTCCTCTCTAATATATATATTCTCCTCGTCTACTGAGAATTCTTCAGATGAAGGTCTATTTTAACATTAATGTTTTCATAGTTTTGCTAAACATCTGAAGCTTTAAAATCCCTGATTTTTGTGTAAATTAGTTTCTGAAACAGTACTTGGCAGCAAGGTCAAAATTGAATAAATCTGCAGAGAATGAGAGCTATTGTCACCATACTGTAGCAGTTTTCTTCATCTCTTCATCTTCCTGTATTCCATCTTCAATTTGAACCTTTTTCTTTTCCTATTTTTGTTCAAGCCTTCCCCCTATTTCCCTTTGATAGATGATCTCCACATTCTTAGGGATCTACTATTCCAGGTGCTCTAGCTTCATGGAACTGTCCAGAACTTTGGTACTGCACTAGTTTCTTTTGGAAGATTGAAAGGGAAAAACTTTGTAGTTGGCCTAATCTGTGATTGATCCAGCTGTGAAAAGTTTGCGTTAGTCTAATACTCTAATTTATTTATTTCCATTTCATGTATACTTTATTAGCGCAATTGTAATCTCAGTCTTACTGTTATTTAAAACAAATGCACTTTCTAACTGATTCTCAACAGTCCGGGTAGTTGGAGTGGATAACAACCTGATTGTATTGATGATATGCAGATCTCTTTGGTTAAGGATGATTTGGAGGAAATGTATTTCATCATGACCATGAGCGAAGGGAACTTAACTGAGCGGCTTCTTCCGTTGCGGCATTCCTTTTTTGTTCGCGAAAACAGGTCAGTGCTACAGTATTAATATTTCTCAATCTATCTCATGCTTTTGATTACCTTATTTAGTAGTTCACTACACCAATTGGCGTACACAGACACAGTTACCTTAAAAAGTGCCATTACATCTTTTTTTTTTCTTCTTCTTTTGGTTGGGGAAGGGTCTGTTTGAATACAAGATGATCCGATGTTGTACATGGCTGATGCCACACAGAAAAATTCTCAAGTTACAACAAAGTCCGTATCGAATTTGCTCGAGTATGAGCAGTAGTGTTGCCAAAGTTTGAAATCCCACTTGTTAAGGCTGATGACAATGGAAATCTTGTTTTCCTTCCCTAGAAAATTTTGAAAGATCATGCTTTGACAGTCTGGACTACATTTTCTCTTTTTGGTTGTGAATCCTTGCTGCAGAATGCTTTTCTTTGCTGATGATTATGGGAGAGTTTCTTTTACATTTAAAGGTTTCCCATTATTTGAAATTCTTGAGGGATACATTTAATGAAGTCTTGCTTAAAGCTTATAAATTCTTATGTGATTGCAGATCTGGTGTGAGGCATACTAATGTTTTATTGAGGAGAACAGTTTTCCGAATTTTCACTATCAACTTTTTCACGTACGGCTTCCCGGTACATGTCCTTAAACGACAATGAATTATGATCTGTCCTTTTATGTCTTTGTCTTTTCCTCTTTGATTTCCTTAAGTGCCATGTCCAAAAAGATGTAATTTATCTGCTCCAAATCAGATTGCCAAACGACATCACATTCTTGTGACTGTTAAGCCAGATAACATGAAAATGTCTGGAGATCTGAGCTTTATAATGATAATCCAATCAACCAACCAGCTTAAAACGTTTGATTTAGAGATCATATAAATCGTTACATAGAACAATAAGATATCTTCATCTAGTTTTCATTTGCATTTTCCTTTGTTCATTAGTTTTGATTCATTCTTGAACGTAGCATATTATTTGGAAAAATTCAGTTTGTTACTACCAACCAGTGTTGTGAAGAGCGTGAAGCGAGGAAAAGCGACAAGCCCCTTTTCGCTTAAAGCGAGAAGCGAGAAGCGAAGCGTTCACTTTTTTTGAAGTGAAGCAGAATTTAAAAAAAATTTATTAAAATAAATACTGCATAGACAACACATGTAACTGTAAGCAAATGATCAATACTTCAATGTAAAAACTAAAGAGTAGCATCAATTAAAGCACAAAATGAGCATCCTATTCTTCTACAAGATTGTCAAATTCTTGTATTCCACTATCAGTATTATATTGCTCGTCATTTTCTTCAACTTGTTCTTCTTCATCAACTAGGGACAAAGTAGTTGCTTCTTTTCCCTTCCTCTATGATCTTGAAGTTGAGGTACTCCCCCTCAAACCATAAATCCTCTCCCCAATTCCACGCGCCTCCGCAACATCACCCCAAGTGAAATCGGAAGTTTGCTCAAATACTTCTTCATCTGCATGATCTTCCGGGACTCCAGTTAGCCATTCATTAGCATCATCGATGTTGTCCAAACTAATTGGTTCAATGACATTGCGTGCGTTGTAACGACGCCTCAATGTTCTATTGTACTTAATGAAGACTAGATCATTGAGACGCTTCAAGGTTAGTTTGTTCCTCTTTTTGGTATGAATCTGCAAATAATAAGTAATTAGTAAAATTAGGACAATTGAGATATACTTTAATTATCTCAATATACTAAATCTTTCTTCTTAGTTCTTACATGTTCAAACACGCTCCAATTCCTTTTACACCCGGATGAGCTACATGTTAGACTTAGAACCTTGATGGCAAACTTTTGTAATTCTGGAGTAGAATGGCCATATTGCTTCCACCATTCAACTGTAGAAGTAGAACAAACATTCAAAACATAATATTGATAAAGAAATAACTTATTAACTATAAAGCAACATATAAGCACCCGCTCACCTGGTGACTTCATCTTTCTTTGTGTAATAGCCATGTTTTTTCCAAAAAGTTGCTCAGCATTCCTATAAGTACTAAATTGCTCTGTTATTTTATCTTGCACGGATAAATCAGGTATCAACTTCTCAATACTTTCAATGTATCCCTTCCACAATTCTTCATCTCCTAGAATCCTCTCTTCATTGTCATAAAACAGTTCCGGGTTCAAAACAAGTCCAGTTGCATGCAAAGGGCGATGAATCTGACCGCTCCACCTTTTATCTATGATCTCAAAGACTCTTTTGTATTTTCTTTGATCACTAAAAGAGTCTCGAATAGCCTCATTTGCCCTATCCATTACTTCGTAAAGGTAGTCCATTGGTGGCCTTTATCCCCATCCACCAAACGAAGCACTTTAACTAAAGGACCACCAATCTTCAATGCATGAACCACATTGTTCCACAATGAAGTAGAAAGTATAATATCTGCAGATTCTCTCCCTCGAGCTTTCCTTCCATAGGCATTGTTAGTGCTGAAACCAACAACTTCTTCAAATTACTTTTTTGCTCAGACATCCTATGCAAAGTCAAGAAAGCGGTAGCGAATCTTGTCTTTGCAGGTTTCACCAAGCTTTTTGTTTAGTGAATCTCTTCGTCATATTCAATAACAAAAGCCTTTGAACAATATAGGAATGCACTCTAATTGCCTGATTAAAGACTGAACTGAAGGGTCTTTCCTTGAAAATGTCACCGAAGATCAAATTAATGCAATGTGCTGCACATGGAGTCCAATAAATATGCGGGTACCCTACAAACATCAAATCACCAGCTTTAACATTTTCACTTGCGTTATCCGTGACAACTTGAACAATATTTTTTGCTCCAATAGAGTGTATTGTACTCTTGAAGGAGTACATTTTGATTGAATCAGTAGAAGAGTCGCTTGCATCAACGGACTCAAGAAACAAGCTTCCGTTAGGAGAATTCACCAAGATATTGATGATCATTTTTCCATTTCTTGCCGTCCACTTATCCATCATAATGGAACAACCAAACTTGTTCCATTCTACTTTGTGCTCCTCCACGATTTTGTTAGTCTCTTCCACCTCTTTTTTTAGATATGGACCTCTAACTTCATGATAAGTTGGAGGCTTCATTCCTGGACCATATTGGCCTACGACCTCAATAAAAGCAGAAAAAGTGTTAGTATAATTAACACAATTAAAAAGAAGACCTACATCATACATCCACCACGCAAACATTGCAACTGCACGATCCCTCAAAATCGCTTTGACATCAATTTGAGGATTACCACTTTTCCCTCCCTTATCTCCTGATTTTTGCGGGAAATAACAATCCATAGGACCTTTGGTCTTACCAGTAGATCCACAACTAGAAGACATTGTTTGTATCCTTCCCCGCTTTTGTGAAGAGCGTGGAAGCGACGAAGCATCGTCACCTTCTTCTATTTCATCATCGTCATCATCAAGATTATGCAGTTCTTGTTCATGAAGCATTTGAGTCTTTAACTCTCTCCTTTTTTGAAGGAAAGCCGTAACTTTAGGACAAGATGCGACATTTGGATCACCACCGATTAGATGCGCTTTTTGACGATAGATTCCCCCATTTGAAATCTTGTCACAAAAAAGACATTTAATTGCCATCTTGTTGGTCTCGCTAACTCTTGCAGAATAAGCTCAAGCTGGGTCTTTCCTATCTTCTTTTGGTGCCATTAAAAGAACAACTACATAACACATAAGAAAGGCAATAAAAACTAAGAATAAAGGATATGAAAATAAGAAGAAGGGCAGTATAATTGAAACGAAAAAATGGGCAGCATTTCAATCTTTTTATCACTGAAACAGTGCAAGAAAATGAATAAGAAGAAGAGGAGAAGAATGAGAAAGAAGAACTGAAGGGAAAAAAAAATTCACCAGCATTTCGCTGCTATTTGGACGCTGAAACAGCGAAAGAAAAAGAAAAAGAAGAAGGAGGAGGAGGAGGAGGAGGAGGAGGAAGAAATCACATGCCTGGGACCAAACTTGATGATCTTGAAGTTGAAAAGTGTAGAAAACTTGAACCTTAGGTCGCCTCTTTTTTTCTCTGTTGCGGCTGGTCGATGATGTTTTAAAAAAAGAACAGCTTTTTTAATTAAATAGGTTGGCAGCCCGCCCTGTTATAAAGAGAAGCGCTCGCTTCTTACGCTTCGCATCGCGCTTTTTAATGGAAGCCAGCGCTTTTGTGAACCTGCTACGCTTCAGCTAACAAAAGCGTTCGATGGCTCGCCTCGCTTCGCTTCTCGCTTTAAGCGAGGAAGCGCTCGCTTTTCACAACACTGCTACCAACATTAGAATTTCCCATCTTTTGATCATTATAAGGTAAATCTTATTAAAGAAATTCGGTGCCTAGCTAGTACTGAGATAAAGTACAAATATATGCTGGAAATTTCAAATAATATATTACAAACACATGCCACGTCTTATTTTACCTTATCAAAAGAAAAACCACTTCTAGTGAAGCTCGTCTTTTCAACAAATCCAGAAGGTTTTAATCAATGTTTTCCCTTGGAGAAGAAATCCTCAGATTCATTCTGAAGTGTAAGGTCACTCTCTCCAAATTAATACAACTCATTCTGTTAGAAATTAACCTTTAAGTAACATACCATGTGATGACTTGATGGGTGATTTCAGTTGCAAAATTCAAATGCAGTAGTAGTACCTTGTTTTATCTGTAATGTCACATTATTCATTCCAATCAAAAGTTAATCTCCTCATTTCTCCCATCAATGATTCGGAAAGTATTGTCCATGTTGGCTTTTGGGGTCCCAATAGGACGGAGGTGCAAGGTTTTCTTAGTCCTTTCTTGGCATATTTTCTTCACTAACTTTTTCAAAATTTTACATGTATTATACTATTTTGTAACATTCCTAATTTCATCTTTCATTGTATTGGATCCCTATAACAAGTCTTATTCACCATCTTCGCATATATGCTAAAACTTTTGATGGAAAATGTGACAGGTCTCATTGTTTGCCCTTTCTTTTTGGAGCTTCCATTTTGCAAGTATATGCGCGTTTGGACTGCTTGCATATATTGGCTACATTTTGTACGCTTTTCCATCCTTGTTTCGTCTACATCGATTGAATGGGTTGCTTCTAGTCTTCATTCTTTTGTGGGCAGTCAGCACATATGTATTTAATGTGGGCTTCGTTTTCCTCAACTGGAAGCTCGGGAAGGTATTCTTGTACTTTGGTGTTAGTTTCCAGTCATGTCATATTGGTTAGTTCTTGCAAGTTAATGAGTTCATTTTGTTGTGAACTTTCAGGACATGGAGATCTGGGAGATGGTTGGGTTGTGGCATTATCCTATTCCTGGCTTCTTCCTGCTTGCACAGTTTTTCCTTGGAATCCTTGTTGCAGTTGGTAATCTCGTAAATAACTCTGTTTTTCTGTGCATGTCAGATGAAGAAAACCAATCATCGAGTGACAGCTTCAGTGACGAAGGTACATATAGCTATTTTAATCTCAATCGGAAAATAGAACTGTGTCCTCGTATTTACTCAGTCAGACTTCAATACTCTCCCCTATACTAGTTTAGTTAGCTAAGCTAGCTTGGTAGTTTTATGCTAATTGGTCATTGTTGTATATATAGCTCTTTGTGGTAGGAGTAAAGAAGGGTTGGGGCTTCCTTAATATGAACATTGAAATACTGGTGTCCAGATAAATATATGCTTTATGCTGCTTTATTGATTTAAAAGAGAGAACGATACAGTTCCATGTTATGGATGACATTCAGCCAGCATGTACAATTTATTCGAGGATGACTTCCATTTGCTGGGTTGACTCGCCGTCATTAT
This sequence comes from Nicotiana tabacum, assembly GCF_000715075.1. Taxonomy (NCBI): domain Eukaryota; kingdom Viridiplantae; phylum Streptophyta; class Magnoliopsida; order Solanales; family Solanaceae; genus Nicotiana; species Nicotiana tabacum. The sequence continues at coordinate 60,647,653 of NC_134098.1, forward strand.
GGATCTGGTGTTGTGATGGATCTGGTTTTGTGATGTTAAAATAACTTGCTTACGTATCTTGAAGAATAAGGTGGCATGCGCTTAGTGCTAGGATTATGGAAGTTCTGAAATGTTGATATGCATATGGATAATGGTGGGTGTATAGGTAGTCCTCTTATTAGCAGAATGGTGTCAGATTGCTAAAGTAATTCTTTCACTTGTTTGGGTCGTGCTCTAGGATTTACATCATAAATCGGACCTTCATCATTATTACTATTTGTATGTGTCCAAATTAGTGTAACACACCGACCATGCAGAACTATAGTGTTTTTTGATTGGCTAAAAGCAAACTTATACTTGCTACCACAAAGTAATACTATTTCTATTATTGTCTGGAGTGAATTTTATTGATTCACCGTCTAAATGGGTGAGATCATGATTGCTTATTTCTCTTCTGTTATTTCAGTGAATGTTGAATGCGGTGACTTTCATTGTTTTTTATACATTAATCATCTGGAAGAGTCACATAAATTGAGTGCCATGTATCTGGCTATTTTGGCTGCTTTTTTGGTTAGCTACACACTTGGATTGACGCTTTGAACTTTCTGTAGTGTAATCTGGTCATATCTTCATTAGAAGTTGCAGAAGTTGTTTGGAGCATGTCTTCGCTTCAATTTAGGCCCTTAATGCTGTCGAAAGCATGTAAAGGATTCATAATTTTCTGGCCTTTCCTTGATTTATTTGTGAAAAGGAATTCTTTTGATTCATGAAATGGGCACAAGAAGAATTTATAAGATAATTTCTGCTCTATAATGTTTGTGCCTTTCGCTTAGATTTTTCGTTTTCCCCCTACACTTCAATGACATCCCTGTGTTTTTATCTTCTTCAATTGCAGTGAAAGAAGAGACCAAAGTGTTGATTGTGGCAACAATTGCCTGGGGATTACGGAAATGTTCTCGGGCTATTATGCTAGTATTAATATTCCTTATTGCAACAAAACCCGGATTCATCCATGCTGTATATAGTAAGTAGTATCAGACAGTCTTGTTTGACTGTTGATGTATCTCATATAGTGTAGTGGAACAAAAAGGAATTTGAACTAGATGCTTATGTAGTGCATGATCTGGTGCATGATCATAACTGATTGTTTCTATTGTTTCAGTGGTATTTTTTTTTGTTTATCTTCTGAGCCACGACATCAATGAAAAGATGCGCCAATCTTTAATCCTTCTATGCGAGGCTCATTTTGCCATCCTGTATATTCTTCAGCTTAATCTGATCTCTAAAACACTGGAACGTGAAAGCTCATTGAGTATGGTGATCCTATCTCAGTTGGGTATGTATTCTTTTGATTTGCGTGGTCTTGATTTCCTGTAAAGGATGAATCGTTAACTCATTTCTCTCTGCTCTCGCACCTTTTCTTTCTTAACTGAATTTGCTTTTTCTTCATTCTTTGATGCATCCTTCCAAACTCCTGTAGGTCTCCTCCAAAGTGATAGCTATTGGGACTTTCTCGAAATAGCTGTGCTTGCATGCTTCTGTGCAGTTCATAACCATGGCTTTGATGTGTTATTCTCATTTTCAGCCATTGTACAGCATACACCTTGTCCTCCTGTGGGATTTAGCATTTTAAAAGCTGGGTTGAACAAATCAGTCCTGTTGTCTGTTTATGCCTCTACCACCAGTAGAGACCATGATCATGACCATTCACATGGTATGATTTTCTCTCCGCTAATTCGTTTACGGTTGTGTGTTTCTTAATGTGCAAGGAAGAAATGTAAGTCATCGGTCACTGCATATTCAATTCAGATGTGTTTTCTCATGGTCTAGTAACCTTCTGATGAACTAAGTTGCTCGGACTCGGGTGCGGGTGTCCGACGGATCTAGAGGTCAGATCCTTCATGATCTAAATTTAAAGATTCGGGGGTACGGATCCAGGTACGGATACGGGTGCGGGGATTCGGCTAAAAATAATTCAATTATTTAAAAATAGTTATAAAAATATGTCTAAATTATGAGACATTATGTGGAAAACTTACAAGGTATTCCGAGAAGGAGAAAATATTGAAGAGTAGAATTTTAGAAGGAGATAAAGGGAAAAGGACTGACATAGAAATTTATATATACAAGGTATTCCATTTTCTTCCATATCACCCTAGCTTTTGATTTGTTTTCAAAAATCATTGTATCTGTCCCAAATTTCTCCGTTGATTTTGGTCAAAGTACCCAAAATCGGTTGACCAGATCCGACATGGATCCCACACCCATACCCACACCCACGTCGTGTCGACACGGGTGCAGCACTGAAAGTGAAGAGTCCGAGCAACTTAGCTGATGAATACTGTGTATGCAGCAGATAGATGTCTTTGGATTTTCTTTTGGAACTTTGTGTAATACTTCCTCTGTCCCAATTTGTGTCATACTTTACTTTTTAGTCTCCTAAAAAGAATATCATACTTCCTTATTTAGAAACAATCTAACTTAAAACTTCCTAATTTATCCTTAATGAGATAATTTGTAGCCACACAAATTTCTCTGACTCATTTTAGACCATAAATTTCAAAACTTTTCCCTTCTTTCTTAAACTCCATGCCGAATCAAATACCGCCACATAAATTGGACGGAGGGAGTAGCAATGTTTACTCATGAAATTATCTTGTTTAGTGTTGGGATATTGTCAATGTATGAATTCTGATGTATTGAAACGAAATTGGTCCTACACTACCGTCTCATCCTAATGTTGTTGATATCCTTGCAGAAAAAAGGATAGCTTCGTACCTCAGTGCCATAGGAAAGAAATTTTTGTCTGTATATAGATCATTTGGAACCTATATAGCTTTTGTGACCATTCTTATCACTGTGTATCTGGTGAAACCCAACTACATATCTTTTGGGTACATCTTCCTTCTTCTCCTCTGGATCATTGGAAGACAACTAGTCGAGAAGACAAAAAGACGCCTATGGTATCCATTAAAACTCTATGGAATTTTAGTGTTTGTTCTCATCTATAGTTTGAGCATTTTCCCAACTTTTGAGGCCTGGATGTCCAGAAATTTTGATATTCAGTTGTACCTTGGCTATGACCATGGAGCATCTCTATTGGAAAATGTATGGCAGTCTCTTGCAATTGTAATTGTAATGCAAATGTATAGCTATGAAAGGCGACAAAGCAAATACATCCATTCGGAAGATCCTGGTCCATCACAGTTTGGGATATTTGGTTTCGTCAGACGGTTTCTCATTTGGCACAGTCAAAAAATTTTGTTCGTTGCACTGTTTTATGCATCTTTATCTCCAATAAGTGCATTTGGGCTTTTCTATCTTCTGGGTCTTGTCCTCTGTTCAACCCTGCCAAAAGCTTCCCGAATACCATCCAAGCTGTTCTTGATTTACACTGGACTTATAGTGGCCACTGAATATCTGTTTCAGATGTGGGGTAAAGAGGCTGGGATGTTTCCTGGTCAAAAGCATTATGCTTTATCTCTTATCTTGGGCCTTGAGGTATATAGACCAAGCTTTTGGGGACTTGAAGCAGGTTTGAGGGCTAAAGTGCTGGTGATTGCTGCATGTACACTTCAGTATAATGTTTTCCATTGGTTGGAAAAGATGCCAACTTCTCTTTTAAATGGCACTAGATCTGGGGAACCTTGTCCACTGTTTGTCTCAGAAGAAGATATATTGCCTTTAGTTTCCGATGGAGAAAGCAAGCCAGCTGCAAACTCCAGTGGATTGTCTACACAAGGGATGCGGGCAACAAGCAAGTCATGGCCATACTTCGGCCAGAATATCAATCAATCTTCTCATGACGTGTCCTCTACCACAGGAGTTTCTGTTGATAGCAGTAGAAGAAAATATTCTTTTGGTTCTATCTGGGGAAGCAGAAAGGAGAGTCATAAATGGAATAAGAAGCTTGTTCTTGCACTGAGAAAAGAAAGACTTGAAATGCAGAAGGCTACCTTGAAAATTTATTTGAAGTTCTGGGTGGAGAATATGTTCAACCTCTTTGGGCTTGAGATCAATATGCTTGGACTGGTTTTCGCCAGCTTTGCTTTACTTAATGCTGTCTCCTTGCTCTACATTGCTTTGCTAGCTGCTTGTGTTCTTCTGAGACGGCGAATCATTCGTAAAGTTTGGCCGATTTTTGTATTTTTGTTTACTTTGATTCTTCTGCTGGAGTACTTTGCCATGTGGAAGAGCTTGATGCCTTTAAATAAGCACCTACCAAATCAGTCCGTGCATTGTCATGATTGCTGGAGCAGCTCGGATGCATATTTTGATTATTGTAAAAAGTGTTGGTTTGGTATGATTCTTTCAGTAGTATTTGGCATTGTATTTTTCAGCCACATCTGATTTTTCTTTTACCTCCATGCATTATCCCTATGTTCTAAAATGTTCCTGTTTTTTTTTTGTTTTTTAATGATAAGGTAGCAATAAAGTTATTGATATATGGGAACAAACCTGCATACAAGTACCAAAAAGTAGAGAACCTACAAACAAATACGATTCCCTATAAAAGACACCCAATAATCTTCTATACATATTGGAACCTCATTGGTGTACCAAAAAAACTAAGAAAAACACATTATGTAGGAGATTCTCTCCTTTTTGGTGTTCTATTTGTATACGGGAGAGTTTCCCATTATTAATAAAATTATTTACTTTATCGAGAAAAAATTTCCAGAACCTATCCATTTTGGATTTGAATTTCACTAACTTGGAGAACAATAGTTGAGATGAACAAACAGTTGAACAAATTATTGACATGTTTACTGGAATAAAATATCCTCTCTTTTTTGCGTATTGTTTTAACTATCTACTTTCAGATCTAACACCTGTAGCTAGTAGTTGTGGATGTTTTGCTGAAAACCTTTTTGTCGTACTTGCTGAGCTGCTTTTGACTTTTCCTTGTGACAGGGCTTACTGTTGATGACCCTCGAATGCTGATCAGTTATTATGTGGTCTTCATGCTTGCATGTTTCAAGCTCCATGCTGATCGCACATCCAGTTTATCAGGGTCATTTACGTACCGTCAGATGGTCTCACAGCGCAAGAATTCTTTTGTGTGGCGAGATCTATCATTTGAAACCAAAAGCATGTGGACCTTTCTTGACTACTTGAGGCTCTACTGCTATTGTCATCTTTTGGATCTTGTACTTGCTTTGATTCTGATAACAGGTACCCTCGAGTATGATATTCTGCATCTTGGATATCTTGGCTTTGCTCTGATCTTCTTCCGAATGAGACTTACGATTTTGAAAAAGAAAAATAAGATATTCAAGTATCTTCGCATATACAATTTTGCTGTTATAGTTCTCTCTCTGGCCTATCAGTCTCCATTTATTGGTGATTTCAATGCGGGAAAATGTGAAACAATAGATTACATTTATGAGATGATTGGATTCTACAAATATGATTATGGCTTTCGAATTACCTCGAGATCAGCTTTGGTCGAGATCATTATTTTTGTGCTTGTCGCACTGCAATCATACATGTTCTCTTCCCCAGAATTTGATTATGTGTTCCGTTATCTTGAGGCGGAACAAATTGGTGCTGTTGTACGCGAGCAAGAGAAGAAAGCTGCCTGGAAGACTGCACAGTTACAGCACATTCGTGAATCTGAGGAGAAGAAACGCCAGCGAAATTTGCAAGTGGAGAAGATGAAATCAGAGATGCTCAACCTACAAATACAGCTTCATAGTACTGAAGCAAATTCTGCTGCCACTCGTGGTGACACTTCTCCTGCTAGTGAGGGTTTAAGGAGGAGGAAGAATCTTTCACATCCGAACTTAGAGGAAAGACACCCAGATAAACTGGAGATAAATGTTAATTCAGACCCTGTGTTTTCTCATGATTTCCCTGAATCTCCAAGTAGTGCCAGGGCAGAAAGCCCTTTGGCGACAGAACTAATGAATCATCCTATGGTAACTTCTATATGTGAGATAAGTGAAATTGAAGAAGATGCAGGTCATAATACTTTGAACCTGGATAAAGAAAACAAAAGAAAAGGCCAATCCAAGGATAACCCATTAGTTTCTGCAGTACAGTTGATTGGTGATGGTGTTTCTCAAGTACAGTCCATCGGAAATCAGGCTGTAAGCAATATCGTGAGCTTTTTGAACATTCCACAAGATGACTCTGATTCTAATGGGACCTCAACTGCTGGGGACGGAATATCTTATGAGAGAGAGGGTGAAAATGCTACACACATTCATCTGGATCGTTCTTCTTCTCTGCAATCTGATAGGAGTAGAACGTCTGAAACAGCAAGTTTGCAAATTGGGAGAATCTTCAATCACATATGGTCCCAGATGCGTTCAAATAATGATGTTGTGTGCTATTGTTGCTTTCTTCTTGTCTTCCTTTGGAATTTCAGTTTGCTTTCTATGGTGTACCTGGCAGCTCTCTTTTTATATGCTCTTTGTGTGAATACTGGGCCAAGTTACATCTTTTGGGTCGTCATGCTAATCTACACAGAGATATACATTTTAGTCCAGTATCTTTATCAAATAGTTATTCAGCACTGTGGTTTCAGCATCCAGTCAACTACTCTTCAAGAGTTGGGTTTTCCTACAAAACGGATAACATCTGCTTTTGTGATAAGCTCGCTGCCGTTATTTCTGGTCTACTTGTTTACCCTCTTACAGAGCTCTATAACAGCAAAAGATGGTGAATGGTTTTCTCTAGGATACAGTAATTGGAAAAGGAGACTCTTGGACCCAAAGGAGGACCTCGTGGCATCTGGGTGGAGTGAGAAGGCGAACAAGCTCTTCCTTCCCATAAAAAATATGGTGAAAATGGTGATTAGAGGCTGTTGTAGGTATTGGAAATCACTAACACAGGAGGCAGAATCGCCACCGTACTTTATCCAGTTGTCCATGGATGTTCACATGTGGCCAGAGGATGGAATCCAACCGGAGAGGATTGAATCTGGAATAAATCAATTGCTACGGCTTATGCACGATGATAGATGCAAAAACCAAAACCCCAGCCATTGTTCTTGTTCTAGTAGGGTCCAAATTCAAAGCATTGAAAAGAGTAGTGAAAATCCATACATTGCATTGGCTGTTTTCGAGGTGGTTTATGCCTGCCCATCGACAGAATGTACACCTGAACAGTTCAAGTCACTCACTCCAGCTGCTGACATAGCAAAAGAGATTCGTGGAGCACAAAGCATGGGTCTTGTTGAAGAAGTTGGATTTCCATACCCTATACTCTCCATCATAGGTGGGGGTAGAAGGGAAGTTGATCTTTATGCTTATATTTTTGGTGCTGATTTGAGTGTGTTCTTCTTGGTTGCTATTTTCTACCAATCTGTTATAAAAAACAAAAGCGAGTTTTTGGATGTTTCCCAACTTGAGGATCAGTTTCCCAAGGAGTTCGTATTTATGTTGATGGTAAGCATTCTTACATTTGTCTATTTCATGCGTTGCAGAAAAAAGATTATTAAAGATATTATCACTGCTGTGGGGAAAACCAGATGGGAATAGCCTTTCTTTAATCATGGAGAAAAGTTGTTTGACTGAACTGGTCAAAGCTTCCAATACTGACCAACTAATAAAGAATGTAGATCAGCTGTCCTCTATTTTTCTTGCAGTATTTGTTTAGGTTTTATATACATATATTGGCAGAACTGCAATTCTGAAGGAATAGGCTAGTGATTCTTGTACTCCATTTTGATTAGCAGGATACTGTGTAGAAAGCTGCTATACACTGGCTGAAATAGTAATAAAGCATAATAATCGGCCGTCTCTGATTCTCTTCTATGACCTTTCTGCAGGCAATATTCTTCTTGATTGTGGTGGATCGCGTCATATACCTCTGTTCATTTGCCACAGGAAAAGTGATCTTTTACATTTTCAATCTCATTCTTTTTACATATGTCATCACGGAGTATGCTTGGAATATAGATGCACAGCAAAGTGCTGCTGGTTTAGCCCTCCGTGCAATATATCTAACTAAAGCAATATCTCTGGCATTGCAAGCCATACAAATTCAGTATGGTGTTCCACACAAGACCACATTGTATCGCCAATTCCTCACCAGTAAAGTTACTCAAATCAATTATCTAGGCTACCGGCTATATCGTGCTCTTCCTTTCCTGTATGAATTGCGGTGTGTACTGGACTGGTCTTGCACTAAAACTTCATTGACAATGTATGACTGGCTGAAGGTGAGATCATCTATCAGCAAACCAGCTCCCCCCCCCCCCCCCAAAAAAAAAATAAAAATAAATAAAAAGAAGATTAAAAAAAGCTGGTTCAGCAAGTCTGGTTTACGACAAACCCTAATTACATAACTGTCTATCTTGACTCGGTGTAAAGATGTCCAACTCATCTCTGCTTTGTTTAGCACCTAGAAGGAATAAAATTTTAAAGAAGTCCTTTTTCCCTGTTTTGGTTCTTCGAGTTAGAGAGCCAAGGGTCTATCTGAAACATCCTCTCTCCTTTCCCATGGTAGGGATAAGGTCTGCGTACACACTACCCTCCCCAGACCCCACTTGTAGGATTCCACTGGTTTTTCTTTTTTGTTGTTGTTGGTTCTTCGAGTTAGAAGGGTGAGCACCTTTATCTTTAAAAAGAATTGAGAAGGTGAGCATGGGGAAAAAATGAGGAAGACCCTTTCCTTTTTTTATCATAAATGTTTAAATCTCCTTCAAAACACAAACAGAATCAAACATTTGTTTTTGAGAAGGTATAGTTATTTCATGAATAAACTAGCATAAAGGGAGTGCTGTTACATCTGTACAATGTTTCTAGAAATCATAAGAAGCAAAATATACCACATCTAATCCTGAAGGGCTTCTAAGGTCTGTAGAACTGATTCAGCATCATTTACGTGTTCCAATTTACACCATGAACAAAACAAAAGTATACAGACTTAGCTAAAAATAGGGCACAATGAAAGAAAAAGATTTATATAGGTGATATCTACTGGTTGGGAATAGGTTTTAGTCTTGCTAGAGAACTTCTAATATTATTATTGTTATCCTTACTATTATTTATATATATTTAACTTATTTTTCACTTTTATTTTTATTTGGTATGATGATGACATGAGTTGAGCTTAAATGGAGAAGTGAGGATTCATATAGCCGACCCCAACTTGTTTGGGACTGAGCCATAGTTGTTGTTGTTGTTAGATGGAGTTTATTTCTTTCAGTCCATATAGTCCACCAAATACACGCTAGAATAGTGATCCACCACCTGAACTTGTTCTGCCTTAGCCCTTTTCTGTACTAACTTCTTAGTATTCATCTATTGATCTAGGCATAACCCATTAGCCCAATTGCATTGAAAGAGAAGTGCCACAGTTGGATAGTAACTTGACAATGCAAAAACAGATGGCGTATGTTCTCTGACTCTTTCCCACATTTGCTACGTATGAATATGCCTCTTTTTGTAGACTCTCGTGCATAACGCACACTTCTATACTCACTATCCAAGTAAAGAAAGCTACCTTATAAGGAGCTATGTAACATCGAATTTGCTTCCATTGCCAAGGGCCTTGTGGGTTCTCCTCCCTTGTAAGATCTCTGTGATATGAACTTATTGAAAACACGTCCCTGCTGTTAAGTAACCATCTAATTCTGTCCGTCGTGTTGGTAAATTGTTGGAATGTGCTCAAGTGGTTGAAAATTTCTGCAACCCTGTTCACTTCCCAGTCGTTGAGATTCCTTCTGAAGTTGATATTCCATGTACGATTCACTCTATTTGTTGCCAGAGATGCTGTAGTATTGACAGCCCATGAGAATAAATCTGGAAACATAGACATCAAAGGCACATTTCCGACCTAAACGTCCTTCCAGAAGGATATGTTCTCCCCATTACTAACCTTGAGCTCTATTTTAGACCTAAAGCAAGGCCAACAAACTTCTTATCTTACTTTCTCTATCAGTTTGTGTTTTATTCCCTTTTTAGGTGGTTCTTTATGTCTGTGTGGGCCCTTGGAAATACTTATAGGATTTATTTTTTCACGTATGCTTGAATTCCATTATTAATCTGGGGTTGGTTACTTTTACCTGCATATGTCTCATGTTATTGATGCTACTTCGATTGTTGAGGATTTTCTTCATGAGACTGATGTTTTGGTACTTTTTCTAGTTGGAAGACATAAATGCAAGCTTGTACCTTGTCAAATGTGATGCTGTTCTGAACAGAGCTACACATAAACCAGGAGACAAGCAGACTAAGATGACCAAATTCTGTAATGGAATATGTTTGTTCTTCATATTGATCTGTGTAATCTGGGCTCCCATGCTGGTAAGTGGTTTGTGAACTGTTCCTCAGATCTATGTGCTATACAATTGGCAACTCAAGATTTTCTTTCAGATAAAAGGAGCAAGTATTATCTATATCTACATAGCCCTTCAATATTACCGAACTAGTAGAATTTGTCTTACTCAAAAGGATAAATTTCTTTTTGTTCTGTTCTCCCTCGTGCTGACACTGGGGAAGTTCCTGCATATTCTTCCCATCCACCCTACTCACTGAGAAGAAAGATTTTTTCACTGCGTCGGAAAGTTTCCCTGCTACTTTGCTTTTTCTTGGATCTCTTCTTTTGTGTCTTGAAAATCAGGAGTTCTAATAATATTTTATAGAATATTCATAATGATTTATCACGATAATTAACAATATTAATTATTAGCAAACTTTTCCTTTTGGATGTTAACAACCATTTTTAATAAGGGTGTGTTTGGAAAGACACCTTGGAATTGGATTCGGGTGTAAATACACAGTGTTGCCGTGTTTGTCTAGCCAAGTAATTACTTGGTCAGCATCGAAGTATAATTGAGGGGGAGTTCTCTCTCTCTCCCCCTCTCTCTTTTTGAATTATCTGTAAGAAGGGAGTTTTCTCTCTTCCTTTCTCATGCTCCTTTTTTCACATGGTATTAGAGCCTCTAAAATCTTGGTAAAAGACTTATGTAGCTTCCGCTTGTTGTGGCAGCTCACCTGGCGAAAAGTTTCTTTCTTTTCTGTTTTTACTATCTGAACCTCTTTTTGAGTGATTTTTCTGCCATTCTGGTGTCATTACGTCTCCTTCGAATGTCCATCTGGGGACTGTCTCTTTTTGTCATTCCTGTGAAGACTTTTCCAGCAACTTTTTGTTTCACCATTGTGGTCAAGCTACTCCAATGATACCCTTGAGATTTCAATAACTTTTCCTCTTTCTAGCGATTAAGAATAGTTCCTTCCATGTGCTTTTACTAATTTCATTGTCACAATTACCTATGAATTTCTGGAAGACATAGTTCCAATTGCGTTTTCACTGTTCCGGCAACACTATTCAGGCTACTGTTACTAATTCACTCGCTTTTTAGAATTTGTTTTTTGCAAAATAATAAAGCTTAAATTCGTTTCACCACCATAAGCTTGAGGGGTTGTGTTGAAAATTAAGAGAATCATAAAAATTAGTGTGTATGATGTTCTTAATTGTTGTTTTATTGGTGAAAGTTGAAAGAGAATAATAAAGAATATTATGTGGAGTGCTCTTAATAGTTATTTTATAATACTTAGAAATCTCAGTGATAAGGAAACTTTCCTTATTTTATATAACTCCCCACTTACCCACTCACCCTTCCCCTAATTGCTTGGGCCTCGCTCTCTTGGCTTGATATATAAGTTTGACTTCAATCGATAGTGGATCACTTTTTTGCTTTAAAAGGTCGGGACATCTCATATATGACATAAAGGAAGCAAGCTGTTTTTTAACTGTTCTTTTTTTTTTTAGCTATTTCTTTTTATATTTTCCCTGGGGGTCTAACTTGAAATGTATAACATGCTCATACTCATCCATTAGGGGAGGAGCCCTCTTGTGTGTTGCTAACAACCAATTTCAATAAGAGTTCTCTATCTTTTCTTTTTCTCTTTTTATAGGCTGTGTTGGTTTTAGACATACAGTTCCTTTCTGATGTTCTCCGCCAGTTTGTGGATTAAGAATCATTAGAGACTGATATTTGTAAATGATAAGTGATGTTTTGGCTTTCTATGTACCTGCATTAATGAGATGTAAATAAAGGAAACAAAGGTGTAAGAAGGATACTCAGAAGAGAATCCATTCAGAACTTTCTTAAATTTTACTATGTTCTAACTTTTACTTTTCTATAACTTTTAATCAGTTCTTTAAAGTCCATGTTGGGTGATCTTGTATATTTGGAATATTAAAGCTGTTCTTCGATGCAGATGTACAGCAGTGGTAATCCAACTAACATTGCAAATCCTGTAAATGATGCGAGAGTTCAGCTTGATATCAGCAGAAAAGGTGGAGGAAGGTTAACCCTCTACCAGTCTACTCTTTGTGAAATGATTCCATTTAATCAGCTCAATGATGATTTGAATCTTGATCCGCATGGCTATCTTTACCCATACAATGTAAATGATATCCAACTTATTTGTTGCCAACCTGATGCAAGTACTCTGTGGCTGGTTCCGGATGTGGTTCAGAGAAGATTCATTCTGTCTCTTAAAGAGATGGATGTTAAATTTTCTTGGGTTCTTATAAGGGACAGGCCTAAGGGAAAGGAGGTAGTGAAATATGAAAGAAGTCTTGCTCCTGCGGATTGTCCAAAGCCATCGGAAGTTAAGAAAGTTCTAAATGGTTCAACCAATAGCTTCCGCGTGTATAATGTATATCCAAGATATTTTCGTGTGACTGGTTCGGGGGAAGTTAGGCCTATCGAACAGGAGGTGAGATGGCCTAAACGCACTTGAGCTAAATATGTATTCTATGTTATTTGATTTTTCTTGTCATGCGAAGTTAGCTGAATTATACCAAACATATCAACATATTAATTTTGATGGATATTGCAAGTAGTTGGTTAAACCTACTATCCGATTAATGTTTTGCATTTCAACTTCTATTTAGTATTAGCCACCTAAAGATATTTGTGTCAATAACTGTTTTTTTTTTATAGGAAAATGATGTTAGCGCAGATATCATTTTAAATCGGGGAGTCTCTGAGTGGTGGTCCTTCCATGATATCAACTCACTGGATGTAAAAGGCTGTGGAGGGTTGAGAGGGCCTATGGCCATAATTGTATCAGAGGAAACACCGCGTAAGTAATGGATTATTTTTTCGCATAGAATGAGAAATTAAGTGAATTGTTGTTGTTCACTAACAATTTGTTTGTGTTTTAGAGGGATTGCTAGGTGAAACTCTCAGCAAATTCAGTATATGGGGTCTCTATATCACATTTGTTTTAGCAGTTGGCCGCTTCATCAGACTGCAGTGCTCCGACTTGCGAATGAGAATCCCATATGAAAATCTTCCTTCATGTGACAGGTAATATTACGTTAACATTGTTGTAAAGAAAATCTAGTAAGAGTTCTAGTTAAAGGAAAAATGAGCAATTTTGGTTCTGTGCAGATTGATTGCCATCTGTGAGGATATATACGCTGCAAGAGCAGAGGGTGAACTTGGAGTAGAGGAAGTCCTATACTGGACACTGGTGAAGATATATAGGTCTCCGCACATGTTGCTCGAGTATACTAAGCCTGATTAGTCCAACAAGAGTTTGCTCTCAACTGCAGAGTTTGACAACTGATATTTTTCCTAATGGATATGTAGAAGAGACACTAACCAATACCATAGAATTCATCTCTTTTCCTCGCAGTCAACATGACAAACTTCCCAATGTCTTTTTTTTAGCTTGAAGTTGGGAAGGATCATATGTATTGATTCCTCATGCTGACACCTCCACAATATATAGATGTTAGAAACATTTGTAAATATAGGTCAGGGTGCAAAATCTAACGACATCAATTTTGTGTAATATATACTTAATACTTTTTTGGCATAGAAAAGGTTCTCATCTATCTAACTTGTGTCCTTTTCCTTTTTGAGTGATGTTACCTCTCTTTGTATCTTGTTAACTGAAAGATAGGAGAGTATCCCTTCTCTCGAAATTTAAAAGTCATTTTGCCGGAGAAAACATGGCTGAAAAATGTGCAAGTTCAAGATCAAATAAGGGACAAACAAGAGAGTTCTGATCAAATATCCAGAATAATCAAAACTTGCTCTACCTGTTTGCATAAAAATAACTTGCCAAGAAAAATATGTGGAGAAGCATAATTTATACTATGCCCTTTACAAGAAATAGTACGAAAAATGTACCTTTGGAATTCTGGTACTGTCTCTCATCGTTTTCGATGCAGGTGCAACCTAGTAACTGTAACAGTCGAGTCTATGGAGGCTTTGACTATCACATATTCCCTACATCTCATTTTCTGTAAAGGGGTTTAGAATACGAGAATTAAAACATCTAATTTCAATATAAAATCGAACATAAATTCTCATATGTTTTTTAGTAGGATTTTACACATTTGAAATTATATTAAAGATATTTTACGTCACAAAAGTTAATTGTGTAAAATATTTTATAGTTAAGAAATTAGTAGTAAAAAAAATTAGGGATGGCAAACGGACGAGTTAGGTTGGATATGAGCGTGTCGAAAATGGATAAGATATTCGATCCAATCCATATTTAATACGGATAGAAAATGGGTTAAACGACAGATAATATCAATATTCATATTATCCATGACTTATTGAATATGATCACTTTGGGGAGAATTCCTAGTCTCTCAAACTTGAGGAACTCACAATTTGAGTCTCTGCAAATGTAAAAGTTATCTATTTTTTAAGATGATAATATGGATCTTATCCATAATTGACACATTTTTAAAAACTTCATTATCCAACCAATTTTTTAATGTGGAATATGGATGTATAATTATTTTCTTTATCAATTTTGCCACCACTAAAAAAATGTTTGACTTGCAAAAAGTAATAATGTCACGTAATATGGGACCCGTATTTTAAAAGGCTTTCTTGTGACTCGCTCGAGGGGCGGAGCACTATCAAAACGCCTTCAGGCCATGTGTGGGGCCTAGTTCTATGAGGCTTAAGCCCCAAGCGTCAGACTGTGCGCCCAAAATATGCCTAACGCTCAATGCTTGAGGCTTGCCTAAAGATTCCTTACGCAAATCGTACGTCGAAGTCCCTAATTAGCACTATTGGCCCTCAAAATTCTATAGAAAATAAATTATTAAAGTTCTATTTTCTCTATAGAAATATGAAGATTGAGAATAACTCAAAATAATGAGTTATATTAGTGCATATTTACTAATTGAGAATATTACTTCTAAATAGATATCCAAAAATTTATATTTTCACTTACTATAGTCTTCATATCTTAGTACTATGTCTATCAAAATTGTTAAGTTTTTATTATTTTGCTATTTGAAAGTAATTTTATAATAAGGAGTAATATTTTAAATTACAGTACTGATGAAGTTTATTAATTATTAACTTTTAGAGAGATAAAATGTAATTCGATAATTTTTTTAAGAAATTATAATTTTCTAATTGTTTGATAGATAAAAAGTTTTAGTTAATTTTTATCTCATAATAACTTTTCTATTATTGCATTATTTATATTTATAAAAGAGATATTAGATATTTATTTTTTATGAGTTTTTAAAATTTTTTTAATTTTCTTAAACTTTTAATGTACCTTATATATATTTTTATGGTTATGATGCTATTTTATTAATTCATAAATTAAGAAAATTTATGACTCTGATTCTTACGTCCCATGTCTTGGGCTTATGCCTTGCTCCACGATAAGTAAAATGCTCCATCTTATGCCCTACCTTTTAAAACACTATATGGGACAAAGAAAACTCTTATCTTAATGTAAAGAACTTCCTCTGTTGTGGTTTTTAATAGGGAAAATACTAGCTATGTTCATTTATAAGTAGCTTATTATAAAAATTGATCAATTCATAAAATATTACTAATATTAGCCAATTAGCTATTTGTAGCCAAAAAGATCAATTTTTTTTTGAGGGGATGTTATTAGAATAGATTGGGTACACATTAAGCAGCTTGAATATCAGTTTTGGGATGATTTGGTAGAGGTTTGAGGTGGTTTGAATTGAAAATTCGAAATAGAAGATGAACATGAAAAAAATGATAGGTGTGTCACACTGTGTATTACATATGTATCATATTTGTATCAAATGTATATCACATGTATACCCATGTATACCTGCGTGTGAGATACATGCGTGATACATATGATACATGTGTCGCAGAAGAAATTTTTGAACTAGATTTTAACTACGCATTTTGATACCAAATCAATCCAAATCACCTCCAATCTTCCTCAAATTTTGTACATTGAATCATCTAAATGTTTTCAATGAATCTCAACCATACCCATTGAAAAAAGTCCTTTTTTGCTTAGATTTTTGGAATCTTGTATATATATATTTTTGTATTTTATCACCTTATTTGCTACCTCATTCATGAAATTTCCTTTTCATCATACATCTAATATTGTTAATCACGCTTAAAAATATAAGAGGAGATCTTTGTGTGCGATTCTCGGAGAGAAAGCAGTACAGTTGATTGGTGATGGTGTTTCTCAAGTACAGTCCATCGGAAATCAGGCTGTAAGCAATATCGTGAGCTTTTTGAACATTCCACAAGATGACTCTGATTCTTACGTCCCATGTCTTGGGCTTATGCCTTGCTCCACGATAAGTAAAATGCTCCATCTTATGCCCTACCTTTTAAAACACTATATGGGACAAAGAAAACTCTTATCTTAATGTAAAGAACTTCCTCTGTGATTTTTAATAGGGAAAATACTAGCTATGTTCGTTTATAAGTAGCTTATTACAAAAATTGATCAATTCATAAAATATTACTAATATTAGCCAATTAGCTATTTGTAGCCAAAAAGGTCAATTTTTTTGAGGGGGTGTTATTAGAATAGATTGGGTACACATTAAGGAGCTTGAATATCAGTTTTGGGATGATTTGGTAGAGGTTTGAGGTGGTTTGAATTGAAAATTCGAAATAGAAGATGAACATGAAAAAAATGATAGGTGTGTCACACTGAGTATTACATATGTATCATATTTGTATCAAATGTGTATCACATGTATATCCATGTATACCTGCGTGTGAGATACATATGATACATGTATCGCAGAAGAAATTTTTGAACTCGATTTTAACTATGTATTTTGATAACAAATCAATTCAAATCACCTCCAATCTTCCTCAAATTTTGTATATTGAATCATCTATATGTTTTCAATGAATCTCAACCATACCCATTGAAAAAAGTCCTTTTTTGCTTAGATTTTTGGAATCTTGTATATATATATATATATATATATTTTGTATTTTATCATCTTATTTGCTACCTCATCCATGAAATTTCCTTTCCATCATACATCTAATATTGCTAATCACGCTTAAAAATATAAAAGGAGATCTTTGTGTGCGATTCTCGGAGAGAAAGAACCTTATTTCTTTGGGTTTTCAATTTTTATATGTACTTGGCTAGTTTTGGTAAGTCTATAATTAATGGCTAGAGGTTGGTAAGTTGGAATTATTTTAGGACATTTATGTAAGATTTCTTTTTTATACAGGTTGACGCTATGCCTAATCTCTCTCACCATAATGGTGATATTAAGTTTTTTTGAAAATTAACTCCTATCTTGTAACATGCCTTAGGTGATAAACCACACAGGGAATACTGATAGGAGAGGACAATGACAAACTCAACCAAAGTACATGTATCAATTCTATAAGGGGTCGTTTGGTAAGGTGTATAAGAATAGTGGTGAATAAGGTGTATTAGCAATGCAAAGATTAGTAATGTATGGGTTACTAATGCAAGCATTAGCTACGCAGAGATTATTTCTTATCCACTCTTTGGTGTGCATTGCATAACTTTTAAGAAAATTAGTTGTTTATAAAAATGTCCTCCATATTCTTTAGCTTGAAGGGACTTTACGGGCAATTTTGTCTTTAACCATGCTAATGCATGCATTGATAACCTCAGTATTGCTAATACCATGATTTGCTATGTATTAGTTATACATAAGATAATACCAAATAGGTTGTATAACTAATATTTGCATTAGTGATACATAGGTTGAAAAAATGTACCAAACAAGGGATTGATAATACCAATAAGTTAATGCATGCATTGTTTTCTCTAATGCATCTTACCAAACGACCCCTAAAGTTACACCATTTCTTCTATTTGTTGCATTTTTCTAATCTTTTCCGTCTTCTAATAAATAAATAATAAGTAATACTTTAACATTATTCTTAACCTTAACTGAGCAATTTATGGCATAAGGGAAAATGTCAAGTGCAGCAGCAAAACAAAACACAGTGACTAAATATCAAACCTGACGCTTGTGGTTTATCTGGCCTTTATCTAATTCCATGCATGTGCATTACTACTATATATAGAGATAGATTTGTGATTTCTATTTGTTGTGTTTTCGTTAATGATAATATATAAATATCCTTCGGCAAATTAAAGAAAAATATGGGTAGGTGTCCTCATAAATGTTGACTAACATAATCATAATTTTAAAAGGCGTTTTTGGACGAGCACCGAGACGAACCTCGGGACGGGATATAAAAAAAAACACTGGGGCAATTTGGGGGGAGCGAAAGTATCACGAAGCACAAGTCCCAAAGTACGTTTAGGCATTGGGCGAGTTTTGATTTTTGGGGGTAAACCCCCAAAAACTCTCAAATTATAATTAAAAGGGCAAAGGTCCAAATATGTCCTTGTACTATACGAAATTGAGCACATTTGCCATTCGTTAATACTTTAGCTCAAATATGCCCTTACCGTCACATAGTTGGTCCATATATGCCCTTAGAGTTACACAGTTGGCACATATATGCCCTTTTCGAAACGAAATCCACCCAAACTAATTAGCTCCTTCGTTAATTGTATTAAAGTGTATTACAAATACTATTTCCTTTACCTATCTCTTTTCTTTCTTCTTTTTTCTTTTCTTCTTTTTTTTTTCCTTTTTCTTTCTCCCTTATTCGATTTCCTCCATTACTGATGTCTTCTCCATTTTCGTCACCAATTTCACTTGACAAAACTCATGAATTCCAATTACTAAGAAAATTCTCCCATAAGGTAATCAAGTTCCAATTTCACTAGCCCTCTAAATAAATGAAATTAAATTGTTCCAAAAATTATGGTTTAAACTTTAAAATAATAAAAACATCTCAACCTTTAACAATACTCAAAAGATCAAAATATTTAAATTGTTTGCAGAAAGATAATTTAATGATTAAAAGCCTAGAGTTTAAGTTGTAGTGTTATAAATTTGAGTTGTTAGTCTTTTTTTATCTTTTTTCAGCTGGACATTTTCTATTTTTTTTTATTAACTATGTAAATTAGGGGTGTACATAGAACGGATTGGTTTGGTTTTGATCCAATTATATCGGTTTGGATTGTTCGGTTTTGTTGGATTTTTCGAGTTTTTTGTTACATAAATATTATTTCAATCTTAATTTGTTAATTTTTTTAGAACTAAATATATGTTCAGTAAAAATTAAAAATTGACAAACATATGATCTATTAAAATATTCGTATGCTAGAAGTTTCTTAGCAATTAGAATTCATGAGTTTTGTCAAGTGAAATTGGTGACAAAAATGGAGAAGACATCAGTAATGTAGGAAATCGGATAAGGGAGAAAGAAAAAGGAAAAAATAAAAAAAGAAAAGAAAAGAAAAAAGAAGAAAGAAAAGTGATAGGTAAAGAAAAAAGGTACTAATAAAAAGGAAATAGTGTTTGTAATATGCTTTAATACAATTAACGAAAGAGCTAATTAGTTTGGGTGGATTCCATTTCGAAAAGGGCATATATGGGCCAACTGTGTAACTCTAAGGGCATATATGGACCAACTATGTGACAGTAAGGGCATATTTGAGCTAAAGTATTAACGAAGGGCAAATGTGCTCAATTTCGTATAGTATAAAGGCATATTTGGACTTTTTCCAAACAAAGAATGAAGTTTATATGTAAATTTACTCCTAAAAAATTTCAAAAATAGCTTTTAATTATTTTATAAAATTCTAGGAATTTTGCTATATTTTACTTGATTTGTTTTGTGCGTATTTATGTTTGATGCATTTTTAGTAGCATTTTAAATCATAAAAAAATACAAAAATATTTTGATCCTTACATTTTCTTTCAGATTTTAATTGCATAATTAATTGCATTTGTAAAGCACTAAAATACCAAAAATACATTAATAACTTTACATGCATTTGTTAGTTAAATAAATTAGTCAATTATAGATTAAAATAGGTAAGTAGGTTTAATTTTACAAATTGGTTTGAATTAGGTATGTTAATTAAAAATGGTTAAAGTTGAAAATTAAAATAAGGAAAGAATGAGGTTGTTTGGCTTGTTTTAAGCTGGGCCAAAAAGATGGCCCATTTGTTTTGAAATAAGCCTGCACAAATACGCCTAATACCCGGTCCGGCCCAGTCCCCACAAGATCGAGCTTCACTAATACCCCAAACGACGCTGTTTTGGCGCGTTCAATCTTGTTCGTTCATTTTCTATAATCCGACGGCTCGCAACTAGTCTTCTTCCCCCTTTTAACTGTCTGAACACACCTCCCCCTCCCCCCCCCTCCCCCCCAAAAAAAAAACCTTAGAGAATTTCTCATTCTCACTCATCTCCTTCACCTCTATCATTCTCTCTTAAAGCCGCCGCTGGAATAGCCCTACGGCGGCAGTCAGTCTCCAAATAACCCCAAAATTTTCACCAGACAATCACCCGTCTTCCCCTCTCCTCAAATCTCATAACCATTTTCCTCCAATCCCTCTAGAATTTCTCGATTTTCAGATCTAAAATCCCTAGAAACCCTAGCTTTGACCTATTCTTTGTTTTCCGGCAATAATCACTCATTTTGACCTAAAACTTACATCGGCCAATTGTTCTTAACAAGAACAATCGATTGATGTTGGTTTTGGCTCATTTCGAAGCCACCGGATGTAGGTCAAGTTCGACCGGCTAGAGGTCAACGTTCTAGCATTTGTTTGCTACTGGGTAATTTGCCATTTCTTCTCTATTTTTCTTCCTTTATTTGCGACATAGTATTCTGATTAGTCTAGGTGTTGCATGAAGCCGTTTTATTTTCTTTTTAGTTTTGATTGTGTTGATTATTGTTAACCTATCATGACATATTTAGATTACTAGTTTATTACATGATTAGTAGTTTAATTACTCGATAGTTAGTTTAATTACATTAGTTTGTAGGTTAATTGATCTTGACTAAATTAGGTTATTTGTTAAAATTATCTGGTTTTGAATATTGTTACTCTGTTTTTATTTCTACTCTGGTCGAATTCCTTGTGCTAGTTGTTTGTAATTAATAAAAGTCTAAGGGGGTTAAAGGAAATGAGAAAATCAAGGAATTTTTCTGTTTTAAGAAGGTTCTAGAATAGAGTAGAAAGGATTAAAATGCAATAAGACAAGGGAATTAGATCAAAATTAGGGTTCAAAAGGGTAAAAACGGAAGTAAAAGGGGCTGAAAAATAAGGAAAAATATCCGAAAAAGGGACAGATGTCCAAATCTATTAGAAAAGATGCTGAAAAATAAGAAGCAACAACAACAACCCAGTAAAATCCCACTACAATAATAAGAATATCTAAAAAAGGGACAGCTGTCCAAATCTGTTAGAGAAAATATGCCTTTTTTCCTTATTTTCAGGGCTGGAAACATTTCGAGATGATTCCTTTTTCTAAAGCTGTTTGGTCAAAAGGTCGATTTCACTGTTCGTGTGTGGCTGAACTTCGTTTCTCTCATATCTTACCTTTATTTGGATGAACTTCATTTTCCCTGCTCAACTAGGTTAGTGCCAAGCTTTATTTGTATTATATTTTTATTAAATGACCAGAAATACTTATATTCTTGTTTGATTTATGTGTATATGTTTGTTGCTATCTTAATGTGTAGCTTAATGAGCATTTCATTTCAATCTGGATAGAAACAGTGAAGTAGCTCGAAATATAACACCTATATGGATCAATTTGATATCTATGGTCATCTAAGCATATGTTAGTATTTGTTAAACCATTTGTTAGTCTTGAATAAGGTTGAAGTTTTGTTTAATTCTGCAGATTTAGCTATAATTCAAACAGAAGGTTATCATAGTATTTTATATATGAAATAAGTACAATGGGGATGCAAAAAGATGTCGTTACAGATTACATGGATATAGTTTGTAGATCTGGCCACTAGTTAGTTAGATTAGTAAACTCCAAAGCTAAGGAGTGGAATTGAAGTCGTTGGTGGAAAGAAGTTTAAGTTGAAGATTAATTATGTTCTATTTATGTTAGCCATTATTGATTTTCGCATATATTAGATAGTATTTATGACCATTATCATCTTTGAGAATTGTAATTGAGGTGACCAGAACTGTAATTTCCATTGATATTCGTTGTATTTAACTCTTATTTTGTATAAGAGTCTGGACCTGGTCTGACATACTGATCTATTCTTAAAAGTGGCTGTTCTTGCAATTGTTTGTATGACCACATATTAAAATCAAGGCCATGGTTTTTCCTTTGAGTTATACAAAATTGGGCTTCCAATCCGGATACATGATTTCTTAATATTTGAGTACACACCAAGTAATAGACTCTTCTTGCTTAAATGTCACTGATTCATTATGTGAAGTTAAACTTGAAACTCAACTGTTTTAGTTGATTTAGTAGTTATTGGTGCTATAAGAATATGATTTTAGAAGTGGAACGTATGAACCAAGTGTTGGTTGTGTTGAAACTGGCGTTTAGTTGAAATTATTAACTCCAAAATGGTCCTGAACCAACAAGTCTATTTCGACATTAATAATAAGCTTGGATTTGAAACACTTCTTTAGACATTATGCCCACACTCTTCCAAGATATATTCCATAATCCATGACCTTGCATATAATTCCAAATTTAGGGAGAATTAATTAATTCATAAATATCGTAGTTTGCTTTAGGCGCGGTTAATAAATCATCATGGCCATGGGTATGGTTTCCATGGCATGGTCACGATACGTAAATCCCAACTTAAGTGCGTGTTTCACGCGACTTAACCTCAACTATAAATAATAATAAAAATAAATATGTTATAAATCGCGGGTGCGTTTTACGTGGTGCGATTTGTAATATGTATAAAAAATAACGAGTGCGCGGCATCGCGACTTGTCCGAATAAATTTCATAAATACTAAAAGCATTTAAATAAATAATAAAAAGCGGTGGAAGATAAGATGCACAATAGGTCTAAAACAGGTAAATAATCGGATAATTAAGCAGGTGTAATTGTAAAATGACCGTGCTAGAACTACGAAATCCGGGAATGCCTCACACCTTCTTCCGGATTAACATAATTCCTTACCCGGTCTTCTGTATTCGCGAACTATTAATAAAGTCAATTTTTCTCGATTTGGGATTTTAAAATAAACCGGTGACTTGGGACACCATAATAATTATCCCAAGTGGCGACTCTAATCAAATAAATAATATTACTTCGAATAATGTCACTTTAATTGAAAATACTCCCTTATCTTCGAAAAAAGGAGGTGTGACAGCTTTGGCAACTTTACTGGGGAAATGAACCTAGAATTTCTGGTTCTGGGTTCAGAATTCGAGCTTAGAATAATTGTTATACTTGGCTTTCTTGTGTTTGTCTAATATTACATGTTTGGGCCTAATGTGCTAATTGCCGCTCATTTACCGCTTTGATATTGCCGTGAATTGTATATAAACTGTTACGACACCTTTCTTTTCTTTAAGTCCTCTAAATCTTCTAAGGAGCTTGCTCTTCGCGTGGCTTCTTTTCTGTTAGAGTCATACCCCTAATTTTAGAATAAGTATCGGACAAGTTGCAAAGCCGGTGAAGCTTCTATATTCTCGGTACGCTGCCCCTTCCCCCCCCACCCCCCGGCTCGAGTTGTCCGCTTGGATAAGCAAGGTCTAGAACAACACACCTTAGGATTTAAACCTAGAATAACATAGCCTCATGTCGGATCCCTAGTAGAAACGTTAGTTTGCATCACGTGCATTTGACTTTGAGGACTCAACACAGGGGTTGCGTCTGTCTAGGACAGGATCCAATATAAAAGACCATCCTGATGCATTTTTACGTGCTACGTGTGCATATTCTTACTTCGGCTTGCATGTTGACCGGATTCTAGAATAGGGAACCAAGAAAAAATCAAGAGGGAGGTAGGAGAGAGAAAATTTACCCGATTCTGAAAATTCAGGTATTTGAAAAGTCTCAAAACTCTGCCGAAATCTT
Organism: Nicotiana tabacum; assembly: GCF_000715075.1. Lineage (NCBI taxonomy): Eukaryota > Viridiplantae > Streptophyta > Magnoliopsida > Solanales > Solanaceae > Nicotiana > Nicotiana tabacum. Next base: position 60,671,779 of record NC_134098.1, read on the forward strand.
AAAAAAAGAAAAAGAAAAAGAAAAGTCATTTCAAAATAAGCTAAATGTTTTCAAAAAGTCATGTTTTTTCTGTTGTGTCAACATTTACGAACTACGCGGGTCTGATTCTCACCGGATGTGAGATACATAGGCAACCCCTATCAGGTCCGCCCTTATTTTTGCAAAATTGACCAAAATAAGAGCTTTTTTGAAACATGGTCATCACCCTAGGCCATTCTTGTCAAAATAACCTTAAAACGTTCTCCTAGGACGTCAGAAGGCTGTTTTCGTAAGAATAGCCACAATGTAAACCCAAGTCAGTTCTTCCTCTATAATCAACATCGTTTGGCAGAAACAACCTTAAAAACTTTCTTCAAGTGCTGAAGGGCCGTATTTGCAAAAACAATCCTTGTTTCGTTACGGAGTTTATTGAACTAAATTTTCAAAATTAGCCACTTTGTATTTTTGAAAAATGTGTCGGTTTTGATCATTTGTCCTCAATTTGCGTACAGAATGAGCACTGTTGAGAATTTACCTTTTTTGGTCGTAGATGAGATTTCATTAAGACTCCACATGTGGTGGAATGACCTGGGGGAGGTCAGTAAGCGTTTTGTGACTAAGGCATTAGGTGGGCTCACCGGTCTTCCGAAGATTAAGCTGAGGGTTGATCTAATTAAGGCACTTATACCATTCTGGGACCCGACACACAATATTTTTCACTTCTCAGATTTTGAATTGACCCCTACGCTGAAGGAAATAATAGGTTATGCCGGTTTTGATGGGAGTCTTAGGCATCGATATTCAGTAGCACCCAGAATTGTGACCCCTCACAAACTTTTGGACCTTCTGAGCATTAATCAGCAAGTCAAAAGTGAAAATTTAGCAGAAGGTTACTGTACATTCCACTTCTTGTATAGTGGGTACGGGGACTCCTACGGATTTGAGGTTCCAGACACTGGTTTGAGTCACCAAGGAAAGAAAAACAAGTGGGAAGCTCGTAGAGGTTTAGCCTTCGTAGACGCATTCTTGGGCACTCTGATATACCCAAGGAATGACGTACACATAGAGTTGGGACTTGCAGGGGAGGATGACTTTTCGGTCAAGAAGGCCAACGGTACTCTTGTGTCGAAGATTCTCGCAGAGATCTATCGAGATCTAACTTTCTGTCGAGCTGGTGCAAAATTCTTTGAGGGTTGTAATTTGCTTTTGCAAATGTGGTTGGTGGAGCATCTCTATCATCGCCCAAGATACATGAACTACAGATTAATTGAACTCAGTTGCATCGAAGAGTACGGAAACATGGTAAACGGATATGAGCTGCCAGAAGGTACTGAAGCATAGTTCACACATCTGGGTTCTTTAACCACAAATCAAATTAAGTAGACTTTCAGTTGGCTTCCAATCAACAAAGTTATCTACATGTCTGCCGACGTGTGCTTTCTGTTATTGATGGGTCTTCGGAGTATTCATCCATATGATCCACATCGGGTTCTATGCCAGTTGGGAAGGTATTAAATAGTCCCTCATGTCGAGGATCTGAGTGCACACGTTATTGAGCTACCTCAGGGGCTACATTTCCGGAAGAAAAGGCTCGCCAGGTTTGGCATCAATATAGGTTTCTATAGCCACAAACTCAGGTGCGGGATTTATCATCTAGTGAGGTAGATTCTAATTATACAACATGGTATGGTAAGACAGCCCGGGTCGATCAAGAGCCGGAACAGTCGGCCAAAAGGCCTCATGTCCAACAATTCATTGACGGGGCACAAGCACAGTGGGTCTGGTTAGCAAAAGAGAAAGAATATCGGACCACCATCAGCAAACTAGAGCATCAGGTCAGAACCATCAAATTTGAAAGTAGGTTGCAAGCCACTGAAGATGAAGGAGAAAAGAAAAGGTTGACCCGGAAAAATGAAGCTCTCCGAGCTCAGCTCCGGGAAATGAAAATAGCCGGCGAGACACCGGTAAAAAGTGAGAGGGACGAAAAAATCATGAACAACTTGAGGCGAAAAGTGCATGACTATGCGGCTGATCTGACAAAGGCCGAGAAAGATTTGGTTAAAACTCGGGCAAGGGTGGGAAAAGATGAAGAAGAACATACAAGGTTAGCTCGCCAAGCAAAGCAAAGTTACGACATAGAAGTCATAATTCTGAGGAAAGAGTTAGCCACTCTCAAAAATGAAATGGGTCAGCAGGTCAAAGACTTCAAGACGGAAAGAGAACACTATTATTCATTGATCAACAAATTGGAAGAGAGTGTGCTGAGGTTGTAAGATCGGAATAATAGGGCCATGTAGGTAGTGGAAGCCCGGGAATAACAAATTGGACGATTGCTCCAGGAGAAGGGTGCCATCAAACTTAGAATCAAAGAAATAGCCGACTACACTGCGATGAAATGCAACGAGTGTGAGAGTATGACTCGAGCTATGTTCTTTGCTTCAGTACTGTCTTTCGCTCGCCAGGTCATGGCCGACCTAGAGTTCCTTAAAGAAGAGCTTACAACTAGGCCCGTGCCGAAACCAGCTGATGTCTCCCGAGCCCCCGGAAAAACATTTGAGGGCCATCTATGTTCTTGATTGTTCAGTCTTTGAGTCTGTATTTTAGTTTCTTCTCGCATCGAGTATGTTTGTCCTTTCGTCCATGTCGAGTCTGTTGTTATTTTGTTTTAAGTATGTATGTTTTCCTTTTCAAGTCAGTTATCAATATCTTCGAGTCTTTGTAATGAAAAAAAAAACAAAAAGATTTTATTAATGAAATATTGAAAAACCCTAAAATTTTCTTTGCTTTCATTTTGCATTTATTCCCCTAAACTACGTAATGGTCCGATTCATATGGCGTCATGATACGCGGGCAATCCCTATCGAATGCGATCATAGTTATGATTAATCTGAGTGAAAATTAACAAAAAAAAGAGAAAAAATTGAGAGACGATAAGTAAAAGAAAAGGAAGAAAAATGTGATAAAAACAAAAGAGAAAAACAGGAATGACAAAACAAAAGAGAAAGAGAGTGGAAACGAAAGAAAAGAATTGCAAAGTGAAAAAGAGATAGTGAAAGTCGGGATGAAACACGCAGTCATTGCAAAAAACATTTTAGAAGGATTTAACCGTTCAGGTGCATTGCATCCCCAATATGTGATTCCCTATCTGTTAAATGTCTCAAAACTGACAAGGTTGTTGTGTGTGCAAATAAGCCAGGTTCTGTTCAGGTGGTTGGCTTTATCGGTAATCTGGCTTCTCACCCCTATTTTACAAGATCCAAAGGAAGGGTTCCAATGGACTCAAAAAGTAATCTCCGCATTATTAATCCTGAGGATAACCCTAAACTGGCTATTTCACAACCTGAATCGGCAACCGTCGAAGAAAATAAGATGATGCGTCTTCGCATGCTGGATATGCGGGATGCTTGGTCTAATGGTAGAGAACCGCCAAGTGCAATTCCTGGATTCCCCGAGTTGATCCCAAGGATGAGTGGAACCACCAACATCCCTATAACTAACCCATTTATCCCGTGTGGGTACATTATAATGTCATCCAACTTTACCGGTATGCTTTCTGTGGTTCGCCCCCATGCACCGTTTTCTGGGCCACCTTCAACATTGTTCTCCGCACCACCGATTTGCACCATGGCATAACCAACTGTGCCCAAGCCATACTTTGAACACCCAACCTTCACCTTCCAAGGACTGCAATTTCAACCTGATATGACTCATGTCACTCCGGACTCGTATGCCTAACATCCACAGTATGAGTCTCTGATTGAGCAAGAAAGAACAATTAAAAATCTCGAGCAGGAAGAAATGGCTCGGAAGATGAAAAGCTCAAAACAGAGCTTAAAAACATGCAAGGACTGAGTGGACAAAAAGTGTTTCCTATTCGGACTTGTGCATGTTTTCCAATGTTCATTTACCTGTTGGTTTCAAAATGCAGAAGTTCAAAAAGTATGATGGGCACGGAGACCCAATCGCCCATTTAAAGAGATACTGCAATCAGTTGAGAGGGGCTGGTGGAAAAGAAGAGCTTCTGATGGCCTACTTCAGAGAAAGCTTAACAGGAATCGCCTCAGAGTGGTACATGGATCAAGAAATCATCCATTGGCACATATGGGATGATTTGGCCCGAGATTTTGTCCGACAATTCTAGTATAATGTGGACATCGCTACAGACAGAAACTCCCTATCCAATTTGAAGAAGAAATTCACGGAAAGGTTTCGCGAGTATGCTATCAAATGGCGCAAGCAAGCTGCCAGAGTAAAACCTCCGATGGATGAAGCAGAAATGGTTACAGTCTTCCTACAAGCCCAAGAGGCTGATTATTTCCAGAATATGATGTCTGCTATGGGCAAGCCATTTGATGAGGCTATCAAGATTGGGGAGATGGTAGAGAACGGCCTAAAAATGAGACGGATCTTGAGTCAAGCCGCTTTGAAAGCTACATCACAAGCCATCCAGACTAGTTCAGTCATTTGGCTAATTGCAAAAAGAAAGAGGAGGGGGCCATGATGGCTTTGAGTTCAAGGGGGTCTCGCCGATCATTTGACCATTCTTATATGCCACCTAGAACCCCACAACACTATTACCCACATCAAGATGCTGCTTATACCGTGGTACCGCCTCACTATGCGGTGATGAATGCCCAACCGTAATCACAGCCTTAGCAGCACTACAACCAAACCCGAGCTCCACTTCCTATAAATAATCATCCTTAACAAGCTCCTTACAATCCTCTCCCACCACAAAATGTACACCAACATAATCCACGCACTCGTGAGCCCCCCAGGAGAAACAATTTCACCCCTATTGGTGAATCTTACTCTAGTCTGCTTCAGAAGTTAATCCAATTGGGTCTATTGCAACATGTACCTCCGAATCGGCCAAACCCCGAGTCTCCGACATACCGGGCTGATGTCAGATATGCATACCACTCAAGGTTGGTAGGCCATGATACAGAAGACTATTGGACCCTCAAGAGGGCATTTGAAGACTTGATTGAAGCTAAAAGAATTGTGCTGAGGGATAGGGAGACTCCCAATGTGACCAATAATCTATTACCGGCTCATAATAATGGGTCCGTCATGGTATGATTTGTGATGACAAAGAGTTTGACCCGACATTGAAGGCCATTGTTGTCATCGCCAATTCAGAGGCAAGACCTAAAGCGGCGGTGAAACTGGCCAAACCTGAAAAGAAAGTTGCTCCGGTTCCTCAAGTTGTTGAAACAAAAACTGGGCCAGCACCTGCCAAGAATATGGTTCTTTATGTTTCTAAGGCCCAGAGAAAAGAACAGCTTATCCTCAGCGCTCCCAAGAAATTCGATAAAAGGAAAAATATGTTGAATGTGCCAAGATTATATGTACCAAATGGGACATACGTGGCGCGAGGGCTGGTAATTTCACCAAGGCTGACTGAGCCTGTGGTTATCAGTCCCGCACCACAGAGTTCTATGAAAGATCCTACTAGAGTCCCCTGGAACTATAACAGAACCGTGGTTACATACAAAGGGAAAGAAAATATGGGGGAAATGAATGAGATGAGTCAGTCTGGGAAGTACCATACCCCAGAAGAGCTAAAGAAGTCCAAACAAAACAGGGATAAACAAATGCCATCCAAGAAGCCTATAAGCAATGAGGAAGCAGAAGAGTTCTTCAAAAAGATGAAAACTTCAGAGTACTCAATAGTTGACCAGCTCCGGAAGACTCCTTCCTAGGTCTCACTCTTGTCTATGCTGCTGAGTTCGGATGAACACCAAAAAGTGCTCCTCAAAATATTGAATAAAGCATATGTACCGGTTGATACTTCTGTCGAACAATTGGAAAGGATGGCTGAAAGATTTTTTGAGGTCAATAAGATTTCCTTCAGCCACGATGATTTGCCCCCCAGAGGGAGCTGCCCACAAAAAATTCGTCCACCTAACTATCAAATATGATGGCTATTATGTGAAAATAGTGATGTTAGATGGTGGGTCTGGGGTAGATATTTGCCTTCTCTCAACACTCCAGAGAATGGAGATGGGAACAAAAAGAATTCGGGCTAACAACGTCTGCGTACGAGCTTTTGATGGGGTCAATAGAGACACGATAAGAGAAATTGATCATATTCTCACTATTGTCCCCGTGGATTTTGAGGTGACCTTCCAAGTTTTGGACATGGAAACCTAATACAATTTCCTCCTGGGCAGACCATGTATTCATGCTGCCAGAGCGGTTCCTTCCACTCTTCACCAAATGGGCAAGTTTGAATATGATAATCAAGAGATTGTTGTCCATGGAGAAGATGAGCAATCCATCTATCGGGACCCTTCAGTCCCGTGTCTTGAAGCTAGGGAAGGCAGTGAGCATATTGTGTACTAAGCTTTTGAAATTGTGGTCACTGACTAATTTGAAGAAGGGGCCCCATTCCCTCAACCTTGCTTGTCTAATGCTTCGGTCATGGTCGCCACATAAATGATTAGAAATGGTTACAAGCCTGGAAAGGGGCTCGGAGTATCTCTGCAGGGTATTACTTAGCCAATTTCCACAATCATCAATGAGAAGTATTTTGGTGTGGGATTCTGGGCCGATAAATGCAAAGAAAATGGGTGGGTCTTGTCCCGGCCCATTCCACATCTCGCCCAAACATTTGTCAAACCAAAGTATATGGAGAAAGAAGAAGAGGCCTTCACGGCTGAAGAAATCAATGATACTTGCGAAGCCTTGAAACAAATGTTGTATGAGTCCCACATGGTCCAGCCAGGGGAAGGCACGAGCCGTACCGAGGTGCGGTACATGGGGCCATATTTCAAGCTCCAGAACTGGGAGGCTACCCCATTCCCTGTCAGGCGGGAGTCCCGGTAGTTCAGTCTTGTCATCTCTTCTGCATTACGAGTTATTTCAGGGTGTAACTCGAATGTTTTACTTTATTGTCTTTTAATTATGATGTAAACCCTCATAACTTTCAATTCAATGAAATGGAATCAATATTTCATCGTCCATAGATGTCTCTTTTCTTTTGTTCTGATTTTGCTATTTTTCTTATCTTTTTCTTTTCAGTTCTAATAATGCGGACTTAAATAACATGAAATGCTTGTGCACTTCATGCCCAGATACTAAAATGTTGTCTAACTTTGAAATAATGAATCAAGAGCCAGAATATGATGAAGATGAGGCTTTTAGTGAAATAAATTAAAAATTGGAATAATTTGAGAATAATCCTAAGCCAAACTTAAACGAAATAGAGCCAGTTAATTTGGGAAGTTCAGAAGAGATCCAAGAAACCATGATAAGCATTCACGATGATGAAAGAAGGCCATGTGCGAGATCTGAGAAAATTCTTTGAGCGTCTGCGCAGGTATGACTTGAAATTGAACCTAGCTAAATGTGCATTCGGAGTTCCGTCTGGGAAACTTCTGGGATTTATAGTCAATCGGAGGGGTATCAAATTAGATCCAACAAATATAAAGTTTATTCGGGATTTTCCACCTCCGAAGAGCAAGAAAGAAGTCATGAGTATGCTAGAGAGGCTGAATTACATCAGCAGGTTCATCGCTTAACTTACTACCACTTGTGAGACCATAATCAAGCCGTTGAAGAAATACATTGCAATCAAATGGACAGATAAGTGTCAAGAAGTTTTTGATAAAATCAAAGAATATCTGTCGAATCCACCGGTATTGGTTTCGTCCGAGCTAGGAAAGGCCTTTGTTCTTGTATCTGACAGTCTTGGAAAATTCTTTCGGCTGTGTCTTGGGGCAACATGATGTGACCGAGAAGAGAGAACAAGCCATATATTATCTGAGCAAGAAGTTCACCAGTTATGAAGCCAAGTACACTTTGTTGGAAAGAACTTGCTGCGCCCTAACTTGGGTCTCCCAAAAGCTCAGACATTACTTGCTGGCTTACACAACATACCTCATAACCAGGATGGATCCTTTAAAGTATATATTCCAAAAGTCAATGCCCACTGCAAGGTTTGCAAAATGGCAGATCCTGCTTACCGAGTTTGACATTGTTTATGTCACTCACACGGCGATGAAAGCCTAAGCCTTAGCGGATCATCTAGCTGAGAACCCGGTCGATGATGAATACCAACCATTAAGCACTTACTTTCCGGACGAGAAAGTAAATTCGGTTGAAGTAATTCCAGATAAACCAATGCCTAGAAAATATTCTTTGATGGGGCCGTAAACGCAAAAGGCATGGGGATTGGGGCAATTCTGATTTCGCCCATAAGTTAGCACTATCCGACCACAACCCGTCTTCAATTTCTCTGTAAAAATAACACTGCCAAGTATGAAGCCTGCATCATGGGCATGAATATGGCCTGTTGATCTAGATGTACAAGAATTATTAATCATGAGGGATTCTAATTTAATCATTCAGCAAGCCCAAGGTGAATGGAAAACTCGAGACATCAAGCTTATTCCTTACAGGCAACACATTGAGGATATCAAAAAGAGGTTTAAGTCCGTCGAGTTCAAGTATACTACCCGATTCCAAAATGATCTAGCAGATGCACTAGCTACTTTGGCCTCATTGCTGCCGTACCTGGGTAATGTTCATATTGACCCGCTAGAGATTCAGGTTCGAGAAAGGCATGGTTATTGTAACACAATTAAAATGGATCCAGATGGTGATCCATGGTATCATGATATCAAGAGGTTTTTGAAAACAAAAGTATATCCCGAGCAGGCTAGTGGAGATCAAAAGAGAACTATCAGAAGGCTTGCAAGTAGTTTCTTTTTGAGTGGAGAGATCCTATACAAAAGAACTCCAGATTTGAGCCTCTTGAGGTGCGTAGATTCCTGAGAAGCTAAAAGAATCATGAATGAAGTGCATTGGGGAATATGTGGGCCTCATATGAACGGGTATGTCCTTGCAAAGAAAATCCTCCAGCAAGTTATTACTGATGACCATAGAAAAAGATTATTTCAGTTTCATCCGGAAATACTATCAATGCCAGATACACGGTGACCTGATTCATGCACCACCTTCAGAGCTGCATCCTATGACAATGTCTTGGCCGTTCATTGCTTGGTACATGGATGTTATTGGGCCAATCGAGCCGAAAGTTTCAAATGGGCACATATTCATTTTGGTTCCCATCGATTATTTCACAAAGTGGGTCGAAGCAGTCACTTTCAAAGCCGTCACCAAGAAAGCAGTGGTGGACTTCGTGCATTCTAACATTATTTATCATTTTGGTATTCCTAAAATTATCATTACGAACAATGCTGCAAATCTGAATAGTCACTGGATGAGGGAGGTATGCGAACAATCTAAAATTATGCATTGTAATTCTACCCCTTATCGACCCAAAGCTAATGGCATCGTTGAAGCCATAAACAAGAACATCAAGAAGATCCTCAAGAAAATGGTTTAGGGTTCTAGACAATGGCATGAAAAGTTGCCTTTTGCACTATTGGTATATCGCACAACCGTGCACACATCAGTTAGGGTAACTCCCTACTTATTGGTTTATGGCACTGAAGCCGTAATACCTGCAAAAGTTGAGATTCCCTCTCTTCAGATCATTGTTGAAGTCGAGATCGAGGATGATGAATGGGTCAAAACCCGCTTGGAACAATTAACTATGCTTAATGAAAAGTGGATGGCCGCAGTTTGCCACGGCAGTTGTACCAACAAAGAATGGCCCGTGCCTACAACAAGAAAGTGCGGGCCAGAAAATTCGATGTGGAGCAACTCGTTCTGAGACATATTCTCCCGTATCATGTAGAAGGCAAAGGAAAAGTTTCTCCAAATTGGACAGGTTTGTACATTATAAGAAGAGTGTTGCCGAAGGGAGCGCTGTATTTGGAAGACATCGAAGGAAATGTCCCCGAGACAGTTGTCAATGCAAACGCGGTCAAAAGGTATTATGTTTGACCCCTTTTTACAAGCTTTAGTATGCTCCGATTGGAATGACGAAGGTTTTCTTTTTCGCTATCCAAACACTATCAACCCTTTGAGATGGTTCCCTTTCTTTGATTACCCTCTTTGGAACCAGGAAGTTATTATTAAAAAAAAGACAAAAAAATCAAAAACAAAGTTCATTGAACTACGTTCGAATTGATACTGAAAGGATACGTAGGTATCCTCTCTCTGGGGTTTAGTCACAAAAAAATAAAAATTCACATTCCCCCAAAAGTTAAAACTGGGGCAGATGTTACAATGGTTCGGCGATGGTTTCGCCTAAAAGGTTCCAAAGTTGTAATTCAATTCAAATCCTTTTTACCCAAATCCTTTTCAAGTCCCTCCGATCAATCAACGAGAATGTTTAAGAATTGGAGGATACAGTCACTTGGATCTCATACAATCAAATGAGAAAAATAAAATGAGATAGTCTTATTGGTGAAAGCCCTCACGGGCACCGTAAGGCGATGACAAGTAGAGAAATTAAAAATGAGTTTTTTAGTGAAAACTCACAAAGATCACTATAAGGCGATAGTGAGAAGAGAAATAAGAGATGTCAACTTGTGAAAACCCGCAAAGGGCGCCACTGATCGAAAAAGAGGATCCTCACAGCCATTGGCACCGATACAGTCCTCGGCAAGGTTTTTCGATTTCGAGGCAAAAGTTGTGATAAATTTTTGAGAGCCAGATAGTTTACACAGATCAGACATCCAGTCCAAAGGGCATGTCATATTCATTGAAGTCCGCATGTACTCCAGATAAGTCCTTCTTTCCTTTTCCCGAAAGGGACACCTCTTGTTTAAACTCATTTTCCATTCCATTGTTTGTTTTTCTTTGAATCCCTTTCGGTCTAACCTTATTCCAAAAACCAAGGCAAAGAAAAGATGGCAGGGCTCTCATTTGATACAAGCTAATATGTAAAAAATGGCACCCAACCTCGGCAGAGGCATCAAGTCGACCCCGACTGGCCATGACGGCCTATGCTTCGAAATCAAAAACTCTTGTAACGAGGATATCAAATTAAAGTGCCTACAAGTGCAAAATGAAATTGAAAATGTTAAGTCCCAAGTGGCTAACCGTCTTGGCAAGGTTTGAAAAGCCCAAGATTTCCCAATGCTCTGAAATTAAAATTGGAAGAAAGAAGTTAGAAGTGAAAGGCCTACAAAGGCAAAATAAAGTCGAAAAAGGTTAAGTCCCACGCGACCAACCGTCATGGCAAAGTTTGAAAAAGCCAAAGGCTTGTTAGGGCCAGAAAGGCACTCGGTATCCAGGAAACAATCAGTTTGAATCACCGTCAAAAGAAGATTGACCGAGATCAAGTTATTGAAACACTCAAGTCCACAAAACCAACCACCATTTCAAACTGACAAATTGTTCTTTGTTTGAAAAACAAGAAACATGTGCAATCCAAAAACAACCTTACAAGAAGCAGGTGCAACAAAAAGAAACTGCGCGGAGACTAAAATGACTCTGCAACAGTGACAACTCCAAAAGGGAAGTCTTTTCCAAATTCTTCCCTGCATTTTACTCATTCTCTTAATAAAAAGAAGAAGGAAAAGAAAGAAAGTTTAAAATCATGGTAATATAGGGTACACCAATCCCTAACTGCATTTTCCAACATAGGGTCTCCACTCCCTAGTTGATGTTATTTTAGACATAGGGTCTCCAGTCCCTAGTCTTCTTTTCCAACATAGGGTCTCCACTCTCTAGTTGATGTTATTTTAGACATAGGGTTTTCACTCCCTAGTCTTCTTTTCCAACATAGGGTCTCCACTCCCTAGTTGATGTTATTTTAGACATAAGGTCTCCACTCCCTAGTCTTCTTTTCCAACATAGTGTCTCCACTCTTTAAAAGAATGATTTTCTAAAATTAAAAAAAAATCCTTCTTGGTTCGTTTTAGCATAGGGTACACAATTTTCTAGTCTCGATTTCCAACATAGGACCTCCACTCCCTAGTTGATTTTTATTTTTAGACATAGGGTCTCCACTCCCTAGTCTTATTTTCCAACATAGGGTCTTCACTCCCTAGTTGATTTTATTTTAGACATAGGGTCTCCACTCCCTAGTCTTCTTTTCCAACATAGGGTCTCCACTCCCTAGTTGATTTTATTTTAGACATAGGGTCTCCACTCCCTAGTCTCCTTTTCCAACATAGGGTCTCCACTCCCTAGTTGATGTTTATTTTAGACATAGGGTCTCTACTCCCTGGTTTCCTTTTCCAACATAGGGTCTCCACTCCCTAGTTGATATTTATTTTAGACATAGAGTCACTACTCCCTGGTCTCGTTTTCCAACATAGGATCTCTACTCCCTTGTTGATGTTATTTTTAGACATAGGGTCTCTACTCCCTAGTCTCATTTTCCAACATAGGGTCTCCATTCCCTAGTTGATGTTACTTTAGACATAGGATCACCATTCTCTAGTCTCCTTACCAGTTTAGGGTACACCAATCCCCAGGTGTGTTTTTCCAACATATGGTACACCACTCCCTAGTTGATCTGATCTTAAGTGCAGAGTACACCACTCCCTGGTATCTTTATTAATATAGGGTACCGTATTTCCCCAACATAAGGAACACCACTCCTTAGTTGAGGCATCATTTAGATAATCAGGGTACACCATTCCCAAAGAATCATGTTTTCCCAGGGTACACCAGTCTCGGCCTTTTATTGCTTTCAATACTGAAGTAGTGTAGAGTTTTGTCACAAATAACTCAGAAATTTTTCTAGTGAAAACTAGGGCAGAAAAATTTCGTTCGTTTGTTTGTTTTGGTGTCAACCCGAAAAAAAAGAAGTGAATCCAAAATGCAGAAGCGGATGAAAAGATGTGGATTGCTCAATACATGACCGAAGTCACGAGCATTGCATGTCCCATTTTAATCAGAAGAAGCCATAGAAGAATGAAGTAGCACCTGCAACTAGCAAGCATCATGATTCAGATCAGAGTCTGCATGAAGAACCAGTCAAGACTCAAGATCAGGCTTCAAAAGATTTATAGATAGGAATCTTATAATTCGTAGTTGATAGACATGTTTAGTTTCTTTTTCATTTTAATTTTGGTGTAATAAGGAGTCCAACAAGCATTAACATCAGTAACAACAGCAACAACAGTGAAATCATAGCTTTCTGGTAGTCCAAGCTACCGAAACTTTCAGAACTACACTAACCCGATTCCTTTATAGCCAAGGATATGTAGGCAACCTAGGAAGCAAGTTCGGTCAAACTTTTTAAAAATGTTTCCCATAGAGTATCAAATGGGCAAAAATCGCTCATGATTGCTCACTTTATCTTTGTCCGAAAATTCTTCATGTTTCCGAGCAAAGAGAGGCAGTTGTGAGCATGTACTTTTTGCCCAATATATATATTTACTCCTAAAAACATCAAAAATAGCTATTAATTATTTTATAGAATTCTAGGAATTTTGCTATATTTTACTTGATTTGTTTTGTGCGTATTTATGTTTGATGCATTTTTAGTAGCATTTTAAACGGATAAGGGTCTGATTTGCCCCTCTACTATAATAAATAGGGCTTATTTACCATCCGTTTAATTTTTCTATCAAAAATATCCTTACCGTTATACATTAGGTTCATATTTACCCCTTAAACGTTTAAAAGAGTTACATTTGCCATTCGTTATACTTTAGGATCATATTTACCCCTCTACTCTTCGAAAAGGGTTACATTTGCCCTTCGTTATACTTTCTTGACATATTTATCCTTACAATTATCCATGCCAGCTCGTCACCCCCCACCCCCACTCGTCCATCTCTCTTATCCGTGTCAGCTCTATATTTTTCGGAGAGCGAGAAAATTTTGGACAGTGAGTGAATAAAACTATAGTGTTATCTCTAATTGATTTATTTAATTATTTCACCTTTGTCTATGTTAATTTGTTTCCCTTTAATACTTAGGAGTTAGGAGACATGAATCACTCAATGATATTTTGACGTGTTTGTAGAGATACAACTCTGTAAAGTCTAAACTGGGTCAATTGACCATGATTGATTCACGAAAAGCAATTTACTGATACGATATTTATGAAGATTGTGCGAAATACAATAGTTATAGCAACGACAACATATTGACAAATAACTTTGAACTCAAAATCACTAATCTAATACAACTCACAATTATTGAAGTAACCAAAGTAAATTACAAAAAGTTGCACAACAATGGAGCTAATGAAGTCTTATTTAAATTGGGTGGGCGGGTTAAATTATCTTAAATAGGTGACCATATTTAAATTGAAAGAAAAAAAAATTCACATAGGCCCTATGTAGGAAAACAAAGGTAGGACATGACGATCTACCGGATAAAGGTAAATGTAGGGCATAATTGTAAGGATAAATATGTCAAGAAAGTATAACGAAGGAAAAATGTAACCCTTTTTGAAGAGTAGAGGGATAAATGTGATCTTAAAGTATAACGAAGAGCAAATGTAACCCATTTTAACGCGTAAGAGTAAATATGAACCTAATGTATAACTATAGGGATAATTTTGATAAAAAATATAAACGGAGGGTAAATAAGGCTTATTTATGATAGTAGAGGGGCAAATCAGACCCTTATCCGCATTTCAAATCCTAAGAAAAAAACAAAACTATTTTGATCTTTACATTTTTTTTAGATTTTAATTGCATAATTAATTGCATTTGTAAAGCACTAAAATACCAAAAATATATTAGTAACTTTTCATGCATTTGTTAGTTAAATAAATTAGTCAATTGTAGATTAAAATATGTAAGTAGGTTTAATTTCGCAAATTGGTTTGGATTAGGTATGTTAATTAAAAATGATTAAAGTTGAAAATTAAAAGAAAGGAAAGAATGAGGTTGTTTGGCTTGTTTTAAGCTGGCCAAAATAATTCAGATGGCCCATTTGTTTTGAAATAAGCCCCCCAAATTCGCCTAATACCCGGTCTGGCCTAGTCCTCACAAGATCCAGCTTCACTAATACCCCAAACGATGTCGTTTTGGCGCGTTCAATCTTGTCCGTTCATTTTCTATAATCCGACGGTTCGAAACTAATCCCCTTCTCCCTCGCCATCGACTACTGTCCGAACACCACCACCACCACCCCCTCCCCCCCCCCCAAACCCTAGAGAATTTCTCATTCTCACTCATCTCCTTCACCTCTCACGTTCTCTCTTAAATCCGCCGCCGGAATCGCCCTACGGCGGCGGACAATCTCCAAATAACCCCAAAAATTTCACTAGACAGTCACCGTCTTCCCCTCTCCTTAAATCCCATAACCATTTTTCTCAAATCCCCCTAGAATTTCTCGATTTTCGAATCTAAAATCCCCAGAAATCCTAGCTTTGACCTATTCTTTGTTTTCTGGCAATAATCACCCGTTTTGACCAAAAACTTACATTGGTCGATTGTTCTTAACAATAACAATTGATTGATGTTGGTTTTGGCTCATTTTGAAGACATCGGATTTAGGTCAAGTTTGACCGGTCAGAGGTCAACATTCTAGCATCTGTTTTCTACTGGGTAATTTGCCATTTCTTCTCTATTTTTCTCCATTTACTTGCGACATAGTATTCTGATTAGTCTAGGTGTTGCATGAAGTCGTTTCATTTTCTTTTACTTTTGATTGTGTTGATTATTGTTAACTTGTCATGACATATTTAGATTACTAGTTTATTGCATGATTAGTAGTTTAATTATTTAATAGTTAGTTTAATTGCATGAGTTTGTAGGTTAATTAATCTTGACTAAATTAGGTTATTTGTTAAAATTGTCTGGTTTTAAATAATGTTACTCAGTTTTTGATTTCTAATCTGGTCGAATTCCTTGTGTTAGTTGTTTATAATTAACAAAAGTCTAAGGGGGTTAAAGGAAATAAGAAAATCATGGAATCTTTCTGTTTAGCTGTTAAGAAGGTTCTAGAATAGAGTAGAAAGGACTAAAATGCAATAAGACAAGGGAATTAGGTCAAATTTGGGGTTAAAAAGGGTAAACTCAAAAGTAAAAGGGGTTGAAAAATAAGGAAAAATGTCTGAAAAGGGGACAACTGTCCAAATCTGTTAGAAAAGATGCTGAAAAATAAGAAGAATATCTGAAAAAGGGACAGTTGTCCAAATCTGTTAGAGAAAAGATGCCTTTTTTTTCCTTATTTTTAGATGATTTCTTTTTCCTTGCATATAAGGCACACATTCTCCTGGACTCACACACAATCTTTTTACTCACAGAATTCACTCACATTCATCTCTAGATTCACATACACATACACACTCATTCATAAAACTCTCACTCATACACTTACACATAACTAGAGAGCAACTGAAAAGCATTCTGAAAATTCAAAGAAAGGTATTCTGAGTTCTAAAACAAAAGTTCAAAAGCCAAAACAAGGTTACAAAAGAAAGTAAGTTGCAGGGATGATTTCTGAAAACTTTTCGAAGCTGTAATTATTTTGTTCCTCCACATTTCTGGGTGTTCTAAAGCTGTTTGGTCAAAAGAAGTTGTCGATTTCACTGTTCGTATATTGCTGAACTTCGTTTCTCTCATCTCTTACCTTTATTTGGCTTGCTTAGTATTTTTCCTCCTCAACTAGGTCAGTGCCAAGCTTTCTTTGTATTATATTTTATCAAATGACCAGAAATGCTTATATTCTTATTTGATTTCTGTGTATTTATTTGTTGCTATCCAAATGTATAGCTTAATGAGCATTTCATTTCAATATGGACGGAAACAGTGAAGTAGCTCGCAATATAATACTTATATGGATAAATTTGATATTTATGGTCAATTAAGCATATGTCATTAGTTGTTAAACCATTTGTAAGTCTTGAATAAGGTTGAAGTTTTGTTTAAATTTTGCATATTTAGCTATAATTCAAACAGAAGGTTATCATAGTATTCTATGTATGAAATAAGTAAATTGGGGATGCAAAAAGATGTCGTTACTGATTACATGGCTATAGTTTGTAGATTTGGCAACTAGTTGGTTAGATTAGTAAACTCTAAAGCTAAGGAGTGGAATTGAAGTCATTGGTGGAAAGAAGTTTAAGCTGAAGATTAATTATGTCCTATTTATGCTAGCTATTATTGATTTTCGCATATATTAGAAAGTATTTATGTCCATTATCATCTTTGAGAATTGTAATTGAGGTGACCAGAACTGTAATTTCCGTTGATATTCGTTGTATTTAACTCTTATTTTGTATAAGAGTCTGGACATGGTCTAGCGTACTGATATATTCTTAAAAGTTATTATTTTTGCAATTGTTTGTATGGCCACATATTATAATCAAGGCCATGATTTTTCCTTTGAGTTATACAAAATTGGGCTTCCAGTCCGGCCCACTTTTAATTATACACGATTTCTTAATATTTGAGTGCACACCAAGTGATAGACTCCTCTTGCTTAAATGTCACTGATTCATTATGGGATTGATTCATTATGGGATGTTAAACTTGAAACTCCAATGTTTAAGTTGATTTAGTAGTTTTTGGTGTTATAAGAATATGATTTTAGTAGTGGAACGTATGAACCAAGTGTTGATTGTGTTGAAACTAGCGTTTAGTTGAAATTATTAACTCCAAAATGCTCATGAACCAACAAGTCTATTTCGACGTTAATCATATGCTTGGATTTCAAAACACTGCTTTAGACATTATGCCCACCCTCTTCCACGATATATTCCATAATCCATGACCTTGCATATAATCCCAAATTTAGGGAGAATTAATTAATTCATAAACGTCGTAGTTTGCTTTAGGCGCGATTAATAAATCATCGTGCCCATGAGTATGGTTCCCGTGGCATGGTCACGATACGTAAATTCCAACTCAAGTGCGCGTTTCACGCGACTTGACCTAACTTCAAATAATAATAAAAATAAACATGTTGTAAATCGCGGGTACATTTCACGTGGCGCGATTTGCAATATGTACAAAAAATAACGAGTGCGCGGCATCGCGACTTGTCCGAATAAATTGCATAAATATTAAAAACGGTTAATTAAATAATTAAAAGCGGTGAAAGATAAGATACACAATATGTCTAAAACAGGTAAATAATCGGATAATTAAGCAAGGTGTAATTGTAAAGCGATCATGCTAAAATTACGAAATCCGGGGGTGCCTCACACCTTCTCCCGAGTTAACAGAATTCATTACCCGGTCTTCTGTGTTAGTGGACCATAAATAGAGTCAATTTTCCTAGATTTGAGATTTTAAAATAAACCGGTGACTTGGGACACCATAATAATTATCCCAAGTGGCGACTCTAATCAAATAAATAATCCCATTTCAAATAATGTCACTTTAATTGGAAAAACTCCCTTATCTTCGGAAAAAGGAGGTGTGGCAAATATAATACCAAAAAACACAAAAATCAACTTGTTATTGTATTCTAAAACGTTAAAAAACTTAAAAGTCAAAAGATTTTTTACTCTTCCCTAATTTTTATTTTTTTTTCTCTTCATTTTCTACCAAGTAATGGAAAAAATAATCAATTTGCAAATCACAAAGCAAAAACGCGTTATCTTTTATGATTTCCTTTGCTTCGACGCTTCTAATTGTGCGTCCCTTCTTCACTTTTCTTTCTTTTTAGGTTAGTTTATAAATTTCTAACAATTTATTTTTCAAAGTTGATTTTTTTTTTATGAAGCAGTTTTGATTAGCGTTTTAGTCAATTGTTGAAGTATTTTAGTCGATTATTGATTTTAATTAGCGTTTTAAGATGACAGTTTTGTATATATTTTCACGTATTTTCATGTTTTCTTGAAATTTTCATAATTTTTATATAATTTTACCTTATGTTAATATTTATTTTTATTATGAATCATCATGCTATACTCGCGAGGAAGGAAAAACGAGCAGTTTACCCTTTAGTAGTTGCTGTTTCACGGCTCTAGTGTTCACAGGCTTTCAAGGAATGAAATATTATCAAGCACCCTTCACTAATTCGAATAGTATTTATGGTTCTACCTATTTCTTAGCAACTGGCAGCACTAGAGTGGGATAAGTAAACCTTGCCTTGAGCCTCCTCACGTCCATGACCGGTTGATGTCACGGTAATGCCCTCTTGGTCACTTGCTTGCTAAACGAACCACTGATGACGGAGTGCCCTGTACCCACACTAAGGGGTAAGGCATGAAAGTAGTCTAATTATTTTCACTTGAGTTGACTTAAGTCTTTCTCTCCTCGTACAGTCTTGGCTCCACCTGTTATCTCCTTCTACGATATGATGCTGTCGTCACCATATTCCATATGTCACTTAGTCTTCTCTGCCTCGCTGCGAGTCAGTACCTTCGAAATGTTAATTTTAAAAAATAAAAATTAAAGATTTATGTGGGGCTTATGCCCAGCGCCTCGAGGCTTACGCCTAGCCCCATATCAGACACAAACATCTCGCTTCATGCCCCTGCTTTTAAAACACTACATATAAATAGATAATTATACGTTAAAAATTGAAATGAATATTGTATAGATTTATCTCCCGCTATTCAACCTATTGTTATAATGATGATGTGTGTTAGTCGAGATCAAATCAATATGAAAAATTTATACAGCTAAAAAGGTTAATGATATTAGAGTCTAAAAAGGTTGACGAGAGTGGGTTGCTATAGTAGTGAGCACCCTTCACTTCTAACCAAGAGGTTGTGAGTTCGAGTCACCCCAAGAACAAGGTGGGGAATTCTTGGAGGGAGGGAGCCGAGGGTCTATCGGAAACAACCTCTCTACCTTCTCTACCCAGGGTAAGGGTAAGGTTTGCGTATACACTACCCTCCCCAGACCCCACTAGCTAGTGGGATTATATTGGGTTGTTGTTGTTGATATTAGAATCTAAATTTTTCTGCTAATGTGAAGTATACATAAAGATTTTTGTACATTGTGCAACAATACCAATAATAAGTTATATTTTATTTTGACACTATCTTCATAGTTTAGTTAAAATGATCAATAACCGATTAAGACTAATAAGATTTTACAAGTTGGATGTACATAGTCTTCGTCTGATTTAATATGCCAAACATTTGCGAACTACATTTCACCACCCTTAATTCAAGTGAGTTAAATAAAATTAAAGTGTTTGTGAGATTCAATTTGATTTTGTGAACATGCGGATAAGACAAATGCCATTTGAAGAGTCAAATAAGATTTTCTTTGACAATATTTTTTGAATACTTTTTTTAAATATTTTGAATTGTTTAGCTATTGTAACTTATAGTATTTTTTATTTTGTCTTTAAAATATATATGTTAATTTAGTTTTTAAAAAGAACAAAATTTTATGTTCGAATTCACACAGAAAAATTAGTCAGTTTAACCCTCATACTTTAAACTATGTCACGTAAAGTAGAACAAAGGAGATAGTATAAAATGTGAATAGCTTTCCCTATCGAGAAAGTCTTGCCATTAAATTTCTCAATTTGGCATGTTTAGACTAGGGCGCCTCAATGATGATTTAGTCGTCATAGTTCGGAGGGAAAATCTAGTAAGAATGGGAAGGGGTCGAACAAGCAAAATCAGGCGCGACAAAGACAAGTGTTTTAGTCAATTTATCATCATTTTATATAACCTAGATTTCATCACCATTTTTATTTATTATTACAAGTTCTTCCCAATTTCATATGTTTAGGTCAGGGCGCCTTGACGATGATGTAGTCACAACATTCCTTTGATGGGGAATCTGGTAAGATCGGAAAAGGATCGAACAAGAGGTGCCAAGCACGACAAAGATAAGTATATTCGTTAATTTTACCATTTTATATAACCTAGATTTGATCGCCATCTATATTATTACTGAAAGTAAAGTTCTTCCCAATCAAGTATGTTTAGACTGAGACGCCTCAATAATGATGCAGTTGCAACAGTCTTCATATAGGATAAGTATCTACTTCAATTCCTCATAATTTCATATAACCTAGATTTGATCACCATTTATATTTATTATTGCTAGTGTAGTTCTTCCCAGTAAAAGTTATATAGACTTAGGCGCTTCGATGATATGCAGTTGCAATAGTCTTTTAATGTTAAATCTGCTAAGATTGAGAAGGGGCCACAACAAGCGATTCTAAAAATGAAAAAGAGAATTATTTTCTCCAATTCTGCACCATTCTATATAACATAGATTTGATCGTCATCTATACTCATTCCTGCAGTAAATTTTTTCCCATTTTGCTACAACCTTTCCTTTTCTTTAGTTTTACACGCGCTTCAAAAAAACGTGACTACACTTCAATATTAAATCAAAGAAATTGACCTTTTATTTAAAAAAAAAATTGTGGCTTTAGTGCAATAACTTTTTATAAATAAGGGAACAAATAAAATAAAGGTGAAGTTTTGGGTTGCTTAAGTTTCAACCTGTCTTAGAAATTGACTTCACGACTAATGAGTACATTAGGGAGGGACTATGCTTGACTATGACATGTATATTATATATGAACTTATGTTTGTAATTAAAGTTGAACATTTCTGATTCGTAACATAATTCAGGTGATCAACAACCTGAGTTGGACCATGGCAAACTCAACCAAAGTACAAGTATAAATTCCATAAAGTTACATTTCTTTAATCACTTCCTTAAACAATGCTTACACTGATGTCAATCATTAATAGCTCAATCTCAAACAAACTTAATGCTTGCAATTTGTATCCACATTCCATGTATATGTTTTACTATATGGCACCATTGATTGTTATTTCTAGTTGCTATATGTATTTTTTGATTAACGAGAGTAAGTACCAGTACTCTGATCTTATAGATATTTATATAAATACATAATAATTGGAATAATATATTTTATCAATTTATATATTTTATTAATTTATCTTTGATTTTAAACATATGCTCAAAGTAAAACTATCAATTAGTCGAGATTAGTCAATGTAAGATATTTATAGAATTGATAATATCAAAGCAGAAGTCATTGTATTATTACGAAATATGCATAAAACTATTGTAACATGTGGTACAACACCATTGACACATTATGTTTGTTTTGCCATTATCATCTTACTATATAATTAATCTAATTTGCAATATCCAAGTAAGACTAGCTAGATTCTATGAATTGGATGATGTATTATCATTCTTTGACTTACAATCCCAAATATTTAAGAATTTCACATTGCCCAAATGTATAGTTAGTGTTATTATTTCTCTTAGATGGTTAATTATTAATAATTATAATATAATATCCTTAAAAATAAAAAAGTTACTTAAATTGTACAGTTGAAAATTTAATCTTTAGATGAGTTTGAAATTAAATACTACACAATCCACAACAGAAAAATACATTATACACTGTACCAACTAACCCTGGTTATCATCAAGTAAGTGTTAGAACAAGGTTAACCCACGTTAGTCAGTGACTCCTATATAAAGAATCCAAACTTATTCAGTGTTGGCAGCAGAAGCAAAAAGAGTACTCAGAGCTCGTGCCAAATGTTGTGGCCATAGCGTGCAAAATGCAAGAAATGGAGTTCACGCCTTTGCAAATTTTGGCCTTTTATAACCTTTGGTGGGTGGCCCTTTTGATTTTGGATTGAACATTTGCTCTTTCTAGTTTCACTCTTGATATATGTATGTATCGAGAATCAATTTTTTCCTTTTTTGGTAAGACTCCTTTTCCAGGTTTATTGATTATATTTTTGCCTTAGTTTATTTGGGTTTTTGAAGATTTTTCTCGATTTTTTTTTTTATTTTTTTTTTTTGGCTAGAATTTGAGCTCGGATTTTGATTGATAAATTGTTACCTTTTTTTTTTGGGGTGCAATTCTGATGCTTGATTTTTTTCCCTTTGATTCATTTGAGTGATTTTGTTGCAGAAAATTATTTGTTTGGCAGCTCATTTACTGTGACTCAGAGGTAATCTTCTTCTTTTTTTTCATTTATTTCCATTCCCTTGATAATGTTGCTGGTTTATTATGCTTATTAGAGCTGTACCTTTTTATTGCATTTCTGTTTGGATAATTTTATGTTGATGTTATGTAGCTTATCAAGGAATGATGCATACTTGTTTTTCCCTTTGTTTTTGCAATTTCTGATTCTCTGCTGCTATGTTTTCTTTACATTTTTAATCCCCGCAAACACCACGTTACCACTGAATGGCTCAGAGATTTGAGTAATTGAATTACAGCAGAATTTGCATTCCTCATTGAATATTAGTTCTTTGGCTGCTTCACCTGAATGATAATACTGCTGCTTTTATCGTGCTCACTACACTCGTTCTTGTTGATTTTCAGCCTGTCATTTTTGTTTTTGTTATTTAGCCTATCAAAGAAACATTGATATGTGTTTTTACCTTTGTTTGACAACTCCTTTTTTCTCTGCTGCTATGTGTTATCTTAACTTTTAATCCCCACACACACCCCGACATTATTACCTAATGGCGTCTTGCTGCAGGATTGGGAACTGCAGATGGACACTTGAATGATCAAATTGCAGTAGTATTTGTAAATCTCGTAGACAACATAATCAAAATGGTTGATCATAACAGCACTGATGATGCCAATGAAAAGTCATTGGTGCTTTCGGACCAGGAAAAAGGAAGTAGGAACAAGAGGAAGTTCTTATCTGAGTTTCCTCCTAGTGATTCCCCTGTCCTGTCTCTTACTGAGTTTCCAAGATATGAATTATTAGAGAAAAAACTGCAAAGCACTCTTAATCAGCTCAAGTCATTAGATGGTGGGTGTCAACAAGGAGTGGAAAGGTCAGCAGATGCAGATTGGGAAGAACCAATAACATGTCAACTCGAGGAACTTTTATCACAAAACCTGTCTGCTACTTTCCGGAGTGCAGTCAAGAGGATTGTTGAGTGTGGATACAGTGAGGAAATTGCTGAACGGGTTATATTGAGGAGTGGCCTCTATCATGGTACCAAAGATACCGTCTCAAATATTGTTGATGGTGCTTTGGCTTTACTGAGTAGGGAAAAGGATTTTGATACCTCTAGACATCTCGCGTTTTCTGATTTACATGGGCTGGTAGAGTACACCATGCTGGAGATGATATGTGTGCTGAGGGAGGTTAAGCCAGCTTTCACAGTTGCTGAAGCAATGTGGTGCCTCTTAATATGGGACTTGAACCTGGTACATGCATGTACGGTGGAAGGTGATATTCTCGATGAGTTATGCAGTCAAGAAAGTCTAGGCGATAGCTTGAAGACTGAGGCTTCTGAGACTACTCAGTCAAACCCAGATAAACTACAGTTGTCAAAACCTTCCATCGCCATTGCTCAATCCAAAGTTGCTGTTGCTAGTGCAGCCCCTCAAGAACCGACTTCTAAAAATTCACATGTTCGTCAAGCGGCAATAGGGAAAGGAAGTTCAGTACCTCTTCCAGAAGCAGAGGCTAAATCCTTACCCACCAGCAGCAGGGGGCATAAGCAGAATCCCTCGAAAGCAGCAGTGTTAGAAGATAAGTCGGGAGCTGGTAGAAAGGGGTCATCCCTAAACTCCAAGAAGGATCTTCTTAGGCAAAAGACATTTCAGTTTGAGAAGAATTACAAAGGCCGTATGGGTAAGGGTTCCATTAAGGCAAAACTCTCTGCCTGGGGCAATATGGTTTTGGACAAGACACTCAACCCTCCGTCAGGTTCTTCTGGTGCAGCAACGAAGAGTTCTTCCTCTAAAGTAAATACTTCAGTTAAAAACAGTAGTCCTATAGCAGAAGGAAGTTCTGATAGTCTATGCCCTTGTTCATCCACTGCACCTGCAACTGACGACTCTGGCGTGCAAGATACTGTTATTACATCGCCCGCTGTAAACAAAAAGGATCCTTCATCATTAGCTTTGGATCCTAAGTCTAGTATAAAGGCCCCAGGCGGCAGCACAACTAGCTCTTCTGAGGTTCCAGATTATTATGCTGGTATCCCATATGATGAGTCTCTGGGGAAATATGTCCCTCAAAATGAGAGAGATGCTGCTATTTTGTTGCTAACTCCCCATATGAAAACACTGCAGAAAGAGCTCCAACGGTGGACTGATTGGGCAAATGAGAAGGTAATGCAGGCTGCTCGGAGGCTTGGCAAGGATCAGGCGGAGCTTAAAATGTTGAGGCAAGAGAAAGAAGATGCTGAAAGATCTCAAAAGGAAAAACAAATGCTGGAGGAAAGCACCACGAAGAGGCTTTCCGAGATGGAGCATGCATTGTCAAATGCTAGTGGCCAGATTGAGTTGGCTGGTTCTACTCTTCACAGGCTGGAGGGGGAGAATGCTGTGCTAAAGAAGGAGATGGATGCCGCAAAGCTCTTTTCCGCAGTGTCTGCTATAAACATGCATAAAGCTTTAGCAACAGAGCAGGAGACAGTGAAGAAGTATCAAGCAGGAGAGGTGGAGAAGCGCTCATTGCAGGAGGAACTCTCTATGCTCAAGCATGAAACATCTGATTTACAGCAGCGACAAGAGAAAGTCAACAAGCGCCTGGACCAGTTTGAGGTATTTCTATTCTAGGAAAGAAGTTCCTTTGCTTAGTTGATCAAAGTTTATATTTTTTACAAATATAGTTAGTGTTTTTAAGGCCTACCTGTTGTACAACCGGTGGTAGATGTTTAGGCCGTCAGTAACTTGTTGTTATAGTTCAAGTATAATGTCAGTTCTTTTTAACTTATAGCCTCCAGTAATAGTTGTTCCAGCATTCACTTATGTAGTCCTGCTGATAATTCATAGTGCTATTTGATATTCGTTCTAGTATAAATGCTAGCACATTAAAGAAACTTGTAAGATTTTATTCTGTGATTTGCTCCTGAGAAAGCAAAGAATTGCAGGTTCTATGGAAGCAGGAGGAAAGGCAGAAACAAAGGTTTGTACAGCAAGCTGATTCCTTGAAAGCTGAAAGAGAACAACTCGGTGTTCAGGGAAAAGCGGCGGAGGATAATTTGAGAGAAAAGGCAGAGAGCAGCATGCAAAAGCTTAAAGAAAATATCCAAAAGCTTGAGAGTGAAATCTCCCAGTTGAAATTGCAGTCTGAAAGTTCAAAAATAGAGGCACTTAAAAGAGGCATTAATGTGGGGCTACCTCCTAATATCAGAAAGAGTTTAGCAGGCTATGAGGATAATTTTGGCTCTACAGTAAAGATGGAGAGGGAGTGTGTTATGTGTATGACTGAGGAGATGTCGGTGGTTTTTCTCCCTTGTGCACATCAAGTCCTTTGTGCAAAATGCAACATGCTTCATGAAAAGCAAGGAATGAATGACTGCCCTTCTTGTAGGACCCCAATTAAGATGCGGATTAATGTCCGCTTTGCTCATTCTTAACAGTTAGCAACGCTAAAACAGTGACAGGAAAAAGGAGCTGGTCGTCGGAGGAATGATGTTTCAGAGCCAAGACATTTTTGTTTTTTAGTATGTCCTTTTTTGAGGCCTTTCTTTCATACCTTAACTGTAATATCGATAGGAAAATGCAAAAAAGGTATAGATATGTAGAAAGTAAAGTGAAAAAGAGTTAGAAAGAGGGACTGGTTAATGGGCCTTGTAAATGCTTACTTTGAAGGTTTAATACAAAATGTTGTTCTCTCTGTTTTCTTCCCATTATTAGGTAATATACTACTTAGCAGGAGAACTTGTTTTTTTAAGATCTTCCTCAAGCATTTTTGACAGCGGATTCCTATGTTGGTTACACCTTTTCAGTGATAAGATTTTGTTCAGCTTGGAAATCTTGATACAGATTATTGGAAACAAAATCAGACTCCCAAATTTCCTATCTGAAACACACTTGTTACGTTCGAAGTAGGTGATGGATTTCTGTAGAAATGACACCAGGTAGCCACTTTAAAGGGCTGCTATTTAAAAATTAGATAGTGCGTCCTTAATTTCAGTTTTGAATTAAAAGGGCTACATTTGCACCTGGAGTTGAATGGCCCAAGTTTATATCAATTGCACCTCAATCTCAAACTAGTTGACGTTCTCTATTATTATTATTATTATTATTATTATTATTATTATTATTGTTGTTGTTGTTGTTGTTGTTGTTGTAGATCTGAGATGCATACAACTCTCATTTGATAGCTGAAGAAAATAAATTATCCAATTCCTATTTTCCCTCGTAGCACTTGCGAATCAAAACTGTTCCTTTGCTGCATTTCTCTTAACTTAATTAACATCAGTTCCCTAACATTTTTATGAAGCAAACAATGGCAACACTAGAGCATATGGCTAGTATAATTCGATCTTAAACGGTAATTTGCGACTACTATTCTTTAACTTCAAGTTTTCCTACGAGAGCTCTTTATTGTATAAAAAATGAGATAAAAAATTTATGATTTTGATGTTGATAAATAGGGGTGAACAAAACCAAACCGCAAACCACACCAAACCGAATATGTCCGGAAAAAAAAACCCGACTAGTGGTTTGGTATTTTAAAAAAATCGAATATAAATGGTTTGGTTTGGTATTAACTAAAAAAAGTCAACCTGCGACTAAACCAACCCGATATTTTATATATCAATAAGCTACTAGCTAGTTGTATGAAGTTTTTCAATTAACCAAGACTTCTTAAGTTTACTTGAGACAGTTGTGAATTGTAATAGTCTAGATGATCTTAGAGTATTATTCCATCAACTCTAATGTAGTTTATAGTTTTTCCATATTCTGTTTTGTATCTAATGCTATTGGAAGGGGTTGGGGTAAAGTGATGAATTTCTCTAGCAAATGTTTACTTGTTGAAGTTATTTTTTAGCAATTAACCTTGGATTTAAGTGTTGAAATTGGTGGCAAGCAGAGGCATATCAACTTGATGCCATGGGTTCATTCTGTCTAGTGATATGGGTGTGCTTTTGTGTGTGTTAGCTAATTTTAACAGGGGAAAAGTACTTGTTGAATTGAGTAAATTTAAATACTTATGGGAGTTTGCTATATGTGCTAAATATGTTTAATCTCAATTATCTTTTGACTTTTCTTTTGTGCCTCTTCATTTAAGTCCTAGCGCTGCCTAGGGGTGTACATATGTCGGATTGATTCGGATTTTTCAATTACCAAATCAAACCAATGGTGTCGGGTTTTTAAATTTATAAACCAAACCAAACCAATAAAGTCAACCAATTATAGGAGTGTAACCAAACCCTATCAAAAAAAAACCTATCGGACAAGATAGAGATCATCTTATTGAGAAATATTTGTTTTGACTGGAGTGCAACCAAACCTTGGGTTCGAACTATGAGATTGAAATTCTTTAGTATTTCCTTTTAATGCCAATTTCTTTTTTTCTATGAGCGCTTTCCCCTTTAATGCGCCTTATGCCGTACAAATCCCGATTAGTTGGGTCCCAACACGGAGACTGGACATCTTATGGTTCTTCATTATCTGCATATGGCCATTTTGGCTTAGGTCATTTTGTATGGACTTTTAGTTTGCTATTTCTACTCAATGGCAAGAACCTATTGAATCCATTTAGAAACCACAAAAAAGGGTGTGCAGGAAAAACGAATTATAAGATGGTTTGTAGAATTACTTGGAGAAGCCGAAGAGAAGTCGATATGTCCGAGTGGTTAAGGAGACAGACTTGAAATCTGTTGGGCTTCGCCCGCGCAGGTTCGAACCCTGCTGTCGACGATTTTGGTTTTTACCACTTGTCGTTTTTCTGTTGGTTCAGCTCCCGTTTTTGCTATCATTAACGCATTTACGTGATAGGTCTATTTCTTCTTGCAATTGGGTTTAAACTTTTGGACCTGCCTTTTTCGTCCTTTCTTCATCTTTATTGAAGCGTTGTAATTGGTCCTCATTTGCTTCAAAGTCGTCAAAACTAAGCTGGTAAGATATTGTGCTTCTCCGTGTTGTCATAATCGCACGTTTTTTCGCTTTCCAAGTGTGAAATTATGAATATAATTTTGTCGAGAACAAAACAGAAAAATGGAAGAAGTCCACCGAAATTATTAATGATGTGTTACCAAAAGCTGGACTCTACAAGAAGAGTTATGCTGACCATCTTCTTTTGGGTACTATTGCTTATAGAATTTATATTAGAACTGACTCTACTATTGCCATTTCCTTTCACCTCTTTTACTTATAAATATCCATTGGGTCAAGTTAAAAGAATTGAAGACCATCTCTTTATGAAGTATATAATTTTCACAAAATAAATGTGTTTAATTTGCGGACGGGTATATTATTTGAATATTGAATGCAGTCCTATTTGTTAACTTTAACTCGAACTATATATAATCAAGTAATTATATGGATACGCACGTACAAAGTTCGCACTTGCTGCCACAAGGTAATAAATTGCAGTGATCGATAACCATTGACCTAAAATTCTGAATTCACGGTTTGATTGTTACGCTATATATACCACCCCAACCTAATAGAATTAGAGGGAGTATGTTTGGGATCAATGCCAGCAGAGTATCTTAACTAGCGTTTGGCCATAAATTTCCAAATTTGTTCTGAAAAATCTGATTTGGGTGAAGTTTGGTTTGAAAATGCAAATGAGTTTGGACATCAGTTTTCAAAACATATTTTCCTAATTTATTTTAGAAAAATATGAAACGTGACTTATACCCACAAATTCTAAAAACTATCACAAATACCTAACAGTACCATTATCAATAACATTCATTATATTATCGCAAACCATAGTCCTGAACATAAATAAATTTGATACAAAATTATTATTTTTATAATGAACTACATGATACACTACCAGGTGACCGAGAAAACAAAGCAATATTGTTATAAAATAATAAATGGTGGGCTCTTTTATAAAATATAAAACTTTAGGGTAATTTTTAAAAAGTATAATAATGATATTTTGGCCCAAAATCAGCTATTAAGCTAATTTTGGGATTTGAGATTTGGGATTTTGTCAAAATGTAGGTAAAATCTATGGCCAAATATGTGTTTGTCAAATAAAACCCAAATTTATTTTGACAAAAATATATGGCCAAACGGTCCTTAATCTTGCTTAGTTAACATATACTCCTCGAAAACACAAACCTTTTCTCTGGAAATCATTTATAATTGAGAGAAACAATTTAATATAATACCCTCCCGAAGAAATGGAAATTGCAGTGAGATGTTCACCAGGGTGACTATCCGCAAAATATACATATCTTTATATTAAGTTCATCCCCACAATACAAAGTGTTTCATTCCGTTTATGTTATGTGAAATTATTTAACTTAGACAGAAAAATTTAAGAAATAACAACTTTAGAATTTATGGTCTTAAATATGTTATGGTATTTCCGAAAATATAAAATCATATCATTAAAGGTAAAATGAGAAGTTTAAAATTAATTTCTTCTAAATATAGAAGAATATCATTCTTTTTTTAATAAATTAAAAATGAAAGAGTATCACGTAAAATGAAATATAAGAAAATAATAATAAATGCAATTATGATAACCACTAATTAAAATTCTAGATTCGTATTTTCTTATATTTAGGCTGTGAACCCTCTCGCTGCCACCCCCAACATGATAGAATTATAGGGTCAATACCAGCAGATATATATATTAGTGGCCGCCTCACTAATTAACAAAAAGAGAAAAACAAACCTTGTTAAGGTCATCATTTATAATTGAGATTCTCTTAAATGAAACATCCTTCAAAACATGAGCTGGAAAATCTTAGTTAGTTAGACCTTGTTTTCCTAGCTCTTTAATTTAATTTAATTACTCTTTCTCTCCTCTCTCACACACACTCTCCCTCCTTTCACTTTTACTTGTTCGGTATTCTAAAAATAGATTTTCACTTTTATTTGCCACTTTTAGCATATCAAAAGAATATAATTTCTCTTTTCCTATTATACCCATAGTATTAATTACTCATTTCAAATTATTTTCTCAAATCAATTAAAATATGCATCAATTAATATGAGTATCATGGTAAATTATACATTTCATTTATTATTTCGTAAGAAATGTGCAAAGTCTATAGTAGATAAATAAAAGTGAACAGAGGGGGTATATATTATAAACTTAAAACTAATTAACACCAGTACTGTGTCCCATGTAATTGAATGTGATACTTGTGTTATTTTAAGGGCAAACAAGAAATATTTGGCGTAGAAGATAGCTGTGATTAGGCTCTTTAAAGGGTGAAAGAGAATCTTAGCTAAATGCTAATTAAATTTAGAATAATTAAGAAGGGGATCTTGAAAAGCCACAAGCAAACAAAGGAGGCAGACGGAATAAGAGCTGTCTTCTCATTTTTTTCATAAAGTGCCTTATCTAGATGTAAATTAAATGCATATATGGCAGCTTCATTCATATAGCAAATCCAGCCCAAAATCATTTAACTATAATGGTGGCAAAAAGAATATATACCCCACCTGCCTACGTGATTTATAATATCAGCCCTTTTCTCTTTCTCAATTCTTGATTATCCTAATAGCTAGTAGATATTGTAAAAGAGGGACCAAATTATTCAATGCCTTGAAGTTTTTTTCTCCATTAATCGTTGAAGAAATAACAAAATCTCTCTTTTATTGAATTAATAGTACAAATATGAACGTTTTTGACGGTTCACTTTTGTTTGAATAGGATCTTTCAGCAGGGCATCTAGATTTCTTTTCAAACGAGCTATCAGTTCAAGTAGTAATAATACTATTATTGACACTTGAACAACAAAACATCCAATCAATACAACGACCCAATTGCTAGAGTGGGACGCTAACATACCTAGAAATGAATTCAAGATCTAAATTTTATAGATTCAAACATCTAAGATTTTTAGTATTAAATTCAGTATATTCATATTTACAATTTGCTACAATTTTGGTAGAGCTCAACACATAAATTTATGTTTCGAATGAAAAATATTTGATTCAGATGAATTCGATATCGCAAGATTCGACTCGTAACATACCTTATAAAAATTTCTTGGCCGGCATTGTTATATGTACGTTGTAGTTATTTGTGTGGTAACGACTTTACAAGGGGCACGTAGTGTTTGTTACATGACCTCCCCAGTAGTGGGCGGAAACTTAATTTGATTAAGACAATTTTTTCTCTTTGTTGCTTTCACTTTTTAATGCTGCATATTCTTGGATATTCCAATAATAGAATATGCCTGCTAATAGTACTATTTATGGTGGGATCTGCATGAGAATTGGGTCCACTCAACTCGTATTAAATTACAGGAAAAATTGATATAATAATAATTTTTGCATGAAGACGACCCATTCCCATAATTAACAATATTGAAATGAATGGAACATATAAAGATTGGGAAATGCGTATTAAATTCCTGCTTTTCTTCTACACTTTTCCGGAAGAGACTAAGCTAGCGTTTGGTCATAGATTTCCAAATTTGTTTTGAAAAAATTGATTTGGATGAAGTTTGGTTTGAAGATGAAAATATGTATGGACATAATTTTTCAAAACATATTTTACTTTTTATTTGAAAAAACATGAAACATGACTTATACCCACAAGTTCTAAAAACTATCACAAATACCAAATAGTACCATTATCACAAACCATAGCCCTGAACTTAAATAAGTTTGGTATAAAATTATCATTTTTATAATGAACTATATAAATCATTAATTACAGCGAAATCCCATTAGAAAATTACGGCTCCTAATTAAAAAGAAAAAGTTAACTGATATGAGTTCAGAAAGCCATTTAGCCTACAAATCAGAAGCAAAAGTAAGATGCACAAAGGATTGAGCTGATAAGGGAGCATATTCATCAAAAATTTAGTTGGTCGTAATAAATATGGGCTCTTTTACAAATTATAAAAGTTTGGGTAATATTTTTAAAAAATTTAAAATGTAACGGTCATGTTTTGGCCCAAAATCAGCATTTGAGGTGATTTTGGGATTTTGCCAAAATGTGAGCAAAATCTATGGCCAAACATGTGTTTGCCAAATAAATCCCAAATTTATTTTGGCAAAACTCATGGCCAAACGGGTCCTAATAGTCCCATTTCGAGGAAAAGACCAAAACAATACATCATATTTGGCTTTAGAATCAAAGTCATACATATTCTTTCACATGAAGCACTAATAGTACATTTACTTTAACAAAGTGGTGCACTTTTAGTCATAATACTGAAAAAAGCCCAAAAACATACGTTATATTTGGCTTTAGATTCAAAATCATGCATATTCTTCCACATGGAACACTAATAGTCTATTTACTTTAACAAAGTGGTGCACTTTTATTCATAACACTGAAAAAAGCCCAAAAAATACATTATCTTTGGCTTTAGATTCAAAGTCATACATATTCTTCCACATGAAGCACTAATAGTACATTTACTTTAACAAAGTGGTGCACTTTTAGTCATAACACTGAAAAAAGCCCAAAAATATACATTATCTTTGGCTTTAGATTCAAAGTCATACATATTTTTCCACATGGAGCACTAATAGTCCATTTACTTTAACAAAGTGATGCACTTTTAGTCATAACACTAAACACATTTTAATTTTTAACAGAAATCTAAGATCTGACAAAATATCTGTTGACTTTATTTTCTTGTTTACCGAAAGAAATAAAGATGACAGATTTATCTGGATAGCAAATAGTAAATATACATAGAATTTACTTACTATACGTAAAATATATATTTTACTAAGAAATATTAAACACCGTTAATTTTTATTTGCAATGATTTTTATCTAGATAATCTCAAATATTATCTAGATTTTTTATTATATACATAATATTTACTATACGTTGACATAAAATAAATATACGTAAAATCATTGCTGAGAGTAAAATAAATTTTATTACTAAAATAAATATACGTAATATATATTTATTAGATTTTTTTATTTTATGGGAGTCAGCGTATAGTAAATATAATATTTATTTTTATTTTATGTATATATAATAAAAAATCTAGATAACATTCGAGGTTATCTAGATAAAAATCATTGCAAATAAAAATTAACGGTGTTTAACATTTCTTAGTAAAATGTATATTTTGCGTATAGTAAATAGATAAATAGTAAATAAATTCTATGTATATTTACTATTTGCTATCTAGATAAATCTGTCATCTTTATTTCTTACGGTAAACAAGAAAATAAAGGGAACAAATATTTTGTCATATCTTAGATTTCTGTTAAAAAATAAAATGTGTTTAGTGTTATGACTAAAAGTGCATCACCTTGTTAAAGTAAATGGACTATTAGTACTCCATGTGGAAGAATATGTATGACTTTGAGTCTAAAGCCAAAGATAATGTATGTTTTTGGGCTTTTTTCAGTGTTTTGACTAAAAGTGCATCACTTTGTTAAAGTAAATATACTATTAGTGCTTCATGTGAAAGAATATGTATGACTTTGATTCTAAAGCCAAATATGATATATTGTTTTGGTCTTTTCCTCTCCCATTTCAATTAAAGAATGATGATTACCCATTTATTAAATTGAGATTTGATTTTATTGCTGGTCATTTAACTTTTATTTTGTTGCTTTAGAGTCATTAAGTTGTTTTTATATATTTATAACTTATTATCACTTAATTTTGTTCAAGTATCATAAATATTACCAAACTATTTTTTGTAACAAAAATCATTTAACTTTGTCCAAAAATCAAAGCAAGTCACTTTTATTACCAAAAGTTCTTTCAAATTTACCTACCTATCATATAAAGTGTCTCTTTTGTCATCCTAATAACTTTATGTGATACTTAAGCAAAATTGAATTACTTTTTAATCACTAAAAATAGTTTAATGACTTTCATGATATTTAGATAAAGTTGAGTAATTTTTTTGTTTGAATTTTAAAAAAAATATTTTAGTAGCTTTAATTGCAATATAGTGATAGTTGACATTATGAAATCAACCCTCAAATTGACAATAACTACAAACTCTACAATCTCTTTCCTTTTTTCTTATAGTAGAGATGGTCTTGATATATTTCTCTAATGCAGTGGGGAGTAGTGCCCGCCGGGTTTTGGGTGACGTGGCTTTCCCAGCAAGAAAACCATTCCTCGCTGTTGCGTTCTCATTTGCATTGACTGTCTGTCTTGACTCACTAATATAGTATTAACTGGAATTGTAAGTTAAATATATTGACCTTATTTGGATTATAAATATGTGTAAGCATTTGGTACATGTACGGTCAATTCTCTCTATAATAATATCATATTTTGAATTTTTTTTGCTGTTATAGCGAATTATTATTATAGAAAACATATATTATAACATAACATGTAAATTAGTTTCAAAAATAATTTATTTTTATAGTAAATAATTATTATATAACGATATTGTTATAAACATGTCTGACTGTATGTGTAATTCTTACGTGCTAATAATAAATGAATTTTATGTGAAGTACTTATAATATGTTAGAATTATTTTTTATGAGAATGGCGCCTGAACTAGCTTGTACACTGATTAAACTTTTCCATCAGAATTAACAATTAAATTCTGTTTTCTTATAATATTCACTCACTTTATTAATTACCAGCCCACACTCTTGAATTCTCATAAATATATAGTATATCTTATTAGCAAAAGCGGAGCTGGCCTATAAAGTGCGGATTCGGTCGAATCCAGTTGCTCTTACTTAAATACTGTATTTGCATTAGGAAATTTATTAAATATCAAGATGTGTATTGAGATCTGAATACTAAATGATTAAGATTGTTTGATTTTTTAACATCTGAATGTATAAAATTTACGTTTATTTGAAAATTAATAAACATAAAATTCAAATAAAATACTAATTAATCTAATATTCCATAACTAAAATATATAGCTTTTTAAAATACTATAGTTGCTGGCGGTGATGGCTAACGGTAGTACTTGTGAATGCCGACTAAAAGCGGTGGTTGGTGGTAGATTTAGTTGATGGTGGTAGTTTTTGGGTAGTAGCTGGTGGTGATTGGTAGTGGTAGCTATTATAATTGAGGATGGTGGTGGTGGGTGGTAATAGTTAATAATGGCGGGTGGTGGTAGTAGTTGTGATTGAGGAAGATGATGGTGGGTGGTAGTAGTTTATAATGGTGGGCAGTGCCATCTATGGTTATTGATGGTGATGGGGTGATTAGTTGTGGATGAATATTGGTTGCCGTTGAGAATGATAGTGATGGAAGTGATGGGGATGGTGGGTGGTGGTAGTCGACAATGATGACTGCTATGATTGAGGATGATGGTGGTGATGGGTGGCATGATGCTAGTTGATAATGGTAGGTGGTGACGACAATTGATAATGAATGGATGATAGCATCTTAATGAAATTAAGTATCTGTTACAGATTTTAATGATACAGACATATTCAGACCCATTAAGTGATTGTGAAGTAAAAAAAACAAACACACTTAACGATTAAGATTTGAACAATTAAGATTCAGATTTTAAAAATAAACATACTTAATATCTGAGACTCGAATGATTAAAATTCAGACCTCCATTAAGTGTAAACAAATGAGGCCTAAAACAAATTGTGAGTTTCGTGGTAAATTCAAAACTCAGAAATTTCAAATTTTATCATCTTGCTATACTCTTTTGAGAAGGATAATTACCATGAGTACATCAATAAACGAACTCAAATAACATCGACATTTGAGTACTATACACCAAATGAATTAAAAAATGAAGATATGACGACTGGATTAGGAGGGAGTAGTTGAGTTTTTCAGAACATATTCAAATAATTCTTGTTTTTATATTCCAATTGTTAATCAAAAGTCTAAAGAGACATATCTCTACTGTCCAATAAACGCCCTGTTCTCTCACCCACTATCCTCTCGGGGCAGTTACCGCCCCCACCTCACTCTCCTCTCTCGTTAAGAAATATAGCCATTTGCCTTTCAGTAGTGCTTTCTTTACAGAAAGAGAGGAAGAAAATTTTCTGTGCTAAAACAGAGAGCCCTAGAAAACCTGCCAAATGTCACCAACCCATTCACTGTAAGACTCCTTCTGATCCTCCAACTCTACTCGCAACCAAACTCCTCATAAACTATTCTCTTTTGATACTGAACATAATACCATTTCATTTTTTTGCTTAATAAATGCCCAAAATTTACTGGACTAATTCTCATTTCATAGACCCATTCTCAGAACTCGACACCTCTAATTGAAAGTTAAGG
Organism: Nicotiana tabacum; assembly: GCF_000715075.1. NCBI lineage: Eukaryota > Viridiplantae > Streptophyta > Magnoliopsida > Solanales > Solanaceae > Nicotiana > Nicotiana tabacum. Next base: position 60,708,596 of record NC_134098.1, read on the forward strand.
AACCCAACCATCCCGCCACACGGGACCTTTGTGGTCACAAAACTATTACTAGTCACTCATTTTTCATGCCACTATATAAACACAAAAATACACTAAGTGGGAAGGAGGGTCTCGCCAAAGCAGCTTTTGTCAACTCTCTTTGTTCATTCCCATTTCTTGGTCATGCTAAGAGTTCTCAACCAAAAGCTGAAGAAGTTTTGTTTTGGTCTAAGATGGCCTATACGCCGCCGTTCAAAGACCAAGATCAAGATTACTGTCAAACAGCTAGGAAAATCTAATTCCAAGTCTCATTCTCAGCTTGAATCAGATAAAGAACCAGCTAATGCAAATGGGTCTGCGCTGATCCATCCCAGTAATGGGCATGAATTGGGTCGTTCTAAATCTGGACGTACAATTCGTGTAGCTACATTCAATGCTGCCCTTTTCTCTATGGCACCAGCACTTCCAAAGAAGATTGACAGGTCAGCTAGTTTTGACTTTGAAAATGATGATTATTACTCCTGTAATTTAAGAGCAAAATCATCAAATGATCGTCCTAAGAGTATACTCAAACAATCTCCTCTGCATCCTAGTAAAGAAGCTGATACTCTATTAAAGAAGCAAGCTTTTGCTAAATCAAAGTTAAGGGTGTCCATAAATTTACCAGATAATGAAATATCTTTGAAGAAAAGTGGGCAATTAAGCTTTTTGGGATGTGATAGTGAGAGGTTTTTAGGAAGTGGAATATGCAGGGGAAAGGCTCCTTTAAGGTCTACAGTAAGTATGCCACGTATAGATGGTCAGAGTTATAGAAGTACAAGAACTGTTCTTGAAGTATTGAGAGAGTTGAATGCTGATATTTTAGCATTGCAAGATGTTAAAGCAGTGGAGGAGAAAGGTATGAAGCCGTTATCGGATTTGGCTGCTGCTTTGGGGATGAATTATGTATTTGCAGAGAGCTGGGCTCCTGAGTATGGCAATGCTATTATGTCAAAATGGCCTATTAAGTCTTGGAAGATACAAAAGATCTTTGACGACTCCGATTTCAGGTTCTTAACCATTTCTTAATCCTTTATGTAAAACTTTCGATAGATACTGATATGATGAAGAACTTATGTCATATACACTGATAGTATTATTTGTATAATGTAATATGCCCTGGCGGGTTAGTTATCAGTTTACCAGGTTACTAATTCTTATTTTGAGAACTGTTTTTTCTTAAAAGTGCTTTTTACAGAGAAACTATTTTTTTCTGGTTCTCCAAAATTACTTATGCTTCTACTCAAAAGCATTTTTTCCCCTCTAAAAACTTGTAAAAAAAATACTTTAAAAAAAAAGTATTTTTGGTGAGAAACTTGGCCAGATTATAACTATAAGCTTATCGATTCACATTTGATTACTTTAAAAGTAACCTGGATTGTGTAAATATCTTTATTACATTACCAAAGCATATAGGTTAAACGAATGATGCAATTCAAAAGTGCTAACACTGTTTTCCTTATTTCATAGGTTTGCACTTTTGTTTTTTCTGACTCCATGTTTGGCGAAAGCTCACAGATTTTCAGTCATACAAATACACTATATTATTATGAAACAAACAGTTATGTTTTTTCGTTTATTTTCCCTTTTCATTGAATAAATTGCTAATTCAATGCTGGAACTGCGGAAAGCACCATTGTCATTACTCATTAGGATCCCCCCTCCCCCCCAAAACAATTTTCCCAAAAGCAATAAGAAACACATGGTAGAATTTTCCAGCAACTTATGCTCCAGGAACTTTGTATGAGTTGCTACTTCATATTTAATTCCCAAAGTACTTTATGTGTGATCCATGTTTTACCTTACTGTATTTTCTATGTCACGACAAACTTATGCCAGCCTAGAGTAAAAACAAATGAAGTAATAAAATTTCAGAAAGAATTTATCATTTACTTGAAAAATTTCAGGAATTATACAAATTTAAGCCAGACTGTTGAAGCGCATCCATAGTAACGTAATACGTATGAAGTATAATCTTTATCAGAGGTGACAAAAAATTCCCAGCTTTTTATCAGTTATAACTTGCTAAGCTCAGTTATCTGGTGTTGAACCTCTGTTAAAGTCATATCCTTCTTAAGTATGCAATATTGATATCAAGTTACTAGCTCGTTTATTACAAGTGGTTGAGTTTCATGTTCCCTTTTGGTTTCCCAGAGATGGTAATATATTGTTAGGTATGGGTCGTTGGGTGAATCTAAGAATGGTATTTACACAGTAACATGTAATTATGGTAGTCCATTTATCAAAATACACTTAAGCATAAAGCACTTGATTTATTTTTACAAAGATATATGTGAATGCAGAAATGTTCTAAAGGCCACAATTGATGTTCCTCGAGTTGGAGAATTCAATTTCTACTGCACTCACCTTGATCACTTGGATGAGAATTGGCGTATGAAGCAAATTAATGCTGTAATCCAATCCTCTGATAAGCCACACATTATAGCCGGGGGATTAAATTCTCTAGACGAAACAGATTACTCTCCAGAAAGATGGACAGATATTGTAAAGGTACACTATATATAAATCAGACGTCTCAGTCGTCTCAGTCAGAAAAAAATATATCAATTCATATTGCGTCTGCTTCTTTCCTCATTCAATTTGAATCATCACTTTCCAGTATTATGAAGAAATGGGAAAGCCAACACCAAAGGTTGAGGTAATGAAGCATTTGAAGAGTAAAGAGTATACTGATGCTAAAGATTTTGCTGGGGAATGCGAGTCTGTTGTCATGATTGCCAAAGGACAGAGTAAGCAACTCTTCATTCTCTTATTAACGAAACAAAAGTAGTACTCAATTTATATGACAATCGTTTTGTACTGTTGGCTCAAATCTTGTGCAAAATGTACAGGTGTGCAGGGAACGTGCAAGTATGGAACTCGAGTGGATTACATACTCTCATCATCGGATTCACCATACAAGTTTGTTCCAGGCTCATACTCCGTTTTCTCCTCAAAAGGAACTTCTGATCATCACATAGTAAAAGTTGATATGGTAAAAGTAGATACTGGTTCTCAACAACATGTCAACAAGAAACGGCGGCAAGCAAAACATAAAGTAGTCAGGATTACTCATTCAAATCCAAACAAGGGTGTATGGAAAATAGACACATGAAACAGAAGCAGATTGTTATTTTCATTGATTTATGCTCATAGTACGCTGCTATAGAAAGGGAAGAAGAAAAAGATAATTTATATGACAGATCTTGTGATTGAACCACATATCAATAACAGTTTGAGCTTGGATTTATAATAAGAGCTAAATGTGCTGTGTCCTTGCTTCAGCTTGACAAAAAGGAGTCCCAGGATATATACTACTCCCAGTTAGCACACCTCTTCATACTTTTCTTTTTTTCTTCACCGAGTTTAACAGAATTACTCATACTTAAGTACAGTTGATTTTTATATAACTTGATTGTGATATGTTTTACCACATCAATATATCAAGCTTAAACTCTTTTGAAATGAATGTTCTGTTTTATTTTGTCAATGAGAACTAAGTTGTTTATAACAAACATCCTATCACAGGTTAAAATATATTAACTTTAATAGTTACAAATTAGGGGAAATAGCATTTTTAGTCCCTAAATTATTGCAATATTCTGGCTTTGGTCCATGTGTTATGTGACTAAGCACATTAAACCTTTAATTAATCTAACCGTGTGATTTAAGCCCTTTAAACTAACGCAAGTTAAAGACTTAACAGTAATTGTTATTTAAAAAAACAGAAAATTCAACATAAGAAAAAGAAGAGCAGATAGAGAGAGTCATTTGCCTTATAATCCATTGAAACATATTTCTGACCAGTGATGGCTTCCAAAAGAAAGGTTATTAAATTATTCCATCGATATGTATCAATTCCAATCTAATCATTAGAGGTCCGACTTGGAGACGTCAAAATCGAAAAAAAAAAAAATTGCTTCATACTATTGCAACCAGTGCTGGCTTCTTCCCCAAATCCAAATATTGCTTCAATGGTTAATTAAAAAGAGAAAAGAAATATCTGATGAAATACACTTATATTATATTCTATAACTGCCTTCTCCATTATCTCTTGCAAATTGGAGCCAGATATGGAGCAATACAAGTTTCTTTTCATTTTTCAGTTTAATCCTGAGGAATGTCCTCAAAGTTGTTTTTTCCTTACTTCAAATATTGAAAACAAGCTTCTACTTATTTGGAATTTTCAATATTGATTCGTTAGGCACAAGTGGAGGAAATTAGTCTCTTCAACTTTTCATCTTCTTATGGGGGGATTTTGAAGGAGCAATATTTAATTAGTTGGAGGAAAATACTTCTACCACTCTCTATGTGCTCTTCTTTTCTAAATTTAATTTTCTGTATTTGTAAATAAAATACTGTTAGGTTTTTAACTTTCTGTTAGTCTAAAGGACTAAAATCACATGGTTAGATTAATTAAAGATTTAATGTGCTTAGTTAAATAATACAGGGATCAATTCCCAAAAGATTGCAATAATTTAGGAACTAAATATGTCGTTTCCCCTAAAAATGATCTAATATGGGTTTTATTTGTTTTATGCAACGGAATGACTACATTCATATATATGCCAAAGAGTTTTTCCATTACTTTATTCTGTAAGCTAAGGTCCATAGGCCAGGGCACACTTGATACTGGCTCAAGTATGACTTATGGATTGCAGTTGTATGTGCAAAACACTTCACGTCCGGTATTTTTACCTGGTCAACGAATATAATGGCCTTTGAAGGCTCCTATGCATTGGCATTACATCGTATTGAGAGGTTGAGGTGGCTTGGTAGAAGACGAGGACGATGATGAGCACCGGTCCTCGGCGTGTAATAACGGATAGTTTAAAAATTTAGATTCCCTAAAGAATATTCTAGTGAATATTATACTCTTATAAATAGGAGGAGATGTAATCCTAAAAAGGGTATTGAACACTTTTGTAAAAAATATTATTGACATTCTCTGAAGATTCTCTCTTTATCGAATACATACAAAATTTGCCTTTATACCTCTTATCCATCTTTTCTCCCCCGATTCAAGAAGAATCGGATTATTCAAAGACTTATCATTATCTATCATAGTTAGAAGAATCATTGGGAAATCTCACCCTTGTAGGGTGAACCTTATTCCGTTATTTACTTGAATGCTATTTATTATTATTTATTGCTTTCTTTTACATTCTTAAAATATTTATTGCTCTATTATTACTCCAAGATATTGCTATCTAACAACACAAGCATGGTATTCTTCACAAACATACTAGATCTGTCATTTGAATATTAATATTGACTTAGATTAACCCTTTTCTCTATAAATCTAATTGTATAAAACCTAGATCAAAATTTTAGATTATACAGTTTGGCGATGTCTGTGAGAACTTTTTATTCATGTTTTGAGTTTCCGTTCAGATCTATCACTCTCGTGATTTGCTGACCTAACGTGCAGTAAAGGTATCCTTTCTCTCTATGTGTACAAAGACTCCATGGCAGGTAACGAAGGAAGCGGAACAAAAGTGACAGACAACGTCTCGCTCAACCTTATTATGAGTGCCATCGATGAAGGGTATGACACCCGGGATGAGGAGGTGACCCCCACTGCATCCCCCAGATTAGGAAAGTCGCCTACACCTTTCTGCAGCACAACCAAACCAAATGGAAAGGGGGCCTCTATTTCCATGGGAGAGGAGGCGCCACCCGCTATGAAAAGGCTCCGCGAAGCATGGTTAACAGATACTCTAGTCAGCGTGATGAGTAAATAAGTCCCATGCACGACCACATAGACCACAAGGGTCCATGCATCACATCACATGAACGAACGAGATGCCCAACCCAATCCTCCTACTTTAGGCAACACTCACACAATTGTTGACAACGCAGGTGACAACGTCCTCGCTGCCGTGTTGAAAAGAATGGAGGAAATGGAAAATGAGAACAAGGCACTCAAAAAAAAAATGAAGGAACATCAAAAATGGGTAGACAAAATACCAGGTGTCCCCAAGTTGTTACCGAAGAGACGCTGGCAGGTTCGTGGAATAGCCATACAGGGAGGAAACGACTCCTCATGCCATACCAAAATCTTTCAAGATGCCCCCATATCTCCGAATCTACGTCGGAACGACTGATCCCGAGGACAATGAGACCCACTATGTCACTGCCATAAAAGGCAACGACCTCACTAAAGAGCAGGTGTCCTCCATCTTGCTAAAATAATTTGGTGAAACCCTCACGGGAGGGGCATTGACATGGTATTCACAACTGCCAGCCTATTCCATAGAAATATTCGAGGAGAGAGCCGACAAGTTCGTAACGACGCATGTCGGGGCCAAGAAAGCTGAAACGAGGGTGAATGACATCTTCGCCATCAAGAATTCCCTAGGGGAAGGACTGAGGGATTTCCTCGCCTGATTCAACATGGTGAGGATGAATTTACCAAACGTCTTTGAAGGGATAGCCGTAGCAGCCTTTCAGAATGTGCTGAGCAGAGAAGGTTCGAGGGCGACCAGAAAGCTATTGAGTTAGTTGATGAAGTACCTACCGGTCACTTGGGATGCGATCCATACGGGCCAACCCAATGACTCATCTCGGTGCAATTCGAATCCAGAAAGGAACGCAAGGATAACGCGAGGATAGACTATCCAACACCGCGGCCAGGCAGAGAACGACATCAACCCTATGTCAGGGCACCCATCCACTCCTTCCACCATGAAGACGAGCCCTCTAGGCCTAGAGCATGCACTCAAATGAATTATCAACGTATGCCCCCTTGCTATCTGCTCATAATTTTTGTGTGTCACCTACAAAGGTGGTCTACGCACTCGAAAAGCTCGGAACGAAAGTGAATTGGCCACCAAAGATGAGGTCTGACCCAAGCACCAGGAAGTCTGATGCCTTCTGTGAGTTCCACTAAGAACGTGGACACAAAACGGAAGATTGTACCGCTCTAAGGTTAGATGTAGCGACCTTGCTGCGACAAGGAAATCTTAAGGAATTACTCAACGATAAAGGCAGGAACACATTAGCAAGAGGTCAAGAACGTCCAGGCCCACCAAAGCCACCTTTGCCTACTCGCACCATCAATATGATTATTGGCGGCAGCCACGATGCCTCCATCAATGGCATCAAATTCAGCGCCACTCATAAACTCAAGAGAACAATCACCCATGAACGGTATGACGACCTCGAAGAAAGTATCATCTTCGATGAGTCAAATAACAACGGTTTGACTTTCCCTCACAATGATGCACTTGTCATTACTTTATGAATTCTTGATACTGATATTAGAAGAATTATGGTAGACGATGGAAGCGGAGTGTGCATCATCCATCGTCGAGCCATTGTACAGATGCGACTTGAGGATAAGATAGTGTCGCATTGCATTACACTAACCGATTTTAACAATGCAGTTGAATGGACTTCGGGTGAGATCACACTCCCCGTCGTCACCACTAGAGTAACATTAGAGACCACATTCCATGTCATGGATAAGGATACCGCATACAATGCCATCGTAGGGTGATCATGGATACACCCCATGAAGGCAGTCCCCTCTGGCTTGTACCAAGTGATCAAATTCTTGACCCTTGGGAAATATTCAGCATACGAGGGGTACAACGCACATCCCGAGAATGCTTTCGGATTGCCTTGGATGGCACGACAATCCATCAAAAGAAATAAAAGGAAGAAGAGGCATAACAGTCAGTAGAGATGAGGTCCTTACCGGTCGAAACCAAAGATACCATTACGGACCATGAAGTAGTCAAAGCCGCAAGATCGACCATAGAAGACCTCGACCCTGTCCAACTAGACCACAACGACCTCATCAAAAAAGCCTACATCGGATGCAAACTCCAAGACCCAGGTAAATTCACATAATTATTTATAGCTAACGCAAATTTGTTTTCCTTTAGCCACGAAGATATGCCCGACATCTCCAAAGAGATAGCCATACACAAGCTAAACGTCGACCCTTTCTACCCCCGGTATGGAGAGTCCGACAAAAGTTCAACCGTACCATCAACGAGGCCGTCCACGAGGAGGTAGAAAAATATTTGGCCAATGGCTCCATCAGCGAGTCAAAATACCCCAATGGATCGCCAACATGGTAATGGTAAAAAAAAAAAGAATGGGAAATGGAGGATGTGTGTAAACTTCACCGACCTGAACAAAACCTGCACAAAGGATTCATTCACATTATCACACATCGACCAAATCATCGATGTGACAATGGGACATGAGTTACTAAGTTTTCTAGATGCCTACTCAGGTTACAATCAGATACTCATGGAGGAAGGTGACCAAGAGAAAACTACGTTCATCACTCACAGGGGAACGTACCGTTATAGGGTTATGCCATTTGGGTTGTAGAACGCGAGAGCTACCTATCAAAGGCTGGTCACAAAGATGTTCAAAAACCAACTCGACAAAACCATGGAGGTGTACATCAACGTCATGTTGGTCAAATCTATGAGGGTCAAGGACCACATCGATCATTTAAAAACATTCGAAATATTAAGGAAATACGGGATGAAATTGAACCCCAAAAAATGTGCGTTTGGCATAACTTCGGGAAAGTTTTTGTGTTTCCTGGTATCACAGCGAGGTATCGAGATCAACCCAAATCAGATTAAAGCCATCGACGGGATATCAGAACATCTAACCTCTAAGAAACTAGTCCAGAGACTGACGGGTCTAATTGCCGCCCTGTACAGATTCATCTCGAGGTTATCTAAAAGGTGCCACATATAGTGCCCTTGAAAAAGTTTTGAAATGTTATAAGGAAATTAAGAGGTCCCACGTGTGCTAATTATATTTATTTGTATGCAAGTGTTAGTTAATAATATGAAAGATATCCCATGAACATATACGAGGTATATTTGATGTGATATAGGGAGCCCTTGGGACAAGTCACGTTGGAAATTACATGATAGACTAAAGTTCCAAATGAGTACGCGCAAGACCTAACTTTGGACGAGCATATTGATGTGTGGCTATAATTCTATAGTTTCGTACATTATGTGCCTTGCATTTTACATGCTTTAATGATAAATTACACTTTAATTGTGCATAATGGAGTATATTTTATGTGTAGGTGAATTGGAGACGAAAGTAGAGCAAAAAGGGTACTTAAACGTTGAAAGTGTGCTCGAGAACAGTGAAAATGAGAGACCAGGCTTTAGCCTGTCTAGGGCAGCCTAAGGCCAGGCTGGACCAGGCTTTAGCCTGGCGAGGCCAGCCTAACGCCAGGTCCAATCCGAGTTTTTGAAGACTTAATTCGTTTTGGGTTTTGACTAGGACCCGGTCCACACGTTTAGGGTTTCTTCTACACATATAAATAGACATAAAATACCACTTGGAAGGGGGTGGATTCAGCAGCCAAAGGGGGGTTCTATCAGCAGCCACGTTTTTGGGAGCTAGAAGCAAGAAGAGCTGTTGGAATCACCTCTTGGGAGTTAGAATCATCTATTTCTACATCTTTTCATCTTTAATCTGTATTTTAATTATGCAAAATATTTGGGATATTGTTACTATGAATATAAGTAGCTAACTTTCTAATCTAGGGTTTTGATGGAACCTATTGAAGGATGATTTTCGTGTTACGTTAATATAGATTTGCCGTAGTATTTTTTCTATTTGTTCAACTATATTATTCTTGTGGTTGATTGAAGCGCCCTCAATTAGCTGTGCCTATTTAGTATGTATTACTCGGGAGAGAGTACATATTTAGGTAGTTGTTGAACAACATCACTCCTAAACGTATATGAGGGATCAATACGGAGGTTTAAAGGTGGGTTTAAGGATAACGAAACCTTGGTGCGATCTGAGTGAGCTGTGCTTAATGCTAGCTAGCGTAATTCGGGAGAATATGTCTAGTAAATTATGGTAATTACTCGGGAGAGAGTTACGACAATTAGAGTGCTCATGGTCGATAGAGAAGACTTAGGCAAATTTATAGGAAAAGTAGCAGAAAGGATTCCGACAATTGGGGAAATCATAACTCTAGACCTCCTTAGTCTTGTCTATAATTTCATCCATGTTAATTGATAGTTTTAGTGCTTTCTAGTATTTGTTAGTTAATTAGATAAAAATAAACATTATAATCTTTATAATTAGGAAATTACTTGAACTTGTGTTTCTTAGCGATATTAAACAACTGCAGTTAAGCCTTAGTTCTCTGTGGGATTCGACTCCGGACTTGTAAACCGGATTATATTTGCAACGACCGCTTAGTCCTTTTTATAAGGCATAGTTGGGCGTGATCAAATTTTGGTGCCGTTGCCGAGGAACTAACGGTTTAGTTGTAGGTGTTTATATTGCAATAAAATACATTGCTAGGTTGATAAAGAAACACTTATAGTTGTAGGTGTACATATTGCTAGGTTGCAAGTTTGAACTTTTATTTTGTTTTCTTGTATTTGATTTTTTTATTTTTGTTTTACTTGTTAATTTTAGAAACATGGCATCTTGGAATTATGACAGTTTTGATGTTGGTAATTCTACTTTTGATCCTCCTTATGCATATTATGGAGGAAACCACCCATGGAAAAATTATCAAAATATTCCTAAGAGCAAGTTATGTGCACCAACTCAATCTTATATGTGGAATGTGTGTGATATGTGTGGTGGTCAAGATGGTCACTTTCATGGTTGTGCTTATATGTCTTATACTCCCCCAACCCCTTACTTTAATGGTTCTACATTTTCATGTGAAGTGAATAAGAACAAAGAATCTTGGGAAACTGACCTGAAAAAGATCGAAGATATGTTAAAGGTCCTCATGGAACAATATGATGAGAAATTACTGTAGATACAAAGGCAAGAGGCAACTATTCACAATTTGGAAGCTCAACCTAATAAACTAAGTGAACCTTGTAAAGTGCAACAAGTTTACATTGTGGATAATAGCCAAGAAGAGCATGAATGGGCTGCAGAAATTGCCATTATAATGGAGGAGTTGAGAGTAGAATTTGACCAAACCAACCAACTAGAATTTGATGATACTGATGTTGTAGAAGAGATACTAGAGTCAAGAAAGGACATTGAAGATACATATTTAGTTGACTCTAGTGTCATTAATGTTTAGGATGTAGACAGTCCCAATGCTCATGTAGTAGAACGCATTGGTCCACACTCCAAGCATTTTTTCACATTGTGTTTGGATGATGATATAGAAATAGAGTCATCCGAGCCACTTGAGGAGTCAAGGAATGAGGAACAAGGCGCCTACATTCTGAAATGCTTCTTGCCAGAAAGTCGGGAATACACATCTCATCTAAAGGCCAAGAAGTGCATAATACTACATTGTTTTATTGGGCCAGTCAGATTCATTCCACCACCCTAGGAGCATGATCATAGAGCAGAATCAAAACTTGGGGTCCAATTCATATGTTCAAAGTGGAGGAAAAAAGTGATTCGTGTCGTGCCGCGACGTTAAATCAAGCGCTTGTTGGGAGGAAACCCAACTTTACTGCTTTATTTTATTTTTTATTTTTATTTATTATATAGTGTCGATTTTTGCTTTTCTAGGAGCATGGAAAGCAAAGCTATTGGAGGGATGAAACAACAAACCAGATGGTTGGAACTAAGTGTGAGGTACCCGCACGAAGGACCAAGCCTGGGAGAAGTCTGAGTACCCCATGAGTTGCTAGTGCTTCGGCCTTTGGCCTACCAGAGAGTCTCTTTTACCCTCTTATTAGTTATGTTGTGCATTGGGGACAATGCACAATTTTAAGTATGGGGTGAGAGATTGTCTAGGTGACTTTCTATGCTATTTTAATTATGTTAGTTTAATTCAATTTTTTTTAGAGAACATAAATAGAAAAGATTGGACTTTTCCTGATGATGGATCTATTAGATAATTTTCTTGAGGGATTTAAGTCAAAAGGAAAAAGACAAAAAAATTTTCTTTTGTTAGGTAGTGTAGCAATTCCCCCTTGGTTTTTCTTTGTACCGCGGTTCTTTTCCAAGGGCTTTGTTTGAACCAGGTGTAGTTAGTTTTATTTGTTTTTAGGAATAGGAACCATTGTGCCATGAATTGAATTGAAGCAATTTCTCTTAGCTTTGTTATGCCTTGAGAATAGTTAGTACTATGGTTGTGACGCTTAGGCTCGGGTTTTGACTCTCGCATACGTACCTTAAATCGTAGATTCTTAATTTTGCTTAACTGCTTTGACTGAAGCGTCGCGATGAAACCAATTCTGAGTGAGTTATGTGCCATGTCCGTGTGAGGTTTTGTATGTATTCTATGCATTGCATTTGATGTCTAGAACTTGCCCCGTGTGTTTGCAAAGTGAAATAGTAGTATTGTTCAGTCTAGGAAGTAATATAGGCGTTTCTTTGTTAAGCCAGATATATAAAGTTTACCCACCTAAATATTATGTACCGTAGTTAACCCCGTTGAGCCTATAATCTTATTTCTTTGGTAACCACATTACAAGTCGTACCCCTTTGTTTTAATCGGCCATATATTTGAATCTTTTTACCTCTCATGAGCACTTGAATTGTTATGAACTTTGTAAAAGTTAAAGTGCGGGGTGGTTGGTTCGGCTTTGGCGTGGAACTAATGAAATAAGGAGAAAGGTGCATTGTTTTGAAAAAGTAAGAGCCACTTGAATTGAAAAAAGAAAGAAAAGAAAAATTAGTTGTATTGCTGTAAAAAATATCCCTTGATAGTGGTGACTCTTGATGTAATTGTGCTTAAAGAAATATGGAGTTAATATATATTGAGGTGAAGGTGGAGTTATGGTTTGACATAAGTATGGGATGTGTGTTAAAGTATATGTATTAAAGTGCTTAAGGGAGGTGTAGTCACTCATATCCAAATGTATCCTACCCGACCCGCAGCCTACATTACAACCAATTAAAGTCCTACTTGATCTTAGACTAAATGAGCTCAATTAGTAGAGTATTACACTATGGGCAAGCCTATGGTGCATCTTTTGTAGCATATGAATGTTATTTCTGAGAGCGAGTGAATTCTTCCTATATTCAGTTCCTACGGTCTTAAAATTTATTGTGTGTGGAACTAATCTCTTAGATTGGGTGAGGGCACATGATTCATAAAGAAAAGGTAATATTGTTGACATCCATGTTAGAGTAAGTAAGTGAATTGTGAATAAGGCATGGTATTTTTGAGTCAAATCTTGAGGCGAGGATGTCACACTTGTGTGCTTAAACTATTTTAAAAATTCTTGGTGTAATGAGTTAGGAGAATTGCATAAAAAGGCCGTATCTATAAGTGTAGTTTGATTGCTCGAGGACAAGCAATGTTTAAGTGTGGGGTATTGATGTGTGGATATAATTCCATAGTTTCGTACATTATGTGCCTTGCATTTTACATGCTTTAATGATAAATTACACTTTAATTGTGCATAATGGAGTATATTTTATGTGTAGGTGAATTGGAGATGAAAGTAGAGCAAAAGGGGTACTTAAACGTTGAAAGTGTGCTCGAGAACAGTGAAAAGGCCAGGCTGGACCAGGCTTTAGCCTGGCGAGGCCAGCCTAACGCCAGGTCCAATCTGAGTTTTTGAAGACTTAATTCGTTTCGGGTTTTGACTAGGACCCGACCCATACATTTAGGGTTTCTTCTATACATATAAATAGACCTAAAACACCGCTTGGAAGGGGGTGGTTTCAGCAGCCAAAGGGGGGTTCTATCAGCAACCATGTTTTTGGGAGCTAGAGGCAAGGAGAGCTGGTGGAATCACCTCTTGGGAGTTAGAATCATCTATTTCTACATCTTTTCATCTTTAATCTGTATTTTAATTATACAAAATATTTGGGATATTGTTACTATGAGTATAAGTAGCTAAATTTCTAATCTAGGGTTTTGATGGAACCTATTGAAGGATGATTTTTGTGTTATGTTAATATAGATTTGCCGTAGTATTTTCTCTATTTGTTCAACTATATTATTCTTGTGGTTGATTGAAGGGCCCTCAATTAGCTGTGCCTATTTAGTATGTATTACTCGGGAGAGAGTACATATTTAGGTAGTTGTTGAACAACATCACTCCTAAACTTATATGAGGGATTAATACGAAGGTTTAAAGGTGGGTTTAGGGATAACGAAACCTTGGTGCGATCTGAGTGAGCTGTGCTTAATGCTAGCTAGCGTAATTCGGGAGAATATGTCTAGTAAATTGTGGTAATTACTTGGGAGAGAGTTACGATAGTTAGAGTGCTCATGGTCGATAGAGAAGACTTAGGCAAATTTGTAGAAAACGTAGCGGAAAAGATTCCGACAATAGAGGAAATCATAACTCTAGACCTCCTTAGTCTTGTCTATAATTTCATCCATGTTAATTGATAGTTTTAGTGCTTTTTAGTATTTGTTAGTTAATTAGATAAAAATAAACATTATAATCTTTATAATTAGGAAATTGTTTGGACTTGTGTTTCTTAGCGATATTAAACAACTGTAGTTAAGCCTTAGTTCTCTGTGGGATTCGACTCCGGACTTGTAAACCGGATGATATTTGCAACGACCGCTTAGTCCTTTTTATAAGGCATAGTTGGGCGTGATCATGAACTCTGACACACTAGGGCTTGGTACTTAGTCACTCCCTTAATATCAAATATATATATATATATATATATATATATACACACACACACACACACACATACATACTCCCTATAAAATAAAAGATCTTCGAGTCTAGTTTCTAACGCTTCAATTCGTCATTTGGAAATTCTTACAAGACGTTATGATCAAATTATCAAAGGCTGGCAGTGAAGTACTGCCATGGTGTTCGGGTCCGCGTCCGACTTGGAGGAGGAGTGAATTGGGGACACGAAGTGCCCGGGGCAGCGTCCGAAATCCAAAAATTTGGTCCTATAAGTACAAGGTCAAGGAGAGAGTATTTTGAGCTTTTGGGGTTAGGGTTCTTAAGGTCAAGAGGCGATTTTAAGCTCAAATCAAGTCCAACCAACTAAGGTAAGTTGTTAATGATATTTTGGGTTGATTATTACTCAATATACACGAGTTCTAATATCATTCTTATATACAAATACTAGATTTCGTCATCAAATCCTCAAGATCACAAAAATTATCAAAGTTGTGATTTTTTAAGATTGATCTACTAGAGGTAATTCTTATTATTCAAACTTATTTATTATGAGTAGTTAGAAGTATTTGTCGCATTTTTTACAAGTTTTAATGGTTGAAATATTAGATTATAAACTCTAATTCATGGCATGGATAGTAGTTTTTAAAAAAATGAGAGAGAAGATGAATAGTATTCTTGGAAATAAAATTAATGAATACAATGAACCTACAAAATTCTTTGTTAGCAAAAGTTGGAAGTAATCAACTAAGTAATCACTCGAATTTTATATTTTGAAGGCAAAATAGCCTTCCAACCACCTAAACTTACACTGAATTTTCAAGCCGGTAAATAAACTTACGAGTTTCCCATTTTGACACTTATACTGTATAGATCAATTACTAATAAGCGCCTTTGACCGTTGATTATGCCTATGTGGAGACAATGCCGCTGACATGGCCAAAGTACGTGCAACTCACACTTAAAAGGCGTGTGAATATGTTAGTTTTGATAGAAAATGTATTAAAAACTATATTAATAATAAAACGATAATAGAAGAATTAAAAAAAAATTAAACACTTCTCCAGTTCTTCCCAGCCCCTTCGCCCCCCTCTCCTCCCCATTACTCTTGGTTTCCCTGCATTTTTCACGTCCCAATCCCCTTCCCTCTCCATTTCCCCTCTTTATTTATTTTCATTATTGTTCTCTATTGGAAACAAATTTAGGGTTTTTTTTTTCTTCTATTGAGTATAAGAATTTAGAGAGGGAGGAAAAAAGATACAGAAGATAACCCACAAATTTATGTGAAGCAAATCACCGGAGAAGTTGCTGGAGAAAAAAGAATCTGGCTTTCTGAAATTGGAAATTGGGTCAAACCGGTAGTAAAGAAGTTGATTTTTCTATTTATTGTGTCTGATTCTTCGAATCGAATCAATTAGGCTCCAACTATTTGAAGTGAAAATTTTCTCTCCGCTAAAGTGATGATTTCTTTGTGAAGCTGGTGGAGATGGGAAATGGGTTTCTGTTGTTGGATGGGTTGAGTTTGATTTGATCTGAAGTTATGGATTTTGGAAATCACTTAGAAATGATTTTAATAATATAATGAAAGAAAAATAAAGTTGATATTTTGGAGAAGAAAGATGTCACCGAAGGAGCTCTTTTTGGTGCTTAGTCTAGTGGAATTGGTCTTCTTGACCTATGAAGAAGAAAGAGAAATAAAAAATAAAAAAAGAGTTTTATAAATTGAAAAAGCTGGGACCCACAAATTACATGTGTCAAATAACAACAGGTTAAGCATATGACATGTTATCCACGTCATGACGATTGCGGAACACACTCGGTCAGAGGTGTTTATTAGTAACTATTTTTTGAAGTATAAGTGTCAAAATAGGAAACACGTAAGTTTGTTTACCGGCTTGACAAATCAGTACAACTTTAAGTGGTTGCGAGGCCATTTTGCCTATTTTGAAAGTGTTGATTAAGGAAGATGATGAATAGTAACTAGGTGGCATTGGACAATTGATGTAGTATCATTAATGACTTTGAATGGGTATAAAATTATAAGGATGAAGTTGAATAGGCTAGCATGTGAATCTATTCGGCGATTTGAGTTGTTAGAGGCTTGTAGCTAACTTATGAGCCATAAATGGATATTGATCAATATTTTAGATTATATTTTGATGTAATTATTATATCTAATTGTAGATATCGACTTGATGATGATGTTTGAGCATTTTAATCAACATTGGAATAATGAAAGAGAATTGAAAGCTTGTGAATGTTAATAAAGCGAAAGCGAGGTAAGTTGATTAAAATTTACTCTTTTCGAGGGATTTTCTCTAGAGTTATGCTTTGGACTATTGAAATTATTTGTAAAT
Organism: Nicotiana tabacum; assembly: GCF_000715075.1. Classification (NCBI taxonomy): domain Eukaryota; kingdom Viridiplantae; phylum Streptophyta; class Magnoliopsida; order Solanales; family Solanaceae; genus Nicotiana; species Nicotiana tabacum. The sequence goes on from NC_134098.1 coordinate 60,725,523, forward strand.
GTGCATCCATACTTATGGGGGCAAGCAGGGAAGGATGTCACCAAATTGTCTTAAATTGTGTTGCATAGAAAAGACCTTATTATTTTATCAAAGGAATAAAAAGGAATCTTGTTTCCAAGGACTTGATGTCAAATGACACTCGAGGCAAATATTATAAGTTTTATTAAAAACTTATATTGATGATAAAGAAATTAAACATTTGAGTTCTATTGTTATCTTCATTTTATAAAATGAGAAATATGATATTTTAAAATGTTTACATTTTGACATAGCACTTGTTAAATCTATAAGGATTTGAATCTCATTTTATTAATTGCTATATATGAAATGATAAAGAATTTCATTTAATTTTGTTCAAATAATTCGGATTGACTATAAATGTCATAATTTTGTAAAATAAATACTTTGAGGCTATTTGGCTATGAATCTATTTTTGGAGTATCAAATATTTAGGGAGTTACTTATGTTTACCGAGATTAGCTTCAGACATATTGTGTTCATCGTCATAAAACTACTCGTGCCGGTGTAGGCGTAGATGGCCACTTTATGGTATAGACTACGGTAGAGTGCTCTCCCTCGAGAGGGTACTATTTTGTGCTATTATTAGTATGGATGAGTCGATTCGTATGACACTACGATGAGACGACCTGAGCAAGTAGGGTATATGATACTTGCCGCTAGGTACATAACCTAGTTGACCTTCTTGTGTCGGTGATGGTATAGTAATCCCAGTGAAAGGTAATGATAATTTTCTTATGTTTAGGCCTAAGGAGCCGAAAGTGATTTTAATGACTTGATAAAATTGAAATAGTTTTGTGTGATCTTTATTAAAAATCATGAATTGATATAAATATTTTAAAATTTTACATCATGGTTGACATTTCACTTGTCTTTTCATATAAAATGAAAAAGAGCATGAACTGATATAATTGTTATTATTTTGTATGAGATGCTGGTTGCTTTATTTATATCAAACCTTGTCATAGGAACTTGAGTTAGAGAGAGTCTATGACACTTATTGAGTGCCATTGTGGTTTACTCAGCCCTTAGGGGCCCCTCTTCAGTGTCCCATTTTCTTTACGTGTTTCAGGATAAGGTATGACACGTAATGTGGGGACAGGTCTAGGGTGACTCTCTTTTCGAGATATGACGAAGCACCACTTTTATTTTGTGGTAGCTATCGTGTTATTTCTTATTTTCTTTTGTTGGAATTATTCCAAGTGTTGATTCTATTCTTTCGTATAGAGGCCCCATAGATAGTTGTGTTGGATTTTAAAAATAAGATTGTGGACGTCATGCGTAAAGGAATAATTATTTAATTTGATTATATCATTTTTATGAAAAGTTTCATGTATGATTTTGGAAATGAAAAATATTTTCTGACTTGATTTGAAAATGTATAAGATTTTCAATTGGCTTCCGCAATTACACTTGGTCTTGACATATGGGTTGGTTAACTTGGGTCGAGAAGTGTGTCGGGTGCCAGTCACGTAGATTTGGATCGTGACACCACAGGTTCTTCAACGTGCTCAAAATGGATAACGACCTCGAATGGACGCCTGAATGCATACAAGCGCTAAAGGAACTCAAGGAATACCTGTCATCACCAACCTTGCTCTCAAAGCCCGAGTCTGGGGAGCACCTCCTCGTCTACATAGCTATTTCAGAAGTAGCAGTGAGTGCATCCCTGGTTCGAGAAGGCAAAGGTACACAATCTCCAATTTATTATATCAGTATAACACTTATCCACGCCGAGACGAGGTATCCCCACCTCGCAAAACTGGACCTAACCCTTGTCGTAGCTTCACGAAAGCTTAGGTCGTACTTCCAATGCCACCCAATCGGTCATCACCACATTTCCTTTAAGAAGCATATTGCATAAACCCGAGCTTTTAGGGAGGCTGGCCAAGTGGGCGATCGAATTAAGCGAGCACGATATCACTTATCACCCACGCACAACAATAAAATCTCAAGTGCTCACGGGCTTTGTCACGTACTCCAGTGCCAAAGTGATGCCCGAGGCCAAGAAGGAAGCCACTCAAACTTCTCACCTAACAAAAGACCTCTGGGTCCTACACACCGCTGGCCCGTCCAACACCTGCGGGTTCGGACTGGGACTCGTGCTCGAAGTTCCCACCGATGAAGTCATTCGCCAATCAATAATATGCCCATATATGACTAACAACGAGGCCGATTATGAGTCCATATTTGTAAAATTGAGACTAACACTCGAGTATAGGGCGAGGCATTTGCTGCGATTCTCAGCTTGTCGTCAACCGAGTTACTAGGACTTTCCAAGTCAAAGAGAAGAGGTTGCAGAAAAATACCAGACCGAGATATAAAAATTTCTATGCAAATTCGATGAATGCTAGCTCGACCAAATCCTTCAAACTCAGAACGTCGAGGCGGACAGCCTCGCCAATTTGGTCGCTCAACAAAAAGCATAACTCCTGGAGGTAGGAGCATGGTACATCTCCTCAGCTCGATATTAGACCGCATCGAGGTAAAATCTATAAACTTAACTTGGGACTGGTGCAATTGTATTATAAACTATTTGTAGGACGTCACCCTCCCAAACGACAAAAGGAAGCCAAGAAGCTGAAAATGCAAGCCGCTAGATACAAACTCTTTTACAGCAACTTGTATAAGAGAACGTGCGGTGGCCCCTTAGCAAAAGTTTTAGGCCCGAATCAAACTCAACACGCTCTCGAGGAAGTCCACGAAGACCACTTGGTTAGTCATTCCGGCGACCGAGCACTGGTCAGATGCCTTATACGGGCGGGATACTACTAGCCCACAATGAAGAAAGACGCCGTGGAATTCGTAAAAAGATGCAAACAGTGCCAAAATTTCGCCCAAATAATTCACCAAGAAGGCAAACAGCTCCACTCTGTCACCTCCCATGGCCATTCATTAAATGGGGAATGGACATCGTGGGACCGGTTTTACCAGGACGAGGTAATGTTAAATTCCTTTTAGTTTTGACTGACTACTTCTCTAAATGAGTGGAAGCAGGAGCATTCGCCTAAGTTCACGAGCAAGAGGTAATCGCTTTCATATGGAAAAATATCATGTGCCGATTCGGCCTACCCAAAGAAATAAGCTGTGACAACGGACCCTAATTTACGGGAAAAAGAACCATCGAGTTCTTTGAGAAATGGCACATTAAAAGGGTACTTCCAACCCCTTACCACCCAACCGACAACGAGCAAATTAAACATCATAAAGAAGAAACTCAAGGAATCCAAGTGACTGTGGTCGGAAATACTCTCAGAAGTATTATGGACGCACATGACAACCCCAAAACAAAAGCACAGGAGAAACACCTTACTCCCTAGTCTACGGAACGGAAGTGGTCATACCAGTCGAAGTTGGAGAACCCAGCCTAAGGTAGTCTAATGAAACTGGCACCGTCAATGACGAGAATAGGAGACAAGACCTCGACGAGGTTGAAGAGCGACGAGATATGGCATACATAAGAAAGGTTGCACAGAAACAACAAGCAGGACACTACTATAACAAAAAGGACAATGTGCGGTTACTCGATATCGGGGACTACGTGCTCAAAGGCAAGACCCAAGCAGGAAGAGATCCGCGAGAAGGCAAATTAGGAGCCAATTAGGACGGGCCATACAAAATCATAGGCAAGGCGGACAAGGGTTCATTCCAACTGGAGATATGGAAGGGAAGCTCCTACCAAACAATTGGAACATCAGCCACCTCAAGTACTTCAACTTTTGAAAAACAAAGAGTGTCTAGTAAGTCGTACTCTTTTTCCCTCACTTGAGTTTTGTCCCAACAGGGTTTTCTCAAGGACATTTTTAACAAGGCGACGAACGGAACATCTCGAGTTGGAGTACGCGAGAACAAACACATTTTTATTGCCCGACTCCTCATGAATCTCCAAGTTGAACAATGAAGGGACTAGATATACTAGGACTGGGATTAGGGTTACAACGTCCGCCAACACCCAAAACTTGTAATTTTCTCCAAAATTAGCCTCAGGGCAAAATAATGTAATCGACGCAATGATGTTGAAATAAATGAGATATCTGTTCATTGAAACTGCTCTCCTGAAATGTGCATTTGACCATCTCGAACAACTCCTATCGGCCCTCTGCCACTACTTAAATGAAAGAGTACGTTCGATTAGTTCGAACAAACACCTATCGGCCCCTGGCCATGACTTAACAAAAAGGTATGTTCGATCAGCTCGAACAACTCCTACCGGCCCTCGGCCTTGACTTAATAAAAGGGTACGTTTGACCAGTTCGAACAAATAACTATTGGACCCTAGCCATCACTTAACAAAAAGGTATGTTCGATCATCTTGAACAACTCCTATCGGCCCTAGGCCTTGACTTAACAAAAGGGTATGTTCGACCAGTTCGAACAAACACCTATCGGCCCCTGGCCATAACTTAACAAAAAGGTATGTTCGATCATCTTGAACAAACACCTATCAGCCCCTGGCCATGACGTAACAAAAAGGTATGTTCGATCAGCTTGAACAAACAATTATCGTCCCTCGGCCTCGACCTAACTAAAAGGTACGTTCGACCAGTTCGAACAACTCCTATCGGCCCTCGGCCTCGATTCAACTAAAAGATATATTCGACCAGCTCGAACAAACACCTATCAACCCTGGCCACAACTTAACAATGTGGTATGTTCGACCACCTCGAACAACACCTATCGGCCCTCGGCCTCGACTTAACTACATGGCATGCTCGACTAGCTCGAACAAACACTTATCGGCCTTCAGCCATGCGCCCTCGAGAATGCTGAACCGCTCCACCAATGTGAGTAATTCCTCATCCTTTTTCCCCAGATCCTCCCATAAGGTAGGCACGCCGCCCTCTTCCCGGGGTAGTTGGTTCGGTTTCGGGGATGTTTCGGAATGAGTTGAGACACTTAGTCTCAAGGTTTGAAAGCTTAAGTTGAAAAAGTTGATCGGATATTGAATTATATGTCGATGACTCCGAAATGGAGTTTTAATTATTCCGATAGCTCTTGTTGGGTGATTTTGTATTTAGGAGTGTGTCGGGATAGTGATTTGGAGGTCTGTAGTTGAATTAGACTTGAAATGGCGAAAGTTGGAAAATTAGAAGCTTTGGAAATTTAGAGATTTGAGCAAGAGTTGACTTTGAGGTTACCGGGCTCGGATTTTGGTTTCGGGAGTTGGATATGTCTGTTATGTCATTTATGACTTGTGTACAAAATTTGAGGTCAATCGGACTTGATTTAATCGGTTTCGGCATTGATTGTAGAAGGTGAAATTCCTAAGTTTTCATTAGGCTTGAATTGGGGTGTGATTCATATTTTTGATGTTGTTTGATGTGATTTAAGGGCTTGACTAAGTTTGAATCTTGTTTTAGGACTTGTTGGTATGTTTGGTTGAGGTTCCGGGGGGCTCGGGTGGAGTTTGGATGGCTAACGGATCTAAAATGGGACATAAAGCATTGTTGAAGCTGAGTGTCTTCTGGTGTGATCGCACCTGTGAGGGGATTGGTTGTAGGTGCGACACCGTAGGTGCGGCTGATGTAGCGCATATGAGGATCTAGGCTGGCTTGGGGTATGACACAAGTGCGAGGGGTCTTCCACATCTGCGAGCAAGGCTCCGCAAATGCGGAGAAGGGGAGTGTAGGCTGTCTTCACAGAAGCTGATCGAGTGTCGCATAAGCGTTTCCGCAGGTGCGGAACATGGAGCGCAGGTGCGGACCCTATGGAGTTAAGTGACTTCCACAAAAGCGGAACTCTTATCGCAAAAGCAATTTCGCAGGTGCAGATATTTGGCCCGCATGTGCGAAGGCACTGGGCAAAGCATTAAATTCGAGGGTTTCGTGATTTTTCTCATTTTTGGACTTTTCAAACTCGGTCAAAGACGATTTTTGAGAGGTATTTTGAAGCTTTTCTTTTGGTAAGTCACTTGTGATCATTTCTATTCAATATTATTGTTTCCCTATTGAATTTCCCACTTTCTTGTGTGTTTTTTAGGTGGCATTTTGGGAGTTTGAGGCTAGGGATTTGGAGAGTTTAATTTGCGGATTTGAGTGATGATTTGGTGTTAGATTTTGATAAATTTGGTATGGTTGGACTCGTGGTTGAACGGACTTTCGGATTTTGTAACTTTTATTAGATTCTGAGACGTGGGCCTGGAGAGAGGGTCGACTTTTGAGTTGACTTTTGATTAAGAACTTAGTAATTTCATATGGAATTGATTCCTTTAGCTCATGTTGATTGTATCGAATTGTTTGTGGCAAGATTTGAGACATTCGAAGGCCGATTCGCGAGGCAAGGGCTTGTTGGAGTAGATATTTGCTCGGTTTGAGGTAAGTATCATATTTAAACTTTGTTGAGGCACCAGTTGCCTGAATTGTTATGATAACCACGTGCTTTTGGGTGCGCACATGAGTGGGGATGATCCCATGTGCGGGCACCAAGATTATATATTCATGTTTGGGTTGTGCTCGAGCTCTTATAAGCCTAGAAATGACTGTTAAGCTTTAAGCTTGATATCTCACTTGTTGTAACAATGTATGTGATCTAGTTGAGCCCTGATGAGGCTACTTAGAGGTTTAACCCTAGAACAAAGTTAATAAATGATTTTCATTGATGAAATTGCCAGTTTGAGTTACGATAGCATACTTTGCACATGCCTACACTTTTGCATGTTATTTACACTAGTACAGGGACATGAGAATCTTATTTTATTCATCATATATATGTATACTTATTTTATTGCTTCTGTATGATATTGTTGGAATGGGGCCTGCGGCTATGTCGGGCAAATTATATTATTGGCACGTGAGTTCGTGCAGATCCATGTATTGATATTATTGGCACGTGAGTTATCCATGCAGCATGTGAGTTGTCCGTACAGATCCATGTATTGATATTATTGGCACGTGAGTTATCCGTGCAGTATGTGAGTTGTCCGTGCGAATCCATATATTGATATTATTGACACGTTAGTTGTCTGTGTCGCATGTGAGTTGTCCGTACAGGTTCTATTATGAGCACATGAGTTGTGTGTGTAGCATGTGAGTTGTCCGTGCAGTGTGTGAAACTTATATTTCCTTGATCATTTATCTAATTTACTTGTTTCTTTCCTCTACATGCTATAATATTGTTGACCGGTGTATTTTGAGAAAATAGTGCACGTGCACGCACGAATATTCTTCTCACGAAGCCTTATGAGTTAGCTTTAAATATTATGCTATGTTGGTCTAAAGGGACAGAATCACACTGAGTCAACTAGTATCCTAAAACTCTTACCTTGCCTTATTTATTTGTGATACTTATTGAGTTAGTTGTACTCACACTACACCCTATACCTCGTGTGCAGATCCAGAAATTTTCGGGCACAGTGGTTATTGATCGTGGAGTTTTTACCTGTTTGGAGATCATCGAGGTAACTACTATGGCGTCCACAGACCTTGACTCTCCTTCCCCTATCCTTTAGTTTTATTTATTCAGTTCTTCTTTCTAGACAGTGTATCAGACTATGTCATTATATATATGCTCATGTACTCAGTGACACCCCAGTTTTGGAAAACTTCAGTATTGGGTTGTGACGGTTTTATCCAGTACTTATGAGATTTTTACGTATTTAAACCTATTTTAGTATACTTTAAATTTTGAAGTGTTTGTAATATCCGAGTTGTCGGCTTGCCTAGTACCATGATAGACGCCATCATGATAAATTGAGTTTTGGGTCGTGACATTTCTCAATCTCTGGTAGAACTCCTTTAGATTCTTCTCTCTCCGAACACTCTCGATCTCCAGGATAATGGTCTGCAAACCAAAGAAAAGTAAGAATAGACTTAGAAGCAAATCGAAGCAAAGAAAAGAGAATGAAAAAAAAGGATACTTACCCTAAGAGCGAGGCCGACGATGCTCTTTGATAGCGTGCTGTCTCTCAGCCCCCGGAGAGTCTCATGATTGACTTCAGAACAATGGGGATCGAGGGCATTAACCACGTCCTCAGTATCCTTCAGGAATTATGATTCATGGGAATCGTAATAGTCCTTGACCCCCCCCCCCTTCTACCCTAAACTCGACCTTAGTAGTCCCACTATCGATCATCTCGAGGTCCTCAAGGTCAAGGTCAGAGCCGGAGTCGTCACCATCATATTCAACCTGCTCATCTTCCTGTCCGGCGGGTGTTGACGGCCAATTTTGATCTTCCCTTTTAAAATTGATTTAGTTGTACTTAATAATTTACAATGAATGTTTTGAAAGTATTTTCTATTAATAAATGCCTATTTTTTTACAAATTAATTAAGTATTAGATTGAAACTAATCACCCAGTATTAGTATTATATAATTACAAATATATTTACTATTTTAATACTATTAAAATAATTTTTTAAATATGTCATAGAGGTTTTATGATTAATTTAACGAATTACTTCTTAAAATTTTGATTAATTAGATTACTATGTTAATAATTCAAAACTAGTGTTGTAATTTAGAAAACAAAATATTTTATAAATAATTAATTATAATAATTAGTAGTATATTGTACATTTATTATTTTACTATATTTTATTGGAAATTAATTAAGTTTAATTAAATTAATTTTAAAGAGGCTAAAGACTAAATAGCTACAATTGTAGTTGCACAATTAAACACACAATGGCTATCTTTTAAATTAATTCCAGCCGAGCAAGCCCAAATCCGGACTTGACCCAATCTAAACAACCCCTTTATTCCAAGTTGGTAATCCTTGCCGCTTCATTTAAACCAATCAGAGCACACCACGTCACCAGTCTCCCTTATTCATAGAGAAAAGACAACAGATCTGGACCATTAATCTATTTAATCAACGGTCCGTGTTTAATCTCCCTCTTTTCTTTATTCTTTAATCACTTAGGGTTTTAATCTCAACTGTTGAAAATAGAAGATCTAACAGCCCTTACGTTTTCTCCTTGATATCATTTAAAACCTGAATTATCAAGGCCGTTGATCTAAAGAATCAACGGCCCAAATCCCATCTCCCAACAATAACCCCTAGACGCGACCCAATCCCCCTTAAACCCTAAATAATTTCCATGTTGCCCAGTCGCCCTTCTTCCCCCTTTCTCTCTCATTTCTCTCAAGCTCACAGACCTGATCAGTAAAGAAACCTTGCACAAATTCGTGCAAGGTCTCAAATCAACTAGAGATTCATACATTCTCTCTCTCATACCCACGATTCTCGCCGTTCCCTTTCCCGTTTCATCACTCCATTTCAAATCCCCCAAATCTGCAAACCCTAGCATACGAATGAAACATCAAATCTTCAGATTTATCTTCTGTTATGTTAAATCGAAGCATGCATGGAGCTTCTTCAGAGATCTCATGATGAATATTCTATACCTAGAGGTCAAACACAGTGACCTCTAGGTCTCTGAGCTTCGTCCGTTGATTTTTGCTTCCGACGGTCAGCCTTTCCTCGCTCAGGTAAATCCCTCACTGATTTCACCTCTGTTTCTTAGATTTTCACTCTCCACTACCAAGTTTAAATCTGTAGAACCCTAAGCCATTGAAGGGCACTATAAATAGATCCTTGAATGCTCTCACCAACCAGACCTAACAAGAGCCTAAAAATCTCATACGAATATAAAAAAAAAATCATTTTTTAGAAGACTGAGAACTTTCTGATTAATCTCTATGTCTCTTTATTTTTTTCCGACTTCTTTCACTACTCAAAAGCTTGAAGCTTTGGTTTTCATACGGCTAAGTTAAATCCTCTTTGGCCTGCTGCCCTAGAAAAGGTCAGTGTACCTCCACCCTTTCTCTTTTGACTGTTTCATTCAAAGACCTCAAACATACTACTGTATTTCTATTAATTATTTTCATTTATAATGTTTATAATTAGTCTATAATTGTTTATTCTAGTTCATAACGACTTGTTGTTGATATGTGATCAACGATTATGCTTTCATGTGTCTCTAATCAATATTGACTAAGTTTTTATGTGACCTTGATGACTTCTATTATGAATCAAATAGCTTATATGATTAAGTTCCATAATATGCCTTAATGACTTCTCATATTTTCCTAGATTTTAGATTTTCCTTAATGTTCTGCTGTGATCTTTATATTTTTAGTATTCTGTTGTTCTGCATTTGAAGCTGTTGTTTGATAACTCTAACTAGAACATACATGAATGCACATGGTTTAATCCTTCATTACTTAGTTGAAATATGTAAAGTTTGAGTGTTCAAAATGCTTTCTTTATTTATATAAGTATTTGTTGATCCTTAATCAGCCTTTAAGACACTACTATGAAAGCCTTATATCTATGTTTAGTTGCTAATCACATCCCTACGTCTCTTTATATGGAACAATCTCACTAAGGTAACTAGGTCAACTCTTATAAACACCAGAAACCATTCTGCATATGTTCTGTTATGATTATGTTATCTCTCATAAAAATAGGTTATAGTCATGTCTGCTGTAGCTGAATGTTAACTATTTTATAAGTTGGTACAACTCCATCATGTTTAGTCGTTGATCTGTACAGCTGAGTTAAGCCTGCTTAGTATAATATCTCCTTGTCTTTAACTTTCCTAATGCCTTTATTGACATGTCTAGATAATGATTGAAACTCATCCTATTTTATGAGATCATAACTTTAGCTGAAACATCTATGTGTAGTTGAATGAAAGTTCTGCATACATCTCTATTTGTCCTTCCTGATTTCATGCTTCTGTGCACTGTCTTGAAACTGTATCCAGTTCTCTCTTCTAATCTGAATTGAACCTAGTGTGTGAGCCCTAAGGAAATTTCTTTTTATTACTGTTTGGATACAATAACTTGCTTTTTTTCTCAAATGAGGTTAGTGTAAGATTAATATTCTTAGATAGAGATGAACATAAGAAATACTGGTGGCATGAGGTTCTGTTATGAATCCTTAGAAATTCTATTCAAGGTCATACACTTGTAGCCTTATTGGAACCTTGAGTATGTTTTGGTGCCTCTAATGATATCTGTAGAAGTTCTGATTATAGCTATTTTTTTAAAAACCCTTAGCTAACACTTCCAAAGCTTCCAGTGATCTCCTCAGCTTGCATATGATAAAAACCAGACTTGCATTTACACAATCAGTACTTTGGTCTAGTTAAGAGGTTGTAAAGGCAAATATGTCTGTACTCATTAACTATTGAAGAATTGAATTGTTTGCTCTTTTCTCTGATTTCAGATGTTTGATTCTTTAGTAATAGCATGATAACTTCTTTGTCCGCCTTCTTTCTAGAGGCCTCGGGCAATGGAAGATGAACAATCGCTAATGAATAGCTACGTGTGTTTGAAACTTGACCTCTAAACCTGTTTAATATGTTAATCAGTTACCTAATGTTGGAAATATAGTCATGTAGATAAAACTGTTGTGTGTGCATTATAGTATTCTTTTAAGAAGGGGGTACACTTCTGTGGTGTGGTGGTGTTGTGATAATTAGTTTACACTGAGAAAGCTTCATTGGCACTTAAACCTATAGGGAAAAATGAGTCTTTAGTAGTTAGGAGTATTTGGGAGTAGAGTTTAACTCTTGGTTGGGCTACTCTCCTCGGCACAAGCATTTCCCTGGGCCTTGAGACCCTTGGGAACTTTGAAGTATCGAGGGATTCAAAGGGGGATTTGACCTTGAGTGGAACTCTACCCTTAGCCTCTATTTATTGACACTCATTATTCTCTTTGGGTTTAGTGTTTAATGACAACTAAAGGTTTTCAATGTTAATTATTTACCATACATAATCACCACATTAGTATAACCTCTCATAATATTTGAGTATTGTTAGTTTGTTATATTTTGCTCAAGTTATTTACTCTTGTATTTCATGCATGGTTGAATATACCGAATGTGTGTCTAATGACTTTCTCTTTTCCTTTGAACATGTACAATTGTTTGGGCCTGCTAAGTTCTTAAGGAACTTATGCCCAAGTCCAGCATTGCTGTATTTTGGAAGTTCGAAGTCCATTGTTGCCCGTTATTGCTATTGCTGGGCCTTTCTCTTTGAGGCCCAAAAAACCAGAGTCCAATCCTTTCCTTTTACTTCTTTACTGTTACTGTTTCTCTACCTTAGATTTACTGCCTCATTACTTTTGCTGCACTCTTGTTGTTTTATCTCACATGTGTATGCAATAATTATCTTATTGAATTGAATGCTTTACTTTATACCTTAATCATGTAAAACAACTTAGTCAAGCCTTAAAGAATATAGGATTAAATGAAGTATTAGTTAGTAAATAATCTTCCATTTGCTAATCAAAAGTTGTTATATCATTAACCTGCTATGTTTTTGCTAATTCTTCTTAAAGATTTTGAAGCCCAGAAGCTTAACAAGAGACAACAATCCCACATTCAAAAGAAAAACTAGATTTGAATTACAAGTTTAACCTTCTGAAAGGAAATCAACTCTTTTTGAAAACCAAGATGCTGCCGCTCAAACACAAATTTTCAAACAATCTCTTCAAGTCTAATATTTAAAAAGCCAAGGTATATCTTAGGCTTACTTTTATAGCATCTTCATCTTATTGGAGTAACATGGACTTCCATGCTTTAGTTACAAAGTGTTTTATAACTTAGCTCTTTCTTTTGCATGTTTTCGTAGATGCAAACATTACACACATTTTCAAGCTCTTTCAAGCATATATACACTAACATTATTTTTCTAAGACTCCTCTATAAATCCATATCCTTTTTAAACTACACACTTCCTTTGTAAGTATTATGCCATAATATATAGTAAGTCGTACCATTTTAAAACTAGTTAAGCATAATACAAATAATTAGTCCTAAATCTAGTTTAAGTCCTATAGAGTTACCTCAGGTAGATTTTAAGGGGTGCCTATCACCTTCCCCTTAGAAGAACAAGAACCCTTACCCATAATCTCACCGGTTAGCAAACTGATAAAGAATATGAATTTAGTCATTAAATAGGTACCATTAGTATACCTTTAAACAGAGAAACCACAAGTTGAATCTTGTTTTGACTAGTGTAAAATGGGTGCAACAACATGCGACTCTATTGGGGAAACCCCACTTAGGTTCTGAACTTAGCAGACTTGGACTGAATTTGGCACTTATATTTGTTTGTACATTGCTTTAACTGTATTTAATTTTCAATTACGTGCTTACCTGGCTTGCTTTGTCCTTATGCTTGCTTATTATCATGCCTGTTATTATTACACCCTTATCTGTTACCGCTTTATATACTGTCATCACACTTATTCCTATCGAATCTTGCCGTACACTATCGCACACAATGACATGCGAGGGTTGTATTTTACACCCCTCCGAACCTTCTTTTCAAAACTCTTTAGTTTCAAAGAATGGCTTTGTCAGGTCAACTGGCATAACTTCTCGTAGTCTTCAGTCTAATTTAAAAGTAAGAGACACTCTACTCTAGAAAACATAGTTTATATTGCATAAACCTTAGGTGAATCGGTACTTGGCATTGACGCATAATTAGGAAAACCACCCAAATGTTAACGGGTCATGCACCCAACGACATGACTTCTGTGGAAAGACAAACAAACCTAAAGAGACACCAAAAGATCTGAAGCAAACACTTACCCAAACCTTTCTTTACACACTTCAGAAATGGAAATCAACCAAAACACCCCGAGATCAATATGGTGATGGAAGCACCACACAAGCTGAAGCAGTGGTGGAAGAATATCCGCTGAATACACAGAGATGAGGTTCGGACACACCTAGGGGAACAGACTGCCTTGTTAAACATCTGAGCAGACAGGGTGCTTACACCCCTGCTGATAGAGTTTTGGAATTCGGCTAAGGTGGTGTTCAAGTTTGCTGATTGTGAGTTAGTACCAATATTAGAAGAAGTTACTAGTTTCACGGAGATGCCATTTATAGGGAGAAGACCAATACTACCAGTCACCATGCCCTGTTATAGGTTTCTAGATGCTATAGGTCTAGTGAATAGTTGAAGTTTGAGAAGTATCTAGGATGGATGGGTGAGCCTAGATCAGTTGTTTGATAGGTTATGAAAATCGTGAAAACTATGAATGATACTCGGATAAATTTTAGTGTGATCAAGCAACGTGGGAGAGTCTCAGGCCCACCACTTTCTCATTTGCACTGTTGGGATTGTTGGTTTTCCAGCATATAAGAGATCAGATCAACATCAACTTGTTACCCGTGGTTCTGGCAACATTCCGGGGCAACCTCCAAGTTACTCTGATACCGATAGTGTTAGGTGAGATTCTAAGGGCTTTGTCTACATGTGCACGAGGGTATAATTCTTTAAGGGATGTAACTTGCTACTTCATATCTGGGCCACAGAACATTTCTTCCAGTGAGAGACCACAATTGACTACTTTGTGGGAGTCAACAACATGATCCGCAACCACAATGAGAGGATGAGACATTGGGTCTCCCCGCATGGACAAGAAGAGTGGAGATAAATGCTGACTAATCTTAGTGGAGAATGGGTCAATTGAAAGTTGTCATGGTTAGGAGGGAGGGCAATCCTAAGGACTCCTCAGAAATACTTCATTGAGCTAATAGGACTTGAGGGCATCCAACCATACTCATCCCTACGGGTTCTCAGACAGTTTGGACAAATTCCAATACCAAGGATAAGAAGGCTCCAAGAAGAGTGAAATGATCTGGTCACAATGCTGATGGGTCAAAACTCGTGATGCACTCTAGAGTATTATATTTGGATCAACGAGGAAGACAAACTAGCACGACCAAGCAGAGAGGGTATAGCCTGATTGGAGAATGCATTGGCTACTTTGAAAATATACCATGAGATTCTGCCACATTACCTTGTGACTACCTCGATGCATCGTCAAGTGGTCCCAGGATCCATTGATCACATGATGCCGCATGTTGAAGATGATTACCGATTAGTGGAGTGTATCCAGATAGAATCTAAGACAGAATTGGAGGAAGAACTAGAGGAAGGGTATGAGTTCAACGATGACGGAGTTGAATTTGAAGAAGATCTGGAGGAAGACCCATAAGAAGAAGAAGAGATGGAGAACGATTCCGGGGATGGTTACTAGAAGTTGGTTGATTTCCCCTTCTTTCCCACTTTGTATCTTTAACCCCAATTTTCTTATTTTTCCCTAAGGGCAAGTTGTTTTATCCCATGTAGTTATGTGAATGTCAGAAACAATGATGTAACCTCTTCTCCCACCTATCTCAATCAAAACATTATCAATGAAAACAAAAGTTGCTTCAGATCTAAATGTGTCAAGTCTAATTATTTGTCAAACATTCGTGACATTGGCCCACCTCCAACACGGAGAGGCCCCATGAATTCTAGGAAAATGCACTTTCCTGAATACGCGAACTAACTGCTTTATGTGATCTTCTGCTTGTATAAATGAAGAAACTAACTTCTATTTCTTTTTCTTTCTTTTTTCGTTTCTTACTTTATTATTACTCCCCAAAATAAAAGTTGGTTTCTGTCGACCCAAAACTGGCAGAACCACCATACAACTTAAGATCAAAGGGGAAGATGTCTGCTACAGAAAACCCGACCGAACATGCTCTGGTCATAGCCTATAGCCCAGGGCGATCGAGAGAGAAGGAAGATACAAAAAATGATGACTATGTGGCTAGGATGGCCCAAGAGATGGATTCTTTATAGGAGGAAGTACAACATATCAGAGAATTAGCACATCTGGCCGTGACAACACTCCCTCAACCGCCTCGCTTTGCTTCATTGTATTCAATCCCCGACCACTTTCCTTCCACATCATGCCAAGCCAACAACACCCCAACTTCAGTCCCCACCACTCAAATTATACCTCCAGTAATCCCCACAAACCCACCAAATCCTCCTATCCACACTCCCTACGTGCCACAATATGTTCAAATGCCACAAACCCGCTCGTTACCACCAACACAATTCACACCCCTCATCGTGAGGAGCCACCTTTACCACTCACCAAAATCAGCATATACCCGCGGCACGTACCGCTGCTCATGAGCGATATGTTCTCCTTTATATGCCGCTTCTGAACCTACCTTTACAGCGCATATCATAGTTAGGGTGCCTTATGAGATTGACCAATACGCTGATATGGAAAGGGAAGCTAGGCGTATGGAAAAAGGATTCGGTGTCTGAGCAGTTACTAATCTTGAGAAAACAAATAAAGAATCTCCAAGTCGCTCGGGGAAGTGAAAGTTTGGGCTTCGAGGATCTCTGTATCCATCCGGATGTGGATATGCCAGTAGGGTATAAGCCTCCAAAGTTTGATATCTTCGATGGGACGGGTGATCCCCACGCACATTTGAGGGCATATTGTCAAAAGTTAGTTGGGGTGGGAAGGAACAAGAAGCTGAGAATGAAGTTGTTCATAAGAAGCCTGATGGGAGAAGCACTTACGTGGTATACACGACAAGATCCGCGAAACTGGAGAACATGGTAGGATATGGCAGAAGACTTCATGAATCGCTTCCGATTCAACACGGAGATCACTACCGATAGGTTCGCAGTGTTAAAACTGCAGAAGAAGTCGTCCGAGTCATTCCAAGAATATGCATATTGGTGGAGGTCCGAAGCCGCCAGGGCACAACCTCCGTTTGACGACAGTGAATTAACCAAGTATTTTATCAGGGCCCAGGAAGGGATATACTTTGAAAAAATTATGGGTATGATGGGACAAAAATTCCCCGAACTGGTCAAAATAGTAGATTTCTTAGAAAAAGGTATAAAATCTGGCAAAGTACAATCCATGGATGCATTGCAAGCAGCCAGCAAGGCAATCCAATCATGGTCAATCGGTAGCGGAAAGAAGAAAAAGGAAGAAGTCTCAGCAGTTGTCTCTTACTATCAATCCAACCCATATCATGGAAACACTTCTTATTCCCCAAACAACCATTCACCATCACCCACCTACGCTCCAGTCTACAACACAGCCATATTACCACCCCAACCTCAATATAACCCTCATCGAGCCCATAACAACCCAAATACACAACGACTATACGCTCATGTCCAAACCACCACTCATCAAAACCAAGACACTTATGTACCACGCCCTCGTCCAAATTTTGAAGAGAGGGGTCCCAGAAATTATACCCCAATTGTTGAGTTCAAACCACTTTGATGATTTGAAGAAATTTTTCTTGCGCCTGCGGAGGTATAGCTTGAAATTGAACCTGGAAAAATGCACGTTCGGAGTCCCTGCTGGAAAAGTGTTAGGCTTCATCGTAAGCAGAAAAGGGATAGAACTTGACCCATTAAAGATCAAGTCTATTCAGGAGTTTCCACCTCCCAAGAGTAAGAAAGATGTGATGAGTTTCTTGGGTAGATTGAATTACATCAGTCGTTTCATAACCCAGTCCACAATAATTTATGAACCCATTTTCAAGTTATTGAAAAAGGACGTTGCCTCCAAAATGGAAAGAAGAGTGTCAGAAAGCCTTCAACTGAATTAAGGAGTACTTGTAAAATCCACCAACGATGGTTCCCCCCGAGACCGGGAAGCCATTGTTACTATATCTGTCAGTCTTGGATAACACCTTCGGATGTGTGTTAAGACAGCATGACAAAACCGGGAGAAAGGAGCAAGCCATTTACTACTTAAGTAGGAAGTTCACACCATGCGAGGCCAAAACGCACTTGCTGTGCTCTTACTTTTGATTTCCCAAAAACTAAGGCATTATATGTCAGTATACATTACGCATCTGATATCTCGGCTCGACTGCTCAAGTATATCTTTCAGAAGCCGATGCATACCGGAAAGCTAGCTAAATGGAAAATTCTCCTCAGCAAATTTGACATTGTGTACATAACCCAAAAGGCTATTAAGGGACAAGCTTTAGCCGATCACAGAATCCAGTGGATGAGGATTACGATCCGCTCACTACGTACTTTCCCGACGAAGAGGTGTTTTTTGTCAGAGAAGATATTGAAGAGTCATACCCTGGATGGAGAATGTTTTTCAATAGAGCAGCGAACTTCAAAGGAGTAAGAATTGGGGCATTCCTGATTTTGGAATCCGGATAGCACTATCCAGCATCAGCAAAGATAAGATTTTCTTATACCAATAATATAACTAGATACGAAGCATGCATTTTTGGGATCAGAATGGCAGTCCAAGGGGAGTGGTCTACCAAAAATGTCAAGATCCTTCTGTACCTGCACTGTGTAAAAGAGTTATGCAAGAAGTTCACGAAGATTGAGTTCAAGCACATTCCCAGGATCTAAAATGAGTTCGCCAATGCCCTTGCAACTCTATCGTCCATGATTCAACATCCAGACAAAAACTACATCGACCCTATCGAGGTAGAGATCAGGGATCAACATTCTTATTGCTTCCATGTAGATGAAGAGGCAGACGGTAAACCATGGTACCATGATACCAAGAGATTCCTCAAAATAAGAGAGTACCCAAAAATACTACTAATAGTCAGAAGCGAGCTCTCAAGAGGTTGGAGAATCACTTTTTCCTTAATGGGGAAAGTTAGTATAGGAGGACCCCAGACTTGGGTTTGTTGAGATGTGTAGATTCTGCTGAGGCAACCAGATTATTGGAAGAAATACATGCAGGCACGTGCGGACCCCACATGAACGGGTTCACATTAGCCAAGAAGATCTTGAGAGCTGGATACTTTTGGATGACTATGGAAAGTGATAGTATCCGCTACGTACAGAAGTGTCACCAATGCCAGATCAATGGGGATTTCATCCGGGTTCCGTCTAATAAGCTGAATGTGATGGGTTCGCCTTGGCCATTCATTTCTTGGGGCATGGATGTGATTGGACCTATAGATCCCGCTGCATCAAATGGGCACCGCTTTATCTTGGTAGCCATCGATTACTTTACAAAATGGGTTGAGGCATCTACTTACAAGGCCGTCACAAAGAAGCTAGTGGCAAATTTCGTCTGAAACAACATCGTGTGCCGATTTTGAATACCTGAGTCGATCATCACTGACAATGCTGCTAACCTCAATAACGGTCTCATGAGGGAAATCTGCGAGAAGTTCAGAATCATCCACCGCAACTCCATAGCCTATAAACCACAAATGAATGAAGTAATCGAGGAAGCCAACAAGAATATCAAGAGAATTCTACAAAAGATAGTGTACAATCATAGGCAATGGCACAAGAAACTATCCTTTGCCTTACTGGGTTATCAGAACACCATGAGAACATCTGCTAGGGCAGCGTCGTACATGTTAGTATACGGCACTGAAGCTGTGATACTCGCGGAGGTCGAGATACCATCTTTAAGAGTCATCGAAGATGCTAAATTAGATGATGCAGAGTGGATATGGGTCAGACAGGAGAAACTCATGCTTATTAACGAGAAGAGAATGGATGTAGTATGCCATACTCAGTTATATCAGAATAGGATGGCCAGTGCATTTAACAAAAGGGTGAAGCCTCGCCAGTTCATACCAGGGCAGTTGGTTCTTAAGAAAATCTTCCCCCTCTAGGAAGAAGCCAAAGGAAAGTTCACATCGAATTGGCAAGGTCCTTACCTAGTTCACCGAGTGTTGTTGGGTGGAGCTCTAATCTTGGCAGAAATGGATGGAAGAGTCTACACGAAGCCCATCAACTCAGATGTAATCAAGAGATACTTTATTTGAAGGCAAATAGAGTTAGGTTTTGCTGTAACAGAACTGCGTTCAACTTGACTTCCCACAGAGGGATACGTAGGTAACCCACAGAGGGTTCGATTTCTCTTCCTCCTTTCTTTTGTAATAGAATATCCAAATATCATTTTGTATGATTGCTCTAGAACTACACCGATTTGATTTCCTCAAGAAGGAATATGTAGGCAATCCTTATTTGATTCAGTCATCTTTTGTAATTGAACTACATTCTAGCCTGATTCCACTTGGATATGTAGCCAGTCTGAGTCAGACTCGGCCATTTCACTCTTAATCTCATCATTTTACATCTATTGTAACCGAACTACATCTTGACTTGATTCTATTTGGATACGTAAGCTGATGGAGTCAGGCTCGGTCATATTTATCATATTTTATTATTATCCACGAACTATGTTCAGACTTGATTTCGTTTTGGATACGTAGGCAACCTGAAAGGGTTCGGTCATAACCTTAGGAAAACCTTTGTAATACATTAGTTCGATTTAGGATGCAGTCGCAACAGCAAAGTATCCACGTAGTCAGAAGCATCATGGAGGATCGACATCAACATGATAGAGCTTTCAAAAGCAGTGCTCACACTCAGAGAACCTTTCGTAGCATGTCATAATCCGGAACGACGACACTTGCCTTAAAATAAAATCTTCAAAAGTGTTTTTAAAAATACAGTAATTTGTCCACCTACCAAACTTCGTGGCATAGCCATATCAAGTACTGCGGCAAAACCGATATTGTGGTCGACACAAACCAACCCCCCCACCCCCACTAAGAATTTTTCTTTGAGTGCAGGGACAACAAGACGTAAGGAAATGTTGGGACTACACTGGGGCAAATGGCGGATTTACCACTTTCCCAGGATTATCACCTCTCTTCCTTTATTTAAACTTTTTAGTGCAACTGAAACTAATTCTTGAATCCTTTGCAGGTATCTTGGAGTCAGACCGCTGATGCGGAAAAGACGCATTGCACAGAGCAAACTGTCTGCTCAAACAATCAGAGCATCTTGTACAAAATAAACTGTTGGCTTTGCCAATTGAAGCCCTATATATAGAAAACCGTCTACTCAACCAATCAGAGCACCTTGTACAAAACGATCTGCTGGCTTCACCAACTGGAGCATTGTATAGCAAATCGCGAGCTTAACCGATCAAAACATTCTGTACAAATCAAACCTCGGTTTTGCCAATTGAACTTGTATATAGAAAATTGTTCACTTCATCAATGGAACAATCCGCACTGTCGCTCCGTCACAACGGAGGCCAGAATAGACAGTCGCAAACCTCGTTACCGACGTTCTACTAATCGATGGCTGCAACTTAGCTTCGCAGACAAGAGTATCTCTTAGGCATGCTTTTCTTTTCCTTTGCTATTATCTTGAATGTTTTGATGTTTTGGTCATACAGCTTCAGGCACGATTATGTTTTAAGTTAATTACTCCCAGGCAGAAATTACTTTACATTTCAGTGCAAAGCTCTCCCAACAAGCGGAGATGCACTCTACAAATCAAGCTCTCCCAACCAGCAGAGACACTTTTTAGTGCAAAGCTCTCCCAACAAGGGGAGACGCATTCTACAAATCAAGCTCTCCCAACAAGCGGAGACACTTTTTCAATCCTCTGACAGCTGCGGAACGGTACACAACCTAGCTAACAAGTCAAGTTCAAGTATCCCATCATCCCGATCCCAAATAACAGCTCGCCGGCAACCAGACATATTAATATATTATGCATTGCAATATATGGGTATGTGTGTATTTCATTTTTTTTGCAGGAACAAATATCGCAACGTGGAACTCCTTCTAAGCAGCAGACCAAACTACAATGCTATGAGGGACATGGAACTCATTAGCGGGCCCAGGATCCGAGCTCAAGTTCGAAACGACCAATGGAACACCAAATTTTCAAATCCTTCAAGTCAAACTACAAATTCAAGCTATCATGAGTGACAAATCCTCCGACTCGCAGTATCATCATAATACGATACTGGGACAATTCCTGCGAGCATCGCTTCCTTAAAGTCCTCACTCTAGAACTACATGAGGCCTGATCCTCGTTAAGCCCGAGGTATGTAAGCAATTCAAAGCCAAAATTCGGCCCCAACTTCCCAAAAAATACTCCTAGAATCTTCATTAACTCCCAAGCCTACAACTGATAATCTTCGTTTCATTCCTGTAATGTATGCCTAAAGTTGGGACAAAATTGGCTTTGGTTCAATTTCTTTGCGCGAACGGCCAATTTTGACCCTCCCTTTTAAAATTGATTTACTTGTACTTTATAATTTACAATGAATGTTTTGAAAGTATTTTCTATCAATAAATACCTATTTTTACAAATTAATTAAGTATTATTTTAAAATTAATCACCTAGTATTTGTATTATATAATTATAAATATATTTACTATTTTAATACTATTAAAATAATTTTTTAATATGCCATAAAGGTTTTATGATTAATTTAATGAATTTCTTCTTAAAGTTTTCATTAATTAGATTACAATGTTAATAATTTAAAATTAATGTTGAAATTAGTAGTATATTGTATATTTATAATTTTACTATATTTTATTGGAAATTAATTAAGTTTAATTAAATTAATTTTAAAGAGGTTAAAGACTAAATTGCTATAATTGTAATTGCACAATTAAACACAAAATGACTATCTTTTAATTTAATTCCAGTCCAATACCAAGCCCAATTCTGGACCTGACCCAGTACAAATAACCCCTTAATTCCAAGTTGGCAATCCTCGCCACTCTATTTAAACCAATCAAAGAATGCCACGACACCAGTCTCCCTCACTCACAGAGAAAACACAACAGATCTGGACCGTTGATCTATTTCATCAACGGTCCGTGTTTAATTTCCCTCTTTCCTTTATTCTTTAATCTCTTAGGGTTTTAATCTCAGCCGTTGAAAATAGAAGATCTAACGGCCCTTACGTTTTTTTTCTTAAAATCATTTAAAACCTGAATTATCTAGGCCGTTGATCTAATCAACGGCCCAAATCCCATCTCCCAACAATAACCCCTAGAGGCGAACCAATCCCCCTCAAACCCTAAATCATTTCCCTGCTGCCCAGACGCCCTTCTTTCCCCTTTCTCTCTCATTTCTCTCAACCTCACAGACCTGATCAATAAAGAAACCTTGCACAAATTTGTGCAAGGTCTCAAATCAACGAGAGATTCATACCTTCTGTCTCTCATACCCATGATTCTCGCCGATCCCTTTCCCGTTTCATCACTCCATTTCAAATCTCCCAAATCTGCAAACCCTAGCATGCGAATGAAACATCAAATCTTGAGATTTCTCTTGCGTTATGTAAATCGAAGCATGCATGGAGCTTCTTCAGAGATCTAATGATGAATATTTTATACCCAAAGGTCAAACACAGTGACCTCTGGGTCTCCGAGCTTTGTCCGTTGATTTTTGATTCCAACAGTTAGCCTTTCCTCGCTCAGGTAAATCCCTCACAGATTTCACCTCTGTTTTTTATATTTTCACTTAATTTTGCTTGCATCATCTGGTAGTCGTCACTCTCCACTACCAAGTTTGAGTCTGTAGAACCCTAAGCCATTGAATGACACTATAAATAGAGCCTTGAATGCTCTCACCAACCACAGCTACCAGACCTAACGATCCTAAAAGTCTCATACGAATATAAAAAAGAATTATTTTTTAGAAGCCTAAGAACTTTCTGATTAATCTCTATCTCTCTTTGTTTATTTTGACTTCTTTCACTGCTCAAAAGCTTGATGTTTTGTTTTTCATACGGCTAGGTTAAATCCTCTTTGGTCTGCTGCCCTAGAAAAGGTCAGTGTACCTCCACTCTTTATCTTTTGACTGTTTCATTTAAAGACCACGAACATACTACTGTCTTTCTATTAGTTATTTTTATTTATAATGTTTGTCATTAATCTATAATAGTTTATTCTAGTTCATAATGACTTGTTGTTGATCTGTGGTCAACTATTATGCTTTCATATGTCTCTAATCAATATT
Organism: Nicotiana tabacum; assembly: GCF_000715075.1. Lineage (NCBI taxonomy): Eukaryota > Viridiplantae > Streptophyta > Magnoliopsida > Solanales > Solanaceae > Nicotiana > Nicotiana tabacum. The sequence goes on from NC_134098.1 coordinate 60,749,115, forward strand.
GACTAAGTTGTTATTTGACCTTAATAACTTCTATTCTAAATCAAATAGCTTATATGATTAAGTTCCTTTATATGACTTAATGACTTCTCATATTTGCCTAGACTTCAGATTTTCCTTAATGTTCTGCTGTGATCTTTATATTTTCAGTATTCTATTATTCTATATTTGTAGCTGTTGATTGATGACTCTAACTAGAACATACATGAATGCACATGGTTTAATCCTTCATTACTTAGTTGATGTATGTGAAGTTTGAGTGTTCAAAATGCTTTCTTTATATAAGTGTTTGTTGATCCTTAATTTGCCTTTAAGACACTACTATGAAATCCTTATATTTATATTTAATTGCTAATCACATCCCTAAGTCTCTTTATTGGAACAGTCTCACTAAGGTAACTAGGTCAACTCTTATAAACACTAGAAACCATTCTGCATGTGTTCTGTTATGATCAGGTTATCTTTCATAAAAATAGGTTATAGTCATGTCTGTTGTAGCTGAATGTTAACTATTTTATAAGTTGGGTACAACTTCATCATGTTTAGATGTTAATTTATACATCTGAGTTAAGCCTACTTAGTATAATATCCCCATTTCTATAATCCCCTCTCTTAATGCATTGTTGACCTGACTTGATAATGATTGAAACTCATCCTGTTTTGTCAGATCATAACCTTGGCAGAAACATCTATGTGTAGTCGAATAAAAGTTATGCATATATCTCTATTTGTCCTTCCTGATTTCATGCTTCCGTGCACTGTCTTGAAATCATATCCAGTTCTCTCTTTTAATCTGAATTGAACCTAGTATGTGAGCCCTAAGGAAATTTCTTTTTATTACTGTTTGGATACAATAACTTGCTTTTTTTTTCCCCTCATTTGAGGTTAGTGCAAGATTAACATTCTTAGAGAGAGATGAGCATAGGAAAGACTGGTGGCATGAGGTGCTGTTATAAAACCTTAGGAATTCTATTTAAAGTCATACACATGTTGCCTTGTTGAAACCTTGAGTATATTTTGGTGTCTCTAATGATATCTGTAGCAGTTCTGATTATAGATATTTGTTTAAAACCCTTGGCTAACATTTCCAAAGCTTCCAGTGATCTCCTCAGCTTGCATATGATAAAAACTAGACTTGAGTTTACACAATCAGTACTTTGGTCCAGTTAAGAGGCTGTAAAGGCAAATATGTCTGTACTCATTAACTGTTGAAGAATTGAATTGTCTACTTTTTTCTCTGATTTCAGATGTTTGGTTCTTTAGTAATTGCATGATAACTTCTTGTCCCTATGCGTGTTTCAAACTTAACCTCTAAACCTGTTTAATGTGTTAATCAATCACCTAGTATTGTAAATATAGTTATGTAGGTAAAACTATTATGTGTGCCTTATATTATTCTGTTAAGAAAATGGTACACTTCTGTGGTGTGGTGTTGTTGTGATAATAAGTTTACATTGAGAGCGCCTCATTGGCACTTAAACCTATAGGGAAAAATGAGTCATTAGTGGTTAGGGGTATTTGGGAGTAGAGTTTAACTCTTGGTTGGGATACTCTCCTCGGCACAAGCATTGTCCTGGGCCTTGAGACCCTTGAGAACTTTGAAGTGTCGAGGGATTCAAAGGAGGCATTGACCTTGGGTGAAACTCTACCCTTAGCCTCTAATTTATTGACACTCATTATTCTCTTTGGGTTTAGTGCTTAATGACAACGATTGGTTTTCAATGTAAATTATTTACCATACATAACCGCCACATTAGAATAACCTCTCATAATATTTGAGTATTGTTAGTTTGTTATATTTTGCTCAAGTCATTTACTTATGTATTTCATGCATGGTTGAATATACAGAATGTGTGTCTAATGACTTTCTCTTTTCTTTTGAATATGTACAATTATTTGGGCCTGAGTCCAGCATTGTTGTATTCTGGAAGTTCGAAGTCCATTGTTGCTCGTTATTGCTATTGCTCGACCTGTCTCTTTGAAGCCCAAAAAACTAGAGTCCAATCCTTTCCTTTTACTCCTTTACTGTTACTGTTTCTCTACCTTAGATTTACTGCTTCATTACTTTTGCTACACTCTTGTTGTTTTATCTCACACGTGTATGCAACATTTATCTTATTGGATTGAATGCTTTACTTTATACCTTAATCATGTAAAACAACTTAGGCAAGCCTTAAAGAATATATGATTAAATGAAGTATTAGTTAGTAACTAATCTTTCATTCGCTAATCATAAGCTGTTATATCATTAACCTGCTATATTTTTGCTAACTCTTCTTAAAGATTTTGAATCCCAAAAGCTTAACAAGAGACGGAAATCCCTCCTTCAAAAGAAAAACCAGATTTGAATTGCAAGTTTAACCTTCTGAAAGGAAATCAACTCTTTTTGGAAACCAAGGTGCTGCCGCTCAAACAAAGATTTTCAAACAATCTCTTCAAGTCTAATATTTAAGAAGCCAAGGTATATCTTAGGTTTACTTTTATAACATCTTCATCGTATTAGGGTAACATGAACTTCCATGCTTTAGGAACAAAGTGTTTTATAACTTAGCTCTTTCTTTTGCATGTTTTCCTAGCTACAAACATTACACACATTTTCAAGCTCTTTCAAGCATATATAAACTAAAATTATTTTTCTAAGACTCCTCTATAAATCCATACCCTTTTTAAACTACACACTTCCTTTGTAAGTAATGCCCTAATATATAGTAAGTCGTACCATTTTAAAACTAGTTAAGCATAATACAAATAATTAGTCCTAAATCTAGTTTAAGTCCTATAGAGATACCTCAAGTATAGATTTTAAGTGGTGCGTAACACCTTCCCCTTAGAAGAACAAGAACCATTACCCATAATCTCACCGGTTAGCAGACTAATAATGAATATAACTTTAGTAATTAAATAGGGAAGAGCCAAGGGAAGAGCGGGCATGGAAGTTGAAATACGGAATAGCCACGTTCCTTCTTGCAGTCCCCCTGACAGAACTTCGAGGGAATATACAAATATAAGCACGATAAAGTAGGCGAGTACAAATGCAACATTGACCAAAAGAAGAAATTACCTGTCGAGGGGATGAGCGGTTTGAACTTCTACCAGAAGCTCGACCAATCATAAATTCCCGCAGTGTAGTGGAGGACTTGTCTGATCCACTCAGCGAGATGCACCACCTACTGAAGAGGTCAATTAGTAGCTGTAAAATGAGAAGGATTAATTTACTAACTCGGAGTATACAACTTTTAAAAAGGTAAAAGCAAAATAAAAATATTTACGGGTGCGGTTCCAGGCTTTAGGGAAATCTGTGACATCAGCTGCGACGACCTCAATTTTGACAAAGAAGAAGTCGAGCCAAAATTGGTGACTACCTTTGTCGTCTATCCTAACTACCAGGACTTCCCCCATGATATCGAAGGTTCAACATCCTCACCCGGTAAAAGTTGTGCACGAATAGATGCACTAAATTCCGCATGGTGATCTCGATACCAGCCAGCTCAAAAAACTTCAACAATATCTTAATCACCTTATAGACGAAGGGAGCGAGCTGAGCGGGGTAGACCCGATAAAAGCGGCAAAAATCCTCCACCAGGAGAGGAAGAAGGAACGAGTAGCCAAAGGTAAAAGGGTAAGCATAGAGTGCGTAGTACCCAGGACGGTGAGTGTGCACTTCATCGTTATTGGCAGGTACAAGCTCCACTTAATCATGGAGGACATATTTGGCCTTGAAATCCTCTAAGCACTTAGCCATCATAAAAGACCGAAAAACCTCAACCATCGCTTCCGGGGACCGGTGAAAATATGGTTTTGCATCAGGATTGCGGGGGATATTCTCCTTTACTGAAGGTAGAACCTCCTCTTCAATGGCGGAGATGGCGTCTCCTCCATGAATAGGGACAGCAATAGCCAGTGGAGCGGGTTGATTCCCCTCAGTGACACCAGAAGTTAAATTAGATATGATTATGGAGTTTGAAGAATATTATAATAAGAAAGTGAGAATATAGGAAGGAATATCAGAAAATGATAAGCAAGACAAACAAGAATGAGTAATAATACCTAAGAAAGCAAAGAAAGTCTTAGTAGCAGAAAATGACAGTGAAAGTTTTGGCAATGGTAATCACTCCCCGTTTATAGAGGAGAAACATCGAATCCTAAAGGGCTCATCATAATTGCAACCAAAATTGAAATGACAGAACTAATGGAAAGGTCGCGTGTGTACTGATGCGACATAGTTGGAACAAGCTTCATCATGTCAGATAATGTCATGACGTCAAATCCCTCTCACAGCAGGCTCAATTTAGAAGTTACCCGGGAACATTAAGGATTTGAAATATGTGACTCCTAAAGTGACAAGTCGTCCGTCTCTCACGACGACCACGACCATTATTATCCACTTATCAAGCCGACCATGAGGACATCCTCGATAAGTGGAGTGTCACGACCTAAATCGTAGGGCCGCGACGGCCACCCGATGCCTAACTCAACCGAGTACCAACCTAACATATCATTCTTATCATACTATCATGGGTAAATGAACCGGAAAGGCCGTCATGAGATAACTAGAATAAAACATAAGGGAATACTAGACATAGGACGACCCAACATGATATAGAAACTTATACATGTGACATACGAGCCTATAAGGCTGACATAATCATTTGTATACTCAAGACATAGGCCGATAAGGCCATACAAGTATCCATATACATATCATCTGTCTACAAGCCTCTAAGAGTACATAAATGTCATAAAGTCCAGGACGGGGCCCCGTCATACCAATCAATACATATTCAAATCACAGTGACCAAATAGGCAATTCCGGAGCAAGTGGAGTGCACAAACACCTCCTGCTGAGCTGATAGCCTACTAGGAGAACTCTCAACCTATCTATCGGGACCTGCGGGCATGAAACGCAGCATCCCCAGGCAAAAGGTACGTCAGTACAAATAAAGTATCGAGTATGTAAGGCATGAAATAAACATGGAGTAAGGAACTCAACTTGTGTAACGACCCGGCCGATCGTTTTGAGAGTTAGAGCCCCGAGCCCCTATTAACTATTTTCCCCATATCTATTTATGCTATTTTGACTTTCCGGGATGATTGGTTTTGAGCGTCGGAGTCTTTTGGGACACTTAGTCCCTAAATGAGAGTTTAAGCCTTAGGATTTGGACTGTAGTCAGAACTGTGTGAAGATGACTCCGGAATGGAATTCTGTCGGTTCCGTTAGCTTTGTTAGGTGAATTTTGGTTTAGGGGCGTGTCCAAATTGTGTTTTGGAGGTCCGTAACTCATTTAGGCTTGAAATGACGAAAGTCAAATTTTTGGAGTTTTGGGCCGATAGTGAAATTTTTGATGTCGGGGTCATTTTTTGATTCCAGAAGTTGGAGTAGGTCTGTAATGTTGATTATGACTTGTGCGCAAAATTTGAGGTCAATCGGACGTAATTTGATAGGTTTCGGCATCGGTTGTAGAATTTTGAAGTTTTAAGTTCTTTAAGTTTGAATTCGAGGGTGATTCGTGATTTTAGCATTGTTTGATGTGATTTGAGAGCTCGACTAAGTTCGTATGGTGTTTTAGGATTGGTTGGTATGTTTGGTTGAGGTCCCGGGGGCCTCGGGTGAGTTTCGAATGCTTAACGGATCACTTTTGGACTTTGGAAGATAGCAAATTTCTGGTGTTCTGTTGCAGGCATTTTCTTCATCGCGTTCGCGAGGGAGTCCTCGCGTTCGCATAAGATATTTGGGAAGGGAGCTGAATTACTCTTCGCATTCGCGATGTCGCTCTCACGTTCGCAAAGGTGTGGAACCTCGAAGCTACGCATTCACAACATGGTCCTCGCAGTCGCGAAGAAGAACTGGAGGCATGCGAGATTTCGTGCTTCGCGTTCGCGATAGAGATCCCGCATTCGTGAAGGGTCAAGATGAGTGGTCTTTGTGTTCGCGACATGTGCATCGCGTTCGCGATGGAGGATTTTTGGGCCGAAGTAAATTGTACTTCGCGAACGCGAGGGTGTGGCCGCGTTCGCGAAGAAGGACGCGTCTGGGCAGTATTAAAGTTTCCAAAAATGGGGGTTATGCCATTTTTATCAAAAACTTGAGTTGCGAGTTTGGATTTTGGACGAGGGATTGAGGGATTTTCAGAGATATCGATTGGGTAACGATTCTTAACTCCTTTATGGTTACATTCCACTAATCTATGCTTGAATTCATCGTTTAATTTCGGATTTGGGGTGAAAAATTCTTAGGCCAAATTTTGGGGTTTTGATCAAGATTTTGGTATCGGATTTGAGCAATTTTGGTATGAGTAAACTCGTGAGTGAATGGGTGTTCGTATTTTGCCACTTTTACCCCATTCCGAGACGTGGACCCCACATACGATTTTTGAGTTAATTTCGGAATTTTTGTTAAAATGTTGATTTCATTAATTAGATGAGTCTATTATGGTTGTATTTATGATATGTAATTAGTTTTGGCTAGATTTGGGCCATTCGGAGCCGGATATTCATGGGAAAGGCATTGTGACCGATTGATTGAGCTTGGTTCGAGTTAAGTGGCTTGCCTAACCTTGTGTTGAGGACTTTCCCCTTAGGATATTTTGATATTATTTGGTGTGTGGGAACCGTGTACGTGAGGTGACGAGTACGTACACGGGCTGTTATTGCAAAAATCCCTTTTATCCTTTTTAAATCATAAATGGTTTCTCTTATTGAATTGCACTAATATGTTTAATTGTGTAGTTTAGACTAGAAAAGCATGCTTACGTGTTTTACCTGCCTAATTGACATTCTGTGCTTTTCCTTATCTGTGATTAGTGTAAACTGTGTAATTCGAGGCCATACCTGTCATTTTATCTTGCATTGCATATTTAAATTAGGACTACGGACGTATTCCGGGAGATCCCCCAGTACTGCATATTTACTTTGGGACTACGGACGTATTCTGGGAGATCCCCCAACACTGCATATTTACTTTGGGACTACGGACGTATTCCAGGAGATCCCCCAATACTGCATATTTACTTTAGGACTACGGACGTATTCCGAGAGACCCCCCTGTACTGCATATTCATTTGGGACTACGGAAGTATTCCGGGAGATTCCCCATTGTGTTTACTTTGTTCTGAGTTGAGGGCTCCTTTAACTGTTAAATTGTTGAGAATTTCTTTAACTGTGCTACCATAAATTTTACTTATATCTTTTACTGTTTAATTTATTATATTTACTCCGGTAGGGCCTTGACCTGACCTCGTCACTACTCGACTGAGGTTAGGCTTGGCACTTACTGGGTACCATTGTGGTGTACTCATGCTACTCTCTGCACATGTTTTTCGTGTGCAAATTTAGGTGCACCTTATCGGTCGTACTATCAGTGAGCCGGGACAGCTTTGGAAACTTCAAGGTATATTTGCCGCATCCACAGACCTCGGAGTCCCCTTCTACTCTTTCTCATGTCCATTATTTTTTGTATCTTCCTTGTTAGATTCTGATGTATAGAGACACTAAACTTTTCCTTCTGTAGTTTGTGATTCACGATTTCCGGGTTTTGGGGATTGTTGTGTATTTTTGAATAGTTGGTTAAATTTATAGTTTTATTTCATTATTTTCACAAAGTGTTAGGCTTACCTAGTTGTAGAGACTAGGTGCCGTCACGACGTCACACGAAGGGAAAATTGGCTCGTGACAACTTGTAAGTCTGAATAGCTCTGTGAATCATGAAAATATTTATAATGTCATGCATGTGTGTATAAATGCCATACCATGCATAAGTATATGTGTACATAGCATCATCAAGTCTCTGAGGGCATCCCATCATATCATCTCAGCCACTGTGGGCGAAATCATCAACGTATACTAGCTGATCAGGTGGTGGTGCATATATAATGCCATAACCTTTTCCATATCCAATATACATATAATATACGCGTATATAATGCCATCTGGTCATGGGTCAATATACATGTATAAATGAATGCAATGCATAAGGAAGTAAATCTATAAGATCTCTCGGAATATCATAATACCCATGAACAGGCGATATGGTAGTAGGACATATGGGGAATCAAGAACATAGGCAACCCTAGTACTTCTAGGAATAGAATTATTTGTGAAAGTTGCGTACTTGCTCATTTCTTGCATCATATGGATCATGCCAAAAAAAAAATGGATAGCCTTAACATACCTTATCACAATATTTCCAATCACCAAATTTAACTCGCATCTTCGTATCTTAATATACAACAATAATAAAAATACTATCATTAAGTTACGAAAGGTACAACGAACGAAAAACTTATTTTGTATTAAAACGGGCAGCATATCCCCATAATCCTTACTTCCTTCAAATTCAAGATAATACCAAACACAACAATATCAACATGTTTACATTATTTTTCAACCTTATATACACCATAAAATACTACAAAGAAGCCCAACACACCCCAATCTCTTCATACACAAAACGACCACCGTAGTAGTGTCAAACGGCCCGAAAATGTTATGACGAACGACCAGACCACCACCCTGAATTTGTGTGGTATTTATCCACAACCTTACTCCTCCAAAACTACACAAAACAGTAGTAAAACACCCAGCCCAATAGCAACACAAAACAATCCACAAAACAGTCCGCTACAAGTGAATAACTCGAACTCACGGCTTCCGATTACCGTCCCGTGAGTTCTAACTATTAGAAATTAAATTTATCAACCTTCCTTGATATTTAAACGCTTAAATACAGAAAGTAAACATTTTCTTAACTATGAAGTACCTTCCAAAACTCAAACTACAACGAAAAAGAGAGGCGATATAGCGATACTTACGTCGTACGGATCATTTTAGTGTTATCGTTTCTTGATTCCGTGCCCGGGATGATAATCATATTTGAAGCTCTTGAAGAGAGCTTAAGAGTAAAGTTAGGGCCCTTATTTGATTGTGTGTTCTGGAAAATTGAAGAAAGAAACAAGATAAAGATATAAATATCCATTTTGTTTGAAAAGTCAAAAGGTGCTACTTGGCACCCTAGCATTCGTTCTTCTACCAATGCTTATAACTTTTTATCCAGATGTTGTATGAATAAACGGTTAAGAGCGTTAGAAACTACATTCCAAGACCTTAATTTTGGTATATAATATGTCCCAAAAAGCTCTAATATATCATACAAAATATATTTCTCAAAAAGCATTGTTACAAGGCAAATCCTTACTCGGTTTATCCGCAACTTTAATCCGATCTTTCCCAAACTTCATATTTTCTATCCAAACATCATATATAGCCATATTATGACTTTAAAATCATTTAAATAATGATTAACAAGTCTCATATTCATTACGTCACCTTGGGACGCACAGGGTGTAACAATATTCCCCCGTTAGAAACATTCGTCCTCGAATGTAAAACTCCCAGAAATCTATAGAACTTTTGGCAGAGTCTCCTCTGTAACGGTACTGCTACCAATCTAAAGGCTGTGATGTCTCAGTTTGATCCTCCTCCGGAATTGCAAACAAGTGAGGATACCTATTCTTCATTTCTTCTTCAGCTTCTCAAGTCATCTCCTCCACATTATTGTTAATCCAAAGTACTTTAACCGAAGCTACATCCTTAGTTCTTAATCTACGAACTTGTCTATCTAGTATAGCAATGGGAGCTTCCTCATATGATAGCTTCTTTATAACCTGAACATCATCAACTAGAATGACTTTAGAGAGATCTCCAATACACCAATGGAGCATAGACACATGAAATACTGGATATACAGACTCCAATTTGGAAGGCAAGTCTAACTCATATGCTACTTGGCCTACTCTGCGTATAATCTTATAAGGTCCAATGTACCGAGAGATAAGCTTTCCTTTCTTACCGAATCTCATAATGCCTTTCATCGGTGATACCTTTAGGAATACCCAGTCATCTACCTGAAACTCCAAGTCTCGTTGTCGATTATTTGCATAGGACTCTGTGCTACTAATAGCCTTTCCCTTATAAGCTTAATCTTCTCAACTGCCTGTTGTACCAACTCTGGTCCTACTAACTTAGTTTCCCCAATCTCGAACCATCCTATAGGAGACCTACACTTTCGTCCGTAAAGAGGTTCGTATGGAGCCATCTGAATGCTGGAATGATAACTATTATTATATGCAAACTCAATAAGTGGAAGATGATCATCCCGGCTACCCCTGAAGTCCATCACACAAGCCCATAGCATATACTCCAGTGTCTGAATACTACGTTCAGCCTGACCGTCTGTCTGGGGATGAAATGATGTACTATGACATACTTAAGTCCCCAATCCTTTTTTGGAAGGACCTCCAGAAATTAGCTATAAACCGAGCACCTCTATCTGAGATAATAGATATAGGGATACCATGAAATCGTACTATCTCCCTAATGTAAAGCCTTGCATAATCCTCTGCTGAGTAAGCAGTCCTGACATATAGAAAATGGGCTGCTTTTATAAGTCTATCGACAATAACCCATATAACATCGAACTTACGTTGGGTACGAGGTAAGCCTATGATGAAATCCATATTAATCACTTCCCACTTCCAAGTCGGAATCTCTATAGCCTGCAATAATCTATAGGGTTTCTGATGCTCAATCTTAACCTGCTAACAATTAGGGCACTGAGCAACAAACCCTGTTATATCCTTCTTCATTTCGTGCCACTAGTATATTCCCCTGATATCATGATACATCTTTGTCGCTCCTGGATAAATAGAATATCGAGAATAGTGAGCTTCTCCCATAACCTGCTGGCGTAACCCTGCCACATTAGAACACATAATCGACCTCGATATCTGAGGACTCCATCTCCTGTAATCTCAAATGGTGTATTCTCCTTTTGAGGGGATGTATCTCTATAATGTGCTAGCACAAGATCCTCATACTGGCATTCTTTCACTTCAGTAAGTAAAGCGGATGTTGTCGTGTCCTGAGTAGTAACTCTGGTATTACCTGGGTCCAGTAATTGAACTCCAAGACTAGCTAGCTGATGAATCTCTTGGGCTATCCCACACTTCTCTGGCTATAAATATGACATGCTACCCATAGATCTATGGCTGAGGGCGTCAGCTACTACATTCGCCTTCCCCAGATGGTATAAAATATCAATGCCATAGTCTTTCAGTAGCTCCAACCATCTCCTTTGGCGTAAATTCAATACCTTTTGATTGAAGATATGTTGAAGGCTCTTATGATCCGCATATATAGCAACATGAATGCCATAAAAATAGTATCTCCACATCTTTAGTGCATGAATCACCGCGGCTAACTCTAAATCATGGGTCAGATAATTCTTCTCGTGCTTTCTTAGTTATCTTTAAACATAAGCAATTACTTTTCATGGTCGTTATTCCACTTGTTGCATGAATATATGGCTTATCTCATTGCCCACAAATAATGGAATTTCCTTCAACTCATATGATCTCAAATATCATCTTTTGATATTTTTTTTCCCGTTCATTAGCCACGATAGGTGCCACTTTCTTATGGAGTGCATACAATGTTGTTGTAAGACTGTTGTTACAAGACCATTTCTTCCTTATGCCACTATGCTTAAGTTAAAGCCTTCTTCCTTATTCCCTCAGATAGTCTTTCTTTGTAGTACTTAAGAGAGACCCTTTGACTCCTATAAAGCTGCGAGTTTATTACATCGTATACCCAAAAGAATTTTTTGATGTTCTTACTCACCTATAATTATCCTTAATTACTTACCTCCGCACCCTTGTGCTCGTAAGGTTGATTCTGAACTGAAAGTTTTGACTGTCTTCTCAGTGGCACCGTTTTATTTTTATTTTTGTAACACTTATACGGTACCTTTAACAACCCCAACTCCTATCTGAATATTTCTCAAGATCATATTTTCGAGACTGAATTACCTATGTTGGGTTTCACTATGTTTATCTTGCATAACTTGCTGATTTGTCTGTATCCTCTTGTTTAGCCATGGCTAGGATCTTCCTGAATCAACTACTAACTACACGTTAGTCCATTCTCATAGCTATATTCTGCATAATCTCTCTTGGGTTATATCATTTGTTTTAACTTACCCCGCACACTGGCTCCTTATGTATCCAGTGTTCATTTGCACTTATTTATCAATAACATCTAGTAATGGAACCCTTACTGCCTCTCCCCATCATCATGCTTACATAATGTTCTGGAGTCGTATCATATCCGAAGGATCTGAATAAATGCAATCTCATTCCTTTTGCCTCTCTACCACATTCTTCCTTTACTATTCCACAGTTACCTTAACCACATAACTCAGACTTAATACCATATCACACCATCTTCCCCCTTTAGGAGAGTACTAACATTTATTGCTATGAAGATTTACCTATAAATGTTTCACCTCTTCATATTTGGCGTCTTTTCACATCTTCACGGACTCTTACTTACCTTGCGGTAACCCTTCTATACCAGGGATAATTTAATTTCTTACATATAAAGGTGACACCTAGTGTAACTGGCACACTTAGTCCCTTAAGCTTAACTCAGCTCACATCGCTTGTTTTAGAGAAGCGTCTTCCTGAATGACCTTTAAAGGTTATTCTTCTGTTGTCCATTCTATTATCGCCGGAACGCAATCTCTGAAATTATCACGATGTCAACTATTATCAAATCCTTCAGTCCTGAATTCATGTTCAGTTTATCTTATTCACTAGCCCATACTATTTTCTATTACTCCTGGGGTCTAACTTTTCCTTCTTGTAATCACGTATGAGTCACCAACTCATTTCTCTAAATGGGGACATGACTTTATGGCTTATACTAGTTTATTGTCTCAAGGCCTGTAACTTCTTATCTTTTCCTTCACTTGACTATAGAATCTTTAGTCCTGTCATATTTTGATTTACCGTTATCATCCATTTATCACATCTTACTCATAATGCTTCATTTACTTTCTTTTTATTCTCCTGTTAATATTTCTGTCTATCACCTTATTATAAAAACTTCTTCAAAACATTCTTTCACTTTTAGACCCCCTTGATTCAACTCACTGACTCTTCGGGTCACCTAACACTCTCTCTTTACTAGGGACGAGAGCCATACAAAGGTAAATATTTATCCCTTCTAGAATTCCAATGCCAATCTTCTGAAATTTCTGAATATTCTAGTATTCATATTTGATTGTACTATTCTAGAGTGCACCATCTGGGTGTCTCACAAGGAGAACCATTACCACATTTGCAATATCCCTCGGAAAGGTGAGCTAATGATAACAATTCATCCACAATTTTGGGTTACTCTAACCCCAGCTGGATGTTAATACCCCATCCTTCTCTTAATTTATATCTGTTAGCTCCTTCATGGCATAACTGAAATGGGTGTTGTCAAGTGAATATATCTTTATTATTACTAAAAGTAACTCAGAATGCTTGTATTTCTCTGCCTGCATTGTAAATACAGATAATCTTGATTAACTGGGTACCTCGTATCCTTCTTCACCTAGCTTGTTTTACATGTTGAAACTTGTATTTACTTTCTGATACTCTCGTTTCTTTTTACCATAGGGGTAGATAGATATTCATATCTTAGGGATACTTATCAAGAGGCTCACATGGCGTAGTACACACATATCTACTAAAGGCCTTACATTTACTCATCATAAGCATGACGCAAAATCGAGTTCCTCTGACTCAGCTCTTCCACAGCCGCATTCAATCTCTTACCAACTATCTTTCTGGATGTAGATGTCATTGTATAATGAATAAAATAGAATTTAGGAATTTGAATTTCTTACAACTGAGCTCTACCACACGATCTAGAGTAAGAAGAAAGAGTGACAATTCTAAATGCCTTGTAGCCTCCTGCTTATAAGTGTGGTGCACAACACACCCATAAACCAGACTCTACACGGCTTATTGACTCCCTAGGACAGAACTGCTCTGATACCACTTCTGTCATGACCCAAACCGTAGGGCCGCGACGGGCACCCAATGCCTAACTCAACCGAGTACCAATGTAATATATCATTCTTATCATACTATCATGGGTAAATGAACCGGAAAGGCCGTCATGAGATAACTAGAATAAAACATAAGGGAATACTAGGCATAGGACGACCCAACATGATATAAAAACTTATACATGTGACATACGAGCCTATAAGCCCGATATAATCATTTGTATACTCAACACATAGGCCGATAAGGCCATACAAGTATCCATATATATGTCATCTGTCTATAAGCCTCTAATAGTACATAGGCCACTCCGAAGTTAGTAGAGTGCACAAACACCTTCTGCTGAGCTGATAGCCTACTAGGAGAACTCTCAACCTGTTTTTCTGGACCTGTGGGCATGAAACCCAGCGTCCCTAGGCAAAAATGTACGTCAGTACAAATAAAGTACCGAGTATGTAAGGCATGAACGAAATATGGAGTAAGGAACTCAACCTGTAAGTCTGAATAGCTCTGTGAATCATGAAAATATTTATAATGTCATGCATGTGCGTATAAATGCCATACCATACATAAGTATATGTGTACATAACATCATCAAGTCTCTGAGGGAATCCCATCATATCATCTCAACCACTGTGGGCAAAATCATCAATGTATACCAGCTGATCAGGTGGTGGTGTATATATAACGCCATAACTTTTTCCATATCCCATATACATATAATATACGCGTATATAACGCCATCTGGTCATGGGTCAATGTACATGTATAAATGAATGCAATGCATAAGGAAGTAAATCTATAAGATCTCTCGGAATATCATAAGACCCATGAACATACGATATGATAGTATGACATATGGGGAATCAAGAACATAGGCAACCCTAGTACTTCTAGGAATAGAATTATTTGTGAAAGTTGCGTACTTGCTCACTTATTGCATCATATGGATCATGCCAAAAAGAAAAGAATGGATAGACTTAACATACCTTATCACAATATTTTCAATCACCAAGTTGAACTCTCCTCTTCGTACCTTAATCTACAACAACAATAATAATACTATCATTAAGTTACGAAAGGTACAACTATCGCACAACGAAAGACAAACTTATTTTGTATTAAAACGGGCAGCATCTCTCCTATAATCCTTACTTTCTTTAAATTCAAGATACACCAAACACAATAATATCAACATATATACATTATTTCTTAACCTTATATACACCACAAAATACTACAAAATAGCCCAACACACAGCAATCTCTTCATACACAAAACGACCACCATAGTAGTGTCAAACAGCTAGAAAATTTTATGATGAATGACCAGCCCACAACCCTGCATTTATGTGGTGTTTATCCAAAACCTTACTCCTCCAAAACTCCACAAAACATTAGTAAAACATGCAACCCAACAGCAATACAAAACAATCCACAAAGCAGTCCGCTACAAGTGAATAACTCGAACTCACAGCTTCTGATCACCGTCCCGTGAGTTCTAACTATTAGGAAATGAATTTATCAACCTTCCTTGATATTTAAACACTTAAATAAAGAAAATACATGTTTTATTAACTATGAAGTACCTTCCAAAATTCAAACTACAAAG
Source organism: Nicotiana tabacum (assembly GCF_000715075.1). NCBI lineage: Eukaryota > Viridiplantae > Streptophyta > Magnoliopsida > Solanales > Solanaceae > Nicotiana > Nicotiana tabacum. The sequence goes on from NC_134098.1 coordinate 60,764,615, forward strand.
AAAAATAGAGGCGATAGAGCGATACTTGCGTCGTATGGATCGTTTTAATGTTATCGTTTCTTGATTCAGTGCCCGGGATGATAATCTTGTTTGAAGATCTTGAAGAGATCTTAAGAGTAAAGTTAGGGGCCTTATTTGGTTGTGTGTTCTGGAAAATTGAAGAAAGAAACGAGATAAGGATATAAATATCCATTTTGTTTGAAAAGTCAAAAGGTGCTATTTGGCACCCAAGCATTCGTCCTTCTTACGGGTGTCGTATGAACGAATGGTTAAGAGCGTTGGAAACTACATTCCAAGACCTTAAATTTGGAATATAATATATCCCAAAAATACCTCATATAGAACACGAAATATATTTCTCAAAAAGCTATGTTACAAGGCAATTCCTTAGTTGGTTTATCCGCAACTTTAATTTGATCTTTCCCAAACTTCTTATTTTCTATCCAAACATCATATATAAACATATTATGACTTTAAAATCATTTAAATAATGAATAACAAGGCTCATATTCATTACGTCACTTTGGGACGCACAGGGTGTAAAAAGCTTCCCCTATTAGAAACATTCGTCCTCGAATGTTAAACTCCCAGAAATCTATAGAAATTTTGGCAGATTCTCCTCTATAATGGTATTGGTACCAACCTAAAGGCTGTGATGTCTCAGTCTGATCCTCCTCCGTAAGTGGAAACAAGTGAGGATACCTAGTCTTCATTTCTTCTTCAGCTTCCCAAGTCATCTCCTCCACATTATTGTTAATCCAAAGTACTTTAACCGAAGCTACATCCTTAGTTCTTAATCTCTGAACTTGTCTATCTAGTATAGCAATGGGAGCTTCCTCATATGATAGCTGCTTTATAACCTGAACAGCATCAACTGAATGACTTTAGAGGGATCACCAATACACCTACAGAGCATAGACACATGAAATATTGAATGTACAGACTCCAATTTGGAAGGCAAGTCTAACTCATATGCTACTTGGCCTACTCTGCGTATAATCTTATAAGGTCCAATGTACCGAAGGATAAGATTTACTTTCTTGCCGAATCTCATAACGCCTTTCATCGGTGATACCTTTAGGAATACCCAATCATCTACCTGAAACTTCAAGTCTCGTCGTCGATTATTTGCATAGGATTTCTGACGAATCTGTGCTGCTAATAGCCTTTCCCTTATAAGCTTAATCTTCTCAACTGCCTGTTGTACCAACTCTGGTCCTACTAACTTATTTTCCCCAATCTCGAACCATCCTATAGGAGACCTACACTTTCATCCGTAAAGAGCTTCGTATGGAGCCATCTGAATGCTAGAATGATAACTATTATTATATGCAAACTCAATAAGTGGAAGATGATCATCCCAGCTACCCTTGAAGTCCATCACACAAGCCTGTAGCATATCCTCCAATTTCTGAATAGTACGTTCAACCTGACCGTCTGTCTGGGGATGAAATGTTGTACTAAGACTTACCTGAGTCCCCAATCCTTTTTGGAAGGACCTCCAGAAATTAGCTGTAAACTGAGCACCTCTATCTGAGATAATAGATATAGGGACACCATGAAGTCGTACTATCTCCCTAATGTAAAGCCTTGCATAATCCTCTGCTGAGTAAGTAGTCCTGACAGACAGAAAATGGGCTGCTTTTGTAAGTCTATCGATAATAACCCACATAGCATCGAACTTACGTTGGGTACGAGGTAAGCCTATGAAGCAATCCATATTAATCACTTCCTACTTCCAAGTCAGAATCTCTATAGCCTGTAATAATCCACAAGGTTTCTGATGCTCAACCTTAACCTGCTAACAATTAGGGCACTGAGCAACAAACTCTATTATATCCTTTTTCATTTTGTCCCACCAGTATATTCCCTTGATATAATTATACATCTTTGTCGCTCCTGGATAAATAGAATAACGAGAATAGTGAGCTTCTCCCATAACCTGCTGGCGCAACCCTGCTACATAAGAACACATAATCGACCTCGATATCTGAAGACTTCATCTCCTGTAATCTAAAATGGTGTATTCTCCTTTTGAGGGGATGCATCTTTGTAATGAGCTAGCACAGGATCCTCATACTGGCGTTCTTTCACTTCAGTTACTAAAGAGGATGTTGTCGTGTCCTGAATAGTATCTCCGATATTACCTGAGTCCAGTAATCGAACTCCAAGACTAGCTAGCTGATGAATCTCATGGGCTATCCCACACTTCTCTAGCTATAAATATGGCAGGCTACCCATAGATCTACGGCTGAGGGCATCGGCTACTACATTCGCCTTCCCCGGATGGTATAAAATATCAACGCCATAGTCTTTCAGTAGCTCCAACAATCTCCTTTGGTGTAAATTCAATTCCTTTTGATTGAAGATATATTGAAGGCTCTTATGATCCGCATAGATAGCAACATGAATGCCATACAAATAATGCTTCCACATGAATCACCGCGGCTAACTCTAAATAGGTCGGATAATTCTTCTCGTGCTTTCTTAGTTGTAATTAAACATAAGCAAATACTTTTCGTGGTCGTTCTATCACTTATTGCATGAATACATGACTTATCTCATTGCCCACAAATATTGGAATTTCCTGTAACTCATATGATCTCAAATATCATCTTTTGATTTTTTTTTCCATTCATTAGCCACGATACGTGCCACTTTCTAATGGAGTGCATACAATATTGTTGTGAGACTGTTGTTACAAGACCATTTCTTCCTTATGTCACTACACTTAAGTTGAAGCATTCTTCCCTATTCCCTCAGCTAGTCTTTCTTTGTAGTATTAAGAGAGACCCTTTGACTCCTGTAAAGCTGCGAGTTTATTACATCGTATAACCGAAAGAATTTTTTGATGTTCTTACTCACCTATAATTATCCTTAATTACTTACCTCCGCGCCCTTGGGCTCATTAGGTAGATTCTGAATTGAAATTTTTTGATGTCTTCTTAGTGGCACCGTTTTGTTAATTTTCGTAACACTTATATGGTACCTTTAACAACCCCAACTCCTATCTGAATATTTCTCAAGGATTACGATGTCATCATATTTGCGAGACTGAATTCCCTATGTTGGGTTTCACTATGTTTATCTTGCACAACCTGCTGATTTGTCTGTATCCTCTTGTTTAGCCATGGCTAGGCTCTTCCTGAATCAACTACTAACTACACGTTAGTCCATTCTCATATCTATATTCTGCGTAATCTCTCTTGGGTTATATCCTTTGTTTTAACTTACCCCGCACACTGGCTCCTTATGTATCCAGTGTTCATTTGCACTTATTTATCAATAACATCTAGTGATGGAACCATTACTGCCTCTCCTCGTCGTCATGCTTACATAATGTTCTGGAGTCGTATCATATCCGTAGGATCTGAATAAATGCAATCTCATTCCTTTCACCTTTCTACCATATTCTTCCTTTACTATTCCATAGTTACCTTAACCACATAACTCGGACTTAATACCATATCACACCATCTTCCCCCTTTAGGGGAGTACTAACATTTATTGCTATGAAGAGTTACCTATAAATATTTCACCTCTTCATATTTGGCGTCTTTTCACATCTTCACGGACTCTTACTTACCTTGCGGTAACCCTTCTATACTAGGGATAATTTAATTTCTTACATACAAAGGTGACACCTAGTGTAACTGGCACACTTAGTCCCTCAAGCTTAACTCAGCTCATATCCCTTGTTTTAGGGAAGCGTCTTCCTGAATGACCTTTAAAGGTTATTCTTCTGTTTTATTGTCTCAAGGCCTGTAACTTCTTGTCTTTTCCTTCACTTGACTATAGAATCTGTAGTCCTATCATATTTTTATTTACCGTTATCATCCATTTATCACATCTTACTCATAATGCTTCATTTACTTTCTTCTTATTCTCCTGTTAATATTTCTGTCTATCACCTGATTATGAAAACTTCTTCAAAATATTCTTTCACTTTTAGACCCCCTTGATTCAACTTACTGGCTCTTCGGGTTGCCTAAAACTCTCTCTTTATTAGGGACGAGAGCCATACAAAGGTAAATATTTATCCCTTCTAGGATTCCAATGAAAATCTTCTGAAATTTCTGAATATTCTAGTATTCATATCTGATTGTACTATTCTAGAGTGCACCATCTGGGTGTCTCACAAGGAGAACCATTACCACGTTTGCAAAATCCCTCGAAAATGTGAGCTAATGATAACAATTCATCCACAATTTTGCGTTACTCTAACCCCAGCTGGATGTTAATATCCCATCCTTTTCTTAATTTATATCTGTTAGCTCCCACAGGGCATAACTGAAATGAGTGTTGTCAAGTGAATATATCTTTGTTATTGTTGAAAGTAACTCAGAATGCTTGTATTTCTCTGCCTGAATTGTAAATACAAATAATCTTCACTAACTAGGTACCTCGTATCCTTCTTCACCTAGCTTCTTTTACTTGTTGAAACTTGTATCTACCTTCTGATCCTCTCGTTGCTTTTTACTATAGGGGTAGATAGATATTCATATCTTAGGGATACTTATCAAGAGGCTCACACGGCGTAGTACACACATATCTACTGAAGGCCTTACATTTACTCATCATAATTATGACGTAAAATCATGTTCATCTGACTCAACTCTTCCACAACCGCATTCAATCTCTTACCAACTATCTTCCTGGATGTAGATGTCGTTGTATAATGAATAAAATAGAATTTAGGAATTTGAATTTCTTACAACTAAGCTCTACCACACGATCTAGAGTAAGAAGAAAGAGTGACAATCATAAATGCTCTGTAGCCTCCTGCTTATAAGTGTTGTGCACAACACACCCATAAATAAGACTCTACACGGCTTGTAGACTCCCTAGGACAGAACTGCTCTGATACCACTTCTGTCACGACCCAAACTGTTGGGCCACGACGGGCACCCGATGCCTAACTCAATCGAGTACCAACGTAACGTATCATTCTTATCATACTATCATGGGTAAATGAACCGGAAAGGCCGTCATGAGATAAATAGAATAAAACATAAGGGAATAGTAGACATAGGACGACCCAACATGATATAGAAACTTATACATGTGACATACGAGCCTATAAGGCCGACATAATCATTTGTATACTCAACACATAGGCCGATAAGGCCATACAAGTATCCATATATATGTCATATGTCTATAAGCCTCTAAGAGTACATAAATGTCATAAAGTTCGGAACAAGGCCCCGTCATACCAATCAATATATTCAAATCATACTGACCAAATAGGTAACTCCGAAGTTAGTGGAGCGCACAAAAACCTTCTGCTGAGCTGATAGCCTACTAGGAGAACTCTCAACCTGTCTATCTGGTCCTGCGGGAATGAAACGCAGCATCCCCAGGCAAAAAGGTACGTCAGTACAAATAAAGTACCGAGTATGTAAGGCATGAAAGAAACATGGAGTAAGGAACTCAACCTGTAAGTCTGAATAGCTCTGTGAATCATGAAAACATTTATAATGTCATGCATGTGCGTATAAATGTCATACCATGCATAAGTATATGCGTACATAACGTCATCAAGCCTCTGAGGGCATTCCATCATATCATCTCAGCCACTGTGGGCGAAATCATCAACGTATACTAGCTGATCAGGTGGTGGTGCATATATAACGCTATAACCTTTTCCATATCCCATATACATATAATATATGCGTATATAATGCCATCTAGTCATGGGTCAATGTACATGTATAAATAAATGCAATGCATAAGGAAGTAAATCTATAAGATCTCTCGGAATATCATAAGACCCATGAACAGACGCTATGATAGTAGGACATATGGGGAATCAAGAACATAGGCAACCCTAGTACTTCTAGGAATAGAATTATTTGTGAAAGTTGCGTACTTGCTCACTTATTGTATCATATGGATCATGCCAAAAAGAAAAGAATGGATAGACTTAACATACCTTATCACAATATTTTCAATCACCAAGTTGAACTCTCCTCTTCGTACCTTAATCTACAACAACAATAATAATACTATCATTAAGTTACGAAAGGTACAACTATCGCACAACGAAAGACAAACTTATTTTGTATTAAAACGGGCGGCATCTCTCCTATAATCCTTACTTTCTTTAAATTCAAGATACACCAAACACAACAATATCAACATATATACATTATTTTTTAACCTTATATACACCACAAAATACTACAAAACAGACCAACACACCGCAATCTCTTCATACACAAAACGACCGCCGTAGTAGTGTCAAACGGCTCGAAAATTTTATGATGAACGACCAGCCCACAACCCTGCATTTATGTGGTGTTTATCCAAAACCTTACTCCTCCAAAACTCCACAAAACATTAGTAAAACACGCAACCCAACAGCAATACAAAACAATCCACAAAGCAGTCCACTACAAGTGAATAACTCGAACTCACAGCTTCCGATCACCGTCCCGTGAGTTCTAACTATTAGGAAACGAATTTATCAACCTTCATTGATATTTAAACACTTAAATAAAGAAAGTACATATTTTATTAACTATGAAGTACCTTCCAAAATTCAAACTACAAAGAAAAATAGAGGCGATAGAGCGATACTTGCGTCGTATGGATCGTTTTAATGTTATCGTTTCTTGATTCAGTGCCCGGGATGATAATCTTGTTTGAAGATCTTGAAGAGATCTTAAGAGTAAAGTTAGGGGCCTTATTTGGTTGTGTGTTCTGGAAAATTGAAGAAAGAAACGAGATAAGGATATAAATATCCATTTTGTTTGAAAAGTCAAAAGGTGCTACTTGGCACCCAAGCATTCGTCCTTCTTACGGGTGTCGTATGAATGAACGGTTAAGAGAGTTGGAAACTACATTCCAAGACCTTAAATTTTTAATATAATATATCCCAAAAATACCTCATATAGAACACGAAATATATTTCTCAAAAAGCTCTGTTACAAGGCAATTCCTTAGTCGGTTTATCCGCAACTTTAATCTGATCTTTCCCAAACTTCATATTTTCTATCCAAACATCATATATAAACATATTATGACTTTAAAATCATTTAAATAATGATTAACAAGTCTCATATTCATTACGTCACTTTGGGACGCACAGGGTGTAAAAAGCTTCCCACATTAGAAACATTCGTCCTCGAATGTTAAACTCCCAGAAATCTATAGAAATTTTGGCAGAGTCTCCTCTATAATGGTACTGGTACCAACCTAAAGGCTGTGATGTCTCAGTCTGATCCTCCTCCAAAATTGAAAACAAGTGAGGATACCTAGTCTTCATTTCTTCTTCAGCTACCCAAGTCATCTCCTCCACATTATTGTTAATCCAAAGTACTTTCACCGAAGCTACATCCTTAGTTCTTAATCTACGAATTTGTCTATCTAGTATAGCAATGGGAGATTCCTCATATGACAGCTGCTCTGTAACCAGAACATCATCAACTGAAATGACTTTAGAAGGATCTCCAATACACCTACGGAGCATAGACACATGAAATACTGGATGTACAGACTCCAATTTGGAAGGCAAGTCTAACTCATATGCTACTTGGCCTACTCTGCGTATAATCTTATAAGGTCCAATGTACCGAGGGATAAGCTTTCCTTTCTTACCGAATCTCATAACGCCTTTCATCGGTGATACCTTTAGGAATACCCAGTCATCTACCTGAAACTCCAAGTCTCGTCGTCGATTATTTGCATAGGATTTCTGACGAATCTGTGCTGCTAATAGCCTTTCCCTTATAAGCTTAATCTTCTCAACTGCCTGTTGTACCAACTCTGGTCCTACTAACTTATTTTCCCCAATCTCGAACCATCCTATAGGAGACCTACTCTTTCATCCGTAAAGAGCTTCGTATGGAGCCATCTGAATGCTGGAATGATAACTATTATTATATGAAAACTCAATAAGTGGAAGATGATCATCCCAGCTACCCCTGAAGTCCATCACACAAGCCTGTAGCATATCCTCCAATTTCTGAATAGTACGTTCAACCTGACCGTCTGTCTGGGGATGAAATGTTGTACTAAGACTTACCTGAGTCCCCAATCCTTTTTGGAAGGACCTCCAGAAATTAGCTGTAAACTGAACACCTCTATCTGAGATAATAGATATAGGGACACCATCAAGTCGTACTATCTCCCTAATGTAAAGCCTTGCATAATCCTCTGCTGAGTAAGTAGTCCTGACAGACAGAAAATGGGCTGCTTTTGTAATTCTATCGATAATAACCCATATAGCATCGAACTTACGTTGGGTACGAGGTAAGCCTATGATGCAATCCATATTAATCACTTCCCACTTCCAAGTCAGAATCTCTATAGCCTGTAATAATCCACAAGGTTTCTGATGCTCAACCTTAACCTGCTAACAATTAGGGCACTGAGCAACAAACTCTATTATATCCTTTTTCATTTCATCCCACCAGTATATTCCCTTGATATAATTATACATCTTTGTCTCTCCTGGATAAATAGAATAACGAGAATAGTGAGCTTCTCCCATAACCTGCTGGCGCAACCCTGCTACATAAGAACACATAATCGACCTCGATATCTGAAGACTTCCTCTCCTGTAATCTCAAATGGTGTATTCTCCTTTTGAGGGGATGTATCTCTGTAATGAGCTAGCACAGGATCCTCATACTGGCATTCTTTCACTTCAATTACTAAAGAGGATGTTGTCGTGTCCTGAATAGTATCTCCGGTATTACCTGAGTCCAGTAATCGAACTCCAAGACTAGCTAGCTGATGAATCTCATGGGCTATCCCACACTTCTCTAGCTGTAAATATGACAGGCTACCCATAGATCTACGGTTGAGGGCGTCGGCTAATACATTCTCCTTCCCCGGATGGTATAAAATATCAACGCCATAGTCTTTCAGTAGCTCCAACCATCTCCTTTGGCGTAAATTCAATTCCTTTTGATTGAAGATATATTGAAGGCTCTTATGATCCGCATAGATAGCAACATGAATGCCATACAAATAATGCTTCCACATGAATCACCGCGGCTAACTCTAAATAGGTCAGATAATTCTTCTCGTGCTTTCTTAGTTGTCATTAAACATAAGCAATTACTTTTCATGGTCGTTCTATCACTTGTTGCATGAATACATGACTTATATCATTGCCCACAAATACTGAAATTTCCTGTAACTCATATGATCTCAAATATCATCTTTTGATTTTTTGTTTCTTCCCGTTCATTAGCCACGATATGTGCCACTTTCTAATGGAGTGCATACAATATTGTTGTGAGACTGTTGTTACAAGACCATTTCTTCCTTATGTCACTATGCTTAAGTTGAAGCATTCTTCCTTATTCCCTCAGCTAGTCTTTCTTTGTAGTATTAAGAGAGACCCTTTGACTCCTGTAAAGCTGCGAGCTTATTACATCGTATACCCGAAAGAATTTTTTGATGTTCTTACTCACCTATAATTATCCTTAATTGCTTACCTTCATGCCCTTGTGCTCGTAAGGTAGATTCTGAACTGAAATTTTTGGCTGTCTTCTTAGTGGCACTGTTTTGTTAATTTTCGTAACATTTATACGGTACATTTAACAACCCCAACTCCTATCTGAATATTTCTCAAGGATTATGATGTCATCATATTTGCGGGACTGAATTCCCTATGTTGGGTTTCACTATGTTTATCTTGCACAACTTGCTGATTTGTCTGTATCCTCTTGTTTAGCCATGGCTAGGCTCTTCCTGAATCAATTACTAACTACACGTTAGTCCATTCTCATATCTATATTCTGCGTAATCTCTCTTGGGTTATATCCTTTGTTTTAACTTACCCCGCACACTGGATCCTTATGTATCCAGTTTTCGTTTGCACTTATTTATCAATAACATCTAGTGATGGAACCCTTACTGCCTCTCCCTGTCGTCATGCTTATATAATGTTCTGGAGTCGTATCATATCCGTAGGATCTGAATAAATGCAATCTCATTCCTTTCGCCTTTCTACCACATTCTTCCTTTACTATTCCATAGTTACCTTAACCACATAATTCGGACTTAATACCATATCACACCATCTTCCCCCTTTAGGGGAGTACAAACATTTATTGCTATGAAGATTTACCTATAAATGTTTCACCTCTTCATATTTGGCATCTTTTCACATCTTCACGGACTCTTAGTTACCTTGCGGTAACCCTTCTATACTAGGGATAATTTAATTTCTTACATACAAAGGTGACACCTAGTGTAACTGGCATACTTAGTCCCTTAAGCTTAACTCTGCTCATATCCCTTGCTTTAGGGAAGCGTCTTCCTGAATGACCTTTAAAGGTTATTCTTCTATTTTATTGTCTCAAGGCCTGTAACTTCTTGTCTTTTCCTTCACTTGACTATAGAATCTGTAGTCCTATCATATTTTGATTTACCGTTATCATCTATTTATCACATCTTACTCATAATGCTTCATTTACTTTCTTCTTATTCTCCTGTTAATATTTCTGTCTATCACCTGATTATGAAAACTTCTTCAAAATATTCTTTCACTTTTAGACCCCCTTGATTCAACTCACTGGCTCTTCGGGTTGCCTAACACTCTTTCTTTACTAGGGACGAGAGCCATACAAAGGTAAATATTTATTCCTTCTAGGATTCCAATGACAATCTTCTGAAATTTTTAAATATTCTAGTATTCATATCTGATTGTACTATTCTAGAGTGCACCATCTGGGTGTCTTACAAGGAAAACCATTACCACGTTTGCAATATCCCTCGAAAAGGTGAGCTAATGATAACAATTCATCCATAATTTTGGGTTACTCTAACCCCAGCTGGATGTTAATATCCCATCCTTTTCGTAATTTATATCTGTTAGCTCCCACAGGGCATAACTGAAATGGGTGTTGTCAAGTGAATATATCTTTATTATTGTTGAAAGTAACTCAGAATGCTTGTATTTCTCTGCCTGAATTGTAAATACAGATAATCTTCACTAACTGGGTACCTCATATCCTTATTCACCTAGCTTCTTTTACTTGTTGAAACTTGTATCTACCTTCTGATCCTCTTGTTGCTTTTTACCATAGGGATAGATAGATATTCATATCTTAGGGCTCTTTATCAAGAGGGTCACACGGCATAGTACACACATATCTACTGAAGGCCTTACATTTACTCATCATAAGCATGACGCAAAATCGAGTTCCTCTTACTCAACTCTTCCACAACCGCATTCAATCTCTTACCAACTATCTTTCTGGATGTAGATGTTGTTGTATAATGAATAAAATAGAATTTAGGAATTTGAATTTCTTACAACTGAGCTCTACCACACGATCTAGAGTAAGAAGAAAGAGTGACAATCCTAAATGCTCTGTAGCCTCCTGCTTATAAGTGTTGTGCACAACACACCCATAAACAAGACTCTACACGGTTTGTAGACTCCCTAGGACAGAACTGCTCTGATACTACTTCTGTCACGACCCAAACCGTAGGGCCACGACGGGCACCCGATGCCTAACTCAATTGAGTACCAACGTAACGTATCATTCTTATCATACTATCATGGGTAAATGAACTGGAAAGGTCGTCATGAGATAACTAGAATAAAATATAAGGGAATACTAGACATAGGACGACCCAACATGATATAGAAACTTATACATGTGACATACGAGCCTATAAGGCCGACATAATCATTTGTATACTCAACACATAGGCCGATAAGGCCGTACAAGTATCCATATATATGTCATCTGTCTATAAGCCTCTAAGAGTACATAACTGTCATAAAGGTCGGAACAAGGCCCCGTCATTCCAATCAATATATATTCAAATCATACTGACCAAATATGCAACTTCGAAGTTAGTGGAGTGCACAAACACCTTCTGCTGAGCTGATAGCCTACTAGGAGAACGCTCAACCTGTCTATCTGGTCCTGCGGGAATGAAACGCAGCATCCCCAGGCAAAAAGGTACGTCAGTACAAATAAAGTACCGAGTATATAAGGCATGAAACAAACATGGAGTAAGGAACTCAACCTGTAAGTCTGAATAGCTCTGTGAATCATGAAAATATTTATAATGTCATGCATGTGCGTATAAATGTCATACCATGCATAAGTATATGCGTACATAACATCATCAAGCCTCTGAGGGCATTCCATCATATCATCTCAGCCACTGTAGGTGAAATTATCAACGTATACCAGCTGATCAGGTGGTAGTGCGTATATAATGCCATAACCTTTTCCATATCCCATATACATATAATATACGCGTATATAACGCCATCTGGTCATGGGTCAATGTACATGTATAAATAAATGCAATGCATAAGGAAGTAAATCTATAAGATCTCTCGGAATATCATAAGACCCATGAACAGACGATATGATAGTAGGACATATGGGGAATCAAGAACATAGGCAACCCTAGTACTTCTAGGAATAGAATTATTTGTGAAAGTTGCGTACTTGCTTATTTATTGCATCATATGGATCATGCCAAAAAGAAAAGAATGGATAGCCTTAACATACCTTATCACAATATTTTCAATCACCAAGTTGAACTCTCCTCTTCGTACCTTAATCTACGACAACAATAATAATACTATCATTAAGTTACGAAAGGTACAACTATCGCACAACAAACGACAAACTTATTTTGTATTAAAATGGGCAGCATCTCCCCTATAATCCTTACTTTCTTTAAATTCAAGATAACACCAAACACAACAATATAAATATATATACATTATTTTTCAACCTTATATACACCACAAAATACTACAAAACAGCCTAACACACCGCAATCTCTTCATACATAAAACGACCACCATAGTAGTGTCAAACAGCTCGAAAATTTTACGACGAACGACCAGCCCACCACCCTGTATTTATGTGGTGTTTATCCAAAACCTTACTCCTCCAAAACTCCACAAAACATTAGTAAAACACGCAACCCAACAGCAATACAAAACAATCCACAAAGCAGTCCGCTACAAGTGAATAACTCGAACTCACGGCTTCCGATCACCGTCCCGTGAGTTCTAACTATTAGGAAATGAATTTATCAACCTTCCTTGATATTTAAACACTTAAATAAAGAAAGTACATGTTTTATTAACTATGAAGTACCTTCCAAAATTCAAACTACAAAGAAAAATAGAGGCGATATAGCGATACTTATGTCGTATGGATCGTTTTAATGTTATCGTTTCTTGATTCAGTGCCCGAGATGATAATCTTATTTGAAGATCTTGAAGAGATCTTAAGAGTAAAGTTAGGGGCCTTATTTGGTTGTGTGTTCTGGAAAATTGAAGAAAGAAACGAGATAAGGATATAAATATCCATTTCGTTTGAAAAGTCAAAAGGTGCTACTTGGCACCCTAGCATTTGTCCTTCTTCCAATGCTTATAACTATTTATCCGGATATTGTATGAATGAACGGTTAAGAACTTTGGAAACTACATTCCAAGACCTTCAATTTGGTATATAATATGTCCCAAAAAGACCTCATATAGCATACGAAATATATTTTTCAAAAAGCTCTGTTACAAGGCAAATCCTTAGTCGGTGTTTCCGCAACTTTAATCTGATTTTTCCCAAACTTCATATTTTCTATCCAAATATCATATATAGCTATATTATGACTTTAAAATCATTTAAATAATGATTAACAAGTCTCACATTCATTACGTCACTTTGGGACGCACAGGGTGTAACACATAGGGACTAACTATATGGGCAAAAAAATTCACGTCATATTTTGACTTGGTCAACGGATATAATGGCCTTTGAAGGCTGCTATACATTGGCATTACATCGTATCGGGAGGTCGAGGTCGAGGTGGCTTGGTAGAAGACGAGGACGAGCACTTGTCCTCAGCGTGCAGTAACAAATAATTTTAAAATTTAGATTCCCTAGAAAATATTCTAGCGAATATTCCTCTCTGTTGTACTATCTAGGGTTTTGTGACTTATGTACCCTTATAAATAGGAAGAGATGTAATCCTAGAAAGGGTATTGAACACTTTTGTAAAGAACATTATTGACATTCTCTGAAGATTCTCTCTTTATAAGATACATACAAAATTTGCCTTTATACTTCTTATCAATCTTTTCTCCCCCGATCCAAGAAGAATCGGAATATTCAAAGACTTATCATTATCCACCATAGTAAGAAGAATCATTGGAAAATCTCACCCTTTGTCGGGTGAACCTTATTCTGTTATTTACTTGAATGTCATTTATTATTATTTATTACTTTCTTTCACATTTTAAATCGTGACAAGGTGGGTTGCTCTGATGGTAAGCACCCTCCACTTTCAACTAAGAGATTGTGAGTTCGAGTCACCCCAAGAGCAAGGTGGGGAGGTCTTTGAGGGAAGGATGCCGAGGGTCATTTGGAAACAGCCTCTCTATCCCAGGATAGGGGTAAGGTTTTTTGTTGTTGTTGTTGTTTCACATTTTAAATCACTTATTGCTCCATTATTTCTATCTAACAGCACACGTACGATTTTCGTCACAAATATACCAAATATATCATTTGGATATTAATATTGACTTAGATTAACCCTTTTCTCTATAAATCTAATTGTATAAAACCTAGATCTAAATTTTGGATCATACAACACTCACATATTCACATATGCCCACTTTTGGATCCTAGACATCAGAAGTGCTTAGCTAAAAAAAGAACTATAACTAGTAGCTAGCTAATTCGATATTGAATGGATCAAGAACAAGTTAACAGAGGCCGATGAAAGTTGCGCCCGCACAATTTATTGAGGATCGTTTCTTCGATTTCCCATTTGTTAATACTGTTAATGGAAAGGGAATATTAACGGTTAAAATGACGACTTACATTAGCTTCTAATAATGCTTATAAATAAGCTAGTCGCAGTTAAATTTTTTTTTATTTCAGTATGCCGCATATTGCCGCTCCGAGAGTTGAGCGAAAAAACTTGCATTGCTCTAATGCTAGTATCTTCTTAAATATAGTTCCAACTCAATAATTTTTCATTCGCAACTTAAAAGAATAAATCAACTAGAAAAACGTTCATTTTCATGCAAACTCTCCCAATTTTATTTCTTCTATTTTCCTTTCTACTTCTTGCCAGCCCCAACTGTTTCTGATTCATTAATCACTACTCTGTAGCCATAACCATTATTCTCTCATTACTTCCCCTTGTATACTTCTCCAGCTGAATTAATCAGCTAACGTCAACCTTTAATTTCATTCATTCCATCAATCCTGAAGCAATGTGGAACACAAATAACGAATCGGCGGAGAGTTCCAGTAGCGAAAAGGAAGATCACGGGTCAAACGAGTTATCCAGTGATGAACATGAAGACAGACCCAATAGATTTTATTTTAAAGAAAGTGTGGATTATTGTTCTGAGACGTTAACAGAAAGCCTAGGGTTTGAGAGCTTAAACGAGAAAGCGAAATGCAGTTTCGAGGAATTAGAGTTGCCGGCGGTAGAACGGAGATCAAGAACAAATACAACGGAAATGCGGACGCGCCAGCAGAGAGAGGGAAAATTGGCAGTTACAAGTTTCCCGCCACTTCTTTCAAGTTTGAAAATGAACGGACGGCCAAGATCTAGTCTAGTTAAGGTGCGGGAAAATGGACGGTTGCAGATATCGAGCGTTAGAAACAATCGCCCGGAGGTGTTGGTTGTACGTTCACCACCATCTGCAGATGATGAAAGTGGCAACAGCGGCCGCGTAAGAGTGAAGTTCATCAATGGCGGTGATTCTTCTGATGATGATGATAAGCAAGAAAACAGCGACATCGACAAGTATGGATCTTCCGATTAGTGTACAGAAACAGATTGATTACCCAAGAAAGATGGAGAAACGTCAGGAAAATCTTGAAAAGGCAGTTATACTGTTGTAGTGACAGTGATAGATGAGGAAGAAAAGTAATGATAGACAGTTAGCGTTGACGAGTTTCCACAGTTTTGCAGGGATTTAGTGATCTTCTTCAATTCGCGTGCGCATGTTGTACTGTACGACTGAAAATACATGCAGATAGCAGAACGAATCTGTGAGTGTGAAAAATGTGTCAGTAGTAGGAGTTCTTTAAACAGGAACCACCTCATGCAAAAATATAAAAAATATAAATTTGAGGTTGATTCGTAAGAGTGAAAATAATCATGAGCGATTCTGTTCATTTTCATTTTAATTCGAATAATCTCACTTTGTATTACGTGTTTATCTCAGATTATATCAATTTTATCATAATTAAGTGATAAAATATGGTGAAATGTATACTCCCTCCGGCCATTTCATTTTAATTATGTGAATAACTTGTTTGATTAGCTAGTTAGACATGAAGTTTTATAAAAGACACTCGTCACAACCTAATTTCTCACCTATATTGTAAGCCTATCATGCATTGTGAAACAACATTAATAATAATAAAACTTCAAATTAAACTATCATAATAGAACTCAACAGTACAACTGTCAACAACTTCCCAAAACATGGTGGAACAAAGTCATAAGCTCTACAAGAATGTATTAATAGTCTCGAAATACAGTACTATTTTGGAACAAGAAATAAACAATAGAATATCTAAAAGCAGAAGTTGACTTCGAGGCCCGCGAACGTCGAACAAGTATACCTTAAAGTCTCCAAAAACAGCTAATTAATCAATTTTGGAACTTATAATAGTCTTAAACATGACATGAGTTTTTCGTTGCTATAAAATGATGTAAAATAATAAATTTAAAGATAAATTATTTAAATATTAAAAAAATATTTTTAAAATAAATTAAAAAGAAAATAGTGTCACATAAAATTAAAAAAATATATTAATTAATGATGAAGAGGTGATAAAAGGTAGTATGTCAATATATATTTTACATTTGTTAATTTAGTGTAGACGCTAAATGTAATCAAATTTCAAGGTGCATTTTATGAAAGTATCCTTCCTCTTTTTCTCCCCTTTAATTGCATTGATGTCCCTTTCCCCACCCCTACTAGGCTAATCTACCTCACCCAATAATAAGTAAAGTTCACCAGAGTAATAGTTTTTCTATACAGTTATGCTTGCATTAAATTGGAAAATTTTAAATTTTAAGAGACACAAAGTGAACGTATATATACTTTTTTATGTATCAGTATTTTCTTAATAATCTGTTCCAAAAAAATACTTTTTTATAATTAAAAATAGTTCAACTTTAAATTTTGATTTTGTTCGTTAGTGATAAGATCTTATCATAAATATCTCTTGACATGTTTAGCATCACAAATTTTAAAAATATTTTTTCTTTATTAAATTTTGTATCTAATCAAATTACGTCCATTTAACATAACTTTAAAATGGAGGGAATATCAATTTGGTACGATCACGTGAAAAACAAATTATACGAAGACACATCAATGGCGTTCATTGAGTTAGTATAATACCTACGAATATAATGCGGATAAATATTTGTTCTACCTCAAAGTAATTAACTCCCACCCCTTAGCACATGGCATGTTGATAATTTTTCGCTAATTTTTGGTCCATTGCTTCCTTTTCTCTGGTGCGAAACTTGATCCATTAAAAAAATTTACCTAGCGACTTTTGTCAAAAGTTCCTTTTTTTTCTTCTTCTTTTGTTTCATATTGTTTGTTTATATATGTTTACCCGAAAAATCGGATAACGTTAAATTTAGATATGGTTCTAAGGGTATGCAAATTTCTTTGATATAAAATGACGATACAGATATTTTTTGCTATGAAATGGGAAATGATGGACGGGAAGACTGAAAAATATTAGAAGAACAAGCACCATGAAATCTCCTTCCCTTGCCTATTGCAGTCTATCTCCCTTTTTATAGTAGAGGGTCACTACTTTATTTGTAACAACATAATAAAATAATACATATAGTGGAGGACCCATGATAGTTTGTCTCTGCCTTGGTTCCCGCCAAGATTCTCTCCCTCGGTGCGGTTGTAACGGCTCTTGTCTGCGAGCTTAGCACTGACTCGAGCTCGGTGTTAGATCGAACCCCCAGTCTTGGTTCGAGCTCGATTCTGCCCTGGGGCATCGATATTCGGGGCCTGTGTCGATCAGTGTTGCCCCGTAGTCCGATTCGAAAACGGGCTTTGACGTCGATTTGTCTTATAGTTCGAAGCTCGACGCCCCTACTTCGGAATTCGTCCGAGCTTGTCGCGTGGATACCCTACGATTGAAACGTCATTGTCTCGACCAGTCTTTATGACTGAGAATCGATTTTGATCGTACACAGATAGTCCCCTCGTTTCTCGGAAAGGATGTGGCGAGGAACGATATGATTTCCCTGCGACTCGATCAAGTTTATGCTGACGTTTCTATCGACCCCGACCATGACATATGTAATGCTCGATCATCTTATGCATCTTTATAGTCCCCGACTTTATCAAGGATACCCGAATTTTTTCTTACCCTATGGGAATTGCCAGTTACCTTCGGTCCTTGGTGACCGGAGAAGATCAATCAGTGATGAATGCGGAGGGGCTTCCTGTCTTTTCAACGAGGCCCAACATGCTTTGAATCGGGTAACTTCTGATGGCATTTTCGCCACTTCTTTTACACAGAGTTGTAGGTAATTCTAATGTTTCTCCTTTTGTTTGCAGGCTCCGATGTTGCATCACGAGGCTTTTCTCCGAATCAGGGAAGAGCATGATGCCGAGGTTCAGAGCCTCACTGAGAAGAGTGACTCGTAATGGTCGAGTGAGTGATTGTTTGAACTCGAAATAAAGGTAGCCCGTAGGCTTGGCAATCGAGCGAATGATTCGAACTCGATACAATGTAGCCCGCAGACGTAATGGTCGAGTGAGTGATTGCTCGAACTCGAAATAAAGGTAGCTCGTAGGCTTGGCAATCGAGCGAATGATTCGAACTCGATGCAATGTAGTCTGTAGGTGTAATGGTCGAGTGAGTGATTGATCGAACTCGAAATAAAGGTAGCCCGTAGGCTTGTCTGTCGAGCGAATGATTCAAACTCGATGCAATGTAGCCCGTAGGCTTTAATGGTCGAGTGAGTGATTGCTCGAACTCGAAATAAAGGTAGCCCGTAGGCTTGGCAGTCGAACGAATGATTAGAACTCGATGCAATGTAGCCCGTAGGTGTAATAGTCAAAGTAGCCCGTAGGCTTAATGGTCGAGTGAGTGATTGCTCGAACTCGAAATAAAGGTAGCCCGTAGGCTTGGAAATCGAGCGAATGATTCGAACTCGATGCAATATAGCCCGTAGGCGTAATGGTCGAGTGAGTGATTGCTCGAACTTGAAATAAAGGTAGCCTGTAGGCTTGACAATCGAGTGAATGATTCGAGCTCGATGCAATGTAGCCCGCAGGCGTAATAGTCAAAGTAGCCCGTAGGCTTTAATGGTCGAGTGAGTGATTGCTCGAACTCGAAATAAAGGTAGCCCGTAGGATTGGCAGTCGAGCGAATAATTCGAACTCGATGCAATGTAGCCCGTAGGCGTAATAGTCAAAGTAGCCCGTAGGCTTTAATGGTTGAGTGAGTGATTGCTCAAACTCGAAATAAAGGTATCCCGTAGGCTTGGCAGTCGAGCGAATGATTTGAATTCGATGCAATGTAGCTTGTAGGCTTTAATGGTCGAGTGAGTGATTGCTCGAACTCGAAATAAAGGTAGCCCGTAGGCTTGGCAGTCGAGTGAATGATTCAAACTCGATGCAATGTAGCCCGTAGGCGTAATAGTCAAAGTAGCCCGTAGGCTTAATAGTCGAGTGAGTGGTTGCTCGAACTCGAAATAAAGGTAGCTCGTAGGCTTGGCAGTCGAGCGAATGATTCGAACTCAATCCTGTTTGCATAATAAATCTTGAACATAAAGTATCGGTAAAGAAGAGAGCTTTCTTTGCAGGTCATTGTACATGGGTTCATGTTTTACATCAGGGCTCGGGCCAACAATATAAGCATGGTTCGTTTTGACCGTTTGGCCCTTACAACGTTTTTCGTTAAGACACTTTGTCATGAAATAACGAAGTAACTTCCTTTGCACCGAACTTGATAATCGTCACAGATGCGTTAAATGATAAAGCCCCCCTGTGTACGAGGTTGATTTTAAAGAGGCCCCGGATACTCAACAGTAGTATCGTTTCCACTATATGGCTGGTATCGATCTTTGGTTGACTTTTGATTTTTCGTAATGGACCTAGAAGTCAACTGGTCATCTTCGACTCTTATTTTGGATTGATATCAATTGTGCACATCGGTCCAAGCAATAGCTGGGTACTCGATCAGATTTTGCTTCAGCCGCCGTGAAGCCCTCGAACTCTGCTCATTTAGACCTTGAGTGAAAGCTTGAACAACCCAATCGTCTGTGACTGGTGGCAGATCCATTCGTTCCATTTGAAAACGAGCTACGAACTCCCTTAACATCTCGTTATCCTTTTGTATTATCTTGAACAGGTCCGACTTTCTGGTTTCGACCTTTATGGCTCCGGCATGAGCTTTTATGAAGCAATCTGCAAGCATAGTAAAAGAATAAATGGAGTTAGATGGTAAATTATGATACCATATCATTGCCCCCTTTGACAGGGTTTCACCAAATTTTTTTAATAATACAGATTCGATCTCATCATCTTCCAAATCATTGCCCTTGACGGCACACGTGTAAGAAATTACACAGAGCATTTAATTCACGCATTAAGGCTAGCACATACGGAATTTTTTGGGATTGGTTTTGGGGCTGCACTCGAGGGAAAAGGCTTTTGAATGAATTTTTTCGAATCTAGCCCTTTTATCATTGGTGGAGCCCCTGGGATCTGGTCGACCCTGTAATTATATATTTCTATTTTTTTGTCGTTGGCTTCGACTCGCTTTGTGAGTTCCTCGAGCAATTTAGCAATTTCAGGAGCAGTCCTCGATTCCTGCTCGTTTGATTTCACTACGGCGGGTTCCGTTCTGGGGGTGACTTCTCGAAGAAGCGGATTGGAGTTCGGCCCGCTTTGCGTATGAGTTCGGCTCTGCAACTGAGCTATCGCTGCTTGTTGGGCTTGCAACATTTCGAAAATTATATGCAAGTTGACCCCGATTTCTCCCGTGCTGTAGGTGTCTCGGGCTATAGACCGAGCACCGCCCTGAACGCTCCTCTCTGGTTCAGAACGCTGATTCACCTCTAGAGCTATTTGCAAATTGATATCCGGTGGTACTTCGGCTCGAATTTCGGGCTCTTCGATTCGAGCCTCGTTACCGTT
This sequence comes from Nicotiana tabacum, assembly GCF_000715075.1. Lineage (NCBI taxonomy): Eukaryota > Viridiplantae > Streptophyta > Magnoliopsida > Solanales > Solanaceae > Nicotiana > Nicotiana tabacum. The sequence goes on from NC_134098.1 coordinate 60,785,781, forward strand.
GTCAGGTAGCCTTCCGGCCCCGGGCACCAAGTTGTTGGTTTCATCTTGAAGGCCGGCTTCGAGGTCGATAGGTAGAGTCATGGCTGATTTGAAGTTGTAAGCTGGAGTGTACTGTAGATTTATATCAAACAATCGCTGTTACCCTTAGCCCCACGGTGGGCGCCAAACTGTTTACCCGAAAAATCGGATAACGTTAAATTTAGATATGGTTCTAAGGGTATGCAAATTTCTTTGATACAAAATGACGATACAGATATTTTTTGCTATGAAATGGGAAATGATGGACGGGAAGACTGAAAAATATTAGAAGAACAAGCACCATGAAATCTTCCTCTCCCCCTCCTATTGCAGTCTATCTCCCTTTTTATAGTAGAGGGTCACTACTTTATTTGTAACAACATAATAAAATAATACATATAGTGGAGGACCCATGATGGTTTGTCTCTGCCTTGGTTCCCGCCAAGATTCTCTCCCTCGGTGCGGTTGTAACGGCTCTTGTTTGCGAGCTTAGCACTGGCTCGAGCTCGGTGTTAGATCGAACCCCCAGTCTTGGTTCGAGCTCGATTCTGCCTTGGGGCATCGATATTCGGGGCCTGTGTCGATCAGTGTTGCCCCGTAGTCCGATTCGGACACGGGCTTTGCCGTCGATTTGTCTTATAGTTCGAAGCTCGACGCCCCTACTTCGGAATTCGTCCGAGCTTGTCGCGTGGATACCCTACGATTGAAACGTCATTGTCTCGACCAGTCTTTATGACTGAGAACCGGTTTTGACCGTACACAATATATTTGACATGTCTTTTTATTTGATGCATAATTTATCGTACTGAAACTAGTTCAACTTATCATAGTCAAGTGATTTAATGAAGTAAAAGTATGCATTAATTAACCATAGTTTAAGTGATAAAAGTGAATGTGCACATAAGCTAAGCTAGTTTTTTTAGTTTATGGGGTTTAGACCAAAATTCATTTGTTTACTGGGTTCTAAATAGTTTGTACACATCGTAAATAAAAAAGTTAACATAAATATAGGGTTTAAGCCAAAATTATTGGGTTCTATCGATACCATTGTGGCTCCGCCCCTAAATGTGCAAATACGTATTATGTATTTATTTATTTTATGTAAATATTTGATACAGTTAATTTTTTTTTTACCGAACGACTCCTATTGGAATAAAAATTATACTTGGAGTAAATTCATCTGTATTAACCGAGGCAAAGTGTAGCTTGCTTTATCTTGTTATTGTTTGACATGTGCGGGAGAGAAAGTTAAATAAATGGAATCTCTCAAGTTGATACATCGCATAAATTAGCTACTACAATTCTTAGCATGCACCATTACCTAAAGACTATTAGTAGCCATAATTTTTTCCTGAAAAAAGAGGGACCTTATTTTGAGATTGAATTTGAATTAAGAAGAAATATTTTAATTATCCAACATAGAACCTAGTTGCAGCCTCCCTATGACAAAGTACAGAATTTCAATCCTACCAAATTCTTCCCTCTTCTACCAATCCTACCAAGTAACTTCACTCCGTTTTACTAATCTGACACTCCATGTGTTTTATGACATCATCACCATCATCAAATAAACTTTTTCAAATATTTTTAACCATAACAAAAACAGATTAAAGTTCTCTTTAAAATATCTACAAAATGAAAGAAGAAATTAAAATTTGCTGTAGCAGTAGGGAGAACACAAACGAATGACCCTTGAGTTTTCAACCGTGACAACTGAAATAATTTTATAAATCGCTGAAACCAACATTGGATCCGGCCTCCGGCTATATATATAAAAGTTACAATATTGAATAAAATATAAAAGTTAGTATAATTCATTAGTATTTTTGTTTAATCGTAAATATATAAGTTTTGTAAAAAAGAATTTAATAATCCATTGTCTAATTCATATGGAAAATAGATGTCTTATTTTATTCTTCGAACCGGTCATTCGAGAAAGTACAACAACAACAACAACAATAACAACAAATTCAGTGAAATTCTATACGCAGACCTTACCCTTACTTTATGAAGAAAGAGATGTTGTTTTCGATAGACTATCGGAAACAAATAGCACAGCACGTACTGCCAAAGATCTAGGAATGCGAAGCTAGAAGTAGGGGTGTTCAAAATCGAAAACCGAACCGAAACCGAAGCTTAATGGCTTATTGGTATCGGGTTAACGGTTTAACGGACGGGGAACGGATTAAAATTTTTTTATTAACGGCTTATCGGTTTGGGGGCGGATTATTCAATTTTCTTAACGGATAATCCGTTAACCCGTTAAGAATATATATATATATATATATATATATATATATATATATATATATATATATATATATATATATATATATATATATTAAATATCAAAAACCCTTCCACTTCTTCCAGCTATTAGCTTAGCTTATTCTCCCACCCTACAACAAGATTGTTTAAGCTGTTGTCTATGGTTCACCTCTGCTTTTGTTTTTTTAAACTAATGCATGTTGTCTATGTTTAATAGAAGAATAACAGTGTTGTGCCACAACTTTTATCCCACAATATTGACGATAGTACTGTCTTGAATTATGTTCTGGGGAAAGAGCACATTTGCGTTTCCTGTAAATTGTTTACTGTTTATAATCCATCCCTATTTCTATACATAACTGCCTTTTGCTTGGTGCTGTTTGTATGGTTAATGATATAGCGTGAAATGCTTGGTTGAGAGTTTAAGTTAGAAATTTGAAGTTGTTGTTTGAACTTTGAAGTTGCAGAAATTCAAGCACTGTTAGGCGTTAACTGCAGGCCAAACATTTATGTGTAGTCTCCTCATTTATGGATTAATCATTTTGAAATATGTATTCTAGACTCATGTAATGTAGTCTGCTTTGGGATTTAATGGTAGGTATTAACAGACATGTATGTCTGGACTCATATGTAGTCTGCTTTGGGATGTAATGTAGCCTACAATGTGTTCTGCTTTTTTCGTTCTACAACACACGACACACTACATCATTCTTATGTAGGCGTTAACAGACATGTATGTCTGGACTCAATGTGTAATTTTCTATTCTGAATTTGTATGCTAGGCGGTCATCACACAATTAATGCACGCAATATAGATTGAATTAGGCCGATAAGCCGCCCGATAAGAGCTAAACCGATACCAATCCGCCCGATATTTTATCGGATGGCTAGCGGATTAATACATTTAAAAGCCGATAACCGTTAAGCCAAACCGTTAAGAGTAATTAACCGCTCAATCCGCCCGATAAGCAGCCCTAGCTAGAAGAGAAGTGCGAAAACTACCGGTAATAATGCCACATCGTCTAACAACAAGGAACTAGGAATGTGAGAATACCAGACTAGTACAAATACTACTAGTACGACTAGAAGTGACTCTCGACTACCTGTCAACCCACAACCCTAATCCTTCACACATTCCTATCGAGGGTCATGTCCTCGGTAAGCTGAAGTCGTGTCATATCATGCCTAATCACCTCTCCCCAGTATTGCTTAGGCCTTCCTCTACCTCTCTTCTGACCCACCATGATCAACCTCTCACATCTCCTCACTGGGGCATCAGTGTCTCTCCATCTCAGCCTCGATTCCTGCAACTTGTCTTCCACAAAGGCCGCACCCACCTTGTACCTAATAACTTCATTCCTAATCCGGTCTTTCTTAGTATGCTCACCCATATCAACATCCTCATCTCTGCTAGTTTCATCTTCTGGACATGAGATTTCTTGACTGAACAAGCTCTATACAACATAGTCGGCCACATTCGAGAAAGTATAAATAAAATAGTACTTGGGAGAAAAAGATATATGAAATGGAGTAGCGAAATGGATGATAATGTCTCTCTTGAGCGTAAAACCGATAATGTCTGTTTATCAAATTGATTATCAGGATCCAATTAACTAAGAGGGAGTTTGAATTTCAAAGTCATAAGAATAGGTAATGCTCTAACTTCTGCTATGATCTCTTTGACGTTAAATTTCTGTATCACTCTCATATAATCAATTTTTCTTATTTAAATTTCCTGAAGGACTTCCAGCTACAGAAATGGAAGCATTTAATCTTCCTAGGGCAGTAAAATTGAGGTAATCAAGACAAAGTTCAGTTCTGTTGCAAGTCTTTAGTATATTTTGAAGAATTCGCATGACGTAACCATACCTCTTTCGCACTTCAACAAGGTTTGTTAGGGTAAATGTAAGGTTGATGTAATATAGTTAGCAATTAATTTTATAACTACTAATCGCGAGCTTATTATCAATTCATTATGCCTTGCTAACGAAATCACAGCACCATCTAACATCGATCAGCCACTAAAGATGCTAAGAGTTTTAAAAGATTGTTGATTTGATAGACATTTCTGCTTTTAAGCAGTTTGCAGTGTAGATCTTTCCCTGCTTGTTATCTATATATTGTGTGTATTCTTATATTGTGAAACCAATATTATTCTCAGATTGTATCAGCTGAATATCTGCATCACTTCCTTTATTTATAGGACAGAAACTTGGAGGAGTGAGGACTTAATTATATTAAGCCCTAGTCCACATAGCATTAAACAACCTCTCAAAAGCTGTCACAGTTGAAGGGTCTTCTTCAGAGAACAGCAATTGGTTAATGATGGATTAGGCAAATTAATTCTATTCTAGAAAGGTCTCGCAGAGTTGCTAGATAATCTCTTTAGTTTTTAAGCTGCCCTCCTTTGATGCACTAATCTGGTAGGGATTTTCTTTGACCTCCCTTAGACTTATCACCCTTCATCTATATTGTGTAGCTCGTGCACATTAATATCTTTGTTCTTTTCATGATTTTCATCAATTTTGTAAGGTTCGTCGGTTGCATATTAATCTGCTGTAGACTGAGGAAACACTGATAAAATAAGGCATTAGGTTTGTGAAGACACACCTGAATTTCTCAAAGATTCCCAAGTAATTAAGAAAAAAGTGAGGAGAAAACTAGGGTTCTTGAAAGATAGATAAATAAATGAGTACAGTTCAAAAATGTGATCCCACATCTTGGGAAGACTTTTCTTGACTAGCTGAATGATACTCAGAAAAAAAAGGAAAAAAGAAAGATAGAAAAGGGTACTGGAACACGTTATTGTAATCATTTTATCCTAATACGGTATTCATACCTTAAACGAATGGAGAATAGGGGCATGGTCCACTATGCAACAAATAGTCAAACATTTTAAATCTTTGGAAAATCCAGGATGAGTATGAGAATGTAGTTTCAACCAGCAGCGTGCGTCCTGACATCTCTCTGGCCATTTGATAGTTATCAGTAGGAAGGACGAACCAAGTGCTGAGCATTTTATGATGCATTAATAGAAGCCTGGATTTGTTCCAAAGTTCTTCCTTTGGTTTCAGGTACTATCTTGATCACAAACAAAATTGAGAGTGCATTGACTGCAGCATAAAGAATGAAAGTACCTGCAACCAGTGAAACTAATGTGAGCATACATATCTAACCTTTAGCTGTCTTGATATGCAGTAAACAGTTTATACCCCTCCCTTGTTATTAGTTTCTCCTTTCTTCTGTCAATCAATGTTAACCATGATGGATAAATGGACTTACCCGCCAAACCCTATCTTCAATCAAATTTGCTTGCAAGTTGCAAAACTAATTTCCAATATAGGTTCCTTAGGCACTTTTTTTTTTTCTATCTTTTTTGCATGATACTCATTTTTGCATTACTCCTGAGATGATATTTGTGGCAACCGCTTACCAAAAGAGTTCCAGGTCATGAGGAAGTTGAAAGTGTAAGAGCATGCCCATGCCCCAAACCAATTCACTAGTGTTGCAAGGCTCCCCGCAGCCCCTTTAATATTTATAGGATATATCTGCATGAAAGGTAATTCTTAGGCTCGACATGTCTCAAATGTTAATAATAGAGGATAGTACAGATTTTACATACCTCCGACATTACAACCCAGGGAACTGCTCCCATTCCTATTGAAAAGGACCCGATATAGACCTGCATTTGAGAATGATTATTATATAAACCGGAAGGAAAACCTCCACTTTTTCCACATGGTTGAGGGAGAGTGGGGATCGGGGTAAGCTACTATGAAGAGGACAATCAGAAGGGATAGTGATGGTACCAGTATGCCTGTTACGGCAAGTATTGGTGCTTCCTTTACTGCAATTTCATGTCCCTGGTCAAATAATAAATATTTTGGTCAAAATGTTCAAGAGACATGCTAAGAATTTTAAGCAGTTCAGGTTTTAATGTTAACCTTCAGATAGAATGAGGTTCCTGTTAGTATACAGCCTATGACAAGTCCTGTTGCAGAAACCTGCAAAGATATGGTTATCATTATATTTGGTGAATGCAACGGGTAATATCCTAAAGAAAATGGATTTCTTTTCCGAGATTTACCAATAAAAGAGGCTTTCTTCCAGCTCTGTCAATTAAGACTGCACCCAATGCGGTGATGGGAACCTGATGAAGAAAATAAAGTAAAGTGAATGATCCATTATAACACCAGACCTTAGGAGGAAGATATCTAACATCCATAGAACTGAGAGGGTAAGAGTTGAAACCTGTATAATTGCATAGATTATAGTTCCGACATCAGAGGGGAACCCTGGAAAAGGAATACAGTTAAAGAACAAATAACTTTATGGTTTAACACAGTTCTTTGCTTTAAATTCTTGAGCTGAAGGGAAATGAAATGAGATGTCATATTTTACAGGCCTTCAATCTTAAATTGGGACTATAGATACAAATGGCGAAGAAAGTAGGCTAAGGAGATTAGTGAGGTTTCAAGTTCTAAACATTATCTTCCTCATCTGCTTATCACATTAGGTGATTATACAATGTTGAAGGTCCTACATTTCTTGTCGTGTAAAGGATGATATTTGACAATGAGGGATTTCTACCTGAGGACTCAAATATGCTACCGGTGTAGAAACAGATTCCATTGATTCCACCGAACTGTTGAAACACCATAAGTCCAACTCCTACCTGGCCATTGGTTTGTCATAAACATAAATTAACTAACAGTTTCAGCTACCAAGTTGTCGAAAAACAATATGTGGAAAAGGAACTTTACTATGAGTGAGCTCAAGTATCTTCTTTGAAACAAATCAAACAAGTTGACTTTGGGAAGCTTTTCAAGGGTTTCTATATAATCCTGTCAAGCAAATCAGATAAGTAATATTAGGAGAGTATTTTGAGGAAACCTCCGAAGAATGAAAGAAACTGAAATTTGAGTTTCCCAGAATAATGAACCTGGATTTCAGCTGCCTCCTCAGATATGTCAGCATCTTTGCCTCTAAGTCTGCGGAGTGCAAGTTCAAACTCCTTTTGATGTCCTATTTTTGCCTACATATTTGATGGAAATGTTATGTCATTTTCTAGATTTTACCGACAGGATGAACTCTTAGCCGTTGAATATTGTAACTCACCAACCACCTAGGAGACTCTGGAATAATAAATAGACCGAAAAGGAGAATAGCACATGGAATTAATCCTGAAAAAAGAAAATCAAACCCTTAGCACTTGAATACATTGTTCATTGTGGTTATTTCTCAGTTTTTCTTTTGTTCTTCTTTTTGCGTGTCTTTTCCTTGTAGTAGCAGATAGCTCTTCCTAGATCTCACAATACAACTTAATTCTAAAACAAACCTGTTAATGCCAAAGCTCTCCATGTCAGCATAGTTCCTATAATGAAGGCAACTGAGACTCCACAACATATCATCAGCTGGAGGTGTAGAAGTAACAAACTGTCAAGGGAGGATAATCAACAGCCAACTACAACATCTACTCTATAATCTGTAAAAGTATAGTATGTTTCTTCCTATTTAGCTTTTCTTATTTTAGTGAAGACTGAAATAACCACGTTGTTTTCAGTTTATCTGAACTAAAGAAATGGTGATATACATTACTCGATAAATAATAGAAAATGTTGGAGTAATAGTCCTAGTTATACTATATTAAAATAGTGTCTCCTACATTTCAATAACCTTAGGACACAAAGTTAAAGGGCAGTAGTCTTGTAGAAAAACAATGCGCAGGTTTTACTGGCACTGGAGTACTGTTATTAGTTCAGCTATAATATGATAAGATTAGCGACCAAAACAATTTAAAAATGGTTATTACATTTAGGATAAGAAGTTGAAAAACAGAATTAGTCGAGGTGCACAAGTTGGCCAGAACATCACTGTTATCAAAAATCTATATAACTAAGATTGAAAATTTTCAAGTAAAAGCATTCTACTATAAAATTGCTGTATGGAGCACAGGTAGAAAGTGTACTTCTTTACCTGGTTTATGGTTGTCAAAGCTCCTCGTAAATCTCTAGGTGCAATTTCAGCTATAAATACAGGCACCTGATTTGTAGTTGTCAGGGAAATGTTGGAATCAAGAAAGTTGAAAGCACACTATAGTTGGATATTTTGATAAAATCTCTAGGAAACAGAGTATGTACCACGTAAGAATAAACTCCCATTCCATATCCTGTTGCCAATCTTCCAATGTCCAGAGAAAGAGCTCCCTTTGAAGAGGAAAAGATAGTTATCAGTTTGTAAGACCTATGAAGCAATACCGTGTCATGAATAGGAAAAGAGAACTTGTAATAAACCTGAGCAAAGTAAATGGCCAACCACCCAGCAACACAGAAAGCACTTGACATTCTCATTGCCTGTTTGCATGTTACACATAGTCATATAATTATCAGGCTGTAATAAAGAAGATATATGGAGGTGTATACTGGTGTATTTAGAATATACTCCAGGCTTACCCCTTTACGGCCAATATAATCAGCAATGGGACCGCTTGTGATTGCTCCAATCATCGCACCAAATGTCAATATTGAGCCAAAGAGCGAGAACTGCATAGTACAAATGTTGAACACATCTAAGGTAAAGTCTAATACAAGAACACAGGCTAAGAATGCCAAATATTCTTATAACAAGAAAGGTATTCCATTAAGGACTGAAGTATTCTAAGCAAGGTAGATTCTTGACATCATGTTAGTTTTCTTTCCTCTAGTAAAACCACGTTTTCCAGAAAATTAACAAGTCCATACAAACATTTGTGTCTTATGCTAGTTCGTTTTTTATTTGTATGGAATAACTATTAGGCTAATTGCAAGTATATTGAACTTTTCTTGATCAGACTAACTAGAAAATGCTCATCTAACCAAGTGAATGAGTGAAGGATTTAACTTATATATACTGACAGTGCAAAAATAATTTACACTTATCACTATACTTGATAGTAGGTTACTTGTTATCACTATACTTGAATCTATTATAGTAGGTTACTTGTCTTATTTTACCCGTTACTAATTTCATACTACCTATAGTTATCCTTTAGGTAACCTGATAGTTTAAAAAATTGATTAAATGTCAATGTATAGAAGTTATACTCGTTGAGTGAAAGTATACTGTAGAATTGCAGGCATGTAATTATCTGTATAGAAATTTACAAGCCAGCCAAAGTTTCTATGCGCTAGCTTTTTTCCTTGTTTTTACTGTATATAAAAGAAACAGGTACACTCCTTCCAGAAAAGTAGATAGTATGTACACTTCTTGCTTACCTCTGCTATAGATAAATTGAGATCTTCTCTGATGGCTGATTGTGTTGGTGATGAATAGCCAGCCTGAAAAGTTGAGAAACGTCACATTTGAGAAGGGAGAAAACGAGTGATTTAAGTTATATACACTAACTAACACTGCAAAGATTCTTTTACACTATCAATCGACATAGTTTAACTTATTAAATCATATTAATGACCATTTTTTATCAGGTTATTAATTAATGTTTGCCATAAATATTATCTTATGAGTAATCTGATTGTACAAATATTTACATCGTCAAGTGCATAGAACTTAAACTAAGAAAACAAGAGTAGACCCTTGAATGAACTAGTCAGAGAGATGAACTTACACAAGATCCAAATGCAAAGGAACCACACACAGCCACAAATGTGGTGAGGTAAACCATGCACCTGTTTTGCTTCTTCTCATAGCAGCCATTCTCTGCCTGTTCTTCTGTTACCCTTTTATATGTTTGAGTGATCAGAGGAGCTCTTATCTCTTCGTGTAACCTGTTCTCACTCTGCTCTATATCTTCCTTCATATTTGGTTTGGAGTGTTTGGTTCAAATAAAGAAGTAAGAAGATTTTTAGAGGCAAGGACTATAAGTGAGGAAGAGAAGCAAGAAAGGAAGGGAGTTTTTGGATGAGCGCCATATGCGTATTTTTATGCTGTGGAAGTTGTACACATGGTTCCTTTCTAGGAGTATTTAATTTTCTAGGTGTAATCAGATCTGCCTCCCAAATATTGTGGCGATAACAATAGTAATATTTTTAATGAAATGACTTGGCAGAGCTAGAACTGACGTGTGAAACTGATTAAAGCAACAGAAGTTACCTTTTGGAGCTAATCACATTTGAGTTTTGAATCGAACTTTATATTTGTGTAAATAACAAGTATACCTTGAATTAGATATACATTTGAGAATTAACTCTTCGAATCAGCGTAAACGGCGTTTAAATTGTGGATTAGACGCTCATTGAAAAAAATCTTGTTTCTATGTATTTGGTCCACTTTGACAGTGACCGATTAATTTCTAGAGCAGACATATCGTTAATCCCCTTTCTTACGTTTTTCCTTTTTTAACCCCTTCTGATTTGAGCCATTTAAGATCCATTAACAATTATTTGAGTCGTCAAATCTGGTGTAGAGTGGTCTTTATTCCGTGTCCTATAAATTTGTCGTTGAGTTTATTGATTTATAATCAAAATATATTCTTTGTCGTACAGCTCATTTATCTTTTCATTTAATGCTGTATAAATATCTTAACAAAAACAGTGGTCCTTATCCTAAGCTGCTAAGCTTTCTCCTTTAATTTTTTATTTATATTTGTCATGGCATAAGCCCATGACACGCATAGGCAGATGTAGTCATATAGCAACAACTTCATTTAAACTTCTAATTTTTGCTTGGAATACAAATTTATATGCAAAAATTTACTGAAATTGAAATAAATTGTGGATATGAATCCATAACTTTCAGTATATATTGAGTTTAATACTAAGAACTTTAAAGATTGAACCCATAAAGTTTAAATTCTGAATCCACCTCTGATGACATGTATTGGCATTGACACCCTGTCGATTGACTCTTGCCTTGTGTCAATTAGCGGGTAAATACAGTATTTCAATGTCTGTTCTACAATGCTTAGCTGGTGCAGGCTATCGTCTTCTCTCTCCCTTTGATGTCTACTCAATCTAAACGTTGGGAACGACTGAAAGCGTCTGTTTCTAAACCTTATGGTTAACATCGATTACCCTTAGAATTCAGATTGGGTCCGCTTTGGGTCTAGGCTCGCACGAATTTGTCTTTCAGGTTGCGCAACCTCTGAGCCCCAAAAACGTGTGTACCATTTGAACTTGTGTCATGTCTTATAAAGTTCTTCACTTTCCTCTCCCATTTCGATGTGGGATTCGCTTAAGGTCATGACCTGTGCACCCCTTCTTAACAAGTTTGTCAGTCTAGAAGCCAGTCAGTCCTGCTTAATCTGCCCTCATCAGCCTATCCTCCGTCATGGGCATCACATTCACCCCCTCGGGACTCAGTGTCCTCACTGAGGTTTGCCCCACCACCTTCTCAAAGATATGAGATTTGCCTAAACTCGATTGGCCGCTGAGGTTTGCCCCGTCGCCTTTTAAAAAGATGTGAGGTTCGCCTAAACTCAGTTGGCACTCAGGTTTGCCCCACCATAGGTAGGCCGACAAAAGGACAAAGATTAGCTGAGTAATAGTATGTTTTTTGGGCTATTCTGCATATGCCAATTTTAATATGGTAATTTCCAACTCAAGATACTTCAGCATCTGACTTGGCATCTTATTTCAAACGTAGTTCCAATCGACAAGAGGTCATTGGTAGGCTTTGATCCAATCTTTCTGGCGTTAAAACACATGATATGTGTGAAAAAAAGTATTTTTTTTAAAAAAAGGACCAATTTATGCATATAGAATTGCAACTTGCTGCGTGATCTTGACAGAGATCAAGATCAAATTTGATTAGCCAACTAGTTTCTTTTTTATTCTTGAAATTTTGGTTGATTAGGACAGTAAGGTATCCAAGGGTATATGTATTAAAGAAAATAGGGTAACTTGTGGCAGCCATTTGATAAAGTTTTCAAAATTTGAGTATGACTTTTCATGTATCATGCTGGCGCATTGCGAAAATATCGTAGAAAATGCAAGGTAAAATATGGACTTTTCATTCATTTATAATTACCTACCAAGATTCAAGAATATCGACAAAACTCTCCTTAATTGAATGGGTCTACAATGTACTTGGAAAGTTTGCTCCCTACACCATAATGGCAACTACTCTATTACTGTCATTGAGTTGTCTTGCAAGTGCAAGTTGCTGTACACTATTATTTCCCAATTTTCATCTGACCCTATTTGCACTTGTAGGTAAGTATTGGGATAAGTGTGATTTTTAGAGAATTTACTGTTTTAGAAATCTTGAATTTGTCACAAAACACAACTTATTAATCATCGGAATGACATCGACCCAGATAGATCATGTTTATGGATATAGAGAATTCAAGTAATATTTTACTCGCACCGCGCATCAAACCTAATTAATACCTCATAGTTAAGTCAAAGGTGATAAATATAACTTTGTGATAATTATGTTCGTGCGTATATATATTCTATTGATGTGAACACCTAATGGAGTAAGCTTTTACTAGAATTTATATGTCTGTATCAAATAATTTGAGATTGATGTGTAGTAGTAATACAAGGTACTGCAAGATAGGGGTGTTCATGGTTCGGTTGAATCGGTTTTTCCCTAAAAAGAAATCAAACCAAGTAAGTCGATTCTTCAAATATTGGAACAAAACCAAACCAATTAAGTCGGTTTTTTATCGATTCGGTTTTGGTCGGTTTTTCGATTTTTTCGGTTATTTATCGAATTTTTTCTTAAATATGAGACATACACTACCAAACACATATTCCGAAAACTACATTTTCAACTAACACTATCAAACCAATTGCTCTTTGAGAAATCTATCATTTACCAAGATATATTAATGATGATTGAATCAAATGGTAATGAATAATTTAAGTACTCAATTAAAAATCGATTATTTTTAACATGAAATAAATTCTTCTACTTAGCAAAAGAAAACTACCAACCAAACTAGAATGTAAATACAAAGAATTAGATTATTATAATAGTAAAAAACTAGACTAAAAATATAAACGACTAATATGTACCATAAAATTTTAGAACCTTTATATAAAAATATACATATATATAAGTGTAATAATAAATTTAAATAGCTACTTCTATAGTCAGTTTGGTTTGTTTTTTTCGATTATTTTTTGATTAAAATCAAAATCAAATCAAATTTGATTGGTTTTCAAAATTCAGAATCAAAACCAAACCAAACCTAAAAAGTATTGATTTTTTTGATCGGGTTGGTTCGATTTTTCGAATTTTTATGAATACCCCTATCTGCAAGATAGTAATAATTTGTTAAAGGAATTTCTAGAAATTATCTTCTGATTATATATAAGTTTATAAGCACGAGCAACTATAAAAGTTGTCTGTCAAAGTACAGCTACATAACCAGAGGCTTATCTAAGTTGAATAATATGGATTATGTGAACTCATATTCTTCGCCTTAAATCATGTATAACAATATTATATTTTTTTTAAAATTATTTAAATATATGTGCGTGAACCTATGCTCAAAGACTCTTATGGTGCAATTATTATTGGGTGCATCTCTACAAGTGAAATTAGCGGTTCAAATCCCACTCTGAACGATCTTGTTTTCGGCGGAGTATAAATAATTTTGAACCTATAATTTTAAAAGTATAGTGAATTCATGATAAATGACTAAAGTTGAACCCATCAAATATAAATTTTAGATTCACTTCTTCATGACAGTATATCTATCCTCTTGAAATTCTAGATTCGGATATACCTCCAATAAGATGAGCATATGATCAGTGTCAGATCCGATCGGTTTTTAATAATAACAAGAAGGCATGTCTGTTTTAATCACATGGGGTTGAACCCATTTGGCTTTTGTTAATTCTCCATTCAAGATTATATAATGTGCCAAATCTAACGTCTATATTCGTATGCATCTTAAATCTGATGCTCATAGAAGTTAAGAACGTGATGCAGTTTTGATTTTAATCTGAATACATCACTAATTATCTTTTTTAGCTAATTAATATTTTCTCCGTCCAAAAAAATTGATACTTGTTCTTTGACCACAACTTTTCATGTACCTTTTAAATATTTTGAGTTTTTAATTATATGATTTATAATATTTTTTTATGTGGTTTTCAAGTTTATAAACTTTATTTAAAAAATTTAAAGATTTTATACATAAACTCATGGTTAAAGTTAAGAAGTGCGACTCCCGAAATCTATAAAATATTACATTAGAATTTTTTTATTTTGTGCTGAAACTTTATTTTGTTTCACAATAAAGTGGGCCCAAAGTTTTGTGGACCCAAATATGTGGTAATTTGGTCCACTTTATTGTGAGACAAAACAAAGTCACACACAATTAGCCAGCGTTTGACCATAAATTTCCAAATTTATTTTGAAAATTCTGATTTGGGTGAAGTTTGATTTTAAGATGAAAATGTGTTTGGACTTGATTTTTCAAAACATATTTCACTTTTTATTTGAAAAAACATGAAACATAACTTATACCCACAAGTTTCAAAAACTATCACAAATACCCAATAGTACCGAACAAACAAACTTGCTATCTTGTATATACATAGCCTTCATTACTCAGATTACACATAGGAAGTCATTACTCATATTACAATCATGCCTATACCACAACCTACAACTAAAATAATTAGCATCAGCATTTCATGCATTAGAGTACAACATAACAAAATAAAAATAACAGTTAGCTCAATTTTTCTTTAAGTCGTTAAACCATTCGACTTGATTTTTTTCGGTCATATGAATGAATATCTTGCGAAAGCTGGGGTTAAGCAAGAAAGGCACTGCTGGTGAAAATTTTTCGTTAGCTAAACCATGTTTTTGCAAAGACAAATTGCAAGTGGGTAGTCACAGCTTCCTCAGAGTAGATATCAATCTCAGTTTCTTTCGAGAGCAGATACAAAGAAAGAAGCAGGAACAAGAGCAGAAATTGAGGTGATTATTTAAATGTGGGCTCTTTTACAAACTATAAAAGTTTGGGATAATATTTAAAAATTTTAAAAAATGTAATGGTCATGTTTTGGCCCAAAATCAGCAATTGAGGTAATTTTGGGATTTGAGATTTGGGATTTAGGATCTTGCCAAAATGTGAACAAAATTTATGGCCAAACATGTGTTTGCCAAATAAATCTCAAATTTATTTTGGTAAAACTCATGACCAAACGGGTCCTTAGTGTCAGTTGGGTGAGATACATAGTAAAGTTTTTCAGCACATCAATATAATTCTCCCAGCATATATATGCTCTTTAACCTCTTCTCTTTAAAAAAAAAAAAAAAAAAAAAAAAAAACTCTTTTCTTGAAACCCGTATTATTATTAGTCGTTTACTACTACTTACGGTCCCAAATATTAGTCGTTTTGGCTAATAAAATTTATTTTGAAATATATGATTTTTTTGGAAAATCAAGAAGTCATTTGTCACTTCTTTTCCAAATCTATCCTCGGTGCTCCAATTAGAGAAGTGTAAATTAAGTGAGATGTTTAAGGCATAGATTAAAAGAAATTTTGACAATCACTCTTATGATTAAGGTTATAATATATTTTTCTTAAGAGATATGTGAGAACCCGAAAACCTTAAAGGGCAAATAATGTGGACCACTGTCACGACCCCAAATTCCCTTCGTAGGAGATCGTGATGGCACCTAATCTCTAAGACTAGGTAAGCCTATCAATGCGGAATAATCATAAATATCTGAAATAAATAAACTACAATTCAAATAATTACAACTCCCAAAACCCGGTAGAAATAAGTCACAAGCTTCTAAAAATTTATTCTCAATGTTTCTATTTATCAAGGTCTAAAGAAAAATAAGGAAGCAACATAAAATGATAGAAGGGGACTACGTAGTATGCGGACGCTGGCAGATATACCTCGAAATCTCCGTGCGCAGATAACTCACTGACGTCTAAACTGGTAAGATGTACCTGGATCTGCACAAAAAGATGTGCAGAAGCGTAGTATGAGTACACCACAGCGGTACCCAGTAAGTGCCAAGTCTAACCTCGGTAGAGTAGTGACGAGGTCAGGTCAGGCCCTATTGGAGAATAGATACTGACATGGAAAAATGTTTAAATAATTTAATAAGATAAAATGACTATGGAAATGAATCAAATAGTATATCACATTTAATGACATCAAATAATTGCAAATAATATCTCGTGGAATCAAAACAGAATTCCTTTCAACTTTATGAAAATCACAACAATTAATCGAAGGCAACTATGGCCATAAATCAATATCAACAAGTGCACTATCGAGGTACCGCCTCGTAGTCCCAAATCATAAATAAATTCACAATATCTCATTTCCTTATCTCACCGCGGGAGCCTTCACAATTTATTTTAAAGAAAACGTTTTTCCGAAAATAGCATCCCGCGTTTTAGCCATCCTTATCACACCGCATGACTTCTAGTAGTTCTTCCCTACTAGCCACGCGTATCAAGCCACCCTTATCTCACCACATGCGTTTCAATACCCAAATCTTATACCACCGCATGCGTATCAATATCACAATATATCACAATTTGCACCTCAAGTGCTAAAATAATTTAACGTGCCAATATAATTCAACAACAATATTTTTCAAAATAAAGAGCTCATGGCTCATGCCAAAATAAGTCATCAATAATATTTTTCCACAATAAAAAGCTCACGGCTCCATCACAATGAGTTCAAAAATCTTACACAAATATTCAGGAATAAATAATTCAGCAAAATAATATTTCAAAATCTTTAATACGTTGCTTCAATACCAAAAATGTTAAATATTTCATATTAATAATATTTAAATTTAAGAAAATTAATTTCAAATAATGTACAGAATAAAAGGAACTAAGTTTCAACTAAACATGTAAAACAATTAGCAGGAAAAGGTCAAGCAAATTTATAGTATACAAATCAAATTAATGATGGAAAATATAACAAGATTTAATAAATTAATTAATATGCAACAGTGATCTTCACAATTTAAAACCATAATCCTTTACATTTAGTCCGTGTACACACTCGTCACCTCGTGTACACGACTTTCATCACATTACAATTAATACCAATCCTAGGGAAAATTTTTTCCACACAAGGTTAGACAAATCACTTACCTCGACTTGCTTCAATTTAACTAAGTAGTATGCTTTTTCCTCGATTTTCCGATTCCGGTTGACTCGTATCTAGTCATAATTAATTTGATACAGTCAACAAAAATTATAGAATTAATTATGTAAGAAAATACTATATTTTTCAATAAAAATCCGGCGAAAGTTATAAAATATGAATGCACATTTAACCACGAGTCTAACCATACCAAAATGACTAAATTGCAATAAAAGTTCGACCCTCAAATCCTCAAATCTATCCAAGAGGGTTTTTAAAATTTTTCAACTTAAATCATCAATTAAATATTAAAAACAGTGATAGATTCGGGTAATCTAACAAAGATTAAGTTAAGAACACTTACCCCAACGTTTTCTCTGAAAATCTCTCAAAACTCGCCTCAATCCGAGCTCTAATTCGTTAAAAATGGAAAAAGGGACGAAGTCCCATTTTCAGAACTTAAACATTCTGCCCAGGCTTTTACTCATCACGATCGCGAATATCCACACGCGATCGCAAAGCAAAAATTACCACTGCCCAAATTAACTCTACGCGATCGCGTATATCCTCACGCTGTCACAGAGCACAGAATTCTCAGCTCTACGCGATCGCAGTCCTCTTCACGCGTTCGCGAGTCACAACGTCTCAAAACTACGCGATCGCATCCCGCTTCATGCGATCGCGAAGCATAAAACTTAGCAGCCCTCAATTAACCTTACGCGATCGCAAACAATGCCACGTGATAGCGATGCACAGCTTGCCAAACCTATGCGATCGCGGTTAACCTCACGCGATCGCGAAAAACAAAATTAACACTGCCTCAACTAAGCCTACGCGATCGCGAAGAAGGTTTAAAATACCAGAAATCAGCAGCTACCAGTAGTGCCAAAATGAAGGAAAATACTCTGAATACCATCCAAAACACGCCCGAGCTCCTCGGGACCTCAACCAAATATACCAACAAGTTCTAAAATACCATACGGACTTAGTCGAGTCTTCAAATCATATCCAACAACACTAAAAACACGAATCACTCATTGATTCAAGCCTAATAAATTTTGAAACTTTTAATTTCTACAAACAACGCCGGAACTTATTAAATCAAGTCCGATTGACCTCAAATTTTGTATGCAAGTCATAAATGACATAACAGAGCTATAAAAGTTTTTAGAAATGGATTCCGACCCCGATATCAAAAAGTCAACTCCCCGGTCAAACTTCCAAACTTAAATTCCTATTTTAGCCATTTCAAACCTAATTTCACTACGGACTTCCAATTAAAATTTCGATCACGCTCCTAAATCCAAAATCACATACGAAGCTGTTGGAATCATCAAAATTCTATTCCGGGGTCGTTAGCACATAATTCGACATCCGGTTACTATTTGAACTTAAACTTTTTATTTTTTATCAAAATTTCATATCTCGGGCTAGGGACCTCGGAATTTGATTCTGGGCATACGCCCAAGTCCCAAATTACGATACGGACCTACCGGAACTGTCAAAATACTGATCCGAGTCCGTTTGCTCAAAACGTTAAACAAAGTCAACTCAGTTGAGTTTTAAAGCTCAAATTCATATATTTTTTTATTTTTCACATAAAAACTTTTCGGAAAATTTTACGGACTGCGCACGCAAGTCGAATAATGATAAATAGTACTTTACGAAGTCTTAGAACACAGAATTAATTATTAAATTTAAAGATGACATTTTAGGTCATCACATTCTCCACCTCTAAAACAAACGTTCGTCCTCGAACGGAGTTAGAAAAAGTACCTGAGCTAGTGAATAAGTGTGGATAACAGCAGCGCATATCATGCTCGGTCTCCCAAGTTGCCTCTTCGACCGGATGACCCCTCCACTAAACCTTCACGGAAGCAATGTTCTTTGACCTCAGCTTTCGAACCTGCCTATCTAAAATGGCCACTGGTTCCTCAACATAAGATAGATCCTTGTCCAACTGAACCGAACTGAAGTCTAACACATGAGACAGATCGCCGTGATATTTCCGAAGTATGGAAACATGGAATACCAGATGAACTGCAGAGAGACTAGGTGGTAGTGCAAGTTTGTAAGCCACCTCTCCAATTCTCTCAAGAATATCAAAAGGCCCAATATACCTAGGGCTCAACTTGCCCTTCTTCCCAAACCTCATCACACCCTTCATAGGCGAAATCCTGAGTAATACCCGCTCACCAACCATGAATGCAACATCGCGAACCTTCAGATCCGCATAACTCTTCTGTCTAGATTGGGTTGTACGAAGTCGATCCTGAATAAACTTAACCTTATCCAAGGCATCCTGAACCAAGTCTGTACCCAATAGTCTAGCCTCGCCCGGTTCGAACCAACCCACTGGAGACCGGCACCGCCTACCATACAAGGCCTCATACGGAGCCATCTGAATGCTCGACTGATAACTATTATTGTAAGCAAACTCCGCAAGTGGTAAGAACTGATCCCAAGCAACCCTAAAATCTATCACACATGCACGAAGCATATCCTCCAGTATCTGAATAGTGCGTTCGGACTGTCCGTCCGTCTGAGGGTGAAATGATGTACTCAACTCCACATGAGTACCCAACTCTCACTGTATAGCCCTCCAAAAATGTGAGGTAAACTGTGTACCCCATTCAGAGATGATAGATACCGGTACACCGTGAAGTCTGACAATCTCGCGAATATATACCTCAGCCAAATGTTCTGAAGAGTAAGTAGTAATCACAGGAATGAAATGAGCTGACTTGGTCAATCTATCCACAATCACCCAAACTGCATCAAATTTTCTCTGAGTCCGTGGGAGTCCAACAAAGAAATCCATAGTGATCTGTTCCTATTTCCATTTTGGAATTTCTAACTTTTGAAGCAATCCACTCGGTCGTTGATGGTCATAATTCACTTGCTGGCAATTTAGGCACCGAGCTACATATTCCACTATGTCTTTCTTCATCTGCCTCCACCAATAATGCTGTTTCAAGTCCTGATACATTTTTGTAGCACCCGGATGAATGGAGTACCGCGAACTGTGAGCCTCCTGGAGAATCAACTCACGCAAACCGTCTATATTAGGCACACATAGCCTGCCCTGCATCCGTAATACATCGTCATCTCCAATAGTGACTTCCTCGGCATCACCATGCTGAACTGTATCCTTAAGGACAAGCAGATGGGGGTCATCATACTGACATTCCCTGATACGATCATAAAGAGAAGACTGAGAACCCATGCAAGCCAAAACTCGACTCGGCTCAGAAACATCCAGTCTAACAAATTGGTTGGCCAAGGCCTGAACATCCAAGGCTAAAGGCCTCTCTGCTACCGGTAAATATGCTAAGCTACCCAAACTCTCCGCCTTACGACTCAAGGTATCGGCAACCACATTGGCCTTACCAGGATGATAGAGAATGGTGATATCATAATCCTTAAGCAACTCCAACCTTCTTCGCTGCCGCAAATTAAGATCCTTCTGTTTAAACAGATGTTGTAGACTCTGGTGATCGGTGTAGATCTCACAATAGACACCGTATAAGTAATGCCGCCAAATCTTTAAGGCATGAACAATAGCTGCTAACTCAAGGTCATGTACAAGATAATTCTTCTCATGCACATTTAACTATCTGGACGCGTAGGCAATCACCCTACCGTCTTGCATCAACACTGCGCCGAGACCAATATGTGACGCATCACAATACACAATATAAGATCTTGTACCTGTAGGTAACACCAATACTGGGGCTGTAGTCAAATCTTTCTTGAGCTTTTGGAAGCTCTCCTCACATTCCTCGGTCTACCTGAACGGAGCACCCTTCTGGGTCAATTTGGTCATAGATGCAGCAATAGAAGAGAAACCCTTTACAAATCGGCGATAATAACCGGCCAAACTAAGGAAACTCCGAATTTCCGTAACTGAGGACGGTCTGGACCAACTCTGCACTGCTTCAATCTTCTTTGGATCTACCTTGATCCCCTCGCACGAAACTATATGACCCAAAAATCCCACTGAATCAAGCCAGAATTCACACTTTGAAAATTTTGCATATGACTTCCTTTCTCTCAAAATCTGAAGCACAATCCTCAGGTGTTGTTCATGACCTTCTCGACTCCGAGAATACACCAGAATGTCGTCAATAAACACAATGACGAAGGAATCAAGATAGGGCTAAAATACACTATTCATTAAGTGCATAAATGTTGCTGGGGCATTGGTCAGCCCAAAAGACATCACAAGGAACTCGTAATGACCGTACCGAGTCCTGAAAGCAGTCTTCGGGATATCTGGCTCCCGAATCTTCAATTGATGATAGCCTGAACGTAAGTCGATCTTAGAGAATACTCTGGCACCCTGAAGCTGATCAAATAGGTCATCAATACGTGGCAATGGATACCTGTTCTTCACGGTAACCTTGTTCAGCTGGCGGTAATCAATACATATCCGCATAGAACCGTCCTTCTTCTTTACAAATAAGATAGAAGCACCCCAAGGCGATACACTGGCCGAATAAAAACCTTATCAAGCAACTCCTGTAACTATTCTTTTAATTCTTTCAACTCTGTTGGGGCCATACGGTATGGTGGAATAGAAATAGGCTGAGTGCCTGGTAACAAATCAATGCCAAAGTCAACATCTCTGTCGGGTGGCATACCCGGAAGATCCACTGGAAATACATCAGAAAAATCCCTTACTACAGGAACTGACTCTACAGTAGGAGTATCAATACTAACATCTCTCACATAGGCCAGATACGCACCACACCCCTTCTCAACCATTCGCTGAGCTTTAAGAAATGAAACAACCCTACTAGGAACATGATCCGAGGTACCTCTCAACTCTAGCCGCGGTAGACCTGGCATAACCAACGTCACTATCTTGGCGTAACAATCAAGAATAGTGTGATAGGGCGACAACCAGTCCATGCCCAAAATAATATCGAAATCCACCATACTGAGTAATAATAAATCAGCTCTGGTCTCAAAACCACTGATAATAATTAAACACGACTGATACACACGGTCCACAATAATAGATTCACCTACGGGTGTAGATACATAAACAGAAGAACTCAAAGAATCACGTGATACGCCCAAATACGGGGCAAAATAAGATGATACATAAGAATAAGTGGAGCCTGGATCAAATAAGACTGACGCATCTCTATGATATGCCGGAATAATACCTGTGATAACAGAATCAGATGTAACATTATCTGTCCTAGCAGGAAGGGCATAATATCTGGCCTGGCCTCCCCCTCTAAGGCGACCTCTACCTGCTCGACCTCCACCTCTAGCTGGATGTGCAGGTGGAGTGGCAACTGGTGCAGTAATCATGGCTTGAGAAGCCTGAGGACCCTGTGGAATAGGTGGGGCTTGAGAAATCCGTGGAGGTGCACCCCTCCTAAGTATGGGGCAATTCCTAATGATATGACGAGTGTCACCACACTCAAAATAAGCCCTCGGAGGACGTGGCTGCTGGGACTGGCTCGGGCCTGATCGACTAGACTGTCCGCTGAAAGCACCCCGTACAAGAGGTACAGAAGACACTGGTGGTGCATAATATGGAACCTGAGGTCTGGGAGTAGTCGGAATACCACTGGAAGTTGGAAGTGCTGAATGAATAGGACGGCTCACATAACCTCTACCATGACGGGCTGCAACTGGGGCATGAGAATTATTATATGTGCCAGAATCTCGGGGTCTCTTAGCTTCCCTCTCCCGAGTCTGCATACCTTCCAATCTCCTAGCAATTGACACCACATGTTGGTATGTAATGTCCATCTCTAGCTCTCGGGCCATACTGAATCTAATACTAGGGTAAAGACCCTCAATAAATCTGTGAACCCACTCTCGAACAATAGCAACTAAGGCTGGTGCATGCCTAGCCAAATCACTGAATCGGACAGCATACTCTGACACGGTCATAGAACCCTGGCGCAACTGCTCAAACTATGCGCGCCATGCATCCCTAAGACTCTGAAGAACATACTCCCTTAAGAACATATCCAAAATTTGAGTCCAAGTGAGTGAAGATACCTCAGCGGGACTATCCAACTCATATGCCCTACCCCACTGGTAGGCTGCTCCTCTAAACTGGAATGCCGTGAAAGAAACCCCACTGGAATCCACAATACCCATAGTACGAAGGATGCGGTGACATTCCTCCAGAAAAACCTGAGCATCATCTGAAGCTAAACCGCTGAAAGTGGGAGGGTGGTACTTCTTATACCTCTCGAGCCTGAGATGCTCCCCCTCTGAAACTGTTGTCCTAATCTCAGGCCGAACTGGGACAACTGGCTGTACTGGTATAACCTCTAGGGCATGGTCAACTTGGGCCCGTGGATCTAGAGTACGGGCGGTGGGAGTCTGTGCTCCTCCCCCAGCCTAGGATGTGGCAGGAGCAAGTGAAATTAACCCTGCCTGAGCTAGAGTGCCAAACATGCTCAAAAACTGGGCAAGATGCTCCTGAAGTGCAGGAGTAATAACAAGCGTCTCAGGTGCCTGTTCTCTAACTGGAGCTACTGGTGGCTCTGGTTCAGCAGCTCGTGCAGGTACTCTGGCTGCACCACGTGGTCTTCCTCGGCCTCTGCCCGGACCCCATCCTCTTGTGGCTCCAACAGGGGGCACGGGTGTCTGATCATCGGATCCAGTTGTGCGTGTCCTCACTATTTGTGAG
The DNA here is from genome assembly GCF_000715075.1 of Nicotiana tabacum. Classification (NCBI taxonomy): domain Eukaryota; kingdom Viridiplantae; phylum Streptophyta; class Magnoliopsida; order Solanales; family Solanaceae; genus Nicotiana; species Nicotiana tabacum. The sequence continues at coordinate 60,809,767 of NC_134098.1, forward strand.
AGAATAGAAAGACAATTGTTTAGAACTTTGAAATCAACAAAGGCATACGATAAGGAATCAAAGAAGTAAATATTTCCTAACAGTTCCATAGCCTCTCGAAGATAAGTACAGACGTCTCAGTACCGATCCGCAAGACTCTACTAAACCTGCTTGTGACTCATAACACCTATGAACCAAGTGCTCTTATACCACCTTGTCATGACCCCAAATTTCCTCTGTAGGAGGTCGTGATGGCACCTAGTCTCTAAAACTAGGTAAGCCTATCATTGCGGAATAATCATAAATATATGAAATAAATAAACTACAATTCAAATAATTACAACTCCCAAAAACCGGTAGAAATAAGTCACAAGCTTCTAAAAATTTATTCTCAATGTTTCTATGTATCAAGGTCTAAAGAAAAATAAGGAAGCAACATAAAATGATAGAAGGGGACTCCGGAGTCTGCGGACGCTGGCAGATATACCTCGAAGTCTCCGTGCGCAGGTAACTCACTGATGTCTAGACAGGTAAGATGTACCTGGATCTGCACAAAAAGATGTGCAGAAGCATAGTATGAGTACACCACAGCGGTACCCAGTAAGTGCCAAGCCTAACCTCGGTAGAGTAGTGACGAGGTCAGGTCAGGCCCTACTGGAGAATAGATAATAACCTGGAAAGATGTTTAAACAATTTAATAAGATAAAATGACTATGAAAATGAATAAAATAGTATGTCACATTTAATGACACCAAATAATTGCAAATAATATCTTGTGGAATCAAAACAGAATTCTTTTCAACTTTATGAAAATCACAACAAGGGCACTATGGCCATAAATCAATATCAACAAGGGCACTACCGAGGTATCGCCTAGTAGTCCCAAATCATAAATAAATTCACAATATTTCATTTCCTTATCTCACCGCGGGAGCCTTCACAATTTATTTTAAAGAAAATATTTTTCCGAAAATAACATCCCGCGTTTTAGCCATCCTTATCACACCGCATGACTTCTAGTAGTTCCCCGTACTAGCCACGCGTATCAAGCCACCCTTATCTCACCGCATGCGTTTCAATACCCAAACCTTATACCACCGCATGCGTATCAATATCACAATATATCACAATTTGCACCTCAAGTACTCAAATAATTTAACGTGTCAACACAATTCAACAACAATATTTTTTAAAATAAAGAGCTCATGGCTCATGCCAAAATAAGTCATCAATAATATTGTTCCACAATAAAGAGCTCACGGCTCCATCACAATGAGTACAAAAATCTTACACAAATATTCAGGAATAAATAATTCAGCAAAATAATATTTTAAATCTTTAATACGTTGCTTCAATACCAAATTTAAAATGTCAAATATTTCATATTAATAATATTTAAATTTAAGAAAATCAATTTCAAATAATGTACAGAATAAAAGGAACCAAGTTTCAACTAAACAAGTAAAATAATTAGCAGGAAAATGTCAAGCAAATTTAAAGTATACAAATCAAATCAATGATGAAAAATATAACAAGATTTAATAAATTAATTAATATGCAACAGTGATCTTCACAATTTAAAAACATAATCCTTCACATTTAGTCCGTGTACATACTCGTCACCTCGTGTATACGACTTTCATCACATTACAATTAATACCAATCCTAGGGAAAATTTCCCCCATACAAGGTTAGACAAGTCACTTACCTCGACTTGCTCCAATTTAACCAAGTCGTATGCTTTTTCTTCGATTTTTCGATTCCGGTCGACTCGTATCTAGTCATAATTAGTTCGATACAGTAAACAAAAATTATAGAATTAATTCTATAAGAAAATACTATATTTTTCAATAAAAATCCGAAATTAAATCAAAAATGGCCTGTGGGGCCCACGTCTCGGAATCCGGTGAAAATTACGAAATATGAACGCTCATTCAACCACGAGTCTAACCATACCGAAATGACTAAATTCCAATAACAGGTCGACCCTCAAATCCTCAAATCTATCCAAGAGAGTTTTCAAATTTTTCCAACTTAAATCATCAATTAAATGTTAAAAACAGTGATAGATTCAGGTAATCTAACAAAGATTGAGTTAAGAATACTTACCCCAATGTTTTCTCTGAAAATCTCTCAAAAATCGCCTCAATCCGAGCTCCAATTCGTTAAAAATGGAAAATGGGACGAAGTCCCATTTTTAGAACTTAAACATTCTGCACAGGCTTTTACTCATCGCGATCGTGAATATCCATACGCGATTGCGAAGCAAAAATTACCACTGCCCAAATTAACTCTACGCGATCACGTATATCCTCACGCGATCGCAGAGCACATAATTCCTAGTTCTACATGATCGCAGTCCTCTTCACGCGTTCGCGAGTCACAAGGTCTCAAAGCTACGCAATCGCATCCCGCTTCACACGATCGCGAAGCACAAAACTTAGCAGCCCTCAATTAACCTTACGCGATCGCGATGCACAACTTGCCAAACTTATGCGATCGCGGTTGACCTCACGCGATCGTGAAGAACAAAATTAGCACTGCCTCAACTAAGCCTACGCGATCGCGTCCCAATCTTCGCGATAGCGAAGAAGGTTTAAAATATCAGAAATCAGCAGCTACCAACAATGCCAAAATGAAGGAAAATACTCTAAATACCATCCGAAACATGCCCGAGCCCCTCGGGACCTCAACCAAATATATCAACAAGTCCTGAAATACCATACGGACTTAGTCGAGTCTTCAAATCACATCTAACAATAATAAAAACACGAATCACTCATAGATTCAAGCCTAATGAACTTTGAAACTTTTAATTTCTACAAACAACATCGGAACCTATCAAATCAAGTTCGATTGACCTCAAATTTTGTACGCAAGTCATAAATGACATAACGGAGCTATTAAAATTTTCAGAAATGGATTCCGACCTCGATATCAAAAAGTCAACTCCCCGGTCAAACTTCCAAACTTAAAATCCTATTTTAGTCATTTCAAGCCTAATTTCACTACGGACTTCCAATTAAAATTTCGATCACGCTCCTAAATCCAAAATCACCATACGGAGCTGTTGAAATCATCAAAATTATATTTCGGGGTCGTTTGCACATAATTCGACATCCGATCACTATTTGAACTTAAACTTTTTATTTTTCATCAAAATTCCATATATCGGGCTAGGGAACTCGGAATTTGATTCCGGGCATACGCCCAAGTCCCAAATCACGATACGGACCTACCGGAACTGTCAAAACACTGATCCTAGTCCGTTTGCTCAAAATATTGACCAAAGTCAACTTAATTGAGTTTTAAAGCTCAAATTCACATTTTTCTATTTTTCACATAAAAACTTTTCGAAAAATTTTACGAACTGCGCACGCAAGTCGAAGAATGATAAATAGTGCTTTACGAGGTCTTTAAACACAGAATTAATTATTAAATTTAAAGATGACATTTTGGGTCATCACAACCACGAGCACGAGGGAGTACTAGAAGATGATAAAGTGTAATAGATTTTTGCACAAAAATAGCTACTACTACTTTTCTACACCATTTGCTATGCCCATTTCATAATAGCATGCCAATTACGAGCATCCAATACTTTTGTCGATTTTGTTTGTAGCAGCAACTCTTTTCCCTAAGATTTATACTTGTCATGGTAAACCTGCCTATGCACTTCTTTGACTCCACCGGAAACAACTCAGATTGTCCTAAACCATCTCTGTATTTCCCGTAGAACAACATGAACACTGGACTATCGAAACGAAAAAAGATTTATTGTAGAAAAAATGTTTAACAGTTACATCTTGTCATAAAATACACGAACAATTGTCCATTTTATGGAAGTTACCCATCACAGAGATGCATACAGCTTAGAGCTGGCCCGCCATTGGATTCTAACTATAATTGAAGTCTCTCTCTTGAAAAGCCGTATGATATTACCTCTTTAAAGGACAAACTCTTCTTTGTATACACTATTTAATGTACGAAATTGGAAGTTCTGCTTTGTTCTCATATCCAAATAGAAAAATAAACTGTCAGCTATGTCCATTTATAAATAGCTCATTATAAAAATTGGTCAATTCATAAAATATTACTAATATTAGCCAATTAGCTATTTGTAGCAAAAAAATGTAAAAGTTTTGCTTTCTTTTGAGTAGATGTTATTAGAATAGCTTGAGTACATCTTAAAGAGCTTGAATCTCAGTTTTGGGATGATTTGGTGAAATTTTGAGTTCATTTGAATTGAAAATTCGAAGTAAAAACTGAACATGAAAAAAAATGATATGTGTATCACACTGTGTATCATTTGTGTATCACATATGTATCATATTTGTATCAATTGTGTATCACATATATATCCATGTATACATGTGTGATACATGTGTCGCAAAAGAATTTTTTGAACTCGATTTAATTACGAATTTTGATACAAAACCAGTCCAAATCACCTCCAATCTTTCTCAAATTTTGTATATTGACTTATCTATATGTTTTCAATGAATTTCAACTATACTCATTGAAAAAGTTCCTTTTTTGCTTAGATTTTTAGAATATTGTATTTTTTTTTTGTATTTCATCACCTTATTTGCTACCTCATCCATGAAATTTCATTTCCGTCTTGCACCTAATGTTGCTAATCACGCTTAAAAATATGAAAGGTGATTTTTGCATGTGGTTCTTTGAGAGAAAGAACCTTATTTATTTGGTTTTCCAATTTTTATATGTGCTTGGCTAATTTTGGTAAGTTTATGACTAATGACTAGAGGTTGGTAAGTTGAGACTTATTTGGGACATTTGTGTAAGTTTTCCAATAGAAAATGATTAGCGTTAATTATAGAGGAATTTTCAGAAACCACTATTGTTTAGTGGCTATAAACTTCCTATAGCTACCTTATACATAATTACTTCATATAGCTACTATTCAGTTGTTACGATAGTGCATTCACATGTATTCGCGCTACTGTATTCATGAATACAACAACAAAAATCTCCTAAAATCAGGACAGTCCAGCTGTACACGCATGTATTCACATGTATTTACGCCTTGTATTCATGAATACAACAGTAAAAAATGCCTAAAATCAGGGCAGTCCAACTGTACGCGTATGTATTCACATGTATTCGCGTTGTTGTATTCATGAATATAACAGTAAAATGCGTCTAAAATCGGGGCAGTCTAGCTGTACGCGCATGTATTCACATGTATTCGCGCCATGTATTCATGAATACAGCAGCATACAACAGCAAAAAGTGACTAAAATCAGGGCAGTACAACTGTACGCGTATGTATTCACATGTATTCGCGCTGCTGTATTCATGAATACAGATGAACGCGTATGTATTCACATGTATCCGCGCCATGTATTCATGAATACAGTCACAGCAATCCCTTAAAACTAGGTATGCCCAGCTGTCTAAGAGAGAGGAAAAACATAAATAGTGTATTTTCTGCCTTATTTCATGCCTCAATGGTAGTATATACCATTAAATACTTATTTTGCTATAAAATATAAAAGGTAGCTATAGAAAATAATATTTTAAAATAATTTTAGTTTATAATAAATAGGGTGTATACCTTTGCTATAGGAGGTAAAATTTCTTTAATTATATTGTTAGCAAGACCAACAGGTAGGGGGTCGTGGCTTTTGAGTTGCAGATTCAAACTCAGTATTTTTAAAATATAATGAGTTCAATGCTAAATACTAAATTTTCAACTCATAAAGCTAAAATTTTGAATTTGCCTCTGCCTATAGGTACTGCTACTGGCCGTGGATCTCTAGTGTGCCAGACATTAGATGGTGCACTACCTTCAACCAAACTAGGGAAAGGGGGGGAAAGAAAGAAAATTTTACGTCATATAGCAAAGCTTTACACCTTATTTATTATAAATAAATACCCATTTAAAATATTATTTTCTATAGTTACCTTTTAGTTTTTATAGAAAAATATGTATTTATGGTCACTTCCTACCGTTAAGCCATTAAATACGTTGTGTAATATTTTTCTCTTTCCTACTTTATGTTCTTTCTCTCACAAGATCACTGATAAGTAGGGATTTTGACTGCTTATTTGTACTCTTTTACTTGTGTTTTAGCTCAAAATTGCTTAAAGGTATTCCCGAAATCTAACGAAATATGCTTTCTTGCAGGAGTGTTAGAATATGAGCTAAAGAAATAAAAATCAACTCAAGAAGGAGTAATATTAGAGAAGGACAAAAACAAGGCTAAAAGGGCACTGTACGGACCGCACAATATTGAGTGCGGCCGCAGATAATGAAGAAAACCTCTGACAAGAAATGACATGTAAAGTGCGGACCACACAATTCTGGTGCGGCCGCAGAAGACAAAGATCAGAGAGATGGGATTTCAAGTTCAAGAAGAAATGTGGACCGCATCATTTTTATGCGGCCGCATAATTAAGAGCTCGACCGCACTCATTTTTATGCGGTCCACAGAAGTCTCACACAGCCAGAGCCTAAGATCAAGGAGTGCGGACCATACTATAATTGTACGGCCGCAGAAGCAAGAGTGTGGTCGCACTTACAAATGTGTGGTTCGCAGTAGTTGAAGGAGTGCAACCGCAATCCAGAATTGTGAGGCCGCAGAACTGAAACCTGTCAAGCCAAGTCTCGTTGTGCGGACCGCACATATAATTATGCGGCCGCACAACCTCCGCAGGGGTATTTTTGTCAGATATTTTCAGCTTAGTATAAATAGAACTTTTTGTCATTTTTAGGGTAAGTTTTGTTTTGGGAGAGCACCTGAGCCGTTTTTCTTTACTGTTTTGAGTAATATTGTACTAGATTAGCTTCTAAACATTAAATTTTCTATCCCTAATCAATTATTATGCATTCTATCTTAATTTCTTCTTGTATTTCTTCATTTTTCATGAGTAGCTAAATTTCTAGCTAGGGTTGTGTCCCAACCCTAGTGTGGGTACTTAATGGGTATTTGATTTAGGACTTGTTTGTGATTGGGTTAGTGATATTTAGCCTAGTTCTTGTTTGAATTCAAAAATTAATGGTTGCAAACATTGATTCATTCCTAATTGACTTAGTCTCTACTTGAGAAAGAGAGACTAAGTCTAGGAAAACTTGGCTAACAAGAAATTAGGGTGAACCCAAGAAATTGATAGCCCCAATTAAAGGGTTGAATCTAGAGATAGTAAGACCTGACTTGAGCAGTTATCACTTGTTTTGTGCAATACCCATTTGGACTTGAGAAAGCCAAATTGGGCAAAATCACTCAAACTACCAAGAGGTATAGAGTGGGTAATTGCGTGTGATTGCTATATTACAACGCCGACCAATCAGAATTGTCCTAAATTTTTCAACCCATTAGGTAACCACCTAAGTGGAAGTCACGTCCCTAGATCTTTTATCATTTGAAAAACAACCAAAACCAAAAATATTATCTCCTAGTTTTATAATTGCAATCAATAGTTTAAAGTAGAAGTAGAAATAACAAACAAGAATGTGGAAATGTAATTTAAGGCATATTGTACAATTACACTAAATGTATACCTAATCCCAATTCTAACTCCCTCAGGATTTGACCTCGACTTGCGTTGGGTTTTATTATTGCTTCGACCGCCTCACTACCTATATTTGTGATGTGAGTTTGGGCGACATCAATTTTTGGTGCTGTTGCCTGGGAGTTAAACAGATTTAGCTATATATCTAGGTTTTTGTGTGATTTGTCTTCTTTTCCTTCCGATTCACTAATTTTATTTTTGAATTGCTTATAGGTACGAGAATGGCTCTCAACAACGAGCCCATTGGTAATTTTCCATTGGGGGAGGAAGTGGACGATGATCAAGGATATGAGGTTCTTCCCGAACCTCAAGAAAATAGGCGAGGCCGACAGCCTCAAGATAATGTTCCCGTCCCTCCCCCACCTCCACCAAGAGCGGCAGCGCACCGGGTGTTGCTGAATGAGGGTAATGCAAGTGCTATATTCCTGCCCCGCATTAGGGCGGGCAACTTCCAAATCACCAACGTGATGCTTACACTACTTGAGCAATGGGGATTCTTCACCGGGGCTCCAAATCAAAATGCTTACAAGCATCTCAAGGGGTTTGTCTATACTTGTTGGGGGAGAAAGCAAACCAATGTTTCTGAGGACGCGCTGAGGTTGAGGCTATTTCCTTTCTCTTTACGGGTAAAACATTGTACTGTCTAGAGAGATTGCCCAATCATTCCATCTATACATGGGATGAGTTGGCCGAAATATTCATTGCCAAATTCTTCTCTCCGAATCACATGGCTACACTACGGGATAAAATTCTAGCGTTCAAGAAAGAGCCCAATGAGCCATTGCATGAGATTTGGGAAAGATATCGTACCATGGTTAAAGAGTGCCCGAATAATGATATGACCAAGGCCATGATCCAACAAACCTTCTACAGGGGGATCAACACAACAAATCAATGTGTGGTAAATCAACTCGCCGGCGGGAACTTCATGAACACACCTTATGCCGAAGCTTGTGAAATTTTGGATGAGATGGCGGATACCTTATCGGCATGGCAAAGTAGGCCAATGTTCCACAAGGTGACCCCAATGTCATTCACCTACACAAGGAACTACATGATCATGGGCAAGCTATCGCAGAGTTAACAACCACAATGAACCAATTGGCCAAAGCTCAGCTGCAACAAATTCAAGGGCCGAAACAAGTGAATGCGATGAAAGGTGTAAATATGATGATGAACAAGAAATGGCAAAGAGGTCAACAAGGGCAAAGCTGTCCAGAACAATTCATGCAAGATGATAGTGGGTATGACCAAGGTAATTCGTATAATGAGCAAGAAGAAGAAGTACAATACGTCAACAATTATCAAGATCAAAGAAACAATGCTCAAAATCAACAACAATGGAGATCACAAGGAAATCAAGAAAATTGGAACAACCAAGGCCACCAAGGCAATTGGAGTGGTGGAAACAACAATCAAAGTAATTGGAATAATCAAGAAAACCAAGGCAATTGGAGTGGCAACAATCAAAGTAATTGGGGAGGTAATCAAGGAGGGTGGAACAACAACAACAACCGGGGGTCGGGTTTTCAAAGGCCCCCGATGTTCTAGCAACCGAGCAATCCACCTCCCTATCCTTCTCAAGGCAAAGCTCTTTTAATAATGAGATGGAATGGATTGAAAGTATGTTTAAACAAATGATGGAGAAAAATGCCGACTCCGGTGCTCAATTAGCCTCCCAAAATACTTCAATCCGCAATTTGGAAGTTCAACTTGGCCAAATCTCTCAAGCATTGAACACTCGTCCTAAGGGAGCACTACTAAGTGATACGGTGGTGAACCCAAAGGGGGGGATAATACGGGACATGCTATGGCCATGACCAAGAGATGTGGAAAAGGTGGAGATGCAACCACCTCAAATCAAAGAAGAATTGTGGATGATAATGTTGTAGTTCAAGAAGATGAAAATGCAAGCAATGTGGTTCAAGCTAATGACAAAGTGAGAATTGATATTGATGAAAATGTGGAGGAGACACAAGAAGAGGTGAACCCGTCTAGGGAGCACGTGACTGACATACCGGAACTGGTAGTGCCGAAGGCTAGGGCACTGATCGAGGCCAAACCTACACCATTATAGAGTAGCAAGGATGGTCGATGCAGTTTTACCCAACGAGGTCGGGATCGATTTCCACATGGAGTTAATTTGGTTTGGAGTTGGGTATCTAACTAATCTAGATGTGCATGTTGTTCCTAATTTCACTTCCAAAAATTATTGCGATTGATTCTATTCTAATTTTATACTATTGTATGCTGAGTGTAAGCTAAGTACAATATTTTTGGTGAAAGTTTTCAAGTGTTAAAAGGCACTAGGGAAGTGACTTCCGCCTAGGTGAGTATCTAATGGGTATCAAGAATCTAGGACAAGCTTGTTATGATTGGCGTCGTGATATAACCATCACACATATGTGCTCACTCTATACCTCTCGGTAGTTTGAGTGACTTTGCCCGATTTGACTTTCTCAAGCCCAAATGGGTGTTCATATAATACAAGTGAAATTGGCTCAAGTCGGGTATTACTATCTCTAGGTTTAACCCTTTAATTGGGGCTATCAATCTCTTGAGTTCATCCCAATTCATTGTTAGCCTAATTTTGCTAGACTTAGTCCCTCTTTCTCAAGAAGAGCCTAAGTCATAAAGGAATGAATCACTGTTTGCAACCACTAATTCTACAATTTAAGCATAAATTAGGCTAAATATCACTAACCCATAAATAATTAAGCCCTAAAATTTAAGACCCATTAAATACCCACACTAGGGTTGGGTTACAACCCTAGCTATGGGGTCTAGCTACTCATAATAACAACAAAAATCAAAGATAAAGATGAAATATAAGCCATAATATTAAAGTACAACATGAAAATCTAAAGTTTTAAGGTAAATCTACTCTAAAATTGCCCAAAATGAAACTTAACCTAAAATTGATAAAAGGATCTATTTATACTAGGCTAAAATTTTCGGACAAAAATGCCCCTGCGGAGGATTCGCGGACGCGTAATTCTGACCGCGTCCGCGTTTGAGCTTTCGCGGCCGCGCAATAATGAGCGCGGTCCACGTTTCTTCAATACTGGGCTTGGATTAGGCTTAGTTTCGCGGATCGTATAATTTCAACTGCGTCTGCGTGTGCTTCCATCACGGCCTCATAATTTGGACGCGGACCGCGTTCTTCAGTTAAGCCCAACTTGCAGGGTCTCTGAACCTCAAGATGCGCTCTCAGCAAAATTCCCTTCGCATCCGCGTAAGATCAATTCGCGGCCGCGTAATTGGGACGCGGGCCGTGTTCTTCATTTGAGCCCAAACTGTAGAGTCTCTGAAGCTCGAACCACGCTCTCAGCGAAAATCCCCTCATGGTCGCGCCTTTCCAACGTGGTCAGCGGTGATTTTAGTACTCAAAGCAGCTTCTCTGAATCTACTTTCGCGAACCGCGTAATAGTGGCCGCCTCAGCGGTGGTCCTTATGCGGCCGCGCTTTTCTGCCGCTCTCAGCGCTCCAGGCTCAGCCTTGGATTCGTGCAGGTTTAACTCCTTCATGAGTTGATTATGACTTCTTTGCCTCATTTTGACCAAACCCTGCAAGCAAGCACATTAAGTTAGTTTTCGGGAATACCTTTACGCATTTTTGACCCAAAACCTAAGCAAAAGAGAGCAAATAATAGGCTAAAACCCCTAGTTATCAACTCCTCCAAACTTAAGCTTTTTCTTGTCCTCAAGAAAACAAGGTAATTCCTACCTCCACAAGAGAAAAGAAAGGAAAATTTCAGCTTTCCTAAGGTGACTTCATCAAGCATCAATTGGGACTAACAATTACCCTCAACACAAATGCATTATCAACAACATCATGCTATGACTTCTTGAGTTCCATAGTTCTAATGTGATACAAAAACATCAAGAGTTGACTCAATTCATCAAGGAAGATCGCTCCCTCACGTAGGTCATTCTGGATCCCAGACTCCTCCTCCTCCTCTACTCTCCATGAGCTAATCTCACCTTATAGAATGTGACATTCAAAACAGGGATTGTAAAGAAGTGCGCTCATCACTCTCAAAAGAATGTTACAAGTCCGGATCTAAGTACCATAAGCTTGCCCCTCATGTAAATCACCACTAATGTAAGCTCACTCAACTTGAAATTCTATAGGGCTTTAGCGGGATGTAATGAAGGTTTTTTGGATCAAGGTAGGACATAATGAACTATGATGGTATCATCTTTCCTTAAGCACTCTATTTTCTCATTTCGGCTCATACTTTCTTGACTCTTTTGAGTCATTTTCTTCTTCCTTAGGGGAACTAGAGAGACACATTGTCACTCTTTCTTCTTCATGACAATCATTTTTCTCCTTTGAGTCTTTTGAGTCAATCCATGCCTTTCAACATTGTTTTCTTGAATCCTTTCAACCTTTACTTTCTTTTTGACATGCTTCTTTTTGTTTTTTCATCCTTTCTTTGCCTTTCTTTTTCATCAATTCTTCTTGTTCTTTGAACCTTTCATCACTTTGAAATTCCTCGTCTCTCCCCAAACTTATGTTTTTGCCAAATGTTCATCATGAATGCTAAGGAAAGATTGGGTGCCAAGAGAGTGTCATTATAAAACGGATGAGGTCTTGTAATGTGGTTATTGAATGAAAAAGGCTTAGGCTCAAAGGGGTTGACTAAGGATATCATAATGGTAGGCTACAGAAGTTTTCAAATGTTCAAATGGGACCAAGGAGAGCCTATAATCACTTCTCAAGTCGAGCTACACTTAGAAATTCGCCTAGAAAAACATTCAGGGTAAGTTCTAGACTTGTTGGCACGAGACTTGGACTTGCAATTCAATACCTCACCTCTCAAGCTACTGGAATGTTAAAGAGAATAGAGTCGAGGGCCCACAACAACCCCAGCTAAGATTGAAGATCACAGATGGCTCACAGAAACCACTTGATGGTAGTTTTAGTTAACTCAAGAGTCTAAAGGTCACAACTAGAGCTAATCTCGTCAACAAACTTGTCTCTAACCATGAGGTCGAAGGTAAATGTGTTAGTGCCAAGTGAAGCCTACTTGAGACACTTTTATTCATTACTACTATCTATCAAAACATAAAGAAAAACAGACTCAATCCCTTAAGAAGGTTGCCACGCCATCCATCATTGGGAAGAGCCACCCGGTTCACACAACATCCACCTTTAGAAAAAACCGTGGCATTAAGAAAACCAAAGGCTTATTGATCACGTAGAAATGTAAAAAGAGGCTACAAACTCAAAAAGAAGCTACTAAAGGAAATAAGAAGCTAAGCTATTAAGGAAAATTACAAAAGAAGTTATAAAGTAAAATACGAAAGGTAAAATGAATATGTAAATAGGGGAGTGAAACGAATATACACAAAATGGGGATGAATATATACATGGAATAATAAAGTTATATACATACCAAAAGTGAAAAATAACGAAAATGAAAATAACGATAAGTAAAAATAAAGATAAGTAAAAATAAAGAAAAATAGTATCATAATTATTACATGCCAGTCATCAAAGTCATCAAATCAAAATAAGACCCCCCCCCCCCCAAAAAAAAAAAAGATAGCATTGTCCTCAATGCTAAAAGCAAAAATAAGATTAGGGACGGGATAAAGAGCAAAGAAAACTCCCTATGTGGTCTCTGTCTGCATGGGGTCAGGCTCTCCCTCCAGTCCTCCAACTGTATCTCCAGGTCCTCTCTCTGGGGCACCACAAATCCTCTCACCGGCTCTCTGTCAGCCTCCTGCTCTGATCCATATGTTGTCTGTGCTGCAGGGGCAGTCTCCTCCATAAGCAGGTCCAGTGGAATATCTCCAGTAGAAGTGAACTTCTCTACCTCCTTCTTCAGCAGCTCCACTGACTCTTTTGAAACTTGAGTCTTCTTCATCTTTTTGACCTGTTTGCCCAGCTCCTTGATCACCTTCCCATGAGTATCTAATGTCTCCAGGATTTTCTTTTGGTTGTCCAGGAGCTTCTTCTGGTTGTCCAGAAGCTCCTTCAATGAATCCTCCACTGATGGAGGTACCTGAAGCTGTGTTGGGGCTGCCTGTGCTGCGACAGCACTGGATAAGATAGACAACTTTGATGTAGCTTCCTGCAACTAGTTGTTAACGCTGGATAGCATCTGAGAGACCTGTAGTGAAGTCTGAGGATATGCGAAAGATGAGGGCACAGATAATGGGGTTGTGACTGATGGACCGGATGAGGGAGGTGGCATAGCAGCCGAAGAACCCTCTACTGTGGAAGGCTCGGAACTAGTGTCCATTACCCTTGGCTCTTCAGACTGGCCAGTGGAGGTAGTAGCTTTGCATTTGGACTTCGGGTTGTCTGCTCCCTGAAGGCTGTACCAAGAGAAGGGTCTTTTCGGCTTCACCTTCGTGTCAAAGTGTCTCCCCTCAACCCCCTGGTCCTCTAGGTACATAGTGATGAAATTGGGGTAAGGGTAGGAACTTTCCTCCTTCCCGGTTTCCTTAGGTATGTTATGGGCCATGAGGTTTCCCACATTTATTGGGTACCCTACCATGATGGACGCTATGAGGATCGCCCGGGAGAGTGGAATGTCATTGTCATGCTGGCACGGATCAAAGCGGCTGCAGATGAAGGTGCACCACCCTTTGGCTTCAAAGCTAAGGGTGTTTCTGGCAATTGAGACTCCCGGTGTAAGCCAAGCCGGTGTTGTCCCAGGGATGGCTATCACCTCTGCAAGCCATGGACGGATTGCCTCATCTAATTCCACCTTCTCCAAGTACAGGGATTCGTCCACATCATCGAACCCAGTATATGTGTTCAGTGTCTTGCCATCAAATCTGATCTTTCGGTTCCGTACCTTAGTCACATAGGTGCCCTTTTGATGTGGGCGACATTGGTGTAGAATTCCTTGACTAGGTACTCATTTTCTTCTGGCAACTTTCTAGTAAAGAATTTCCACCCCACTTTTTCATCAAATTGTCTCTTCACGTTCGGGTTGTGAGGGAGAAGGTCTCTTTCTATGAAATGTCGCTCAAGGGTGAGCGACCTTTGTGGCCACCATTCCCAAAATTTATGGTAGGCCTTTTCACTCACGAACCTATCTTGCCATACTGTCGGCTTCCTTGATCTAATCAAACCTCCAACCCAGGTATCACCACCTCTCCCGTCATCCGGGACATCCTCTTCATCATCAATATTAATTGGAGTCGATGTTAAGGCCGGAGTTGCAGCAGGTGGGGCAGGTGGTGTGGAAGTCTCACTACCTCCTCCTGATCCATCAGACGACCAAGACAAGGAGGTAGATTCATTGATGAGGCGGTAGGGTTGTGATTGAGCCTCTTGTTGGGGTTGTGCAGCTTCCCCTTCAGAAATCTCCAGGGAGGGGACATATTCACTAGTCTCAGAAGAGTCGGGAGCGGGTCTTCGGAGGGTTTGCTTCTTTCCAATGACCCTTTTAGGTACTAAGGGTGCCGTTTGTTTCCCTCTGCCCCGACCTCGGGAGGATTCTCCCCCCCTTGTCATTTCTCAGGACCGCAACGAGATCGCACCATTATCTGCATACACAATAAGTGAAAGCTCATTAGTATTGTGGTTCAATGAATCAGCAAAGGAAACCAGATGAAATGATCACATTGTTTCTCAAAGCAGGGGTCCGCTGACAGCGTAAAAAGGAGCGCGACTGCGGAAGGGTCAGTGCGGTCTGCGTAAAAAATAGCGTGGTCACAAAAGAGTTGGGACCAGGCTACCAACTCTCTGAACATTGGTCTCTGCTGACCGCGAAATAATGGGCGCGGCCGCGAAATAACAAACACGGATCGCGTAAGAATGAATGCAGCCGCGGAATCAATTTGTTAATTCTCTAAAGCTCATAAACGCGGTCCGTGAAATTATGGACGCGGCCGCGTAAAGTCAACCGCTGACTGCGGAAAAATCACTGCGTCCGCGAACATATAAGCCTACCCAGTTTGCACAAAAGCATGAACGCGGACCGCGTAATTTGGACCGCGGTCCGCGAAATTCAAATCATACTAGCACTGATGAATTATTTAAGACTTAGGGTTTCACTTAATGCAAAAATTTAGGTAATTAACAGGCATAGTGAACAACCCGATCCCCCATTAGGCATTAAACATTACCCACATACAATTTTAGCATCAATCAAGCATCATTTTGAAATCATGACATGTGTTAAACCCTAAAAAGGAAAAAGTAAAACTAGAAGAAAAGAAAATCAAAAGATGAAATTAATGTAAAGATCTGAGCATACCAGATGTGGATTTGTAGTAGGAAATTGCTTCTTGATTAATGAGATATGAAATTTAAAGTGTAAGAAGGGGAAGATGAACAGTGGTCTATTTCGGTGAGAGTGTGGGGTTCGAAAAGTGTAAAGGTCCTAAGGACTTCCAATTTATACCAACCCCAGAGGTCCCACCGACTTACCTGAGCGCGGTCCGCAAAATTCCACCGCGGTTCGCGCTTTTTAACTTTCGAAGAGCCTTTTCAAAAACAGGTCCGCTGAGAGTGGATTAACGGGTGCGGCCGCGTAATATCAACGGGGACTGCGAAATTACGAACGCGGACGTGAATACAACTTCAGAGAGTTGATATTATGGACTTTTCAAGTCCGCGTCCGCTGACAATTTGTGCCCCTGCGAAAAGCTCTCGCTGACCGCAAAATGTTGAGCGCGGTCCTCATAATTCCCCACACTTAGGCAAATTTTTCCAGCAACAGTACTGTACTGCATAAATAATTCCTACACAAAGCTCACAACCAGTTAGTTCAAAATAAATCCTGATCTAAGAAGAAAATCAAAAAAGAAAGAAAAAACACATAGGTTGCCTCCCAAGAAGCGCCTGATTTAACGTCGCGGCACGATGCATATTACCAACATCATTGGAAATTGATCAAGGCCACCACATGGCTGTCATCAAACTTGCTTAGGTAATGCTTCACTCGGTGCCCATTAACTCTGAAGATTTCACCACTTTTGTTTTTCAAGTCAAGTGCACCACCTCAAAAGGGCCACTCCATTTTGACTTGAGCTTTCCCGGAAACAGTCGTAACCGAGAGTTGAATAGAAGAACCAAGTCACCCTCATCGAATTCTTTGTTCCGGGCATATTTATCATGTAAGTAATTTATCTTATCCTTATACAAGGACGAGCTGGAATAGGCATGAAACTGGAATTAATCAAGTTCATTGAGTTGCTCTACCCGGAGATTGGCTACTGCATCCCATTCAAGGTTTAACTTCTTGAGCGCCCACATGGCCTTGTGCTCTAACTCAACAGGAAGATGGCATGCTTTCCCAAATACCAACCGGTACGGAGACATACCAATTGAATTCTTGTACGTAGTTCTATAAGCCCACAAAGCATCGTCAAGTTTCCTTAACCAATCCGTCCGGTTTGCATTGACAATTTTTGATAATATGCTCTTTATCTCCTTGTTGGAGACTTTAACTTGTCCACTAGCCGGGGGATGATAAGGGGTTGACACCTTATGATTGACACCATACTTGAAAAGTAAAGTGTCGAAGGCCTTGTTGCAGAAATGAGAACCCCCATCACTGATGATCGCCCTAGGAGTGCCAAACCTTGTGAAGATATTTTTCTTTAAGAACGCCACCACACTCCGTGCCTCATTGTTGGGCAGAGCTACAACTTCAACCCACTTGGAAACATAATCAACATCAACCAGAATGTAAGTGTTACCACAGGAACTCAAAAATGGCCCCATGAAGTCTATGCCCCACACGTCAAAAATATCGATCTCAAGAATAGTGGTGAGAGGCATTTCATCCTTCTTGGAAATTCCACCAGCTCTTGGGCATTCATCACACCTCTTAACAAGCTCACTTGCATCTTTATACAGGGTAGGCCAATAAAATCTACAGCTAAGAACCTTTGAAGCAGTTCTCGCCCCACCATGATGACCACTGTAGGGTGAGGAATGGCAAGCATCAAGAATATTCATTTGCTCCTCTTCCGGGACACATCTCCGGATCACACCATCATTGCAAATCTTGAAAAGATAGGGCTCGTCCCAATAATAATCCAAGCTGTCCCGTTTGAGTTTCTTCCTTTGGTTAGAAGAGAGCTCACTCAGAACAATGCTGGTCATAAGAAAGTTAGCCATATCGGCGAACCAAGGCATACCATTCAAAGACACAGAGAGGAGTTGTTCATCCGGGAACGAATCATTAATTTCGAGGCCATCGTGGGGCCTCCCCTCCTCTTCTAAGCGGGACATGTGGCCCGCCACTTGATTATCACTTCCTTTTCTATCAATGATTTCAAGGTCAAACTCTTGAAGTAGAAGAACCCATCTCATCAACCTAGCCTTCGAGTCTTTTTTGGTCATCAAGTAACGGAATACAACGTGATCGGTGTGCACAATCACTTTGGCCCCCATGAGATATGGCCTGAACTTTTCCATGGAGAAGACAATGGATAATAACTCTTTCTCAGTCACCGTATAATTGACTTGGGTGTCATTTATCATTTTGCTTTCATAATATACCGGATGAAATATCTTGTTGACCCTTTGCCCCAAAACTGCTCCTACTGTAACGTCTCTTGCATCGCACATGAGCTCAAATGATAAGCTCCAATTGGGTACGGTAATGATGGGAGTGGTTGTTAATTTATACTTGAGAATCTCAAAAGCTTTCATGCAATCTTCATTGAACACAAACTTTGCATCCTTTTCTAGCAGCTTGCACAAGGGGTTCACTACTTTTGAGAAATCCTTGATGAACCTTCGATAGAACCCCGCGTGCCCAAGAAAGCTCCTAACTCCCTTGACGGAAGTAGGAGGAGGGAGTTTTGAAATAACTTCAATCTTCACTTTGTCTGCTTCAATACCGTTCTTTGAGATCTTATGGCCGAGGACAATTCCCTCCTCGACCATAAAGTGGCATTTTTCCCAATTAAGCACTAGGTTGGTCTCTTCACATCGGGTCCACACTTTGTCAAGATTATCCAAGCATTCTTCAAATGAGTACCCCACAACACTAAAATCATCCACGAACACTTCGAGGAAGTCCTCCACCATATCCGTAAATATTGCCATCATACACCGCTGAAAGGTAGCCAGTGCATTACACAAACCAAACGACATCCGTGAGAATGCAAATATGCCATACAGACATGTGAAGGTGGTTTTCTCTTGGTCTTCTGGTGCAATGAGAATCTGGTTGTACCTTGAGTACCCATCCAAAAAGCAATAGTAGGCACGCCCAGCAAGTCTGTCCAACATTTGATCAAGAAAGGGCAATGGAAAATGGTCTTTATGGGTCACTTTGTTCAGCTTTCTGTAGTCCATACATACCCTCCATCAGGTGACAGTACGAGTGGGGATCAACTCATTTTTCTCATTTGTGACCACAGTCATACCCCCTTCTTCGGCACACATTGTATCGATGAAGTCCATGAACTATCCGAAATAGGGTACACAACCCCTGCATCAAGCCACTTGATAATTTCCTTCTTGACGACCTCTTGCATAGCCTCGTTCAACCTCCTTTGATGTTCCACGAAGGTTTTGGCATCATCCTCTAGTATAATTTTGTGCATGCAAAAGGCGGGGCTTATACCCCGAATGTCAACCAAAGTTCATCCAATTTCCTTTTTCATTCTTTGAAGCACCACAAGGGTGGAGTCTACTTGCACGTTAGTTAGGCAAACAAAAAGAATAACAGGTAATGTGGAAGAAGGGCCTAAGAATTCATACCTGAGGTGTGAAGGCAAAGGCTTCAACTCCAATGTTGGTGGCTCCTCAATTGAGGGCTTTGTTGGTGGAGTCTTCCGGTTTTCCAAGTCCAAGGAAATTTTACAGGGCCCATATGAGCAGGATACCATTCCTTGCAACGCATTTGCTTATTCAACCAAGCATTCCTTTTCATCATCCTCATGGTTTAACAACACAATTTCCAAAGGGTCTTCCACATTGATCATGGCACTCGTGTCATCAACTATCTCCTCCGTCACAAGATCCACAAAAGAGCAAACTTCATTGCTATTTGGTTGCCTCAATGATTTGCACATGCGGAATACAACTTTTTCATCGCCCACTCGGAAGGTGAGCTCCCCTACTTCAACATCAACCAATGCCTTCCCTGTTGCTAGGAAAGGTCTCCCCAATATTATAGGCACCTCATAGTCTACTTCACAGTCGAGAATCACAAAATCAGCAGGCAAAATAAACTTGTCGACCCAGACTAGAACATCATCAATAATACCAAGCGGCCTTTTCATTGTCCGATCTGCCATTTGTAATATCATGGAAGTAGCTCTTGATTGCCCAATACCTAGTGTCTTGAACACGGAATATGGCATCAAATTAATATTTACTCCCAAATCACATAAGGCTTTTGCAAAATCGGCGCTACTAATGGTGCATGAAATTGTAAAGGCACCGGGATCTTCAAGCTTTGGATCCATCGAGTGCATAATAGTACTCACTTGATGAGTCATTTTGATGGTCTCACAATTCATAGATCTCTTCTTAGTTACCAAGTCCTTCATGAACTTGGCATATCTCGGCATTTGTTCGAGAGCTTCCACCAAGGGCACATTGATCGACAAAATTTTCATCATCTCAATAAACTTCTTGAATTGGTTTTCATTATTTTGCTTTGCAAGCCTTTGAGGATACAGTGGAGGAGCCCTTGGCAAGGGGGCCTTGGCTTTAGGCACTACCATTTCCGGTATGTCTATCACGTGTTCCCTAGACGGGTTCACATTATTTTGAGTCTCCTCCATGTTGTCATCAATATCGATCCTCACTTCATCATTCACATTCTCATCATTGGCTTGAATCTCATCATCTTCTTGCAACACAACATCATCACTCACAATCTTCTTTGGATTAGAGGTACTTGCATCTCCACCTCTACCGCTTCTTGTGGTAACCGCCATAGCATGGCCTGTATTGTTCCCACCCTTCGGGTTTACTACCGTATCACTTGTAGTGCCCCCTTAGGGTGAGTATTCAATGCTTGAGAAATTTGACCCATTTGTACTTCCAAGTTGCGAATAGAGGTAGTATGGGAGGCTATTTGGGCATCGGAGTCAGCATTCCTTTCCATCATTTGTTTGAACATACTCTTTATCCGCCCCATCTCATTGTTTGAAGAACTTTGCCCTTGAGACGAATATGGAGGCGGATTGTTGTGTTGTTGATACATCGGGGGCCTTTGAAAGCCCAACCCCCGGTTGCCTTTATTATTATTATTCCAACCCCCTTGGTTTCCATTGCCACCCCAATTCTGATTGTTGTTCCACCAATACCGATTGTTGTTCCCCAATTGTTCGAGTTGTTGTTGTTGCCATTGTTCCAATTCCCTTGGCCTTGGTTGCCCCAATTTTGATTGTTCCCTTGTGATCTCCATTGTTGATTTGGAGCATTGCTCCGTTGACCTTGGTAGTTATTGGCATATAACACTTCCTCATTTTGATCATCATGAGAATCGTCTTGATTGTAACCACTACTACTTTGCTCATTGATCTTGATTGTTTTGCACTTGTTGACCACGCTGTCTCCTCTTGTTGACCATGACATTTACCCCTTCTATGGCATTTACTTGCTTTGTCCCTTAAACTTGCTGAAGCTGGGGCCTTACTAACTGATTCATAGTAGTTGTCAACTCGGCTATGGCTTGTCCGTGATCATGAAGTTCTTTGAGAAGATGGATGACATTAGGGTCACCCTGAGGAACATTTTCCCGACTCTGCCAAGCTGAGGATGTGTCAGCCATCTCATCAAGTATGTCACAAGCATCGGCTTAAGGCATTTTTCATAAACTTTCCCCCAGCTAGCTGATTCACCACACACTGGTTGGTCGTGTTGATACCCCTATAGAATGTCTTTTGAATCATTGCTTCAGTCATATCATTGTTTGGGCATTCCTTGATCATTGTCCGGTATCGCTCCCAGATTTCATGTAGGGGTTCATTTGGTTCTTGTTTAAAGGCCAAGATCCCATCCCTCAATGCTGCCATATGACCCGGTGAGAAAAACTTGGCTGTAAACTTTTCTGCCAACTCATCCCACGTGTATATGGAGTGGTTGGGTAGCCTCTCGAGCCAGTCCAAAGCTTTCCCTCTAAGTGAAAATGGGAAAAGTCTCAATCTCAAAGCGTCCTCCGACACGTTCGTCTGCTTGCTCCCCCAGCATGTGTCTACAAAACCCTTTAGATGCTTGTATGCGTTCTGATGAAGAGCTCCAGTGAAGAAGCCCATTTGCTCCAATAGGGTCAGCATGACATTTGTAATTTGAAAATTTCCCGCCTGAATCCTGGGTGGGACAATTGCACTTGCGTAACCTTCATTGGGTAGCACCCGGTGTGCTACCCGTGGAGGAGGTGGGGGAGGGTTTGGAATGTTGTCATTAGCCTGACGGCCTCTTCTTTGGACTTGAGGTTCTAGATTAACCTCATCCTCACCATTGTCATCTACCTCCTCCCCCGGAAGAACATGTCCGAGAGCATCATTATGAGTGTAAGCTAAGTACAATATTTTTGGTGAAAGTATTCAAGTGTTAAAAGGCACTAGGGAAGTGACTTCCTCCTAGGTGAGTATCTCATGGGTATCAAGAATCTAGGACAAGCTTGTTATGATTGGGGTCGTGATATAACCATCACACATAAGTGCTCACTCTATACCTCTCGGTAGTTTGAGTGACTTTGCCCGATTTGTCTTTCTCAAGGCCAAATGGGTGTTCATACAATACAAGTGAAATTGGCTCAAGTCGGGTATTACTATCTCTAGATTTAACCCTTTAATTGGGGCTATCAATCTCTTGAGTTCATCCCAATTCCTTGTTAGCCTAATGTTTCTAGGCTTAGTCCCTCTTTCTCAAGAAGAGCCTAAGTCATAAAGACATGAATCAGTGTTTGCAACCACTAATTCTACAATTTTAGCATGAATTAGGCTAAATATCACTAATCCATAAACAATTAAGCCCTAAAATTCAAGTTCCATTAAATACCCACACTAGGGTTAGGTCACAACCCTAGCTATGGGGTCTAGCTACTCATAATAACAGTAGAAATCAAAGATAAAGATGAAATATAAGCCATAATATTAAAGTACAAGCTAAAAATATAAAGTTTTAAGGTAAATCTACTCTAATATTGCCCAAAAAGGGAAAAACCATCCGTTCACGTGCTCTGCTAAACAAAACGTAATCTAAAATTGATAAAAGGATCTATTTAAATGCCCCTGCGGAGGATTCGCGGACGTGTAATTCTGACCGCATCCGCGCTTGAGCTTTCGTGGCCGCATAATAATGAGCGTGGTCCACGTTTCTTCAATGCGGACCGCATTCTTCAGTTAAGCCCGACTTGTAGGGTCTCTGAACCTCAAGATGCGCTCTCACCAGAATTCCCTTCATCTATGCGTAAGATCAATTCGCGGCCGCGTAATTTGGACGCGAGCCGCGTTCTTCATTTGAGCCCAAACTGTAGAGTTTCTGAACCTCGAACCACGCTCTCAGCAAAAATCCTCTCGCGGCCGTGCCTTTCCAACGTGGTCAGCAGTGATTTTAGTACTCAAAGCAGCTTCTCTGAATCTACTTTTGCGGACCGCGTAATAGTGGCCGCCTCAGCGATGGTCCTTACGCGGCCGTGCTTTTCTGCCGCTCTCAGCGCTCCAGTCTCAGCCTTGGATTCGTGCAGGTTTGACTCCTTCATGAGTTGATTATGGCTTCTTTGCCTCATTTTGACCAAACCCTACAAGCAAGCACATTAAGTTAGTTTTCGGGAATACCTTTACGCATTTTGACCCAAAACCTAAGCAAAAAAGAGCAAATAATAGGCTAAAAACCCTAGTTATGGCACAATGCCAAGGCCTCCTCCTCCATACCCTCAAAGGCTTGCAAAGCAAAATAGTGAGAACCAATTCAAAAGGTTTATTGACATGATGAATAGTTTGTCTATCAATGTACCATTGGTTAAGGCGTTGGAACAAATATCGGGTTATGCAAAGTTGATGAAGGACTTTGTCACCAAGAAGAGGTCGATGAATTGTAAAACTACCAAGATGACACATCAAGTGAGTGCTATTGTGCACTCAATGGCTCCGAAATTGGAAGATCCGAGTGCTTTCACAATCCCTTGCACTATTGGGAGCGCCGACTTTGCCAAAGCTTTATGTGATTTGGGGGCAAGTATCAACTTGATGCCCTACTCTGTGTTCAAAACTTTGGGAATTGGGCAACCAAGACCCACATCTATGAGGTTGCAAATGGTGGATCGGACTATGAAGAGGCCATTGGGAATTATTGATGATGTGTTAGTCCGAGTTGATAAGTTCATCCTTCTAGCGGACTTTGTGATCCTTGATTGTGAGGTTGACTACGAGGTGCCTATTATCTTGGGTAGACCTTTCCTTGCTACGGGGAAGGCTCTTGTTGATGTGGAAGCCGGTGAGCTCACTTTCCGGGTGGGTGACGAAAAGGTGGTTTTCCATGTGTGCAAATCGATGAGGCAACCAAATAACAACGAAGTATGTTCGTTCGTGGATTTAGTGACCGGAGTAATTGTTGATGATGCTAGTGTTGTGATGAATATTAAGGATACCTTGGAAGCTGTGTTGCTCAATCATGATGATGATGAGAAGGAAGGCTTTGTGGAATGTGTCAATGCTTTGCAAGGAATGGGGTCATATACTTATGAACCCCGAAAATTATCCTTAGATCTTGAGAACCGGAAGACTCCTCCAACAAAGCCCTCAATCGAGGAGCCTCCCACTTTGGAATTAAATCCTTTGCCTTCACATCTCAGGTATGAGTTTCTTGGACCTTGTTCCACTTTACCTGTTATTCTTTCATCTTGCTTGACTAACGTGCAGGTAGATTCTACTTTGGCGGTGCTCCAAAATAGGAAGAAAGCTATAGGTTGGACATTGGCGGATATTCGGGGTATAAGCCCTGCCTTTTGCATGCACAAGATTATTTTGGAGGAGGATGCCAAACCCTCTGTGGAGCATCAAAGAAGATTGAATGAAGCAATGCAAGAGGTAGTGAAGAAAGAGATCATAAAGTGGTTGGATACCGGGGTTGTTTACCCCATTTTCGATAGCTCATGGACTTCTCCGGTGCAATGTGTCCCAATGAAAGGGGGCATGACTGTGATAACTAATGACAAGAATGAATTGATCCCCACAAGAACTGTCACCGGGTGGAGAGTGTGCATGGACTATAGGAAGCTCAACAAAGTCACTCGGAAAGATCATTTTCCTCTTCCATTTCTTGATCAAATGTTGGATAGGTTGGCCGGACGTGCTTTTTATTGCTTCCTAGATGGATACTCCGGCTACAATCAGATTCTTATTGATCCTGAAGACCAAGAGAAGACCATTTTCACTTGTCCATATGGTACCTTTGCATTCTCGAGGATGCCATTTGGGTTATGTAATGCACCGGCAACATTTCAACGGTGTATGATGGCTATTTTCACCAATATGGTGGAAGATATTCTTAAGGTCTTCATGGACGATTTCTCCGTCATTGGGAATTCTTTTGATGATTGCTTGAACAACTTGGACAAGGTAATTACAAGATGTGAGGAAACTAACTTGGTTTTGAATTAGGAGAAATGTCACTTCATGGTCGAGGAAGGCATTGTCCTCGGTCATAAGATTTCAAAGTATGGTATTGAGGTTGATAAGGCAAAAGTTGAAGTGATCTCCAAACTCCCTCCCCTACATCCGTGAAGGGAGTTAGGAGCTTTTTGGGTCATGCGGGGTTCTATCGCCGATTCATCAAGGATTTTTCTAAGGTGGTGAACCCTTTATGTAAACTTTTGGAGAAGGATGCCAAGTTCCATTTCAATGAAGATTGCATGAAGGCATTCGAGTTGCTTAAGTTCATGTTGACTACTACTCCTATTATTACCGCACCGAATTGGATCTTGCCTTTTGAGCTCATGTATGATGCAAACGATATGGCGGTTGGAGCGGTGTTGGGGCAACGTATCAACAAATTCTTCCATTCGGTCTATTATGCAAGAAAGACCATGAATGATGCCCAAGTCAACTACACAGTGACCGAAAAAAATCTCCTTGCTATTGTCTTTGCTATGAAAAAGTTCTGCTCGTACTTGATGGGTACAAAGGTGATTATTCACACCGACCATGCAGCGCTTTGGTATTTGATGAGCAAAAAGGATTCTAAGGCAAAGTTAATGCGGTGGGTGCTTCTATTGCAAGAGCTTGATCTAGAGATTCAAGATCGCAAGGGTAGTGAGAATCAAGTGGCGGACCACTTGTCCTGATTGGAGGAGGAGGGGAGGCCACATGATGGCCTTGAGATAAATGATTCATTTCCCGACAAGCAACTCCTAGCCATTTCTATGACCGGGATGCCATGGTTCGCCGACTTTGCCAATTATCTTGTGAGTGGTATTGCACCGAATGAGTTCTCTTCAAACCAAAGGAAGAATCTCAAACGGGATTGCCTTGACTATTATTGGGATGAGCCGTATCTTTTTCGGATATGTACCGATGGTGTGATCCGACAATGTGTGCCGGAGGAAGAACAAATGGGTATTCTTAAGGCTTGCCACTCTTCACCGTATGGTAGTCACCATGGTGGAGCAAGAACGGCGGCAAAAGTTTTGAGTTGTGGATTCTATTGGCCTACTCTCTACAAGGATAATAGTGAGCTTGTCAAGCGGTGTAATGAATGCCAAAGGGCCGGTGGGATCTCAAAGAAGAATGAAATTCCTCTTACCACCATTTTGGAGATAGATATTTTCGATGTGTGGGGTATTGATTTTATGAGTCCGTTTGGTAGCCCTTGTGTGAATACCTACATTCTAGTTGCGGTGGATTATATATCTAAATAGGTAGAGGCCATTGCTTTTCCCAACAATGAAGCAAGGAGTGTGGTGGCATTCTTGAAAAGAACATCTTCACGAGGTTTGGTACCCCCAAGAGCCATTATTAGTGATGGGGGTTCGCATTTTTGCAACAAGGCTTTTGATACCTTACTCACAAAGTATGGTGTCACTCACAAAGTATCAACCCCCTACTATCCTCAAGCAAGCGGACAAGTTGAAGTCTCCAACCGGGAGATAAAGAGTATTTTGTCAAAGATAGTCAATGCCAACCGGACGGATTGGTCAAGAAAACTTGACGATGCTCTTTGGGCTTATAGAACGGCCTACAAAACACCGATCGGGATGTCTCCATACCAGTTAGTTTTCGGGAAGGCATGCCATCTTTCAGTAGAACTTGAGAATAACATCATGTGGGCTTTGAAGAAGTTAAACCTTGAATGGGATGTCGCGACAAATCTAAGGGTGTCATAATTGAATGAGCTTGATGAATTCTGGTATCATGCCTACACAAGCTCGTCCCTTTACAAGGAGAAGATGAAGTACCTCCATGACAAGTACATCCACAACAAGGAATTTAAAGAGGGTGATCTTATGCTATTGTTCCATTCCCGGTTACGGATGTTTCCGGGCAAGTTGAAGTCAAAATGGAGTGGCCCCTTTGAAGTGGTGAATATAACCCCCTTTGGTGCTTTAGATTTGAAAAATAAGAATGACGTGGTGTTTAGAGTCAATGGGCACCGGGTTAAACATTATTTTGGCAAGGTTGATGATGGCCACATTGTGGCGGTCCTTTATTTCAAATGATTAGTAATCTGCATCGTGCTGCAACGTTAAATCATGCGCTTCCTGGGAGGCAACCCATGTGTCTTTTTCTTTTTCTATTTCTCCTTTGTTAGATAGGATTTGTTTTATGCTAACTAGTTTTGAAGTATATGCAGGAATAGGTGTGCATTGTAGGGACTAAGCAAGAAAAATTGGCTAAGTTTCACAAAAGTGCGGACCGCACCAAAATTATGCAGATCGCACAATCACTCTGCGGCCGCACAATTCTTTGTGCGGTCGCACAACTGGAAGACCAAAAATGCATGTTCTCTGAAGTTTGGCTTGTCAAAATTCCTTAACAATTTGCGGTCCGCACAAATTCTGCGGCCGCACTCACTTTTGTGCGGACCATAGAACTTCTTCAAAGAATCAGGTAAATAGTGCGGACCACACTCAAAATTTTGCGGCCGCACTCAGGTAAGTTCTGGGCCCGATGGGTCAACCTATAAATAGGTCTTTTTAATACTTTTCACACTTTACAATCTCTGAACTCTCAAGCTCTAAGCAAACACAGTGCATCCCCCACTAGTTATCAAACTTCAAGCATTTCATCTCTGTAGATTCTCGCCTGCACCCTTCATTACTGGTATGTTCATTTCATCTTCTCTTAGTTTTGTTCTTTTGTCTAGGGTTAATTTCATGCCTAAAAATGTCAATAGTTAGTCATCTTTTCTCAAAATCATGTGGGTAGCTTCATAATTGTTAATTGGGACATGGGTAAATAGCTAATCATGCTTAATTATTAGGGCCATGTCTAATTCTTGCAAAACTTATATGAATCGTATATTAGTGCCGTATTAATCCAAATTGTGCGGTCGCACACACTTTCGTGCGGTCCGCAGTCTCTAAGTTAGGGCATCTGTATGCTTGAATTGTGCGGACCGCACTCAAAAATATGTGATCCGCAGTCAAAATTGTGAGGTCTGCACTCACTTTTGTTTTGTCCGCACTTGGCAGTTTGCGGCTGCACTCACTTTTGTGCGGTCTGCACTTGGCAGTCTGCGGTCGCACTCACTTTTGTGCGGTCCGCACTTGGCAGTCTGCGGCCGCACTCATTTTTGTGCGGTCTGCGCTGCCTCTCCTGAGACTGTTTATCCACAACTGGCCTGCAACTGTCATGCATGTATTTGAGTCCTATGAACCTGAACTCTAAGTGATTCTTATTGTTATAATTTCAGACAATTGTTAGATCACGTGGTAGAGGAGATTCATCAAAAGGGAGGGCAGAACCCTCCCGAGGCCGAGGACAAAGCAAGAGTAACCTACCACTAGTCATCCAGAGAGCGATAAGCAAGAAGGCTATGACCAACAGAGTCCCTGAATCATTAGAGACCAGTGAGTATCTCCCATCTGGGGAAGCTTCTGAGGGTAACTCTGTGCAAGCACAGCCGGAAGCCCAATCACAACAAGTCCCGGGTAGATTCCACTTGCTAGATGAGTCATCTTCCGGTGCTAGTTCTTCTGAAGGTTCGGAAGAGGGTAGCCCAGATTCTGAGTCCTCTTCCTCACATGTCCCGGCTGCACCAATCAATATTGATGATGATGATGATATCCCTGGACGATGGTAGAGGGGGTGATGCTACAGTGGGGGGTTTAGAGAGGTCGAGGAAAAGGGAGATGTGGGAAGACAGATTTGTCAGCTTGACTTCCTTCAACAGATTTAGAGATTGGTGGGCCCAGAGATCGCTCACTCTTGAGCAACAATTCTTGATGAAGGATTTGGACAAACACAACCCAAATGTCCTCAGACAGTTCCAGGAGAGAAAATGATGGAAATGGTTCACCTAAAGCGCCCTCGATGCAAATGAGCACTTGGTTAAAGAATTTTATGCCAACGTGGCTCACATTAAGAAGGGTACCAAGGTGACAAAAGTGCGAAATCTGAAAATCCGATTTGACTCCTGTGCTTTGAACTCTTATGTGGGATTTGAAGAAGTGGAGGCAGCCCAATACTTGGAAGAGCTGGCAATGGGTGATGCATCTCGCCCGTGGCTAGCTGAGATTTTGGCTATTCGAGGATCAACACCTCAGTGGCTCACAGCAGGGTTCCCATAGTCTGGGCCACCCTAAACTTTGAAGCTAAAGGGTGGCATAC
Organism: Nicotiana tabacum; assembly: GCF_000715075.1. Lineage (NCBI taxonomy): Eukaryota > Viridiplantae > Streptophyta > Magnoliopsida > Solanales > Solanaceae > Nicotiana > Nicotiana tabacum. The sequence goes on from NC_134098.1 coordinate 60,839,001, forward strand.
TTTCGTGTGCAGCCGCATTGACCCGTGCTTGAATGAGAACAACCTCCCACTTCCCTGAGCAGTCCTGGTGGCTTCGATATGGCTGGGTACCCGATCAATGTGGGTGCTATAATGTCAACCAACATCACTTTGGATGTCCAGAAGGATGAGAGGTCCTACCCTTACTCGAACTTCCTCACAGAGTACTTCAATGATCAAAAGGTGGAGCCGAGGCAGTATGATTTTTATAAGCATTGGGGACAATGCTCATTTTTATTTGGGGGGTGGTCTATTTTGATTGATTTGACATTGACATTTGGTCTGTAATAACTCTTATACTATTTTTCTTTTATCTTTATTTTCTCTTTGGTTATGTATATATTCTTCCCTTTCCCTTGATGTTTATATTCATTTTCCCCCCGGTTTGTATATTCGTTTGCCTTACTTTCCGTAGTTTAGCTTCTTTAGTTTGTCTTTCTTAGTAGTATAACTTCTTATTTATTTTAGTAACTACTTTTTGATTTGTTAGCTTCTTTTTTACTTTTGAGTGAACAATAAACCTTTGATTTTCTTAATGTCACGGTTCTTTCCAAAGGTGGATTTTGTGTGAACCGGGTGTCTCTTCCCAACGATAGATGGCGTGACAACCTTCTTAAGGGATTGAGTCTGTTTTCTTTTATGTTTAGACAAAAAAAAATAGTAGTAATGAATAAAAGGGTCTCTAACATGCTTCACTTGGTACCAACACATTTACCCATGACCTTATGGTTAAAAACAAGTTGTTGGCAGAAATTAGATCTAGTTGTGACCTTTTGACTCTTGTGTTGACTTAAGCAGTCATCCAGTAGTTTAGTCGAGCCATTTGTGATTTCAATCTCAACTAGGGTTATTGTGGGCCCTCGACTCCATTCTCTTTAGCAATCTAGCAGCGTGAGAGGTGAGGTATTGAATTTCAAGTCCAAGTACCCGTGCTAATAGTCTAGAACTTGCGTCGAATATTTTTCTAGGCAAAATTCTAAGGGTATCTTGGCTTGCGAAATGATTGTAGGCTCTCCTTGGTCCAATTTGAAATTTGAAATCTTCCATTGCCTACTAATGTGATATCCCTAGTCAACCCATTTGAGCCTAAGCCCTTTTTCTTTCAATAACCACGTTACAGGCCTTTATCCGTTTGGTAATGACCCTCTCTTGGCACCCGATCTTTCCTTAGCATTCTTGAGAAATAATTGGCAAAAACATAAGTTTGGGGGGAGAGATGAGGAGTTTGAAAGTGATATAAAGGTACAAAGAAGAGAAAGAAATGAAGAAAATGGAAGTCAAAGAAAAGAAAAAAAATGCCAAAAAGAAAGTGAATAAAGTAAAGAGTTGAAGGGATTCAAAGAAAATCAAGGATGAAAGGCATGGAGTAAATAGAAAAGGAGAAAAATGAATGTCATGATCAAGAAAGAGTGACTTTACGTCTCTCTAGTTCCCTCGAGGAAAAAGAAATTGACTCAAAGAGTCGACAAAGTATGAGCCAAAAAGAGAAAATGGAGTGCTTAAGGAAAGATGAACCCATTCTCATCCATTAAGTCCTACCTTGATCCAAAAAAGCCTTTATTACATCCCGAAAAAGCCCTACGTGATTTCAAATTGAGTGAGCTTGCATTATTGGTGATTTACATGAGGGGCAAGCATATGGTACTTAAAGCCGTACTTGTGACATTCTTTTGAGAGAGATGAATGAACTTTTCATTATCCTTGAATTGAATGTTGCATTCTAAAGTGAGATTTGCTAACAGAGAGTAAAGGAGGAGGAGTTTGGGATCCACAATGACCTACATGAAAGAGCGAGCTTCCTTGATGAATAAAGTCAACTCTTGATGCTCTAGTGTCACATTAGAACTATGGTACTCAAAACGTCAAATCATTGCATTATTGATAATTCATTCGTGTTGTGGGTAATTGTTGGTCCCAATTGATGTGTGATTGATTCACCTTAGGCCAGCTGAAATAGTCCATTTTCTAGTGGAGGTGGGAATTGTCTTAATTGCCTGAGGTCAAGCAAAAACTTAAGTTTTGGGGAGTTGATAAGTAGGGATTTTGGCTGCTTATTTTCACTCTTTTACTTGCGTTTTAGCTCAAAATTGCTTAAAGGTATTCCCGAAATCTAACGAAATATACTTGCTTGCAGGAGTGTTAGAATATGAGCTAAAGAAATGAAAATCAACTCAAGAAGGAGTAATATTGGAGAAGGACAAAAACAAGGCTAAAAGGGCACTGTGCGGACCGCACAATATTGAGTGCGGCCACAGATAATGAAGAAAACCTCTTACAAGAAATGACATGTAAAGTGCGGATCGCACAATTATGGTGCGGCCGCAGAAGACAAAGATCATAGAGATGGGATTTCAAGTTCAAGAAGAAATGTGGACCGCACCATTTTTATGAGGCCGCATAATCAAGAGCGCGGCCGTACTCATTTTTATGCAGTCCGCAGAAGTCTCACACAGCCAGAGCCTAAGATCAAAGAGTGCAGACCGCACTATAATAGTGCGGCCACAGAAGCAAGAGTGCAACCACACTCACAAATGTGCAGTCCGCAGTAGTTGAAGGAGTGCGGCCGCAATCCAGAATTGTGCGACCACAGAACTGGAACCTGTCAAGCTAAGTCCCGTTGTGCATACCGCATACATAATTATGCGGCCGCACAACCTCCATAGGGGTATTTGTATCAGATATTTTCAGCTTAGTATAAATAGAACTTTTTGTCATTTTTAGGGTAAGTTTTGTTTTAGGAGAGCACCTGAGCCGTTTTTCTTTACTGTTTTGAGTAATATCGTACTAGATTAGCTTCTAAACATTAGATTTTCTTTTCCTAATCAATTATTATGCATTTTATCTTAATTTCTTCTTATATTTCTTCATTTTTCATGAGTAGCTAAATTTCTAGCTAGGGTTGTGGCCCAACCCTAGTGTGGGTACTTAATGGGTGTTTGATTTAGGACTTGTTTGTGATTGGGTTAGTGATATTTAGCCTAGTTCTTGCTTGAATTCAAGAATTAATAGTTGCAAACATTGATTCATGCCTAATTGACTTAGTCTCTACTTGAGAAAGAGAGACTAAGTATAGGAAAATTTGGCTAACAAGAAATTAGGGTGAACTCAAGAAATTGATAGCCCCAATTAAAGGGTTGAATCTAGAGATAGTAAGACCCGACTTGAGCAGTTATCACTTGTTTTGTGCAATACCCATTTGGATTTGAGAAAACCAAATTGGGCAAAACTACTCAAACTACCGAGAGGTATAGAGTGGGTAATTGCGTGTGATTACTATATTACAACCCCGACCAATCAAGCTTGTCCTGGAGTTTTCAACCCTTTAGGTAACCACCTAGGTGAAAGTCACGACCCTAGATTTTTTATCTTTTGGAAAACAACCAAAACCAAAAATATTGTCTCCTAGTTTTATAATTGCAATCAATAGTTTAAAGTAGAAGTAGAAACAACAAACAAGAATGTGAAAGTGTAATCTAAGGCATATTGTACAATTACACTAAATGTATACCTAATCCTAGTTCTAACTCCCTGAGGATTCGACCATGATAACGACCAGGTCGGGAATCCAAACTAGAGTAAGAGTTTGAAAAGTAAATGCGGAAGCAATAACAATAAGGAATTGAACAACTAGAACTAAGGGGCAGAAAATAAAGGATATGGGAAAATTCAAGGAAAGAATTCCAAAAACTTCCAAGAACGCAAGTTCTATATCCTTGACAAGATCAAAGCAACAACGTCTTGATTTATTGAAGACATCAAACGCCTTTATTTAAAAACAAATCAAAACAATAGATTCAGATCTTGACCGCTTTACAAGTAACTTGAGACAACAATTAATAACTAGTATTAATCGCCTTCTAAGAATACCACAAAGGAATCAAAGATATCACAATAGAGACGTAATCTTACTACCTTGAACTATGAACTAGTAAAGGTTGAAAGATAAATCTCAAAGCACAAGTAACAAAGGTTCAAAAGAACTCTCAAAGTATGATATACTTAATCAATAATGAAGTCTCTCAATGAATGAGAAGAATGCCTTATTTATAGGAGTACTAAGACATAAAAAATTCCTTAAAATTAGGTAGGGTAGCTGCTAAGGCATAAAAAGTCATTACAATTAGGTAGGGTGGTTGCTAAGGAGTAAGAAAAGTTATTAAAATTAGGTGTGGGCGGCCAAATCCCATTGGGACAGATTTGGACCTTAAAACTACTAGTTTGGGCCATTGTTTTGGACTCCAATTGGGCTCCTTTTGAAATACCCCCTTTTGGACCTCTTTTAAGCTCAGTTTGAACCCCTTTGGTGGACTTCAAGGGCTGATTTGGTGGTCCAATCTTCCTCCTCTTGGACTTCAATTTGGATCACCAAATAATTGTAAAACTTGGATAATTCATCTACTTTGGGCTTGAGCTCTTTCTATACAATTAAAAGCTTCTTTATTTGCCATTGAAGTCCATCAACCTTAGTTTGCAACTCTTTAGCTTGAGATCTTGTAAATGACCTTGGAGCTTCCAAAACTCTATCCTTATACTTGATGCTATTATTCCCCTCTTCTTGAAAAGAATTCGTCCCCGAATTCGATCCTACATCAAACAAAGACAAGTCAGCAATATTGAATATAGCACTTACTTGGAACTCACCAGGAAGGTCTAGCTTGTAAGCATTGTCTCCAATCCTTTCAAGGATTTGAAATTGGGCCATCTCCTCTAGGGTTCAACTTTGACTTCCTTTTGGAGGGAAATCTCTCCTTTCTAAAGTGAACCCAAACTAAATCTCCAGGTTTAAAAATAACTTGTTTTCGACCCTTATTCTTTCTCAAGGCAGTTTGCTCATTTTTCTTCTCAATTGCAAGCCCTGTTTGTTCATGAATTTTTTTTATCATCTCAGCCTTTGTCCTACCATCAAGATTAACAATATAATTAGTAGGTAATGGTAATAAATCAAGGGGAGTGAAGGGATTAAAACCATAAACAACCTCAAAAGGAGACAAACCTGTAGAAGAATGGATTAGTTCTATTGTAAGCAAATTCAATCATAGGTAAGTGAGCTTCCCAAGAAGTTAATTTTCCTTTCAAAACAGCCCTCTACATATTTTCTAAGGTTCTATTAACTACTTCAGTTTGTCCATCAGTTTGTGGGTGACAAGAAGTAGAAAATAACAATTTAGTGCCTAACTTCCCCCAAAATACACGCAAAATGGCTCAAAAACTTACCATCCCTATCACTAACAATAGTTCTAGGTATACCATGCAATTTAACAACTTCTTTTACAAAAAGATCAGCAACATGTGAAGCATCATTAGTCTTTAAACAAGGAATAAAACGAGTCACTTTGGAGAACCTATCTACCACAACATATATACTATCCTTACCATACCTTGTTCTAGGCAAACCTAACACAAAATTCATAGAAATATCAATCCAAGGTGAAGTAGGAACAGGTAATGGCGTGTAAAGACTATGTGGTAACACTTTAGATTTAGCTTGTTTACATTCCAAACACTGTGCACACATTCTTTCAACATCTTTTCTCATTCCAGGCCAAAAGAAATTTTTAGCAAGTATGTCTAGTGTCTTTGAGACTCCAAAATGACCCATAAGCCCTCCACAATGTGCTTCCCTTACAAATACTTCACGTAAAGAGCAATTAGGGATATACAACTTATTTTCCTTAAAGAGAAACCCATCTTGGAAGTTAAACCTCTCAAAAAGACCCAACTTACAATCTGCAAAAATCTTACCAAAATCAACATCATTAGCATAAAGTCCCTTGATTTGATCAAACCCCATCAATTTAGAAGTCAGGGTAGAAACTAAAATATACCTTCTTGAAAGTACATCCGCAACAATATTTTCTTTCCCTTGTTTGTAAGAAATTATATAAGGAAAAGCTTCAATGAATTCAACCCACTTAGCATGCCTTCTACTAAGCTTACCTTGACTCTTCAAGTATTTCAAGGATTTATGGTCAGTTTTAATGACAAACTCTCTTGGCCACAAGTAATGTTGCCATGTGGCTAAAGCCCTTACCAAAGCATATAGCTCTTTGTCATAAGTGGAATAGTTCAATGTGGCTCCACTCAACTTCTCACTAAAGTAGGCAATAGGTTTAGAATCTTGCATCAAAACAACACCTATTCCTTTGCCAGAAGCATCACATTCAATTTCAAAAGATTTAGAAAAATCAGGCAATTGTAACAATGGAGCAGAACATAACTTTTCTTTCAACAAGTTAAAAGCATCATATTGTTCTTTTCCCCCATGTAAAAATCTTATCCTTTTTAATAACTTCAGTTAAAGGAGAAGCAATGATGCTAAAGTCTCTCACAAACCTCCTATAAAAACTAGCAAGTCCATAAAAACTCCTAACTTCAGTTACACTTTTAGGTTTAGGCCATTCTTTTATTGCTTTAATTTTCTCTTCATCAACGTCAACTCCTTTAGAACTAACCACAAAATCCAAGAAAATCACACGATCCACACAAAAAGTACACTTTTTAAGATTAGCAAATAAGAGTTACTTTCTAAGAACATCAAAAACTTGTTTTAGGTGTTCTACATGCTCTTCTAATGTGTTAGAAAAGATCAAAATATCATCGAAGTACACCACAACAAATTTTCCATGAAAATCCTTAAAGATATGATTCATTAATCTCATCAAAGTGCTAGGTGCATTAGTCAAGCCAAAAGCCATAACTAAGCCCATATTTGGTCTTAAAAGCAGTTTTCCATTCATCTTCAGGATTCATTCGAATCTGATGGTAACCACTTTTTAGATCAATTTTAGAAAAGATTTTGGATCCATATAATTGATCCAACATGTCATCAAGATGAGGAATAGGATGGCGATACTTTAACGTTATCTTGTTGATTGCTCTACAATCCACGCACATCCTCCAAGTTCCGTCTTTTTTTGGTACCAATAGGACGGGAACAGAGCAAGGGCTCATGATCTCTCTCACAAAGCCTTTCTCAAGCAACTTCTCAACTTGCCTTTGAAGCTCTTTTGTCTCTTCAGGATTACTCCTATAAGTAGGCCTATTTCGAATTTGTGATCCAGGCACAAAATCAATTTGATGCTCAATTCTACGCAAAGGTGGCAATCCATTAGGAATATCTTTAGAAAAGACATCTTCAAAATCCTGTAAAAGAGAAGAAATACTACTTAGCAAAGAAGAAGTTAGTAACTCAGAATTAATCAAAGCTTCTTTGTAAGTAAGTAGTATTATGGGCAACCCCTCTTTTTTTGTATTTAAACACTCCTTGGCTTTTATATAGAAACTCTCTTTTTTCCTTTCCTTAGCCTATTTCCTCTCACCAAGACTTTCTATTTTTTCATTCAAACCCCTTTTTATCTCTTCTCTCAAATTGTTGCCCTCTCTCTCTTTCTCTCAGCCATCTCTCTTTTTTTCTAACTCTTGGCCTCTTTTCTTTTCTTTTTCCTCAAGCTCACTTTTTATCCCTCCCTTTGGTTTTTCCATTGTTTCCCTTAATCTCTTTTGATCTTCAAACACTTGAGAAGAAGACAAAGGTGCAAGAGTAAATTCCCTTCCATTTAGCTCAAGAGAATACCTATTCTTCCTTCCATTATAAAAATCATTCCTATCATACTGCCAAGGACGACCCAGTAAGATATGACAAGCTTGCATATGAATTATGTCACAAAGAATATCATCCTCATATCTACCAACATTGAATGAAATCATGCATTATTTGTTTACCTTTAGTTAACTACTATCATTTAACCATTGGAGTCTATAGGGAGTAGGGTGTTTCATGCATGCAAGTCCCAATTTTTCCACAAAGTATGAACTCACCACATTAGCACAACTACCACTATCAATGATCATAGAACAAGTTTTCCCCTTTATCCCACACCTAGTATGGAATATATTCTCCCTTTGTTCTTCACTATTGCTTCCCAAATTGATAGTCATAATCCTCCTAACTACCCCAATCATGCCATCATTAGGTAGTTCTATATCATCATCATTACTCACATCTCCCTCTTCTTCTCCCTCACTTTTTTCACTCTCATATCCTCCATCTTCTCTAAGAATGATGTTTCTTCTACTTGGACATTCATGCATCATATGTCCCCTTCCTTTACATTTATGACACTGAATAGAATTAGAAGGTGCAAAAGGTTTAGGGTTAAAGGTTTTACCTCCCTCTTTGTTCTCAAATTTACCTTTATCCTTGTCTTCTTGAGGTCTAGAAGAACTCTTCATCTCTTGATTCGGCCATGGCTTCTTGGAGATGGTGTTTGACCGACCTTTCCACGAACTAGTTTTCTTTCTTTTATTTTGATTTTCTATATTTACAGACAAATCAACTAACTCATCTATTGTTACATATTGTTGTAATTCTACTACATCAGCGATTTTCTTATTTAAACCATTTAAAAACCTAGCCATTGTAGCATCTTCTTCCTCCATACAATTAGCTTGGATCATAGCCATATCCATAGCCTTAAAGTACTCATTCACAGACATGGACCCTTGCCTCAATGTTTGAAGACATTGTTGTAGCTCCCTTTGAAAGTGTGATGGTACGAATCTCTTCCTCATCACCCTCTTCATCTCAGCCCAAGTAGCAATTGGTACTTGTCCTTCTTGCAATCTGTCCCTAGTAAGCTTTTTTCACCAAATAGCAGCATAGTCAGAAAACTCAACAATAGCAAGTTTAACCTTCTTACCCTCAGAGTAGTTGTGACAGTCAAAGATGGCTTCAACCTTTCTCTCCCAATCAAGGTACAAGTTTGGATCCCTTGTTCCCATGAAAGATGGCATCTTCATCTTTATACTGCTTATATTATCATCTTCTACTCTACCTCTTTGTCCCCTCCTATCTCTTCCCACCCTATCAAAATCAATATCATTAAAATCATCTATAGGGTTTTCTTGATTTACAATGGGAGCAAGGGGTACATTTCTCCTAGCTTGGGGCCTAACATTATTTTCCCTTCTAAGTTCAGCTATTGTATCATTTTGCTCAGCAATAGTGTCCCTCATCTCTTGAAGTTGCGAATTCCACCTTTCGAATTGTTGATACATAGCTCGCAAGGTAAAATTATTTCTTGCTTTGATTTCGACTTCTTGAATAACCCTTCGTTCATCATCACTACCTGTACGTGACATCTTAAATAATTAAACTGTATCAGACAAATTGACTTTTTCCTCAATTGTTCTCACACACACTTTGCCTTTTTTCTCTCTCGAAATAACCTTTGAACAAAATACTTTGTAGATTTATAGTTAAACCCAACTCATATAAAGTTCTTAGTAGTAAAATATAGATTTTTGGGGAACAAATGAAAGAAGAACCAAATCCTAGAACTATTAGGCTCGGTTGAAACAAAACACGAACAAAAAGGAAAGGAATATATATTTAGATTAGAAAGAGTAAGAAAAAATTGAATTTTTGTCTTATCTTTGAAATTTGGGATCCCTTCTTCTTGTTTCCTTTGATAGTTTTTGGAAACAAATTAGATACAAAATAAATTTCCTCGAGAGCAAGCAATATTTTTTTTAAAATTGATTTTCCTTTTTTTTAACTTATTTTTTTCGCTCTTAATATTCAAGAAATCCCCAAAATTATCAAGAACGAAACCTTGATAGAACTGCTCTGATACCACTTGATAACGACTAGGTCGGGAATCCAAACTAGAGTAAGATTTTTAAAAGTAAATGCGGAAGCAATAACAATAACGAATTGAACAACTAGAGCTAAAGGGCAGAAAATAAAGGATATGGGAAAATTCAAGGAAAGAATTCTAAGAACTTCCAAGAACGCAAGTTCTATAGCCTTGACAAGATCAAAGTAACAACGTATTGATTTATTGAAGAAATCAAACGCTTTTACTTAAAAGTAAATCAAAACAATATATTCGGATCTTGACCGCTTTACGAGTAACTTGAGACAATAATTAATAATTAGTATTAATCGCCTTCTAAGAATACCACAAAGGAATCAAAGATATCACCATAGAGAAGTAATCTTACTACCTTGAACTATGAACTAGTAAAGGTTGAAAGATAAATCTCAAAGCACAAGTAACAAAAGTTCAAAAGAACTCTCAAAGTATGATATACTTAATCAATAATGAAGTCTCTCAATGAATGAGAAGGACTCCTTATTTATAGGAGTATTAAGGCATAAAAAAATCCTTAAAATTAGGTAGGGTGGCTGTTAAGGCATAAAATATCATTACAATTAGGTAGAGTGGTTGCTAAGGAGTAAGAAAAGTCATTAAAATTAGGTGGGAGCGGCCAAATCCCTTTGGGGCAGATTTGGACCTTAAAACTACCAGTTGGGGCAATTGATTTGGACTCCAATTGGGCTCCTTATGAAACACCTACTTTTGGACCTCTTTTAAGCTCATTTTGAGCCCTTTGGTGGATTTCAAGGGCTGATTTGGTGGGCCAATCTTCCTCCTCTTGGACTTCAATTTGGATCACCAAATAATTGTAAAAGTAAAATTTGGATAATTCATCTACTTTGGGCTTGAGCTCTTCCTCTACAATTAAAAGCTTCTTTATTTGCCATTGAAGTCCAGCAACCTTAGTCTGCAACTCTTTAGCTTGAGATCTTGTAAATGGCCTTGGAGCTTCCAAAACTCTATCCTTGTCCTTGATGCTATCAGACTCCGACTTGCATTGGGTTTTATTATTGCTTCGACCGCCTCACTACCTATATTTGTGGTGTGAGTTTGGGCGACATTAATCACCGTATAGTATCCAACTTCTCTCTTCACTATCTCTCTCACAACGCCAGTCTCTTCCCCATTTTATATCCATGATTCTCCACTGATTCATCTCCATTGTCTCTCATTTTCAATATTTTTTGCTCCAAAAAGTTGTGGTAAGTGTTAAAGTTGTGAGATTTTCGCTGGTACTGCGCTTCTTCTATTTCTATTTACTAATTTTTTTTATAAATAATCACCATTGTTATACTTTCACCAGAAAACTCAAAATTTCATCTCCAATGGCTGATTCAACAACTCTAAAGAGGGTTACCCGAGGTATACCCAACAAAGCACTCAATTTCGAAGGGCATCTTTCGATTTGCAAATCACTCAAGCGGAACATGTATTTGCAGGTTCAGCAGCAAATACACAGCAGAATACAGTTAGCTTGAGAATACAGATGAAAACACTTAGTTGGAATACATAACTAAAACTAGAACAACTAGTGTATTTTAAAAAGTTGTTGAATGAAATAAAATACATCTAAATACAACAGTCAAAAGTCACTGTAATAAGTATAATTGAGTTTGTTGAGTTATATTAGGAGTCTATCACGTTAATTGATTCACTTACCGTTTTTAAACAGCTGGAGAGACCTTTATTTTCGCAGATTTCCGTTACTGTATTCACGAATACAACTCGCGAATATATATGAGTACAGTCTATGCTAGCTGGACTTCCCTGTTTTCCGCCGAGTTTTGCTACTGTATTCATGAATACATCGAATACACTCTATAACAAGTGAAAAGATAGTTATATGAAGTAATTAAGTAAATGATAGCTATAACAAGTTAATAGCCACTAAACAATAGTGTTTCTAAAAATTTCTCAAAAAAAAGGTAACTTTTTAGTATATCCTTCGTGCATTTTTCCAGTTATGCATGTGTTACATTATTATGTGCTCTAAAAATAAGCACTTAATTACCTTATCCTTTTTCTAAATCTTACTATCCCCATCAATATCTCTGGAAAAATAAAAGAATTCCTCAGCTTGACAAAAATAGCCATCGTTTACATAAAAAGATGTTTTACGATAAGATACCAAGTTCTTCTCAGGATCAATCTTTCACTCAAATAAAAGAAGGAAAAAGCTGTTGAACTTTGTTGTCTTATATTGTAGCATCATGATAAACTTTTTTTCTTTTGGTAACTCATCATGATAAACTTTAGAGGTTCCTTCTTTTATTTTCTTTATATTCCTTGTTTTGCTTTGACAAATAAGGCCCTCTTTGTCCATAAAAAAAAATTTCCTTCAACAATGTGTTTATCCATGAAATTTTGCAAGTTTTTGAAATTTTTTTAAAAATGAGTTTTTCAAAACGACCACTTTTTCAACATTTTCAGAAAAAAAAAAAAAAAAAAAGTTCCACTCACAAAACTGCAATATTTTTTCAAATGAAATGCATGTCTAAACATAATTTCAAATTCCAAACACCATTTTTCAACTTAACTCCAAATATTACTTTTTTCAAAAATTATCATTTTTATGCCCAAACGCCTACTAAGTAATCTTGGAAAGAGACCTAAATTATTGCTTCTAATTCATATATAGCAATAAGGGGGTAAATTTGCCATCATTTACCACCCCGATGTAAGATCTAAATTAAAACACATGAGCAAATTGCACTAATTTAAAGTTTTAAACAGAAAATGTGTATAAAAATTAAAGGAGCAGAGCAAAAAAGAGAAGGGAAAAGGAAAACACAGACAGACAGACAGGAAAACTCCTTGAATATTGACACCGAGTGGGACAAAGCAGCTTTATGATTTAATGACAAGAGGAAAAGATCAAACTATACCTTTGACTTCATAATGCCAAAAATTGGGCGACTACTAATTTTTTTAGTATTTATTGATTTGATTTCCAATCATTAGGCTTTTTGTAGATATTCAGCTCACAGGACTCATAGAACATAAAGTGTTTGTGCGTAATGTCAAAGCGTCCTACTAGGATTTCGATGATAGTTCAGTTTTAATGAGAAACTCCCTTATTATGAACATTAAGTGTTTGATCTCACTTACTAAATTTAGAGATCTTCTAATAGTAACATAAGCTATTAGGATTGGTCATCTTTCATGCCTAGAGACATTCGATCAGTAACTTTAATAAGTAGTATATTAGGATTCTTCCTCCATCAGGATAGTCAAATGCGTTGTTGTAATAGGATCCGTTAGTACATTTAGCAAAGGACATGGAAAGAGCAGTTGCCTTCAAAACATCATGCTTTATTCCTCCAAACTATTACACAAGAATCAAAAGTTGAGTATACATACATAGTCACTGTACAATTTATGTTAGTAGTTCTGGTTCCTATATTAGAAACGAATGAGCTATTCATCACAACTCCTCGAAATTCTATCAAGTAGAAAGTTCAAACTGATACTTTGCATCTATCTCTATCACAATCTTTTATCCAATGATCTGTCCTTGACAGAATCACTATCTGCTAGGGGTGTCTCGCGCTCAATTATGTATGGCTGATAGCCTGCAGCAGTGGACAGATTACCAGAAAAACTACTGCTAACAGACCTTTCAATGTCATCAAGATCCGCAATGAGAGAAATTGGTCTCTCTGGTATATTTGGAACAGGTATATCCGCGTCCAACATGTTAACAACCTGGTCCATTGTTGGCCTCGCGTACAATTGTGGGTGGGAACAAAGAACAGCTACTAATACATACTTCTCCACAACTTCTGGAGGGCCTAAATCCGGAATATTGTCTTCAAGAACATCTAATGATCTACCTTCCCTAACTAATGACCATGCCCAATCAGTCACAAGCGTCGGCTGCCCATCATTAAACTCTATTATTGCTTTCTTGCCACTTAAAAGCTCAAGAAGCACAACCCCAAAGCTATAAACGTCGCTCCTCTCTGTCAACTGGCCATATAAAGCATACTCGGGTGCTACATATCCCATCGTCCCTGCTACGCGAGTGCTCAAATGCGTCATTCCCTCAGGAGTGAACTTTGCTAATCCAAAATCCGCCACCTTAGGCTCAAAACTCTCATCTAAAAGAATATTACTAGCTTTAATATCCCTATGAATAATACCCGGTTGTGCTCCATAATGCAAGTAAGCCAAACCTCTAGCAGTACCAAGTGCAACTTTCTGCCTAATACCCCAACTTAATTTCTCATATCGCGTCCCGAATAAGTGATCATGTAGACTCCCATTCTTCATCAAATCACAAACAATAATCCTCTGGTGACCCTCATAAGGAGTTGTAGCAGTGCAATATCCTCTCAAAGCTACCAAATTAACATGCCTAACACTAGCAATAACCTCAACTTCATGTGTGAAACTTGCATCCCCAGCAACTGAACAATTCTTGAATCTTTTCAAAGCTACTTCAACCCCACCAGGCAACACACCTTTGTACACATTTCCATATCCTCCTGTCCCAATTATATTCACCCTCGAAAAATTCTTCGTTGCCATCTTAATTTCATCGATAGTAAACCTAATCAAAGTAGTACTTCCACTAATCGAATCCAAACGAGAACTCAAATTACTCTCAATCCTCCTATTGTTCCACTTATGAGCCAATCTATTTTTCCTCCGCCGCCACAAAAACCAATAAACAAACCCCACAAACACTAAAACCAATCCACAAACTAGAACCACAACAATAATAGTCACATTCTTTTTACCTTTTCCTGAACTAGCAGTAGCAGTAACATCAATAGCAAACAAGCATTTTATAGTACCTTCATCAGTGGGCCCAACCTGATTAGCAAAAGCTGCAGCATAAATAGAAGGGTAAGCCGTACAATCCGAAACATTCCCAACAGAAGGTCCATTGAGGTAAGAAGCAAGGCCAGAGAAGCTGGTGGTACACGTGGCACAAGGGGAATTATTCTCTAAGGACTGATTACACGAAGAAACCATGTTGGAAAGTGCTGAAACAGAGACATTAGACTCGAACTCGAAACGAGTAGTGATATTCATACAACCCTGAGAGATCCAAGAAGTTTGAAAACCACAAGATTTGCGTATATCGAAGTTGGGTACATAGTCGTTGACCAAAAACTGGTAACTGTTCCAGCAAGATTCGGCGGATGTGAGTGGCGGAAAGAAAGAGTTTGTACGGCGAAGATATTCAGATTGGACAAGACGTAAGCCCTGACGAATGTATTGACAGTGTGTGGTGGAGTTCAAATTTGGGCGTTTTGAACTTTGGTTTATCAAATTACGAAGTGCGTTAAAATCGAGAGGACATGGGGTTGTATTAGGTTGTTGGGATGATACATAACTAGGGAATGATAAGTGGAGAAAGAGGAAGATATGAAGAAGGGGAAACATGGTCGAAGGTGACAGAGTTGTTAAAGGGCAAAAAAGGATTAGGATTTTGGTGAATAATAATAGTACATGGTTTTGGTGATGGAGGTGAAGGGTGAGAACAAAAGAATTGTTGAGTTGGAATAGATTATAGAATCAATCATCCACCATATTCAATTGTTCATGGTTATTCTTTACTAATATTATTCTAATACAATGAATCTTTATTCATATCTGGCAGGCAGCCAAGATATGGAGTTATTGAGTTCTTACAATTGAGTAGGTTCTGGGAAATAGCCAGGTTAGTTAAGATTTTAGATAAATCCCATCTTGTCTAAGAAGGTCCCACTCATATAACTGTTTAGTCAAAAGGGATATGAAGTCAAGATACCAACATTTCCATTTGACACTTGCTGATCGGTAATGAATTAGTGGGCAGAAATTGGTCCATAAAATGTGATAGGCAAATATAAGTGATAATATGTAGACGCATAAATAATTAGAATACGAGTACATTATACAAGGGAAAATTAAGTGAAAAACATCAACTAGGGCAACTACTAGTACAAAAGCTGATTCAAGTACTTTTGCAAGGATTGGCCTAGCTAACACCACCTCCCTATTTGGAATTATATGGCTGTGGCTGGAATCTATAATAGCACCTTCCTTTAGATAGAGGAAGTCAATTTTGATATTCCTAGTAATAGTAGTAGTAGGTAATCATTTCTGATTTGGATCCCTTGTACTAATCTGCATATCTGTTTAATGTAGAATGTAGAATACTTTACCATTTGAGAGTCTGAACCCAATAGCTGGGCTTGAATTAGCAATGGGTTTAATTGTTGCTAAATTTACTTATACAAGGATCCCTAGGGCTTAAGGTCCTATGATAAATAAGGGCTTTGCCATTTTGATCCATCTCGCAAGCCTGCTTCCATTCGTAAAATTCATGTATTACAAAATTTTCTTCGAGCTCAAATCACTATGGTCTATATCCCCAAAGTTAAATTTTCTTCCTTTTTTACTTCTCTACTAAATTTGAATTAATCTTGAATATAGTAAGTCTATACAAATTTTGATTATTCCTGAATACAGTAAGTAGTAAGTCAACTATCCATTAATCGAAACGTATACAACTAATCAGTAATCACTATGTGTTTGATGAATGTAAACGCGAAATTTGTATACATAGAAATTCTTTAAGTATCTCCTTGAAAATTATACCAAGAGGCTGACGGCAACTGGAGTTTCATAACAATCCAAGTGATATACTTTCAAATGCTAGTTACATATTCTGACTATTTATAACCATATAAGCAATCGTTTACTTTAATACAAGTTGTATTGCTTGAAATTTTTAGCAGCTATAATGTTTAAAACGTGAGATATTTATTTCTTTAGTTTCTAGTTTCTAGTTTCTCGCCGGCTTGGTGGGCGGTGGCCAATTAGTTGGATAAATAAATCACATATTAGCAACTTGTAATTTATTCATTTAGTATTAGTGTAAATGGACAAAATGGTGGGTGTGAGCACGTAATTTTTGCCCTATGCATAGTTTACTCCTAAAAAATTCACAAATTGTCTTTGATTTTTATAGAATTTCTAAGGATCTCTCTCTATTTTGTTGTGTGCATTTTATGGTATTTAGTTGCATTTTTCATAATTAGAAATACTTTAAATCATGAAAACATCAAAAATATTTTTTATCTTTCATTTTTATTACGTTTCTAGATCATTTGCATCATTGTATTATTAGGAACATTTTAAACCATAATTTCTGTGATCTTTCACCCATTGCATTTTTAGCTTTAGAACTGCATGTTAGATGCATTGTTAAAAATACAAAAACCCACAAATTACTTTTAGCTATTCTTCTTTTCTTTTTACATTTGTAGTTTCAATTAGTTAGTCAATTAGTTAATTTAATATTTTAATTAGCTTAATTTTAAATTAAAACAAATGAATAGGTTAATTTTATAAATTAGATTTGATATAGGTGTTTAATGAGCAATGCAAGGCAAAAAGAAAAAAAGGGTGTTGAAATGGGTCGGACAAAAAGGATTAAAAGAGAAAATACAAAAAAGTGAAAGAGGTAAGGGAAAAGGAAATTAGGAAGAGTGCCCTAGCAATTTTTACCTATAAATATGTTGGAATTACTTAGTCATCGGTTTAATATCATCTTTTTATTTGTACTGTGCTGAGCCTAAATGTATTTATTTTTTCTATTTTGTTCAGCTTAGTAATTTTGGGCTTAGTTGGACTTCCGGGTCAACTATATAGGCCTAGTTACACATTGTATTGAACGGATGATTTACTTTCATTTTTTTCATAAGTTTCTAATAAAACTCTCTTCTCTCTCTTTTCTAAAACACAGTAAACCCTAAGCCGAACTCCATTGATTTCACTGTATTTTCCGATGTTAACATGGTATCAGAGCAAGGAATTCCGTAATGCTCGTGATTCTTTATCCTCCGATGGTAACCTCGACGAGTTTCACCAGAGATTTCTTCTTCCCCGTCGGTTTATTCAATCGTCATGTTTTGTGTGATGAAGAGTTGGTCGCTTTTGAGGGTTTCTATCTTAGCTCGCTTGCTTCGATTGAGGTTTTGGAGCTTGGATTGTGATGATTTCGTCTTCAATTTCAAGTATCTCGTTCACTCAATTTTGGTTAGGTTTTGTTGATTTGTGAGACCTCTTCGCCGTTTCAACGGATTCACTGTTTGTGTGAGCTGTTTACAAGGCTGTATTCTTCCAGTCGCGAAGATTTTGATACATTCTTTCCTCATCTTCATATCAACTGCATGTTTTAGGGTTTTGTTTTACTTTTGTGGTTAAAGCTTAAATCTGTGTGGGATTAGTTGTTCTCTCAAGTTTTGTTTTTGATTAATGGCTATCACAGCCGGAACCTCGACCTCGTCTACTTCTGATAACACCTCTTCCCTTGACCATGGGACTCCGAGTTCTCGTCTTCCTTTTCAACCTGATGATTACACACACCCATGCTATCCCCTATATGTGCATCCATCTGATTTGTTAGGATCTTCTTTGGTCACTGAGTCTTTTGATGGCTCTTGCTATGGAAGTTGGCGTAGGTCCATCCTAGTTGCTTTGTCTGTTAGGAATAAGTTGAATTTTATTCATGGGACTTCTGAGAGACCTCCTGAAGGTTTTTCTCTTCTTCGCCAATGGCAAAGATGCAATGACCTGGTTATTGCATGGCTTGCCAACACTGTTACTAAGGACACTGTTGTGTATTCTGAGTATGCAACAGACATCTGGAAGGAACTTGAGGCTAGGTATGGGCAAGCTGATGGTGAAAGGGTGTTTGAATTGAAAAAATAGATAGCTCATATCTCTAAGGGTTCTCTTGACATAGCTGCATATTTCAACAAGCTAATGCTGCTCTGGGATGAGCTTGCTTCTTTGTCTGCTAGCTCAAATAATAGGTGTACATGTGGTGGTAGTATCAAGTCTGAAGCAGAATAAAGGGTGTATCAATTTCTTATGGGTCTCAATGATACATATGTGCAAGTTAGGAGCAACATACTCATGATAAAGCCTCTTCCTTCTATTGACACTGTGTACAGTATCCTTTTGAGTAATGAGAAATAGAAGCAGATGTCTGTCTCACTTCTCTTCAGAATCTGCCCCCTTCAATGTTGGGGTTTCTATACAACCATATGCTCCCAGGGTGAGCTTTGATTCCCAGAAGTCATCCATTATTTGCAAATATTGTAAGAAGTATGGTCACAGCATTGAGAAGTGTTATAAGCTCTATGGCTTGCCACAAGGTTTCAAATTCACTAAGAATCCTGGTACCATAAAAGGCTTCAACACGTGTGGCAGTTGATTCATTTTCTTCTCAGCAATGTACTTCTGATTCAACTACTGGTGTAGGTCCTCTCAACTGTTCTAAACAATCTGTTAGGGTTCCTGGTTTGACAAAGGCACAGTACTCCCAGTTAATTCATCTTCTACAACAGATTCATGTCAACCCTGATTCATCTACTTCACTCATAGCTTCAGCACACTTTGCTGGTAGAGTGGCCACTCACAGTGTTTAACTTAAACTTGCTTTGTTTTCCCAAGTCACTCTTTCTGATTGGATAATAGATACCGGTGCATCTAATTATATGACATCTCTTAAATATATTCTCTTTAATATACAACCTCTTGCCATTCCTTATCTTGTTTCTCTTTCAAATAGATACAAGGTTAAGGTCTACAACTGTGGATCTCTAACTTTGTTCCCCAATTTCACTCTGCATAATGTGCTTTATGTCCCTAGTTTTCAATATAATCTCTTTTCAGTCCAACAGTTGGTCAGTCAATTTTATGGGATTGCACAGTTTACTAAGGCTTTATGTGTCTTACAGGGTCCTTCTGTGAAGAAGCCACCGGCTCTTGGTAAACTAGACAATGGCTTATACAAGTTGTAGATTTCTACATTTAACTCTTCAAATTGTGTTTCTAGTGTTGATCTTACTTTTCCTACTTCTGTTGTATGTGATGTTTCAAATGATTCTACTGCTCCAAATTGTAATTCTACTCATGCTACTTCTAATAAAATGAAGAATATATCTGTTATCAATTTCTCTCTTTCTAGCAAGCAGTTTTTTCCTTGTTCAATGTGTCCCCTAGCTAGGCAAACTAGACTCCCCTTCTCTGACAGTACAATTCATTCCACAACTCCCTTCCAGTTGATCCACATTGATACCTGAGGCCCCTATCACTCCCTTACTTCTAATGGTGCTAGATATTTCCTCACCATTGTAGATGACTACTCTAGGGCAACCTGGACTCACCATTTAGGAGCCAAAATAAATGCTTTTGATCTCCTCAAGAGTTTCATTGCCATGGTAGAAACTCATTTTCATTATCATGTACAGACTATCAGGAGTGACAATGCTTGGGAATTGGGGTCCAATTCCATTAGTTCTAAATTTTTCTGAAAAGGGATCATTCACTAGACATCATGCCCCCACACTCCTCAACAAAATGGTATTGTAGAAAAAAAACACAAACACTTGCTAGAAACTGCTAGGGCCTTGTTGTTTCAGTCCAAGTTGCCTGTTTCTTTTTGGGGGAATTACATTCTCACTGCCACTTATCTCATTAACAGATTCCCTACCTCTCTCTTGAAGAATAAAACTCCTTTTGAATTGCTCTATGCGAAGCCCCCTTCTTATTCTCATTTTAGGCCCTTTGGTTGTTTATGTTATGTCACAGTCCCTAAGGTTCATAGGAACAAATTTGCTCCTAGGTATGTGCCTTGTGTTTTTGTGGGGTACCCTTTTGCTAAGAAATTTTATAAATTGTACAATCTTGTCTCCACGTCATCTTTTGTTTCCAGGGATGTCCTTTTTCATGAACACATTTTTTCTTTTTTTACTCCTTCCTTTGCTTTTCCTACCCCTTATACTTTTACTTCTTTCTCTGTTTCTGATGATTGTTTCTCTGAACCTCCTAGCTCCACTTCTTAGATTTATGAACCTGTTCCTCCTTCTCCAGTTCCCCCCTCTTCTGTTTCTGCTCCTCCTGATGTTGTGCCTATCAGAAAGTCTTCTAGGTCCTATAATCCTCTAGGGTATCTCTCTGATTATGTTTGCCAACTTTCACTTTCCTCTTCTTCTTCTCTTTCTGTTTCTTCCTCTCCTTCTACCTTTGTTCCTCCTGTGTTTGAGCCATCCTCCTACTCTCAAGCTGCTTCTGTGCCTGAGTGGCAGGATGCCATGAGATAGGCCAATGACACTTGGTCCATTATTGACTTGCCTCCTGGTAAGAAGCCCATTGGTTGTAAGTTGGTGTACAAAATCAAACATAGGGCTTATGGTACTGTTGAAAGGTATGAGGCTAGATTGGTTATCACGGGTGATACACAAGTTGAAGGGATTGATTTTCATGAGACTTTCTCCCCTATGGTTAAGATGTCCATTGTTAAGACAGTGGCTGTCAAGAAGCATTGACCCCTCTTCCAACTTGATGTCAACAATGCTTTTTTGCATGGTGACCTTGATGAAGAGGTGTTCATGAGGCTGCCCCATGGTTACTCTGTTACTCCCCTCTCCAGTTCTAGCTAGTTGGTATGCAGACTTCACAAGTCCCTTTATGGGCTTAGGCAGGCCTCCAACCAGTGGTATGCCAAGCTCTCCTAGGCTCTTTCTTCTAGAGGCTACCATCATTCCCTTAATGACTACTCTCTCTTCACTAGAGTTTCTGGGGACTTTATTGTGGTGCTTTCAGTTTATGTGGATGATATTATCCTCATAGGGACTGATTCTGCTGAGATTTCTTCTTTGAAGTCTTTCTTTGATGCTCAATTTAAGATCAAAGATCTTGGATCCCGTAGTTACTTTCTAGGCATTGAGGTGTTATATTCAGATTCTAGGGTTCTTTTACATGAGAAGAAATTTATTCATGATCTTCTCATGGAGTTTCACTGTTCAGATGTTACTTCTGTGGTCTGTCCTCTCCCTTTGAATGTTAAGCTTAAAGCCAAGGAGGGCACTCATCTCTCTAAACCTGAAGTTTACAGGTCATTGGTGGGCAATCTCAATTTTCTTACTAATACAAGGCCTGCCATCTCTTTTGCTGTCCAGCACTTATCTCAGTTTATGCAGTCTCCTTGCCTTCCCCATCTGGAGGCAACTCTCCATCTCTTGAAATACCTGAAGGGTACTGCTGATTTTGGTGTTTTTTTCAACAACTCTCTTGATCTTTCTGTGGCTGCTTATTATGACAGTGACTGGGTTGCCTGCCCTGAAACCAGGGGGTCTGTCACTGGCTTTTGTGTATTGTTGGGAGGTAGTCTGGTTGTCTGGAAGTCTAAAAAGCAGATTGTGGTTTTATGTCTTCTGCTGAGGCTGAGTATAGGTGTTTGAGTAAAGCTGTTGGTGAACTTACTTGGCTGCATAGGCTGGTTTTGGATTTGGGAGTCAGTTGTCCTTCTTCTGTTCCCTTGTTTTGTGACAGCCAGGTTGTCATTCACATTGCAAAGAATTCTATTTTTTATGAGCGCACTAAACATATTAAGTTGGTTTGTCATCTTGTTCGAGCCAAGATTGCTGAGGGCCTCATTAATTTGTTGCATACTTCTTCCTCCACTCAGCTCGCGGATATCTTCAAAAGGCTTTAGCTGGGGTTGCTCATCATGATCTTCTTTCTAAGTTGGGGGTGTTCTCCCCCTCCAACTTGAGGGGGAGGTGTTGGATTTACTTAGTCATGGGTTTAATATCCTCTTTTTATTTGTACTGGGCTGAGCCCAAATATATTTAATTTTTCTGTTTTGTTCAGCTCGGTGATTTTGGGCTTAGTTGGACTTCCGAGTCAACTATATAGGCCTAGTTACACATTGTATTGAACTGATGATTCACTTTTATTTTTTTCTGAAGTTTCTAATAAAACTCTCTCTTCTCTCTCTTCTAAAACACAGTAAACCCTAGGTCAAACTCCATTGATTTCATTGTATTTTTCGTTGTTAACAAAATAGGACTTTTATCCTCATTAGAAGGGAGACAGCGGAAAAACCAGATCGAAAATCCAATTATCAAGCCTCACAAAAGAAAATTTCCTAGAAAAATGGAGATTATTGATCACGGTGGATTTTCAAATCACTATTTTATTAGGTTTTTCAAAAGCTGAATTTGCTTTCTGAATTGCTGTTGTTCGCTGGGATTTTTGCAGAGATTTATCCTTACTGTTTTCTAGTCTTTATTTGGCTCAATTCAGCTATTTCCTCCGCCTAGCAGGTAAACATGAAAACTCTGTAATTATTTGAATTTTAAATGATAAGAAACATTAACTCTTTCATAAACTCTGGATAATCTTAGGTTGTGATGAGTTTTCTGTTAATACTTTGTGGAAAATAATGGATATAAGTTAGTCAAATTATTGAAGCATGAGGGCAACTACATGGAATTGGTTTAATAAAATTTAGGAAGTCTAGTCGACATTTTAGCATTTTTTAAAGTGTTGAAGAGCTTGAATCTTATTCAATTTGTAAGAGCCTGAGAATTCGATTTTTTGTTTTAATTCTGAATTGATATGGATAGCCTTGTATGTGTCGATCTGTTGTTTGGTTTGAAACATGGACATCTTTAGATTTTAAGTCATTGAGCATTGTGCGTATTGTTGGGATTTTAAGCTTGTGTAGCTTAAAGAGGGTGAATGAGAAATGGAGAAAAAATAAAATATTTGAGTTTCCCTCCTTGGAAAAGGGACATTGTCCCATATTGGAGGAAGAAAAGATTTTTGATGGATATATATATAATTGCTCTTCCTCTAACTCTTAAAGAGTTAAGAAGAAGGCAAGCCTCACGTCGTCATCGTCGTCGCTCGGCTCGGCTTCGGATTTGGATTTGGATTTGGTCAAAGATCGATTGATTGATTAATCTTTTTGGACAAAATTCCTTTTTATTATTTAATTAATTAATTAATTAAATAATTAACGAAAAATTCAATCCGGAATAACCCATATTATTTTAAATCCATTTTCCCGCAATATTTCAAACAACCGGTTCCAACAGCCATGGCTGTTTCTGAGAGGTTGCAAACCTTTTCAGAAATAATGCCAGCAACTCTATAAATATACTTTGAATCCCAAAATCTTTCCTTACGAAATTTTCTGATCTTCTTCTTCTTCTTCTTCTGCATAAAAAATTCCAGTGTATTTTACAGTCTTCGAGTGGCTCGCTGTCACCGGCGTTTTTTGGTACCAACACTCCAGTGAGTTAAATCCTTCTATCCTGGGAGGATATATTTCAGCACCTCGGGTACTTGAGGGGTTAATTTCCTTAAGGACACATTGTGTATTCAGTGGGCTCGATTTATTCCTATACTGTTTTTCCAGAATTTATTTCGTTAAACAAGTATTACTAACTTTCTATTTTGTTTATATATTTCAGAAAGTTTAATGATTTAATTGTTTATTACAGCAATATAGATTTATAACAATCTTAAAGAAATTATTTTATTATATTCTGTATTTTGTTTGTGGAGATTAAAACCTGTGTGATTTTCTACTCCTTCTGAATTTTACTATTCTGATTTGAAGATATAAAAACTTCATCAGAGTATTGAAATTCAGAAAATGATTTGAAGAACATAAAAACTTCATCATTTTCTGTGAAACAGTATATAAAAACTTTGATTTATTTATTATACATACTGGTTGTTGTTAATAACAGTATTGTTTACTGTTCTGGTTTTGCCATTAATTGAACTCTTCTGTTGTTTACAGTGAGAAATGGCAATTGATAATGGAAATTCTTCTACGACTGTTGCGGCAACGACGATAGCCTCGTCAAGCCGGACTGCTGTTCCACCGGCAGAGAAACCGGGAAAATTTTTCGAAGCCAACTTCAAAGGATGGCAGCAAAGGGTGTTCTTCTGGCTTACCACACTTGGTATGCAAAAATTCACTAGGGAAGAACCTCCAGTGCCTGCTGCGGACATGCCGGACAACGAAAAATTCATGATTGTTGAGACGTGGAAGCAGGCAGATTTTCTTTGCAAAGGCTATATCTTAAGTGCTTTAGAGGATGACTTGTACAATGTGTATAGTGCGATGAATACTTCGAAAGAATTATGGGACGCACTTGAGAAGAAGTACAAGACTGAAGATGCATGCTTGAAGAAGTTCGTGGTTGCCAAGTTTCTAGACTATAAAATGATAGACAGCAAAACTGTTGGAATCCAAGTTCAGGAGCTTCAACTTATTTTTCATGACCTTATTGCTGAAGGTATGATCGTGAATGAAGCATTTCAAGTAGCTACAATGATTGAAAAATTACCTCCTTCGTGGAGAGATTTCAAGAACTATCTTAAGCACAAGCGCAAAGAAATGAAGTTGGAAGATCTTGTGATTCGTCTCAAGATTGAGGAAGACAACAAAACAGCCGAGAAGAAGTCTCATGGAAATTCAACGATCATGGGAGCTAATATCGTTGAGGAGACTGCTCCAAAAAGTAAGAAGAGAAAGAGGTCTTCTGGACAGACTAAGGAGCAGAACAAAAAGAAATTCAAGGGCAGCTTCTACAATTGTGGAAAAATCGGTCACAAAGCCCCTGATTATCGTCTCCCAAAAAAGTATAAGAAGAAGGGACAGGCCAACATAGTGGAGAAGAATGATGACATTGATGATCTGTGTGCAATGCTTTCGGAATGCAACCTAGTTGCAAATCCGAAGGAGTGGTGGATTGACTCTGGAGCCACTCGACATGTTTGTGCTGTCAAGGAAGCATTTGCGACTTAATCTACTGCTAGTCCCGAAGAAGAGATTTCCATGGGAAATACTGCAACAGCCAAGATTGAAGGTTATGGGAAGATATTCCTGAAGATGACTTCCGGCAAGGTGTTAACACTCAACAATGTTCTTCATGTTCCTACTATTAGGAAGAATTTAGTTTCTACTTCTTTGCTCGTTAAGAATGGATTCAAATATATATTTGTTTCTGATAAAGTTGTTGTAAGCAAGAATGAAATGTATATTGGAAAGAGCTACCTCACAGAGGGCCGCTTCAAACTAAATGTAATGGTTGTTGACAGTATGAATAAAATTTCAGCTTCTTCTTATTTATTGGAGTCAAATAATTTATGGCATATTCGTTTAGGACATGTCAATTACAAAACCTTGCGGAAGTTAATTAATTTAGAAGTATTGCCTAAATTCGAGTGTAATAAATCAAAATGTCAAATATGTGTTGAGTCGAAGTTTGTAAAACATCCTTATAAGTCTATTGAAAGGAATTCAAATCCTTTAGACTTAATTCATACTGACATTTGTGATATGAAGTCGACACCATCTCGAGGTGGGAAAAAGTATTTTATTACTTTTATTGACGATTGCACTCGATATTGTTATGTTTATTTGCTTAATAGTAAGGATGAAGCAATTGAAGCATTTAAGCAATACAAGAATGAAATGGAGAATCAATTGAATAAAAAGATCAAAATGATTAGAAGTGATAGGTGTGGAGAATATGAATTTCCGTTTGCAGAAATATGTTCGGAATATGGAATTATCCATCAAACTATTGCACCTTACACACCTCAATCCAATGGAATTGCGAAAAGGAAAAATCGGACATTAAAGGAAATGATGAATTCTTTATTAATAAGTTCCGGATTACCGCAGAGTTTGTGGGGCGAAGCTATCCTTACAGCTAACCGAATACTCAACAGAGTACCCCCACAGCAAAACGCAATCTATTCCGTATGAAAAATGGAAAGGAAGAAAACCCAACTTGAAATATTTCAAAGTGTGGAGGGGTGTCTAGCAAAGGTACAAGTTCCTTTACCTAAAAGGGTTAAAATCGGACCAAAAAATATTGATTGCATTTTCATTAGATATGCTACAAACAGTAAAGCATGTCGGTTTTTGGTTCATAAATCCGATAATCCCGAAATTCACGTTAATACGGTAATGAAATCAGATAATGCTGAATTCTTTGAAAGCATCTATCCGTATAAAACTGAATGTGAGTCGTTAAGTGAAAGACCTAAACGACCTCGGGAAGAACCAAAGGAAAATACTCCAAGTATAGAAGATCCAAGGCGTAGCAAACGTCAAAGAACATCTACTTCCTTTGGACCAGATTTTATGACATTCTTGCTTGAAAATGAGCCTCAAACTTTTAAAGCAGTTATGTCATCTTCTGATTCAGCGTTTTGGAAAGAGGCAGTCAATAGTGAGATTCAATCAATTTTGGATAACCATACATGGGAGTTGGTAGATATTCCTCCGGAAAATAATCCTTTAGGTTCGAAATGGATCTTTAAACGGAAAGTGAAAGCTAATGGCACTATTGACAAATATAAGGCAAGACTTGTTGTCAAAGGTTATAGACAAAAGGAAGGCCTTGATTACTTTGACACTTACTTGCCAGTAATGAGGATAACATCTATTAGGGTGTTAGTGGCACTAACGGCCGTGTATGGTCTTGAAATCCATCAAATGGATGTTAAAACAGCTTTCTTAAATGGAGAATTAGAGGAAGAGATTTACATGGAACAACCTGAGAGTTTTGTGGTTCCTGGTAAAGAAAAGAAAGTGTGCAAACTTGTTAATTCGCTTTATGGACTTAAACAAGCACCCAAACAATGGCATGCCAAATTTGACCAAACAATATTGGCAAGTGGGTTTAAAATCAACGAGTGCGACAAATGTGTTTACATTAAAAACACTCCAGGTCATGAAGTCATTATTTGTTTATATGTTGATGACATGTTGATAATGAGCAAAAACATGAAAGATATAAATGCTACTAAGCGCATGTTGGCTAGCAATTTCGATATGAAAAACTTAGGAGTTGCTGATGTGATCTTAGGAATCAGAATTCACAAGACTCCACAAGGTCTAGCATTATCACGGTCTCACTACATTAAAAAGGTACTTGACAAGTTTAAGTATTTGGATTTCAAATTTGCCAAGACTCCAATTGACGTGGGTTATGCACTTCAAAAGAATGAAGGTGAAAGTGACTCACAACGAGACTATGCAAGAGTATTGGAAAGTTTGATGTATATCATGAATTGTACGCGACCAGATATAGTATGTGCTATTAGTAAACTGAGTCAGTTTACAAGTAATCCCAATCACATACATTGGATGGCAATGAAACGAGTTTTGGGGTATCTCAAACATACCCAAAATTTTGCTTTGCATTATAACAAACATCTCTCCGTGATCGAGGGATATAGTGATGCAAATTGGATCACTGGATCATCTGAAGTTAAATCCATGAGTGGACATATTTTCACAATTGGGGGTGGATCAGTGTCTTGAAAATCATCCAAACAAACATGCATCGCCCATTCTACAATGAAATCTGAATTCATAGCTTTAGATAAGACCGGTGAAGAAGTTGAATAGCTCTGGAATTTCTTGGAAGATATTCCATTTTGGCCCAAACCTTTGGCATCTATTTGTATACATTGTGATAGTCAAGCAGCAATAGGCAGGGCAGGGAGCGTTATGTATAACGAAAAATCTCGTCATATACGATGGAGACACAATACCGTTAGACAACTACTCTCTAGTGGTGTTATCACAATTGACTACGTAAAGTAAAGAGATAATGTGTCGGATCCAATTACAAAAGGCCTATCTAGAGAGGCAGTTGAAAGATCATCAAAGGTAATGGGGTTAAGGTCTAGGACAAGTCATCATGGCGGTAACTCTACCTACCAGACTGGAGATCCCACGAGCTAGGTTCAAAGAGATCAAACAAAGTTATGAATGACGGTTCAACATTGTCAAATAACTCAACCCATTCTCGTGATGAAGACAATGTTCAGAAATTGAGGTAAAGCATTAAGGCTAATTGATGAGTCAATAAAGCTTAAAGATTTTTTAATAATTTGCTAAGTCTGGCAGGATATGACCAGATAGTGTGTCTATAGGATTACACGTTTAGAAATCACTTATGCGAGTGTGAAGTGTAAGCCGCTTCAAGGGGAATGAAAGTAAAGGCCCATTCTCTAAGCACTCATGAAACCAGGCGGTGTTCATGGCTAAAACGAACACAACCGTGAGAACCATAGATGGTTAAGGATTGATTATGTGACTTATGTTGTCTATGTATACAACAAAGCTCGAAGGTTCAAAGATATCAAATCTACCGATTGACCGAGTATATCCGATATAAGTTCACTACGGAAAGTTCAAAGGGAAACATACTTATCCAGATGCAATTAATTCTTGCATGTAAAACACACACGCGTCCGTGCATTCCTTTATTTTGTAGCCATTCCACATTCATGTGGGGAATTGTTGAGATTTTAAGCTTGGGTAACTTAAAGAGGGTGAATGAGAAATGGAGAAAAAATAAAATATTTGAGTTTTCCTCCTTGGAAAAGGGACATTATCCCATATTAGAGGAAGAAAAGGCTTTTGATGGGTATATATATAATTGCTCTTCTTCTAGCTCTTAAAGAGTTAAGAAGAAGGCAAGCCTCGCGCCGTCGTCATCGTCGCTCGCTCGGCTTTTGCTTTCGCTTCCGCTTCGGATTCGGATTCGGATTTGGATTTGGTCAAAGATTGATTGATTAATCTTTTTGGACAAAATTCCTTTTAATTATTTAATTAATTAATTAACGAAAAATTCAATCCGGAATAATCCATGACCCGCGACCCGGTCCGGTCAGGCCCATTTTCTTTCCCGGATTATTTTAAATCCATTTTCCCGCAAATTTTCAAACAACCTGTTCCAACAGCCATGGCTGTTTCTGAAAGGTTGCAAACCTTTTCAGAAACAATGCCAGCAACTCTATAAATATACTTTGAATCCCAGAATCTTTCCTTACGAAATTTTCTGATCTTCTTCTTCTTCTGCACAAAAAATTCCAGTGTGTTTTACAGCCTTCGAGTGGCTCGTTGTTCACCGGTATTTTTTGATACCAACACTCCGGTGAGTTAAATCGTTCTATTCTGGGAGGATATATTCCAGCACCTCGGGTACTTGAGGGGAATAATTTCCTTAAGGACACACTGTGTATTCAGTGGGCTCGATTTATTCCTATACTGTTTTTCCAGAATTTATTTCGTTAAACAAGTATTACTAACTTTCTATTTTGTTTATATATTTCAGAAAGTTTAATGATTTAATTGTTTATTACAGCAATACAGATTTATAACACGTATTTGTTTAGAAAATTATTTAAATGTTTATGACTTGGACTCCTCTCTCTTGTTTGGTAGTTGAACTGTAAAGATAAATTGTAGTAACTGAAGGATACATGTTTGGAATGATATATGGCTTTTAAATGGTGTTATTTTGCTTATAAATATTATTAGAGTATTTAAATGTTTGCTCATGTTTAACTAGGGGAAGAATGTACGCTATTTTCTAGTTAATACTTTGGATTTAATTATTCATGCTTAAATTAATACTATAGATATATTAATTCCAAGGCAACTGAACTGTTATAGAAGTAACTAAAACGGGTAATGGGAGTTTTTGGTTGGTAAAGTGATGCTAACAAGAATTGGTTTTGGTATTGAACTATTATTTGTTGGCTTTAGTGAGCCGTGGGTTGATTTGAATTTTGGAGAAGAAAGCATGTCTGGGTGTAGGTAACAGAGTTGGTCCAACTTTACGATTCTCTTAATGTTAGCCCGTTAATTACTTTTAATGTAAATAACCCTGTCAACTGCAACAATAGCTAAGTGATATACTTCCTCTACAATAACTCCATAACCTATAAATTCATAATAATCTCAAATTTAGGAGTTGAACAATTCACTCGCTAATATGCTTTTAGACATGATTAATAAATAAATTATCATGATTATGTGTACGATTTCTGTGACATAGTCATGATACGTAAATCTAACTCAAGTGCGCGTTCACGCGACTTGACCACAACTTCAAATAATTAAAATAAACATGTTGTGAATCACGAGTACGTTTCACGTGGCGTGATTTACGATGTTTCCAAAAATAATAAGTGCGCGATACCGCGACTTGTTTAAATAAATTTCATAATTGCTTAAAAAACTTTTTAAAAGCGGTATAAAAGCAGCAATGCATAAAAGGTTTTAGACATGTAATAATTTAGATAATTAAGCCGAATATTAATTGTTAAATGACCGTGCTAAAATCACGGAACTCGGGAGTGCCTCACACCTTCTCTCGGGTTAACAAAATTTCTTACCCGGTCTTCTGTGTTCGCGGACCATAAATAAAGTCAATTTCCTCGATTTGGAATTTTAAAATAAACCGGTGATTTGAGACACCATAATAATTATTTCAAGTGGCGACCCTAATTAAATAAATAATCCAATTTCAAATAATGTCGCTTTAATTGAAAAAACTTCCCTTATCTTCTAAAAAGGAGGTGTGACATACCAATGATCATCCCGTAATCGAGGCTGGCTTTAAGCATGACTTAAAAACCTAAGTATTATATATGCGGATTAGAATAACAACGCACGCATCGGTTAACTCTCAATCACGCGACGAGAGACTAATACAAAATCAAATGTGTGTAATTAATATGCATGACATGCCAACCATCTTCTAATTCTTGCTTGACATGCCAATCATCTTCTAATTCTTGAATAATTGCTCCCAAATAATACTCGTCGTAATGATGGTTCTTTTTTTATGACAGTGTTTGAGCTAACTCAGGCGTACCTCAATTAATTTCATTAGATATTATGTATCTCTCACGCTCACAAATACAAATAACTCTGTCTATCAAGTACTTATGAAGAGGCCGCATGGGTTGGTTGAGTTGCTTGTGTGAGTGGTTCCCACATGGGAGATCTAGGATGAATTTCCATCACCAGCAGTTTTCTCCGTTAGAGTTCGTCGTACCGGACCTAGTGCGATTTACATCTCCTATATGATTTGCGAGCTATTGCACATTGAATATGTTACCCGATGTACACCCGAAATATAGTAGCTGCGATTTTTCTTAGGAATTTTCCAAATAAAAAAAGGTACTTATGTGGTCCTTGCGAATACTCAATATGCATATATAGTTTGAGTCAACCAAAGACTTGATCCACCATGTTGATCAAAGGAAAAGGAAGGGAAACGCCCATAATAAAAGAAAATAAGTTCTTAATTAAGTGCATGTGAGAAAAATTTAGTTAACAAGGCAAAACCCTATACTAGGCAAGAATGTTCTGAGTTGAAAAATAAACACCAACTAAAAAGAGTTTTTAACACTGACATGACTTACACCAGACGTATATAATCTTCACACAAATCTATTGAAAGCAACGACATCCTCAGATTCACTAAAGATCAATATTTCTTTAGTGCCTTTAGTAGGAGTGGTAAATTATTACTCCATCAGTCAGTTGGTTTGCATTCCACGCTTGCTTCCTCTTTTTACTTATATATTTGGTTTGCATTCCACGCTTGTTTCCTCCTTTACTTATATTGGGTCATTATTTACAAAATGGTGGAGTAGACATCATAAATGACCTTACTTAATTACAATAAAAGAGGAAATCATTCACAAATTAATGTTATTGCATCATGCATGGAAGGGATTGCAATTAATTCTCTGCCCTTGAGAGATGGAGAGATGAAGCGACAAAAGTTTTTTTTTTTTCTTAATTCGATATTCAATATTTGAATTGCGGCTCCAACTAATTTGAATTTACGCGGTATAAAGCTCACTAAGGAGTAAATTTCCTTACCATGATTTTTTTTCATACTCATGGTTCTAATTAGATTAAGACGGGAGGGATTGTTGGGAATAAATCCCCTACATAAATAATATTCATAATAATAAAAGCGGAATAATAACGTAGCACCGAGATACGGTAATTAACAAGAATAAAAGGAGAAACAACGACACCAAGATTTTTACGTGAAAAACCCTTTTGAATAAGGGAAAAAACCACGGCCCCGAAACGAGCAACTGATATCACTATAGCAAGAAATTTTACACTTTGTAGGTCCGAATAAAATACCCCAAAGACCACTACAACACTCAAAAGAAATAATCATCTTTTGATATTCCCGCCTCACTATAATATCGCTCACTCTCTATTTTTCTCACAAACTATTTTCTTATACCATGTCTGTGAAACCTCATTCTTTCTTTTTAACTCTCAGATATATTTTTCCTCTGAGATTTGTGTGTAGAGATAAGAGCCGAAACTTTCCTTTTATAGGCGGAGCCTCGCTCTCTCACGCCTACTATATTTGACATTTTTCTTCAATTGTTGACAATTCAAAAACTATGGTTGCCAATTCAAAGAAAAAGACTTAGAAGTCTTTATCAAAGGCATTAAATCATGGGTTGGACCCCACAAATCTCCTCCTCTAGTCTCATTCACCTGAAGGACGTAACACCGAAGATTCTAGTTTGAGTGCATGACGACAAGTTCTTTGCATAGCTCAAACTTGTCTCTTGGTACTACCTTGGTCAGCATATCCAAAGGATTCTAACTTATATGGATCTTCTTGACCTGCATAGATCCATCCTCTATCCTTTCTCGAATCCAGTGATATCTCATATCGCTATGCTTCGTCCTTGCATGATACATGATATTTTTGCTCAGGTCTATTGCACTTTGGCTGTCACAATAGACGACATACTCATTTTGATGTAATCCAAGCTCTCGAAGGAACCGTTTCAGCCAAACCATCTCCTTGCCAGCTTCAGTAATAACAATATACTCTGCTTCAGTTGTAGAGAGTGCAACACACTTCTGCAACTTTGACTGCCATGATATAGCTCCCCACTAAAAATGTGAATACGTATCCTGTAGTAGATTTACGATTATCAATATCACCTGCCATATCAGCATTTGTATAGCCCTTCAAGATTGGATCAAATCCTCCAAAATACAAGCAATCTCCTACAGTACCTCTTAGGTACCTGAGTATCCACTTGATTGCTTCCCAATGTTCCTTTCCAGGATTTTCAAGAAACTTGCTGACAACAACAACTGCGTGAGCAATATTAGGTCTAGTGCATATCATTGCATACATCAAGCTTCCGACTGCTAAAGAATAAGGAACTCTAGCCATGTTCTCTTTCTCCTCCATAGTTGTAGGACACATCTTCTTGCTCAACTTTAGATGACTAGCAAGAGGTTTGCTTACTGGCTTAGCATTCTTCATGTTGAAGCGTTCTAATACACGTTCAATGTACTTCTCCTGAGACAGCAATAACTTTCTGCTTGTTCACTCTCGAACTATCTTTATACCGAGAATTTGTTGTGCTGGGCCCAAGTCCTTCGTATCAAATGACTTAGACAAATCTCCCTTCAACTTTGCGATCAACCCCTTGTCTTTTCCTACAATCAACATGCCATCCATATACAACAACAATATAATAAAGTTATTATTAGAAAAACTTTTGAAGTATACACATGGATCAAAATATGTCTTTGTGTAAGTTTGACTTTTCATGGATGAGTCGAACTTCTTGTACCACCGCCTTGGTGTCTGCTTCAACCCATAAAGACTCTTATTCAGTTTGCACACCATGTGTTTCCTTTCAGCTACTTCAAATCTTTTTTGCTGCTCCATATAGATCTCCTCTTTCAAAACTCCGTGAAGAAATGCAGTTTACACGTCCAACTGCTCCACTTCAAGATCTAGGCTAGCTGCTAAGCTGAAGATTGTTCGAATAGAAGTCATTTTGACAACGGGTGAGAAAATTTCGGCAAAATCAATACCTTTCTTCTGCTCGAAACCTTTTACCACAAATCGAGCTTTGTATTTGACAAGTTTGCCATTTTCATCTTTCCTGAGTTTAAAGACCCATTTGCATTTGAGTGGCCTTTTTCTCTTTGGAAGTTCAACCAGCTTGTACGTGCCATTTTTCTGTAGAGATTCCATCTCCTCTTGCATGGCTTTCATCCACTGGTTCTTTTCTGGATGAGACAACACCTCTTTAATGACTCTACCCTTGGCCTCTATGATATCCTCAGAGGTTGAGGTTGTTCTTCTTCCTGAGTGGGGTACTCCACTTGCTCGACATCATCATCAAGTTGCTCCCCCTGCTCAATAACCTCACCAGGTTGCTCCCCCTGCTCGGCAACCTCGTCGGTCCTACTTTCTGCACTTGTGGGATTATTAGAAGTAGAAGGAATAGTAACACGGTTAGGAATTATACCATTCTTGGCCTTCTATGGCATATCATCAGCAGTTCCAACTTCACTTTCTCGGAAGACTACATCTCTTCTTCTGATGACCTTCTTCTTTACAGGATCCCACAATCTGTATTCGAACTCTTCATCTCCATATCTGATGAATATGCAGGGAACAGATTTATCATCCAGCTTTGTTCTCTGCTCCTTTGGTACATGTGCAAAAGCTCTGCAACCGAACACCTTCAGATGTGAGTAGGACACCTCCTTGTTGGTCCAAACTCTCTCTGGGATGTCAAACGCCAACGGAACTGATGGACTCCGATTGATCAGGTAACAGGCTGTCTGAACTGCTTCACCCCACAATGACTTAGGCATTTTAGCCATTCTAAACATGCTTCTCACCTTCTCCACAATGGTATGGTTCATCCTTTCGGCTATGTTATTGTGTTGTGTGATTCTAGGAACTGTCTTTTCATATCTGATCCTATGGCTTGAATAATACTCTTCAAATTCCCTTGAAGTGTACTCACCTCCATTGTCACTTCGGAGACGCTTTAGCTTTTGGCTTGTCTCCCTTTCCACTATAGCATGAAACTTCTGGAAACTTGAAACACCTGATCTTTGATTTTCAAAATATAAACCCATAATTTTCGTGAAGAATTATCAATAAAAGTAACAAAATATTTGTTACCGCCCATTGATTCAATTTCTATTGGACCACAAACATCAAAATATACCAAATTAAGTATATTCAATTTTCTTTTAGACGATGTTTGAAATGAGACTCTATGCTGCTTACCAAATAAACAGTAGTCACAAGGTTTTACCGTTGTACCTTTGGTATAAGAAATGAGTGATTTCCTGGCAAGAATCTGCAATTCCTTCTTGCTCATATGACCCATTCTTTTGTGCCACAAATCTACAGAAATCTCATCTTGTGCCGCGTTCAATTCACCTTAGCATATTTCTGCACTTGTCCTGTATAACCTGCCGCGAGTAACTCCCTTTGCAATCACTAATGATCCCTTGGTGAGTCTTTATTTTTTATTTGCAAAATAGTTCTCGTATCCATCTCGGTCTAAAGCAATTCCCGAGATCAAGTTCATCTGCATATCAGGTACATGCTACACGCCCTTTAGGACCAATGTGCATCCGACATTTGTTTTGATACAAATATCACCGATCCCCGCAATCTTTGAGTAACTTGTGTTACCCATTCTCACAATTCCAAAATCACCTGCTACATATCTACAAAAAATTTCTCTTACCGGTGTGGCATGGTAAGATGTTGTTGTATCAACTACCCATTCCGAATCTAGGCCTGATAAGTGCATGCATTCCTCTTCCTCGTTTATAAAGAGGACAACATTATCATTATTATGCACTATGGCGGTTATGTTGTCGTCATTATTCTGGCCACTAGTTTCACCTTTGCCCTTCCTTGGATTTGGGCAATCTCTTTTGAAATGACCTGGTTAATCACAATTGTAGCAATTTCTAACTTTTGATTTGGATCGGTTCTTAGACTTCCCACGAGCTCCGGATCTACCATAGTTGTTCGAACTCCTTTGATAACTCATGCATCTACCTTCTGTGATGAGAGCATGTTCTTGATTTTTAGGCTTCTTTCTCATCTTCTCATTGAGTAAAAGAGCCGACGTGACATCTTTCAACTCAATGGTTGTCTTACCGTGCAGGATGGTTGTTTCCAAATTATCGTAGGAAGATGGAAACCAGTTCAACAGCAAGATGGCTTTATCTTCTTCCTCGATTTTCACTCCGAGATTGGCGAGCTGCGTGATTAATCCGCTAAACATATTTAAATGTGACAAAATTCGTACCTTCACCTATGTGTAGGGCGTATAGCTGCTTCTTCAGGTATAATTTATTTGTCAGCGTTTTGGACATGTATAAGCTTTCCAACCTTGTCCAAATGCCACATGCGGTGTCTTCATCAATGATGTTATTTACCACATCATCTGATAAGTGCAGCCTGATTGCACTAGCAGCCCTTTCATCCAAGTCAGCCCAATCCTCAGCTTTCATGGCATCAGGCTTTTTGGCATCAACATCTAGTACCTTGTGTAATCCTTATTGGATGAGCAGATCCCTCATCATTCTTTGTCATGTTGAGAAATTGCTATCTCCGTTAAATTTTGTTACCTCGTACTTTACTCTAGACATTTTTATTTTTCACCGAGTATAGTACTACCGACAGTGAATAGTATTTTTGTGAATGAGCAGAACCCATGCTCTGATACCAATTATTGGGAATAAATCCCGTACAAAAATAATATTCACAGTAATAAAAGCGGAATAATAATGTAGCACTAAGATACGGTAATTAACAAAAATAAAAGAGTGACAACGACACCAAGATTTTTACGTTGAAAACCCTTTTGAATATAGGATAAAATCACGGCCCCGAGACGAGTAACTGATATCATTATTGCAAGGAATTTTACATTTTGTAGGTCCGAGTAAAATACTCCAAAGACTACTACAACACTCAAAAGAAATAGTTCTCTTTTGATATTCTCGCCTCACTACAATATTGTTCACTCTCTATTTTTCTCACAGGCTATTTTCTTATACCCTGTCTGTGAAACTTCACTCTTTCTTTTTAACTCTCAGATATATTTTTCTTCTGAGATTGGTGTGTAGAGATGAGAGCCGAAACTCTCCTTTTATAGGCGGAACTTCGCTCTCTCACGCCTACTATATTTGATATTTTTCTTCAAATTGTTGACAATTCAAAAACTATGGCTGCCAATTCAAAGAAAAAGACTTATAAGTCTTTATCAAAGGCCTTAAATCATGGGATGAACTCCACAGGGATATCTTATTAGGGGCGGAGCTAGAGATAAAAGTATGGCCGAACTTAGTAACTTTGGAATATACTTTGTATTTATCTTAAGAAATTTATTTAATACGTATAAATTATTATTTAAAAGTTAGAACCCACTAACTTAAAAAAGTTATAATACTAGACCCATAGACTAACTTTATTAAAAAAGTTATAATACTAGACCCATAGACTAACTTTATTATGCATTAAATCACGACCCTTTGATAGCTTTCTTTTTTAAACCAGGAACAAGCCGTCTATCATTGCGATAAACCATAAACTATCGTAGCAATAAAACGTGGAGATTATGATGAGAATTCCGAAGCAATATATAAAGTTGCGTACGTGTGAAGAGGGATCGAGTGATAAGTGTTGCTTTCTTGGTGTATTGAGTAGAAATAATGATGGAAGTCATTTAGATTGCAGTAGTTATGACAATTGACAGGATGCTTCCCTTACAACCCAACCAGTTTTTTTATCTTTTCTTTTCATCTAGTCTATTTCAATCCTTTTATTTTTATAAAAGTATTCTTTTTAATTTTAGAGTGATCTCTTTTCTTCATTTATTACTATCTAGTGTCTAGATCTCTATAGGCGTAATTATTTTTGAAAACTTCAACTTATTCTTAGTCCTTTTTAGAATGGCGAAGTTCAACGTTTATATTCTACTATCTAATAAGAGGGAGCTATATGATTGGTTGACAGACACCTTTAAAAATTTTGAGCACTTTGACAAGTTTAGCCCTCCGCATCACCACATACTTTCTTTATACAACCTCCCATGGACACCACATCCCACCCATTCTAAGAGACAACAAAATTCAGATTTAACAAAATCAATTTGCTAAATTCAATGAAATATTTGCAATAGATAATGCTTTCTTTCCCCTCTCAATAATAAATAGGCTCATCTGATCATTAACGAATTATTTTGGGATTATGTTAAAAATATGATGAATAAACCTTAAAAATTATTTTCAGTTTCTTATAATTGTTATCATCAATACTAATAAATAAAATATAATTTTGACCAATTTTGTACATGTATCAAAGAAAAATAACTATGCACTATTATACTGCTCTCTTTCTCAATAAATTTAGTGGGCGTTGGACATGAGAATTGTAAAATTCCGGAAAAAAGTAAAAAAAATTTCAAGTGAAAATAATATTTGAAAATTAGAATTGTGTTTGGACATGAATATAACTTTGGGTTGTTTTAGAATTTTTGTGAGTGATTTGAATGAAAATTTTAAAAAATGGCTTTTTGAAGTTTTTGAAATTTTCAAAAAATTTCAAAATTCATCTTTAAAATTTTATGTACAAACACTAATTTAAAAAAAAAAAGTAAAAACAATTCATGGCCAAACGGGCTCTTTGTAGTATATTCTCTTTGATTCAATAGGGACTAATTTGAAGTTTTATTAACTTAAAAATACTAGGAAATATAGTTAACTACTAATAACTATTGATAAGAAGACAATTGTATTATACATTCTATCCAATAGGTCAATCACGTAAAATGAGACCAAAAGAGTGTTAACAAGATCACTTATTAATTTATCAAGTTCAAATCAGATTTTATTTTAAGGTCTATTTCATTAATTTCTAGAGCTAATGATAAATTGTTGTATTGTTAAATATATTATTTATAAGTTTCACCAAAGTAAAGCAATGTACAGACTTAATACTTTAGAAACTTACACGTTTCATTGTAAGAAAATAAAGAGTATTATTTGGATTACCACTTTCGATGTTGGGTACCATGTTATGATAAAATATGGTAAATTATTTAATAAAGAAAATTATTTATCGGAAAAATCGGATAACGTTAGATTTGTGTATGGTTCTAAGGATATACGATACAATTCGATATAAATCGCGTAGAGAGATGAAAATATGTGTATTGTTGACTGTGAGGATGAAAATAATAACCGAAAAGAATGAATAAGTAAAACAAGTACAAGGGGATAACTGTCAATATAAGAAGTGATCTTCCTCCCTTTTTTTTTATAGCTTACAAGGATTCCCCCTTTTATAGAAGAGGGTCATTACAAAAAATAATAAAGTAAAACATATAGTGGAAGGCCCATGATGACTTCTCTCTTCCTTGATTCCTGCCATGATTCTCTCTCTTGGTGCGGTTGCAACGGCTCTTGTCTGTGAGCTCGATACTAGCTCGAACTCGTTACTTGGTCGGGTCCTTCGGTCTTGGATTGAGTTCGACCTTCGAGATGGGCGTCGCGCATTTCCGACCTCGAAGCAGTGCCTTGCGGATCGATTCGGTCACGGGCTCGATAGGATTATCGAGCCGCCTCCTCGAGTGACCTTCGGGCTCGAGGTTCGTTAGTACCGACCTCAGAGCTCACTCCCAAAATCTCATTCCGACTTTTTAACACTCGAACTCGATCGAACGTAGGAAGGCCGAAATCTATTTCGATCGTATACAGATAGTCCCCTCGTTTCTTGGAAAAGGATATGGTGAGAAACGATATAATTTCCCAGCAGCTCGATCAGATATACACTAATATTTT
The DNA here is from genome assembly GCF_000715075.1 of Nicotiana tabacum. NCBI lineage: Eukaryota > Viridiplantae > Streptophyta > Magnoliopsida > Solanales > Solanaceae > Nicotiana > Nicotiana tabacum. The sequence continues at coordinate 60,878,997 of NC_134098.1, forward strand.
TATCGATCCCGACCATGACGTATGTAATGCTCGATCATCTTATGCGTCTTTACAGTCCCCGACTTTATCGAGGATACCCGAATTTTTTCTTCCCCTGTGGGAATTTTCAGTTACCTTCGATCCTTGGTGACCGGAGAAGATCAATCAGTGATGAATGCGGTAGGGCCCGCTTGTCTTTTTAACGAGGCCCAACATGCTTTGAATCGGATAACTTCTGATGGCGTTTTCGCCGCTTCTTTTACACAGAGTTGTAGGTAATTCTAATGTTTCTCCTTTTGTTTGCAGGTTTCGATGTTGCATCACGAGGCTTTTCTCCGAATCAGGGAGGAGCATGATGCCGAGGTTCGGAGCCTCACTGAGAAGAGTGAAGCAGATTTGATAGCGGCTCGGGAAGAGCATGAGGAGATGGCTGAGCAGGTATTCCGAACGTTCCATGATAGTGAAGATGAAAAAGAGATAACTACTAACAATCCGATTCTGCAGGTTCGGCAGAGGATCGAGCAGATCAGACGGTTTAATTCACAGGTAGATGCGCTGCTGGCCGAGGCAGAAGAATTTAAAAGGTGTATGGATAACCTTGCCTCGAAAAAAAAAGGAAGCCGTCGAAGCTCAGTTGGAGTTGTCTGATGCCCAACTTCGATCTGCGAAAGAAAATGCTTTGGGGCTGATCGAAAAGATGAAAGAGCTTCAGCATCGATTAGATTTGGCCACTTTAGATAAAGCAGATTTGGCCAAAGAACTCGAAGTGGCCAGATCTGAAGTGGTCGAGGCCAACAGATGAGCCGATGCCAAAGTGGCTCAGTTCAGGATCGATGTCAAAGTTAATCAAGCCAAAGCAGCGGGCATGGTCGAACATGCAAAGTGGCAGGCTCGGAGAGAGGCTCTCGAAGGGGTCAAAGCTCAGGGCTTCGATATTGGGGCCGAGATTGAAGTCGCGAGGGCGGAGGAGAACAGAGCTTGGAGGTTGTCCTTTCCTGAGGAGAACTCCGATGACTCGGGGGAGTCTGAAGATGAGGACGATGCTGAGAATACGACCTCCGATGAAGATTGAGTCGTTTAGGGCCTTAGGTCGATCGATGCGTTCTTGTGATACCGCTTTCGGTTTTTGTATAAAGAACTTCCTTTTGGAAGAGTAGCCGCCTCTGTACAAACAATTTGTAAATACAAATCTTTCTTCTTTTTAAAGTGAAATGGCCTTTCAAACTAAATAGATAGTTTGAATTTAAATCTCTGTTGCCTTCGGGCCTCGTGGGTAGCCCCCTTTGCTTTATCGGGCTCGAGCGTCCTTCAGCTTAAATAGTCAAGTGTTTGTTTTAATTCGATGAAATGAGTAGTTTTGCTCGAAATAATGTAGCCAGTAGGCGTAATAGTCGAGCGAGTGATTGCTCGAACTCGAAATAAAGGTAGCCTGTAGGCTTGGCAGTCGAGTGAATGATTCGAACTCGATGCGATGTAGCCCGTAGGCGTAATAGTCGAAGTAGCTCGTACACTTAATGGTCGAGTGAGTGATTGCTCAAACTCGAAATAAAGGTAGCCTGTAGGCTTAATAGTCGTGCGAATGATTCGAACTCGATGCAATGTAGCCTGTAGGCGTAAAGTAGCCCGTAGGCTTAATGGTCGAGTGAGTGATTGCTCGAACTCGAAATAAAGGTAGCCCGTAGGGTTGGCAGTCGATCGAATAATTCGAACTCGATGCAATGTAGCCCGTAAGCGTAATAGTCGAAGTAGCCCGTAGGCTTAATGGTCGAGTGAGTGATTGCTCGAACTCGAAATAAAGGTAGCCCGTAGGGTTGGCAGTCGATTTTCATCGAATTTTTTTAATAATACAGATTCGATCTCATCATCTTCCAAATCATTGCCCTTGATGACACACGTGTAAGAAGTGACGTGCTCGTTGGGGTCGGTCGTTCCGTTATATTTGGGTATTTCGGGAATACGAAATTTTTTGGGGATTGGTTTTGGGGCTACACTCGAGGGAAAAGGCTTTTAAATGAATTTTTTCGAATCTAGACCTTTTATCATTGGTGGAGCTCCCGGGATCTGGTCGACCCTGGAGTTATATATTTTTATTTTTTTATCGTTGGCTTCGACTCATTTTGTGAGTTCCTCGAGCAATTTAGTAATTTCGGGAGTAGTCCCCGATTCTTGCTCATTTGACTTCTCTATGGCTGGTTCCGTTCTGTGGGTTACTTCTCGAAGCGGATTGGGCTTCGGCCTGCTTTGTACCTGAGTTTGGCTCTGAAACTGAGCTATCGCTATTTGCTGGGCTTGTAACATCTCGAAGATCATCCGTAAACTGACTCCGATCTCCTCCACGTTATGGGTGTCTCGAGCTACGGATCGAGTACCGCTCCGAATGCTTCTTTCTGGTTCGGAACGCTGATTCGCCCCTAGAGCTATTTGTGAATTGAAATTCAATGGTACTTCGGCTCGAATTTTGGGTTCTTTGATTCGAGCCTCAGTGCCATCATCGAGTGTCCTTCCAGCCCCGGATGCCAAGTTGTTAGTTTCATCTTGAAGGCCGGCTTCGTGGTCGATAGGTGAAGCCATTGCTGATTTGAAGTTGTAAACTGGCGTGTACTTTAGATTTATATCAAATGATCACTGTTACCCTTAGCCCCACGGTGGGCGCCAAACTGCTTACCGGAAAAATCGGATAACGTTAGATTTGTATATGGTTCTAAGGATATACGATACAATTCGATATAAATCGCGTAGAGAGATGGAAATATGTGTATTGTTGACTGTGAGGATGAAAATAATAAGCGAAAAGAATGAATAAGTAAAACAAGCACAAAGGGATAACTGTCAATATAAGAAGTGATTTTCCTCCCTTTCTTTTATAACTTATAAGGATCCCCCCTTTTATAGACGAAGGTCATTACAAAAAATAATAAAATAAAACAAATAGTGGAAGGCCCATGATGAATTGTCTCTTCCTTGATTCCTGCCACGATTCTCTCTCTTGGTGCGATTGCAACGGCTCTTGTCTGTGAGCTCGATACTAGCTCGAACTCGTTACTTGGTCGGGTCCTTTGGTCTTGGATCGAGTTCGACCTTCGAGATAGGCGTCGCGCATTTCCGACCTCGAAGCAGTGCCTTGCGGATCGATTCGGTCACGGGCTCGATAGGATTATCGAGCCGCCTCCTCGAGTGACCTTCGGGCTAGAGGTTCGTTAGTACCGACCTCAGAGCTCACTCCCAAAATCTCATTCCGACTTTTTAACACTCGAACTCGATCGAACGTAGGAAGGCCGAAATCTATTTCAACCGTATACAAAAATCTAGAGAAAATCAAATATAGTATATTCAGATTTTGAGAAATATTATTAAAGAGCATAAGATATATTATTACATTTAAATTTATAGAAGTTTATAGTGCATTTTATTCTTGAGGAACAATTAATCAATTAAGAGTTTAATGTCGTAGAAACTATATATATTTACTATAGATTGGATTTTTTTTTCCAATCTAGGACATACGGGAAAAATAAAGGGAGGAAAAATAAAATTAAATACAAATAAAGGGAGAAACAATCCGGAAAAAGTTTTAAAAAAAAGAAAAAAAAGAAAAAAAAAGAGTGCATATATTAATTATTTTGTTGTATAAGATTTGGAGTTTAATACCAAATTTTTTTAAAAGTATAGTCTAAACTTTACGTTAGGATAATTGTTATTATCAGCAAAAACGAATTTGTTCTATAACTATTTTATTGGTGTACGATTAGATATTTAACTACCCATGCATGCTTTCAATATCAAAGTTTGTTGGAAAAAAAAGTAGAGAAATTCGTTAAGACATAAACTACAAACAAATTACATCTTAGTATAAATTGTTGTTGTTGGGCACGTGCTAGCACGGGCGAAGGTCATTGTCACGACCCGAAATTTCCCACCGACAAGACCGTGATGGCGCCTAACATTTCACTTGCCAGGCAAGCCAACGTTAGAGAATCATTAAACCAATTCCTTATTTTCATTCATTAAGTAACAATAATTAACTAAAATAAAATATAATAAGTGCAGAATATCATAAAAACTGTATTAATTACTACCACCTGGATCTGGAGTCACAATTCACGAGTATTCTAGAATTTACTACAAGTAATAGTCTGAAAGAAATACAACTGTCTGAATAAAAAAAATAGTAGAACAGAAATGATAGACGGTGACTTCAAGGTCTGTGGACGCCGACAGATTTACCTTGAGTCTCCGGACAGTGGACCAATAGCAAAATCTCGATCAACCAGAGCCGGTATCAAATCTGCACAGAAAGTTCAGAGTGCAGCATCAGTACAACCGACCCCATGTACTGGTAAGTGTCGAGCCTAACCTCGACGAAGTAGTGATGAGGCTAAGGCAATGCACCTACAATCAACCTGTATAATTTAATAGTGTATATGCAAATAACAGGAATGAAGAACTAAATATGAAATGTATGGAGGAAAAACATACTGAGGGGAATACAAGATAAATAACTACAACAGAATGATCACTGGAGCAATCAATATACCATGAATCAATAGGAATAGTGAATACAATAAGGAAAAATGCACGACATTACCCTTCGTGCTTTTACTCTCAATCTCGCCATAAAATTAATAGAAATGGCACGGCATCACCCTTCGTGCTTTTACTCTCATATCATGGCACGACATCACCCTTTCGTGCATTAACACTCACAATATGGCACGGCATCACCCTTCGTGCATTAACACTCACAATATGGTACGACATCACCCTTCGTGCATTAATACTCTCTCTTATGGCACGGCATCACCCTTCGCGCATTAACACTCACAATATGGCACGGCATCACCCTTCGTGCATTAACACTCTCCCTTACCATAATGCAATACATAAATAGCAACATGGAGATAGAATAACAAGTACAAACCGTACTTCAACATTTGGTTTCATAATATCAATTTCAACTTGAAATAAAAACTCAATTATCACCAAAAAATCCGTAAACATAATAAGAACGATAATTTGGATAACACTAGTATAACACGTAGCAATTTGGCATAGAAATGAGACAATGTCAGAAAAACAGAGAAACATGGAAAAATAGGTAAATTGGCGGCGCATAGGTACTCGTCACCTCGCATATACGCCGCTCACATGAATTTCACTTAGCAATTAATCTAAGGTTCCTAATTCCCTCAAGTCAGGATTAGACACAACACTTACCTCGCTCCGAAGGTCACTTAATCATCAATCACAACTTTTCCTTTGGAATTCACCTCCAAACCACTCGTATCTATTCAAAAATGACTCAATAATATCAAATATTGCTAAAGGAATCAATTATATTGCATAAATTAAATTTTCCTCCAAAAAGTAGAAAAATCGACCCCGGGCCCGCTTGGTCAAAACCTGAGGTTCGGACCAAAATTCTTTTACTCATTCACCCCCGAGCCCGAATATGTAATTAGTTTTGGAATCCGACCTCAAATTAAGGTCTATATCCCCAAATTCCCGAAATCCCTATTTTCTACCCTAACCCCTAATTCTACCATAAAAACTCTAGATTTTTGGTTGATAATTCAAGGAATGTAATGGGTAATTGAAAGAAAATGGTTTAGAATCACTTACCAACACTTTGGGAATGACTCTTGAAAATCGCCTCTACCCATTTGGTTCTTGAAAAATGTTGAAGAAATGGCTTAAACCCGTGTTTGATTCTGTTTTATGCACTGGGCGACAGTGTGCATCGCGTTCGCGAGGCCACTGTCGCGTTCGCGAAGGGTATTGGCTGCCAAGCCTTCGCGTTCGTGAGACTTTGCTCGCGTTCGCGATGGTTACGCTCCCCTGACCTTCGCGTTCGCGAGACGTTACTCGCGTTCGCGATGAAAGAACGACCAACCCTCCCCCAGGTCCCCAAGTGCTTCGCGTTTGCGATGAGCAGGTCGCGTTCGCGAAGGGTAAATCCCTCATCACTTCGCGTTCACGATCAGGCCTTCGTGTTCGTGAAGAAGGATTCTCAGCCTCACCGGATTACTCTTCGCGTTCGCGAGAGTACCTTCGCGTTGCGAACGCGAAGAAGGACATTCCAGAATATAGATTCTGCAGAAAAACCAGATTTTCAAAGTCCAAAACATCCCGTGGCCTATCCAAAACTCACTTGAGCCCTCAGGGCTCCAAACCAAACATGCACACAAGTCTAAAAATATCATACGAATTTTCTCGCGCGATCAAATCGCTAAAATAACACCTAGAACTCTAAATTTAGCACCAATTCAAATGAAATTCTCAAGAACACTTTAAAATCCATAACTTCTCAACTTCGTTTCTCACCAAATTTCACAGGCATGTCTTAAGTATCATAATGAACTTGTACCGGGCTCCGGGACCAAAATACGGACCCGATACTAATAATGCCAAATATCAATCAATTCTTAAAAATAAATAATTTCCAAACTTTTAATTTTCATCAAAAATTCATAACTCAAGGTAGGGACCTCCAAATTCGATTTTGGGCATACGCCCAGGTCCCATAATTCGATACGGACCCACCGGCACCGTCAAAGTACGGATTCGGGCCCATTTACCAAAAATATTGACCGAAGTCAACTAAAATTAACTTTTAAGGTAAAAATTCTTATTTTTATTAGTTTTCAACATAAAAGCTTGGAAACCTGCCTGCCCAGACTGCGCACTCAAATCGATGAGGATAAAAATGAGATTTTTAAGGCTTAAGAGCGTCGATTCGAGTTCTAAAACATAAGATGACCTTTTGGGTCATCACAACCATCTAGTTGTAGAGATACACGGCAATGTTCATGTGTTTATGTCTTAAAACTGATATGTAACAAATTTGATTTGTTGGAGTATACTATATACTATGTCACCTCTCTCTTTTTTCTTTTCAATTCTCAAACTTTGTTCAACTATTAAATATGAATATCGAAATCAAAACGGACTTGCTGAAAAAATAGATTTAAGTCAAACGATAATTTTGTAGATTCATTTTCAAGGATTATATCTAGGAGTGTACATATGTCGAGTTGGTTCGGATTTTTCAATTACCAAATCAAACCAATGATGTCGGATTTTTAAATCTAAAAATCAAATCAAACCAACAAAGCCGAATTTTTCAATCTCGGTTTTCCTCAGGTTTTTTCGGATTTTTTTTCAATAAAGTTTTCATAGCACAAAATATGTAACTTGTGCTCCAAATATTTCTTTAGTCCTAGCAAGATACAATTATATAATGTATTTTTCAAGAAAATAATACAATAATATGAGATGAGTAATAACATTGTACTAAATTATTCAATAACAAAGATAATAAAATTACATAAAGCAAATATTGCTAATTAATAAGTCATAATAAAAATTAACATAATCTAAAAGTACTATATAGGTCATGCTAAATAAGTATAGCTAATAAGTACTATTAATCACATAACTAAGCACTAAAGGAAAAGATAAACTAAGTTATGCATTTTTATTATAAATCAATGCAAAACTAAAAATATAGATATCCAACACTATCGGCATTCCTAAAGTATCATAATGAACTTGTACCGGGCTCCGGGACCAAAATACGGACCCGATACTAATAATGCCAAATATCAATCAATTCTTAAAAATAAATAATTTCCAAACTTTTAATTTTCATCAAAAATTCATAACTCAAGGTAGGGACCTCCAAATTCGATTTTGGGCATACGCCCAGGTCCCATAATTCGATACGGACCCACCGGCACCGTCAAAGTACGGATTCGGGCCCATTTACCAAAAATATTGACCGAAGTCAACTAAAATTAACTTTTAAGGTAAAAATTCTTATTTTTATTAGTTTTCAACATAAAAGCTTGGAAACCTGCCTGCCCAGACTGCGCACTCAAATCGATGAGGATAAAAATGAGATTTTTAAGGCTTAAGAGTGTCGATTCGAGTTCTAAAACATAAGATGACCTTTTGGGTCATCACAACCATCTAGTTGTAGAGATACACGGCAATGTTCATGTGTTTATGTCTTAAAACTGATATGTAACAAATTTGATTTGTTGGAGTATACTATATACTATGTCACCTCTCTCTTTTTTCTTTTCAATTCTCAAACTTTGTTCAACTATTAAATATGAATATCGAAATCAAAACGGACTTGCTGAAAAAATAGATTTAAGTCAAACGATAATTTTGTAGATTCATTTTCAAGGATTATATCTAGGAGTGTACATATGTCGAGTTGGTTCGGATTTTTCAATTACCAAATCAAACCAATGATGTCGGATTTTTAAATCTAAAAATCAAATCAAACCAACAAAGCCGAATTTTTCAATCTCGGTTTTCCTCAGGTTTTTTCGGATTTTTTTTCAATAAAGTTTTCATAGCACAAAATATGTAACTTGTGCTCCAAATATTTCTTTAGTCCTAGCAAGATACAATTATATAATGTATTTTTCAAGAAAATAATACAATAATATGAGATGAGTAATAACATTGTACTAAATTATTCAATAACAAAGATAATAAAATTACATAAAGCAAATATTGCTAATTAATAAGTCATAATAAAAATTAACATAATCTAAAAGTACTATATAGGTCATGCTAAATAAGTATAGCTAATAAGTACTATTAATCACATAACTAAGCACTAAAGGAAAAGATAAACTAAGTTATGCATTTTTATTATAAATCAATGCAAAACTAAAAATATAGATATCCAACACTATCGGCATTCCTAGTGTTGAATTGAATTTTTTTTGTTAGAATTAGTATTGATTTGAACTTTGTTTGAGTTACTACATTTATGGGTTATAAAATTTATTTACCATTCAAGAATATTAAGTCCAAACTTGAAATAATACGTTAAAAAATAAAAATATAAAAAAAATTAAGAAATATTTATACATTATATTACAATAAATATTTATATGTATAAAAAAAATTTAAAATTGTATAAATGTAAAATCAGGTTGGTTTGGTTTCGGATTGATTTTTTTATTAAAATCAAACCAAACCAATTATTGTTGATTTTTTTTTTCCAATACCAAACCACAATCAGATTTTTTTTCCCGATTTGATTCGATTTATCGGTTTTTTTTGTACACCCCTAATTATATCTATTCTTTTAATAACTTAACGAGCTCTCAAGGATATATTAACCCATATATAGTTGTAGGAATCATGAGGAACCATATTAATTAAAGTTATATCAATAGAATAATTTTTTAAAATATTATTAATACGATTTAATTGGATAAAATTGACTGCCATTATATAAATTTCAGCTTACCATATCGGTCGTGCTATGAATATGTAGCTTTTGTGACAGGTGATTTTAATTAACTTGTACAAAGTCAGTATACATAATTTAAACTCAAAATTTGTTACTATAAAAAAAGAGTTCAAATTTAGTGGGTCAACTACCTTGAAATGAAAGAGCAGCAAATGATTAAAAATTAACTATTCAAGCTAATCAAATTCAAATGGAGGAGAACTCAATATTTGAAGTTGTTATCCATATAGAAACTTCCAACAAAGCATGAGAATCGTGTGAATGCGGCTGCTCAAATATTTCGTCATTCTTCCTAAATATAAAAGCAATAATTCTACCGTGAGATACTGTGCAGTTCTTAAAAATAATTAATTCTATTTTCCTTTTGTTATCCTTATTTTGAAGCTTGTCTATTTTTCCTTATTTTGAGGTTTCTAGGTTGGTGAGGAGTGGGGTAAGTTAGGCAGCTTGTTTGTGAAGAAAATAGAGCAACATCTGCCTATTGCGTGTTTCAAAAGAGTAATAATATAAAGTACTCATTCAGGGATAACAACAAAAAGAGATCATAAAGAAGCCATTCAATTGATATTAGGACGCCAAACTTGAATTCTTCTTTATTTCAAAAAATAAAACACTGCTAATAAAAAGAAAAGAAAAAACGAATTCTTTATTTCCTACATATTCCTTATGTCTTGGGATGATCCTAAAACCCAGAAATATTTAGCTACAATATCCACATCTCCGTATTATCTCTTCCACCGTTAAGTTTCTGTTCTGGAACTTTGTGCTTCCTCCTGGAAAACCTCTGTCAACTTCTTCTTCTTTCTGGTATGCCATCATATCTAGTTTTTCTGTTTGCAGAAATACTTACATGGGGCTGCTGACATTTTTCATCTTTCTTGATAGTACTCTCTCCCTTCCATTTTATATTTTTTCGTTTAGTATATTTCAATAAGAATGAGTGTTTTAACTTCTATTTTGTTCCTAATGACATGTCGTCATAGCCATTACTGAACATGTTTAAGACCACTGAGTTCTAAACATATTTTTGGTATGTATGAGAAGTCTTTCTTTCTTTTGCAAATTCTGTACTCTGTCAATCACCGCTATATAAAATGAAAGAGATGAATAATAGTTTCTGGGGAGATGCTCTGTTTTATTTGTTGATTTCCAATTCCTTGTTCCGGCCATATTAAGCATTTTTCTGTTTTTACCTCAGATATTTTGGCCTTTTCCTGTTCTAAATTTTGAACCTTTTTATTCGTCATCAGTCTTAGTTTGTTTGTCAATTATAGTGATTAGTCGTTTTAAAAGCTGTCTTTTGTTTTGGCTCTGCCTTTCAACTTTAAACAACTTTTGCAACTATGCATAATTTAATCTAACAAGTGTCTGCTACTACTTTATGATAGACGACGTTTGAGCTCTAGAAATGGAGAAAGAAAAGGTGAATACATATTCTCCAGATACAGTACTTGAGGACTTTTTAAGAACTGCAGAATCTGAATCAGACTCTTCAAATGCCAGCACTTCAGAATTTGATGGCCCGAAAATTCAAAGATCTGCTTCTCGATGGACTGGTTTTCTCGAGCTATTTAGAAGTAAATCGAAAGGACACTTTGCCAAAGATCCTCTAATTAGTTCTCTCAAACTTTCCAAAAGATTCAGCAGAAGCATGAGAGAGACAAGTAGCAGCAGTGTCATGCCAAATCCCATTCTTGATAATGGTTTGAGCTATTTCAAACCTCAATGGAAACTTTTCACCCTCTCGGAGCTCCAAACTGCAACCAACAATTTTCACAAAGGTTGGTCATTTGCTTGAAATAACAAATTGTTAAGTTTTAGTCATGTTAGTAGGGTTACTTTAGGTCCATGTTTGTTAGGAGCTTTTAGGCTTGTTACTAGTTTATAATATAGAGAACTTTTAGTACTAGAGAAAGTAATTTTTGTAATATTGGATGAGGCAGCCTTGAATAGGCGACACTAGGATTCATATAGTGACATTATCTGTTAGTATTAAGTTTCAGTCATGTTAGTACGGTTGCTTTAGGTCCTATATTTGAGTTTTTAGGCTTGCTACAGATATATATGCTAGTAGAAAGTAACTAGTGCTAGAGAAACTAATTTTTGGAATGCTAGACTTAACTATTAGTATTAAGTTTCAGTCATGTTTGTACGGTTGCTTTTGGTCCGATATGTGCTAGGATTGTTTAGGCTTGCTAGAGAAATATATGCTAGTAGACAGTGACTAGCTAGAGAAACTAATTTTTTAATGTTTGGCTAGTAGTGTGTTTGGTCAGCTTATTTTTTTAGAAGTGTTTTTCTTTCAAAAGTGTTTTTTTCAAAAGTATTTTTTGATGAAAAACAGTTTATGTTTGGTTAATTAATTTGAAAAGACTTCTAAGCAGCAATTTGTGTTTGGCCAAGCTTTTAAAAAGGTGTTTCTAAATATATTTTTCTCAAAAGTGCTTCTCAAAAAAGTTTTTCTGGGAAAAAGTTATTTTTTTCTGATTCTCCTAAAAATCACTTTTTTCCTTCTAAAAGCTTGACCAAACATTTCTAACTTTGAAAAAAGCACTTTTTTTAAAAAAAAAAAATGCTTTTCAACTTGGAGAAGTTTGACCAAAGAGGCTATAAGCTTGTTTTGAGGCAAAAGTGCTTTTTTTTTTTGTCCAAAGTGTTTTTTTCCTAAAATTAAGGTGTTTGGCCAAACTTTTGGAAGAAAAATGGTGCTTTTGAAGAGAAACAAAAGCATTTTTTGAGAAACAAAAAAAGGTAGCTTCTCTACAAATTCACTTTTGAGAAAAATACACTTAGAAACACTTTTTAAAAGCTTGACAAAACACCAATTGCTATTCAAAAGTACTTTTCAAGCTAAGTATCCAAACACAAACTGTTTCTCACCAAAAGTACTTTTTTCGAAAAGCACTTTTGAGAAAAGTATTTCTTAATATAAGCTGATTTTAGAAGTTGGGCCAAACATGCTATAAGACGTGCGTAATTGGAACGACATGGATAGTGAGGATTGATATAGCCGACTCTAACTTGCATGGGATTGAGTCAAATATTTTTTGTTGCTGTTGTATAACTATTGTTAATTGAAAAAATCAACAACTTTTTAGTTTCTGATGATGAAAAACTTTGGCAATTTTTTGCTGTAGAAAATTTGATAGGAAAGGGTGGTTATGCTGAAGTTCATAAAGGGCGGTTGAGAAATGGCCAATATATAGCAGTTAAGCGGCTAATGAGGGGACAACAAGATGAGAGAATAGGGGACTTCTTATCTGAGCTTGGGATAATGGCACATATCAATCATCCAAACACTGCTAAATTGATTGGTTATGCTGTTGATGGTGGACTCTTTCTTGTTCTTGAGCTATCTCCTTATGGAAGCTTGGCCAATATGTTGCATGGTTAGTGTTTAATTTGTCCAACTTATTTTAACAAATCTCATGTATTGTGTCTAATTCTTTTACTCTTCTGTGTTTCTTTACTCTAATTCTACAATATTTCACAGCATCAAAGCAGAAACTAGAATGGAAAATCAGGTATAAAGTAGCCATAGGAATAGCTGAAGGGATACTATATCTTCATGAGGGTGGTCAAAGAAGGATTATCCACAGAGATATTAAAGCAGCAAATATATTGCTCACAAAGGACCTTGAGCCTCAGGTATTTTACTTACCTCTGAGATTTATATTTAACATTTTTCTCCTAATTGTCAAGTCCTCTACTAAAGTATACTCACTGGAAACAGAATCCTCTTTTTCTTACTTCCAACTTTCTTGATATTAATAAAACGTCAAATATCTGTTTTAAATTCAGATATGTGATTTTGGGCTTGCAAAATGGCTACCAGAACGATGGACTCACCTCACTGTATCGAAATTTGAAGGAACATTTGGGTACGTATAGTTTGTGGCCTTCCCTTACCTTCCTACTTGCGATATAATGCTTCTAATTTGTCTTCCCAAAGTGTTCTGATCAAACCTTGTGACTGCAGCTATCTTGCTCCAGAGTTCTTGATGCATGGCATAGTGGATGAAAAAACTGATGTTTTTGCATTCGGAGTGCTACTTTTGGAACTTATTACTGGACGTCGCGCCCTTGATTATTCACAGCAAAGCCTCGTCATATGGGTATGCCTCGTTTCTCCACCTATACTTTGCCCCTGCATACTATTTGTATGTTAAGTATACGTGCTGAACACTCCTTTTTGCTTATTCTAGGCTAAACCTCTGCTGAAGAAGAACAGAATTAGAGAGCTCGTCGATCCTTCACTTGCTGATGACTATAACTTACTACAGATTAACCTCATGGTCTTAGCTGCTTCTTTATGTGTGCAACAGTCTTCAATTAGACGACCTCGAATAAATCAGGCAAGTGCTGAAAGTCATTTGATCAATTTCAAATTTTCAAGTAGTCCCTGAGAGCATATATTAGTTTAAATCTTTGTTTATTATACATTTTCGCGCTGCATCAACTATTTCAATTCTATAACTAACATTCTTATGTAGCGCTTGATGAACTAAGATCTGAACTCTGGATTAATACAGATTTTGCTGCTTCTAAGAGGCAACAGTAAAAGCCTGGATTTAATCAGGAGATGTAGGAAACCTTCCCATTGGAAGAGGTATTATGAAGAACTCTTTAATGCAGAAGAAAGCAAAATGAGTAGAGGCTTAAGTGCTTTAAGTCTGCAGGAACAGATAGCATTGGAAGTCTGAGATAGTGAGATGGATTTGGCTTAAGGCTCAATATATTTGTTGAATCAAACAAGATCTTTTGGAAACGAAAGGTCAGATTCAGTTGATTTCTCCCTCGTGATTATGGTATTACATGAAGTTGCTGACTGCATCAAGGCTTATGTTGGTAACCAGACGCTAATTTAGGGCAAGTTGATTTGGATCGAACTGTGTATACATATGAAGAAGTATTTAAAATATGTATACGTACAATTAAGATCACACTCATTGTGAACTTGTTGACTCTGGTGGTACGTACGTCAATAAATGAAGGAGACGACGATACATGGAAAAACATTGTGTCATGGGTATGACTATATATACAAGATCTTCAATCTCCTCCACCCCGCTACAACTCCTAGGGTGTCAAAATCTATGGTCAATGCAACTGTGGGGGAGATCAAGCAATTGAAAACGATGAGATGCAGAAAACTTTTGGCAAGGCTGATCCTGGAGCTGTACAATGGATATGCTTGTACATCCAAATCTGTAAATACTTGCGATAGTCAGAGTATGTATTGAAATTCTTTTTGCCGCATTTTTGTAGCTTCTTTTAATGTATTTGTCGATATCTAAATAATACTTATAGAGGTAAACAAACCTTATCCTTGTGCAGTTTGATGCTTTCGTCTTCGGGATTTAAATTCTCTGTGTTTGAGTTGGGGATTCTAGCACAATTCATTTGATTTACCGAGTTTGGAAATAATTTTTTGTACTTATTGAATTTTCTAACACATATATAAGGTCTTAGCTAAAGTTATTGAGTTAGAATGACTTAACTTTATAGTCCTGATTTTTCAAGTCCTTTATCAAGAATACCAAAATTGCATATGAGTTTAAAAACTCTTTGAAATACATGTATTCAGTCAAAGCAGGACAATGCAAAATCAAACTTTGCATTTTTTGGGAGGACACCAGCAGCTCCAATTGTGCTTTCTGGGAGTGACAAGAAAGTGGCTAGAAGGTTATTTATGAACATGACTTTAGTGTAAATTTTAGTGATTAAGGTTATCAAGTTTATTTTCTTTTTTGGTTGTGTTTGTGTGGAATGTATAAAAAAAAAGATTGCTAAAACATTTTTGTTTTCTTTCTCCCTAATGTATTATGTATCATAAGTCTTAAAATGAGAGGCTAATGTATTATGAAACATGATTGCATAAGAATTGATAGATCGAACTAACAAAATTAAATTTACCTCCTTATAGAGTTTTTTCTTTGACCTTGCAAATAAGATTGTGATGAGAGCCTAAAAGGAAAAAAAACAAAGAGAACTAACTTATTTGATCTCCAGACATACAGTACGTATTTAAAGGGTAAAACATAAACATCAGCTATTATGAATTATAATACATATTTTATTCATTAACAAAAAGATTATCCAAAAGTATTATGTGGACATTGGAGTATTACATCTCTAATTTAGCAATTCGAAATTAAGATAGGGTCTTATTATCCATAATGATCGAGGTTCATTTTTTGATATGTCGAAAATTTGGATAATGATGATTCCATTGACCATTTAATCTAAAATATTGAAGGGGATTCTTTATTTTATTTAAAGGTGAACTGAATTGGTTTAATTATGTGATATTTACTCTTAGATAATATAATATGTGGAGATGGAAGTGGGGTAGGAATGTCCTAATCCAAATATTTGAGGGTGAATTCTCCGTTTCGATCAAAATCTCCAAAAATGTAAAATCCAAAATATAGGAGGGTGATATTGTCCAAAGAAAAGTAGATGGAAAGGTGGGATTTGTCCAACTGTCAATAAAATCTTGTTTGTTAAATTAAAGGCCAAATATATATATATATATATATATATATATATATATATATATATATATATATATATATATATATAGCTCATTCAACATGACTCCATTTTTCATTTTGGCACTCTATTTCAACTTTGTTCCATTTTGGTCCTTCAATTCTATTTCTTATGTTTCATTTTAACACAAAAGTTAAAACCAGTGCAAAAAAATACAGTGCATGTGTATACACAAATCTGAGGTGTAATAAATATTCAATTAAATGTTGTCATATGATTTTTTCATCCTTTATTTCGTATAAGCTTGAAGTTTAAAGTGAATTCATGTCCCAAAGAAAAAAAAAATTCATAATGGAATGGATATTTGTTCTTGTGGATTTCAAGTTGAACTAAAATTATCATGGACATCAAGAAATTTGGGTCGGGTATTTTAGTATTGACCCGTTTGACAAGGATGAACAACATTTAATTGGATATTTATTACACCTCAGATTTGTATATACACACGCGCTGTATTTCTTTGCATTGGTTTAAGCTTTTGTGTTAAAATGAAACATAAGAAATAGAGTTGGAGGACCAAAATGGAATAAGGTTGAGATGGAGTACCAAAATAAAAAATGAGACCAAGTTGAATAGGCTGTAGATAAGGCTGGCAAGTGGGCCGGTCCAGGCCCGGGACCGCGGGCCAAACGGGCCAGGACCGTTTGGTCCCATTTTAGCGGGCCTAGTCCGGTCTCGTGGGCCGGTCCTCTGATTTGGGCCCGTCAGGCCCGGGACCGTTTGGCCCGCCAGGGCCCGGGACCGGCCCGGTCCCTTAACGGGCCCAACGGCTATTTTTTTTTTTTTTTTAAAAAAAAAGTTGTTGGGCTGTCAAAAATAGCCGCTGGGCTGTCAAAAATAGCCGCTGGCTATTTATAAAATAGCCATTTAACCCCCTAAACTTTGTTTAAATCCCAAACTTTTTATAATTACACTTTTCCCCTATTTTCAACTATAAATACCCCATCATTATTTTATTTTTTCTTATAAAATCATCCATCTATCACAATCTCTCTCTAATTTACTTCTATAATTGCTACTATTGCTTACTTTATTGTTACTATTTGTGAAACAATTGTGAAGTTGGTCTTCAACGATAATCAATTTCCAACAAGTTGTTCGTCAATTCGGTAAACTCGTTCCAACTCTTAAGTTTTAATATTATAATTTTGTTTGTTTTATTTATTTTGCTTGATTAATTAAGATGGCTTATTCCTTAAAAAATATGTTTAGTAAAAATAAGGGAAAATCGAATAGTGGTGAATCTAGTGGCCAATTTATTCCTCCTCCACTTCCCCCGGCTCCCCGACCCAAACATGTTACTCGTCCTACACCTCCTATTCTTGATAGCGATAATAGTTTATTATAATTTACCGAGAGTCAATTTTGCCATAATATTGCACCCGGTGAATAATTAAACCATGAATATATGAATGCTATTTATGGTAATCCAACTATTGATGAAAATGATGATGAAGAAAAAGATTTTGATGAAACGTAACCGGATGATGATATACCCACTAGTCCTGCTCCTGAAGTTAACCCAACTAATAATAATCCAGATGATCCCCCGTCTGATCCTCCTGTTAGTGCCCCTACTTTTTCTAGACAACCTTTTAAACGGACAGAAACATCTCTTGTTTGGCAATTTTTTTACTCAACTAAGAGAAAAAAAATAGGGCTAAGTGTAAAACTTGTGGCAAAGAGTTAGTTTTTCAATATGTTGGAAGTCGTGGGGGGACGGGAAGTTTGAGTAGACACATATTTCTAACTGTTTAGTTTATATTGCAGAACTTGCAAATTTGTTTGATCATTTTTCAGAGGGTGGGGAAATTTATCAACTTGCTATTGATTCCATGAGAAAAAAGTTTAAAAAATATTTTTTCCCTATTTTCCCTATTTATGGTATTGCTGCATTGTTAAATCCTACTATAAAATTAGGAGGTCCTCAATTTTGGTATGAAACTGTTTATAATGGTTTAGCACTTGAAGATGAGGAGTTGTCTAAACTTCCGAACGCAATAGCCTCAATTAAAATAAATGTTCAAACTATTTATAATGCTTATCAAGTTGCATTAGATCATGCTAGACCCAATGTTCCAAACTCCTTCTTCTTCTAGTTCTCAATCATCTAAAAGAACTGCGGGAGTAAGAGCACTTAGTGCTTGGGCAAGGTTCAGGGGTTCTCAAGGTTCTAGTACTAGTGATTTTTCACAACTAAATGAGCTTGAAGTTTATTTGTCACAGGGAATTGAGGAAGTGAATCCCGACGGCTCCTTTAATATTTTAGAATGGTGGAAGGACAAAGAAAAATACTTTCCGATTCTTTCAAGGATGGCCCGAGATATTTTAACTATTCAAGCTTCAACAGTGGCATCAGAGAGCGCTTTCAGTCAAGCAAGACTTCAACTCGGTGATTATAGAGC
Organism: Nicotiana tabacum; assembly: GCF_000715075.1. NCBI lineage: Eukaryota > Viridiplantae > Streptophyta > Magnoliopsida > Solanales > Solanaceae > Nicotiana > Nicotiana tabacum. The sequence goes on from NC_134098.1 coordinate 60,897,213, forward strand.
GTCTATGAGGGAGAGCTTGGAAAAATCAGTACTTTTCAGAGATTGGATCCGTTCGGAAAGAAGAAATTTTGGACTTGCTGAATCACAACCAGAGGTAGACGAAGCTTACGAAGAAATGCTAGCTGAACTTGCGGAGGATGATGCTTCGCCTGGAAGCGGTGATGACCAAGCTTCATTTCCGCCACCACCAACGGAAATTCCTCCGGACCTTGAAGGATTTATGAAATTTGTAAGAGATACCATGTAAATTAATATGTAACTTGTATTTTGGCACATCTTGATTAGTTTCTTTTTCATCTCAATGGTGGTATTAGCACCTTGTTGTGCTCATTCCATAGGGGGAGGAAGACTAAGAAAGATATTGCCATGATTTTTAATGCTATAATAAAAATATAACGCATTGATTTGAATATCTCTTTACAATATTTTTGTCTTTTTATATATCTTAAGCTATACATATAGTATAATATAGTATAGTATAGTATAGTATAGTATAGTATAGTATAGTATAGTATAGTATATATATATATATATATATATATAAACTTATATTTATACTATACTATAGTCTATACTATATATGCATCTTAAGATATACTATATATACTATATATACATAGTATATTCGATATACTCGATATACATATATATATAAGCTTATATATATACTATACTATACTATATATACATCTTAAGATATACTATATATATATAGTATAGTATAGTAGATATACATGAATATATAGTATATCTTAAGATGTATATATAGTATATCTTTCGAATATAGCTTATATATAGTAAGATGTATATATATATATATATATATATATATATATATATATATATATATATATATATATATATATATATATATATCGAATATAGCTTATATATCTTAAGTTGTATATATAGTATATACTATACTATACTATAATATATATACATCTTACTATATATATTATATATATCTTAAGATGTATACTATCGAATATGACTTATATACTATGTATATATAGTATAGTGTGTGTATATATAAGATGTATATATATATATATATATATCTTAAGATGTATATATAGTATAGTGTGTATATATATATATATATCTTAAGATGTATATATAGTATATCTTAAGATGTATACTATCGAATATGACTTATATACTATGTATATATAGTATAGTGTGTGTATATATATATATTTTAAGATGTATATATAGTATAGTATAGTATATATATATAAGCTTATATATATATGTATATCGAGTATATCGAATATACTATGTATATATAGTATAGTGTGTGTGTGTGTGTATCTCTCTCTCTCTCTCTCTCTCTCTCTATATATATATATATATATATATATATATATATATATATATATCTTAAGATGTATATATATACTATATATATATACTCTAATATATATACATAGTTTATAAGTCATATTCGATTGTATACATCTTAAGATATACTATATACATCTTACTATATATATATATATATATATATATATATATATATATATATGCTTATATATCTTAAGATGTATATATATCTTAAGACCTACTATACTATACTATATATATATATATCTAGTATACTATGTATATATAGTATATCTTAAGATGTATATATAGTATATTTTAAGATGTATACTATGTATATATAATATAGTATATATATATTTTAAGATTTATATATAGTATATAAATCAAACATAGCTTATATATCTTTATTAATATTTTTTTTCTCTAACTTCTATAAAAAAATTAAAAATAGAAAGTTTCTGTTGGGCCCGTTTATGTCCGTTTGGGCCCACTTAGGCCCGGGACCGGTCCACTTAGGCCCGGGACCATTAGTTCGTGGTCCCGGTCCCGAGCCGGTTCCAGCAATAAGCCCACGAAGCCCGGGACCGTTTAGGACCGGACCGCATAGGACCGGCCCACTTAGGACCGGGCCCGCAAAGTCCACTTAGAACCGGGCCCAGCCCAGTTGCCAAATAGAGTTGGAGGACCAAAATGGAATAAGGTTGAGATGGAGTACCAAAATAAAAAATGAGACCAAGTTGAATAGGCTGTAGATGTATTTGGCCTAAATTAAACTTCACTAAAATTGAAGTTGTAAGCGCTTAACTTGGGCCAACAAATTCCACCTATTTGGACTGTTGCCCTACCATACAAACCCCTCACACCACAAATCAAAGTGTTTGTTGCGTAAGGCATATGCTCTTATCTATTGGACTATATATGTTTTTTAAGAATATTTGTGGCATTCAAGTTAATTTTGGGCATACCTTGAGTAACAATTATATTTAGCTAAACTTCTAAAATTAACTTATTTTGAAAAATATTTTTTTTAAAAGTATTTTTGGTAATAAAACAGTTTGTATTTGACTAATTAATTTTAAAAATATTTTTGAACAATAATTAGTGTTTGATCAAGCTTTTAAAAAGTGCTTCTAAGTGTGTTTTTAAAGAAAGTACTTTTGAAAAGAAGTTATTTGTTTTTGCTTCTCTTCTACTCAAAATTAATTTTTTTCATCTAAATGCAATTTAGGGGTGTCAATGAATATTTAAAAACCGACTAAACCGACCTAACTGTACCGCACCGAACCGATTTTTAGGTCTTTTTAATAAAATTACAGATTTTTCTATAAATCTACAACCGTACCGATAATTAGGGTATATTTTTTATTTTATGAAAATAAACCGAAAAAATACCAAACCATACCGAATAAATTTATATATAGAAAATATATTTATATATTAAGTTTAGAAATAATAAAGTACTAAACTTTCCTTGGGTCTTGAAATTATGAAAATAGTTACAAGCCAATAAGTAATTAAGATCAAAATCCTAATTCCCAAACCTATTATGCTACTCCTATTGAAACAAAATTATTTTCAGCATATTCACTAGCAAGAAACAAAGTATTCTAACGATTATGAATAACAAACTACAATGTATTGAATATGATTCATTTCATATGATTTAGATTTATCTTTTTGAATATTTAATCTTTTATAGATATTATTTTTGAGTCCCAACTTGGTTATTATCTTTCTACTTGTGTGATTTATCTTTTCTTTGTCTTTGCGTAATTTCTTTTACGCAGTGGTAGAGTAGTTGATGGATCTATACTATGATCATCTTTCACGTTTTCATAATTCATCATCATTTAAATAGTAAAAATAATGTATGTTATCGCTAAGTTCTATAAAAATATGTATGTTATAGCATTCTACTTTTACTAGTGACTTTTACATGACATTTAAAAAAATACCGAAAATTAACCGAATCGTACCGATACCGAAGGAAAATCGACATGATTGAGACGGTTTTAAAAAATTTAATTTTGGTTATACATAATAGAATAACCGAAAAATTGGTATGGTACAAATTTTATAAAATAATCGGCCGAACCGAACTATTAACCCCCTAAAATGCATGACCACATACCTTAACTTTGGAGAAAACACTTTTGCCACAAAAAACAATTTTGGCAAAAAAGTCTCGACCAAACAGACTATAATTCTATGAAATACTATGTTATATTCCCCAGCGCACACAACAGTAAGATTTAGACGAGTAATTTGAGTGTAACTAATCAGAAATTTTATCATCAATTGGCGTGTAAACTACCACAGTTTCCTTACTTAATTTGCTTCAATTATCTTTTGAGAACATTTCTAACTTGACTCTAAAATTTAAACTTTGGGTGTTAATTTTTCATATTAATTACCCCATTTTTAAATTAATTATTTTACCCGATATAAAAGATGAAATAAAACGATGGACAACCTATGAGTGATAATTTGCAATCGAAGGGGATTGAACTTATTAGGGTGCACCCACTTCACCAATCTTTATTTCATTAAATTGGGATTCATTTTCATACTTAACGCTATTAATTTTATTAGTTTTGGCGTATGCGTGTTGCGCGTGTCTTTTTATTAATGTAATTTTTTTTAAGTTAACATAAATATTATTCGAACAGTATATTTGCATTGCAATATTAAATTAACAAAAAGTTATAAATTTTAAAATGATAATTTTATTAATCATGTTTAGGGGTTTGACCACTCTAGTGGTTCCTCTTTCAGTTTGTTAACTTATTTTACTAAAGTGTTTGATTGAAAGGTAAAAGGTTGTTCAACTTTATTTGAGCACTTGGATATGTGTGTTGCATATGTATTTCATGTTAGTTATTACTATATAGAAAAAAATACGATATGACACGTAGCCACTTAAAGGAATGACACGTGGAACAGAAGATGGAGATGGCCACATAACATAGCTATTCCACTTGTCACCGGAAGGAATAAAGATCATAAAAGGAGTATTAAATGCTTTGCGCCCGCTAAGATTTAATACAGAATATTTTGTAGCATTAAAGGTGATGGCCCGTTACAAAGAATTTGACATTTATGTCTAGCGTTACGTCTTCATCAATGGCCACAATAATTGGCATTAAAAAGGGCATGATCTTAGGACTTCTTTCCCTAGACATAGCTATAAATAGAGAGCTCAGTTATCATTGTAAGAAGACGAATTTTCTAGCTAACTTACACTTCATTCTATACAATATTTTAATATAATTTTATTCTCACGCTTTTGATCTTGTCATTGTTGTGCCTGAAAACCTTATTCCCGGACTCATTAGCTCTGTTGTTTCATCTACATTCTAAGGCTAAGTATTTCATATTTCATCAGTTATTTCATTACTTTTTGGATCAAATTAATTCACTTCTCTAAAAACCACGAATAAATTCAACTGTACCGTTTTACGGGTAAACAGTTTGGCGCCTACCGTGTTGCCTAGATAGTCATGCGATTAAATTGATCCTTGCCTTTTTTTCTAACGTGTTTTGATTACTTTGTCTTAGAAAAAAATCACAAAATATGGCAGATAACACTGTTAACGGCACACACAATCCTGAAATTTAAAGGGAAAAACCTCATTTCGAGGATTCAATCAGTGACACTCGTAATGAGGGGAACAACGCCACACAGGTACATGACAAGCGGTACCCTCGACAGGTTCGGGAGGCAATTCCTGATGATGCTGATGAGGAGCATGTAGCGGATGCAGTAAGGGTCTTGCAAGCAACAAACAGTCATTCTAGGCCATCTCACGCGACACGATCAGGTTATGACAGAATTGAAGCAAGCATTATCAGGTGCTTCAAATAATGCAAACGTGCGAGATCTAGTTCCTCCTGATGTTCCCGCAAACCAGACGACGCAGAGAGTTGATAATAACACTCCTAGGGACGAAGTTGGCTCCGACGGGGTCGGGGAAAGTAGATCCGGCCTCAACAACGGTAACGATCCGTTCAAGGATAAAATTTTGCGGTTCATGAAGGAAGTAAATGCCCGCATGGATCAAATTCGGGGTGCACCACCAGTATTAAAAAGCCCAAACTCGAAGAAGTATATTCAATTACCGTACAAGCCGAGTGCGGGCCCGGAATTAATCCAGAAGCGGTTCAAAATACTCGAAGTGCCAAAGTATGACGAAACTTAAGATACATAAGAGCACATTACCATCTATACAACAATAGTGAAATGAAATGATTTGGCTCCTCACGAAATTGAATATGTGTTGCTAAAGAAATTTGGCGAGACTCTCGTGAGGAGAGCTTTAACGCGGTATTCATTATTGCAAGAGCATTCCGTAGATTCCTTTGAGATGCTCGCGGATTCCTTTATCAAGGCTCACGCCGGTGCCAGAAAGGTACAAGTAGACATATTTAGGATCGCGCAGGGAGAATCCGAGTTATTACGAGAGTTTATTACTCGGTTCTAGAAGGAAAGGATGTTACTATAGGCAGTCCCGGAGGAATGGGCAGCTGAAGAATTCACCAAAGGTTTAAATTCGAGAAGTTCGGACGCTTCCCGGAATTTGAAGGAAAGTATGCTCGAGTTTCAAGCGACGACTTGGGCGGATGTCCACAACCAGTACGAGTCGAAAATAAAGATCGGAGACGATCAGGTTGGCTTTCCGTCGTCGACCAAAGGACGGGAAAAGAATAGAGAAAAAATAAAAGATGATATTGACATGGATAGACGGACTTCGAGGGGGCGGTTTTTTCCTTACGAGCGGACAAAAAGTCGTGGCATGAACTTCCTGACAACAGACAGATTCACCGTGATAGAAGGACTGATCGTGGCCGGAATAACAGATCATTGCAGGATAGAGAAATCTCGGGGTTGCGAGATTCTTCTTACCCAAAGTTATCAGAATATAACTTCAATGTCAGTGTCATAGAGGTGGTGTCGGCCATGAGGAATATCAAAGAGGCATAAATCCCAAGACCTATGAAATCTGACTCTAGCTAGAGGAATCTCAATTTATGGTATGAATACCACTAACGACCACTGGACTGGGGACTGTCGACAATTCGGGGAAGAAGTGGAAACACTGTTAAAGAATGGTCACCTCGGAGAATTCTTGAGTAACCGAGCTAAAAACAACTATGGTCGGAATAGGAGCAACGCGGAAACCTTGAAAGCAGGAGAAGAACCTCCACGCCAAACGATCAACATGATCTTCAGAGGGAATGGAATTAACGGGGTCACCTTTTTGGCAGCGAAGAAGACAAAAGTGTTGATAACTCATAGTAAGAGGCTCCGGGAGGACGATATCACATTCACAAACGAAGATGAAGACGGATTACTACTGTCGTACAATGACGCTCTGGTAATTTCTTTAAATGTATTAGATTTTAAAATTAAACGTGTTTTAGTGGATCCAGAAAGTTCAGCTAATTTCATACAATGAAGAGTACTGGAGCAAGCTAAACTCACCGGAAGCATTATACCGACAACGAAACTCCTCGCCGGATTCAACCTCGCAAGCATGACAACTCAGGGAGAAATTTTACTGCTCACGAATGTTGGGGGAGTAATAAAGACAACACTCTTCGAAGTGGTAGATGGAGACATGGGTATAACATCATATTGGGAAGACCATGGTTGTACGAGATGAAACCTGTGCCTTTAACATATCACCAATTGTTAAAATTTCTGACATCCTAGGGGATCAAACAGATAAGGAGTGATCAACCGGCAGTAAGGGAGATAAATGCAATTTTGGTTTCCAGTAGCAAAGGAAAGGAACATGCGGCATAGCAATTACTGGAACCGGCACCTGCCCCCGAACCAGAGGAAGATAACCCGGGGACAAAAGAGTTGGAATAATATCAGGTACCAAGGTATTTTCAATTACTGGAAGATACGGGCGCGACAAAATCCACGGCAGAAGAACTGGAACAGGTTGCGTTGTTCGAAGAATTCCTAGAAATGAAATTCAATTTGGGAACATGACTGCACCCGGAACTCAAGTATGCTTTTATTGAATTCTTTAAAACTAACATCGACTGTTTTGCATGGTCACATGAGGATATGACAAGAATCCCAATGGAGATAGCCATACATAAGTTAAGCTTGAATGCCAACGTACCTCCAGTAAGGCAAAAGAAGCGCCATATTGCTAAAGCAAGGAATAAATTCACAAAGAAAAGGTAACACGTTTACTTAATATTGGTTCAATCTGAGAGGTAAGATATCCAGACTGGTTAGCCAATGTAGTAGTAGTTCCTAAGAAAAATAATAAATTTTGCATGTGCATAGACTATAAGAATCTTAATAAGGCGTGCCCAAAAGACTCATTCCCATTTTCAAATATCGATCAAATGATTGATGCCACGGTCGAGCACGAGTTAATGAGTTTCCTCGATACTTTTTCTGGGTACAATAAAATCAAGATGAACCCAGAAGATCATGAAAAGACTTTGTTTATAACAAATTTTGGCATATATTTTTACAATGTGATTCCCTTTGGGTTAAAGAACGCCGGAGCCACTTATCAACGGCTCGTGAATAAGATGTTCGAAAAATAAATAGGAAAGACTATGGAAGTATATATAGACTATATTCTCGTTAAGTCTATGAATGCAAGTGACCACCTGAAGCATTTGTAAGAAACATTCGACATCCTAAGGGAGAACAATATGAAACTTAACCCCAAGAAGTGTGCGTTCAGGGTTAGTTCGGGTAAGTTTCTAGGATTCCTAGTCTCACAAAGAGGAATTGAGGTAAATCCCGACAAAATCAAGACCATATAGGACATCCCAGATCAATTGTCAAACGTAAAAGAAGTCCAAAGTCTCCCATGGAGATTAGCAGCTTTGAGCAGGTTCATTTCCTGTTCATCAAAAAAATGACATAGCTTCTTCGCACTACTCAAAAAGACGAACAATTTCGAATGGACATCGGAGTGTCAGCAAGCCTTGAAGGAGTTGAAGAAATATTTTTCAAGCCCTCCGTTGCTCTCAAAATCAAAAGAAGATGAAACGTTGCTAGTCCACCTCGCGGTTTCAGAAGTTGCAGTAAGTGCAATTTTAATCCGGGAGGACGAAGGTACGCAATCTCCCATTTATTACGTTAGTAAAATTTTAATGAGAGGAGAAACTCGCAACCCATATCTGGAAAAGCTGGCCTTAGCTCTCATAGTCATTGCCCGGAAGATGAGGCCCTACTTTCAATGTCACCCGATAGCTGTGGTGACTACTTTTTCTATGAGGAATATCTTCCATAAACCCGAGCTCTCTGGTAGATTGGCCAAATGGGCCGTCGAAATGAGAGAATTCGATATAGAGTATAAATCGAGGACTGCAATTAAGTCGCAAGTCTTGGCTAACTTTGTGGCCGATTTTAGTCCGGGACTATTGCCTCTGGTAACCAAGGAAGCAATAATGGTGTCGGAATCGACATCGGGAGTTTGGACCTTATTTACGGACGGAGCTTCAAACGTAAAAGGGTCTAGGTTCAGAATAGTCTTGATCACGCCTTTGGGGGAAACCTTAAGGCAATCCATCAGAACGATTCCTTTAACTAACAATGAAGCATAGTACAAAGCTTTGATTGCAGGGCTCGAATTGGCCCCGGGCTTGACTTCGAAGTCATCCAAATCAAATGTGATTCGCAGTTGGTGGTGAATCAGGTCTATGGAATTTTTGACACCAGAGAAGAACGTATGCAACAATACGTGGTAAAGGTTCAGGCTTTATTGGCACGATTTCGAGAGTGATCAATTACTCATATCCCGAGGGAAGATAACGCGGAAGCAGATGCATTGGAAAATTTAGGCTCATCAACAGAAGTCCAGGGATCAGAATCAGGAACGGTAGTACAACTGATGAACTCAGTCTTGGACACAGTTGGTTACTATGAGGTGAATTCGACTAGTTTGGTCTGAGACTGAAGAAACAAAATAATCGATTATCTCAAGCATGGAAAGTTGCCCGAAGACCCCAAAGTGTCAAGAGCGTTGTGCGCCAAAGCTGCATGTTATAGCTTCAAAAAAGGCCAATTATACAGAAAATCCTTTCAAAGCTCGTTGTCCCGGTGCTTAGGAGCATAGAATCTAACTATGTCATGGGAGAAGTCCATGAAGGGATATGCGACAACCACTCGGGTGCAGATTCTTTGGTGCTGAAATTAGTTCGAGCAGGATATTACTAGCCACGTATGGAACAAGATGCTAAAGACTTCATACGAAAATGTAATAAGTGTCGAGGCTAAACACCACTAGTACATCAACCGGCATAAGCCTTGCATTCGGTTCTGTCCCCGTGGTCGTTCATAAAATAGGGTATGGACATCGTCAGACCACTGCCACCGACTCCTGTAAAGGTAAGATTTATTTTAATTTTGATTGATTATTTTTCTAAATGGATGGAAGCAGGTCCTTATCAGAAGATCGAAGAACGCGGATTGGTCGACTTCCTTTGGAAAAATATAATCTGCAGGTTTGGAATACCAAAAGAGATTGCATGCGAAAATGGGCCGCAGTTTATCCGCGCAAAAGTTACAAAGTTCCTTGAAGACTTGAAGATAAAGCGGATTACCTCTTCACCTTATCATCCGAGCGCAAATGGTCAAGCAGAATCAACAAACCGAGTGATTATTCAAAACCTCAAGAAAAGGTTGGAAGCAGCAAAAGGCAGTTGGCTCGAAAAATTACTTGGGGTTCTATGGGCCTACCAAACAACGACCAAGTCAAGCACTGGAGAGACCCCTTTTTACCTTGTATACAGTGCAAAAGCTTTGATACCGGTGGAAGTGGGGGAACCAACCTTAAGGTATTTTGAGGCGAACAAAGGACCGAACAACGAAGCAATGCTAATCAACTTGGAGCTGTCCGAGGAATATAGGGACTTGGTGCATGTCAAAATGGCGGCTCAAAAGCAAATAATAGAGCGATATTATAATCGAAGAGCCAACCTCTGATATTTCAAAGTAGGATACTTGGTCTTGAGGAAGGTAACTCAAAACACCCGGGAACTCAATGCGGGTAAGTTAGGCCCAACGTGGGAAGGTTCTTACCGAGTTTCAGCTATCACTGGGAAATGATCATACGAGTTGGAGAACCAAAACGGAGACAAGTTGCCCAACAACTAAAATGTGACTCACCTCAAAAGATATTACTGCTGACGAACAACAGTCAAACGGAAAGTATATGCTGCACTCATTTTCCCTTCGTTCAGTTTTTGTCCCAATTGGGTTTTTTCTGGAAAGGTTTTAACGAGGTAGCGACGGAAAGCATACTACGAAGACAACAGTGATAATACCTTTGATAACAAGGCAAACAATCAAGTTTCCACTCAGGGACGATTAGATAATCTTTGCTTCGATAGCAAATTCCCACCGGGAAGTTAAGTTTGCTACCGAAAAGAGGTTACCCCATCATTCACGAGCATAAACCACTAGAGGATTGTTAAGTATTCTTTCGCTCGATAGCATGGGTTCCTAATGGGAAACAAGATATGTTGCCGAGTGAAGGATTACCTAGAAATTCATTGGTGGGATCTTTGAAGATACAAGACTTCCAGTGTTCTAATTCGCATTCTTCGCATTCGAACACTGGGGGGAATGATGTGAGGTTACGGCAACACTGAATGCCACGTCAACCGGGAAATGAAAATTTGGAACATAATACATCATCCGGACCGGGGACTGCACAGCCAGCCCTATAGAAATAAGTTGTACAAGATATCCACAAGTACGAAAGTTAAAGACTTGCATGAATACTCAAAACGAGAATAAGACTCAAACGATACTTGAGCAAAAAATATGTTTTTATTTACAAGGGCGCGTCAGAGTGATAAAGGTACAAAATAGAATAAGAAAGAAAAAGCTAAGCTGCAGCGTCTCCGGGATCAGGAGGGAGAGAAGTATCCGTATTCCCGGGAGTTGGTTCCACTGATGGCTCAACGTTTTCCCCAGCTTGGTGTTCGGCATCATCACCTTCCGATACCTCTTCAGTTTTTGAAAACTCAAAACCGTAATCAGAAGAACCTGGAGCGTCAGACTGCACTAGGAGTCCATTGTTTGCAGCCAACTCAAGCTCTCGAGTCTTAGCAATTTCGGCATCAATGTCAATGATACCAGTCTTGGCTTCTTCCGATGTGTTTCTCCTCATGCTATACATGGAATAAGTTTTTTCAACAATGAGGGAAGCCGCTCGGCACTTGAGTTCTTCTTTGAGTTGAGTAATTTTGGCGAAAAGGTTTTCCCGGGCGGACCTAGCAAATTTGAGACTGACATCGAGCTCACAGACAGTTGAACTATAGATCCTATTATGCTCGATAGTTTTCCTGTACTTCTCTTTTAACTGGGCATATTTCGCTACCACAAAAACAAGCTCTTCACTTTTGGAGTTTAAGGCTGCCTCTAATTTAATCACTCTTTCAACGGAGGCAGCCTCACGATCGTTTGCAGCAAGAATGACGTACTGGACTTCTGCTCATTTAGTCTTGGCTTCATCAAATCTAACCCTCAACGGCCCAAAATCTTGGCTAAGGGTTACCACTTCTTGTTTGCTTTGCTGCAAACAAGAATCCAAAACAACGATCTCGGTAGCCTTGGTTTCCAGTTCCGAGAGGCAAAGAACAGTCTGGTCCCATTCCTCCAAAAGCTGATCCTGTTTAAAAGTAAGTTCTTCCTTCTCACGAATCAGCCTTTGGAGGCCCTCAGAAGCAAGAAAGTTGGCCCACAAAACAAGAAGAGGTAAAACTTAAAGTACATTTGTTCAAAAGTAGAAGAAATAACAGAAGAAGAAAGGAACGTACTGCTGCGGCATTATGCATAGCATTGTTCAACAAACACTCTCCCGAGAGTATCTGAATCTTCTCCCAGTCTTTTTCTGAAACCAAAGGCTTCAGATAGTTAGCAAGGTCTACTGGCCTCGAAAGCAAGTTTCACCCGGTGTAGACCGAAAGGGTAACACTCCTCATCCTTTGTGGATCTTTAGAAAGGGCAGCATAATTTTGCCCCAAATTCCCATGAACTGAGGACTGTGGAGGAGGGGCACCTTCTTCGTGGTCAGGCGCGACCGATGGAGATGATGTAGTAACCACTATTTGAAGAGTGGACAAATATGGAAATGCTGTAGCAGTTGATGGTGATGGTGAATGTGGAGATGAAGTTGATTGAGTAGAAGAGTGAGAAACAGCTACATCAAATACAATACTGGTTGTTTGATGCTCGCCAACCAAAGATGGCATAGACGCGGTACTCAGCCTCGCAATACGGGTTACATTAATTGGGGCCCAAGAGCGGGGGTTGGCATTATCTACCAAATCAAATTCTCCCCAAAGTGCCGAGACGTCATCTTCAATTGTTGCAATTGTCTCAATAGGTTGAGCATCCTGTTGAGATGATAAGGATTGCCGCCTTCAATGAAGAGAAACTCCCTCATCACTAGCGTCTTCATCATCATCAATCATCACAGTGTCTATGACCGGCCCGGAAGGAGGACCAGGCGTCATCGCCACCGGAGATAGCTCGGGGACACCAGTCTTTGCCTTTTTATTCTTTTCCCCAGCCGTAGAGGAATGTCTTCTCTTTGGTTGCTTGTTCTCTGGCTGGGAACTAGGTGAAGAAATGTTTGCGCCCAAAGTAGGCTCGGAGATGCCTGTTCGAGTAAGTGCCTCATGAAGCAGCCTTACCGCATCAGTAAGGTCAGCCAAAACATCCTCCTCGGGGACATCAACTGAGCCTGTAGGTAGACCTAATTTCATGAACAAGTCCTAAGGGTTCAACCGAGTTCTTCATATACAGAAAATGGAAACAAGGTAAATTAAAGTTACCATAATTTTTGGCCTTCCACCCATATTTAAGGGACAACTCTTTCCATAAACGGGTTTCGGGCATTGTGATGCCCAAGATCTTCTGAACCCACCTGTCCAAGCCATCTATCACCTGTGAAATCCATCGAGTCACTGTAACAAACTAAGGTTGAAGGATCAATACGAGCATGGAAGAATATTTAGTAGGAAAATGTTTATTAAAGGGAACTTACGAGAGCGGTTCCAAGCAACTAGAAAAGATGAAGCCGTTGTTGGAATAATATCACTGGTGGCAACTGCAACGAACCATTCCATCCACCCACGGTCGTTGTCGTCATCCATGCTAGATAGTAAAGCATGGTGTCCACGCTTGATACCTCCCCGAAAAATCTTGGGGGATTAAAGGTTCATCATACGAGCTAATGATAGCTCTTCCCCAATTTCTTGACACAGGCGTCAAAGGCAGGCAACCGTTCTTCATACTGAAGGGCTTACCTGTGCCAAGCACACTTGGTAGCGAAGGCAAAATTCTGCAATCACGGAATCAAGCTCTCCACTCAAAGAAAACGCAACCAAAGTAAAGGGATGCGTATAAAAGTATGTAAAACCTTCCTTGGGAAGGGTCACTTGCTCCGATAGATCGGGAGAGATGATATCCAATTCATGGAAACAACAATCTTCCTTCACAACGGGAATACTAGAAGGACGAATGGATGAAGGGCACCTACTAACAGCCTATGTACGAGGGATAGCAGAAGAGAATTTCTCCTCAAAATCAATTGTGGTATTGAGTCTTTTTGGTATGATGGAATATATGGTTGGAGCGACAAAGTTGTCGGTTTTGTTTTTGCCTTTCGAAGAACCAATACGTTTTGAGGAGGAAGCCATCGAAAAGGAGGAAGGGTTTTTGTTTGAAGAAGATGAAGACTCAGTAGGCGAAATGAGATGAAAGAAGTTGGAATGCAAGGGGGGAAGTTGATTTGTATAAGTAAAAGTTTTGGCGGCTAAATCCTTAGCCAAGATTACCTCGATAATCGGCGAAAGGCGTGCTAAATCATGGGAAGACACGTGTTCAGGGCATTAAATGCGGAGAGACAGGTGTCTAATCAACCATCAGTGGCCTTCAAAAGAAATTATAGTAATTCTCGCCAAAAGAGTATTTCTACCAACTTCCCGATAACACAAAGTTATGTCACCGAAAAGTAGGGGGACTATCTGTATAAGGAAAAATACGACATAACACGTAGCCGCTTAAAGGACGGACACATGGAACACAAGATGGAGATGGCCACTGAACATAGGTATTCCGCTTGTCACCAGAAGGAATAAAGATCATAAAAGAAGTATTAAATGCTTTGCGCCCACTAACATTTAATACAAAATATTTTGCAGCATTAAGAGTGATGGCCCGTTACAAGGAATTCGGTATTTATGTCTAGCATTATGTCTTCATCAATGGATCTCATAACTGGCACTAAAGAATGACATGATTCTAGGACTTCTTTCCCTAGACATAAATATAAATAGAGAGCTCAATTATCATTGTAAGAAGACAAATTTTTTGGCTAACTTACGCTACATTCTATACAGCATTTTAATACAATTTTATTCTCTCGCTTTTGATCTTATCATTGTTGTGCCCGGAAACCTTATTCCCAGACTCATTAGCTATGTTGTTTCATTTACATTCTAAGGCTAAGTATTTCATATTTCATTACTTTTTGGATCAAATTAATTCACTTCTCCAGAAACCACGAACAAATTCAACTGTACCGTTTTACGGGTAAACACTTATAAAATTCCTAAACCTAAAATTTTGTAACCATGAAAACAATTACTCGTAAAATTTACAAAAGGATTCCTAATGAATTGAAAGTGCTGAAAATTTAAAGATTTGCTTCAAAAGAAATACAAATAATAATTTCCAAAACTGGAAGGAGTTGAAATTGCTAAATACTTGCTCCAAAAGAAATACGAATGACAAAGAATTCCTAAACTTCGAAGGAGTTAAGTTTGAACTCTGAAAATTTAATACTCATAGATCTAAATGGAGTCTAAAGTGCAGGACTCCTAGGAAAACGAAATTAAATTAAATAATATAATTTTTTAGATTTAAGAATTAAATATTAAAAATAATTAAATGACTAATACCAAATATTAGGAAAAAACGCGTTGCACGTGTAACCTATATTACGAAAAATAACATTTTTCGTAATTTTTAGTTTTGCGTTTGTATTCAGGTGATCACATGTTTTAGTTTTTGACTCTAAATCATAATGCATGTTTATTGTACATATGTAACCAAAATTAAATTTATTTTGGTGTTTAGAAACTAAATTTTGAAGAAGATTCACATCACAATTTAAGAATAACTTTATGCATTTTTAAGTGTAGTTATGTTATTGCCTTTTTTTATTTCAACAAATGAAAATAATACTTTTACTTGCAAATATATGTTTGAATAGGTATTTATTCGAATTCGCCTACTCAGTTTTGTTAAATAAATTGTCTTAGAGTTGTTTATTGTTGAGCTTTTCTTTTGGTTATGTTTATTGTTGAGCTCGATAGTTTATAAGAATAACTTTAAGTCTTTGAAAGACAAATATTTTTATGGTTTTCATGGAATTAAAGGTTGGGAATCTTTTCATCGATTTTATATTTGGAAGTGGCTAGCTGTCATTTCAAATTTCAATTGTTATAATTTATTTTTTCTTTATTTTGGTTCAGTAACATTAATTAATTATTTAAAGCAGGATTAGTGCCATGAAATTAATCAAAGAGTATAGAGAAATATTAAAGAATATTTATAGGTTTATCCCAATCAAAGGAATAAAAGCCACGAAAAACAACAATTTTTGAAGAGTTAAATCAACAAAACAAAACACTACGTGAAGAAACAAACATATCATAATTTTAATAAATAAATAGTCAAAACTTAAATGCGAAAAAACTTGAACCTATGCAAACATAAAAAAAATGATAGAATGCATAAAAATCGAGAAGATAATATGAATGAAAAAAAATTATATTTTAGTCATAGTCCTCTATACTTAAAAATTGTGACTTATATACTTTGGTTTTTCAATTTTGCACGTCCATAGTCTTTTGTTTCAATAAAATGACTAAATTATCATCTATTTAACTTTACTTCTAGTTTTTTACAATATTATTTATCAGATTCTCTTCGTGTTTCGTGGCCATACCAGTTTATCAAGATTGGTTGGGCAATTTCATGTACCAAATATTACATAGTTAATTTAAACACACAAAACAAACCACGACAAGAAATAGCACTAGCGAATACCTAATTACCAAACAGTAAAAGTTAGAACTCGTGGCCAGTTTAATCATTAAAAATCGAGAGCTCACTTACGTAAAAGATTTGGGAGCTCAACTATATATATCGTCAAAAATTGGGTTTGAGTGTGGAATCCGTGCAAACAAAATCCAACCAGTACAAGAAAACCAACGATGACTAATATGATGGTTGTTATCATATTTGTCTTCCGTCCGATGGTTTGAACTAGAAGTCCTACCGGTGGTTATTGAACTAGGAGGAGTTGTAGTGACAGGAGTAGTACGAGTCTTTGTGCATTTTGGGAGAGGCGCACCACATAGCTTTGTGTTAGGATCGGAAAACTCGGTAGTGCAGAATTTATCCAAATAAAGTTATAATGACAATAAAAAAGACAATACAAGTTGATAATAACGACAATTAAAAAAGATAAAGAAGACACAAGTTTAACGTGGTTCGGTCAAGGTGACCTAAGTCCACAAGCAGAGAGGAACAATTTTACTATACCAATAAGAGTACAAAAGAGAGTACAAAATTAGAGTAAATATTCTAATTAGTCCCAAATACCTCAAGAGAATAACCTCACAAGATCACTCCAAAGAAAGGGTTTACACAAGTGTTTTCCAAGAACTCACTCTATTACAAAATACTCTATAATGAAATAAAGGAGGAGAAAGAAAGACAAGAGTGAAAAGCTCTTGAATTGGTATGTTTTCAAATGAGGAGAAGCTCCTCTATTTATAGCAAGAAATCCTTGGCCTAATAGTGGATGTTATGTCATGGCAAATGTCATGAAAACTTGGTCCACAAATTATGTTATAGTGGATATTATATCATGGCAAATGACATAAAAACTTGGTCCACAAATTGTGTTATAGTGGATATTATGTCATGACAAATGACATGAAAACTTGGCCCCCACTTGAAAATAAGCCAAATTAATGGCCATATTACAAATCTCCACCTTGGCCTGATTTTGACTTATATATAGTAAATTTGCTCCACCTTCTCCGCAAAAACTCCAATGGGCAAAATCATTCTTCATAAATGCCAATCAAGTTCAGACAAAGCTTGAACTTGGACAATGGAAGAGGTTTTGTGAACATGTCAGCAGGATTGTCCCTAGTGCTGATCTTCTGAACAGAGACTTTTCTTTTAGCAATGGTTTCTCGGATGAAATGATACTTTATATCAATTTGCTTCGTCCTCTCATGATACATTTGATCTTTAGTCATGTGAATGGCACTTTGGCTATCATAGAAAATGGTAATGCTACCTTGGTGTGAACTGAGTTCCGCAAATAGACCCTTCAACCATAAAGCTTCTTTGATCGCCTCGGTCACTACCATATATTCTGCTTCGGTAGTAGATAAAGCTACTACATGTTGTAATATAGCTTTTCAACTAATAGCGCAACTACCATTGTAAAATACATAGCCTGTCAGTAATTTTCTTTTGTCAAGATCACCTGCATAATTTGAGTCTACAAAACCAACTAAACTATTAGTATTTCTCCCAAACTCCAAACATGTGTTTGAAGTATCTCGCAAGTATCTGAGAATCCATTTCACAACATGCCAATGTGCTTTACCAGCGCAAGCCATATACCGGCTTACCACGCTCACTGCTTGTGAAATATCTGGACGTGTACAAACCATTCCATATATAATACTGTCGACTGCACTGGAATAAGGAACATGTTCCATGTACCTCTCTTCTTCCTCTGACTGCGGGGACTGGGCAGCTGATAACTTAAAATGAGCAGCAAGAGGGGTACTAACTGGTTTAGCATATTTCATGACAAACCTCTCCAAGACTTTCTCCAAGTACTTCTTCTGGGTCAGAAATAGCTTTTGGCTTTTCGATCTCTTTTGATCTCCATGCCAAGGATTTTCTTAGCTGCTCCCAAATCTTTCATCTCAAATTCACTTTTCAGCTGACTTTTCAAATTGTTAATTTCTGTTAAATTCTTAGCAGCAATGAGCATGTCATCAACATATAATAATAGGTACACAAATGAACCATCATTTAACTTCCGGAAGTAAACACAACTATCATACATGCTCCTCGAATAACCATGACCCAACATAAAAGAATCAAACATTTTATACCATTCTCTTGGAGACTGCTTTAATTCGTACAAGGATTTCTTCAACAAGCAAACATGATCTTCTTTTCCTTCAATTTCAAATCCTTCGGGTTGATGCATGTATATTTGTTCCTCAAGTTCTCCACACAAGAAAGTTGTCTTAACATAAAGTTGTTCTAATTCCAAATCATACATGGCAACGAAGGCAGGCAAGACACGAATAGAGCTATGTTTAACAACATGTGAGAAAATATCACTAAAATCAACTCCTTGTACTTGACTATAGCCCTTTGCAACTAATCGTGCCTTATACCTCGCATCTTCAACCCCTGGAATGCCATCCTTTTTCTTGAAGACCCATTTGCAACCAACAATTCTTTTTCCTAATAGCGGATTCACAAGAGACCAAGTGCCATTCTTGTGGAGAGACTCAATTTCTTTATTCATTGCAATCAGCCACTTGGCTGAGTCAGCACCAGAAACTGCTTCTGAATATTTTAGTAATTCTCCAATTTCTTCAGTTTCCTGTGCAACTGAAAAAGCAAATGCAACATAATCTCCAAACCTTAATAGTTGTTTACTTTCTCTTCTTGGTCTATGTTTGGCTATATAATACTTTTCTTCTTCTGGTTCAACTTCAGGAGTCTCAAATTCAGGATTTCTGCTTCTGGCTCAACTTCAGGAGTTTCAACTGTATTTTGCTCCAGAGTTGATGAGCTTGGTTCAGAAGAAATGCCAATCTCAACTTCCACCTGCTTCTATGTACTCTTTCCTTTATCTGTATTATAAGAACTACAAGACTCTTTTCTAGAATGTAACATATAGGATTCATCAAAGGTTACATCTCTGCTAATTATAAATTTTGGTGTCGTTGGAATCAGGATACCATAGTCGGTATCCTTTCACCCCAGATGCAAACCCAAGAAAAATGCACTTTTTAGCCCTTGGCTCTAATTTTTCCATCATTTATATGCATGTATGCAGGGCAACCAAATATCTTTAAATCAGAATAATTGACAGGAGTACCTGACCACATTTCCTCTGGAGTCTTAAAAGTTCAAAGGTGCAGAAGGAGCTCGGTTGACAATATAACATGCTGTAGATATAGCTTATGCCCAATAGGCGCTTTTCAACCCAGCATTTGAAATCATGCAACGACCCCTTTCCAAAAGAGTTCTATTCATCCTTTCTGCCACACCATTTTGCTGAGGTGTCATTCTCACAATACGATGTCAAGCAATTCCTTCATTCTTGCAAAATTCGTTGAATTCATCATTACAAAATTCCAAGCCATTATCTGTTCTAAGCCGCTTAACCTATTTTTTTTTTATTTTCTTCTCAATCAAAACTTTCCATTGTTTGAAATTTAAGAAAACATCACTTTTATATTTCAGGAAATAAACGCAAGCTTTTCTTGAATAATTATCAATAAAAGTTAGCATATACCTGACATCACCTTTTGATGGGGTACGTGAAGGACCCTAAAGATCTGAATGAATGTAATCCAAAGTACCTTTTATTTTATGAATCGCTGGAGATTTGAAGCTGACTATTTTCTGCTTCCCGAACACACAATGTTCACAAAACTCCATATTTTCGGTACTTTGGCCACATAAGAGATCTCTTTTACTAATTATAGAAAGACCTTTTTCACTCATACGCCCCAATCGCATATGCCACAATTTGGTGATATCAGAATCTGATTTATCTGATATTGAAACTGCAGTAGCACCTATAACAGTAGATTCCAAAAGAGTATACAGCGTACCAGATCTGCGTGCTTTCTTGATCACAAGAGCACCATGAGAAACTTTCAGAACTCCACCTTCACATGTGTACTTGCACCCAAGAGATTCTAGAGTTTTCAAAGAGATAAGATTTTTCTTCAAGTCAGGAACATATCTAACATCGGTGAGAGTTCTCACCACACCATCGTACATTTTGATTCGGACTGTACCTTTTCCAATAACTTTGCAGGTAGCATTGTTTCCCATCAAGACAACTCTACCTCCAATAGATTCATATGTGGTAAATAAATCCCGATTGTGACACATATGATAAGAACGACCCGAATCTAAAATCCACTCATTGTTAGATTTAAAACTATTATTAGTTGCTAAAAAAATAGTTCCCCTAGTCTCATCAGCAACTACACTTGCTTCGGCAATGTCAGTATTTTTGTGCCCATTTTTCTTTTCTGTATGCATTTTTTTTGTTTTCAATTTAAAGTATTCAGAAATAATGTGACTTTTCTTATGAGAATATTTGCACATGACATTTTTGTATCTGGATTTTGACCTTGATTTAGGTTTCTCACTACTAGAATCTTTCTTATTGGATCTACCTCTTATGAATACGCCTTCCCCTTGGCTCCCACTAGTTTCCTGTAATGATCCGGCCGATTGTTTTGAGTATTATAAGCACGTTACCTCATTTACTGATCAATGAATGCTTTACAGTTGTTTCATGACTTACCACATTAGTTAGTTCGGGTCCAGATGGAATTCGGAGGGAAACAAGACACTTAGTGTCAAAATTGAAAACATAAGTTAGAAAAGTTGACCGGATGTGGACTTATATGTGAACGACCTCAGATCTGAATTTTTATGATTCCAATAGATCTGTATGGTTATTTTGGACTTCGGAGCGTGTTCGGAAAATTATTTGGAGGTCGGTAGAGGAATTAGGCTTGAAATGACGAAAGTTGAATTTTTGGGAAGTTTGACAGGGGGGTTGACTTTTTGATATCGGGGTCAAAATTCGATTCTAAAACTTTTAATAGGTTGTTTATGTCATTTGTGATTTGTGTGCAAAATTTGAGGTCAATCGGACGTGATTTGATAGGTTTTGGCGTTGTTTGTGGAAGCTTGAAATATCAAAGTTCATTAGGCTTGAATTCGGGTATGATTCATGGTTTTAGCGTTGTTTGAGATAATATGAGGGTTCGACTAAGTTCGTATGACGTGTTGGAACTTGATGGTATGTTTGGTTGAGGTCTCGGGGGGCTCGGGTGAGTTTTGGATGC
Organism: Nicotiana tabacum; assembly: GCF_000715075.1. Classification (NCBI taxonomy): domain Eukaryota; kingdom Viridiplantae; phylum Streptophyta; class Magnoliopsida; order Solanales; family Solanaceae; genus Nicotiana; species Nicotiana tabacum. The sequence continues at coordinate 60,918,759 of NC_134098.1, forward strand.
TTAACGGATCATTTTTGGACTTGGCTTGATAGCTAAATTTCTGGTTTCAGCAGGTTCTGGTTTCCTTGTACGCGATCGCAAGGATTCATTCGCGATCGCGTAAGCTTAATTGAGGCAGTGATGATTTTTTGCTTCACGGTCGCGTGAAGCGGGACGCGATCGCGTAGCTATGCGAGTTTGTTATTCGCGAACGCGTGAAGAATGTCGTGTTAGCTTAGAGCAAGTGGAGATCACACGTTTGTGCTTCGCGATCGCGTGGATGAATCCGCGATCGCGTAGGTATGTGAAGTTGTGCATCGCGATCGCGTGGAAAAGTCTGCGATCGCGTAGGGTTAAACCTAGGCAGTGGAAAACTGTTCTTCGCGATCGCGTGTGAATGTTCGCGATCGCGTAGAGCAAATGACTGGGCATAGAGTTTAAGTTCTCAAAATGGAACTTCGTCCCATTTTCCATTTTTGATGGATTGGAGCTCGGGAAGAGGTGATTTTCGGGCGTTTTTCAAGGAAAACAATGGGGCGAGTGTTCTTAACCCAATATTGATTAAATTACCTGAATCCATGGTTGTTTTTAACATTTAATCGGTGAATTAAGTTGGAAAATTGTGAAAATCCTCTTGGTTTAATTTAGAGATTTGAGGGTCTAGTTGAGGTCGGATTTTAGTAAAATTGGTATGATTAGACTTGTGGTTGAATGGGTTATTGGATTTTGTAACTTTTATCGGGTTCCGAGACGTGGGTCCCACGGACAATTTTTGAGCTAATTTTTGGATTTTTATGAAAAATTAGTAATTTCTTATGGAATTAATTCCAATAAATTTTATTGACTGAATCGAATTATTTGTGGCTAGATTCGAGGAGTTTGGAGGCCAATTCACGAGGAAAAGACATTGCAGAGTAAAGAATTTCATGGTTTGAGGTAAGTAACAATTATAAATCTGATCCTCAGGGTATGAAACCCCGGATATTTGTGCCATGAGATTATTTTTGATGTGACACACATGATAGATGACGGGCGGTGCGCATGCACCGAGGGGATTGGGACTTGGTCCGTCCCGTAGAAACTGTAAAGTTGAATAACTTGTTGTTAGCTATGTGCTCTCTATGTGTTGTGGAAATTTGGCTGTAAGTCATGTTAGAAACCATGTTTAGGCTATATGTTGGTACTGTTGGGACCCACAGAGGTCGTGTATATGTTGAAATATCTTCTTAATTATTGTTTTGTACTCAGTCACGGTTTACTTGTTTATTTTATCCTAGTCTCTATTGTTCATTATTGATGCATCATATCATTGTTGTTTCGGTTGATTATCATGACTATTGAGAGCCCGAGAGACGAGAGAGATTTATGACTCAGTAAGGCCGAGGGCCTGATTGTGAGATATTATACTATCAGTAAGGCCGTGCAACACGTGAGTTGTCCGTGGGGATCTTTATATTATACTATAGCACGCGAGTTATCCGTGCAGCACGTGAGTTATCCGTGCAGATTCAGATATTTATACTATAACACGTGAGTTATCCGTGCAGATTATAGCGCTTGAGCTGTATGAGTCCCTCCGGAGTCTGTACACCCTCAGTGAGTGCGAGTACCCATTGAGTGTGAGTGCTGAGGGCTGGGAGCCTATTGGCTGATTATTGTCCTGAGAGACTATACTTGTTTTTCATTTGTTGTTGCACTTAGTTGCTATTTGTCATTGTTGTGAAATTTTCTGAAAGATTTTATATCTGGAATACATGAACTTGAAATGTATAGAATTGATTTGACTTAAACTGCTGGATTTGAAAGCATGTCTATTCTTTGCTGAAATTACTGAAAGTGAACTATAACTGTGTAGTTCGTCTCTATCTTCAGTTCCCTATTTATTATTGTTACTTGCTGAGTTGGTTGTACTCATACTACACCATGTACTTCGTGTGCAGATCTAGGTGTTCCCGGATATAGCGGGAGTTGATTCTTTCACGCAGTTAATTTTTTGAAGATTCTGAGGTAGCTACCGTGTTTCGCAGACCTTGCCTCTCCTTCCCTATCTTATTGTTTACTGTATTTGGTCTCAGATTATTATAGACCGTATTTTCCAGACTTGTATTCATAATAGATGCTCATGTACTCGGTGACACCAGGTTTTGGGGAGTGTTTGTATCAGTATTTGTGGGATTTTGTATTGTATTTAAATATTATATTTTTTTCAAACTTAAAGGAAATTGGGGGTTATTGATGTTATCGGTGCCATCACGACAAGTCAGGTTTTGGGTCGTGACAAGTTGGTATCATAGCCTAGGTTGCATAGGTCTCACGAGTCATGAGCAGGTTTCGTAGAGTCTTACGGATCGGTACAGAGGCGTCTGTACTTATCTTCGAGAGGTTGCAGAACCCTTAGGAAAATTTTACTTTCTTGTATTCTGTCGTGCGAATTTGCTGATTCCGGAAACTAAATTTTTGTTATTCTATTCTCTAACAGATGGTGAGGACACTTACTACCGGATCGGACGGCCAGCCACCAGTGCCACCAGTTAGGTCCGCGAGAGGCTGGGGCTGAGGTAGAGGTCGAGGTGTAGCTCGTACCATAGTTGGACCAGCACATGTAGTACCACCAGTTGCTCTAGCTCAGGAGCAGTTTCCAGATATAGCTGAGCCGACAGGAACATCACATGCACCAACTGTACCCATTGAGACTCCAGGCCTTCAGGAGACTTTGGCCCAGATATTGAAAGTTTGCACTGGTCTATCTCAGGTAGTTTCGGCTCAGGCCGCACCTGCCACTTCTCAGGCCGGGGGAGGTACTCATACCCCAATTGCCCGTACTCCAGACCAGGTAGTACTTGGACTTCATATACCGGGGGCACTACCAACCCGGCCGGTTGCAGCTGCTCAGGCCCCGGTATCTCTTGTTATGGCAAATGATGATCAAAGGAGACTTGAGAGATTTGAGAGGCTTCGACCTCCACCATTTAGCGGTACTAAGTCAGAAGATTCTCAAGGTTTTCTGGATAAGTGTCAACGGATGCTTCGGATAGCGGGTATTCTGGAAACCAGTGGGTGGGGCTGCCTTCATATGGTGGGAGGATTATGAGAGGTGTAGGCCAGTTGGTGCAGTACCACTTACATGGCAGGGGTTCTCCATTCTCATTTTGGAGAAGTTTATGTCGTAGTCTCGCAGAGAGGAGTTGTGTAGATAGTTTGAGCAGTTACGTCAAGATGGTATATCTGTGACGCAATACGAGATGATATTTTCTGAGTTAGCTCAACACGTAGTCTGTTTGGTTCCCATTGATAGGGAGAGGATCAGGAGGTTCATAGATGGCCTCACTTTTCAGCTACGATTACTCATGACTAGAGAGAGAGTGTCTGGTGCTACTTTCGATGAGGTGGTCGACATTGCTCGTCAGATTGAGATGGTCTGTAGCTAGGAGCGGGTTGAGAGGGAGGCTAAGAGGCCTCATGGTTTAGGTTATTTCAGCGGTGTTCCTTTAGGGGGTAAGTTTTACCGCGGTAGGGGTCGTTCTTATAGACACACTCAGACGGGTCTTCCAGCTCATCGTGATGCATAAGCTAGCCACAGTTCTTAGAGTGCTCACTCAGGCCAGTCTTCATTCAGTGCACTACCATCATAGAGTTCTCATCATGCCTCGTCCGCTCAGGCTTTTATAGGTAATTCCTCGGGTTATCAGGAGAAGCAGTTCCGTCAGATGCGGGGTTGTTTTGAGTGCGGAGAATTTGGTCATTACAAGAGAGATTGTCCTACGCTGTTGAGTGGGGCTTCATAACAGAGTTCTCGACTGACGGCACCAGCACCAACAGTTCCACCACCCGCCCAGCCAGCTCGGGATGTGGGAGAATGTGATGACCCAAAATGTCATCTTTAAATTAAATAATAAATTTTGTATTCTAAAACCTCAAAAGTACTATTTATTATTCCTCGACTTGCGTGCACAGTCCTCAAAATTTTTCGAAAAGTTTTGAGGTGAAAAATAAATTAAAATGTGAATTAGAGCTTAAAAACTCAACTGAGTTGACTTTGGTCAACAGTTTGAGCAAACAGACTCGGATCAGTATTTTGAAAATTTTGGTAGGTCTGTATCGTGATTTGGGACTTAGGTGTATGCCTGGAATCAAATTCCGAGGTCCCTAGCCCGAGATATGGAATTTTGATTAAAAATTAAAAGTTTAAGTTCAAATAGTGACCGGATGTCAAATTATGTACAAACGACCCCGGAATAGAATTTTGATGATTCCAACAGCTCTGTATGGTGATTTTGGACTTAGGAGCATTATCAGAATTTTATTTGGAAGTCCGTAGTGGAATTAGGCTTGAAATGCCGAAAGTTAAATTATTGGGAAGTTTGACCGAGGGGTTGACTTTTTGATATCGGAGACGAAATCCGATTCTGAAAATTTTCATAGCTCAGTTATGTCATTTATGACTTGTGTGCAAAATTTGAAGTCATTCCGAATTGATTTGTTGTGTTTCGACACAAGATATAGAATTTGAAAGTTCAAAGTTCATTGATTTTGATTTGAGGTGCGATTCGTCGTTTTGATGTTGTTTGATGTAGTTTGAAGACTCGACTAAGTTCGTATGGTATTTTGGGACATGTTGGAATAATTGGTTAAGGTCCCGAGGGTCTCGGGTGGATTTCGGAAGGTAAACGGAATGGATTTCGGACAAAGAGTGCTGGAAATTTCTGTTGCAGATATTTCGTGCGTGGAGCCAACTTTAGAAGCTTATATCTCTCAATTCATAAGGAATCAGAACAATGTCAAAACATAAAAGTTGTAGTCGTTTGATTATAGTTTCCAGAAAGTTAAACCATTCATTATTTGGACATGTTTACAGAAAGTTATGACGGATTGAATGAAGGGTGATAGAGCAGTTTCGTCAGAAATTTCGCAAGAAATTTCTGATGCGTGAAGCCGATTTTGGAAGCTTATATCTTGTAATCCATGAGGAATCAGAACATTTTCAAAACATGAAAGTTGTAGTCGTTGGATTATAGTTTCTGGAAAGTTAAACCATTTATCATTTGAACATTTGTACATGAAGTTATGATCAATTGAAGAAAGGCTGGTAGAGCAGTCTCTGCTGACTTTTAATGACGAAAAATGGACTTTTAGTGACGGGAAATGGACTTTTAGTGACGGATTGGCAGAAACTTAAGGACCAAAAATGGTCATTTCATTCATTTCGTTTTGGATTTTTGGAGCACGGTTCTTGGGCGATTTTTGGGCGATTTTCACGGGAAAACATTGGGGTAAGTGTTCCTTATCCTATATTGATTATATTTCATGATTCCATACTCATTTACATCATGAATCCGTGAATTTATGGAAGAAAAATCAAGATTTTTGCAAAATCTTCCAAAAACGAAAATTTAAGATTTGGAGGTCGAGTTGTTATCGGATTTTGGTAAAATTGATATGGGTGGACTCGTAATTGAATGGGTTGTCGGATTTTATAAGTTTCGCCGGATTCCGAGATGTGGGCCCCACGGGTAAATTTTGAGCTAATTTCGGATTTTAATAAAAATATAATATTTTCTTATAAAATTGATTTCTATAATTTTTGTTGACTGTATCGAATTAATTATGACTAGATACGAGTCGATCGGAGTCGAAAAATCGAGGAAAAAGCATAATACTTGGTTAAATTGGAGCAAGTCGAGGTAAGTGACTTGTCTAACCTTGTGTGGGGGAAATTTCCCCTAGGATTGGTATTGATGTGATTATTGAAATGTGTTGAAAGTCATGTGCACGAGGTGACGAGTGTGTACACGGGCTAAATTACGAAAGATTATACTTTTAAATTGTGTAGATCACTGTTGCGCATTTATTAAATTATTTTATCTTGTTATATTCTTCATCATTGATCTAAGATATATATTTCAAATTTTTTTGATCTTTCTTAATAATTGTTTTACTTGTTTAGTTGAAACTTGGTTTCTTTTATTCTGTGCATTATTTGAAGGTTGATTTTCTTTAAATTAAATATTATTAATACGAAGTATTTAATATTTTTAAACATGATAATGAAGCAACGTATTAAATATTTTGAAATATTATTTTCCTAAATTATTTACTCCTGAATATTTTTATGCTCATTGTGATAGAGCCGTGAGCTCTTTATTGTGGAAGAATATTATTGTTGAATTATTTTGACATGAGCCGTGAGCTCTTTATTATGGAAAAATATTGTTGTTAAATTATTTTGGCAAGTTAAATTATTTGAGCACTTGAGGTGCAAATTGTGATATACTGTGATATTGATACGCATGCGGTGGTATAAGGTCTGGGTGTTGAAACACATGCGGTGAGATAAGGGTGGCTTGATATGCGTGGCTAGTAGGGGAACTACTAGAAGTCATGCGGTGTGATAAGGGTGGCTAAAACGCGGGATGCTATTTCGGAAAAAAATATTTTCTTTAAATAAATTGTGAAGGCTCCCGCGGTGATATAAGGAAATGAGATATTGTGAATTTATTTATGATTTGGGACTACGAGGAGGTACCTCGAGAGTGCCCTTGTTGATATTGATTTATGGCCGTAGTTGCCTTTGATCATTATTGTGATTTTCATAAAGTTGAAGGAAATTCTGTTTTGATTTCCACGAGATATTATTTGCAATTATTTGGTGTCATTAAATGTGACATACTATTTGATTCATTTTCAATGTCATTTTATTTTACTACATTGATAAACAATTTACCATGCTATTATTATATTCTAGTAGGGCCTCACCTGACCTCGTCACTACTCTACCGAGGTTAGGCTTGGCACTTACTGGGTATCGCTGTGGTGTACTCATACTACGCTTCTGCACATCTTTTGTGCAGATCCAGGTACATTTTACTAGCCTAGACGTCAGTGAATTACCTGCGCACGGAGACTTCGAGGTATATCTGCCAGCGTCCGCAGACTCCGGAGTCCCCTTCTATCATTTTATGTTGCTTCCTTATATTATATTTAGATCTTGACATATAGAGACATTGAGAATAAATTCTTAGAAGCTTGTGACTTATTTCTATCGGGTTTTGGGAGTTGAAATTATTTGAATTGTAGTTTATTTATTTCATATATTTATTATTATTCTGCATTGATAGGCTTACCTAGTCTTAGAGACTAGGTGCCATCACGACATCCTACGGAGGGAATTTGGGGTCGTGACAAGTTGGTATCAGAGCACTAGGTTCATAGGTGTTATGAGTCACAAACAGGTTTAGTAGAGTCTTGCGGATCGGTACGGAGACGTCTGTACTTATCTTGGAGAGGCTATGGAACTGTTAGAAAATATTCACTTATTTGACTCCTTATCGTGCGACATTGATTTAGCTTGAAACATATATCTTATATTCCTTTGTATCCACTCGTGTATGACATTGCACACTCAATATCAATTATCCGTCGACGGTTCGTGATGCCTCAGATGGACTACGAGGGATCCAGAGATGCTCAAACATTGCCTCAATGTGTGGTTCCGATTGAAGATGCGGGCGTATTGAGAGATCACCTAGTGAATCATGTGGGGGTGTAACGGGCGTTGGCGTCTGGTTGATTTATACAAGCTGTGAAGGTTATTATTGTGGATCATCGGACATTGTGACCTATGACTTCGTGCCGAGTGGGGGGAGTCCACTACCAATGGGTGGATTGCCGGATCATGTATTATATTAGTTTTGGCCTGAAATGTATATATGTGGTACTGAAAGGTTCCCTAAAATTTACACATGTTTAAGGCCTGAGATTTCGTAGAGGATAAGGTTGGGACTTGCGGTATGTACGCCTCCTTAATAATCCTATACTTCAATACCAAAAGAGTTATAGAAACAACTCTAAAATTATAGAAAGTCTACTCAGCGTGGACGTCACTGTTGCGGATTTTTGGGTGCTTCGGAGTAAGTACACTTGTTGACGAGAGTCTGGACTATGTGGTTCGTGATAAGATTTGTCTGTATGGAGCTCTACTTTCATGATCGTTGTGTATAAATAGGGGTAAGGGTTACCCTAAAGAAGAATCGAAGAGTTTGTTAAGAAATTGGTCAGCTCAACAGTGTTGAGTCAGCATAACAAAAGAAGAAATTTGCCTTGGGAGAGATAATTCTCCACTAGTGTTCGTGGCAAGCCTATGAAGAGGGCAGGCCAGCCAATGCAACACCGCCCACTTGGCTCAGTTCTCAGAAACGCTTTTGAAAGAGTTTGTTTTCTAGACTCTCCGTAATACGTGGCACATAAGGTTTGAACGGTTGCGTCATGTCACCATTGACAATTTCAGAATATGCCATCAAGTTTAATAAGTTAGCCCGTCATACTCCTACTTTGCTTCCTACACCCAGAGGGCGAGTCCATAGACTTATTAAAGAACTCAATTATAATCGTAAAATTTTGTACGACTCGGGAGCTACAAGCTGATACTTCATTTATGCTAGTTGTACAAATTGCCAAGATATTAGAATGTGTTCGGGGTAAGGAAAAAGGAAACTGAGGAGACCAAGACGTCTCGAGGTTCTAGGGGATTCAGTGGATTCTACTCTACAAGTATAAATCATTATGGCGGGGGCTCACGCAGTCGTCCAGCCCAGTCTGCATATCGGGTTCCTCGGGGTACTCCAGTAAGTTCTTTTAATGCACCACCGACATGAGTTCCTACAATGGTTATTCCAATTATCTGGCACAGACTCAATATGAGCAACCTAACCCGCAAAGGAGTTGTTATGAATACGGTGATACTAGGCACATCATGAGAAAAAAAAAAATTTGTCAAAAACTTGGGAGAGACTTATTTCATCAAAGCACTCAGGCTACGTGCCCCATTGCAGTTACTACACCACCCACACGACCAGTTAGGGGTGAAAGACAGAAGGGTAAAAAAAAAATTCCTAGAGGTGGAGACCCAGCTGTTGATATATTTATTTTACGGTATGGCGAAGGTCGCTACATCAGATGGTGTCGTTACAGGTACGACCTCGATTTAATATAAAGGAATAATTTCCTTAAGTTGATTCGGTTCTCAATATCGAAACGAGTCTTCCCATTGTGCTCCACTTATGAGTGAGCTTCATAATTCTATAATCTACTTATGTGTTTACCTCTGTTGGGAGATTTTATGGAGATAACTACGCCTATCATTTCGTGTTGGTCACTAATAAGAGCTGGGAGGCTAAATGTGGCTTTCTGTTACTCATTTGGGTAAATTTTGATGTAAATTCTGAATAATTAATTGCAAATGATGAATTATATGCCCTACCGGTGTGAGGTTCATTATTTGTTGTGATTTGGTGTAACCAAAATTATTTAAAAGGAGAAAATAGAAATTTGCAATTGGCACGATGAGCATATTACTTGAAGATTTGGCGTCATTATTAGTACGGTGTCCATTGTGAGGTCTACACCGATCACCGAAGTCTATAACATCTATTTAAACAGAAGGATCTTAATTTGCGACAGCGGAGATGGTTGGAGTTACTTAAGGATTATTATATCACCATTCTTTATCATCTTGGGAAGGCCAATGTAGTGGCCGATGCCTTGAGTCATAAGGCGGAGAGTTTGGGCAGCTTAGCATATTTACCGGTAGCAGAGAGGCCTTTAGCCATGGATGTTCAGGCCTTGGCCAACCAGTTTGTTAGATTGGATATCTCCGAGCCGAGTCGGATTTTGGCTTGCGTGGTTTTCCAATCTTCACTTTATGATCGTATCAGGGAACGTCAGTATGATGACCCCCATCTTTTTATCCTTAAGGATACAATTCAGCACGGTGATGCCAAGGAAGTCACTATTGGAGAAGACGATGTACTACGGATGCAGGGCAGGCTATGTATGCCTAATGTGGACGGCTTGCGTGAGTTGATTCTCCAGGAGGCTCACAGTTCACGGTACTCCATTCATCCAGGTGCTGCGAAGATGTATCAAGACTTGAGACAACACTATTGGTGGAGGCGGATGAAGAAGGACATAGTGGGGTATGTATCTCGGTGTTTAAATTATCAACAGGTAAAATATGAGTATCAATGACCGGGTGGATTACTTCATAAGTTAGAGATTCCAGAATGGAAATGGGAGCGGATCACTATGGATTTCATTGTTGGGCTCCCACGGACTCAACGAAAGTTGGACGCAGTTTGGGTGATTGTGGATAGGCTGACCAAATCAGCTCATTTCATTCCTGGGATTACTACTTACTCTTCAGAGCAGCTGGCTCAGGTATATATTTGCGAGATTGTCAGACTTTACAGTGTACCAGTATCTATCATCTCTGACCGGGGTACACAGTTTACCTCATGGTTTTGGAGGGCAGTACGGCATGAGTTGGGAAACCGGGTAGAGTTGAGTACAATATTTCACCCTCAGACGGACGTGCAGTCCGAACGCACTATTCAGATACTGGAGGATATGCTTCGTGCGTGTGTGATAGATTTTGGGGGTGCTTGGGATCAGTTCTTACCACTTGCGGAGTTTGCTTACAATAACAGTTACCAGTCAAGCATCCAGATGGCTCCGTATAAGGCCTTGTATGGTAGGCGTTGCCGGTCTCCAGTAGGTTGGTTCGAACCAGGCGAGGCTAGACTTTTAGGTACAGACTTGGTTCAGGATGCCTTGGAAAAGGTTAAGTTGATTCAGGATCGACTTCGTACATCCCAATCTAGACAGAAGAGTTATGCGGATCGGAAGGTTCGTGATGTTGCATTCATGGTTGGTGAGCGGGTATTGCTCCGGGTTTCGCCTATGAAGGGTGTGATTAGGTTCGGGAAGAAGGGGAAGTTGAGCCCTAGGTATATTGGGCCTTTTGAGATTCTTGAGAGAGTTGGAGGGGTGGCTTACAAACTTGCACTATCACCTAGTCTCCTTGCCGGTTATCCGACATTCCATGTTTCTATGCTTCGGAAATATCACGGCGATCCGTCTCATGTGCTAGACTTCAGTTCTGTTCAGTTGGACAAGAATCTATCTTATGTTGAGGAACCAATGGTTATTTTGGATAAGCATGTTCGAAAGCTTAGGTCAAAGAACATTCCTTCCGTGAAGGTTCAGTGGAGGGGTCATCCGGTCGAGGAGGCGACTTGGGAAACCGAGCATGATATGCGCAGCTTATCAACACTTATTCACCAGCTTAGGTACTTTTTCTAACTCCGTTCGAGGACGAACGTTTGTTTTAGAGGTGGAGAATGTGATGACCCAAAATGTCATCTTTAAATTAAATAATAAATTTTGTATTCTAAGACCTCAAAAAGTACTATTTATTATTCCTCGACTTGCGTGCGCAGTCCGTAAAATATTTCGAAAAGTTTTGAGGTGAAAAATGAATTAAAATGGGAATTAGAGATTAAAAACTCAACTGAGTTGACTTTGGTCAACAATTTGAGCAAACAGACTCGGATCAGTGTTTTGATAAATTTGGTAGGTCTGTATCGTGATTTGGGACTTAGGTGTATGCCCGAAATCAAATTCCGAGGTCCCTAGCCCGAGATATGGAATTTTGATTAAAAATTAAAAGTTTAAGTTCAAATAGTGACCGGATGTCAAATTATGTGCAAACGATCCCGAAATAGAATTTTGATGATTCCAAAGCTCCGTATGGTGATTTTGGACTTAGGAGCATGATCGAAATTTTATTTGGAAGTCTGTAGTGGAATTAGGCTTGAAATGCCGAAAATTGAATTATTGGGAAGTTTGACCGAGGGGTTGACTTTTTGATATCAGAGTCGAAATCCGATTCTGAAAATTTTCATAGCTCAGTTATGTCATTTATGACTTGTGTGCAAAATTTGAAGTCATTCCGAATTGATTTGATGTGTTTCGACACAAGATATAGAATTTGAAAGTTCAAAGTTCATTGATTTTGAATTGAGGTGCGATTCGTCGTTTTGATGTTGTTTGATGTAGTTTGAAGCCTCGACTAAGTTCGTATGGTATTTTGGGACATGTTGGAATAATTGGTTAAGGTCCTGAGAGTCTCGGGTGGATTACGGAAGGCAAACGGAATGGATTTCGGACAAAGAGTGCTGGAAATTTCTGTTGCAGAAATTTCGTGCGTGGAGCCAACTTTGGAAGCTTATATCTCGCAATTCATAAGGAATCAGAACAATGTCAAAACATGAAAATTGTATTCATTTGATTATAGTTTCCAGAAAATTAAACCATTCATTATTTGGACATGTTTACAGAAAGTTAGGACGGATTGAATGAAGGCTGGTAGAGCAGTTTCGCCAGAAATTTCGCCAGAAATTTCTGATGCGTGAAGCCAACTTTGGAAGCTTATATCTCGTAATCCATAAGGAATCCGAACATGTTCAAAACATGAAAGTTGTAGTCGTTGGATTATAGTTTCTGGAAAGTAAAACCATTTATCATTTGGACATTTGTACATGAAGTTATGATCAATTGAAGGAAGGCTGGTAGAGCAGTTTCTGGTGGACTTTTAATGACGAAAATAGACTTTTAGTGACGGGAAATGGACTTTTAGTGACGGATTGGCAGAAACTTAAGGACCAAAAATGGTTATTTTATTCATTTCGTTTTGGATTTTTGGAGCACGGTTCTTGGGCGATTTTTGGGCGATTTTCACGGGAAAACATTGGGGTAAGTGTTCCTTATCCTATATTGATTATATTTCATGATTCCATACTCATTTACATCATGAATCCGTGAATTTATGGAAGAAAAATCAAGATTTTTGCAAAATCTTCCAAAAATGAAAATTTAAGATTTGGAGGTCGAGTTGTTATCGGATTTTGATAAAATTGGTATGGGTGGACTCGTAATTGAATGGGTTGTCGGATTTTATAAGTTTCGCCGGATTCCGAGATGTGGGCCCCATAGGCAAATTTTGAGCTAATTTCGGCTTTTAATGAAAATGTAATATTTTCTTATAAAATTAATTTCTATAATTTTTGTTGACTGTATCGAATTAATTATGACTAGATACGAGTCGATCGGAATCGGAAAATCGAGGAAAAAGCATAATACTTGGTTAAATTGGAGCAAGTCGAGGTGAGTGACTTGTCTAACCTTGTGTGGGGTAAATTTCTCCTAGGATTGGTATTGATGTGATTATTGAAATGTGTTGAAAGTCGTGTGCACGAGGTGACGAGTGTGTACACGGGCTAAATTGCGAAAGATTATACTTTTAAATTGTGTAGATCACTGTTGCGCATTTATTAAATTATTTTATCTTGTTATATTCTTCATCATTGATCTGAGATATATACTTCAAATTTGTTTGATCTTTCTTAATAATTGTTTTACTTGTTTAGTTGAAACTTGGTTTCTTTTATTCTGTGCATTATTTGAAGGTTGATTTTCTTTAAATTAAATATTATTAATACGAAGTATTTGACATTTTTAAACATGATATTGAAGCAACGTATTAAATATTTTGAAATATTATTTTCCTAAATTATTTACTCCTAAATATTTTTATGCTCATTGTGATAGAGCCGTGAACTCTTTATTGTGGAAGAATATTATTGTTGAATTATTTTGACATGAGCCGTGAGCTTTTTATTATGGAAAAATATTGTTGTTGAATTATTTTGGCAAGTTAAATTATTTGAGCACTTGAGGTGCAAATTGTGATATATTGTGATATTGATACGCATGCGGTGGTATAAGGTCTGGGTGTTGAAACGCATGCGGTGAGATAAGGGTGGCTTGATACACGTGGCTAGTAGGGTAACTACTAGAAGTCATGCGGTGTGATAAGGGTGGCTAAAACGCGGGATGCTATTTCGGAAAAAAATGTTTTCTTTAAATAAATTGTGAAGGCTCCCGCGGTGATATAAGAAAATGAGATATTGTGAATTTATTTATAATTTGGGACTACGAGGCGGTACCTCGGGAGTGCCCTTGTTGATATTGATTTATGGCCGTAGTTGCCTTTGATTATTATTGTGATTTTCATAAAGTTGAAGGAAATTCTGTTTTGATTTTCACGAGATATTATTTGCAATTATTTGGTGTCATTAAATGTGACATACTATTTGATTCATTTTCAATGTCATTTTATTTTACTACATTGATAAACATTTTACCATGCCATTATTATATTCCAGTAGGGCCTCACCTGACCTCGTCACTACTCTACCGAGGTTAGGCTTGGCACTTACTGGGTACCGCTGTGATGTACTCATACTACGCTTCTGCACATCTTTTGTGCAGATCCAGGTACATTTTACTAGCCTAGACGTCAGTGAATTACCTACGCACAAAGACTTCGAGGTATATCTGCCAGCGTCCGCAGACTCCGGAGTCCCATTCTATCATTTTATGTTGCTTCCTTATATTCTATTTAGATCTTGACATATAGAGACATTGAGAATAAATTCTTAGAAGCTTGTGACTTATTTCTACCAGGTTTTGGGAGTTGAAATTGTTTGAATTGTAGTTTATTTATTTCAGATATTTATTATTATTCCGCATTGATAGGCTTAGCTATTCTTAGAGACTAGGTGCCATCACGACATCATACGGAGGGAATTTGGGGTCGTGACAAGTTGGTATCAGAGCACTAGGTTCATAGGTGTTATGAGTCACAAGCAGGTTTAGTAGAGTCTTGTGGATCGGTACGGAGACGTCTGTACTTATCTTCGAGAGGCTATGGAACTATTAGGAAATATTCAATTATTTGACTCCTTATCGTGCGACATTGATTTAGCTTGAAACATATATCTTATATTCCTTTGTATCTACTCGTGTATGACATTGCGCACTCAATATCAGTTGTGCGTCGACGGTTCGTGATGCCTCAGATGGACTACGAGGGAGCCAGAGATGCTTAAACATTGCCTCAATGTGTGGTTCCGATTGAAGATGCGGGCGTATTGAGAGATCACCTAGTGAATCATGTGGGGGTGTAACGGGCGTTGGCGTCTGGTTGATTTATACAAGCTGTGAAGGTTATTATTGTGGATCATCGGACATTGTGACCTATGACTTCGTGCCGAGTGGGGGGAGTCCACTACCAATGGGTGGATTGCCGGATCATGTATTATATCAGTTTTGGCCTGAAATGTATATATGTGGTACTGAAAGGTTCCCTAAAATTTACACATGTTTAAGGCCTGAGATTTCGTAGAGGATAAGGTTGGGACTTGCGGTATGTACGCCTCCTTAATAATCCTATACTTCAATACCAAAAGAGTTATAGAAACAACTCTAAAATTATAGAAAGTCTACTCAGCGTGGACGTCACTGTTGCGGATTTTTGGGTGCTTCGGAGTAAGTACACTTGTTGACGAGAGTCTGGACTATGTGGTTCATGATAAGATTTGTCTGTATGGAGCTCTACTTTCATGATCGTTGTGTATAAATAGGGGTAAGGGTTACCCCAAAGAAGAATCGAAGAGTTTGTTAAGAAATTGGTCAGCTCAACAGTGTTGAGTCAACATAACAAAAGAAGAAATTTGCCTTGGGAGAGATAATTCTCCACTAGTGTTCGTGGCAAGCCTATGAAGAGGGCAGGCCAGCCAATGCAACACCGCCCACTTGGCTCAGTTCTCAGAAACGCTTTTGAAAGAGTTTGTTTTCTAGACTCTCCGTAATGCGTGGCACATAGGGTTTGAACGGTTGCGTCATGTCACCATTGACAATTTCAGAATATGGCATCAAGTTCAATAAGTTAGCCCGTCATACTCCTACTTTGCTTCCTACACCCAGAGGGCGAGTCCATAGACTCATTAAAGAACTCAATTATAATCGTAAAATTTTGTACGACTCGGGAGCTACAAGCTGATACTTCATTTATGCTAGTTGTACAAATTGCCAAGATATTAGAATGTGTTCGGGGTAAGGAAAAAGGAAACTGAGGAGACCAAGACGTCTCGAGGTTCTAGGGGATTCAGTGGATTCCACTCTACAAGTATAAATCATTATGGCGGGGGCTCAGGCAGTCGTCCAGCCCAGTCTGCATATCGGGTTACTCGGGGTGCTCCAGTAAGTTCTTTTAATACACCACCGACATGAGTTCCTACAATGGTTATTCCAGTTATCTGGCACAGACTCAATATGAGCAGCCTAACCCGCAAAGGAGTTTTTATGAATACGGTGATACTAGGCACATCATGAGAAGAAAAAAAAATTGTCAAAAACTTGGGAGAGACTTATTTCATCAAAGCACTCAGGCTACGTGCCCCATTGCAGTTACTACACCACCCACACGACCAGTTAGGGGTGAAGGACAGAAGGGTAAAAAAAAAATTCCTAGAGGTGCAGACCCAGCTGTTGATATATTTATTTTACGGTATGGCGAAGGTCGCTACATAAGATGGTGTCATTACAGGTACGACCTCGATTTAATATAAAGGAATAATTTCCTTAAGTTGATTCGATTCTCAATATCGAAACGAGTCTTCCAATTGTGCTCCACTTATGAGTGAGCTTCATAATTCTATAATCTACTTATGTGTTTACCCCTGTTGGGAGATTTTATGGAGATAACTACGCCTATCATTTCGTGTTGGTCACTAATAAGAGCTGCGAGGCTAAATGTGGCTTTCTGTTACTCATTTGGGTAAATTTTGATGTAAATTCCGAATAATTAATTACAAATTATGAATTATATGCCCTACCGGTGTGAGGTTCATTATATGTTGTGATTTGGTGTAACCGAAATTATTTAAAAGGAGAAAATAGAAATTTGCAATTGGCACGATGTGCATATTACTTGAAAATTTGGCGACATTATTAGTACGGTGTCCATTGTGAGGTCTACACCGATCACCGAAGTCTATAGCATCTATATAAACAGAAGGATCTTAATTTGCGGCAGCGGAGATGGTTGGAGTTACTTAAGGATTATTATATCACCATTCTTTATCATCTTGGGAAGGCCAATGTAGTGGCCGATGCCTTGAGTCATAAGGCGGAGAGTTTGGGCAGCTTAGCATATTTACCGGTAGC
Organism: Nicotiana tabacum; assembly: GCF_000715075.1. Taxonomy (NCBI): domain Eukaryota; kingdom Viridiplantae; phylum Streptophyta; class Magnoliopsida; order Solanales; family Solanaceae; genus Nicotiana; species Nicotiana tabacum. The sequence continues at coordinate 60,935,643 of NC_134098.1, forward strand.
AGAGAGGCCTTTAGCCATGGATGTTCAGGCCTTGGCCAACCAGTTTGTTAGATTGGATGTTTCCGAGCCGAGTCGGATTTTGGCTTGCGTGGTTTTCCAGTCTTCACTTTATGATCGTATAAGGGAATGTCAGTATGATGACCCCCATCTGCTTGTCCTTAAGGATACAGTTCAGCACAGTGATGCCAAGGAAGTCACTATTGGAGAAGACGATGTACTACGGATGCAGGGCAAGCTATGTGTGCCTAATGTGGACGGCTTGCGTGAGTTGATTCTCCAGGAGGCTCACAGTTCGCGGTACTCCATTCATCCAGGTGCTACGAAGATGTATCAAGACTTGAGACAACACTATTGGTGGAGGCGGATGAAGAAAGACATAGTGGGGTATGTATCTCGGTGTTTAAATTGTCAACAGGTAAAATATGAGCATCAACGACCGGGTGGATTACTTCAGAAGTTAGAGATTCCAGAATGGAAATGGGAGCGGATCACTATGGATTTCGTTGTTGGGCTCCCACGGACTTAGCGGAAGTTGGATGCAGTTTGGGTGATTGTGGATAGGCTGACCAAATCAGCTCATTTCATTCCTAGGATTACTACTTACTCTTCAGAGCAGCTGGCTCAGGTATATATTCGCGAGATTGTCAGACTTCACGGTGTACCAGTATCTATCATCTCTGACCGGGGTACACAGTTTACCTCACGGTTTTGGAGGGCAGTACAGCGTGAGTTGGGTAACCGGGTAGAGTTGAGTACAACATTTCACCCTCAGACGGACGGGCAGTCCGAACGCACTATTCAGATACTGGAGGATATGCTTCGCGCGTGTGTGATAGATTTTGGGAGTGCTTGGGATCAGTTCTTACCACTTGCGGAGTTTGCTTACAACAACAGTTACCAGTCAAGCATCCAGATGGCTCCGTATGAGGCCTTGTATGGTAGGCGTTGCCGGTCTCCAGTGGGTTGGTTCGAACCAGGCGAGGCTAGACTTTTGGGTACAGACTTGGTTCAGGATGCCTTGGAAAAGGTTAAGTTGATTCAGGATCGACTTCGTACAGCCCAATCTAGACAGAAGAGTTATGCAGATCGGAAGGTTCGTGATGTTGCATTCATGGTTGGTGAGCGGGTATTGCTCCGGGATTCGCCTATGAAGGGTGTGATGAGGTTCGGGAAGAAGGGCAAGTTGAGCCCTAGGTATATTGGGCCTTTTGATTCTTGAGAGAGTTGGAGGGGTGGCTTACAAACTTGCACTACCACCTAGTCTCCTTGCCGGTCATCCGGTATTCCATGTTTCCATGCTTCGAAAATATCACGGCGATCCGTCTCATGTGCTAGACTTCAGTTCTGTTCAGTTGGACAAGAATCTATCTTATGTTGAGGAACCAATGGCTATTGGATAGGCATGTTCGAAAGCTGAGGTCAAAGAACATTCCTTCCGTGAAGGTTCAGTGGAGGGGTCATCCGGTCGAGGAGGCGACTTGGGAGACCGAGCATGATATGCGCAGCTTATCCACACTTATTCACCAACTTAGGTACTTTTTCTAACTCCGTTCGAGGACGAAAGTTTGTTTTGAAGGTGGAGAATGTGATGACCCAAAATGTTATCTTTAAATTAAATAATAAATTTTGTATTCTAAGACCTCAAAAAGTACTATTTATTATTCCTCGACTTGCGTGCGCAGTCCGTAAAATTTTTTGGAAAGTTTTCAGGTGAAAAATGAATTAAAATATGAATTAGAGCTTAAATAGCCATTGGTCAACAGTTTGTGCAAATAGACAAGGATCAGTGTTTTGACAATTTTGGTAGGTCTGTATCGTGATTTGGGACTTATGTGTATGCCCGGAATCAAATTCCGAGGTCCCTAGCCCGAGATATGGAATTTTGATTAAAAATTAAAAGTTTAAGTTCAAATAGTGACCGGATGTCAAATTATGTGCAAACGACCCCGGAATAGAATTTTGATGATTCCAACAGCTCCGTATGGTGATTTTGGACTTAGAAGCGTGATCGAAATTTTATTTGGAAGTCCGTAGTGGAATTAGGCTTGAAATGCTGAAAGTTGAATTATTGAGAAGTTTGACCGAGGGGTTGACTTTATGATATCGGAGTCGAAATCCGATTTGAAAATTTTTATAGCTCAGTTATGTCATTTATGACTTGTGTGCAAAATTTGAAGTCAATTCGAATTGATTTGATGTGTTTCGACACAAGATATAGAATTTGAAAGTTCAAAGTTCATTGATTTTGATTTGAGGTGTGATTCGTCGTTTTGATGTTGTTTGATATAGTTTGAAGCCTCGACTAAGTTCGTATGGTATTTTGGAATATGTTGGAATAATTGGTTAAGGTCCCGAGGGTCTCGGGTGGATTTTGGAAGGTAAACGGAATGGATTTCGGACAAAGAGTGCTGGAAATTTCTGTTGCAGAAATTTCGTGCGTGGAGCCAACTTTGGAAGCTTATATCTCGCAATTCATAAGGAATCAAAACAATGTCTAAACATGCAAGTTGTAGTTGTTTGATTATAGTTTCCATAAAGTTAAACCATTCATTATTTGGACATGTTTACAGAAAGTTATGACGGATTGAATGAAGGCTGGTAGAGCGGTTTCGCCAGAAATGTCTGATGCGTGAAGCCGTCTTTGGAAGCTTATATCTCGCAATTCATAAGGATTCAGAACATTTTCAAAACATGAAAGTTGTAGTCGTTGGATTATAATTTCTAGAAAGTGAAACCATTTATCATTTGAACATTTGTACATGAAGTTATGATCAATTGAAGGAAGGCTAGTAGAGCAGTTTCTGGTGGACTTTTAGTGACGAAGAATGGACTTTTAGTGACGGGAAATGGACTTTTAGTGACGGATTGGCAGAAACTTAAGGACCAAAAATGGTCATTTCATTCATTTCGTTTTGGATTTTTGGAGCACGGTTCTTGGGCGATTTTTGGGCGATTTTCACGGGAAAACATTGGGCTAAGTGTTCCTTATCCTATATTGATTATATTTCATGATTCCATACTCATTTACATCATGAATCCGTGAATTTATGGAAGAAAAATCAAGATTTTTGCAAAATCTTCCAAAAACGAAAATTTAAGATTTGGAGGTCGAGTTGTTATCGAATTTTGGTAAAATTGGTATGGGTGGACTGGTAATTGAATGGGTTGTCGGATATTGTAAGTTTCGCCGGATTCCGAGATGTGGGCCCCACGGGCAAATTTTGAGCTAATTTCGGATTTTAATGAAAATGTAATATTTTCTTATAAAATTGATTTCTATAATTTTTGTTGACTGTATCGAATTAATTATGACTAGATACGAGTCGATCGGATTCAGAAAATCGAGGAAAAAGCATAATACTTGGTTAAATTGGAGCAAGTCGAGGTAAGTGACTTGTCTAACCTTGTGTGGGAGAAATTTCTCATAGGATTGGTATTGATGTGATTATTGAAATGTGTTGAAAGTCGTGTGCATGAGGTGACGAGTGTATACACGGGCTAAATTGCGAAAGATTATACTTTTAAATTGTGTAGATCACTGTTGCGCATTTATTAAATTATTTTATCTTGTTATATTCTTCATCATTGATGTGAGATATATACTTCAAATTTGTTTGATCTTTATTAATAATTGTTTTACTTGTTTAGTTGAAACTTAGTTTCTTTTATTCTGTGCATTATTTGAAGGTTGATTTTCTTTAAATTAAATATTATTAATACGAAGTATTTGACATTTTTAAACTTGATATTGAAGCAACGTATTAAATATTTTGAAATATTATTTTCCTAAATTATTTACTCCTGAATATTTTTATGCTCATTATGATAGAGCAGTGAGCTCTTTATTGTGGAAGAATATTATTGTTGAATTATTTTGTCATGTGCCGTGAGCTCTTTATTATGGAAAAATATTGTTGTTGAATTATTTTGGCAAGTTAAATTATTTGAGCACTTGAGGTGCAAATTGTGATATATTGTGATATTGATATGCATGCGGTGGTATAAGGTCTGGGTGTTGAAACGCATGCGGTGAGATAAGGGTGGCTTGATACGCGTGGCTAGTAGGGGAACTACTAGAAGTCATGTAGTGTGATAAGGGTGGCTAAAACGCGGGATGCTATTTCGGAAAAAAATGTTTTCTTTAAATAAATTGTGAAGGCTCCCGCGGTGATATAAGGAAATGAGATATTGTGAATTTATTTATGATTTGGGACTACGAGGCGGTACCTCGGGAGTGCCCTTGTTGATATTGATTTATGGCCGTAGTTGCCTTTGATTATTATTGTAATTTTCATAAAGTTGAAGGAAATTCTGTTTTGATTTCCACGAGATATTATTTGCAATTATTTGGTGTCATTAAATGTGACATACTATTTGATTCATTTCCAATGTCATTTTATTTTACTACATTGATAAACATTTTACCATGCCATTATTATATTCCAGTAGGGCCTCACCTGACCTCGTCACTACTCTACCGAGGTTAGGCTTGGCACTTACTGGGTACCGCTATGGTGTACTCATACTACGCTTCTGCACATCTTTTGTGCAGATCCAGGTACATTTTACTAGCCTAGACGTCAGTGAATTACCTACGCACGGAGACTTCGAGGTATATCTGCCAGCGTCCGCAGACTCCGGAGTCCCCTTCTATCATTTTATGTTGCTTCCTCATATTCTATTTAGATCTTGACATATATAGACATTGAGAATAAATTCTTAGAAGCTTGTGACTTATTTCTACCGGGTTTTGGGAGTTGAAATTATTTGAATTGTAGTTTATTTATTTCATATATTTATTATTATTCCGCATTGATAGGCTTACCTAGTCTTAGAGACTAGGTGCCATCACGACATCCTACGGAAGGAATTTGGGGTCGTGACAGTCAAGCAGCTTGGGGTAGCCCAAGAGGGGGAGGCCAATCAGGTGGCGGTCAGGCTCGATTCTATGCTTTTCCTACCAGGCCAGATGCTTTTGCTTTAGATGTAGTGATCACATGTATTGTTTCAGTGTGCCACAGGGAAGCTTCTATATTATTTAACCCTGGTTCCACTTATTCATATGTATCATCATATTTTTCTCATTATCTGGACATGCCCCGTGAGTCCTTAATTTCATTTGTTTGTGTATCTACACCGGTGGGAGATATTATTACAGTAGACTGTGTGTATCGGTCGTGTGTGGTAACTATTGGGGAACTGGAGACTAGAGTTTATCTCTTATTACTCAGTATGGTTGATTTTGATGTTATCCTGGGTATGGATTGGTTGTCTCCATGTCATGCTATCCTAGACTGTCACGCAAAAACTATGACGTTGACAATGTCGGGGTTGCCAAAGGTTGAATGGAGAAGTTCTCTAGATTTTGTTCCTAGAAGGGTAATTTCTTATTTGAAGGCCCAACGTGTGGTTGGAAAGGGATGTTTGTCATATTTGGCCTTTGTAAGAGATGTTGATGCAAATACTCCTATCATTGATTCAGTACCAGTCGTGCGAGACTTTCCTAATGTATTTCCTGCAGACCTGCTGGGTATGCCACTTGACAGGGATATTGATTTCGGTATTGACTTGGTGCAGGGAACTCAGCCCATTTCTATTCCTCTGTATCGTATGACACCAGCTGAGTTAAAAGAATTGAAAGAGCAACTTCAGGAACTCCTTGAAAATGGGTTTATTAGGCCTAGTGTGTTACCTTGGGGTGCACCGGTTCTGTTTGTGAAAAAGAAAGATGCTACTATGCGGATGTGCATCGATTATAGGCAGTTGAACAAAGTTACAATCAAGAATAAATATCCCTTGCCGCGTATTGATGACTTATTTTACCAGCTTCAGGGAGCGAAGGTTTTCTCCAAAATTGATTTGAGATCTGGGTATCACCAGTTAAAAATTCGGGATTCGGATATTTTAAAGACATCATTCAGAACTCGTTATGGCCACTATGAATTTCTTGTGATGGCTTTTGGGCTAACCAATGCCCCAGCAGCATTTATGCATTTGATGAATAGTGTATTCCATCCATATCTTGATTTATTTGTCGTAGTATTTATTGATGATATCCTGGTGTACTCACGTAGCCAAGAGGAGCATGCACAACACTTGGGTATTGTGTTACAGAGGCTGAGAAAGGAGAGACTTTATGTCAAATTTTCTAAGTGTGAGTTCTGGCTTAATTCAGTGGCATTCTTGGGACATATAGTGTCCAGTGAAGGAATTAAGATGGACCGAAGAAAATAGAGGCAGTTCAGAGTTGGCCCAGGCCATCTTCAGTTACTGAGATTCGGAGTTTTCTCGTATTGGCCGATTATTATCGTTTCTTCATGGAGGGTTTCTCGTCTATTGCATCGCCTATGACTAAATTGGCCCAGAAAGGTGCTCCGTTCAGGTGGTCGGATGAGTGTGAAGAGAGATTTCAGAAAATCAAGACAACTTTGACTACAACTCTAGTATTGGTATTGCCTACAGGTTCAGAGTCTTTCACTGTGTATTGTGACGCGTTGCATTGATCTCGGCACAGTGCTTATGCAAGACGGTAGGGTGATTTCCTATGCGTCTAGACAGTTAAAAGCACATGAGAAGAATTATCCGGTCCACGATCTTGAGTTAGTAGCTATTGTTCATGCCTTGAAAATTTGGCGGCATTACTTGTACGGTGTCCAGTGTGAGGTATATACCGATCATCGGAGTCTACAATATTTGTTTAAACAGAAGGATCTTAATTTGCGGCAGCGAAGGTGGTTAGAGTTGCTTAAGGATTATGACATTACCATTCTCTATCATCCCGGAAAGGCCAATGTAGTGGCCGATGCCTTGAGTTGTAAGGCGGAGAGTTTGGGCAGCTTAGCATACTTACCGGTAACAGAGAGACATTTAGCCTTGGTTGTTCAGGCCTTGGCCAACCAGTTTGTTAGATTGGATGTTTCTGAGCCAAATCGAGTTTTGGATTGGGTGTTTTCTCGGTCTTCTTTATATGATCGCATCAGAGAGTGCCAATATGATCCCCATCTGCTCGTCCTTAAGGACACAGTTCAACACGGTGATGCCAAGGACGTCACTATTAGAGATGATGGTATATTACGGATGGAGGCCAGCTATGTGTGCCTAATGTAGATGGTTTGTGTGAGTTGATTCTCCAGGAAGCTCACAGTTCACGGTACTCCATTCATCCAGGTGACGCAGAGATGTATCAGGATTTGAGGCAGCACTATTGGTGGAGGCGAATGAAGAAAGATATAGTTGGGTTTGTAGCTCGGTGTTTAAATTGTCAACAGGTAAAGTACGAGCATCACAGACTGGGAGGATTGCTTCAGAGACTTGAAATTATGGAGTGGAAATGAGAGCGTATTACCATGGATTTTGTAGTTGAGCTTTCACGGACTTTGAGGAAGTTTGATGCGGTTTGGGTGATTGTAGATCGGTTGACTAAGTCTGCACATTTTATTCCAGTTGGTACCAATTATTCTTCGGAGTGGTTGGCTGAGATTTATATCCGCGAGATTGTTCTCCTATATGGTGTGCCAGTGTCCATCATTTCAGATAGGGGCATGTAGTTTACATCATAGTTTTGGAGAGCAGTGCATCGAGAATTGGGCTCACAGGTTCAGTTGAGTACAATATTTTACCCTCAGACGGACGGACAAGTCCGAGTGCACTATTCAGATATTGGAGGATATGCTACGCGCTTGTGTCATTGATTTTGGGGGTTCTTGGGATCAATTTCTACAACTCGTGGAGTTTGCTTATAATAATAGCTACCAGTCAAGCATTCAAATGGCTCTGTATGATGCTTTATATCAGAGACGGTGCCGGTATCTGGTGGGATGGTTTGAGCCGGGTGAGGCTAGAATATTGGGTACTGACTTGGTTTAGGATGCTTTAGAGATGGTCAAAGTGATTCAGGAACGGCTTCGTACGACACAGTCTAGACAGAAGAGTTATGCCGATAGGAAGGTTCATGATATTGTTTACATGGTTGGGGAGAAGGTTCTGCTCAAGATTTCACCCATGAAGGGTATGTTGAGGTTTAGGAAGAAGGGCAAGTTGAACCCTCGGTATATTAGGCCTTTTGAGATACTTAGGAAAATTGGAGAAGTGGCTTATGAACTTGATTTTCCACCTAGTCTATCAGGTGTTTACCCAGTGTTTCATGTATCCATGCTCCGAAAGTATGTCGTGGATCCTTCTCATATTCTGGATTTCAATACATAGCAGCTGGACGATAATTTGACTTATGATGTGGAGCCGGTGGCTATTTTAGACAGGCAGGTTCGAAAGCTGAGAACAAAGAACATAACATCAGTGAAGGTACAATAGAGAGGCGAGCCAGTCGAAGAAGCTACTTGGGAGATTGAGCAGGAGATGCGGAGAAAATATCCACATCTATTTGAGACTCCAGGTATGATTCTAAGCTCGTTCGAGGATTAACGTTTATTTAAGAGGGGGGATGTAACGACCCGGCTAGTCCATTTTATTATAACCCCGTTCCCCTATTTATTACTCAATGTATGCTTTATAATTATTTTATGACTTACCGGGTTAGTTGGTTCGGGTCCGGAAGGAATTCGGAGGGAAACGAGACACTTAGTCTCATAATTGAAAACTTAAGTTAGAAAAGTTGACCGGATATGGACTTATGTGTAAACGACCTCGGATCTGAATTTTTATGATTCCAATAGCTCTGTATGGTGATTTTGGACTTAGAGCATATCCGGAAAATTATTTGGAGGTCGGTAGAGGAATTAGGCTTGAAATGGCGAAAGTCGAATTTTTGAAAAGTTTGATCGGGGGGTTGACTTGTTGATATCGGGGTCAAAATATGATTCCAAATTTTTTAATAGGTTAGTTATTTCATTTGTGACTTGTGTGCAAAATTTGAGGTCAATCGGACGTGATTTGATAAGTTTCGGTGTTGTTTATGGAAACTTGAAATTTCAAAGTTCATTAGGCTTGAATTGGGGTATGATTCGTAGTTTTAGCACTGTTTGAGGTAATTTGAGGGTTTGACTAAGTTCATATGATATTTTGGGACTTGATGTTATGTTTGGTTGAGGTACCGGGGAGCTCGGGTGAGTTTCAGATGCTTAACGGATCATTTTTGGACTTGGCTTGATAGCTGATGTTCTGGCTTCAGCAGGTTCTGGTTTCCTTTTACGCGATCACAGGGATTCATTCGTGATCGCGTAAGCTTAATTGATGCAGTGATGATTTTTTTTTCGCGATCGCGTAGCTATGCAAGTTTGTTATTCGCGAACGCATGAAGAATGTCGTGTTTGCTTAGATTAAGTATAGATCGCACGTTTGTGCTTCGCGATCGCGTGGACGAGTCCACGATCGCATAGGTCTGTAAAGTTGTGCATCGCGATCGCGTGGAAAAGTCCGCAATCGCGTAGGGTTAAACCTGGGCAGTGGAAAATTGTTCTTCACGATCGCGTGTGAATGTTAGCGATCGCGTAGAGCAAATGACTGGGCGGAGAGTTTAAGTTCTGAACCATTTTTGATGGATTGGAGCTGGGGTAGAGGCGATTTTTGGGAGTTTTCAAGGAAAACAATGGGGTAAGTGTTCTTAACTCAATATTGGTTAAATTACCTGAATCCATGGTTGTTTTTAACATTTAACCGGTGAATTAAGTTGGAAAATTGTGAAAACCCTCTTGGTTTAAGTTACAGATTTGAGGGTCGAGTTGAGGTCGGATTTTAGTAAAAGTGGTATGATTAGACTCGTGGTTGAATGGGTTGTCGGATTTTATAACTTTTGTCGGGTTCCGAGATGTGGTCCCCACGGGCGATATTTGAGCTAATTTTTGGATTTTTATGGAAAATTAGTAATTTCTTATGGAATTAATTCTAATAAATTTTATTGACTGAATCGAATTATTTGTGGCTAGATTCGAGGCGTTTGGAAGACAATTCACGAGGAAAAGATATTGCAGAGTAAAGAATTTTATGGTTTGAGGTAAGTAACAGTTTTATACCAAGTCCTGAGGGTATGAAACCACAGATTTTTGTGCCAGGAGATTATTTTGGAGATGACGCACATGCTAGGTGATGGGCGGGTGGGCATGCACCGAGGGGATTGTGACTTGGTCCGTCCCGTAGAAACTGTAAAGTTGAATATCTTGTTGTTAGCTATGTACTCTCTATGTGTTGTGGAAATTTGACTGTAAGTCATGTTAGAAACCATCTTTAGGCAATATGTCGGTACTGTTGGGACCCACAAAGGTCGTGTACATGTTGAACTATCTGCTTATTGTTGTTTTATACTCAGTCATAGTTTACTTGTTTATTTTATCCTAGTCTCTATTGTTCATTATTGATGCATCATATCATTGTTGTTTGGGTTGATTATCATGACTATTGAGAGCCCGAGAGACGGGAGAGATTTATGACTGAGTAAGGCCGAGGTCCTTATTGTAAGATATTATACTATAGCACATGAGTTATCCGTGCGGATCCAGATATTTATGCTATGGCACGTGAGTTGTCTGTTCAGCACGTGAGTTGTCCGTACAGATTATAGCGCTTGGGCTGTATGAGTCCCTCCGGAGTTTGTACACCCCCAGTGAGCGCGGGTACTCATTGAATGTGAGTGTTGAGGGCTGTGAGCCGAGTGAGTGATTGTTGTCCTGAGAGGTTGTACTTGGTTTTCATTTGTTGTTGCACTTAGTTACTATTTGTCATTGTTGTGAAATTTTCTGAAAGATTTTATATCCGGAATACATGAACTTGAACTGTATAGAATTGATTTGACTTAAACTGCTGGATTTGAAAGCATGTCTATTCTTTGCTGGAATTACTGAAAGTGAACTATAGTGGTGTAGCTCGTCACTATCTCCAGTTCCCTATTTATTATTGTTACTTGCTGAGTTGGTTGTACTCATACTACACCCTGCACTTCGTGTGCAGATCTAGGTGTTCCCGGACATAGCGGGTGTTGGTTCTTTCACGCAGTTGATCTTCCGGAGATTCTGAGGTAGCTACCGTGTTTCGCAGACCTTGCCTCTCCTTCCCTATCTCCTTGTTTACTGTACTTGGTTTCAGACTATTATAGACCGTATTTTTCAGACTTATATTCATTGATTTAGGTTTCTCACTACTTGAATCTTTCTTATTGGATCTACCTCTTATGAATAAGCCTTCCCCTTGGTTCCCACTAGTTTCCCTAGTAATATCTCTATCTATTTGTTCTTTTGATTTCAAAATAGATTTGATATCTTTATAAGAGATATTATCCTTTCCATAAAGCATAGTATCTCTTATATGTTTAAACGACTGGGGTAAGGAAACAAGCAATAACACAGCTTGATCCTCATCTTTGATTTCAGCATCTATGTTACTTAAATCCATAAGAAGAGAATCAAAAGTATCAAGATGTGTAAGTATAGAGGTACCTTCAGCCATACGAAAAGTGTAGAGTTTTTGCTTTAGGTAAAGCCTGTTTTCTACTATTCTTTTCATATATAGGGTTTTAAGCTCTTCCCATATACCTTTGGCTGAGATTTCTGCTGCAACTTCATGCAAAACCTTATCTGAAAAGATTTAAAATAATACATGCTTTTGCCTTTTTGCCTATGACGACAAATTCTTCATCCGTCATTTTATCCGGCATCTTCTCCTTTCCTTGTAGTGCCAAATCTAAGCCATCCTGAATTAGGATAGCTTCCATCTTTAATTGCCACATTCTGAAGTTTGCACTTCGGTCAAATTTCTCAACATAAGACTTTGTTAGAGTCATTTTGACTATTTAAACTAACCCGTTTAGATCTGGCTCTGATACCAATTTGTTAGGATCGGAAAACCGGGTAGTGCAGAATTTAGCCAAACAACGTTATAATGACAATAACAAAGACAATGCAAGTTGATAATAATGGCAATTAAAGAAGATAAAGAAGACCCAAATTTAACGTGGTTCGGTCAAGGTAACCTACGTCCACAAGCAGAGATGAACAATTTTACTATACCAACAAGAGTCCCAAATACGAATAAATACTCTAATTAGTCCCAAATACCCCAAGAGAAATACTCACAAGATCACTCCAAAGAAAGGGTTCACACAAGTGTTTCTCAAGAACTCACTCTCTTACAAAATACTCTATAATGAAATAAAGGAGGAGAAAGAAAGATAAGGGTGAAAAGCTCTTGAATTGATGTGTTTTCAAATGAGGAGAAACTCCTCTATTTATAGCAAGAAATCTTTGGCCTAATAGTGGATATTATGTCATGACAAATGTCATAAAAACTTGATCCACAAATTATGTTATAGTGGATATTATGTCACGACAAATGTCATGAAAAGTTACCCCCACTTAAGTCAAATAAATGGTCATATTACACTTTGGATCATTTTCAAATGCCGATGCAAGAAATTGGACAAACGACTATTTTTCCTCCAAAGATTCACATTGTTTTAAAATTAAACAAATATAACACTGTTACGTGAAAACTACGATAGTGTGTCTGAGAAGTGATTCCCTTCAATTGAAGCTACTTGAAAATTTGTCCTTCAAAATTGTTAAAAAAATGATCAAGTACCTGAAGGCCACCACAAAAGTGAGTGATGAAGGGAATTGACCATAACATTCAATGTGTCCCAGAATAACTGTTTTGAGCGCGTTTAGATAAACTTTTGACGTAACATAACTGGTGTGTCATAAACCCAACTTTTAATAATAGGCCTAAAGCTTTGTAATGAAATTTACTTGTTGGTTATAGTGTAGTTAATAGGCTTAATATTGGGAAGATTTAATACAAGTTAATAAGACGTTAGTCATGTATCTGCAATGTATTACGTTAGATTTCGTTATTAAAAACTTTATTTAGTAATATAAAAAATTGAAATTAAACTTTACTCTCATCAATATTGCTACCATATCTTTTTAATATAACATTAAATGTATGAATACTATTTTACTCCTAATAATATAAATATTTCTTAGTAATTTACATATAACTTTTCAACTGTAGTTTACATGTATGTACTTTTAATATTCGTTGTAGCATATTTGGCATTTTAGTAAAGACATTATAACAAACTTAACTAAATGGTTCATCATTGCAAGTTCAATTATTATCAATTTATCTATATATACTATATTAAAAGCACAAAGGTCCTGGACAAAATATATGAGATTCAATCATATTGGGCTCAATTCTTTACACTGTCAGCTAAGGTGATACAAATAGTTGAAGCCCACTGCAGAAGCTACCTGAAGCCCACTGCAGAAGCTACCTGTAGTCTGGAGGTAGTACGATCACAAAAAGGCTCTTATTGCTTGCGAGAAGATCTGCTTGCCTAAGTCTACGTGGGAACTCAATTTGCATAATCTCCAGGTGTGGAACAATATTGCAAGTGCAAATACACACAAAGATTTGACTCATAAGCATGATGAACTCTCGATAAAGTTAATTCATGCCTACTACATCAAGGATCATAGTTGAAAACTATGAATATTCCTCAAACCTCCAGCTGGATAGTTAGAAGAATTCTGGGGACAAGAGATACCATTGGACAATTGAACAAGCCTCTTGTTGAACATAAGAGTGTCACAAGGAAAATATATTTATAACTGATACCAGAATACCCAAAGGTAAGGTGGAGAAAGTTAATGTTCAAGGCCAAAAGCCTTATTCACAATGTGGCTGCAATGTCAGGATAAACTACTGACTTTAGATAGATTGTTGAAATGGGGGCTCAATATACAAGCTGCATATGTTCTATGTCAAACTCACAATGACACGAGACCATCTATTTGCAGAATATAGATATGTAACTAGGAACTAAAACTTCAAGAGATTGTTAAAAGTATACGAGGGCAAGATTCATTAAGATGCTATATTCTGAGGTTATACATGCCATATGGAAGGAGAGGAACCCAAGAGTTTTTGAAGGGTGTCCAGAGGTTCTGGGTATAGTCCCCAGCAGAGTCGCCAGAGCTGTCACACCTCCTTTTCTTTGGAAGGGTGCTACTTACGAAATAAATCTAATTTACTACTTACAATATTCAGAAGATATTAATCTAAACAGACATTCATAATAATTTAGTAACGGAAATAGGCCTATACGATAAAGGTTTCAAGGTAAAATATTTTTGTTTTTGAACATACACTTAGTAAAATTTCTTCAATGAAATACAATGTCAAAGTATCAAGATAATGTGATACAACCCTTCTTGAAGAATCAACATGCTAAAGCAAATTCCTAACGAAATTATACTTTTCATTCAACATCACTGCAGGTTCATATTATACGTGAATTTCAAACTAGCGAGTATAAAAGGAAAACTAGTCTTCTCCTTTGTACATATTTACAAGACTAAGTGTAAATTTATCATATTACAAGACTTGGGTTATTAACACACCTTAAAACTGTAAAACAAGTCACCAAATTCAAGTTACAAGCTTATGGTCTTGAGATTCAACATGCCTCCAAAATTACATACATAAGTATGATATATAGATCATATAGAAGTTCCAAAACTATACAAAACCTAGGTGCATATGCAAATGTGATCTCCACAAAAGCTTCTGAAAAGTCTATTGCAAAAGGCCTTCTTCAAATCTTTTCTCGCATGTTACCTATGATAGAAAATAACTATCGCTAAGCATAAAGCTTAGTGGTGTATAAACTTTAGGCTTGGAGCCATTAGATTCTCCAATTCCCCTATTTCAATCATGAGTAGCTTAGAAGAATCATAAAGCAAGTAAACAAATACATCAAAAGTATCGAATACCAAACCTTGAAGTGTTTCCAAATATCAATATTAATGTTCAAGCTTCAAGTGTCAAGAAAGCGTATAGCATCAATCCAAGAGAGTGTACCAAATATTTATTTTTGCGAATATGTACGTCATGCCATCACACTAAATATAATTAGATATCAAGATAGACCGAAGTCCCAAATCAAGTAGGATTAAAACCCAATAGTCAAGAGAATCAAGAACCATATTAAAAATGGCTTTCTAGTTCGTACTTAACATAGACAAGTTTCATCATTTTTGATGAACCACAAATCCAAAGTCATGATAGCAAAAGATTTGAATCAAGAGGCATGTCAAGATGAGTGACAAATTCACTGCCACAAGAAGGACAAACTCCTAAAAAGGATGCAAAATGATCAAGCAATCCGTACAAGTGGGCGAGTTAGCAAATATCTTGCAATACTTGATATTACACGAATACAATAATATCAATTGAAAACAAGGGAACCAAAAGCTCAAGTTATTTCAAAATATTCCAGTAAGTAAAAAGAGTACAATTTCAAGTTTATTCACAAACCTTGGTGTTTTACCACAGAACAATTCAACCATAACTTAAGGACGTTCGAATCGTTAATTCCACACACCAACCAAATCCGTCCACTTTCTCAAACCTTTTATAACGATCCGACTAGTTGTTTTGTATAATTGTCCATTATGTTATCCCTTTTTATGATTCACACATGTGTGTTTATGATTTTATGACTTGCGGGGTTGGTTAGTTTCGTTTCGGAAAGCTTTCGAGTTGATTTGGACCCTTTGATTCTTGACTTAGAAGCCTAAGTTAGAAATATTGACCTAACTTTTACTTTTGTAAAAAACCTACCCTGAAACGGTCTTTTGATGGCTCTGATAGCTTCGTATCATGATTTCGGACTTGGGCGTATGCCCAAAATTAATTTCGGAAGTCCTTAGGTTGATTTGTGTTGTTTTACCGAAATTTGGCAATTTGAAGTTGAAAAGTTTGACTGTATGTTGCCTTTTAGCTATAGAGCTTGGAATTTGACTTTGGGACTTGGAATAGGTCTGTTATGCTAATTAGTACTTGTCTGCAAAATTTGGTATCATTTGGAGTTGATTTGTTAGGATTCAGACGTTTAGTTGTAATTTTAGAGATTCTTGAACGTTACTTTGAAATTTATGCATTTTAGTATTCGATTCATAGATTTAGATGTTATTTTTGTGTTTTTATCATGCGAGCGAGTTTGTATGATATTTTTAGACTCGTGTGGATGTTTGGTTTGGAGCCCCGAGGGCTCGAATGAGTTTCAGACATGTTTCGGAATGGATTGAATTGAAATTAAACTGTTGGTGTTGCTGGCGCCTAGTTATTGCAATTGCGAGCACCAGCATCGCAATTGCAAAGGTGACAATGGGGGCACAGATCTTAAAATTGCGACTTCCCCTTCACATTTGCGAAGTCAGTAGGATTTTCGTGTGGTTCACATTTGCGAACATTTGTTCACTTTTGCGAGGTTCCTAGCTTCGCAATTGCGAAGCCTTTTGTCGCAATTGGGATGATGATTGAGGTTGTCAGGGTTCGCAAATGTGAACCGTGTGTCGCAAGTGCGATAACTGCAACTGGTACAAAGGGCTTGGAGACAGGATTTTTAACACATTCTCTCATTTTAGAACCCCTAGACTCGATAGGAGGCAATTTGGAGAGTGGATTTTCATATACAAATTTTGGGTAAGTGATTCTAATCTATTTCTAATCATATTCCATCAATATATCTTAGAATTTAACATCAAAATTATGTGAATCAAAGTGAAAATTTGTGAACCTTGTCAAGTTTTTGAAAAATAAGAAATTGAGTTTTGAGAGTCGATTTGGACTCGGATTTTGAAATAATCATATATATGAACTCGTGGGGTCATGGATAGTCAGAATCTACCATTGGACCCGTGGGTTGACTTTTGTTGAATTTTTAAAAAAAGTGTAAAGATCATAACCTTTTCTATTGTAATTGACCTTTCTTGCATTGTTTGATGATACTAAGTTGATTTTGGTTAGATTTGAGTAGTATGGAGGTGAATTTTAGGGGAAAAGCTATTTCTGAGGGTTGAATTGGCCTAGTTGAGGTAAGTGTCTTGCCTAACTTTATGTATGGGAACTACCCCTTAGGATTTGGGATTGATTGTGCCGTCTGTGCTATGTGAAAGCCGTTTACGCAAGGTGACGAGTAGGTACACGTGTCATATGTGATTTTTGACCGGTTTAGGCTACTGAGACTCTTTCCATGCTTTAATTGAAATGTCAGTTCATGTTCTAAATTCTCATAGTCAATCTATTCTTACTTGTGTTAGTCTATCCTTACATGCCTTAAATGACTTGTTTAACACTCGTACTACATCCTACTTAATAAATTGCTCTCATGTTTTAGTTGAACTTGTTGCCCCTTTTATTGTTACATGTTATCGTTTTCATTGTTGATTATCATTATTTGAAATCATTGTACATGGTATCTCTTCCATTGTTGATTATCATTATTTGAAGTCATTGTACATGTTGTCTCTTCCATTGTTAAATTACCATTATTTGAAGTCATTGTTACACGTTATGTCTTCCATTGTGAGTTATTCTTATTTAATATCATGGTTACACATTATCATTCTCATTGTTGAGTTATTGGTGTTGAAGTTGTGAAAGTCGTTATCACGTTGAGGCAAAGTGTTAATTGTTGAGATATCCTTCTTGTTGAGAAATTTACATTCATTGCTTTTGTTGATATTTGTACACATTGTAGTTGAGCCATGGGCTATTGTTGTGGAAACATTGATATTGTTGATTATTGACAAGTTGTGGAACATGGGCACTTGTGGTATGAGTTGTTATGATATACTATTGACATGCATGCGGAGGTATAAGTCTAGGGGTTAATGTGCATGCGGCGACATAAGGTGGGACTTATGTGCGTGTTCCTTGTAAGGGGATTACGTGAAGCCACGCGACGTCATAAGGTGGGCTAAAGTGCGTATAGCTATTTCGGAAAAACTGTTTTCAAAACTATTTAAATGTAAGGTTCACGCGATGGTATAAGGAAAGATTGTGAATATTGAATACGAGGTGGTACCTCGGTTGTGAATCTTGATATATACACACGAGACGGTACCTCGGTTGTGACTCCTATTGTACACGATGTGGTACCTCGTTGTGATTCTTATTGTTTATCTCATGTTGCAAAGAGTTTTGGTGGGAACACTTCATGTTGTTTTGTTCTTCCTTGTTCTATCAGTCATTGTCCGTATATAATCATTGTGATTCTCTTTAATTGATTTCTTTATTCCATGCTTACAATTCTGATATTAGTTCATGTTATTAACTTGTTTCGTATTAGTTATTTCTTCTCCTTCTATTATTTATCCTTATTATATTTTCATACTGTTTATTTCTATCTAGTAGGTGTCTTGACCTAGCCTCGTCACTACTCTACCAAGGTTAGGCTTGATACTTATTGGGTACCATTGTGGTGTACTCATACTACGCTTTTGCACATATTTTTGTGCAGATCCAAGTACGTCTGCTCCTGCGGGACGTTAGTGATCTACTGCTAGTTGCTTACGGAGATGTCAAGATATGCCTACTCTACATCCGCAGGCCTCAGAGTCACCTTTATTTACCTTTACTCATGTTGTATTTTTCATTCACACAGTGTTGCAGTAGACATTTTAGCTTACTTTGTAGAGCTTATAACCCAGTTCCACCGGTTTTGGAAAAGTGTTTGTTGAGATTCTGTTTTGGGAGATTTTATGAGTTTATCAGACTTGTTTTAGTATTTCTGTTAATTAGTTTTGTCAACCTATTATTGAATGTTAGACTTATCTAGTCGTAGAGACTAGGTGCCATCACGATATCCTACAAAGGGAAATTGGGGTCGTGACAAGTTGGTATCAGAGCTCTACGTTCATAGATGTTACGAGTCATAAACAAGTTTAGTAGAGTCTTGCGAATTAGTACGATGACGTCTGTACTTATCTTCGAGAGGCTACAAAACTGTTAGGAATACTTCACTTCTTTGATTCTTTATCATGCGAATTGCTTGACTTTGAAAACTGAATCTTTGACTTCCTATTCTCTCACAGAGGGTGAGAACACGCATTGTTGGATCCGATGATTAGACATCCGCACCCTATGCTAGAGCCGCGAGAGGCCGGGGTCGGGGCAAAGGCCAAAGAGGGGTACATGGTGCAGCTAGAGCACCTGCCTAAGCTGTGACAACGGAGCCGCCAGTAGCTCCGGTTGGGGGGCAGGCACCCGAGGTGCCTGTTGCGACCCCTGCACTTCGGGAGACCCTCACACAGTTCTTGAGCATGTTCGACACCTTAGCTCAAGCGGGGTTAATTCCACTTGCACCAGCCACATCTCAAGCTGGGGTAGGAGCTTAGACTCCCACGGTCCGTACCCTAGAGCAGTGTGTCCATGTTGATCAGGTCCTAGAGGTTATACCAACACAACTTATTATTTCGGTTCAGCCTGCGGTTAGGGCAGCAACATCTGAGGAGGAGGAGCTTAGACTTGATAGGTTCAAGAAGTATAACCCTTCTAATTTTAGTGGTTTGGTTTCAGAGGATGCACATGGTTTTCTAGATGAGTGCTGCCGTATTCTCCGTACTATGGGTATTGTGGAGACTAGTGGGGTTGCTTTTAGTGCATTCCAGCTGTCGGCTGCAGCATATCAGTGGTGGCGGGTTTACGATAAGGGTAGCCTAGCCGATGCAACTTCACTTACATGGACTCAATTTTTAGAGTTGTTCTTAAGAGAGTTTGTTCTTCAGACCCTTAGGGATGCATGGCACGCGGAGTTAAAATAGCTGTGCTAGGGTACTATGGTAGTGTCAGAGTATGTTGTTCGATTTAGTAATTTTTCTAGACTACATGCACCCGTTTTGGTTTCTATAGTTAGAGAGTTAGTCTGTCTATTTATCGAGTGGCTCAACTATGGTAGTAGATTCAGCACGACTCGAGAGTTAGAGACAGATACCCCATATCAGCAGGTGATTGAGATTGAACGGAGATTGAAGGGTATGCGGGGCTGTGAGAGAGAGGACAGAGATGCCAAAAGGCCTCGAGATACTGGAGGATTTAGTGGTGTCCACGCCGCAATTACATCCCATCATGGTAGAGGCCATGTGAGTCGTCCAGTTCCCTCGACACTTCTAGCTTTTAGTGGTGCTATGGTTATTCCGAGGTCTCATGTTGCACACTTTGCTCAACCATTTCTAGTGCACCTCTTGCACGAGGTGCCTTTAGCGATCAATCTAGCTGACCAGGACCGAGCCAGTCCTAGAAGTCATGCCCATCGAGAGCTTGCTTTGAGTGTGGTGATACATGTCACATGGTTAGAGACTCCCCCAGATTCAAGAGGGGTGCACCTTCATAGATTACTCAGGATCCATAGATTCAGTTAGGTCTACAGACTTCTCAGGCCGTGGTTGTTGCCCTAGTTGCCGCTCTACCCGCACATCCAGTTAGGGGTGGGGGACGGGCGAGTAGATGTCGCCCTAGAGGGGGAGACTAGACCAGATTCTATGCTTTTCCGGGTAGGACGAAGGCAGTTGCTTCAGACGCAGTCATTACAGGTATGGTTCTGGTTTTCCATAGAGATGCATCAATCTTATTTGATCCGGGATCCACTTATTCATATGTGTCATCTTACTTTGCTTCGTATTTGGATATATCTCATGATTCTTTGAGTTCTCTTGTTTATGTGTCCACACCTGTGAGAGATTCTATTATTGTGGACCATGTGTATCGGCCGTGTTTAGTTGTTATTAGTGATTTTGAGACGAGAGTTAATTTTTTGTTACTTAGTATGGTAGACTTTGATGTTATCTTGGGCATGGACTGGTTGTCGCCCTATCATGTTATTCTAGATAGTCACGCCAAGACTGTGATATTAGCTATGCCAGGTTTGCCATAGTTAGAGTAGAGAGGTGCATTGGATTATGTTCCTAGCAGGGTTGTGTCATTTCAAAAGGCTCAGCAGATGGTTGAAAAGGGGTGTGATGCTTATCTAGCCTTTGCGAGAGATGTCAGTGCTGATACTCTTACCGTTGAGTCAGTTCCGATAGTGAGAGACTTTCCAGATGTATTTCCAGCGGATCTTCCTGGCATGCTGCTCGATAGGGGTATCGATTTTGGTTTTGACTTGTTGATGATGAAAGGGAATACTTAGCTCCCATTTGGCCATAAAAAAATTGAGATTTTATTTTCAATAATATTTGTTTATTTATAGATTTTAACTATTTTTAGCTTATTTTGAAAACAAAATCTTCAAATCCCAAAAACAGCTCTACAGATAAAGTATGTTTATTATAAACTCGAAAAGATCTACTATTGATAGAATAACCCAGAAAGATACCTTAGTCACTCCTTGGATTAAATTTTTCAAGATTGTCCTTACCGTTATTGTGAATGAAACACTTACTGCCAAATGGATGAAAGTAGTCTATGTTGGGCCGTTTCTCTTTCCATAATTCATATGAAGTTGTTTTCAAAATAGGTCTTATAAGACATCTGTTGAGAATGTGGCAGGTTGTGCTTACTGCCTCTGTCCAAAAGTGATTTGGCAGGGAATGTTCTAATATCATTGTTCTAGCCATATCTTGAAAAGTTCGATCTTTTCGCTCAACTACTCCATTCCATTAAGGTGATCTTGGAGCTAAAAAATTGTAGGTATATCCTTGATCATTCATGCTTTCGAATTCTTCTCCATGGTCACTTTGGATGTTGTAATGAGATACAATTTTTCTCTTTCAACTCTTTTACAGAAAATCTCAAAGTTTTTCAAAGCTTCACTTTTACGAAAAGAATAAAAGTGACTCATTTAAAGAAAAACAAATACTAAATGACGAAAAATAGAGCTGAGCTATACTACTCTTGCGTTGCAATTTCATAGTTTCACTTTGACTAAGAATCTTTAATTTAATAAAACAAATAATTTGATCTGTTATAGTATACAACAACAAAATTATTACCTCACTACTCTATATTAGTGACGGATTAGCTATTTCAATCTTTATACTTTCTTCGATAGTGTCGGAGTTAAAATTTTCACTAAGAAGTATCAATCTATAGTATATATACATAAAATAATTATTTTTATCTAGCAATACAAAGCAACTTTCCGGCGAAAGAGTGTTGATTGATACCCCTTGGTTGACAGAGTTCATTTTATATGCCATTTTAGCCAATATTTTCCAAATTAAATATTGGGAAATGAAGAAGGTATTAAATCCCCCCATACCTTTACAATTTTTTAAAAGTCTTATGCTATTTACATTTACTAGATTAAAAAAAAAGTAATTTAGTCAACATCCAAGAGTGTGATCCAATGAACACACTTTGGATCAAAGATAGTATGATTTATATGTATGTGGTTAACTTCTTGCGCTAATATATTAAGAAGAAAAATATGATCATCTTTTTTTCTTCTTTCTTTTTGCGAATATAGAATGTAAGACAAAAAAGGTGCAACTGGGACATTTTGTATTTCCAAGATACAGCCAGACGTGACATTTTTGTTTATTTTAATGAATAAATGTGCGTTAGTTACGGGGGAAGTCAATTCAAGATTAATAACACCAGATTGATTCGTACCATATGGTCCTTTTCAATGTCTTCCTCATCTCACAACAAACTCATTACAAGCCTTACTTACTATAAGTAAAACATATACTATCTACATCCATACTATCTGTGAGATCTGCTTATTTTCAAGTCCACCCAAAAGTCCAAAATCAGTGATTAGAAGAGTCTAAAAAGTTAGAAGAGTGTAAAAAGTTGGAAGAGGACAACCCCAAAATCATGGAAATTGTAGGGAAGTTGCAGAACCAGTTTATGGAGTTCATGCGATCTCTCTATCGTGAGGTGAGCTTGTAGTCTTCAAGAAAGGTTAACCCCTGAAAAAAGATGCAATTTTTATCTCTTTTCCCCCTTTTTTTGGGTAATTCAGTAAACAAAGTTCAAAAGACGCAGTCTTTATCTTCTTCATCCCCCCTTTTCATGTTTGTTTTGATTTGGGTATATCTTGGTTTGAGGCTATTTCTGATGAGGGTTTTTTTCGCTGTTCGAAACACAAAAGGGATTCTTGGATGATCAGTTTCTTCAGCTTCAGAAACTGCAAGATGAGAGCAACCCTGATTTTGTGGTTGAAGTGGTGTCCCTTTTCTTTGACGATTCCGAAAAACTTCTCAACAACCTGGCCATGGCTCTGTGAGTTGTAGTAGTAGTAGTTTTTTCTTATGATTATTCTAGGTTAGCTTGCCTTTTCTTTGTTTAGTTGAATTTTTAAAGAGTTGGCTGAATAGGTTTGTAATTCTAATTATACAGGCAGCAGCAGGTAGTGGATTTTAAGCAGGTTGATGCTCATGTACACCAATTTAAGGGTAGCAGTTCCAGGTATCTTAATTCTATATTGGTAGGACTATTTGCTATATAGTAAACTGGCTTCAATTGATGCTTAACCATTCAATTTGGTTATTTCCGTCTATGTGGACAAGTAATAGATAGCTAAAAGCTAAAAACTTTAATTCAGTCAAGGATAGACCTAGGATTCTGCTTTTCCATTTAAATTTATTTATGTTTGGAATTTTGTGTAAGTTCTGTCAGGTAGGTCGGTGGTATCTCTAGCTCATTGTTTGATTAGAAGCCCTATTTTTGCTTTGCAGCATAGGTGCACAAAGAGTAAAGAATGCTTGTGTTGCTTTCAGAAATTTTTGTGAAGAGAAGAATCTAGAAGGGTGAGTTTTGCTTTATGCTCTTATAAGTGTAATTCTTTCCTTCACAGAGTTGGATTCCGAGAAAAGTCATACTCCAAAAATGCATGGCTGCTTGATTTAGTAAAGGAGTTCTTTGGAGGATAAAATTGTGTAGTCTACCATGTACTTTGTTGGCAATTGTAGTTATGCGCTCGTAGTCACTACTTTATTTTATGGCGTAGTGACAACATCCATGACTATCCTACCTTCCATCACAGTGATCAGTTGTTCATCCGGAGTCCGTACTTAGTTACATATTGAGAGACTCAATACATTCTTCTTGGATGGTGGCCTTTTCAATATATATTCTATTTTCAGTTTAAGTAATTTGTGGTCATCATGATTCCCATATAATTTCTGTATATATAAATTTTAATATAAAAATCAAGTTGATCTTTGTAAACTTGACTAGGTCATGTAAAATGGGGTGGAGGTGGTATGAGATTTACGTATGGCGATATGGTGTATATCTTAGTTGTATGCGAAAGATATGCTTATAGACTTGTCATTGATCTATTTGGACATTATTTGCTTTGTCATACATATCTGCCACATCATAATAGCAAATAACCCTTCTTTGCCGCACCCCCCCCCCCCTAATGAAACTCTTTCTTGCTTCCTCTTTCTGTTTAACAAATTTAACCATGTCGCTATAACAATGCATAATAGGATGGGCACCATTTGGGAGTTCTGTAGAAACAGTTCTTCTCACTTCGTGTTTCCTGTTCCATTCCTTGGGCCATCTGTATTGTGCTTGCACACACTCATGCATGCATAGAAAATGACGAACTTCGTCCCCTCTAAATCCTTTATTTTATGTATTTGTTTGCTTACTTTTTCTACTTGGACTCGAAAGAGGATTTATCTCTAGCTTTAAAAGATAAATGAGAGTGTTAAACCAGTCCTTGGTTATATCTTAAGTTTCTTCAAGTATCTTTGGACTGCCAAAGATTTCTAATACTTCTGAATTATCATACTACACCAGCATTTTCGTTATATGCCCGTTCCTCCCCCCCCCCCCCCCCCCCCACCACCACCACCACCACCACCAATAACAAGAAGAGGACACCATTATGGAAAATAATCTCCGCTAAATTTGAAAAAGTAACAATTAAACTTTCTTTTTGGTCACGTTTGCTCAAGACAAGCGTGCAGTGTTTCTTGGGATTATTATAATCTTTTTCATACCGTGGTTTAACAGGATATGTCAGCTAGATTGAAGCATTAAATTGCATAATCTATGGCATTCTTGGAAAGCTAATCAATTTAGCTAGCATTTCCAGAAACTGGTATCTCTCTTAGTATGCTCGGTATTATATTGGAAGAAATTAGTGAAAGTACCTGTATTGGACCATATTAGTGGTGTTGCTGGGTTTCTTCAAACATTAGTTTAACTTTGTGTTCCCTCATAATAACTTTGAAACTCTATGAAATAACATAAAACATAAAATTGGTAAGTCCTGTTTAAGTTTGACATACGTATTTGCATAGTTGGCATAAATGACTGGCTCCATTCTTATCTTGGCTCCATTCTTATCTTGCTTTAGTTGGGTTCACGTATTCATTTTATCTTGTGATTGTAATTGGAAGTCTGAATTTGATTTTCAAGATTGTGTTTCAGACCATGATAGCTAACAATTCTGTACTTCTGGAATAACTAAGGTTTTTACTGTCTTTTTCATTTTTCTGGTGCAGGTGTGTGCAATGTCTGCAGCATGCGAAACATGAATATTTTCTTGTGAAGAATAAACTTGAAACTTTGTTTAGGGTAAGTACTCCACTAAGAACGCAAAGCTATCTGAAGCTCTTTTTTCCTTCTCAAACAAAAAAAAAAAATACTATCTGGATTGTGATAATAATACTAGAAGTGTGGTGTGTCTCACTGATTATATTGCTAGGTTTCCCCTATGTTTAACCATCGACTTGTCAGTTTCACAAATAACATCTTCATGTTTTAGTTGACTCAACATGTGCTTTCACTCTGGAATTCGATAAGCAAGGTTCTAATTTAACTTAAGGCGCTGTATTTGGCAACCAAATAACACATCAGCCTCACCATTTCTTTTCCTTTTATTTTTTGAATCCTTGATTCTCCTAATGAGGCATCTTTCTAAGTTCTTGCTTCCAACTGGTTGGTAATGTCTTCTTGTCACCTTCATTAAGCAGTTGAATATAATATTCTGGCGTCAAAGGTAAAAGCATTTTTAATTCCCTAAAGTCCAATAATGTTTGAAATCAACTTAAGCTTTCACATTATCTTTGACTTTCTTAGATAATCAAAGACATGGACCAATATAGATAAATAATTCTTTCTAAAGTAAAAAAGGATCTCAGCATCCGAAAGTCTGCAAAATCAGCTCAAGAATTTGATCTAATCTGTCTTGTTTTGACAATGCAGCTGGAGCAACAAATCTTGGCAGCTGGTGGTACAGTTCCTGTCCTGTCTTAGGTGCTAATAACATTAACACAAGGCGAGAACAAAAAATAAAGTAGGGGGTTTTGCTGCTGCAGAGTTTTTCAAGATGTTTCATGAGCTGCTTTGACTCCCTAGGTTCTAATTGTTTAAGGTCGAAAGAATTTCATGTGAATAACATATTTTACCATCTTTGTTGCTTCATTTTTTATAGGCTTATCGTTCTATCTTATTTTCGACTTGTATTTCTTTGTTTTATAAACTCAATATTAATCATAATTCGTGTGCCGGGTGATTGTTTAAAGCCATTATTAGGCATTTGTAGAACTTGAGATGACAATCTTGTAAGCATTATAAATATAGGAGGATTGTGTTTGATGCCCAAATTGATGCTTTTTGTAATTTGTCCTCTCTTTTTTGTGAGAATGTGGACTCTTGTTTACGAGCCAAGCAACCTGTGTATAGCACGTAAAAGTTTAACATTTGAGCAGTTTGACAAATTTGTATGGAAAGTTAAACAGGAATAAAATGGTGTCAGATATTCTAAGACGTCCCAAAATGGAAAGAGTGAAATATAAATTAGACGGAGAGATTACTAATTGTTATGCGAATGGTTTTCTACTTTCTTACATAGGCAACAAAATTTTCTTCACTCTTTCATTAAGTCTTTTGATTGATAGTATGGAAGCAGAGTAGGCGTAAGAGTCCGAGCAAGGACATCTGTGATCATTAGATTTTGAATTGCAAGAAGTAAACATATACTTTGGCTTGTAGCACTGCCATCAAATTATTTTGTGAACAAATTGTGTGATAGCGTAATAATTTATTGTTCAAAAGATAGGGAAGAGTTTGCTGAGGCGTAAACTGCATTGGTTATTATTTACCCGAAAAATTGAATAGAATTAAATTTGTGTATGGTTCTAAGGATATGTGATATAATTTGATACAAATCGTATAGAGAAATATAAATACATGTATTCTTGACTATGAGAATGAGAATAGTGAGAAGCAAAACGAATAAGATAAATGAAAATAAACACAAGAGGATATCTTTCAATATGAGAAGAAAATATTTTGTTACAATGTGTGAACCTCCCTTGTGCTTACAATGATTCTCCCCTTTATAGTAGAGGGATCTTACTTTATTTATAATAAAAAATATATAGTGGAGAACCCATGATGAATTGTCTCTTCCTCGATTCCTGCCAAGATTCTCTGCTCTAGTGCGGTTGCAACGACTCCTGTTTGCGAGCTCGATACTGGCTCGAGCTCGGTATTGGGTCGAGCCCTCGGCCTTGAGTTCGAGTTTGACATTCGGGGTGAGTGCCAATCGGTCTATGCATCTCCGACAACCTTCTCGTTGCCTTGCGGTTCGATTTGGTCATGGGCTTGATAATGATACCGAGCCGACTCCTCGATCGGTCTTGGAGCTCGAGGCTTGTTTGTACTATCCTCGGAACACGTCTCGAGCTCTCACTTCGATCGCTTACCATTAGAACTCGATCAAACGTACGGAGGCCGAAATCTATTTCGACCGTATACAGATAGTCCCCTCGTTTCTCAGGAAGAATGTGGTGAGAAGCGATATGATTTTCGATGGCTCAATCGGATTATAAGCTGAAGTTTTCACTGGGCTCGATCGTGACGTATGTCATAGCTATCCCGTCGATTTAGTCTTTCAAGGTATTTAATGCATGTCAGACGGTGGTCGACCACCGCTGATACTGAACCGCCACGGTTTAAACCTATAAATAACCCTTCCATTTATCATTTACCACTTTTACATCTTCAATCTCCCAAATTTTCTTACTCTTTCTGCCTCTATTTCGCCGCTTGTAGAGCCACCTTCGTCAGCGTTTGGCACCATCAACCTTTCATCTTCCTTTGCTTTTCTTTCTCTTACATCAATGGCAAAAACTTCAAAAAATCGTACCTCAGAAGGAGAAAGCTTCCTCTTCATGGTCGTCCGGCGACAAGGCATCGGTGGAGCCGCCTCCCCATGAGTATGTTCCTGGCCCGTGTACTCTGAAGATCGATTTTAAGGTTGAAAATTCTTCGTCGGTTCCGGGCCGATGTGAGCATGTGTCGATGTACATGTGCTCGATAACAGAGGGTCATCTCGAGGTTGTGAGAAAAGACTGCAACTGGGGTCCCGAGGTTGTGTTGCAAATTCCCTCTCCCGAAGAGAGCGCCATCACTCATATGGAGGGGTTTTTAAGTATTTATACTTACCCCTTCACGTTGGGTCCGGTCGACCTAGTGATCATTGATTTTTGCAAAAGATATCAGGTCACCCTCGGTCAAATTCATCCTTCTCTATGGCGCACAGTAACCTTACTTCGCTTCTTCTCCAACAAGGCCGGGGGGCTGGATTTCACCCTAAATTACCTCATACGATTGTATCGGCCTCAAATATTTCGAGGACTAATCAGGCTTCATCGTTGGGGATCGAAAGCTTTAATGTCGAGCATCGACAAAGACAAGGATCGGGGTTGGATGGGCCGTTATATTCGGGTGAGGACCCGTGACCTCATTCCGGAAGAGAAGATGTCGTTCCCCGGGGAATGGAATTTCGCCCGTAAGTGGTTTTCATAAGGCGTTGCTTTTCATATCTTTCTCTAATTCTATCTGATATCTTTCTCTAATATGCAGCTGCCCCTTGGATGCCACAAGTGGTACCCGACCTCGAGGATTGTGTTCGGAAGCTAGCCTCGACTTTCTCTTATACCGAACGCGCTTAGCGTGATTTGGCAAAAGGTAGATGGGAGGCCAAGAATCACGGTAAGGGTCACTTCTTATGTTCTTCGAAATGTTTTTTTTGCTCCATTCGTTACTGATTTCCTTTCATGCAGGTATAACCAAGGATGTCGTTTTGAGGCCTTCGAGTGGTGAGGAAGGAACTAAGTCCCCGGTCCCGGAACCGGGGAAATATAAGAAGCGAAAAGCTGTCTCTCGGTCAGAGGACCCCAAGCCCAAAACTCGAAGGGTGAGGAGGAAGACAATTGCTCTTTCGACGGACTCGGTCCAACGACTGAGAGAAGAAGAAGAAGAAGAAGAAGAAGAAGAAGAAAAAGAAGAAGAAGATGATGATGCTTCGACTTTGGTGGTCTGATCTGCAAAAGCTATCGAGGTCGCCAGACCTTCTGAGCCGATGACGGCTATACCGGTCGGGGTCGGTTCCGATACCCTAAGTCTTGATCAGAGCGTCACGAGCGATTCGCTTGGGACTATGATAGTGGGTCATTTTCCTTCTCTTCCGACCTTTTCTGAGGAGGCGTTAAAGGAAGCTCGAGAATTGAAGACCCCCGATATGGGTGGAGGCTCCAGTGTCGGGGACCCTTTCGGGATTGCTTTACTGGAGTCGATGATGCCTCCGATATTAGTGACACTTCTCTTCTCCTAGAAGAGGCCCAACATTTCATTTCTTAGGTAATAATTTTACTATGCTTGGTTTCTTCATTCTTTTCTAAACTTGACTTGTGTTTTTTCCATACTGTGCAGGCCATTAGCAGGTTTCGAGTCGACCTTAGCCAGTTTGAGGTCGAGCTTCAGAAGGTCTCGGGGGAGAGAGATGCTCTGCGGCTTCTTTGCAGCCAAAAGGACGAGGTTATAAAGGACCTCCAAGCAGATTTGGCTAAGGCTCGTGAAGAAGAGGCCGAACTAGATAAGCAGGTGAGCCTCGTTCTGTTAGAGTATAGGTTTAACCCAACTGTAGAAGCTAACCCTTCGTTATCTCAGCTGCAGCAAAAGGTAGAAAAGATCGGGTTGCTTCGGGAAGAAGTCGATCAAATCAACGCCGAATGTGACCGGTGGAAGGAGACTATCAACCGCCTGGCTGTAGAAAAAGAAACCATCTTGGCCAAATTATTATCGGCCGATGTTCAGCTTCGAAGCGTCAAGCAAAAAGGTTCGGCTTAGTCCAAGAGGATCGAGGAGCTTGAAACAAGGCTTGCTGAGGCCAAGGCGGAGGTTGAGTCGTCGAAAGTCATGGCGGACAAGTCTATTACCGTGTATCGGGCCGATGCCAAGGCTGCTCAAATGGAGGCAAGAGAGGCAGCGGATACTGCCGATACTCGAGCACATTGGGTTGCCGAACTTGCTAAGTGTCGGTCTCGGAGGGAGACCCTCGAGGAGATACACGCTCGAGGTTTCGACCTTGCTGAAGAGATAAAAAGGGCTAAAGAACTCGAAGCTGATGTTGAAGCCTTGGCTTCTGATGGCGATGATGATGATGATGGTGATGATGACGGTAGCAAGAGCGGGTCCGGAGATGGGGGGAGCCCGGTGGAGAAAAGACTGCTCTCGATAATAACCCAGAAGCTTAGCCATTAGCTTCTTCTATGTTGCATTTATTTATGTAAACCATCTTTGTATATCTATACAAATATCCTTTTCTTTTACTGACTTTCTTCGTGAAGATTTCATTCATTCCTTGCGGATGTTTTCATGAGGATTTAGGTGATTTCATCGAATTCAGACTTCGTAGCCTTTATGGCCGAGTGAGTTTTTGCTCGAGCTCGAAATAAGATAGCCCTTAGGCTTTGATAATTGAGTGAGTGATTGTTTCGAACTCGAACTCAAAATATATTAGCCCGTAGACTTTTATGATCGAGTGAGTGAATGCTCGAACTCGAAGTAAGATAGCCCTTAGGCTTTAATAATTGAGTGAGTGATTCTGTAGGTGTAATAGTCGAGTGAGTGCTTGCTCGAACTCGAAATAAAAGTAGCCTGTAGGCTTAGTAGTCGAGTGAATGATTTAAACTCGAAGTAATGTAGCCTGTAGGCATAATGGTCGATTGGGTGCTTACTCGAACTCGAAATAAAAGTAGCCCGTAGGCTTAGTAGTCGAGTGAATGATTCGAACTCGAAGTAATGTAGCCCGTAGGCATAATGGTCGAGTGATTGCTTGCTCGAACTCGAAATAAAAGTAGCCCGTAGGCTTAGTAGTCGAGTGAATGATTCAAACTCAAAGTAATGTATCTCGTAGGCATAATGGTCGAGTGAGTGCTTTCTCGAACTCGAAATAAAAGTACCCCGTAGGCTTAGTAGTCGAGTGAATGATTCAAACTCAAAGTAATGTATCTCGTAGGCATAATGGTCGAGTGAGTGCTTTCTCGAACTCGAAATAAAAGTACCCCGTAGGCTTAGTAGTCAAGTGAATGATTCAAACTCGAAATAATATAGCCCGTAGGCGTAATGGTCGAGTGAGTGCTTGCTCGAACTCGAAATAAAAGTAGCCCGTAAGCTTAGTAGTCGAGTGAATGATTCGAACTCGAAGTAACGTAGCCCGTAGGTGTAATGGTCGAGTGAGTGCTTGCTCGAACTCGAAATAAAAGTAGCCCGTAAGCTTAGTAGCCGAGTGAATGATTCAAACTCGAAGTAATGTAGCCCGTAGGTGCAATGGTCGAGTGAGTTCTTGCTCGAACTCGAAATAAAAGTAGCCCGTAGGCTTAGTGATCGAGTGAGTGCTTGCTCGAGCTCGATCATGTTTGCATAATGAATCTTGGATATAAGATATCGGTAAAGAAGAGAGATTTCTTTGCAAGTCATTTTACATCTGTTCATTTTTTGCGTCAGGACTCGGGCCAACTACATGAGCATGGTTCGTTTTGACCATTTGGCTCTTACAACGTTTCCTGTCGATACATTGTTTGTCATGAAATAACGAAGTAACTTCCTTTGCGCCGAACTTGATAATCGTCACAGATACGTTCCATGATAGAGCCCCCCGAGTATTCGAGGTTGATTGTAAAGAGTCCTCGGATACTCAGCAGTAGTATCGTTTTAGGCATTACACGTTCCAATTGCTTGGTAGTTGATTACCATTTTATCAGACCGGGCTTGTGGGATTTCCGCTATACGGCCGGTATCGATCTCTGGTCGACTTTTGCTTGGTAGTTCTTTTAGACCTAGAAATCAATTGGTCATCTTCGACTCTTATTTTGGATTGATATAGATTGTGCACATCGGTCCAACTAATAGCTGGGTATTCGATCAGATTATGCTTCAGCCGCCGTGAAGCCATCGAGCTTCGCTCGTTCAGACCTTGAGTGAAAGCTTGAACATCCCAATCATCTGTGACTGGTGGCAGATCCATTCATTCCATTTGAAAACGAGATATGAACTCCCTTAGCATCTCGTTATCCGTTTGTGTTACTTTGAACATGTCCGACTTTATGGTCTCGATCTTTATTGCTCTGGCATGTGCTTTTACGAAACAATCTGCAAGCATAGCAAAAGAATCAATAGAGTTAGATGGTAAATTATGATACCATACCATTGCCCCCTTTGACAGGGTTTCACCGAATTTTTTTTAATAATACGGATTCAATCTCATCATCTTCCAAATCATTATCCTCGATGGCACACGTGTAAGAAGTGATATGCTCGTTAGGGTCGGTCGTTCCGTTATATTTGGGAATTTTGGGCATACGAAATTTCTTGGGGATTGGTTTTGGGGCCGCGCTCGAGGAAAAAGGTTTTTGCACGAATTTTTTGGAATCCAACCCTTTTATCATTGGTGGAGCTCCCGGGATCTGATCGACCCTAGAGTTATATGTTTCTACTTTTTTATCATTGGCTTCGACTCGCTTTGCGAGTTCCTCGAGCAATTTAGCAATTTCGGGAGTAGTCCCCGATTCTTGCTCATTTGACTTTACTATGGCTGGCTCCGTTCTGTGGGTGATTTCTCGAAGCGGATTGGGCTCCGGCCTGCTTTGTACCTGAGTTTGGATCTGCAACTGATCTATCGCTATTTGCTGGGCTTGTAACATCTCGAAGATCATCCGTAAGCTGACTCCGATCTCCTCCACATTTTTGGTGTCTCGAGCTACGGATCGAGTACCACCATGGATGCTATTCTCGGGTTCAGCATGTAGGTTCACCTCAATGGCTACATGCGAATTGATATCTATTCGCGCTCGGATTTGAGCTCCAATGGCGTTTACAAATGGTCTTTCAGTACTGGGTATCGAGTTATTATTTTCGTCTTGAAGGCCGGCTTCGTTGTCGATTGGTGAAGCCATTTGATTGGTGGTTAGTCATAGCTAATCCAAAATTCAAGATATTTTCGAAAACACGCGCAAAACATAATGGCGTATTTTTTCAGATTCGTATCAAATAACCATTGTTATCCTTAGCCCCACGGTGGGCGCCAAACTGTTTATCCGAAAAATTGAATAGAGTTAAATTTGTGTATGGTTCTAAGGATATGCGATATAATTTGATACAAATCGTATAGAGAAATAAAAATACATGTATTCTTGACTATGAGAATGAGAATAGTGAGAAGAAGAACGAATAAGATAAATGAAAATAAACACAAAAGGATATCTTTCAATATGAGAAGAAAATATTTTGTTACAATGTGTGAATCTCCCTTGTGCTTACAATGATTTTCCCCTTTATAGTAGAGGGATCTTACTTTATTTATAATAATAAATATATAGTGGAGAATCTATGATGAATTGTCTCTTTCTCGATTCCTCCCAAGATTCTCTCCCCTAGTGCGGTTGCAACGACTCCTGTCTGCGAGCTCGATACTGGCTCGAGCTCGATATTGGGTCGAGCCCTCGGCCTTGAGTTCAAGTTCGACATTCGGGGTGAGTGCCAATCGGTCTGTGCATCTCCGACAATATTCTCGTTGCCTTGCGGTTCGATTTGGTCATGGGCTTGATAATGATACCGAGCCGATTCCTCGATCGGTCTTGGAGCTCGAGGCTTATTTGTACTATCCTCGGAACTCGTCTCGAGCTCTCACTTCGATCACTTACCATTCGAACTCGATCAAACGTACGAAGATCGAAATCTATTTCGACCGTATACAGTTATACTTCCTTAAACTACAGCTCCAATACAAGGAAACTCGAAACCAAATTGTTGTACGATCCTTTTCCCCTCACTCTTCTTTCTATAATATAATACGAACAAGGTGTTAGAATAATTTATCATGGTTAAATGATATAAGTTTTTTTAAACACATATTGGTTGGTGTAACCATCAGTGCAGATATGAACCCATTACTGATAAATTAAGGCATCATAACACTTGTCTTATATCACGTTAGTAACCATTTTAATACAGGGCATATCGGGTTATTTATGAAATCATCATTAAGGGTGTGTTTGGTATAACGGAAAATATTTTCTTAGAAAACAAGTAGTAATCTTATTTATTTTCCGGTATTTGGTATGCCAATTAAGGAAAATAACTTCTCAAGAGTATTCATCAATAATTTAGATACAATAAACATGAAGCCATAAACTTTCGAGCCAACAACCTTTCGAACCCACAAATTTCATAAACTTCTGAACCGCTAAACTTTCGAACTCGTAAACTCTATAATTTCTAAACCCGCAAGCTTCCAAACACATAAACCTCCGAACTCATAACTTTGGAACTCGCAAAATTTTGAACCTGTAAACTGAAAAATGAAAGAACTGAAAATATAAAAGAAAAACAAATTGTGGGGGGGGGGGGGAGGGGGGATTGGGGGGGGTGGGGTGGGGTGGGTAGCGCAGAAAAAAGAAAAAAAAACAGAAAATTAAAGTTGGAAGGGGTTGGGGTTAGATGTGAGGATAGGTGGAATTTTTAGAAAATGTTTCCTAATTTTTTTTTTAGGGAAGTCATTTTCCTCCAATTTCAGAAAAATGTAATATCTAGGAAAATGAAAAATGGAAAACATTTGTCAAACACACCCTAAATGATCTTTGAGACACATGGTGCAAGTGGTTTAGAAGAAAATTTTACGTAGTGTTCGATGGCCTAACTTTCTCTTAAATAAGCAAAAAAAAAGGTGGCTAAGGACTCGAGTTTTGTTGACTTAATTAGTTGTCAAATCGCAATATAATCCCAATACCATTAAGTAATTATATCAGTTTCGCAGTCTCTCCTTGTTATTAATTCAAAATTACCTCTAAAGTTGCGATTCTTTTATTTTTAAATCTCAGTATCTCTTGTTTCTTCAATTCCGTGCTATAAGGTCAAATTTAAAAATATGCACGGGCAACTAGTGCGCCACTAGTTTTAGTGTAAGATAAGACGCAATAAAAAAGGCCAATACAATAATGGGAGAAGGTCCAAATATACCCATATGCTTTCGAAAATGGTCTAAGAATACCCCTCGTTATATTATTGAGTTATCTATACTCATGCAGTCATACTTTGAGTTCAAATATACTCATCATTTAAATGGAGGGACACGTGTCATCGTCTTATTGGTCAATTCTAAATATCTCCTAATTAATTAAAAATACCCATTATCCATACCCAAAAAATAATTTTATTTTTGTAAAAACTGGAAAAAACTGATTTTTGTTTTTACTAAACACTGAAAAAAAGAAAATATATATTTTTTCATTTTTTACAAAAACATCTGCTTAAAACAAAAACTGAAAAATATTTTTTAAAACAATGTTTTTGTAAAAACTGGATAACAAAACTGAAAAATAATTTTCTAAAGCAATTAAAAACTGAAAAAAACTGATTTTTTAAAACTAAAAAAAAAAAAAAAAATATTTGTTTTTTTTCAGTTTTTACAAAAATATTGCTTTAGAAAATTAATTTTCAGTTTTTACAAAATAAATTTCTTTAGAAATTATTTTTTATTTTTTTTAAAGCAATGTTTTTCTAAAAATTGAAAAAAAATATTTTCGATTTTTTCAGTTTTTAGTAAAAAGAAATAAGTTTTTTCCCGTTTTTAATTGCTTTAGAAAATTATTTTTCAGTTTTTACAAAAACATTGTTTTAGAAAGTTTTTTTTCAGTTTTTTTTAAAGCAGATTTTTTTGTAAATAATGAAAAAAAAATATTTTCATTTTTTTCAGTTTTTAGTAAAAAAAAAAATCAGTTTTTTTCAGTTTTTACAAAAAAAAAATTGCTTTATAAAATTATTTTTCGAGGATGGATAACGGGTATTTTTAATTAATTAGGAGATATTTAGAATTGACCAATAAGACGATGACACGTGTACTTCCGTTTAAATGAGGGGTATATTTGAACCCAAGGTATGACTATAGAGGTATAGATAACTCAATAGTATAACGAGTGGTATTCTTAAATTATTTTCGAAAATACATAGGTATATTTGGACATTTTCCGTACAATAATCCCTCTTTAATTTCCAGGGTCACTGGTTAGTTCACAGATGGCACTAAATTTTGATGTTCGCTTTTTGCTTAGTAGGATAAAGTCTGATAATTTGAAGAAAAAGTTAAAATGAATTTTGGTGTATGTATTTGGATTTGGACTATTATATATTCGTCTATGATGGAACCTAAGGTAGAAAGTGATGAATGATGCTTTTGGAGAAATTTTACAATGTGTGAGACATGCTACATCATACTTGAGTGAGGCTATTTATCGTTTGACACATGGAGCCCTGGACCCCACTCCCCGCCTTCGTCATCATTCTCTCCCTAATTCTGGACGTACTCTCACTTTCCGATTCATCTCCTCATTTTCTTTATTGTTCTCCACTTCACCCACTACAAATAATTAATTGTTTACGACTATACCAAGATTGTGAGGTAAATTAAATTAATCGATAAAAATTAAATTAACATTTGTTTCCTTATTTCATTACCACACTTGGAGCAAGTGCAGATCTCAAGACATTTTTTAAAACTCATTTTTGTCATGTGTACATCTATGGCTGGGCAGTTTTTATAACTTTTGAACGAAAACTTCTTTTAGGCATCTTTCTCTGAAGGGCGAAAGTCCAAATATATATGTAATTTTAAAAATGATTTAATAATATCATCCGTTATACTATTGAGTTATTTATACTTTTACAGTCATACTTTGGGTTCAAATATATCTTTTATTTAAACGGAGAGACACATGTCATCATCCTGTTGGTCAATTCTAAATATCTCCTAATTAATTAAAAAGACTCATTACCATACCCGAAAAACAACTTTCTAAAGCAATTTTTTATGTAAAAACTGGAAAAAACTAAAAATATTTTTACTAAAAACTGAAAATATTTTTTTTCCAGTTTTTTAAAAAAACTGCTTTAAAAAAATTGAAAAGTATTTTCTAAAATAATATTTTTGTAAAAACTGAATTTTTTTAAACTAAAAACTGAAAAAAAGAAAATATTTATTTTTTCAATTTTTACAAAAACATTGCTTTAGAAAATTGCTTTTCAATTTTTTTTTTTGGTTTTTACAAAAAATATTGCTTTAAAAATTATTTTTCAGTTTTTTTTAAAACAATATTTTTCTAAAAATATTTTCGATTTTTTTCAGTTTTTAGTAAAATAACATTCAGTTTTTTTCAGTTTTTACAAAAACATTGCTTTAGAAAATTGCTTTTCAGTTTTGTTTCCAGTTTTTACAAAAATATTGTTTTAGAAAATATTTTTCAGTTTTTTTAAAGCAGTTTTTTTGTAAAAATTGGAAAAAAAAATATTTTCGTTTTTTTCAGTTTTTTGTAAAAAACAATTTCAGTTTTTTTAAGTTTTTACAAAAAAAAAACTCCTTTAGAAAATTACTTTTCGGGTATGGGTAATGAGTCTTTTGAATTAATTAGGAGATATTTAGAACTGACCAACATGACGATGACACGTGTCCCTCCGTTTAAATGAGAAGTATATTTGAACCCAAAATATTACTGTAGGGATATAGATAATCCAATAGTATAATAAGGAATGTTTTTAGCCCATTTTCAAAAGCATATGAATATATTTGGCCATTTGCCGTTCATCGAATATTAAGCAAAATAGTCGAAGATTACACTTTCTTCAGAAAGTAGAATTACAACCATTTGCCCATTGTATGCAAGGATTGAGACTGGAGACTAAAAATATGGGTCAAAGCAAATTTCACTGTTCAAATGTCTTTCTTCATCTGCATATTCTTCGAATTGAACTTTTTTGGAATTTGCTCATTGATTAAGGCTTCATTAACTTTAATTTTGAGAGAGCTTTTTGATCACGCCCAACTATACCTTATAAAAAAGTTTAAGCGGTCGTTACAAATATAATCCAGTTTACAAGTCCGTAGTCGAATCCCACAGACAACTAAGGTTTAGCTACAGTTGTTCAATATTTCTAAAAAACACAAGTCCAAATAATTTCCTAATTATAAAGATTTGATTTTTATTTCTACTACTTAACTAACAAATATTATAAAGTAGTCAAATTATCAACTAACAAAGATGAAATTGGAGACAAGACTAAGGAGGGCTAGAGTTATGATTTTCCCAATTGTTAGAATCCTTCCCGCTACGTCTTCTGTAATTTCGCCTAGGTATTCTCTACCGAGCGTGAGTACTTCGGGTGTCGTAATTCTCTCTCGAGTAACTACCACAATTTACTAGACGTATTCTCTCGAACTACACTAGCTGGCACTAATTCACTGCTTACTATGATCGCACCAAGAGTTCGCTATCTCTAATCTCACATTAAAACCCTCCGTATTGATCTCTCATATACGTTGGGAGTGATATTGTTCAACAACTACCTAAATGCGTACTCTCTCTCTCTCTCTCTCTCTCTCTCTCTCTCTCTCTCTCTCTCTCTCTCTCTCTCGATCTCGAGCAATATACACACTAAATAGGCACAGTTAAATGATGGCCATTCAATCAACAACAATAAACACGTAGTTGAACAAGTAGAGAAATCCAACGTCTTTATTATATAAAAATATAACAAGAATTTATCCTACAAAAGGTTCTATCAAAATTCTAGATAACAAATTAGCTATTCATAATAGTATTCAAAACTACAATACTAGAATTCTTAACCAATAATGAAAATAGGAAGAAAGAAGTGAAAAACTCATAGAAGAAATGTTTGCCTTGCTCCTGGTGTGTTCTTGCCTCCTTAGGTCGAAATATCATCTCCAAAAACGTCCTTTTTTTGTTGAATCTGCCCTAAAAACGGCTCTCCCTCGTTCAGACATGTTTAGGGAGTATTTATAGGCTAGGGTTGAAGTCCAAATCCGGGTCGGAGTCTTTTAACCCGCGACTTTTAATTATCGGGTTATAGACCTCGCGAAAGCCTGATCTATAGCATGGGCAACTTGGCTATAGACCTCGCGAAGCCTGGTCTATAGCGCGGTCAACCTGGCTATAGACCTCGCGAAGCTTGGTGTATAGTGCGGTCAATTTGGCTAAAGATCTCGCGAAGCCCGGTGTATAACGCGGTCAACCTGGCTATAGACCTCGTGAAGCCTGGTCTATAGCACGGTCAACCTGGCTATAGACCTCGCAAAGCCTGGTCTATAGCACGGTTTGGGTACTTGGCATTTTTGTGCTCTTTTCTTGCATTTTCGTCTTCTTTTTGTGCGACCTTCACTCGTCTTTGTCTTCCGATGCTCCTACACATAAAATAATGCAATTTAGCTCAAATGTCGCACAATTAATCACTAAACCAACAAAATATAGGGCGAGTAATGTACTAAAAGTATAATATTTTGGCCTAATATCACCACCCCATACTTAAACGTTGCTCGTCCTCGAGTCAACCACCAATTCATACTAACCTTGAGCACTTTACTTTCTTTTAGCACATCCAAAGAACACCATACCTATGACTATGGTTAATAGCAACAATTAAAATTTAGCATATGCCTTCAACACACACTTCCATTTACTTTATTCCATACTTAAAAAATTTATTTAACAATAAGACAACATGCTTATAACAATCCTAGCCTCACAAACCGACTCAATATCACAATGCGTTCGTGGCTTGTACAAAGATATCACATGCATGCACAAAGTACCATAGGCTTGCCCATTATGTAAACCTCCACTAATATAGGCTTGCTCGATCTAAAATTAATTAGGACTTTTTCATGGTTGTAATGTGGGCTAAGGGAAGGGTAAGATATATTTTGGATTAGTGGTTCATCCTCCCAAGCACTTTAACACATCACATAATAAACTTCAAGCGCAAATTCTTCAATCCACTTCAATTTCACCACATTATCACCCCCAAAAATATTTTCTATTTTTTTAAGCACTACATTAATTCATACACACTAGTAGGGACAAGATATGCTTGTTTTCCTTTGATACATATTTTTTTTCTTTTCAACAATACTCTTTTTTTTCTCTTCTACCCTTCCTGTTAGTGGTGTATTTTCTTTCTTTCATTGGTTCCACTCAAAAACCACCAAGTTCTATCCTTACTTTTTTAGCGCTCATTTTACAATTAAAGTGCTTTAAGAGGTAAAAGGATCAAAACAATGATAATTAAGCACAAAGGGTATGCTTGTAATGTGGTTGCCAAATAAAAGTTTATAGGCTCAAAAGGGTTGACTAGGGATAATTTTTATTGTGGTAAGCATTAAGCTCAAATAAATCAAAGAAAGCCTAAAATCGTTTTTCAAACCGAGCAAAACCTAAAATTTCGCTTCAACTCACATGTCGGGCAAGTTCTAGACTCTAATGCAATGACATGGACTATACACTTTCTCACCACACATGGCACATGACTCACTAAGGATGGTTCCATTTCGATTCTCAAACAATTACAAGTATTCACGGAGCCACAAAATATTAAGCATTAGGCACAAAGTGACACAAGCCAAGAAAACGAGCTATAGACGTCAATAAACATGTTATCTACTCAACAAAGCATCATAAGCATTTTCAAACCATAGGAAAAGTACTACACATGCTAGAACCTAAATATGCTACTATCAAATTAGTCAAAAGCACCTAGAAAAGTTATTTTTTCCATCCTTTTATTTCCTAAATTATATTCTACTCTAAAAATAAAAACTATGACCCGGTTCAAACTACATCCCATAGAAAAGAATCGAGGTACAAAGAAAAACCAATGGAGATTATTACTATCTACAAAAATAAAAGAAATATTTTTGGATTTTTCAATTTTTTAATTTTTTTTTTTTGTGTGTTTTTTGTTAGACTTTAAACTCTCAAGAAAACTGTCTAATAGATCCATCGTCGGGAAAAGTCCAATCTTTTCTATTTTTCTAAAAAAAATTTTATTCAATTAAACTAACACAACTAAAATAGCATAGAAAGTCACCCAAACAATCTTCTCACCCCACACTTAAAATTGTGCATTGTCACTAATGCACACTCATTAATAGCTCATGGGGTACTTAGACTTCTCCCATACTTGGTTCTTTGTGCGAGTACCTCACACTTAGTTCCAACCATCTGGTTTGCTGTTGTATCCTTCCAATAGCTTTACTTTTCATGCTCCTAGAAAATCAAAAATCGCCACTACAAAAATAATACAATTAAAAAAAATAAAAAAATAAAATAAAAGAAAGTAGTAAAGCTGGGTTGCCTCCCAACAAGTGCTTGATTTAACGTCGCGGCATGACGTGAATCACTTTTTTGCCTCCACTTCGAACTTATAAATTGAACCCCAAGTTTTGCTTCAAGCTTATGATTATGCTCGTGGGGTGGTGGAACGAATCTAACTGGCCCAAGAAAATAATGTAGTATTCTGCACTTCTTGGCCTTTAGATGAGGTGTGTAATCCCGATTTTCTGGCAAGAAGAATTCCAAAATGTAGGCACCTTGTTCCTTATTCCTTGACTACTCAAGTGGCTCGGATGACTCTATTCTATATCATCATTGTAATCACCTAAGTTTTGACTATGCTTGAATTTTTTACCACTTTTTAGTATGTAAATATATTTTAAGTTTAAATCTATATATTTTAGATCTTATTTCACCTTTTATAGTTATTAAGAAAATTATATCACATATACTAACACCAACACAATTATTCCCTCACAACTCACACTCCCACTCTTCTTCTTTAACAACTCACAATCCCATTCTTCCTCTTTAACAACTCACACTCCCTCATCTCTCTTTTATATAAAAACACACACACTCATCACACACAAGGGGAGCTCTCGGCAGACTCAAAAAAAGGAAGATAAAGTTTGAGAACTTTGAGGGAATTTTCCAGAGAGCAAAAGGCCAGCCAAAATTCCAGCCAAACAGCCTCCAAAACACTATTATTTCATCCCAAAATCTACCCAAAAACGACCTAAAACCCACCTGAAAACAGTCACAAAATCAGCTCTAAAAAGCGACCAAAATTTCACTCAAAATCGGTCGAAAAACAGCCACCAAACTGCTCCAAAAGCAGCTCCAAAACTAGCAAAAAACACCCATTGATTTTACTGGTTTTGCAAGGTCGATCGAGGCCGCAAATCACGATTTTTCCGTTCGAGGCTCCTTCACCGGTTCGAGGCTTCTTTGTACGCAGTACAAAGGTTACAGATCCAATAATAAAAAGGTCCATCTTCGCTTACTGTTTAAGTACGTATTACATTTGCCTTTTGGTAGGTTTCTTCTTTTAAATGTTCTATGTGTTTCCTCTGTTATCTCGTTGTCTTATTTTGATTAATTTTTTTATTTGCTTTAGTTTAATGGTTTAATCATATGAATATTGATTGCTTTGTTGGTTCTACCACTGAATCTTTAAAGGTTGAGAGATAATAATGTTTGTTTAAATTACAATATGTGTGGTCACCAATTGGGTTACAAAATTTGGGTTTTAAGGGATCAAAGATAGAAAGAATAATTTTTGGGCCTAAACACATGGTCCATCTAATGATTTGGGTAGCATAAGGATTAACTAACATTAAAGGGTTTGGGATTTTGGCTAATTCTTTTACATGAAAATTGTGCTGCCAATAATTTTGGACTTTGTAAGGACTTTGTTTGAGCCATAAAGTTTTCTTACTTTTCCATAACTAATTTACTACACTTCCTCCATAATAAATTCCATAACTTATGCCTCACAATAATATCAAAGTTTAGGAAAAATAATGAACACCGTTATATTACTTTAGGCGCATTTTAAATTTATTATCGTGATTATGTACACAATCGGGTGAAATAATTATGGTTCCCAAAATAAATTAAGGTACGACTTTCGCCAAAAACAATCTTAATAAATAATAAAGCGAGATTAATTGTGTACATGTACGCGTGACATGATT
This sequence comes from Nicotiana tabacum, assembly GCF_000715075.1. Lineage (NCBI taxonomy): Eukaryota > Viridiplantae > Streptophyta > Magnoliopsida > Solanales > Solanaceae > Nicotiana > Nicotiana tabacum. The sequence goes on from NC_134098.1 coordinate 60,978,511, forward strand.
TTAGCGCACTAAATAAAATGGATTTACACACATGTGATCCGTTTTAAAGATAATTTTATATTTTAATAATTAAAAGCGGATAGATAAAACATGGGAACCAAGAAATCACAGTTTGTCTAAAATTAATTCAAGCCAAGTTGTAGTCAATAAAGCGGCCGTGCTAGAACCACGTGACTCGGAGAATGCCTTACATCTTCTCCCCGGTTAATAGAATTCCTTACCCGGACTTTATTTTAGCAAACCAATAATAAAAGAGTCAAATCTTCCTTTGAATAGGGATTCAAATAAAAGGTGACTTGGAACACCCAAAAATCAAATTTCAAGTGGCGACTCTGAATAATAAAATAATCCCTACTTCAAAATTGTCACTTTAATTGAAAGAACTCTTTGACCCACAACAATACATAACTCATATCTTTTGTGGGGTAAAAAGGGGATGTTACAGCTCTGGCGACTCTGCTGGGGATATCTCAAGAATTCGAGCTTGTACATTGACTTTATTTGGCTTTATTAATTTTGTACATATTGTGATTTATTTGGGCCTAATGTGCTACTTGTCCACTTTTTACCGCTTTGATATTGTTGAACTATACATATAAATTGTATCCTCTCTCGCACCCCTCTGAATCTTCTGATAGTTAGTTATGTTATGTTTGCCTAGCGGCATCACAAAAATTCTGTCTTGAGATAAAGCCAGTTAACCTACCAGCTTCTGGTGAAGGATTTAGTCACACATGTTTAGGCGGGAGAGCCGTTAGCTAGCCAGTGATGTTCTTCTACTGGTGACGCTTGACGCTCCTTGGCTCGGGTTGTCCGCCCGGGTAAGCCAGGTCTAGATACCTTCTCCTATAAGATTTAAAAATCTAGAAGAACAAGCCACATGTCTGGTTATCCCTAGGAGGATTGTTTTGTTGCATCATTCGACTTAGCGAAGCTCGACACAGGGGTCGGGCTCGTATATGACAGATATCCTTTTTAAGACCATCATGTTCACCTATGTGCTACTTGCTTACATCATTTGGAAGGTTTGCTTGCATTGTTGATCGGCTATAGTACAAATAATCTTTTTTTACTAAGATTTTGTAATAGTCTCGCATGAAGTGTAAAGATTAATTTTTATAAAAATCAAAATGAGAAAAATAGTCGGTTTAACCGAACTATGCGGGTCTGTTTCTCACCGGATGTGAGATACATAGGCAAACCTCATTGGTTCCGCCCCCAATTCTTTTTTTAAAAAAACAAAATCCAAAATATTGTCTTTTAATTCCTTCTTTAGAAGTCTTTCCTTAGAAAATCCCAAATAATTTTTTTTTAAAACAAATAGTTTCTTTCTTTTTATAAGTCTTTCATTCGAAAAGAAAATCAAATCAAAATCCAAAAATATTTTTTTTCTTTAGAAGTCTTTCTCCGAAAAAATCAAAATTCAAAAAACAAAATATAAAAAAAATTCTTTTTCAAAAATTCTCAAAAAAAAATAAAATTGAAAACCAAAAATATCTTCTTCCTTTTTTATAAGTCTTTCTTTCGAAAATTAAAAAAAAAATTCAAAATCCCAAAAAAAAGAGTTAGTTTATTTACTTTATTACTAATCTTACCGAACTACGTGGGTCTGATTCTCATCGGATGTGAGATACGTAGGCAAACCTCATCGGTTCCAGCCCCAATTTTTTAAAAATAAAAAATCCAAAAATATTTTCCTTTTTTTTAATTCCTTCTTAGGATTCTTTCCTTAGAAAATAAAAAAAAAAACAAATCAAATCCAATTTTTTTTTCTTTTTTTCTGAAATCTTTCATTCAAAAAGAAAATCACATCAAAAATATTTTCTTTCTTCTTTAGAAGTATTTCTTTCGAAAATTCTACCAAAAAAAAAAATCAAACTTATTTTGCTTGTTATGAGCTTTTGTAGTCTGTTTGTATATGAAAAAAAAAATAAAGGAAAAGAAGAGTTAGTTTATTTACTTTATTCCTAATCTTCCCCTGAACTACGTAATCGTTAGATTCATGCGGCGTCATGATACGTAGGTAATCCCCGTCGGATGCGATCATAGCCCTAATTAATCTAAGTGAAAATCAACAAAAAGAGAGAAGAAGAAAAAGGGGGAAGAAAAGTGTGATAAAAATGAAAGAAAAACCAGGAATGACAAGGCGAAAGAGAAAAGAGAGTGGAAATGAAAGAAAAGAACTACAAAATGAAAAAGAGATAGTGAAAGTCGGGATGAAACACGCAGCTGTTGCAAAAATATTTTAGAAATATTTAACTGTTCAGGTGTATTGCATCCCCATTGTGCGATTCCTTATCTGTTAAATGTCTCAAAACTGACAAGGGTGTTATGTGTGCAATTCAGTAGGTCTTGTTTAGGTGGTTGGTTTTGTCGGTAATCTGGCTTCTCACCACTATCTTACAAGATCCAAAGGAAAGATCCCAATGGCTTCAGAAAGCAATCTCCGCATCATTAACACTAAGGATAGTTCTGAGCTGGCTATTTCACAACCGCGTCAGCAACTGCCGAAGAAAATAAGATGCTGCGTCTTCGTATGTTGGAGATGTGGGACGCCTGATCTAACGGTAAGGAACCGCCAAGAGCAATTCCTGGGTTCCCAGAGCTGGTCCCAAGGATAGTTGGAACCACCAACATCCCTATGACAAATCCATTTGTCCCATTTAGGTACCCTTCTATGTCATCCAACTTCACTGGTATGCCTTCTGTGGTCCGCCCCCAGGAACCGTTCTCTGGAGCACCGTCAACGTTGTTCTCCGCACCACCGGTCTTCACCAAGGAATAACCAACTGTGCCCAGGCCATGCTTTGAACCTTCAACATTTACCTTCCAAGGCCCGTAATTTCAGCCTGACCTGACTCATGTTACTCCGGACTTATAAACTCTACAACCACAATATGAGTCCCCGATTGAACAAGAAAGAGCGGTTAGGAATCCCGAGCAAGAAGAAATAGCTCGGAAGATGAGAAGCTTGGAACAAAGCCTGAAAAACATGCAAGGCCTGAGTGGCCAAAAAAGTGTTTCCTATTCAGACTTATGCATGTTCCCAAATGTTCATCTACCTGCCGGCTCCAAAATACCAAAGTTCGAGAAGTATGATGGGCACGGAGATCCAACTGCTCATCTAAAGAGATATTGCAATCAGCTGAGAGAGGTTGGTGGAAAAGAAGAGTTGTTGATGGCCTACTTCGGAGAAAGCGTGACAGGAATCACCTCAGAATGGTATATGGATCAGGAAATCACCCACTGGCACATATGTGACGATTTAGCCTGGGATTTTGTCAGACAGTTCCAGTACAACGTCGACATCGCTCCAGACAGAAACTCCCTGTCTAATTTGAAGAAGAAAATCGCGGAAAGTTTTCGCGAGTATGCTATCAAATGGCACGAGCAGGCCGCCAGAGTGAAACCACCCATGGACGAAACAGAAATGGTTAAAGTCTTTTTGCAAGCCCAAGAAACTGATTAATTCCAGAATATGATGTTCGTTATAGGCAAACCATTTGCTGAGGCCATCAAAATCGGGGAGATGGTAGAGAATAGACTGAAAACTGGCCGGATATTGAGTCAAGCTGCCTTGAAAGCTATCTCCCAAGCCATCCAGAACGGTTCAGGGGGTTTGGCTAATTGTAAAAAGAGGGAGGAGGGAGCCATGATGGCTTCGGGTTCAATAGGGCCTCGCCGATCATTTGATCACTTTTATATGCCACCAAGAACCCCACAACATTACTACCCATATCAAGATGCAGCTTATGCTGTGGCACCGTCTCACTATGCAGTGATGAATGCCTAACCTTATACACTGCCACAACAACACTATAACCAAGCCCGAGCTCTACCTCCCAAACATAACCATCCATACCAAGATCCATATAATCCCCGTCCACCACAAAACACACACCAACATAATCCACTCCCTCGTGAGCCTCACAGGAGAAACAATTTCACCCCTATTGGCGAATCTTACCCCTATGTACCTCCCAGTCGGCAAAATCCCGAGTCCCCATCATACAAGACCAGTACCAAATATGCTTACCATTCAGAAGTAGAAGGCCATGATACAGAAGACTGTTGGACCCTCAAAAGAGCAGTCGAAAGCTTGATAGAAGAAAAAAAAGTTGTGCTAAGGGACGAAGAGATCCCAAATGTGACTAACAATCCATTGCCGACTCACAATAATGGGCTAGTCATTGGTATGATTTGTGAGGACAAAGAATTTGATCCGCCACTGAAAGCCATTGCAGCCATTGCCGAGATAGAAGAAAAGCCAAAAAATGGTCGCCAAACCTGAAAGTTTTCTGTGAGACGGGAGTCTCGGTAGCCGGTCTTTCTATCCTTTCTGTGTTCGGATTATTTCAGGGTGTGATCCGGATGTTTAACTTTGTTATCTTACTTTCCGATTGTAAACCCTTCTATCTTTAAAATTAAAAAAAAAATCAAATGAAATTAATATTTCATTGTCCAGGAATGTCTTTTTTTTTTTAATCTTGTCACTTTTCTTATTCTCTTTTTAGTTATGTTAAATGCAGATTTTAATGACATGTCATGCTTGCAGACTTCAGGCCCAGATTCTAAAACGCTGTCAGACTTTGAAATAATAAATCAAAAATCAGAATGTAATGAAGATAAGTTTAAGGAAATAAAATAAAGAATCGGAACATCTAAAGGAAAATTGGCAATAGATTGGAAAGGTTCATACATTGTAACGAGAGTACTGTCAAAAGAGAGCGTTGTACTTGCGAAGTATCGAAGGAAATATTCATGAAATAACTGTCAATGCAGGTGTAGTCAAAAAGGTACTATGTTTGATCCTCTATATAACATTAATATTCTCCCGTTGGGATGAAGAAGACTTTCATTCTCGCTACCAAACATTATCAACCCTTTGCAAATCCTTTGAGCCGGTTACTCTTCTTTGATTACCCTTTTTGGAACCTAAAAGTGTTATTGAAAATAAAATAAAATAAAAAAGAAATAAAAAAAAAGAAAGAGAAAAGAAAGCAAAACAAAAAACAAAAAAAAAACACAAAAGAGAATAAAAAACAAAGTTCATCAAACTACGTTCGACTTGATTCCGAAAGGATACGTAGGCAGCCTCTCTTTGGGGTTCAGTCACACCAAAATAAAAATTTACATTCCCCCAAAAGTTGAAACTAGGGCAGGTGTTACAATGGTTTGGCGATAGTTTCGCCTGAGAGGTTCCAAAGTTGTAATTCAATCCAAATTCTTTTTACCCAAATCCTTTTCAAGTCCTTCCGATCAATCAACGAGATTGTTCAAGAATTGGAGGATACAGTCTCTTGGATCTGATGCCACCAAAATGAGAGAAATAAAATGAGAGAGTCTTATTGGTGAAAACCCTCACGGGCACTATAAGGCGATGGCGAGCAGAGAAAATGAAAATGAGAATCTTGTTAGTGAAAACCCGCAAAGGGCACTATAAGGCGATTGTGAGAAGAGAAATGAGAGAGGTCAGCTGGTGAAAACCCGTAAAGGGCACTATTGATCGAAAAAAGGATCTTCACAACCATTGGTATTGACAGTCTTGAGCAAAGTTTCTCGGTTTCGAGGCAAAAGTTGTGATGAATTTCTGAGAGTCGGACGGTTTACACAGATCAGGCATCCAGTCCAAAAGGCATGTCATGTTCATTGAAGTCCGCATGTACTCCAGATAAGTCCTTTCCTTTCCCCAAAAGGGATACCGCTCATCTAAATTCATTGTCCATTACATTATTTTTTTTTCTTTGAATCCCTTTCGGTCTAACTCTATTATAAAACTAAGGCAAAGAAGGGATGGCAAGACTGATTTACAGGGCTCTCGTTTGATATAAGCTAATATGTAAAAAAGCGGCACCCAGCCTCGGCAGGGACATCAAATCAACCCCGACTGGCCATGGTGGCTGATGCTTTGAAATCAAAAACTCTAGAAAGGAGGAAATCAAATTGAAAATGCATACAAAGATAAAATGAAGTTGAAAAGGTTAAGTCCCAAGTGGCTAACCATCTTGGCAAAGTTTGAAAAGCCAAAGGTTCCCCAATTCCCTTAAGCTAAAATTAGAAGAAATAAGTCAAAGGCCTACAAAGGCAAAATAAAGTTGGAAAAGGTTAAATCCCACGTGACCGTCCGTCGTGGCAAAGTTTGGAAAAGCCAAAGGCTCTCTTGGACTAGAAATGCAATTGGTATTCAAGAAACTAGCAATTGCAAGTGAAATTATCATTAAAGAAGCCGGCCAAGATCAAGTGACTGAAACATTCAAGGTCGCAAAACCAACCGTTTCAAACTAATAATTGTTCTTTGTTTGAAAAATAGGAAACGGGTGCATCCCAAAAGCAACCTTACAAGAATCAGGTGCAATAAAAAATAAAATAAAATAAATAAATAAATAAATAAATAAAGAAAAAGAAGAAGAAGAAGAAGAAACCGCGCGGGAGCTAGAAACAGCTCTGCAGCAGCAACAATTCCAAAAGGAAGACTTCTTCAAATTCTTTCCCGCATTTACTCATTTTCTAAAAAAAATAAAAAACAAAAACATTGAAATGATAAAAAAGAAAGAAAATAAAGAAAGTTAGAAATCATCGTAGTATAAGGTACACCAATCCCTAGTCTATTTTCCAACATAGGGTCTCTACTCCTTAGTTAATTTTATTTTAAACATAGGGTCTCCACTCCCTAGTTAATTTTATTTTAGACATAGAGTCTTCACTCCCTAGTCGTTTTTCCTACATAGGGTCTCCACTCCCTAGTTGAAGTTATTTTAGGCATAGGGTCTCCACTCCCTAGTCGCTTTTTCAACATTGGGTCTCCACTCCCGAGTTAATTTTATTTTAGACATAGGGTCCCCACTCCCTAGTCTATTTTCCAACATAGGGTCTCCACTCCCTAGTTGATTTTATTTTAGACATAGGGTCTCTACTCCCTAGTTGATTTTATTTTAGACATAGGGTCTCCAATCCCTAGTTTATGATATTTTAGACATAGGGTCTCCACTCCCTAGTCGTTTTTCCAACATAGGGTCTTCACTCCCTAGTTGATGATATTTTAGACATAGGGTCTCCACTCCCTAGTTTCTTTTCTAACATAGGGTCTCCACTCCCTAGTCTCTTTTCCAACATAGGGGCTCCACTCCCTAGTTGATTTTATTTTAGACATAGGGTCTCCACTCCCTAGTCGCTTTTCCAACATAGGGTCTCCACTCCCTAGTTGATTTTATTTTATATATAAGGTCTCTACTCCCTAGTCGCTTTACCAACATAGGATCTCCACTCCCTAGTTGATTTTATTTTAGACATAGGGTCTACACTCCCTAGTCTCCTTTACAATATAGGGTCTCCACTCTCTAGTTAATTTTATTTTAGATATAAGTTCTCCACTTCCTAGTCGCTTTTCCAACATAGGGTCTCCACTCCCTAGTTGATTTTATTTTAGATATAGGGTCTCCATTCCCTAGTCTCCTTTACAACATAGGGTCTCCACTCCCTAGTTGATTTTATTTTAGACATAGGGTCTCCACTCCCTAGTCTCTTTTCCAACATAGGATTTTCACTCCCTAGTTGATTTTATTTTAGACATAGGGTCTTCACTCCCTAGTCTCCTTTCCAACACAGGGTCTCTACTCCCTAGTTGATATTATTTTATACATAGAGTCTCCACTCCCTGGTCTCTTTTCTAACATAGGGTTTTCACTCCCTAGTCGCTTTTCCAACATAGGGTCTTCACTCCCTAGTTGATGATATTTTAGACGTAGGGTCTCCACTCCCTAGTTTCTTTTCCAACATATGGTCTCCACTCCCTAGTTGAAGTTATTTAAGACATAGGGTCTCCACGCCCTAGTCTCTTTTCCAATATAGGGTCTCCACTCCCTAGTTGATTTTATTTTAGACATAGGGTATCTACTCCCTAGTTGATTTTATTTTAGACATAAGGTCTCCACTCCCTAGTCTCCTTTCCAACATAGGTTATCCACTCCCTAGTTGATTTAATCTTAAATGCAGGGTACACCACTCCCTGATATCTTTCCAATATACGGTATCCCATTCCCTGTCCACATTTTTCCAATATAAGGTACATCAATCCTTAGTTGAGACATTCTTTTGATAATAAAGGAACACCATCCCAAAAAAAATCATCATGATATTTTTGGGGTACACCATTCCCGACCTTTTATTTCTTTCAATAAAGAAATAGTTTAGAATTTTATTACAAATAACTCACAAAATTTTTCTAGTGCAAACTGGGGCAGAAAACTTTTGTTCGTTTGTTTGTTTTGGTGTGTGAGCAGGTTTTACCTCGAGGCACAGGGTTCGAGATTACCAAAAGAAGAAGTCTCAATCCAGAATTAAAAAAAAGGGAGAAGAAAAGAAAAAAGGAGTGAGTTCAAAATGCAAAGCTGATGAAAAGGTGTGGACTGCTCAAGACATGACTGAAGTCACAAGCATTGTATTTTCCATTTTGATCAGAAGAAGCTTTAGAAGAATGAACTAACACCAGTCAAGACTTAAGATCAAGTTTTGGAAGACTTATAGATAGGAATATTGTAACTCATAACTGATAGGCTTGTTTAGTTTCTTTTGATTTTAATTTTGATGTAATAACAAGACTATAGACTGGAGTCTCGACGGAACCTCACTAGACTCTCCAACTCAGCATTCCATCTTTTTTCTTGAACTACACGCGGCTTGATTCCCTTATAACCCGGGATATGTATGTTTTCCAAAACCAGGACTCGGTTGCACTCTTTTCTCTTATCTCTTCCCTTTTGAATAATGGTATGGATAAAAATTAGTCATAGCGCTCATCTTTTCTTTGCCTGAAAACTCTTCATGTTTTCAAACAAAGAGGGGCATGCTGTGAGCACCTAATTTTTTACCATGCTTAAATGTTTTACCACTTTTTAGTATATAAATATATTTTAAGTTTAAATCTACATATTTTAGCTCTTAATTCACTTTTTATAGTTATTAAGAAAATTATATCACACATATTACCACCAACACAATTATTCCCTCACAACTCACACTCCCACTCTTCCTCTTTAATAACTCACACTCCCACTCATCCTCTTTAACAACTCACAATCCCATTCTTTCTCTTTAACAACTCACACTCCCTCATCTCTCTCTTATATAAAAAACACACACTCATCACACACAAGGGGAGCTCTTGGCAGGCTCAAAAAAAGGAAGACAAAGTTTGAGAACTTTGAGGGAATTTTCCAGAGAGTAAAAGGCCAGCCAAAATTCCAGCCAAACAACCTCCAAAACACTACTGTTTCATCCCAAAATCCAACCTAAAACCGGCCTAAACCCACCTGAAAACAGTCATAAAATCAGCTCTTAAAAGCGACCAAACTTTCACTTAAAACCGGTCGAAAAACAGCCACCAAACTGCTCCAAAAGTAGCTCTAAAACCAGCAAAAAAATAGCCACTGATTCACTGGTTTTGCAAGGTCGATCGAGGTCGCAAGTCGCATTTTTTTCGTTCGAAGCTCTGTCGCCGGTTAGAGGCTTCTTTGTACGCAGCACAAAGGTTACAGATCCAATAATAGAAAGGTCCATTTTCGCTTACTGTTTAAGTATATATTACATTTACCTTTTGGTAGGTTTCTTCTTTTAAATGTTCTATGTGTTTCCTCTTTTATCTCGTTGTCTAATTTTGATTAATTTATTTTATTTGCTTTAGTTTAATGGTTTAATCAGATGAATATTGATTGCCTTATTGGTTCTACTACTGAATCTTTAAAGGTTGAGAGATAATAATGTTTGTTTAAATTACAATATGTGTGGTCAACAATTGGGTCACAAAATTTAGATTTTAAGGGATCAAAGATGGAAATAATAATTTTTGGGCCTAAACGCATGTGCCACCTAATGATTTGGGTAATGTAAGGATTAACTAACATTGAAGGGTTTGGGATTTTGGCTAATTCTTCTACATGAAAATTGCATTGCCAATAATTTTGGACTGAGTGAGGACTTTGTTTGAGCCATAAAGTTTTCTTACTTTTCCATAACTAATTTACTACACTTCCTCCATAATAAATTTCATAACTTATGCCTCACAATAATCTCAAAGTTTAGGAAGAATAACGAACGCCGTTAGAGTGCTTTAGGCGCGTTTTAAATTTATTATCGTGATTATGTACACGATCGTGTAAAATAATTATGGTTCCCAAAATAAATCAAGGTACGAATTCGCGTGACTTTGGCCAAAAATAATCTTAATAAATAATAAAGCGTGATTAATTGTGTACACGTACGCGTGACATAATTTTAGCGCTCTAAATAAAACGGATTTACACACATGTGATCCGTTTTAAAGATAATTCCATATTTTAGTAATTAAAAGTGGATAGATAAAACATGGGAATCAAGAAATCACAGTTTATCCAAAATTAATTCAAGCTAAATTGTAGTCAATAAAGTGACCGTGCTAGAACCACAGGACTCGAAAAATGCCTTACACCTTCTCCCCGGTCAACAGAATTCCTTACCCAAACTTTATTTTTGCAGACCAATAATAAAAGAGTCAAATCTTCCTTTGAATAGGGATTCAAATAAAAGGTAACTTGGAACACCCAAAATTAAATTTCAAGTGGTGACTCTGAACAATAAAATAATCCCTACTTCAAAATTGTCATTTTAATTGGAAAAACTCTTTAACCCACAATAATACATAACACATATCTTTTGTGGGGTAAAAAAGGGGGTGTGATAATCGTCCAAACAAAATGTGGAAAAATACTTGGAGTGTGGACCAATGCGCTCAACTACATGAACATTGGGACTGTCTACGTCCTCAACACTAATGAAACTAGATTCAACTAAATATGTATCCTCAATATCCTTGGTTGACTTTAGTATCTCTTCTACAACATCGGCATCCTCAAGTTCTAGTTTGATTGATTGTTGGTATTCTACTCTGACCTCCTCCATTAGAACCTCAATTTCGGTATCTAATCATGCTCTTATTGGCTACTATCCACAATATTGGCTTGTTGAGCATTAAATATTTCAAGTAGTTGACTCACTTGTGCCTCCAAGTTTCGAATAGTAGCATCTTGCCTTTGAATGTGCAATTGTTGCTCATTATTTTTTTTCACAATGCACCTTAGCATATCCTTGATCTCTTTTATGTCCTCATCCATGAGTTCTTTGTTCCTATTAACTTCACAAAAAAAAAAAGAAAAACCATTAACGTAAGGGGTTGGGGGAAGATAAGAAATATAACCACAACCATGAAAGTGACCATCTTGACCACCATACATATCACACACATTCCACACATAAGATTGAGTTGGTGAACAAAACTCGCTCTTGGGAATATTTTGATAATTTTGCCATGGGTGATTTCTTCCACAATATGCATAAGGAGGATCAAAAGTAGAATTACCAACATCAAATCTCTCATAATTCCAAGATGCCATGTTTCTAAAATCAACAATTAAAACAAAAAATTAAAAAAATCAAATACAAGAAAACAAAAACAAAAGTTCAAACTTGCAACCTAGCAATATGTACACCTACAACTACACCGTTAGTTCCCCAGCAACGGCGCCAAAATTTGATCACGTCCAAATATGCCTTATAAAACGGACTAAGCGGTCGTTGTAAATATAATCCGGTTTACAAGTCCGGAGTCGAATCCCACAGAGAACTAAGTCTTAGCTACAATTATTCAATATTAATAAGAAACACAAGTCCAAACAATTTTTTAGTTATAAAGATTGATTTTATTTCTACTAATTAACTAACAAATTTTATAAAGCAGTAAAATTATCAACTAACAAGGATGAAATTGGAGACAAAACTAAGGAGGTCTAGAATTATGATTTTTTCAATTGTCAGAATCCTTCCCACTACGTCTTCTGTAATTTTGCCTAAGTATTCTCTACCGACCGTGAGTACTTCGGGTGTCGTAATTCTCTCTCGAGCATCTACCACAATTTACTAGGTGTGTTCGCTCGAACTACGCAAGCTGGCACTAATTTACTACTCACTACGATCGCACCAAGGTTTCGTTTTCTTTAATCCCATCTTTAAATCCTCCGTATTGATCTCTCATAAACGTTAGGAGTGATGTTGTTCAACAACTACCTAAATGCGTACTCTCTCTCGAGCAATATACATACTAAATAGGCACAATTAAATGATGGCCATTCAATCAACAACAATAAACACGTAGTTGAATAAGTAGAGAAATCCAACGACTCAATTATATAAAAATATAACAATAATTTATCCTACAAAAGGTTCTATCAAATCTCTAGATAACAAATTAGCTATTCATAATAGTATGCAAAAAGAAAATACTAGAATTCATAACCAATAATAAAAATAGGAAGAAGGAAGTGAAAAAGTAATAGAAGAAATCTCTGCCTTGCTCCTGGTGTGTTCTTGCCTCCTTAGGTCGAAATCCCATCTCTAAAAACGTCCTTTTTTTGTTGAATCTGCCCTAAAAATGGCTCTCCCTCGTTCAGACATGTTTAGAGAGTATTTATAGGCTAGGGTTGAAGTCCAAATCCGGGTCGGAGTCTTTTAACCCGTGACTTTTAATTACCGGGCTATGGAAGCCTGGTCTGTAGCGCGGTCAACCTGGCTATAGACCTCGCGAAGCCTGGTGTATAGCGCGGCCAACCGGTAAACCTCATAAAGCCTGGTGTATAGCACAGTCAACCAGGCTATAGACCTCGCAAAGCCTGGTCTGTAACATGGTTTGGGTAGTTGGCATTTTTGTGCTCTTTTCTTGCATTTTCATCTTCTTTTTGTGGGACCTTCACTTGTCTTTGTCTTCCGATGCTCCTACACATAAAATAATATAATTTAGCTCAAATGTCGCACAATTAATCACTAAACCAATAAAATATAGGGCAAGTAATGTACTAAAAGTATAACATTTTGGCCTAACATCACTTTTTACTTCAAAATTCATCTTTTTGTTGTTATCGTAGGATTGAAATATTTCATAAATTCAAACTTTTTCTCTTTTGGTATAAAGATCAGGAAAGAAGAGCTAACCGAATGAATTTGTAAAATAAAAGTAGGATTTATAACAAGAGATGAAGAGAAGAGGATGGTGAGGTCCGTGGAGAATGAATTGAAAAAAAATGAGGAATGACCTGAGAGTTAGGTTGACAAGTGGACCGGTCCAGGCCCGGGACCGCGGCCCATGTGGGCTTCTAGGCCTAAACGGTCCTTAATCGGATAAGCCCGTGACCGTGGAGATGGCCGATCTTCTGGGCCGGTCCTTCACATTGAGCCTGCGAGACCGGGACCGAACCGGTCCTTGGCAGGACTAAACGGTCCCAAACGATCCCAACGGTCATAATTTTAAAAACAAATCTGATCGTCTGGGATTGCAAATATTTGGCCGTTGGCCTTTTAAAAAATAGTCGTTGGCTATTTATATAATAGCCATTTAATCCCTCCCCCCAACTTTATTTTAACCCTAAACTTTTTATTATTACACTTTTTCCCTTTTTTCAACTATAAATACCCCCTTATTCTTTTATTTTTCTCACAAAATCATCAATCTCTCTCTAATTTTCTTCTATAATTGCTACTATTGCTTACTTTATTGTTACAATTTGTGAAAAAATTGTGATGTTGGTGAATTAAAGTCTTCAAGTCTTCAAGTCTTCAACGATAATTAATTTTCAACAAGTTGTTCGTCAATTCGGTAAACTCGTTCCAATTCTTAATTTTTAATATTATAGTTTTGTTTGTTTTATTTATTTTTTATTATTTAATTAATTACGATGTCTTCCTTAAAAAAACTTTTTGGTAAAAATAAGGAAAAGTCCAAGAATGGCGAATCTAGTGGCCAATCTGTTCCTCCTCCACTTCCCCCGGCTCCCCGATCCAAACCCCGTACCCGTCCTACACCTGCTATTCTTGATAATGATAATAGTTTATTATAATTTACTAAGAGTCAATTTTGCCATAATGTTGGAGGTGGTGAACAATTAGACCATGAATTAATGAATGCTCTTTATTCTAATCCAACTATTGATGAAAATGATGAGGAGAAAATAGATTTTGATGAAACGCAACCGGATAACGATACACCCACTAGTCCTGCTCCTGAAGTTAACCCAACTAATGATAATCCAAATGATGCCCCGTCTGACCCTCCTGTTACTACCCCTACTTTTTCTAGACAACGTACCAATCAGACAGAAAAATCCATTGTTTGGCCTCTTGATTAGTTTTTTTTTCTTTTCAATGGTGGTATTAGCACCTTGTTGTGCTCATTACAAAGAATTGCCTTAGATATTTTTTATTACCATTTTTTTTCTCTAACTTTTATAAAAATTTTATAAAAAAAATCCGTTGGGACCACTTAGGCCCACTTGGACCCACTTAGGCCGAGACCATTAGTTTATGGGCCCGAGACCATTAGTTTATGGGCCGAGACCATTAGTTCATGGGTCCGGCCCCAGACCAATTCCTACAAAAAGACCACGAAGCCCGGGACCGTGAAACCCGTTTAATTTGGGACAGGCTAGTCTTACATGAGAGTGAGAGTAGGTGAAATGTGGCGGAAAAGTGATGGTGAAGGGTAGGGTCTACAGCTCCACGTGTCAAACGATAAATAGCCTCATTCAAGTATGATATGACATGTCTCACACATTGTAAAATTTCTTGTTAGGTTCAGTTGTCTGTTGCGTTTACTATAGTTTTGCCAAGAAAGTCATTTTCTTTCCCCCTCCTTTTTTGTGTTTATAACTTTAAATATTGGACGATTTTGAGAGTGGAAAAGCTGGTCGCAAGATGGAATATTGGTGGTTGTTGATCATTCTGTTTTTGGCAAATGGGCAGTGGTGCTGTTTAGGTTGTTGGAAAGAAGAAAGAAGTGCCCTCTTGCAACTCAAAGCAAATATAAACTACATAGGATCGCGTGGTTTTTTGTCGTCCAACGAAACCTCAGATTGTTGTCAATGGTTGGGAGTTGTTTGCAACAACAGCACAAGACGAATCGCTGAGTTGTCCATTACTGTCAGTGAAAAAGATATGTTGGATATGAATGATACTTTGCCGCTATTCAATGCATCTTTGTTTCTTCCCTTCAGAGATATCAGAGCTCTTCTCCTCCCTGGAAATTCTTTCGTTGGATGGGCTGAGACTGAATGTTCCTTCTTGCTATGCTTTCTTCATAATACTAAAATTCAAATGGAGGGAATTGACACTCAGATTTCATATAACTAGTTTGGGTTTGAGATGTAGTTATTGTTGTTATTGTTATATCTATAGACATGTTTGAATCCCCTACAGTTCAACATCGGATAAATTAGGATGATCACAATAATTTGAATTGTTGTAATATTAAGTTCAACGGTTAAATCTATTTGACTCTTGAGAAGTTAACAATATTTATATCTAAGTTTCTTGTTAATTTGGTTACAGGTTTCGAGAAACTGAAACAACTGAGGAAACTAGAAAAACTTGATTTGTCAGGGAACCTCTTCAATCGCAGCATCTTTCTGTCTCTTAGTCAACTTTCTTCTCTCAAATCACTGAACCTCAAAAACAACAACATCGGATCAGGTGCCAATATATATATGGTTCCCTCTATTCGCCCCTATGGACTATTAGTAAATCTGCAAAAGAACGTGTGTGTGTGTGTGTTTGTGCGTGTGTAGCTTATCTATTTCCTCAATATGTTAGGTTTTGAGAGATTGTCTGGGCTAAATAAGCTGGAAATCTTAGATTTGAGCGACAACAGACTGAGTGATGAAAACGTGCTCTCTGCTCTAGGTAAACTAATAATTTCTCTTGAAAAGCCTTCATTAATTTACTTTATTGCTTTTTTCCTAGAGACTTCCCAGCATACTTATAGTATATTCTAAATATCTGGACAGAGCTAAATAAATCTCGAACAACTTTGAAGAAGCTCGATATAAGGAACAACAAATTTCAAAGCTTCATACCAGATGAAGGTACATATAATTCCTTAAATACGTAGTTTTATTTTACGTAATTGCCTTGCTGTGCAGATATAACATATTGGTTTCTATTATCAAGTCTTGGTTAAGAATATTTTTTCCACAACAACCCTTTTAAGCAAATTTTTTACATCTACAACAGCATGTTGAAGATTCCTTTATGTTTCTTTTGCATGTTAGAGTTGGGAGCTCTACGAAGTATCGAGTACTTACTTTTGGATGGGAACACATTGGATGAGAACTTTCTATAGAGCAGTGTTGTAATGTCATCCCTTAAAGTATTGTCAGTAGCTCAATGCAACTTGAATGGGACTCTACCTCGTCAAGGTAATTTTGGACATAAAATTCACTAAATGATTCCTTTATACAATTAAGAATCTTAGTCAATTTAATAATTGCATAATATACATGAATGTAAACCCCTTCTAGCTTGAAAAGCAATTTTATTCTTGTTTTCAAATTTATCATTAGTGATATGGTTTTTATTTTTATATATTACTGTTCTTTTATCATAAAGAATTTTGTATAATAAATGACAATGGTAATTTAAGAATCAAAAGTATCAAAACTATCCATTGATTTGGCTGTCTAAATTAACCTAATTTTTTTTATTCTGATTTGCACGATATGCATGTCATGTAATTTTTTGTGCAAACTGGATGAATCTTCGGAATTTAGTTACACGGAGTGCTTGTCATCCTTTATAAGGGAGTATTATATTTCCTACTTTTGTATTGATCTCTGATATATGTTCTAGAATTATGAACAGTATTTTTCACAATTATTGCTTAAAGAAAGACATCTCAAAATGATTCTTTTTGAAGAGTTTTTCAGGGGCATTATTATACAAAAAATGGTTAGCAAAAGTACTTAGTAGAGTGAATGATAGATCTTTAAGATTATTGTGTTAATAATTAAACAATTGATGACAAGAAGTTTAGTTTACTAGCCATTTTGGTTTGCATGATTCCTACATTTTCTGCTTAAGCAGCAACATAAAACATGTAATAACAATTATCCAATTGTTCATTGCATAGGCTTGTGTGATCTAAAGTATCTTGAAGAGGTAAGTCTCAGCAGAAACAACTTCATTGGAAGACTTCCTCCTTGCCTTGGAAACTTAACATTTCTTAGGGTACTTGATCTATCTCAAAATCAATTCATAGGTAACATTGCCTTGTCTCCACTTTCAAGTCTCTTGTCCCTAGAATATCTCTTGTTAGCAAACAACAACTTTGAAATTCCAATTTCATTTGAGTCATTTGCTAACCACTCAAACCTTAAGTTTGTAATTGCTGACTACAACTCAGTAATTGTACAAACTTCTTCTAAGTTAAGTTGGATCCCAAAGTTTCAATTGGAAGCCTTTTCTATATCCAACTGCTCTAAAATGCCAAGTTTCCTTCACTATCAACATGACTTGAGACTTCTTCGTCTCTCACAATCCAACATTGGTGGAAACTTTCCAAATTGGCTGTTAGAAAACAATTCTAGACTTGGAGAAGTTTACTTGGGTGGAAATGCATTCACTGGATCTCTTCAATTTCCATTCATTCCTAATCTGGAAGCTTTTGATATCTCAAACAACAAGATTCAGGGACAAGTTCCTCCTAACATTGGGCCGATTTTCCCGAATCTCGTGATATCAACAATGTCAAACAATATGCTTGAAGGAATGTTGCCTTCAAGTTTTGCTGACATGAAAAACCTTGAATGCTTGGATATGTCGTACAATAAATTAAATGGAGAGCTGCCGATAGGATTGGCTAGTAGAGGATCCAAGTTATATTTTCTGTGATTGTCGAATAACATGTTTAAAGGGGAAATATTTCCAGCATCAACTTACATCAACAGTTTCAAATACTTATATTTGAGGGGGAACAGCTTCTCAGGCTCAATTCCAAAAGAGTTGTCCACTGCACCCTTACATTCATTGGATTTAAGTTACAACAATTTGTCAGGAAACCTACCAGCCTGGCTTGGTCATATCCCCTCCTTAACCCACCTTTCGTTGTTTAGTAACGATCTAAAAGGTCATATTCCACCTGATTATTGTAGACTTGAAGGACTTGAGGTCTTGGATCTCTCCCAAAACAACATTGTTGGTTCAATTCCATCATGTTTCAGTGCTTCCCTAAACCTAAAACGTGTCTACTTGAGCCAAAACTATCTACAAGGGGAATTCCATATGTCCTCAAATAGCTCAAATTTGAAGGTGTTAGATCTTAGATATAACAACTTCACTGGTTCAATTCCAAAATGGTTGGGAAGTCTTGAGATTACCACCTTACTCTTGAAAGGAAACCGTCTTCAAGGCATCATTCCTACACAATTATGCCATGCAAGTGAACTTAGAATGCTAGATCTTTCTCATAATAATCTCTCAGGACCTATACCTCATTGCTTGGGGAACATAATGCGACGAGGAACGAGTTCAGATGTATAACCCTACACTCCATCATTTAACTATCCAGGATTTGAGATGTGGGGTAGAGATGCCATGGTATTTGTAGAAGATTCAATGGAGAGATCGACGATTTCCTTTCAAAAAAACTATGGATGGGTTGGATCAGATTTTACAACCAAGTATAATACCTATTCCTATGAAGGTAGCGTTGTTGATTATATGTCTGGAGTTGATCTTTCTTGCAACCAGTTAAGTGGTGAAGTGAACTCTGTAACCTTACTCAGATTCGTGCATTAAACTTGTCACACAACCACATCACTGGAGCAATACCATCAGAGTTCTCAAATCTCCAGAATATTGAAAGTCAGACCTATCATATAACAACTTAAATGGGGCGTTTCCCACTCAACTTCTAGAGCTAACAACTCTAGCAGTTTTTAGCGTGGCACACAATAATCTAACAGGTTCGACTCCACAGCGTAAAGGGCAGTTTGCAACTTTTAATGAAAGCAGTTATGAGGGGAATCCTTTTCTTTGTGGTCCTCCTTTACACAACAGTTGCACGGAAACTTTACAGATGTCGCCTCTTGTGCCAAATTGCTGCGAAGACGAGGATGCTTTTCTGGATATGGAGTCGCTCTATATTTCCTTTCTTATGTCGTATGCAAATGTGTTGCTCCTGGTTGTAGTCCTTTGCGCAAGCCCCTATTGGAGAAATGTTTGGTTTTCTTTTATTGAGTCTTTTATGTACTCTTATTACAATTATTTTGCTTCCAATATGTAAACCTTATTGTAAGTTCGATCACTTTAATTACATATAATACTTCTAGGGTAAATCATACTATATGTTTTGAGTTCTTTATACCTGCCTACCTTGCTGTTTCTTAAAACTTGTATATTGTTTTCGAGTTGCCAGTATCTGTCTTCAACATACATGCCAGAATGATTATTAGCTCTTGCTTGTCGATTGATACTGTCTTGTGAAAAACCATATGTCAGTAAGAAGAAGGTAAAGATTGAGAGATTTTGGATAACTGTATGTATATTGCTCCATAGTGACATACAAAATGAAATTCACATCTTTTTACTTCATTTATGCAATAAGTACAGTACTGATTGTTTTAATATTTCCTAGATAAGACATTTTAGCTCGTTTGACCACTTCTAGTCTGATGAGATCTGTTAACTCACAAGGTTTTATCACTTCTATTCGATTTTAGCCACTAGAAGAGTTTTTTTAAAAAGGTACTAAAACCTGTATGTAGTTTACATATATACCATCCTCGTAGAAATTAAATATTCATGCTTTTTTTAAGAGAAAATGATTTTTTTTTCTTATGTTTTTCTCTGGTGAAATTAAAAAATAGCCATATTTACAAGTGGTAATTGAAAAATAGCCACAATTTCAAAAGTAATCGAAATTTAACCACTTTTCATGTAAATAAATCTGAATGAAAATACTTTTCAAAATTCGAAAAATATTCCAGCATAATATGCTGAAAGTTCATACACAGGTGCTCAATTCTCCAGTATATTATGTTGGAACTTTTCGTGTTGCAGCAAAATAATGGCTATTTTTCAATGATTTTGCAAACGCTGGCTATTTTTCAATTATCAGTCCGAAAACTAGCTAGCCCATGTTATTTTCACATTTTTCTCCGTTAGTCTATTCAAAATAGTTTTATAAAGGGAATTTTTACCTTACTATATTATATTAGAAACTTATTAACTACTTTTCTTTATGTTCCTTAAAAATTACATTGTGTATCTATATTTACTATTTATGTACAAAATCATGATAAAAGAAAGATCTCTTAAATATAGGGATTAATTTATAACAGTATCCCCCATCCTCATCTATCAGCTTAATTAGCCTCCTACAATCACGATTTTCTTCCCAATTTCAAAATATTTTTAAGTCATTCTCTCTTTCATACAAATCAACCAATCTCTCTCTCTCTCTCTCTCTCTCTCTCTCTCTCTCTCTCTCTCTCTCTCTCTCTCTCTCTCTCTCTCTCTCTCTCTCTCTCTCTCTCTCTCTCTCTCTCTCTTCGATCTCATTCCCTCTTCTTCTTGTATTTCCAGCGGATCTTCCTGGCATGCTGCTCGATAGGGACATCGATTTTTGGTATTGACTTGTTGATGATAAAAGGGAATACTTAGCTCCCGTTTGGCCATAAAAAAATTTGAGATTTTATTTTCAATAATGTTCGTTTATTTATAGATTTTAACTATTTTTGGCTTATTTTGAAAATAAAATCTTCAAATCCCAAAAACTGGTGAAAAAAGTTGATTTAAGCTTGGTTAAGTTTAAAGTTGATTTTTTGGTAGAACTTCAAATTGAAACTCGAGGAAGAAGAAGTTTCGGAATTGTATTACAATTATATGATAAATGTATCATAATTGTATCTGAATTGTATTTGATACATCAATACCTAAGACAATTCTGATACAATACTAATACTACTATAATATAATATTGTATCATAATTTAAGTTTAGAGTTGTTCTAGGTGGATGTTTTAGATTGAAACTTGAAAAAGATGAAGATCAAAATTGTATCATAATTAAGAATTTTATCACAATTTGTACCTAAAATAATACATTATACAATACTAATACAAGTATAATACGATATTGTATCAGTTTAAGTTTAGAGTTGGTTTTAAGCTGTATCGTAATTGTATCAGAATTGTGTAAGAATTCTTTCAAGATTGTATCAAATTTGTATCTGAATTGTATTTGATGCATCAATACATGAAAAAATACTTGATACAACACTGATACAAGTACAATACAATCTTGTGTCAGAATTATATTAGTTTTTAGAGTAGTAACGTGTATAGGTAGAAAATTTTTAGATTTTCTATAATTACTGTGATGGATCTTCAAAATTGTATAGGATCGAAAATGTTAACGTACAAAAAATAACCATTTCTTTAGTTCAATTTCTATGGCGAGTATGGCTTCTTTTTTGGTTCAAGACTTTTTTTGTCCATGTATTTTTCTTGTGGCTTTTTATACTAGAAGTGAGTATCTTGTATAAATTTCGAGAAATCGAAAGAAAAATTTGGTGAAATAATATAGGAAGAAGAAGTTGCTTCTGGATCTGCATAGAAGAAAAAGAGGGGGGGGGGGGAGTAGAGAAAAAAAGGAAAGGATATAATTCAATTCCTTAATTGAAGGTGTTAATAAAGGGGTGAGAGCCTTTTAAGGGAGAATACATAAAGTTTGTAAAAAAAACTAGATACTTTTTGAAAACTACAAAACCTAGAGAAAATAGATAAATTAGTTTCTATTATAGTATACATAGGAAAAACATAAATGTCTCATTACAAGGCCCAAAAATGTATCAGATCATATTGGGCTCTATATGGTCCAGCCCAATATCTGATAGTTCTACTGGTCTAAGAGGTGTTTGACATTGCGCCATTGCCTAAAGCAAGGTAGAAATGACATTAGATAGTCACTCTAACGGGCTTTTATTTAGAAATTAGCTAGTACGTCTTGAATTTTAGTTTTCTAATTCAATTTATCGGGAAAAAAATATTTTGAATTGTCCTGAAGTTAAGATTTTTAGTTCAAAATTTCAGGACAAAATAAATAATGGCTAATCTCTAAATAACATCTCTAAGAATGTTTGTTTGTGAACCTCCCCTGAGGCGAGTTATTCCTTGAATTTTGTAAGGTGACTCAAATTTATTTTTTAACCTAGTGATAATCATAAATTCAACTGAATCTTTTAATTTGTACTTAGTTTTTAATTGATAGATATTGGATATCAGCCGAGATCTAGTTCAAACTTTATCTGCAAAAATTAGGGATGAGATTTTGTTTCATGACTTGTGTATACGGTTAAAATCGATCCTCGGTCGTGAAGATCGATCGAGGATGGCATTTCAATCGAGGAGTGCCTTCATGGAAATCCCGAGCGTATTCCGAGATTGGGGCGTCGAGCCCGGGCGCTCGATTCGAATGAGATAACATCGGTCGATACAGATCCCGAGCATCGATGCCCGAAAGTGACCACCTAGCTCGAAATCAAGACCGAGGTTCCGATTCGGTATCGAGCTCACAGACAAAAGCTGTTACAACCGCACCAAAAGAGGGAATCTCTGCGGAAATTAAGGAGGAGACATACCATCATGGGTCCTCCACTAGTAAATATTTATTCTATTATGTTGCTATAGATAAAGTAACAATCCTTGGCTATAAATGGGGGAAGAGTTTGTAATAGAACACACTTTTGGAGAGCAGAATAAGAATTCTTTGTGTTTATCTTTCTAAGTTCACCTAATATCTTTGTTCATCATCTCCTATTTTCGCAACATAAATACGTGCATTGTTATTCTTATATCAGAAGAATCTACTTGCCCTTAGAACCATATATAAATTCTACTTTATCCGATTTTTCGGGTAAACAGTTTGGCGCCCACCGTGGGGCTAAGAATAACAAGTGATTATTTGATATAAATATACAGCACACTCCATCTTACAACTTCATGTCGGCAATGGCTCTCCCAATCGACCTTGAAGCCGGCCTTCAGGATGAAACCAATAACATGATGCCCGTGACCGAAAGGCTACTCAACAACGTCAACGAGGCTCGAATCGAGGAACCCGAAATTTGAGCCGAAGTACCAGTAGATATCAATTCACGAGTAGCTCTAGAAGCGAATCAACGTTCCGAGCAGGAAAAAAGCGTTCAGGGTGGCGCTCGACCCATAGCCCGAGACACCCACAGCACGGGAGAAATCGGGGTCAGCTTGCGCATGATTTTCGAAATGCTACAAGCCCAACAAGTAGCGATAGCTCAGTTGCAGAGCCAAACTCACATGCGGAGTAATCCAAACTCCAATCCGCTTCTTCGAGAAGTAACCCTAAGAACAGAACCCGACACAATGAAACCGAACGAGTGAAAATCAGGAACCACTCCTGAAATTGCTCAACTGCTTGAGGAACTAACAAAGCGAGTCGAAGCCAATGACAAAAAATTTGAGACATATGATGCTAGGATCGATCAGATCCCGGGGGCTCCGCCCATGATGAAAGGGCTGGATTCGAAGAAATTCATACAAAAGCCTTTTCCATCGAGCGCGGCCCCGAAACCGATCCCAAAAAAGTTCCGTATGCCCGTAATTCCCAAATATAACGGCACGACCGATCCTAACGAACATCTCACCTCCTATACATGTGCCATCAAAGGCAACGATTTGGAAGACGATGAGATCGAGTCCGTATTATTGAAAAAGTTCGGAGAGACCCTCGCTAAAGGAGCAATGATCTGGTATCACAACTTGCCACCGAACTCTATCGATTCTTTTGCCATATTAGCAGATTCGTTCGTAAAAGCACATGCTGGTGCCGTGAAGGTCGCAACAAGGAAATCGGATCTATTCAAAGTAACACAAAGGGGTGACGAAATACTAAGGGAATTCGTATCCCGGTTTCAAATGGAACGCATGGATTTGCCACCAGTCACAGACGACTGGGCCGTACAAGCTTTCACCCAAGGGTTGAACGAACTGAGTTCGACAGCATCACGTCGGCTGAAGCAAAGCTTGATCGAATACCCTGCAATAACTTGGGCGGACATACACAATCGGTACCAATCGAAAATCAGGGTCGAAGATGATCAATTGAGATTTCCGTATGAACCCACACGTCAGAACCGCACAACCACTAAAATTCTGAAGGAAACCAACAGAGAACAAAGGTCAAATAAAGACCGATATCAACCGTATGTCACAGATCGGGTGAACCACAGTTCGGCGCATGAGATAGTTAGGAATAACCGCAGATATGATCGGGGGCAAATTTCTCGGGGACTTATGAGCAAAAGAGGCTTTGACAAACATGCCGATCCTATAGAAGTTCCTCGATTATCGGAATATAATTTCAACATCGACGCATCCGCCATCGTATCGGCCATCGGACGCATCAAAGATACCCGATGGCCTCGACCCATGCAGACCGATCCGGCCCAAAGGAATCCCAATCAAATATGCGAATATCATGGCACCCATGGTCACAAAACGGAAGAATGCAGACAATTAAGAGAGGAAGTAGCCCGCTTGTTTAACAAAGGGCACCTCAGGGAATTCTTGAGTGATAGGGCGAAGAACCATTTTAAAAACAGGGATTTCGGCAAACGAAACGAAGAAGAAGAGCCACATCACATCATTCACATGATCATCGGCGGCGTCGATACCCCTCAGGGACCTATACTCAAACGCGCTAAAACATCGATTGTGAGGGAAAAACGACCTCGAATTCAAGATTACACTCCCCCAAGGACTTTATCGTTTAATGATGAAGATGCAGAAGGAATCATCCAACCCCATAACGATGCACTGGTAATATCCGTACTCATGAATAAAATTAAGATTAAGCGTGTGTTAATTGATCCAGGTAGCTCGGCGAATATTATCAGATCGAAGGTCGTAACACAGCTCGGCCTACAAAACCGGGTCATATCCGCAACTTTGGTCTTAAACGGATTCAATATGGCCTGCGAAACCACCAAAGGCGAGATAACCCTACCGATAAACGTCACCGGAACAATTCAGGAAACAAAGATTCACGTGATTGAAGGCGATATGAGATATAACGCCCTTTTCGGAAGGCCGTGGATCCATAACATGAGAGCTGTACCTTCGACCCTACACCAAGTCCTCAAATTCCCAACACCAACAGGCGTCAAAGTGGTGTACGGAGAACAACCAGCCGCAAAAGAAATGTTCTCCATCGAAGAAGCAAAACCAACATCTTCGTCTTTGCCAGTGGGTGGATCGGGTTCAAAAGGAGGCACAGTCGAAGACCGGAACGCCAAATAGCAACCAAAGATATCGGCCCCAACCCAGCCAGGTAAGCAGAGCATAGATGAGGATAGTGATCAGTGTATCCCTCGATCCTTCGTTGCCCCCGATGACTCCGATGCCACCAAATCAACTATTGAGGAATTGGAGCAGATCATTTTGATCGGTCACTGGCCCGAACGGAAGGTATACCTGGGAAGGGGTTTGAGACCCGAACTCAGGAAGAAAATTATTCAATTTCTTATCGATAACATTGATTGCTTTGCTTGGTCCCATTTAGATATAACAGGAATCCCGCCGGACATAACGACACATCGACTAAGTGTGTCCCCTAGATTCAGACCGGTGAAGCAGAAAAGAAGACCCCAATCGGAGGCGAAGCACGCATTCATAAAAGATGAGGTAACTAAACTGCTCAAAATAGGATCCATTAGAGAGGTAAAATACCCCGAATGGTTGTCCAATGTGGTCGTAGTGCCTAAAAAAGGAAACAAACTTAGAATGTGTATAGATTACAAGGACTTGAACAAAGCATGCCCCAAAGATTCTTATCCACTGCCCAACATCGATCACTTGATCGATGCCACGGCCGGCCACGAGATCCTTACTTTTCTCGATGCCTATTCCGGGTATAACCAAATCCAGATGAACCCGGAAGACCAAGAAAAGACTTCATTTGTGACCAAATACGGAACATATTGTTATAACGTAATGCCTTTCGGGCTAAAAAATGCAGGAGCTACTTATCAACGCCTAGCAAATAGAATGTTTGAAGAACAAATAGGTAAATCAATGGAAGTCTATATTGATGACATGCTAGTCAAGTCCCTGCGCGCAGAGGACCATTTGACCCATTTGCAGGAAACGTTCGATATTCTTAGGAAATACAACATGAGGCTTAACCCCGAAAAATGTGCCTTCGGAGTCGGCTCGGGTAAGTTCCTCGGCTTCATGGTGTCAAATCGGGGAATCGAGATTAACCCTGACAAAATCAAGGCCATTGAAGACATCACCATCGTAAATAGCGTGAAAGCTGTACAAAGGGTAACAGGAAGAATAGCAGCCCTAGGCCGATTCATTTCGAGATCATCAGATCGAAGCCACAAAGTTTTCTCTCTACTCAAAAAGAAGAACGACTTCGCTTGGACACCGGAATGCCAGCTAGCATTGCAAGAACTAAAACGATATCTATCGAGCCCATCACTGCTGCACACTCCAAAAACCGGCGAAAAACTTTACCTGTACTTGGTAGTGTCAGAAGTCGCCATAAGCGGTGTCCTAGTTCGAGAGGAAGAAGGTACGCAATTTCCAGTTTACTATGTAAGTCGGACTTTAGGGGAAGCGGAAACTAGATACCCGCACTTAGAAAAATTGGCGCTTGCGCTGGTTAGCGCCTCTAGGAAATTACGACCATACTTCCAATGCCACCCCATAAGCGTATTAACCACCTGCCCACTTCGTAATATTTTGCATAGGCCCGAACTATCGGGCCGATTGGCCAAATGGGCCATTGAACTCAGCGGGTACGATATCGAATATCGTCCTCGAACATCCATCAAGTCTCAAATTTTAGCAGATTTCGTGGTCGATTTCACGCCGACCCTTATACCCGAAGTCGAAAAAAAACTAATGTTAAAATCAAATTTATCAACGAGGGCATGGATACTCTTTACGGACGGAGCTTCGAACGTAAAGGGATCCGGGCTAGGCATAGTTTTAAAATCCCCCGGGGGCAACATTATCAGGCAAGCTATTAAAACTATCAGTTTAACAAACAATGAGGCCGAGTATGAAGCAATGATTGCAGGTCTCGAGCTAGCTAGGAATCTGGGAGCGGAGGTCGTGGAGGCCAATTGCGACTCTTTGCTAGTGGTGAGTCAAGTAAACAAAACCTTCAAAGTCCGAGAAGGCAGAATGCAAAGGTATTTGGACAAGCTGCTCATCACTTTGAACCATTTCAAAAAATGGAGTCTACGACATGTTCCTCGTGAACAGAATAACGAGGCCGATGTGCTTGCTAAATTGGGATCATCGGTCGAGGTGAATGATTCGAGCTCGAAAACTATCGTTCAAATTTCAAGATCTGTAATCGAGGAAGGGCATGCCGAAATAAATTCTACTAGCTTAACCTGGGATTGGAGAAACAAGTATATTGAATACCTAAAAGACGGAAAGCTCCCTTCAGACCACAAAGAGTCCAGGACCCTTAGAACTAAAGTTGCTCGATTCACCCTGACTGCGGACGGAACGTTATATCGTAGGACATTCGATGGACCGATGGCGGTATGCATAGGTCCGGGAGATACCAATTACATCCTCCGGGAAGTACATGAGAGAACTTGTGGCAATCACTCCGGTGCCGACATATTAGTTCGAAAAGTGATCAGAGCAGGGTATTATTGGATTGATATGGGCAAAGACGCAAAAGAATTCGTTCGTAAATGTGATAAATGTCAAAGGTTTGCTCCGATGATCCATTAGCCCGGAGAACAACTTCACTCGGTCCTATCACCGTGGCCGTTCATGAAATGGGGAATGGACATCGTCGGCCCCCTTCCATCAACCCCAGGTAAAGCCAGATTTATTTTGTTTGTGACTAACTATTTTTCTAAATGGGTTGAAGCGCAGGCGTTCGAGAAAGTAAGAGAAAAAGAGGTTATCAACTTTCTGTGGGATCATATCATATGCCGATTCGGAATACCATCCGAAATAGTATATGATAATGGGAAGCAATTCATTGGCAGCAAAATCACAAAATTCTTCTAAGATCACAAAATAAGAAGGATACTAGCAACCCCATACCACTCCAGTGGAAACGGACAAGCCGAATCCACAAACAAAACTATTCTTCAAAATCTGAAAAAGAGATTAAACGACGCTAAGGGAAAATGGAGAGAAATCCTGCCCGAAGTCCTTTGGGCGTACCGAACAACATCGAAATCCAGTACAGGGGCGACCCCATTCTCCTTAGTATATGGCTCCGAAGCATTGATACCAGTCGAAGTCGGAGAACCCAGCTCGAGGTTTCGATTCATGACGGAAGAATCAAATAACGAAGCTATGAACACCAACCTCGAATTATTGGACGAAAGACGAGAATCCGCCCTCATCCGGTTGGCCGCACAAAAGCAACGAATCGAAAGGTATTACAATCGAAGAACTAAACTTCGCCACTTCAAGCCAGGAGACTTGGTGTTAAGGAAAGTCACTGTCAATACTCGAAATCCAAACGAAGGAAAACTAGGACCAAATTGGGAAGGACCGTACCAGGTGCTCGAGCACTTTGGGAAAGGGTCGTACAGGATCGGCATCATAAACGGCAAACAGCTATCAAGCAGTTGGAATGTATCACATCTAAAACGGTACTACTGCTAAGGTCCGACCTTATTTATATGTCCCGTACAGAAGTTCGAACAAAGATCAGAAGTATTCTTTTGCTCAAAAGCACATGTTGCACTCTTTTTTCCTTAGATCGGCCTTTTCCCAAATGGGTTTTTTGCGGCAAGATTTTTAATGAGGCAACCATCGATCGTGCTGCGCTGACAAAACAGTATCCGAGGCTTTCGACCCTTAGCCCGAACGGCCTCGAATACCGGGGGGGCACCAGGCCCTCAAATACATCGAGTTCAGATGCAACAAAATCTTCTCACAATAATAGAGAAAAAATTGTAAGAGCCAAAATGGTCAAAATAAACCATTCTCATATTTGATTGCCCCAAAACATATGTACAATGGCTTGAGATTTATTATGCAACCAGAATTAAAAATAACTCGAGTATTAAGTCTACGGGCTACCACATAATCTCGAGTTCGAAATAATCACTCGAATATTAAGCCTACGGGCTTCCACATAATCTCGAGTTCGAAATAATCACTCGAATATTAAGCCTACGGGCTACTCCTATATCATGTTCGATATACTCGGCTGACCATTAAGTCTACGGGCTACCACATAATCTCGAGTTCGAAATAATCACTCGAATATTAAGCCTACGGGCTTCCACATAATCTCGAGTTCGAAATAATCACTCGAATATTAAGCCTATGGGTTACCACATTATCTCGAGTTCGGAATATTCACTCGAACATTAAGCCTACGGGCTACTCCTATATCATATTCGAAATACTCAATCGACCGTTGAGCCTACGGACTGCCAAGTTCGAACAAAGACCCAACCGAATTTGAAATATTGGAAAAGCTACGAGTTTACGTTAATATTAGAATCATCGTCAACTCTACAAGCAAAATCAACCTTGTCATATATATACAGAATTACCTACGTAATTAATTTACATGTAATGAGAATTAGACTCTAAGCTTCTGGGTCGAGGTCTTCCCCACCCTCGGACCCGCTTTTGCTACCATCATTGTTATCATCGTCATCATCATCGGAAGCCAAGGCTTCAGCTTCCGCTTCAAGCTCCTTTGCCTTTCTTACCTCTTCAGTAAGATCGAAACCGCGAGCATGAATCTCCTCGAGGGTTTCCCTCCGAGATCTACACTTAACAAGTTCGGCAACCCAATGAGCTCGAGCATCGGCAATCTTCGCCGCTTCCCGGGCCTCCACCTGAGCGGCCTCAGCATCAGCTCGGTATAAAGTGATAGACTTATCCACCAAAACTTTCGACGACTCAACCTCCGCCTTAGCCTCAGCAAGTCGCATCTCAAGCTCATCAATTTTCTTAGTCTGAGCCAACACCTTTTGCTTGACGTTTCGAAGTTGAACGTCGGCTGATAGTAACTTTGTTAAGATGGTTTCTTTCTCCGCTGCCAGGCGGTCAATAGTCTCCTTCCACTGGTTGCATTCGGCCCGGATTTGATCGACCTCCTCTCGAAGTAGCCCGATCTTCTCGATCTTTTGCTGCAACTGAGACAACGGATGGTTAACTTCCACAGTCGAGTCGAACCCATACTTTAACAGAACAAGGCTCACCTGCTGATCGAGCTCGACCCTTTCTTCATGGACTTTAGCCAAATCCGCTTGAAGGTCCTTGATAGCCTCCTCCTTCTTGCTACAAAGAAGCCGAAGGTCATCCCTCTCACCTAGGACCTTCCGGAGTTCGGCCTCACACTGGCTAAGATCAACTCGAAACCTACCGATGGCCTGCACAGTTAGAAACTATCATCAAAACGAGCAGCTTCCTCTAACGAAAGCTGTATGGAAAAGTACGAAAGAATTATTACCCGAGTAATAAAACGCTGAGCTTCCTCTAACAAAAGAGAGGCATCACCGATATCAGAACTATCATCAACACCAGTAAAACAATCCTTAAAAGGATCCGCTGCACCTGAGCCAGCACCGATTTCGGGAGCCTTCAGCTCTCGAGCCTCCTTCAACGCCTCCTCAGAAAAAGACGGAAGGGAAGGTGAATGGCCCATTGCCATTACCCCGAGCAAATCACTCGGAGTACTTCGATCTAGATCTAGGTCTTCCGAACTAACCCCGATGGGCACGGCCACCGTCAACTCAGCGGCTCTAACCACCTCAACTGCCTCCACGGGTCGGACTACCAAAGCCGAGGAGCTATCTTCTTCCTCTTCTTCCTCCCTCAGTCGATGGACCGAGTCGATCGAAAGGGCAATTATATTTCTCCTTGCCGTTCGGGTTTTGGGCTTAAGGTCCTCCGGCCGAGAGGAGGCCTTTCGTTTCTTTCCTTTCCCCTGTTCCAGGACCGGGGGCTTGTTGCCTTCATCAACGCTCAAAGGCCGCAGAACGGCATCCCTAGTTACACCTATATACAAGGAAAAAATCTATAACAAAATGAACACAGAATATACCTCGAGAGAAACAAGAACCGAACCTCACCATGATTCTTGGCCTCCCATCTACCTTTAGCCAAATCACGCCAAGCGTGCTCGGCGTAGGATGAAGTCGAGGCTAACTTTCGAACCCAATCCTCGAGATCAGGCACAGCTTGTGGCATCCAAGGTGCAGCTGAACATCAGAAGAATAATATTAGCAAACACAGAAAAGGACACGAAAAGCAAACACGGATCACTTACGGTCGAAATTCCATATCTCAGGAAATGGCATCTTTTCCTCCGGGATAAGATCACGAGTCCTCACCCGAATGTATCGACCCATCCAGCCTCGATCCTTATCTTCATCGATGCTCGACATCAAAGCCTTCGATGCCCGATGATATAGCCTAATAAGACCACGGTAAATCTGAGGCCGATACAGTCGTATAAGGTGGCTCAGAGAAAAATCCAACCCTCCGGCTTTGATAGAGAAGAAACGCAATAATATGACTATACGCCATAAGGAAGGATGAATTTGGCTGAGGGTGACCTGATATCTCTTGCAGAAATCAAAAATCACAGGATCGACAGCGCCCAACGTGAAGGGGTAGGTATAAACACTCAGAAATCCCTCCACATAGGTAGTGACGCTCTTATCGGAGGAGGGGATTTGTATCACAACCTCAGAACCCCAGCCGCAATCTTTCCTGACGGCCTCGAGGTTAACCTCCGCTATAGAGCACATATACATCGATATGTGCTCACACCGACCCGGAACGGACGAAGGATTCTCCACTTTAAAATCAGCCTTTAAAATACATGGGCCGGGAATATAATCTGGAACGGACGGCTCGGTCGGCGCCTTATCGTCGCACAGCCGTGAGGAGGAAGCTTTCTCCTTGTGAGGTACGATTTTTAAAGTTTTCGCCATCAATACGGGAAGAAAAAATCACAAAGAAAGGTGAAAGAGGGAGCGACACCAAAACTCTGGTACAAGCGACACCAAAACTCTGGTACAAGCGACACCAAAACTCTGGTACAAGCAGCACTAAAACGACGAAATAAGAGAAACTGATCAGAAAGAATTTGGAAAAGAGGAAGCACAAAAGCAGAAAACATCGTATGCGAAAATTATTTATAAGGCACAGCGATTCATCTAGCGGTGGCCGACCACCGACTGACGCTCATTAAAACGCCTCGATAAAACAAAATTGATGGGACAGCTGTCACGCACGTCATAGTCAAAGCCGATAGAAATGTCATTGTCGATTCGGTCGAACCTTAAGGAAATCACATCGTTCCTCGTCATCTCCCTTCCGAGAAACGAGGGGGCTATCTGTATATGGTTAAAACCGATCATCGGTCGTGAAGATCGATCGAGGATGGCATTTCAATCGAGGGGTGCCTTCATGGAAACCCCGAGCGTATTCCGAGATTGGGGCATCGAGCCCGGGCGCTCGATTCGAACGAGGTAACATCGGTCGATACAGATCTCGAGCATCGATGCCCGAAAGTGACCACCTAGCTCGAAATCAAGACCGAGGTTCCGATTCGGTATCGAGCTTGAAGCGGTATCGAGCTCACAGATAAAAGCTGTTACAACCGCACCAAAGGAGGGAATCTCTGCGGGAATTAAGGAGGAGACATACCATCATGGGTCCTCCACTAGTAAATATTTATTCCATTATGTTGCTATAGATAAGGTAACAATCCTTGGCTATAAAGGGGGGAAGAGTTTGTAATAGAACACACTTTTGGAGAGCAAAATAAGAATTCTTTGTGTTTATCTTTCTAAGTTCACCTAATATCTTTGTTCATCATCTCCTATTTTCGCAACATAAATACGTGCATTGTTATTCTTATATCAGAAGAATCTACTTGCCCTTAGAACCATATATAAATTCTACTTTATCCGATTTTTCGGGTAAACAACTTGCATATGAATACCCTCTCAACATATTCATTCCAAGCAATACAAGGTTCCATGTTTTGATAAAAAAAGAATATATATTATATCTGTCCAACATACACTACTAAGATATTGCAGAATGTAAAATTTTGAAAATACATATATATCTAAATCAATATAATGTCAAGTACGAACTAAATCTGGATTGAATTGCTTCAATGATAGATTAAGGCTCTAATTATGCAATTAAATTGATATTTCTGGAATTACAAAATTCAATCAAGTTTGTTTGGATAAAATTTGAAAAAGGGAGTTTTCCAAGCATACACTTGGGATTCGTTCAGATATCAGCAAATTGGTGGAAAATAAATTTCTTGGTAAAAGTTATAAGGAAAAAAAAGGCAAAAAAGAAACGTCGTTTTCTTGCATTCATTCGTTTTGGAATGAAAATGATATTTTAAAAGAAGAAGAAATCATTTTTCCATGATCATTACACATTTTGAAGGACATAATTTGAGCAAAGTTTTTTTTCATACGAGAAAGCTTTAACTAATTTTCCTGCAACTTCACTATCAACCAAAGTTAAAAAAAGAGTTCCAAAAAATAAACTTTCTAATATTATGTCTTTTTCCTTTCTGTACAACTTGAGGAGCTACGGTAGTTTGAAGAATTGATTTAATTGGATTAACTAGGAGTAGCTTATAGCCTGTTTGGCCAAGCTTTTTTTGGGGCCAAAAGTATTTTTTTTTTTTAGCCAAAAATACTTTTGGTCAAAAATTAAGGTGTTTGGCCAAACTTTTAGAATGAAAAAAAGTGTTTTTGAGGAGAAGCAGAAGCAGATTTTGAGAAGCAGAAAAATGTAGTTTTTCTCCAAAAGCACTTTTGAGTAAAATACACTTAGAAGCAGTTTTCAAAAGTTTAGCCGAACACTAATTACTGCTCAAAAGTGTTTTTCAAATTAATTAGCCAAACACAAACTGATTCTCGCAAAAAGTACTTTTAGAAGTTTGGCCAAATAGGCTATTAGAGTTCTTGGTTTTCCTGGTTTGGAAGGAATTTAAGATAATACTTTGAAGCGAGCTCAGTGAAGAACTCAGTTACGCAATCCTAAAGGATTGGGGGTGGAAGAATCAATCCTTGAACAGAGTTGCGTCAAATTGAATTAGGAAGATAAGAGCAGAGAGAAGCAGATATTATTGATAGAGAAATGCGTAAATTTGACTAACTATTACAATTTCCACTGATAGCGTATATATTCTTTCCCTATAGCTAACTGCTGTAACTAACTTTACAAACTCCTTAACCAACTAGTAATGACTTTAACAATTTTCACTTCTATATTCTATATCTATACAATTGCTATATAACAAGTTTCCCCCCTCTCAAAAAGTCCTTGTCCTCAAGGACTAAAGTGAGGAAATTATTGTTGTAACATGCGAAGATCCATCAATGTACTATCCTCCTTAGGACAGTTAAACCATTTCACAAGGACCTGGGTGATCTGGTGCCCAAGCTTAGTAATGATCCTCTCCAGAACAATGCATCCATGAGGTGATAATGAAACTGGTAAATCTGGTATCACAGTAGCAGTGCCAATATATTTCTTCAGCTGTGAAACATGAAATGTGGGATGAATTTTAGCTTGAGGGGGAAGGTCCAACTTATAAGCTACATTGCCCACCTGCTTCATAACCTTGAAAGGGCCAAAGTACTTGGGACTGAGTTTGTGATAGGAGTGGCCTTTGAAAGATATTTTCCTGTAAGGTTGAAGTCTTACGAAAACCATATCACCAACATCAAAAGTCCTGAGAGTTCTCTTCTTGTCTGCTTGTGCCTTCATTCTACATTTAGCTAACTGCAAATGGTGTTTGAGAAGCTGTATGGTAGCTTTTCTAGCTTATAGGCTTCTATCCACCTGGTCCGCGATAGATGTATGAGCTATGTAAGGTATGTGAGTAGGTGGCTTCTGCCCATAAGGAATTTCAAAAAGAGTCATTTTGATAGCAGTGTGATAATTTGTATTATACCATTATTCTGCAAGGGGTAACCATTGTAGCAATTCTTTAGGTCGATCATTACACTCATCTAAGGTATCTTTCCACACACTTATTCAATACCTCTGTTTGTCCATCGGATTGGGGATGATAGGCACTAGAGTGATGCAACTGTACTCCCTGTGTCTCAAATACAACCTGCTAGAATTTGCTTAGAAAAATGACATCCTTGTCACTCATTATTGTTTGAGGTAGACCATGGAACTTGTAAAATATTGTCAAAAAATACTTGAGCGACTGTAGAAGCAGTGTAAGGATGTGCCAACCCAATAAAGTAAGCATACTTGCTCAGTCTATCTATTACCACTAATATGACTGATTTCTGATGAGATTTGGGAAGTCCCTCAATGAAGTCTAGACTAATGTCTTGCCAAATTTTCTCAGGTATGGGAAGAGGTTGTAAGAGCCCTGGATAGCTGACATTTTCCCCTTTGCATTTTTGGCATACCTCACAGTTTCGAACGTGCTTGTGGACATCCTGCTTCATCTTGGCCCAGTAGTACACTCCGTTGATCCTGAACAAAGTAACATCCATCCCAGAGTGGCCACCCATGGCTGAATCATGTGAGAATTGCAATATTTACTTTCGCAAAGTGGGATCAAATCCTACCACTATTTTCCCTTTTCTATAGAGTACACCCTCTTGTAGCATGTAAACTGGATTAGAGAGAGGATCTGCTTGAAGTTGAGCTAGCAATTTCTCGAGATGTAGATGCCCTTTGTATGAATCTTGAATCCTTAGTAAGAAATCAGAGGTGATTGTGGTCAATGTCTGTAGTTGAGCTTCTTGCACAAGGCATCTGAATAGTGCATCAGCCACAATGTTCTCTTTTCCTTTCTTATACACAATAGAGTAATCATATCCCATCAATTTGGCCAGCTACTTCTGTTGGCTTGGAGTGAAAATTCTTTGTTCCAACAAATATTTGAGGCTCTAATGGTTTGTTTTAATAAGAAAATGCCTCCCAATCAAGCAAGGTCTCCGTTTGTCAATATCAGTAACAACATCCATCATTTCCTTCTCATATACTGATAGTTGTTGATGTTTGGTGCTAAGGGCATTGCTCATATAGGCTAAGGGATGCTCAACCTGCATTAGAACATCTCCAATACCCACCCCACATGCATCAGCTTTGATGACAAATTCCAAAGAGAAGTTTGGTAGAGCCAATATAGGTGTAGTGCTCATAGCCTGCTTCAGTTTCTGGAAAGCTTCTGTGGCTTCGTCAGACCACTTGAACTTGTCTTTCTTCAGCAGCTCTATGAGAGGTCTTGCAATAATTCCATAACCCTTCACAAATATTATATAATACCATGTTAGTCATAGAAATCCTCTCACTTCTTTGATAGTTTGAGGAGTAGGCCAACTCATCATTACCTTCACCTTCTCTGGATCAGCAGTAACTCCTGCTTGAGTGATGATATGTCATAGATAGTCAACTTCAGTCTTCCCAAAAGAGCATTCGCTAAGCTTAACAAATAATTGGTTTCCTTGTAAGATATTAAAAGCTTCCTTCAAGTGTATCAAATGCTCAGACCTTGAAGGGCTGTAAATGAGAATGTCATAAAAAAAATACCAGAATAAACTTCCTTAGGGAAGGTTGAAAAATCTCATTCATTAGATTTTGGAATGTTGAAGGTGTATTTGTCAATCCAAAAGGCATTACAACAAACTCATAATGGCCATGATGAGATCTAAAAGTTATTTTCTCAATGTCATGATCAGTCATTCTAATCTGGTGATAACCGGATCTTAAATCCAACTTAGAAAAGTATTTCGATCCCCCTAGTTCATGCAATAACTCCTCAATCACATGAATAGGAAATTTATCTTTGACAGTACAGTCATTTAACTTCCTATCGTTTATACAAACTCTCCATGTACTATTGTTTTTCTTAACCGTAATAATAGGAGAAGAAAAAGGACTCACACATGGCCTGATGATGCTATGTTCTAACATCTCCTTTACCATCCTCTCAATCTCATCTTTCTGGCATGCTGGGTATCTGTAAGGTCTCACATTGATTGGTAATGTCCCTTCTTTCAATACAATCCCGTGGTCGTGATTCCTGTAGGAAGGTAGTTTGTTGGGTACTTCAAATAATTAGGCATACTATTTTAGGATCTGCTGTAAATCTTTTGGTGCTTGCACTTCTTGGTAGCACATGGCTGGTTTAGCTTCCTCAATTGGTTGGATGAAAGCTACTGATAACATGTTGATTTAGCTTGGCTTTTTAAGCATCTTCTGCATTCTAACATCAGCTACTACTTTGAAGGTTCCAGGTTGACTACCTCTTAAAGAAACCTTCCTACCCCCAATGTGAAATTCCATCCTTAGTAATTTGAAGTTCCATCTTATGTCGCCTAGTGTGATCAGCCATTGTATCTCCAGTACCACATCCGTACCACCTAATGGAATGACCAGTATATCATCTCTGAAATTCACATCTTGCATCTTCCATGTCATTCTGTGAGTCATCACAGAGCTGTGAACCTTATTTCTATCAACTACAGCCATTACAAATGGAGTAATACTGTCTAGTTTACACCCTAATCTCTTGGCTACTGACAAATCCATGAAATTGTGGGTTGATCCAGAATCGATTAAAGCATGTACCATTTTGCCTTTGATACCCTCATGGTCCTATAATCACTGGTGTCATTTAGTGCGTGCATAGACACTTGAGGATTGAGTGTTGATTCCTCAAAAGTCTCCTCATCCACCAAATTCTCCTCCCACTCTCCATCTTCTGTTCCTTCATCCAATTCAAGAATGAATACTTTCTTTCTTTTACTACACTTATGTTGGGAGTGTACTTCTCATCACACCAATAACAAAGCTCTTGGCCTCTTTTCTCGTCCATTTCTACATCAGATAGTCTCCTAGATCCTGGAAGTACTAGTTTATTATTAGATTTATTGTACCTGTTATTCACTATGGCCATGCTTCCTTCACCCATCTGGTTTGAGAAAGATCCTTTTGAAGTGGTACTCCAAGCATTGCTAGAAGCAGGAAGTAAAAATCTTGAACTCCTCACCATAGCTTGGGTCTAATTTTGTTGAAGTTTGAGGGATTGCTCAGCCAACCTTACTTGACTGTAAGCTTTCATAAGTGTTCTAGGGCCTAGTATCCTCTTTTGCACTTCAATTTCTGGTTTAAGATTGGCCAAGAAAATGCTAATAGAATGCTCTTCTTTTACCTTTACTTGGTTCAACAATTCATCAAATTTATCAAGGTAATCCTGCCCACTTCCCGTTTGTTTGAATGCCACCAATTCTGCCATAGGATCTGCATGCTCAACATCCCCAAATCAGAGATGTATTGCCCTTACATAATTGTTCCAATTGGGAAACCTTTCTATTCTTGCCCTCATATACATTTTGTGCCATTGGAACGACTTACCCTCCAAACTAATGGAGGCACCTTGAATCCTATTTTCCTCCGAAATCTTTTCATAATCGAAGAATTACTCTGCCTTATACAACCATCCATTAATATCTTCCCCACTAAATCTAGAAAATTCAAATCGCTGATAACGACCATTAGGCCATAGTTGGAGTTACTTGACCCGCCGGAATTCCATTCCCAGTACCATGTTTGCCAGTAATTATCGTATCTCATCCAAAGCATCTTCATGCTTAGCTCCTTGCGCTCGAACTTGCTCACGCAATTCGTCCATCTCACGCCCCAATTCACCATTTTTGGTGTTCGCTGCCATCAGCTCCGGCATCTTTCCTGCGTCCGAGAATCGCCTAGCTTTGATACCAATGAAGCGAGCTCAATGAAGAATTCAGTTACGCAATCCTAAAGGATTGGGGGTGGAAGAATCAATCCTTGAACAGAGTTGCGTCAAATTAAATTAGGAAGATAAGAGAAGAGAGAAACAGATATTATTGATAGAGAAATGCGTAAATAAGACTAACTATTACAAATTCCACTTATAGCGTATATATTCTTTCCCTGTAGCTAACTGCCGTAACTAACTTTACTAACTCCTTAACCAACTAGTAACGGCTTTAACAATTTCCACTTCTATATTCTATATCTATACAATTGTTATATAACATACTTCCTATGATTTGAACAATAGTAGCTCCTCAAGTGACCCCTTCTCAAAGTGTGCTACTCTAGTTAATTATTTACAGTATTAGTTATTAGTATTACTAGTATATATGACTTCTGGAATTGAAAATTACTTCTTTTCTCTCCATTAATCAATTGTTGAAACAAGCACAGATTCAAGATTTAAATTTTTTGGACTCAAGAAGTCATTGTATCGATTGACTATTTGTGTAACTGGGTTCGAAATTTAATAGGACAACGATCGCTTTTAGCTTGCGATCGAAATTATTTATATTCGGTAGCCACAAAAGTATATAAAACTTATACATTATATTATATACATATATATATATTTTGATTATTTTAAAAACGGCTATATAATAATATTGTTTCAGTTGAATATTTATACGTATTGTTTTAACACAAATATGGTGTTTTGAAAGCTACTGCCTAATGTATTCGGCCGAAGCCGTAAATTTTACTGCATCCGCCCTTGCGCCGAAACCGACCTACATCAACTGCATCTCTAGGCATGGCCCTAAAAAATGACAAGTGTCTATCTAATGAATTAACCACTGTACCATTGAGGTGACTTGCATTAACAACTACACCTGCATTAAGATTGAAAACGATGCTTTAATTTGTACTCATTTATTTCAATAAAACTAACAGAAACGACTCCTACATTTATGTTGAAAGGCGTTTGAGGATCAATTTTTTAATTTTTTTAATTAAAATATTCTTTTCCAAAACTAATCTATCCCACTACTAGAAATTCGCTAAAAAACGACCAAAAAAACCGATCAAAGTTGGTCGGTTATGGCCAATTACCGACCAAAACGCGACCATTAGGGTGTGGACGATATTTTGATGGTCGGAATGGCTTATCGATCAAAGTTGGTCGGAAATTACCGACCAATGTTGGTCGGTAGCTTAAAACGACCATCTGACAAGTTTAAGTACTTACCGACCAACTTTGGTCAGAAACATATTTTATTAATTTAATTTTACCGACCAAAGTTGGTCGGTTTAACTAAATTATATTTTTTATTAATTATTAAAATTTTAAAAAACCGACCAACTTTGGTTGGTAATTGAAAATATATATATTTTTAAAATAACTAAAATTAAACATTACCGACCAACTATGGTCGGTAACCTCAACAGTGCAGGCAAAATACCGACCAAAGTTGGTCGGTAATGTTGAATTCTGGGAATTCAAAATAATTTTTTTCTTTTTATTAAAAATCGACCAATTTTGGTCGATTTTTCTGGGTTTAATTTTGGCATAAAATGTCTGTTTTGGCAGCTACACCACCTGCCAGCATACCAATACACCTAATAACAACAACAACAACAACAACAACAACAACAACAACAACAACAACACAACAACACAACAACAACAACAACACAACAACAACCAAAACATTCAATAAATACTTTAAAACTAAGAAATTAAAGTTCAATTGAACATAAAAATCCAAAACCAAGTTAAAACTAATTACAACTAGTTCAAAACTGGTTTAATTTTTCTAGTTCAAAGTTTATAAAAGTCAAAGGGTATTTTCTACAACATCATCATCACCGTCTGATGAACTTTCATTTACAAGACGGTATAGAGAACGGTCTTGTGGAGGACGGGAAGAATGATCACGGGGAGGACGGGAGGAACGATCACGAGCAGGACAGGAGGAACGATCACGTAGAGGTCGACCCTCTGGAGATGACTCACGAGATCGAGGCAACGGAAAAGCTCCACTAGATAGGAGAGTTCTGATCTGAGCTTGCATGCCAAGGAATTGAGCATCTCTAAACCTTTCTCTTTCCTTGCCCGCTTCTAGCTCGGATGTGAGCTTTGTCACTGTCTCTCGCATAGCGGAGAGGCTCTCCCTATTAAGTTGCTCGCCTTGCAAAGAAGTCCCTATTCCTCGCATTCCACACTTATAGCGATGGAAGCTTTTAGTAGGAAGCCCGTATACATTCCCCCATTTTAGACCGCCAACAGACTCCAACCATATTCTTTCAGCATCATCGTCCGAAGGTTGGGTTGTCTCACCCGATTCACCAGCTGGATGACTACGGATGAATTCTTCCACATTACTTTGGTAGCGACCCTATAATATTTTAAATTAAATCAGTATTTCAAATTTTTTATAAAAGTAAATTATAATACTTAAAGAAAATTGAAAGCTTACATATGTAGTCGAGGCTCGGTCCTCGACCCACCTATCTTGATCCCCCTCTTTCTTCTTCTTCTTCACAATATGCGTCTCCTTGAATAGCTCATCATGACTCATTGGACGTCCATACTTCTTTTCCTGAAAACAAATTAATTTAGTTAATAAACAGAATAGATATACTTAGAAAAGTAAAATAATTTAAGCAATTACGTACCAATCTTCCTTTTATTGTCCCTAGGCTGATCGCACCTCCAGTGTGCAAGGAGCCTGCCTTCTCGGATGCGCGAGCTTTCTTTCCTTTTTCGCTCCTCTCTAAGAACTCCGCGGTAAGCCATTGCCTTTGCAAATCATTCCAAAAATTCTCAAGTAACCAGTCAGGCCTCTTGTTCTTCTTTCTAGCATCCGAGAAAGCATCCGCCAATCTCTTGCGAGCTTTATGATGAAAATTTGCAGCCACTTTCGCGCTATAGAGGTCTTTCCATACACACTTGCTCTGTATTTCAAAAGTTAAATATTAGATGGAAACATCATAAATGTAAATTATTAAACTGTTTAAAAGAATATTTATATCTTAGATTGATTGAAAATTTTCTCCTTCAACGAGAATGGGCAATCAGTCTAAGTCGCATAAGGGCCATAATAAAGCTTTCTGATGGCATTGGTGATTATCTTCGTAGTCTTATTACCCGGCCTGAACCTACAATTTAACAATAAAAATACATTAATATCTTAGTAAAAATGTTACAAATCAATAGATGCAAAAATAATGAATAACACTTACCCATCACCCTCAGGGACTATGATGATCCTGCCATATCGATCATAATGCACTACCTCGTCATCACCATCCGAAGCATATGTATCAGAGGCATGTAAAGACGGTGTAGGCGGGTTAGAGCTACTGCCTCGCATGCGAAGGCTTGCAATAGATGGAGTTGGTGATGAAGATGGTTGCGATCCCTGTGACTGCGATATAGCTGGATGCGACCCAAGTGGATGTGATACTGATGGTTGTGACCCGAGTGGCTGTGACATGGATGGATACGATCCATGTGGCTGTGATATGTAGGGATATGATCCATGTGGATCTGATGTAGATGGCTGCGATGTAGATGGCTGTGAGGCAGCTAGACTGTATGTCAGAGGTATAGTCCTATGGCCCTGTGATGGAAGACCTGGTATCTGAATGAATGTGTATGGCTCGTGATGCTGTGGCGGCTCAGTATAGCCGTGTGGTGGAGGATAAGACATAGGCATCTCTGAAAAGGGTGGACTAGAGGGACTATTATTTTCCACCCCCCCTCTTTCCCTTCCTACCCTTTTCTCAACCCCGAGAACTAGTAGGGTCATTGTTACCTTGACCCTTGCCTTCCATCTGCATAATATAATACACATTTAGATTAAAACATATAAGAAACTAGCTATAAAATGAGAGTGCTTTAAAAAACAAACTTTTTAATCCTCATCGATGTATTATTCCTCGTCCGAGAATTCTTCGTCCTCACTTGTTTGAGCTTCATCAATTGATTCTTCGTCCTCATTTTCTATAATTGTTACTTCATTTATATCAACTTCTTCCAATATGCATTCAGGATGTTCCAAATTATTTTCTAACTGATCGTCCACTATTTGGTAAACACTGGAGATATCATTTTGATATGCAACATCTAACACATTCTCGACTTCCACCCTACCTACGGGCTTAGTTTTTATTACAACCCACCAATCGGACTTATTCCGCCGCAATGGATAAGGAGAATAATACACTTGCCTAACGTTATGTGCAATTATGAAAGGATCATAGCGATCATACTCTCTCGTATGATTAACCTCAATTATGTTGTATTGGTGGTGTACTCTTATACCTCTTGTTGGATTTGGGTCAAACCACTTGCATCTAAAGAGTATCAATTTCTTATATGGCCAACCTGTATATTCTAGTTGTAATATTTCTTTGACCACACCATAATAATCAATATCTCCAACTTGGTTTCCATCACCACCTTGAACCCACACCCCGCTGTTGTTGCTATTTTTATTTTTAGAGCAATCCTCTGTATGAAACTTATAACCATTCACTACGTCCTTAGACATTGTTGTGACCTAAAACCCAGGTCCCCAAGATATATCTTTCAAAAATTGATTTACACCATTATTTGAATTATTTACCTACATAGTGTTAAACAAATTCATAAGTTAGCACAACTTATGAATCAATTTTTATACATTCACTACATATATATATATATATATATATACACTTACAAATCACACACACACAAACTGTTTGAACCACGTATCAAATCTCGTATATATAACATCATGGCCAAATTGACCCACGAAGTGACTGTGACACATCAAATATTTTAAGTAGTTGCATCAATATGTAGTCACAATAAATTTTACATTTTGATAACTAATAAATCAATACTTACTTGAGAAATGGTACAACTTCGGGACAATTTAGCAACACATGAAGTATAGCTGACTTGTACTCCATATCACTCAAACTTTTCTTTCTAACATCCTTAGAACATCGGTCTGGTTGATTGAATATGGACATTGGTGG
This sequence comes from Nicotiana tabacum, assembly GCF_000715075.1. Classification (NCBI taxonomy): domain Eukaryota; kingdom Viridiplantae; phylum Streptophyta; class Magnoliopsida; order Solanales; family Solanaceae; genus Nicotiana; species Nicotiana tabacum. The sequence continues at coordinate 61,022,198 of NC_134098.1, forward strand.
ATATAATGGATCATTCACACATTCGACCGTGTGCCTATTGGGCCTATTCCTAGAACATGGCACGTTACTCTCAAAATAATAAGAACAAAAATGTACAGTTTTCTTTGCAAGATAGGCTTCGCATATAGATCCTTCAATCTTATTCCTCAGCTTAACAAACTGTTTGCATTTGCCAATTGTCCTACATAATGTCATGTTAGCCAAGAACATTCAAATAAAATAGAATATTACATCAAACTTATAATATTATCTCTCAAAGGGATACATTCATCTGCATTGAGCAGGCCCTCTAAGTTGTGCCTCGTGTACAAGGTGTATTGGAAGGTGTTCCATCACATCAAAGAAACCACATAGAAATATTTTTTCCTCCCGCAATCCCCGCCGATTAGGATAATTCCTATTGTACATCCAAGTACGATGTTCTATCTATACATATAAAACAAGAACAAATTAATTTATTCTATAATTATAAAGATAATTATTTTTTCCTAATTACATCAATTTATATCCTAAAAGTTCAATTCATATCCAAAAGGTCCAATTCATATCCTAAAAGTTCAATTCATATCCTAAAAGTTCAATTCACAAGAACAAATCCTAAAAACTAAAATTTCAATTCATATCCTACGAGTTTAAACATAAACTAACTAAACTAAAGAAATTCAACCCATACCCTAAAAGTTCGATTCACAAGAACAAATTAATTTATTCTACAATTATAAATTAATTATATCTTTTTTAGTTAATTCAAGATAATTATTTTTTCCTAATTACACCAATTTATATCCTAAAATTTCAATTCATATCCAAAAGGTCCAATTCATATCTTAAAAGTTCAATTCATATCCTAAAAATTTCAATTCATATCCTACGAGTTTAAACATAAACTTAACTAAACTAAAGAAATTCAACCCATACCCTAAAAGTTCGATTCACAAGAACAAATTAATTTATTCTACAATTATAAATTAATTATATTTTTTTTTAGTTAATTGAAGATAATTATTTTTTTCTAATTACACCAATTTATATCCTAAAAGTTCAATTCATATCCAAAAGGTCCAATTCATATCTTAAAAATTCAATTCATATCCTGAAAGTTCAATTCACAAGAATAAATCCTAAAAACTAAAATTTCAATTCATATCCTACGAGTTTAAACATAAACTAACTAAACTAAAGAAATTTAACTCATACCCTAAAAGTTCGATTCACAAGAACAAATTAATTTATTCTACAATTATAAATTAATTATATCTTTTTTAGTTAATTCAAGATAATTATTTTTTTCTAATTACACCAATTTATATCCTAAAAGTTTAATTCATATCCAAAAGGTCCAATTCATATCTTAAAAGTTCAATTCATATCCTAAAAGTTCAATTCACAAGAACAAATCCTAAAAACTAAAATTTCAATTCATATCCTACGAGTTTAAACATAAACTAACTAAACTAAAGAAATTCAACTCATACTCTAAAAATTCGATTTACAAGAACAAATCCTAAACCCTAGATTCTAACTAAACTATTTAAGACAATACAAAGTTAATAATTCAATTCTAACTAAACTATTCAAGACAATACAAACTCAAAATTGAAATACTCATCAATTAAAACTAATTCATAACTAATTGACTAATTAACAAAACTAATTAGTTAATAAAATTAATTAACAAAACTAATTAAAACAAGACCTAAACCCTAATCCCCAATAAAATACAATGTTCAAATAATTGAAACACTAATCAAATAAAACTAATTCATAACTAATTTATAAAACCTAGAAATAATAAATAAATGAGTTGTAATTCAAACCTAGAATTTTTAGGAGGTGGAGAAGGAGAGGGGTGGCAGTGGCAGCGGCAGCGGTGACGGCGACGGCGCAGCGATGGCGACGCGGGGAGGGGAATGGGATTCATGTGAGGGAAATAGAGAAGGAGAGGGGAAGGTATTGAGTGAGGGAAATAGAGAAGGAGAGGGGAAGGTAAGAGAGAAATGGGGGTTCCTCCATTATTTCAATTCTGATTTTAGAATTATCGACCAAAGTTGATCAGTAATTTTGGTCGGTACATTTAGTGTTGACCGTTTGACCAAAAACCGACCAACTTTGGTCGGTTTTTTAAAAAAAAATTAAATTCTTTTTTTTTTTGTGTTTTTTTTCCTTAAAGTATTATAAACTATAAAAAAAATTTATAAACTATAAGCATTTATTTTATTTAACTATACAATTATTATAAATAATTATAAACTATAAGTATAATCTTTATAAATAATTATTATAACTATTTACTTTTAATAAATTATAATAGCATCTATCTAAGTAAATTTTCTAAGTTATAAACACTATATTATAATTGATGCTAATATCTTTTTTTTTCATTCGTTCATCACTAATAATGCATGACATAGATTAATCGATATATAGGTCGAGACTGTCACGACCCGAAATTCCCACCTTCGGACCGTGATGGCGCCTAACATTTCACTTGCTAGGCAAGCCAACGTTAGAATAATATTATCTATTTTTAAATAATTTTTAAATGTATTAATAACAAGAAAACAAATGCCGAAGCAAAGTTTGACATATAGTGAAATAATCCATCAAACAACGGTGTCTAAATACCATCCCAGAATTGGTGTCATAAGTGCACGAGCTTCTAGAATAAATACAAATAAAGGTCTGAATAAAATAAAGTTGTCTGGAAATAAACACACAGCTAAAGTACAATAGACGGGGACTTCATAACTGTGGACGCCATGCAGTTATACCTCAAGTCTCCTCTGATAGCTGAAATCCGAGCAAGTCTATGGTACGCCGCTGGGACCAACTTCAAAATCTGCACAAGAATTACAGAGTGTAGTATCAGTACAACCGACCCCATGTACTGGTAAGTGCTGAGCCTAACCTCGACGAAGTAGTGACGAGGCTAAGGCGGGTCACTTACATTACCTGTACGCAATATTAGATACAACAACAATAATAGAAATAAATCAAGTAGCTCATTTATAATAATTGAAGCCAACTGAGCAATCATAACCAATTATCATTTCCATCAATTCAGTTGCAGCGTGCAACCCGCTCTCACAATATATTCACATTCAATTCTATTGCAGCGTGCAACCCGCTCTCACAATATATTCATTTTAATCAAGTCTGTTGCAGCGTGCAACCCGATCCTCCAATATTGACTTTTAATAAGTCCGTTGTGGCGTGCAACCCGATCCTCCAATATTGACTTTTAATAAGTCTGTTGCGGCGTGCAACCCGATCCTCCAATATTGACTTTTAATAAGTTTGTTGCGGCGTGCAACCCGATCCTCCAATATTAACTTTTAATAAGTCTGTTGTGGCGTGCAACCCGATCCTCCAATATGGACTTTTAATAAGTCTGTTGCGGCGTGCAACCCGATCCTCCAATATATTCATTATAATTAATTCTGTTGCGGCGTGCAACCCGCTCCTCCAATATATTCATTATAATCAATCATGTTGCGGCGTGCAACCCGCTCCCCCAACATATTCATTTACCAATCAATTCTTATAGAAGAAATTCTCCAATAAACGCAACAATTAATATAAAATCGTAAGACAACAAGCATACAACAATTATAATTTAATTATGAAACAAACAATGACAATTAGCAATTTATTATAGAAATCAGGGAGAAAATAGGCAGTTTAATATTTAATATGCTAAATGTCAAATAACAATTAAAATACATAATTCAAATAGCATGTAACAATTAATGCAGGAATTCAAGAATTAATATTTGACAAAGAATAAGAGAGAAACAATCATTATAATAATTAATTTATGATTAAAAATAATTTATGATTTTCAAGTAAACATGCAAACAATTAATTTGATGACGTATAGACATTCGTCACCTCGCCTATATGTCGTTCACATGCAATTCACATAATAAATAATTTAAGGGTTCTATTCCCTCAAGTCAAGGTTAACCACGACACTTAACTCGCCTTGCAAATTCCAATCAATTATTCAACCACAACTTTTCCTTTTAAATTTGTCTCCGAAAGCTTCAAATATATTCACAAACAATTTAATATACTCAATACGAATCATAGAAATTAATTCCATATGAATTTACAAATTTTTCGGATAAAAATCTGAAATTTATTAAAATATTTGGCAGTGGGACCCACGTCTCAAATCTTGAAAAAACTTACGAAATCCGAACACTCATTCCGAGATGAGTCCAACCAGATAAAAATTATCCAATTCCGATATCAAATGGACCTATAAATCTTAAATTTTCATTTTTGGAAGATTTTAGAAAAATCTGATTTTTTTCTCCATAAATTCACGGATTCATGATATAAATGAGTATAAAATTATGAAATATAATCAATATAGGATAAGGAATACTTACCCCAATGTTTTCCTGTGAAAATCGCCCAAAAATCGCCTCTTGAGGTTTTAGGTTTTGAATATTTGGGAAATGAATCAAAAATCCCGTCCAAAAGTTATTTTGTTCAGCTGCAGGTGTCACAATTGCGACCTGAGCTTCGCAAATGCGAAGAAACACTCGCAATTGCGATGCCCTTCACAATCCTGCTGCCTTTGCAAATGCGAAGATTATGTCGCATTTGCGATAATTGGTCCTTCGCAATTGCGAAGATAAACTCGCAATTGCGAGAACTGCTGGCCTAGGCTTTCTTCGCAATTGCAATAAAAATCTCGCAATTGCCATACCTGTTTGGTTCGCATTTGCGATGCCTGATCTCGCAATTGCGAGATCATAGGCCTGCAACAGGTTCAGTTTTACCAGCAAAATTTTCTAAGTTCGAAACATCCTGTGGCCTATCCGAAACTCACCCGAGCCCCTCGGGACCTTATCCAAATATCCCAACAAGTCCCGTAACACCATACGGATTTACTCGAGGTCTCAAATCACATCAAATAACAACGAAATTGCAATTCACACCTCGATTCGGACTTTGAGTTTTTAAACTTTTTAATTTGCAAACCTCGTGCCAAAACATATTAAATGAATCCGGAATGACTTCAAATTTGGCACACAAGTCATAAATAACATAACGGAGATGTTCAAATTTCAAGAATCGGATTCCGGCTCCGATATCAAAAAGTCAACCCCGTAGTCAAACTTGGAATCTTTAGCCTTAAATTGTTGGTTCCGTTAAATGGTCATAATTTGAGCTAGGGACCTCCAAATTAAATTCCGGGCATACGCCCAAGTTCCAAATTACAATACGGAGCTATCGGAACTGTTAAAATACTGATCCGGGTCCGTTTGCTAAAAATGTTGACCAAAGTCAACTCACTTTAGTTTTAAAGCTCTATTTCCCATTTTAATTCATTTTTCACATAAAAACTTTTCGGACAATTGTACGGACTGCGCACGCAAGTCGAGGAATGATAAATGATACTTTTCTAGGTCTTAGGACACAGAATTACTTATTAAATTTAAAGATGACATTTTGGGTCATCACAGAGACGTTTTGATGAATCATAGATTAATATTCATCGATGCATCTAAGTAAGTTATAAGTCAACGAATCAATTTACAAATAGATATATTTGATGATAAAGTATATATACTAATTAGGATCTTCACAAGTCTATCCCTAAAATAACCCGACCCTGTGGTCCTAGCCGCTTCGTGTTCTTATATATATACGGCTATACTTATATATATACGCACACACAAACACACTTCATTGTAATACTTTAACTATATATAGAGCTTGTTATAGTATATGTTAGTGTGTGTATATATATAGCTTGTTAAAGTTTGACCATGTTTGACCTATTAATTTAACTCGTTTACTTAATACTAATAACTTCTTTCGTTTATTTAATTTGTGATCCATATATAGTATTAATAATGCATGACATAGATTAATATTAATTCTTCTATTTTAGTAGTAATTCTTCTATTTTTCATTCATTCATCGCTAATAATGCATGACATAGATTAATCGATATAGGTCGAGACGTTTTGTTTTTACTATTAGTTGATATAGGTCAAACGTTTTGTTTTTAATATTCATCGATGCATCTAAGTAAGTTATAAGTCGATGAATCAATTTACAAATAGATATATTTGATGATAAATTATATATACTAATTAGGATCTTCACAAGTCTAAACGGAGTGTGTGTGTGTGTGTGTATATATAGTGGGCCTCAACAGATAGGTCGTCATAATTCAAATCAAGAAAACTCACACAGAGACACGAGCTTCTTGTCAAATATTACGCACGAATCCATAAGAGTATTTTATAGATATGCCGATGCGTACGGCCTGATCCCATCATATGATGACCCAAAATGTCATCTTTAACTTTAATAATTAATTTTGTGTTCTAAGACCTCGAAAATCACTATTTATCATTCTTCGACTTGCGTGCACAGTCCGAAAAGTTTTCAGGTAAAAACTGGATTAAAATGTGAATAAGATGTTTAAAACTCAACTGAGTTGACTTTGGTCAATATTTTGAGCAAACAGACTCGGATCAGGGTTTTGACAGTTCCAGTAGGTCCGTATCGTGAATTGGGACTTGGGCGTATGACCGGAATCAAATTCCGAGGTCCCTAGCCCGAGATATGAAATTTTGATGAAAAGTTAAAAGTTTAAGTTCAAATAGTGACCGGATGTCAAATTTTGTGCAAACGACCCCGGAATAGAATTTTGATGATTCCAACAGCTCTGTATGGTGATTTTGGACTTAGGAACGTGATCGAAATTTTATTTGGAAGTCCGTAGTGAAATTAGGCTTGAAACGGCTAAAATAGGAATTTAAAGTTTGGAAGTTTGACCGGGGAGTTGACTTTTTGATATCGGGGTCAGAATCCAGTTCTGAAAATTTTCACAGCTCCGTTATATCATTTATGACTTGGGTGCAAAATTTGATGTCAATCGGACTTGATTTGATAGGTTTCGACATCGAATGTAGAAGTTGGAAATTCTAAGTTTCATTAAGAATGAATTGGAGCATGATTCGTGATTTTAGCGTTGTTTGATGTGATTTGAGGTTTCAAATAAGTTCGTATTATGTTTTAGGACTTCTTGGTGTATTGGGTTGAGGTCCCGAGGGCCTCGGGTGAATTTCGGATGGTTAACAGATCAAAAGTGAGACTTAGCTGCTGCAATATTTCTGCTGGAAATGCTGTAAAAAATCGGGCTCACTGACAAAATCGAGGTCCCTAAAAAAATCGAGGTCCCTGACAAATTCGAGGTCCCTGACAAATCTGTAAGTTATAAAAACAGGGGATTTCGTCCCATTTGCCCTTTTGACGAATTGGAGCTTGAGAAGAGGCGATTTTGATACATTTTACATACACGAATACATCATTGTTTTCACCATTTAACTAGTGTTTTAAGATAGAAATTTGGGAAAATTTTAGAAATCTCATAGAAACGAATTTTTGAGATTTCAGTATCGATCCGGAGTCCGATTTGAATGAAGGTGGTATGGTTGGACTCGTAATTGAATGGGTTATCGGATTTTGTAAGTTTCGCAGGATTCTGAGACGTGGGCCCCACGGACAATTTTTGAGCTAATTTCGGATTTTATTGAAAAGTGTAATATTTTCTTATGAAATTGATTCCTATAAATTTTGTTGACTGTATCAAATTAATTATGACTAGATATGAGTCGATCGGAGTCGGAAAAATCGAGAAAAAAACATAATACTTGGTTAAATTGGAGCAAGTCGAGGTAAGTGACTTGTCTAACTTTGTGTGGAGGAAATTCTCCTAGGATTGATAATTGTAATATGTGGAAAATCGTGTACACGAGGTGACGAGTGTGTACACGGGCTAAATATGAAAGATTATATTTTAAATTGTGTAGATCATTGTTGCGCATTAATTAAATTATTTTATTTTATTATATTCTTCATTATTGATTTAATGTTTATATTTTTAAATTTGCTTGACCTTGTCCTGCTAATTATTTTATCTGTTTAGTTGGAACTTGGTTTCTTATATTTTGTGCATTATTTGAAGGTTGATTTTCTTTAAATTAAATATTATTAATATGAAGTATTTGATATTTTTAAACTTGATATTGAAGCAATGTATTAAAGATTTTGAAATATTATTTTCCTGAACTATTTACTCATGAATATTTTTGTAAGATTTTCGTACTTATTGTGATGGAGCAGTGAGCTCTTTATTGTGAAAAAATATTATTGTTGAATTATTTTGACATGAGCCGTGAGCTCTTTATTGTGAAAAATATTATTGTTGAATTATTTTGACATGAGCCGTGAGCTCTTTATTGTGAAAAAATATTATTGTTGAGTTATTTTGACATGAGTCGTGAGCTATTTATTGTGGAACAATATTGATAATGAATTATTTTGGCAAGTTAAATTATTTGAGCACCTGAGGTGCAAATTATGATATATTATGATATTGATACGCATGCGGTGGTATAAGGTCTGGGTATTGAAAAGCATGCAGTGAGATAAGGGTGGCTTGATACGCGTGGCTAGTACGGGGAACTACTAGAAGTCATGCGGTGTGATAAGGATGGCTAAAACGCGGGATGCTATTTCGGAAAAAATATTTTCTTTAAAATAAATTGTGAAGGCTCCCGCGGTGAGATAAGGAAATGAGATATCGTGAATTTGTTTATGATTTGGGACTATGAGGCGGTACCTCGGGAGTGCCCTTGTTGATATTGATTTATGGCCGCGGTTGCCTTTGATTATTGTTGTGATTTTCTTCAAGTTGAAAAGAATTCTGCTTTGTTTCCACGAGGTATTTATTTGCCATTATTTGATGTAATTAAATGTGACATACTACTTGATTCATTTCCATTATCATTTTATCTTATAATATTGTTTAAACATTTTACCATGCCATTATTTATTCTCCAGTAGGGCCTGACCTGACCTCGTCACTACTCTACCGAGGTTAGGCTTGGCACTTACTGGGTACCGCTGTGGTGTACTCATACTACGCTTCTGCACATCTTTTTGTGCAGATCCAGGTACATCTTATCAGACCACGCATCAGTAAACTAGCTATACGAGGAGACTTCGAGGTATAGCTGGACTAGGAGGGAGCCAGAGATGCTCAAGCATTGCCTCAACGTGTGGTTCCGACTGAAAATGCGGACGTATTGAGAGATCACCCAGTGAATCATGTAGCAGGGTGCAACGGATGTTGGCATATGGTTGATTTATACGAGCTGTGAAGGTTATTATTGTGGATCATTGGACTGTGACCTATGACTTCGCGCCGAGTGGGGGGAGTCCACTATCAATGGATGGATTGCAGGGTCATGCGTTATGTCAGTTTTGCCTTGAAATGTATATATATGTGGTACTGAAAGGTTCCCTATAAATTTACACATGTTTGAGGCCAGAGATTTTGTAGAGGATAAGGTTGGGACTTGTGGTATGTCTGCCTCCTTAATAATCATGTACTTCAGTACCAAAGGAGTTATAGAAACAACTCTAATTTTGCAGAAGGTCTACTCAGCGTGGACGTCACGGTTGCGGATTTTGGGGTGCTTCGGAGGAAGTACAATTGTTGACGAGATTCTGGACTATGTGGTTCGTGCCAAGATTTATCTGTATGGAGCTCTACTTTTGTGATCGTTGTGTTTAAATAAGGGGTAAGGGTTATCTTAAAGAAGAATCGAAGAGTATGTTAAGAAATGGGTCAGCACAATAGTGTTCAGTCAGCATAACAGAAGAAGAAATTTTCCTTGGGAGAGATAATTCCCTACCGGTGTTCGTGGCAAGACTATGAAGAGGACAGATGAGACAATGCAACACCGCCTAGTTGGCTCAATTCTCAGAAATGCTTTTGAAAGAGTTTGTTTCCCGGACTCTCCATAATGCGTGGCGTATAGGGTTGAACGATTGCGTCAGGTCATCATGAAGGTGTCAAAATATGCCATCAAGTTCAATAAGTTAGCCCGTCATACTCCTATATTGCTTCCTACAACTAGAGAGCGAGTCCACAGACTCATTAAAAGACCTAATTATGATCGTAAAATTTTGAACTCGGGAGCTACAGACTGATACTTCATTTCTGCTAGTTGTAGAAATTGCCAAGATATTAGAACGTGTTCGGGGTGAGGAAAAAAGGAAAAACTTAGGAGACCAAGAGGTCTCGAGGTTCTGGAGGATTCAGTGAATTCTACTCTGCAAGTATAAATTATTAGGGCAGGGGTTCGGGCAGTCGGCCAGCCCAGTCCGCACATTGGATTACTCGGGATGCTCCAGTAAGTTCTTTTAATGCACCACCGACATGAGTTTGCTACAATGGTTATTCCGGTTTTCTGGCACACACTCAATATGAGCAGCCAAACCCGTAAAGGGGTTGTTATGAATACGGTGATACTAGGCACATCATGAGAAAATTGTCCCAAACTTGGGAGAGACATATTTCATCAAAGCACTCAGGCTACGTGACCCATTGAAGTTACTACACCACCCACACGACTAATTAGGGGTGGAGGAAAGGCGGGTAGAAGGCGTCCTAGAGGTGGAGACCTAGCCGTTGGTATATTTTTATGGTATGGCGGAGGTCGCTACATCAGTTGGTGTCATTACAGATACGACCTTGATATAATATAAAGGAATAATTTCCTTAACTTGTTTCGGTTCTCAGTATCGAAACGAGTCCTTCTATGGTGCTCCACTTATGAGTGACCTTCGTAATTCTATAATCTACTTATGTGTTTACTCCTGTTGGGAGATTCTATGGAGATAACTACGTCTATCATTCCATGTTGGTCACTAATAAGAGTTGTGAGGATAAAGGTGGCTTTATGTTACTCATTTCGGTAAGTTTTGATGTAAATTCTAAATAATTAATTGCAAATTGTGAATTATATGCCCTACCGGTGTGGGGTTCATTATGTGTTATGATTTTGTTTAACGGAAATTATTTAGAAGGAGCAAAAGGGACGTTTTCGATTGGCACGATGTGCATATTACTTGTGATTCAGAACTGAGGACGAGATCCTCGCATTTTTAAAATAAACTGATATGTTTAAACCGGGCTACGAGCTACGGTGGATGTTATATAAGGACGAGATCCTTGTGAGGAAAAATCTTGTGTTTAAGTTCTCCCTTGTGAGATCCAATTTGTACTATAGTACTAATAGGGAGTCATGCCTGTTAGGCTTAATTGAAAATACTTATATGAAATCCTCTGTGCATACTTGCCAAATTTGTGTTGTAATTATTGAGTTTTAACCTACGAGATAGGTTCCCGCCCAGGTGACATTAAATGCGACTTATTAATTCGGGTAAATAATTTTGAGGTCTTCATGCCTCGTGTCTCATTATCAGTATTGTGAAAGTTTGAAATGAGATTTTTGTTAACATGAAGTTAATTGATGATTCTGTAATTGATTATGAACAACTATTAAGACCAGATTGACCCAGAAGGGTGCTCCGTTCAGATGGACCGAGGAATGTACGGAGAACATCCAAAAGCTTAAGACAGCTTTGGCTACAGCCCCAATGTTGGTATTACCTATAGGTTCAGGGTCTTATATTGTGTATTGTGATGCGTCGCGTATTGACCTCGGCGCAGTGTTGATGCAAGACGGTAGGGTGATTGCCTACGCGTCCAGACAGTTAAATGTGCATGAGAAGAATTATCCTATACACAACCTTGAGTTAACAGCTATTGTTCATGCCTTAAAGATCTGGCGGCATTATTTGTACGGTGTCCATTGCGAGGTCTACACCGATCACCGAAGTCTACAACATCTGTTTAAACAGAAGGATCTTAATTTGCAGCAGTGGAGATGGTTGGAGTTTCTTAAGGATTATGATATCACCATTCTCTATAATCTTGGGAAGGCCAATGTAGTGGCCAATGCCTTGAGTCGTAAGGCGGAAAGTGTGGGAAGCTTAGCATATTTACCAGTAGCAGTTTGTCACATTAGATGTTCAGGCCTTGGATGTTCAGGCCTTGGCCAACCAGTTTGTCACATTAGATGTTTCCGAGCCGAGCCGAGTTTTAGATTGTGTGGTTTCTCAGTCTTCTCTTTATGACCGTATCAGGGAATGTTAGTATGATGACCCCCATCTGCTTGTCCTTAAGGACACAGTTCAGCATGGTGATGCCAAGAAAGTCACTATTGGAGATGAAGATGTATTACGGATGCAAGGCAGGCTATGTGTGCCAAATGTAGATGGTTTGCGCGACTTGATTTTTCAGGAGGCTCACAGTTCGCGGTACTCCATTCATCCGGGTGCTGCAAAGATGTATCAAGACTTGAGACAGCACTATTGGTGGGTGCGGATGAAGAAAGACATAGTGGAATATGTAGCTCGGTGCCTAAATTGTCACCAGGTGAAATATGAGTATCAACGACCAGGTGGATTGCTTCAGAAGTTGGAAATTCCAGAATGGAAATGGGAGCGGATCACTATGGATTTCATTATTGGGCTCCCACGGACTCGAAGGAAGTTCGATGCAGTTTGGGTGATTATGGATAGATTGACCAAGTCCGCTCATTTCATTCCTGTGATTACTACTTCTCTTCAGAGCAGCTGGCTCAGGTATATATTCACGAGATTGTCAGACTTCACGGTGTACCAGTATCTATTATCTCTGACCGGGATACACAGTTTACCTCACGGTTTTGGAGGGTTTTACATCGAGAGTTGGGTACTCGTGTGGAGTTGAGTACAATATTTCACCCTCAGACGGACGGGCAATCCGAACGCACTATTCAGATACTGGAGGATATGCTTCGTGCGTGTGTGATAGATTTTAGGGGTGCTTGGGATCAGTTCTCACCACTTGCGGAGTTTGCTTACAACAACAGTATTAGTCAAGCATTCAGATGGCTCTGTATGAGGCCTTGTATGGTAGGCGGTGCCGGTCCCTAGTGGGTTGGTTCGAACCGGGCGAGGCTAGACTATTGGGTACAAACTTGGTTCAGGATGCCTTGGAAAAGGTTAAGTTGATTCAGGATCGGCTTCGTACATCCCAATCTAGACAGAAGAGTTATGCGGATTGGAAGGTTCATGATGTTGCATTCATGGTTGGTGAGCGGGTATTGCTCCGGGTTTCGCCTATGAAGGGTGTGTTGAGGTTCGGGAAGAAGGGCAAGTTGAGCCCTAGGTATATTGGGCCTTTTGAGATTCTTGAAAGAGTTGGAGATGTGGCTTACAGACTGGCACTACCACCTAGTCTCTCTGCAACTCATCCGGTATTCCAAGTCTCCATGCTTCGAAAATATCACGACGATCCGTCTCATGTGTTAGACTTCAGTTCGGTTCAGTTGGACAAGGATCTATCTTATGTTGAGGAACCACTGGTTATTTTAGATAGGCAGGTTCGAAAGCTGAGGTCAAGGAACATTGCTTCCATGAAGGTTCAGTGGAGGGGTCATCCAGTCGAGGAGGCGACTTGGGAGACCGAGCTTGATATACGCAGCCGTTATCCACACTTATTCACTAGCTCAAGTACTTTTTCTAACTCCGTTCGAGGACGAACGTTTGTTTTAGAGGTGGAGAATGTGATGACCCAAAATATCATCTTTAAATTTAATAATTAATTTTGTGTTCTAAGACCTCAAAAAATACTATTTATCATTCCTCGACTTACGTGCGCAGTCTGAAAAGTTTTCAGGTTAAAAATGGATTAACATGTAAATTAGAGGTTTAAAACTCAACTGAGTTGACTTTGGTCAACATTTTGAGCAAACGGACTCGGATCAGGGTTTTGACAGTTCCGGTAGGTTCGTATCATGAATTGGGACTTGGGCGGATGCCCGGAATTAAATTCCGAATTCCTTAGCCCGAGATATGAAATTTTGATGAAAAGTTAAAAGTTTAAGTTCAAATAGTGACCGGATGTCGAATTTTGTGCAAACGACCCCAGAATAGAATTTTGATGATTCCAACATCTCCGTATGGTGATTTTGGACTTAGAAGCGTGATCGTAATTTTATTTGGAAGTCCGTAGTGAAATTATGTTTGAAACGGCTAAAATAGGAATTTAAAGTTTGGAAGTTTGATCGGGGAGTTGACTTTTTGATATCGGGGTCGGAATCCAGTTTTGAAAATTTTTACAGCTCCGTTATGTCATTTATGACTTGGGTGCAAAAGTTGAGGTCAATCGGACTTGATTTGATAGGTTTCGACATCGAATGTAGAAGTTGAAAATTTTAAGTTTCATTAAGATTGAATTGGAGCATGATTCGTGATTTTAGCGTTGTTTGATGTGATTTGAGGTTTCAAATAAGTTCGTATGATGTTTTAGGACTTGGTGGTGTATTGGATTGAGGTCCCGAGGGCCTCGGGTGAGCTTCGGATGGTTAACAGATCAAAAGTGGGACTTAGGTGCTGCAAAAGCAGCTGCAATATTTCTGCTGGAAATGCTGTCAGAAATCGGGCTCCCTGACAAAATTGAGATCCCTGACAAAATCGAGATCCCTGACAAAATCGATGTCCCTGACAAATTCGAGCTCCCTGACAAATTCGAGGTCCCTGACAAATCTGTAAGTTACAAAAACATGGGACTTCGTCCCATTTGCCTTTTTGACGAATTGAAGCTTGAGGAGAGGCGATTTTGATACATTTTCAAGGAAAAATATTTGGGTAAGTGATTCTAACTCGGATTTGGTCAATATACATGAATACATCATTGTTTTCACCATTTAATTAATGTTTGAGATAGAAATTTGGGAAAATTTTAGAAATCTCATAGAAACGAATTTTTGAGATTTCGGTGTCGATCCAGAGTCCGATTTGAGTGACGCTGGTATGGTTGGACTCGTAATTGAATGGGTTGTCGGATTTTGTAAGTTTTGCCGGATTCCAAGACATGGGCCCCACGGACAATTTTTGAGCTAATTTCGGATTTTATTGAAAAGTGTAATATTTTCTTATGAAATTGATTCCTATAAATGTTTTTGACTGTATCGAATTAATTATGACTAGATATGAGTCGATCGGAGTCGGAAAAATCGAGAAAAAAGCATAATACTTGGTTAAATTGGAGCAAGTCGAGGTAAGTGACTTGTCTAACTTTGTGTGGAGGAAATTCTCCTAGGATTGATAATTGTAATATGTGAAAAGTCGTGTACACGAGGTGACGAGTGTGTACACGGGCTAAACATGAAAGATTATATTTTAAATTGTGTAGATCATTGTTGCGCATTAATTAAATTATTTTATTTTATTATATTCTTCATTATTGATTTAATGTTTATATTTTTAAATTTGTTTGACCTTGTCCTGCTAATTATTTTATCTGTTTAGTTGGAACTTGGTTTCTTATATTCTGTGCATTATTTGAAGGTTGATTTTCTTTAAATTAAATATTATTAATATGAAGTATTTGATATTTTTAAACTTGATATTGAAGCAACGTATTAAAGATTTTGAAATATTATTTTCCTGAATTATTTACTCCTGAATATTTTTGTAAGCTTTTCGTACTTATTGTGATGGAGCAGTGAGCTCTTTATTGTGAAAAATATTATTGTTGAATTATTTTGCCATTTTACTTCTAACTTGGATTTGGTGCCTTCCTATCCGTCTCAGGATTTCCCAAGCACGATCCTGTGCCTGTCGGTTGGGGGCTCGCCCCAACCTGTGCCGCCCGTAAGATGCCTAGGCCCTTGGCCCTAGACATGTCGTGGCGCTCCATGTTAGGATCACAATCCATGCGCGCCCTGGGGACTTGGCTTAGGACATGCCTTGTCCTTAGCCCAGGACTGAGCATCGCTCCCGCGTGCACAGCCCAATCCTCAAGATTACACTCGTCTAGTGCATCCGCGACTAGCTCGTGCCTCGCCTGAGTAAGGCAACCTTTAGTCCTTGGCCATTGTCATGCGCCTCTTTTGTGTCATGCCCATACATAGCCCTCTTGCAGCACGCTTCCATTCCGAAGTAGTGCAGTGTCGCCCACACCTGCACCTTTAGGCCAACGGACCCTTGCTTGCATGACTGAACCAAAGCCATGCTCACAAGTCGACACATGATGCCCCTATGACAGGTGCGTCAAGTATCCAATCGGCGTGGAGGTCTCTTTCCAACACTCGGCAGCCCGCGGGGCTGGCCGTTCCACGATAGCAGCCTCC
Source organism: Nicotiana tabacum (assembly GCF_000715075.1). Classification (NCBI taxonomy): domain Eukaryota; kingdom Viridiplantae; phylum Streptophyta; class Magnoliopsida; order Solanales; family Solanaceae; genus Nicotiana; species Nicotiana tabacum. Next base: position 61,038,268 of record NC_134098.1, read on the forward strand.
ACTGCCCTTTTGATGCCCAACGCAGGCCCTAAGGCATTGCGCAGCCCATACGAGTTCCCAAACTCGCATGGAAACCTTTGACACTCCCTTGAGTCATCTAGGTAGGCCCTTGGGGTTCGCCCCCAAGGCAGCTCGTTCTATACGGCTCAGTGGCAGCACGTGTGGGGGAGGCAGGTCGGAGCTTTCATCACCTATACCCCCTTATATATGCTTAAAATTAAAAAGCCCAAGTTGCCCGAGTAGACTGCTCTACGTCAGACCATCAGAAGGCTCCTTTCTCACCAGTTCTTGGCCGAAATTACAACCCCAAGTTCTGGGTTGTAACATCCTCCCACACTCATAATGTCATCGCCCCGATGACACATCATGGCTTAAGACATCCCGGAGTCTGCCCCCTCAGGTATGCCCATTCAAGCTCCCTTTGTCCTGTGGGTTGGACTTCCTCGAAGTCCTTTCTCAAAAAGGAGTCGTGCCCCATGCACTCCTCCTCCCAAAGTATCTTCCAAGCGTGCCTCTGCACTTCACCTCTATTCGGTGTTCACTTGGAAAGTGCCTCCGCACTTGCACCCTCTAGTGTCTAACTTTGTGATTGACCCACACTAGTCAAATCACACCATGACCCTCACGGCCTTCATGTCCGTCCGAAGCTTTCCTTCATAGGTTAGCACATAATGTGCTATTTTGATGTCGCTCCCGTAGCCATCCGCTTCCATAGCCTCAAGATGCCCTCTTTGGCATAGCTCCCGCAGCCTTTCGCTCGCGTAGCCCTAAGATGCCTTTGGCTTGGCTCCCGTAGCATTAAGACGCCCTCTTTCGCGCAACCCTAGTAGCTCATTCGCTCACTTGGCCTTCAAACGCCTTTTGGCATAGCTCCCGTAGCATTCTGCCCCCGTAGCTCTCTTTGCCCACACTACCTTGAAGATGTGTTCGCTTTTAGACCCACGACTTAGCCCTTATGCCTCTTTGCATAGGCGGGATCCTCCCACACTCAATGTGGAGGATACATTTTAGCACTGTCGTCTCACTTGGCATTCGGCCAGCTCTTGAGACGACCCTCGGTGAGTATTACATTCCCAAAGTCATAGCATCGCCGCCTTTCCGAACAGAGTTCTTTGTTCTCCGGCCGTCACTTCCTCAGCAAGTAGCCAATGCTCCCGGTAGTACTTCAATACTCGCCCTATAGACAGGTACTCTCCTGGTCCTGCTAGCACGGCTTCCCGGTTCGGTGTGCCACGCACTTGGATACTCTCGGTCCCCGATCATTCGACATACCCCTTTCCAGAATGATGACACCTTCCAAACTTGGGAACTCGTCCCATTCCGCTTGCTTTGCTATACCCTCAAATTCTTTTCCTCACCTTGGCAATGCCCTCAGGCAACCCAAAGTCTCCTCCCGAAGGAAAGACACTCAGCTTGATGCGTTGCACGCATCCTTGGCAAGATCTCCGCTATGATCATGCCCAAGTTTATGGTCCATGGCCTACTCTTTCGTAATATGGTTGCGCGACCTGGCAAACATGGCATTCTCTTGGCCATCCGACTCATCGGCATATCACCTCATTCAGTAGGACCTTAGACTGACGAAAGACAATGGAATCACCCATTCCTTTCGTCGACCATTAGTATCTGGTTCTCGATCTTTGTTGGCATATGAACATCAATCTCTGCTTTGACGTGATCTCGGCATTGACATCCAAAATGCACTAACCATATCCACCATTTGCCTTGACGTTGTGCCATGGCATAGTATGGCCTTAATCTGCTCTGATACCAAGTTGTCGCGGAATCGTTTTTCTGAAGGTTCGGCGAGGGCAGCGAAGTAAGCCTGACTGTTACTTAGCTTCAGCCCTTTGACAATAAATAGCACAATCATGCTAAAGCGATGGCAATCACACGAAACAAGCAAGAAAGCTATGAAATAAAGAGACTCGAATTTGGGAGGCAAGTGCCAATTTTCTGTTGTGTTTATTCAATATCTGATGCCTTACAAAGAATGAAAACAAAGCCTATTTATAAGACTAAAATGGCTATACAAAGGGGTGGTTGGCTGTTAAAACAGCCTGGTGCATTCCAGCCTGGAAAGCTGCCTGGATTCCTGGATGAAAAGCTGCCTGGATTTCAGTATGGAAAGCTACCTGGATTCCTGCATGGGAAGCTGCCTGGATTCCTGCAGGAAAATCTAGAAAGGCAGACTTTGTGGAATATGATGTCAACCATGGCCCACTGATGGCAGTCTGAGAGTTGAGCTCGGACAAGGCTCGCTATCGCTGGTTTTGCCGAAAATTAATAGGTGCGATGGCGGGGCGGTGCACGCTCCCCCACCTGAAATGGCAACGACCCCGGTGCCACACAACTGAAGATTATCGTGGACTTGTTCCCTGAACTGCCACAAATCTTCAAACTTCTCCCATGATGCCTCCTCTAGCGAAGTTCCTTTCCAATGAACAAGGAACTGTGCGCTTGAATTGCCCCATCCTTTTCCACGGACCAACTGATGGTCTATGATGGCTTCCAATTGCCTATCTGTTGCTGGTGGAGTAGCAAAAATTTGACTTCGGCTGGACTGCGCCCGATCCTTGTCTTCCTTGTCTTCGAAATATGGTTTCAATTGGCTAGCATGGAAGACTGGATAGATTTTCAGATGACGCGGCATGTCCAGTCGATATGATATTATCCCTACTTTGGCAATAATTTCGAATGGGCCCTCATATTGGCGAATCAAGCTATGGTGTACGCCTCGCAGTGATTTGAACTGCCATGGATTTAGTTTCACCATGACCCTGTCTCCAATCCTATAGTTGACTGGACGACGTTTCCGATCTGTAAATTTCTTCATTTTACGCGCAGCCTTGTCAAGATATGACCTGGCTAGATCGGCTTGTTCCTCCCAAAACTTGGCCATGTGAAAAGCCCCTGGATTCTTCAATCCGACGTTGGCGGGCAATGATTGAGGAGTGTTGGGCTGTTGCCCAGTTGCAAGCTCAAAGGGACTCTTCCCAGTCGCCTCGCTGCGTTGCAAATTGTAAGAGAATTGAGCTATGTCCAGTAGCTTAGCCCAGTCTCTTTGATTGGCGCTGACATAATGCCTCAGATAGCATTCAAGCAAGGCATTAATCCTTTCCGTTTGTCCATCCGTTTGTGGATGAAAACTTGTTGAGAAGTGCAGTTAAGTTCCCAACAAGCTGAACAATTCCTTCCAGAATGCGCCGGTGAAATGAGGGTCACGATCGCTTACGATGTGCTTAGGCACGCCCCAATATTTCACGATGTCCCTCAAAAATATGCGTGCTGCCTCTTTAGCTTTGCAACCGGCAGTGGTGGCCGAAAATGTTGCATACTTGGTGAATCTATCGACAACCACCATAATGGTGCCGAATCCCTCCGAATTTGGCAAACACGTGATGAAGTCCATGGTTATGCTGTCCCATGGCTTCGCCACAACTGGCAGCGGCTCAAGTAATCCCCCAGGAAGCTTGGATTCCACCTTGTCTTGCTGACAAACTAGACAAGTGCGTACATATACCTCGATGCCGTCCCGCATCCGAGGCCAATAATAAGAAGACTCGATCAGGGCCATTGTGCGTTTTTGCCCTGGATGACCTGCCCAGGCAGAGTCATGACCTTCCTTCAACAGAGTACGCCGGAGATTTGCCCATTTGGGCACGTAAATTCTTTTTCCAGTGGTGTACAATAGACCATCTTCTTCCCAAAAGCGTTGAGTTTTGCCTTGACTGGCTAAGGCAATAAGCTGTTTTGCCACGGGATCATATTGCATACCTTCCTTGATGGTCTGGATGATGCCACTGCTTGCTGAGCTAACCATAGTTGCCAATATTGTCTTGCGACTCAAAGCATCGGCTACTACGTTAGCTTTTCCTGGTTTGTATTCCAGGGTGTAGTCGAATTCTGCCAAGAAATCTTGCCAACGAGCTTGCTTGGCAGATAGCTTCTTCTGTGTTTGGAAGTAGCTTGTTGCAACGTTGTCAGTCTTGACAACAAAATGTTCTCCCAACAAGTAATGACGCCAAGTCCTTAAGCAGTGGACTACAGCAGTCATTTCTTTCTCCTGGACAGTGTAACGCCTTTCAGCGTCATTCAGCTTTCGACTCTTAAAGGCTATAGGGTGGCCTTCTTGCATTAGAATGCCTCCTATAGCAAAGTCAGACGCATCAGTCTGGACTTCAAATACCTTCGAGAAATCAGGCAGGGCCAATACGGGTTCCTTGGTGATTGCTGCCTTGAGTTTCTCGAATGCCTTCTGGCATATGTCGCTCCATTCCCACTCTCTGTCTTTCTTCAGCAAATCAGTGAGGGGAGATGCAATAGCCGAGTAACCGAAGATGAATCTCCGATAATAGTTGGCTAAGCCGAGAAAGGACCAAAGTTCCGGTACCTTTGTTGGAGCTTCCCAGTCATGGATAGCTTCCACCTTGTCCCTATCCATCCGAATTTCCCCATGGCTGATGGTATGCCCGAGGAATTGTACTATGGGCTGTGCGAAGCTGCATTTCTCACGTTTGACGCACAGATCATTTTCCCTAAGTACCTTGAATACCTTGCGAAGGTGTTCCGCATGGTCTTCCATATCGTTGCTGTAAACCACGATATCATCTAGATAGATGACAACGAACTGATCCAAGAAGGGATGAAAGAGTTTGTTCATCAAAGTACAGAAGGTTGCTGGAGCATTTGTTAAACCGAATGGCATTACTAACCATTCAAAAGCCCCATACCGTGTAACACAAGTTGTCTTGGGCTCGTCTCCGTCGGCAATCCGCACTTGGTAGTAACCTTTCCTCAGATCCATCTTGGTGAACACCTTGGCCTGCCCCAAGCGGTCAAATAAATCAGCAATGAGAGGGATAGGGTACTTGTTCTTCACTGTGACCTTGTTAAGGGCCCTATAATCAATACATAACCGCATGGTACCCTCCTTCTTCTTCTGAAATAAGACAGGAGCTCCGTAAGGTGCCTTGGATGGTCGTATGTGGCCAGCCTTTAGCAACTCCTTGAGTTGCTTTCTCAATTCCTCCAATTCCGGGGGCGCCATGCGATAAGGCGACATGGCAGGTGGCTTTGCCCCTGGAACCAGCTCGATCTGGTGATCAACTTCCCTCCGTGGTGGCAAATGTTTGGGAAGTTCTTCCGGCATCACGTCCTTATTCTCATCAAGGACTTGCTCAATGCGGGGAGGCAATGCTACTGCCTCAGGGGAATGCTCAACGATTCCCGTCAAAGTTGCAAGAAATGTTGGTTCTCCTTTCTTGAAACCTTTCACAAGTTGCATTGCTGACAGATGCACTCCAGTTTGTGGTACCCGAACAAGGGGCACAATACATGAACCTCCAGGATCGCTTATATGAAGCTGGTTGATACGTGGTGCAATAAGAGCGTTGACCTCGTACCAAAAGTCCAATCCCAGAATGATGTCGAAGACATCCATGGGAGCAACGGTGAAATCCGTTAATCCCTGCCAGTCTCCTAAAGCAATTTGTACGTTAGGAGCAAAGCCATGAACGGTAGTGGGAAGGGCATTGACAGTCTTCATTATCGTGTCGCTGGAAATAAAGACAAGTCCGAGCTCCCTAGCTCGTTCCTCTGTCAAGAAATTATGAGTCGCACCTGTATCCACCATGATGCGTACGTATTTGCCGTTTAACTTGGCATTGACGAATAAAGATTCACGGGGCCTCACACGAGGCGGTTGGGCAGCAATAGTGGCAATAGTCATATGGTTTATCAAGGCCATATGATTGAACAAGCCTACGGCCTTGTTCTTCCTTTGTCCTGCACCATCAGCTGGCGCTCTTCGTTCCTCGGGTTGTACAACAGTTTGTCCTTGCTGCTGGTGTGCTGCAACAATTGCTCCTAATTTGTTTAGAGTAGGACAATCTCGAGCAGTATGAGAATGGTTTCCGCAGAGATAGCAAACATCTCGCTGAGCAGCCTTTGGTGCACCTCCTTTTCTCTTATCATCGTAATCCTTGCGATAATTAGAAGAGTTATTGCGGTTACCTCGATTATCATTGTTCCGATTGGGAACGAATCTGCCTTTGCCTCGGTTGGTGTCCGTCTTTGGAGCAGCAGCAGCTTGGCTCCAATTGTTATTTCCCTTAGATGCTCCGGTCCGAAAATCTGCCAATGATTCGGCTACTACGATAGCCTCATCGACGTTGTCGATCTGTCGCCTTTGCAACTCTTGTTTGGCCCAATACTGCAAGCCATCCAGGAAATGGAACAATAGATCCTCACTAGTCAAGTTGGGGATCTGAAGGGTGAGTTTTGTAAAATCCTTTACGTACTCACGGATGGAGGATGTTTGCCTAAGCTCCCTCAACTGTCGGCGAGCTTCGTGCACAACATTTTGAGGATAAAACTGCCGTTTTAGTTCCTCTTTGAACTGCTTCCAGGTATCAATGAAGCACGTTCCTTTCTCCATATTTGCCTTCTTTCTGTGCCACCAAAGTATGGCGGTTTCTGATAAATACATGGCTGTCGTTCGGATTTTGGCAGCATCATTGGTAATGCTTACGTGTTCGAAATAAGCATCCAGCTGCCACAAGAAGTTCTCCACGTCTTGAGCGCTTCTTTCACCCCGAAATTCTTTGGGTTTGGGAGCCTCAATACGTGTTTCTCGGACAGTGATGGGACCTCGCCCAGTGGTTCCTGCTGTCTCCTCTAGGCGCTGTTTCAAAGCTTCAACTTCTGCCTGTAAGGAAGACAAAGCCTCAGTGAGGTTGAGTTCAAGGTTGTTTAGCCCGTCATCTTGCTCCTGAACGTTCCCTTTGACTTCTTGAAGTCCATCAAGGGCAACTGACTCAAGTGAACAAATATTGATTTCTGCAGCGGAAATACGACGATGTGCGACCTCTAGACCCTTTTCTATCATACAAACTCTCTCATCTAGAGATATAGCTTGAGAAGTTTCGGGTGCAGTATAGGGCAGCAACTCGCTTTCAGGTGGAGATGCGTCCCTGGCCCTACTTTTGTCTCGCTTTCGACCCATGCCTCTTTGTGGTTCTGGGTTCCCACGTCTCGGAATCCTGCGAAACTTACAAAATCCGATAACCCATTCAATTACGAGTCCAACCATACCACCTTCATTCAAATCGGACTCCGGATCGATACCGAAATCTCAAAAATTCGTTTCTATGAGATTTCTAAAATTTTCCCAAATTTCTATCTTAAAACACTAGTTAAATGGTGAAAATAATGATGTATTCGTGTATATTGACCAAATCCAAGTTATCACACCACGCATCTTTTCTATGTAGTTTGTAGCATTTTTTTTAATTTCAGACATTGCAAAAGATTATTATTATTATTATTATTATTATTATTATTATTATTATTATTATTATTATTATTATTATTATTATTATTATTATTATTATTATTAGTTTTAGGATGCACGTGACCCTCTATCGATGCATATGAAATTATAAAAATATAAGCCCATGAAAATAATTTTTTTAAAAATATAAGCTCTTGAAAATGATAAATATTGAGCCTATTTAATAAAAAAAAGTAGCAGACATCGTAGCTAAGCATGAAAACAACCAAGATAATTTTGAAAGTTTAGTGTTCTATTATATATTTCCTTCTTTTATATTAATTTTGTATCAAAATAATCGTCTAGGTACGATGTATTCTAGACAAGTCAACTACAAAAATAAGAAAAATTAGCAATGGACAAATTATGTAGTCAAATAACAAAAATTAATCGCTAATTCTATTCAGTGATAAAATTAGTGACAGATTATAAAAATATTCTATCAGCTACAAGATGAATTTCGTAACTAATTCCTATTTTGTAGAGTTAAATTATGTAATAAACTTTCTTAGTAATAATATTAGTTTCCTTTTTTGCCAAATAATCAAATCCCTTTTCCATTTATTTAACATGAATATGCATTGAAGTAATTTAGGTATTACTATAAATTAAATTACTTGTAATTAATTTTTTAGCACAAATTAATGATTATTATTTTTTCCAAAAATAAATACTATTTCAAAACCTAATGCCTTATTAAATTTTTAGAATAGAAATAAATGAATTTAACCAAGCTTCTTAAAATATACTTATGGTTTAAATTTAAAAATAACAAATAAATCATATGAGAGGAAAATAAAGAGGCAAAATTGATCTTTATGATTAAAGAATGACAAGGAACAAAAATATTACACAAAATGGTGAAGTTTCCTTGTCAGAAACCAACAAAAACTTTCCTCCTACTTTTTAAGATTCTTTTATTGCCATAATACGTTGTATCCTTATTAGGAGAAAGATACACACTAAATTATATTAGAAAAAAACTTCTTTGACTTAGAACTCCTAAATATTAGAAATTTTTTTTAATTTTATAATTTTATCCAATGTAAAATATATTTTTAAAGGGCAAAAAGGTGAACGACATTTCGCTAAGGGTATTCGTGCTTTTAATAGAGTATAGATCTATATGGATAGATATAGCTTATTATTATTTGCTTAAAATTAATGTGTATTAATTTTTTTTTTTTGTTATACAACTTTCAACTATTTAAATGAATTAAAATTTTGCATGTTAATTTTTGATGTGATGTTTTTGCCTCTTTACAACCAGCTCTTAAGCTAGCGTTTGGATATATATTTGGGTGAAACTTGAAAAAAATGAGTTTTTGAAGATGATATGAAAAATAAATTTTAAAAGCTGAAATTGTGTTTGACATATATCTTAATTGAAAAACAATTGAAGTTTTATGAGTGGAGAACTTAAAAAACTGTAAAAACTACTCTAGAGTTATTTTGGGATTTGAAGATTTTGTTTTCAAAATCTGCCAAAAATGGTTGAAATTTATAAACAAACAAATATTATTGAAAACAAAATTTGGAAAAAAAACTCCCAAATTTTATGGCCAAATGGGAGCTAAGCATTCCCTTTCACCGTCAAGGTCAACTTGACATCTTAAATTCTATTTAGTTAAATACTATCGCATAAACTCAAACAAGGAGTGTATTAGGAATAGGACAATGAGTGTATTAGGAATAGGACGGGTAACATACCTCGTCGAGTAATCTATCACGAAGGTATTATACGTGCCTAAAAGTAAACCAAAAGCAAAACAAATGTCAAACTCTATCTTTTTAAGTTTTACATATGTATATTTTTGTATGTAAAGGCACCACACTACCATGGAATATGGTAAAATAAAGCTTTAAATGGTGAGAGAGACCTAAAAGACAAGGAAAAGGCCATTTGCACAGGCCCTTGGCAATATTATATTTGTTAAAGAAAGCAGCATGTGCATTGCTTAAATCTTTATGTAGCAAAGCAGAGAAAAAAGAAGGTAGGGTACTGACTACAATGAGCAATATTGGCCTAACTTTGAGTAAATGAGAGTAAGCAACTAAGCATCACAGCAGTAATAGTTGGAATGAAAGAGACATGATACCTAAGATTTATAAATACTGATACATTATATTCCCCTTTTTCCTTTTTCTTCACTCTTTTGTAGTAATAGTCTGTACAATGTAGGCTCATGTTATCCAAAATTGTTAAACACACAAATTGGTCCATACCCTCACTGCAAACTAAAGGATGATGATATGATGCCCTGGTTGTTGGGGTTGGTGCTATCTACACACACATACCCATGCATTTACTCATTGATCAATTATGATTCTAATTATATCGACAAAGTATTCTTGCAAAACAAATACCGGTATCTTGCTCTTTTGATATGAAAGCAGCGGCAGGCGTATATGTGCAGCGATGGATACGAGCAGAGGCGGACCAAGGTTTAAAAGTGGCGAGGGTATCACTGTCGAATAAAAATTGCAAATATTGGAGTGAAAATCAAAACAAAGCAGACACCAAAGAGTCAAAGTGTCCCCCAAAATCTACCAATTTAACTGTCTATGCTTTGAGTCTTAGGGTGACAATCAAATATATACTTGTTATTTAAGAAATATATACGTATATACATAATTTTTTTCTGAAGAGGATCCGGTAACCCATACCATAAGGGTAGGCCCGCCTCTGGATGCGAGTACCTATTGTCTATGACTTGAACTGCCTTAAACTTATGTACAATTGATCAGAATTTTATTAATATATACTTATATTAATTAAGTTCACACCAATCGTACGTAACAAAGTAGTGGTGGATGATCGAGTGCAACACATGGTTATTGAAGTAAAATTCTCATAGGAAAATCAAAAGAAATGAAAGAGTTGAATAACAGATTAGAGTATACTGCAAAAGTTCATGTTGCTTTGCTTCTGAGAAAGTTATATAACAACTATCGGTTAGGTTTGTTAGACGAGTCCCCGAGGCTATTATGATAGTACGAGCTAGGAAAAATGAGAAGCAACATGCAATACTCAAGATGTTTGATTTTTTTTTAATCCATAGAAAAAAAAACCATCTCTTGGTTTGATGGTTTATTATTAAAAAGCTAGCTAATTGGAGAGCTGATTATTAGCCAATCTTCCTTTTGACTTGCACTATATCAATACCCTATAATATGTTTGTGACATAAATGTGATTATTAGTCCAAGCAAAATCTATTTGATGTTAACGCCCCCCCCCCCCCCCAAACCTCTTCTTTCACCACTGAAACCCTACAATTTAATAACTTGTTATGAATTATTAGTTCTTGAATCACTCCCGATAAACCCCATAATAATAATGTGGTATCTTTCTTCTCTCACAAATTAACATTAGTCAAACGAAATGTGATATGATCTGAGTTGTGCATAGCTGCGGGAAGTAGTACATTAGGCTTTATTAGTAGTAGAGAATAAGTGGTTAAGTTTGCTATAGAGTTAAGGAATTTGACAGTTTGGTCCTTTACTCATTTACACTTAAGTCATTAGTTTTATCACTTTACCTTCGAGTCCATCTTCCTAGTAAGGAGATATATGTATCAGACTGTGCTCATTTGAAACATATCGAATATGAATTCTTCTCTCTTCTCTTCTTAGTTCCTTAATTCCTTTAATTTTTGTTTGTTATTCTCAAGTTACATGAGTGGTATCAAAGCACTTTACGACTCTGTGGAGGTTTCATAATGTCCGGTGAAATCAAATAAGTGTTAAATTGACTGGATCGAGTGGCAATTGAGGTAGCCAACGTTAATCTCCGGCAGAACCAACTAGAATCTGCGAATGAAAAGGCTTTTCGTGAATTGAAAGAAATACTTTCGGCGTGTTACAACTCTGGTAAGGGCAAGGAAGTGAGTTCAGCAGTGGTGAATCAAGTTGATCTGTACTCACCCACCGATGGGCCACGCGATTTGGTAGGCCTCGATGATTCAATTTTTTTCCCACTAAGTCCTAACCCTAATATAAATAGATCTATGGGTTCTAGTTAATTGGTGTGCGAAATCCAATTACTAGCCAAAATTTTAGTTCCCCATACTCCACAATTCCAAATACAACTCAAATTCTATTTACCCAGCTCCAGAATGTGTCTCCACTTCCATTCCCCTTTGGCGACCATTCGAAACATCAATTCCAGTCAATAATTTAGCACTGTATCATCACCCACCCCAGCTACTGGCTCGTACCCCATTACTGTAGCTCACTCTATATCTGTCCCATATCCGGGGTTATACGCTCCTATAACTTCTCAAAACCAATTGAACCTAGCACCATTTTCTCATTATCACACTCGGATGAGAGGAGCTAATGGCCAGGTTTCCTGCTCAATTCCATGCTCACTGACCAATCCTACTCACACCCCTATATTTCAGAACTCCATTTCCCCAAATATAACTCCAATTCCCCATTGTCACCCGTCTATCTACCTTATCACTTCAATGGTCAACACATATTCAACAGTCACATTTACTTTTGAGGTAGTATAGGATTGGTTTTTCTATGTTTAATGGGAAGGGGTTTCAAGATTGGTGGTACTAGGTGGAGCAATTTTGCAATGGATGAGGTTCCTAACCATGAGAAGGTTAGAGTAACTTCTATTCATTTAGATGATTTGGCACTATAATATCATAGGGCTTATATGGGAGCAGATCACAAATACAACTCCCTTACTCTAGTTGGGAGGAGTATATTTGGAGCCTGTCAGACAGGTTTGGTGTGGAGTTTGATGACCCTATGAGTGAGCTGGTTAAGTTGAAGCAGATAGGAGGAGTGGGTGAATTCAAGGAATCTTTTGATCGAGCTATGACAAGGCTCAACCTGGAGCCTAGCTATGCCATAAGCATTTTTTTAGAAATACTGAAACCAGAGTTAAGGGATGCTGTTAGGATTCTCAAACCTTACGCTCTTCCCCAGGCATACTACCTTGCTAGACTATAAGAGTCCATTTTTATTAAATAATCCAAAGCCTTAAAAACAATCTATCTTGCAAACCAGCCCAAGAGCCAGTTATTCAACACAAGCTCCTTACTATAATAAATCAATAACCACCCCTGCTAACCATTTGACCAGACCACATGGAATGATAAGTTTAAAAGGAGGAGGCTCACACCAGCTGAGCATAGTGAGAAAATATCTAAGGGCCTTTGTTTCCTGTGTGATGAGAAGTTTGAACCAGGTCACATTTGCAAAAACAAGGCTCAGTTGTATTTACTGTAGCTAGTTGAGGAAGAAATTGCACCAGAAGAACCAGAAGAGGAGCTATTAAATGTAGAAGAAATAGTAGAAACATGTAAAATTTCTAATCCATGCTCTGCATGGTACGGGAGGTTATAAAACTATGAGGCTCATGGGATATTCTCACAGGAAGTCAGTGAACAATTTAATTGATGCTGGTTCTACACACAACTTTATGGATAATGGATTAATGGCAAGAATGGGATGGAGAGTAGATCCATGTAATCTACTAGATGCAAACCTGACAGATGGTAATAAGGTGCCTATCACTGGTGTGTGTAAGAGTTTGGAATGGCTACTGCGGAACACTGTCTTCAGAGATGATTTCTTACTACTACCCTTAGGAACATGTGATATGGTATTAGGGGTACAATGGCTCAGTGACTTAGGGGATATTATGTTTAACTTTAAGAAGTTAACAATGAAATTTGAGTATGAAGGGAAGCTTTTTTCATTGAAGGGTATGGCCCCCAAGTTAAAGATGGTAGACTCTTATTACTTACAGAATGTGTCTGGTGAGGAGGTGCAACTTTTTATGTTTAAGGTAACTTCCAAGGAACTACATGAAGTAAGGCAGAAGAACGAGGAACCAACTAAGATTCAGAAAGTCTTGCGGGAGCATAGAAAGGTGTTTCAAGAGCCTAAGGAACTACCTCCATTCATAGGACAATTTGATCATCACATTCCACTGAAAGATGGGGCAAATCCAGTTAACAACAGACCCTATAGGTAATCTCCAGTTCAGAAAGATGTCATCGAAAAAATGGTGCAGGAACTATAGTCTCAAGTACTGATTCAAAACAGCTGCAATCCCTTTGCTTCTCTAGTGGTTTTGGTAGGCAAGAATGATGGAAAATGGAGATTGTGCGTGGATTACAGAGCCTTGAATAAGATCAAAATCAAAGACAAATACCCTATACCTATCATTGAAGAGTTGTTGAATGAGTTGGGAGGGTCACGGGTTTACTCCAAGATAGATCTCAGGTCTGGATATCATCAAATAAGGATGGCACCTGTTGATGTTCCTAAAACTACTTTTAGGACACACTCAAGTCACTATAAGTACCTAGTTATGCCTTTTGGCCTGACAAATGCACTATCTAGTTTTCAAGGGTTGATGAATCATGTCTTTAAGGAGCACCTGAGAAAGTTTATATTGGTGTTTTTTTGATGATATCCTCATTTTCAACAAAAGTTTGAAGGAGCATGCTGAACACCTGAAGGTAACCTTTAGACTTTTGTTACAACATCATCTCTTTGCTAGGAGATCAAAGTGCCAATTTGTTGTGACTAGCATAGAGTACTTAGGTCATTTTATCTCTACTAAGGGAGTCTACACTGACCCTAAGAAGATACAAACAATTCAACAATGGCCAATACCTGTGACTATTAAACAATTGAGGGGTTTTCTAGGATTGGCAGGCTATTACAGAAGATTCATTAAGGGTTATGGACAGATTAACAAGCCGCTAACTGACTTATTGAAGAACGATGTGTTCAAGTGGGGTGATCATGCCACTGTGGCTTTCCAGAACTTAAAGAATGCTTTGATCTCTACACCAATGCTAGCTGTACTAGACTTCAATCTTACCTTTGTTGTGGAAACAGATGCATGTGATGCCTACATTGGGGCTGTCATAATGCAAGAAGGGCATCCAATTGCCTACCTGAGTAAGGGGCTTTCTCCACAACATCAGGCTATGTCTGTTTATGACAAGGAATTATTGGCTTTGGTGATGGCAGTTACAAGGTGGGGTCAATATCTAATTGTTAAGCATTTCATTATCAAAACTAATCAAAAGGCTCCTAAGTTCCTTTTGGATCAGAAGTTGCATGCATGGGCACAACTCAAATGGATAACAAAATTGATGCAATTTGATTTTGAAATCCAGTACAAAAAGGGCCAGGAGAACAAAGTTGCTGATGCACTTTCCAAAATTACAGCAATGGAGATTGTTGCTCTCACACTTTCAACTATGAGGATAGACCTCTTACAAGCTATCAAAGATAGCTGGGATGCTGATCTGGCAGTGAAGGCAATAATTCATAAACTTACATACTCTACTGAGAAAGTGAACTGTGATGACCCAAAAGGTCATCTTATATTTTAGAACTCGATTATGTACTCTTAAGCCTTAAAAATTATATTTTTACCCTCCTCGATTTACGTGCGCAGTTCGGACATGTTTCTGAAAAGCTTTCATGTTTAATATTGATGAAAATAAGAATTTATGCCTTAAAAGTTAATTTTATTTGACTTCGGTCAATATTTTTGGTAAAGGGCCCGAATTCATCTTTTGACTCCCGGTGGGTCCGTATCGAATTATGGGATCTGGGCGTATGCCCAGAATCGAATTCGGAGGTCCCTAGCTCGAGTTATGAATTTTTGACGTAAATTAAAAATCTGAAATTTAATGGTTTTCAAGAATTGATTAATGTTTGGCATTGTTAGTACCGGGTCCGTATTTTAGTTTTGGAGCCCGGTATAGGTTCATTATGATATTTAGGACTTATCTGTGAAAGTTGGTGAGAAACGGAGTTGATTTGACGTGATTCGGACGTCCAGTTGAGAAGATAAAATTTTTAAAGTGTTATTGAGAATTTCATTTGATTTGGTGCTAAATTTGTAGTTCTAGGTGTTATTTTGGCCATTTGATCAAGCGAGCAACTTCATATGATATTTTTAGACTTGTATGCATGTTTGGTTTGGAGCCCCTAGGGCTCGGGTGAGTTTCAGATAGGCCACGAGATGTTTTGGACTTTGAAAAATCTAGTTTTCTGTAGATTCTGGTGTCTGGCATATCCTTCTTCGCGTTCGCGAAGGTCCTCTTGCGTACGCAAAGATAAACTGATGAGGCTGGAATTTTCTTCTTCGCGAACGTGAAGGCTTGGTCGTGAACGTGAAGCGATGGGGGCATTACCCTTCGTGAACGCGACAAGCTCATCGCGAACGCGTAGTGTTAGGCACTGGGGGGGGGGGAGTCAGCCTTTCCTTCATCGCGAACATGAGCAATGTCTCACAAACGCGAAGGCTAGGGGGTAGCCTATGCGAATACTGTCTCGCGAACGCGAAGGCTTGGAAGCCAATGCTCTTCGCGAATGTGACAGTGGCCTCACGAACGCGATGCACACTGTCGCCCAACACTTAACAAAATCCAAACACGGGTTTATGCCATTTCTTCAACATCTTTCAAGAACCAAACGGGTATAGGCGATTTTCAAGAGTCATTTTCTTCCCCAAAGTGTTGGTAAGTTATTCTAAATCATTTTCTTTCAATTACCCATTATATTTCATGAATTATCAACCTAAAATCTAGAGTTTTATGGTAGAATTAGGGTGGGTAGAAACTAGGGATTTCGGAAATTTGGAGATTTAGACCTCAATTTGAGGTCGGATTCCAAAACTAATTATATATTCGAGCTCGGGGGTGAATGGGTAAATGGATGTTGGTCCGAACCTCGGATTTTGACCAAGCGAGCCCGCGGTCGATTTTTGACTTTTTGTAGGAAAATTTGGGTAATTTAATTTATGCAATATAATTGATTCTTTTAGTAATATTTGATGTTATTGAGTCATTTTTTGAATAGATACGAGTGGTTTGGAGGTGAATTCTAGAGGAAAAGCGGTGATTGAGAATTAAGTGGCCTTTGGAGCGAGGTAAGTGTTGTGTCTAACTTTGACTTGAGGGAATTAGGAACCTCAAACTATTTGTTATGTGAAATTCATGTGAGCGGCGTATATGTGAGGTGACGAGTACTTATGCGCCGCCAATTTACCTGCTTTCCATGTTTTTTCCATTTTTCTTATATTGTCTCTTTCCTATGCCTAATTGCTACGTGTTATACTAGTGTTGTTCAATTTATCGTTCTTATCATGTTTACGGATTTTCTGGTGATAATTGAGTTTTTATTTCAAAGTTGAGATTGATATTATGGAACCAAATATTGAAGTAAGGTTTGTACTTGTTATTCTATCTCCCTGTTGTTATTTATGCATTGCATTATGGTAAGGGAGAGTGTTAATACACGAAGGGTGATGACGTGCCATATTGTGAGTATTAATTCACGAAGGGTGATGTCGTGCCATATTGTGAGTATAAAAGCACAAAGGGTGATGTTGTGCCATATTGTGAGTGTTAATGCACAAAGGATGATGTCGTGCCATGACATGAGAGTTAATGCACGAAGGGTGATGTCGTGCTGTTTCTATTGATTTTATGGTGAGATTGTGAGTAAAAACACGAAGGGTGATGCCGTGCATTTTTTCCTTTATTGTATTCGTTGTTTCTATTGATTCATAGTATATTGGTTGTTCCAGTTATCATTCTGGTGTAGTTCTTATTCTCGTATTTCCCCTAGCATGTTTCCCTCTCCTGATATTTCCTGTCTAGCTCTTCATTATTGTTATTTGTAATTTTGTATATACACTACTAAATTGTACAGGTTGATTTGTAGGTGCCTTGCCTTAGCCTCGTCACTACTTCATCGAGGTTAAGCTCGGCACTTACCAGTACATGGGGTCGGTTGTACTGATACTGCACTCTGAACTTTCTGTGCAGATTTTGGTACCGGGTCTGATTGATCGAGATTTTTGCTATTGGACCGCTATCCGGAGACTCAAGGTAGATCTATCGGCGTTCACAGACCTTGAAGTCCCCGTCTATCTTTTTGGTTCTACTGTTTCTTTCATTCAGACAGTTGTATTTCTTTCAGACTATTACTTGTAGTGAATTCTAAAATGCTCGTGAATTGTGACTCCAGATCCCGGGTGGTAGCAATTAATATAGTATTCATATTATTCCGCACTTATTATGTTTCATCTTAGCTAATTATTGTTATTTATTGAATGAAAATAAGGATTTGGTTTAATGATTCTCTAACGTTGGCTTGCCTAGCAAGTGAAATGTTAGGCACCATCATGGTCCCGACGGTGGGAATTCCGGGTCGTGACAAGTTGGTATCAGAGCCTAGGTTACATAGGTCTCACGAGTTATGAGCAGGTTTAGTAGAGTCTTGCGGATCGGTACGGAGACGTCTCTACTTATCTTCGAGAGGTTGCCGAACTCTTAGGAAAATTTCACCTTCTTGTATTCTGTTATGCAAATTGTTGATTCCGAAAACTAAATTTATGTTATTCTATTCTCTCACAGATTGTGAGGACACATACTACCGGATTGGACAGTCAGCCACCAGTTAGGGCCGCGGAGGTCGGGGCCGTGGTAGAGGCCGGGGCCGAGGTAGAGGTCGAGGTGTAGCTCGTATAGCAGTTGGATAAATACCTGTAACACCACTAGTTGCTCTAACTCAAGAGCAGATTCCAGATATAGCTGAGCCGACAAGACCAGCTCAGGCACCAGTTGTGCCCATTGTTATTCCACGTCTTTAGGAGGCTTTGGCCCATATATTGACAGTTTGCATAGGCCTTGCTTAGGTGGTTTCGGCTCAGGACGCACCTACTTCTTCTCAGGCCTAAGGAGGTACTCATACCCCTATTGCCCGTACTCCAGATCAGGTAGTACATGGACTTCAGATACCGGGGGCACTACCAGCCCAGCCAGTTGCAGCTGCTTAGGCCCCGGTAGTCCCCATTTTGGCAGATAATGAGTAGAGAAGACTTGAGAGATTTGGGAGGTTTCCACCTCCATCATTTAGCGGCGCTGAGTCAGAGGATGCTTAGGATTTTCTAGATAAGTGCCAATGGATGCTTCGGACAGCGGGTATTCTGGAGACCAGTGGGGTCTCGTTCACTACTTTTCAGTTTTCTGGGCTGCCTTCAGTTGGTGGGAGGCTTATGAGAGGCGCAGATCGGTCGGTGTAGTACCACTTGCATGGCAGGAGTTCTCCATTCTCTCTTTGGAGAAGTTTGTGCCGCAGTCTCCCATAGAGGAGCTGCGCAAATAGTTTGAGCAGTTATGTCAGGATGGCATGTCTGTGACGCAATACGAGATAATATTTTCTGAGTTGGATCATCACGTATTTTGGTTGGTTCCCACTGATAGAGAAAGGATTAGGAGGTTCATTGATGGCCTCACATATCAGCTACGGTTACTTATGACTCGGGAGAGGGTATTTGGTGCTACTTTTGATAAGGTTGTTGACATTGCTTGCCAGATAAAGGTGGCTCGTAGCCAGGAACGTGGAGAGAGGGAGGCCAAGAGGCCTCGTGGACCAGGTGGTTTCAGCGGTGTTCCTTTAGGGGCTCAGTTTTACCGTGGTAGGGGACGTCCTTACAGACACGCTCAGACGGGTCATCCAGTTCATTATGATGCATTATCCAGCCATGGTTCATATAGTTCTCATCAGTGTCAGTCATCTATCAGTGCCCTTCCAGCCATCCCAGAGTTCGTCCCATGCCCCTCCAATTCAGGGTTCATTTGCACCGGGTGTTTCTAGCAGTTATTCTGGTTCTCGGGGCCCAACTCATTCTGTACCACCACCAGTACTGGGGAGATGCTTTGAGTGCGGGGGCATATGTGGAGATAGTGTCCTCATCGCTCGGGAGGTCCAGTGCAGCAGAGGAGTCATACTACAACTTCAGCACTAGTTACTTCGCCACCGGCCCAACCAGCTCAGGGTGGGGCTCAGTCAGCTAGGGGTCGCCCAAGAGGGGGAGGCCGATCAGGTGGCGGTCAGGCCCGATTCTATGCTTTTCCTGCCAGGCCAGACGTTGTTGCTTCAGATGCAGTGATCACATGTACTGTTTCAGTGTGCCTCGGGGAGGCTTCTATATTATTTGACCCTGGTTCCACTTATTCGTATGTTTCATCTTATTTTGCTCATTATCTGGATATGCCCCGTGAGTCCTTAATTTCACATGTTCGTGTATCTACGCCGGTGGACGATACTATTATTATGGACCATGTGTATCGGTCGTGTGTGGTAACTATTGGGGAACTGGATACCAGAGTTGATCTTTTATTGCTCAATATGGTTGATTTCGATGTAATTTTGGGTACAAAGGTTGTCTCCATGTCATGCTATTATGGACTGTTATGCAAAAACCGTGACGTTGACGATGCCGGGTTGCAAAGGTTGAATGGAGAGTTTCTCTAGATTATGCTCCTAGCAAGGTAATTTTTTATTTGAAGGCCCACCATATGGTTGGGAAGGGATATTTGTCATATTTGGCCTTTGTGAGAGATGTTGATGTAGGTACTCCTCTTATTGATTCAGTACCGGTAGTGCGAGACTTTTCGGATGTATTTCCTATAGACCTGTCGGGTATGCCACCCGACAGGGATATTAATTTCGGTATTGACTTGGTGCCGGGCACTCAGCCCATTTCTATTCCTCTGTATTGTATGACACTGGCTGAGTTGAAAAAATTGAAAGAGCAACTTCAGGAACTCCTTGATAAGAGGTTTATTAAGCCTAGTGTGTCACCTTGGGGTGCACCGGTTCTGTTTGTGAAAAAGAAAAATGGTACTATGCAGATGTGCATTGATTACAAGCAGCTGAACAAAGTTACAATCAAGAATAAATATTCTTTGCCACGTATTGATGATTCATTTGACCAGCTTCAGGGAGCGAAGGTGTTCTCCAAAATTAATTTGAGATCTAGGTATCACCAGTTAAAAATTCGGGATTGGGGATATTATAAAGACGGCATTCAGGACTCGTTATAGCCATTATGAATTTCTCATGATGTCTTTTGGGCTAACCAATACCCCAGCAGCATTTATGCACTTGATGAATAGTGTATTCCAGCCATATCTTGATTTATTTGTCGTAGTATTTATTGATGATATCCTGGTGTACTCACGTAGCCGGGAAGAGCATGCACAACACTTGGGTATTGTATTAGAGAGGCTGAGAGAGGAGAAACTTTATGCCAAATTCTCTAAGTGTGAGTTCTGGCTTAGTTCGGTGGTATTCTTAGGACATATAGTGTCCAGTGAAGGAATTAAGGTGAATCCGAAGAAAATAAAGGCAGTTTAGAGTTGGCCCAGGCCATCTTCAGCTACTGTGATTCAGAGTTTTCTCGGCTTGGCCAGTTATTATCGTTACTTTGTGGAGGGTTTATCATCTATTGCATCGCCTTTGACTAAATTGACCCAGAAAGGTGCTCCGTTTAGGTGGTCGGATGAGTGTGAAGAGAGCTTTCAGAAGCTCAAGACAGCTTTGACTACAGCTCGGGTATTGGTATTGCCTACAGGTTCTGGGTCTTATACTGTGTATTGTGATGCGTTGCGTATTGGTCTCGGTGCAGTCCTGATGCAAGACGGTAGGGTGATTGTCTATGCGTCTAGACAGTTAAAGGTACACGAGAAGAATTATCTGGTCCACAACCTTGAGTTAACAGCTATTGTTCATGCCTTGAAGATTTGGCGGCATTATTTGTACGGTGTCCATTGTGATGTTTATACCGATCACCAGAGTCTACAACATCTATTTAAACAAAAGGATCTTAATTTGCGGCAGCAGAGGTGGTTAGATTTGCTTAAGGATTATTATATCACCATTCTATATCATCCCGGAAAGGCCAATGTGGTGGTCGATGCCTTGAGTCATAAGGCGGAGAGTTTGGGCAGCTTAGCATACTTACCGGTAGCACAGAGGCCTTTAACTTGGATGTTCAAGCCTTAGCTAACGAGATTGTTAGATTGGATGTTTTGGAGATGAATCGAGTTTTGGCTTGTGTGGTTTCTCAGTCTTCTCTCTATGATCGTATCAGAGAACGTTAGTATGATGACCCCCATTTGTGTGTCCTTAAGGACACGGTTCAGCACGGTGATGCCAAAGAAGTTACTATTGGGGATGACAGAGTATTACCGATGCAGGGCAGGCTATGTGTGCCTAATGTAGATGGTTTGCGTGAGTTGATTCTCCAGGAAGCTCACAGTTCGCGGTACTCTATTCATCCAGGTGCCACGAAGATGTATCAGGATTTGAGGCAATACTAATGGTGGAGGCGAATGAAGAAAGATATAGTTGGGTTTGTAGCTCGGTGTTTAAATTGTCAACAGGTAAAGTACGAGCATCAGAGACCAGGAGGATTACTTCAGAGACGTGAAATTCAGGAGTGGAAATGGAAGCGTATTACCATGGATTTCGTAGTTGCGCTTCCACGGACATTGAGGAAGTTTGATATTGTTTGGGTGATTGTAGATTGGTTGACCAAGTCCGCGCATTTTATTCCAGTTGGTACTAATTATTCTTCAGAGCGGTTGGCTGAGATTTATATCCGCGAGATTGTTCGCCTACACGGTGTGCCAGTGTCCATCATTTCAGATTGGGGCACGCAGTTTACATAATAGTTTTGGAGAGAAGTGCAATAAGAATTGGGCACACAGGTTCAGTTGAGTACAACATTTCATCCTCAGACGGACGGACAGTCCGAGCACACTATTCATATATTAGAGGATATGCTACGCGCTTGTGTCATTGATATTGGGGGTTCTTGGGATCAGTTTTTGCCACTCGCAGAGTTTGCTTACAATAACAGCTACCAATCGAGCATTCAGATGGCTCCGTATGAGGCTTTTTATGGGAGACGGTGCCGGTCTCCAGTGGGTTGGTTTGAGCCGGGTGAGGCTAGGCTATTGGGTACTGACTTGGTTCAGGATGCTTTAGAGAAGGTTAAATTGATTCAGGAGTGGCTTCGCATGGCGCAGTCTAGACAGAAGATTGGAGATGTGGCTTATGAACTTGCTTTGCCACCTAGTCTATCAGGTGTTCATCCAGTGTTCCATGTATCCATGCTCCGAAAGTATGTTGGGGATCTGTTTCATATTATGGATTTCAGTACAGTGCAGTTGGACGATAATTTGACTTATGATGTGGAGCCGGTGGCTATTTTAGACCGACAGGTTCGAAAGCTGAGGTCAAAGAATATAGCATCAGTGAAGGTATAATGGAGAGGACAGCCAGTCAGATAATTTACTTGGGAGATTGAGCAGGAGATACAGAGCAAATATCCACACCTATTTGAGACTCCAGGTATGATTCTAAACCCGTTCGAGGACGAACGTTTGTTTAAGAGGGGGAGAATGTAATGACCCGGCCAGTCGTTTTGAGTATTATAACCCCGATTCCCCATTTACTGCTCAATTTATGATTTACATTTGTTTTATGACTTACCGGGTTAGTTGATTTGGGTTCGGAAGGATTTCGGAATGAAGCGAGATACTTAGTCTCATAATTAGAAACTTAAGTTGAAAAAGTTGACCGGATATTGACTTATGTGTAAACAACCTCGGATATGAATTTTGATGATTCTAATAGCTCCGTATGGTGATTTTCGACTTAGGAACGTGTCCGAAAAATTATTTGGAGGTCCGTAGTGAAATTAGGCTTGAAATGACGAAAGTTGAATTTTTGGGAAGTTTGACTAGGGAGTTGACTTTTTGATATCCTGGTCGGAATCCGATTCTGAAAATTGTAATAGGTCTATTATGTCATTTGTGACTTGTGTGCAAACATTAAGGTCAATCAGACTTGATTTGATAGGTTTCAGCGTTGAATGTAGAAGTTGAAAGTTCTTAGTTTTATTAGGCTTGAATTGGGGTATGATTCATGGTTTTAGCATTGTTTGAGGTGATTTGAGGGCTCGACTAAGTTTGTATGATATTTTGGGACTTTATGGTATATTTGGTTGAGGTCCCGGGGGCCTCAAGTTTATTTCGAGTGGTTAACGGATCGAGTTTGGAACTTAGAGAATTGCTGAAGTTAAAAGCTGCTGGTGTAATCGCACATGCGGAAATTCCATTGCAGGTGCGAGCTCTCAGAAGCGAGCTTCCATCGCAGATGCGTCCAGGCGTGGCTGGGGCTTCGATCGCAGAAGCGGCCTCGCACCTGCGGGTGTTTGATCGCAGAAGCGCAAAGGCGCTTGGTGAGGCAGCTTCGCAGAAGCAGGCAGCTCCTCGCAGAAGCGTGATTAGCCGCAGAAGCGGAATTAGCCGCATAAGCGGAAGCTTGGCCGTAGAAGAGGGAACTGCAGAAGCGGCTTAATAAGTCGCAGGTGCGAAAGCACTCGGCAGTGTACAAAAATAGAAGGGTCCGAGAAATTTTGTCAATTTAGACAATTCCAAAGCGGGTGAGGCGAGTTGTGATCATTTGTGATCATTTCTACTCCACAATATTGAATTATCATCGAATAATCCGACTAGATTACATATTTTTGAGGTGTAAATTGGGGATTTGAACCTAGGGATTTGAAAATAAGACTTGACGATTTGGAGGTCGAGTTGAGGTCGGATTTTGGTAAAATTAGTATGGTTAGACTCGTGGTTGAATGAGCTTTCGGATTTTATAACTTTTGTCGGGTTCCGAGACGTGGTCCCCACGAGTGATTTTTGAGTTAAATTTCAGATTTTATTGGAAAATTAGTATTTTCTTATGAAATTAATTCCAATAATTTTTATTGACTGAATCGGATTATTTGTGGCTAGATTCGAGGCATTTAGAGGTCAATTCTCGAGGCAAGGGCATAGCAGAATAAAGAATTTCACGGTTTGAGGTAAGTAACAGTTCTAAATTTGGTCCTGAGGGTATGAAACCCTAGATTATTTGTTATGTGATTGGTTTTGAGGTGACGCACATGCTAGGTGACGGGCGTGTGGGCGTGCACCGTAAGAATTGTGACTTGGTCAATTCCATGGAACTGTGTAGTTGAATAATCTATTGATATCCGTACATTTTCCGCATATTAGAGAAAATGATCTATAAATCATGTTTAAATCATATGTTTACACTGTTGGGACCCACATAGGTTGTGTAATTGTGGAATTATCTGTTAAATTGTTATTTTGCACTCAGTCACAGTTTTATTTGCACATTTTTTTACCTTAGTCTCTCTTACTCATTATTAATGCATCATATTATTGTTGTTGGGTTGCTTATCATGATTTCTTAGAGCCCGAGAGACTGGAGAGGTTGATGATTGAGTGAGGTCGAGGGCCTAATTGTGAGGATATTTATGGGATCGGATTGCACGTCGCAGCAAGTTTCATTGTTATATGCCATGATTTGCTTGATATAGCGCTTGGGCTGAAGGAGCCCCTCCGGAGTCTGTGCACACCCCTAGTGAGCGCAGGTACCTACTGAGTGCGAGTGTCGAGTGCTGAGTGATTGAGAGGAATGAGTGACTGTGAAGAATGAGTGACTGTGAGGAAAGAGTGACTGTGAGGTTGGAGTAAATGGGAGGACTGAGTGACTGTTACTCTGAGAGGATGCATTGATTTTATTATTGATGCATTTCAGCTGTCATATATCACTATTTTGGAAATTTTGGAAAGACATTATTTTCTGTTTCAGTCAAAGTTGATATGAAATTACTGTGAAATTTTAAATGTTGAACTTGAAAGCATGCCTACCCTTTTATGTTGAAAATTACTG
The DNA here is from genome assembly GCF_000715075.1 of Nicotiana tabacum. Taxonomy (NCBI): domain Eukaryota; kingdom Viridiplantae; phylum Streptophyta; class Magnoliopsida; order Solanales; family Solanaceae; genus Nicotiana; species Nicotiana tabacum. The sequence continues at coordinate 61,063,203 of NC_134098.1, forward strand.
TATTTAGACTTAGTCGTGATGCTCGTCACTACTTTCAGTTCTTTATTTATTATTGTTACTTACTGGGTTAGTTGTACTCATACTACACCTTGCACTTCGTATGCAGATTCAGGTGATCCCGGACACAGTGGGTGTTGATTCTTTCGCACGGTTGATTTTTTCGGAGATTCAGAGATAGCTGCTGTGTTTTGCAGACCTTGTCTCTCCTTCCCTATCTCCTTGTTTACTGTATTTGGTCTCAGACTATTATATACTATATTTTTCAAATTTGTAATGTATAGTTGTTCATGTACTTAGTGACACCGAATTTTGGGAATGTTTTATGTCAATATTAATGAGATTTTTGTATTGACTTTAAATATTATATTTTCAAACTTAAAAGAGAATATGGGTTATTGATGTTGTCGGCTTGCCTAGTACTGTGTAGGCGCCATCACGACAGGTTTGGATTTTGGGTCGTGACAACCAGGCAACATGAAAAGATTCTAATGCATTGAAAGTCATATTTCCAGCTTTCATTCCTTGAGGTCAAGGAAATTTTTAGGGAGGGGAGTACTGATAGGATCTAAGTTATGCATAACTGTAGGAAGTAGTACGTTATGCTTTATTAGTAGTAGAGAATAAGTGGTTAAGTTTCTTATAGAGTTAAAGGAGTTTGAAAGTTTGATCATTTACTCGTTTAAACTTAAGTCCATTAGTTTTATCACTTTACTTTCGAGTCCATCTTCTTAGTAAGGAGGTATATGCTCATTTGAAATATATCGAATATGAATTCTGCTCTCTTCACTCCTTAGTTCCTTAATTCCTTTAATTTCTGTTTGTTATTCTCAAGTTATATCAAAATCAAAAGCTGACAGTTTTATTAAAGCGCTGCAACATTATTTTTGTTCCTTAAAATATCGCATAAACAACTTTTTTTAAGAATCAAGTAAAACGGAGTTTGAAGTATGAAGATTCAAAATATCTATTATTTCTTGAATTGAAATATCGACATCCTAATTATTTTTGAATAATTTACACATCTAGAAATTATACCCAAGAAATTGATCATTTACCAGCTAAATATTAGTGATAGGGAATAAATAAAATAATTATAAATAAAGGAATTAATATGTTAATAGATGCAGGGTCGGAGCCCCATGACCCAAATGAGAAACCTTACCCGCTCCTGACTTGGACATAGCCCGAGTGAGGGCAGTGGAAAATGCAAGCTTTTTTTTTCCTTTTTGTTTTATCTATGACTTGAATCCCAAGATTTTGACTACCTCTCAGTCTAAGTACTTTGACTGTAGAAATCGACGTTAACAATTACAAAAATATTGAAAGAGGGTATTTGAAGTGAGCAAAATGGGACAAGAGGAAGAACTTGAGCATAGCAACTCCAGCTGCGCATACCACAATTTCAAAAGGATTGTTCTTAATTTTGTCCTACAATTTGTCCAATTGTGTTGTCTACATTTTCAAAATTGAAACATTCCTCATTCGGGAAATGATTACCTCCATTAATTTTCAATGGAACAGTGGATACATGCCCCCTTTGCAAATAAAATATTAATAGCCTGGATCAATTTCTATGGTACTCTTCAAGTCTTTTATATATCTATTTCAACTCTAAATAATAGGAGTATCTAAAAACACAAAATATTTATATAAAATGCTCTTTCAGTTTTACTTTACTTATTTTATAAAGTAAATAAGTATTTTAACAAATAAGAAAAGGACACCTAAACTTTAAAGTCGTTGTCAGTATTCCAGAAGAAAAGTATATGTATCTATTTTTGTATTTACTAGTTTTAGGTTACGCATGTACCTAATTCAATAAGTATGAATATTTTTAAAATCATAGAAATATTTTTTAAAAAAATTATACTTGAATTATAAAAGGAAAGCTAAGAAAAACTGTCAGTTAAGTGAAGAATATTGATTTAGTTAAATGAATAGAAATTTAATCAATTTAACTCTTAATATTATACTATAACTGATTTTCCTCTTATTTTTTTTATTTCTTTCACTGTCGATTCTCTTTTTAAGGGCACCATTTATGTAGCCTATCACGTCAATTTGAAAAATGATTTTACATATATGATGAATTTATAAAAGAATTAAATTATATTATCTTACTAATTAGTTAATTCAAATATTTAATTATCTAATTCTTACATAAGAAGATACTTTAATTCTTGTTGATTCAAATGGTTAATGCTAGCTCATACCAAATTTCAAGTATTACTAATTATTATTTTATCCAATCATGCTCTACTTTTAAATAGTAAAAAGAAATGATCAATATATATATATAATGAGATTAATTAATGTACTTGTTGGTTCGGAAATTGGCCGTGAATAGTGACATTAGGCAAACTAAGAACCATTAGATTAATTAGCATGTTTTCTCATGTTCTTTCTCTTATTACTTTCTTTTTAGTGATCAACAAATCGTAGCAAATCTTAATTATATTTAGCCTTTGTATTTTAAGACTAACATCTTTATGCTGCAAAATCATTGTATGTTTTTTAGATAGGCAAAGAGATTTTAAGATATTGATTGATGATATATACAACTTTCACAATTTAAGAAAAAATTTCGTAAACTTTACTTTTAAGCTTAAAAAGAATTCCAAAAAATAAACTTTTGGACACTGTATTTTTTCTTTGGGATTTTTTCCTTCCTATATAATATTTGAAACTTATTTACCAAAATTGTCCTAGTTTTGTATATTACCACCTTAAATAAGGATTACTTACAAATTATATACAATTTATTATTAGTGCCTTAAATTATGGGATTTAGTTACATCCTTTTCCTTTTTACTCTCTTCTCTTCTTTCCTCACTGCCGCCTCTCATGTCAATTTTTCTTTCTTTCTTCATCGCTTTCTCTTACCGTGACTAATTAAGTTTCAAAAAGTTTCAAAAGCCATGACGTTAAAGAGAAGCAGAGAAGAAGAATCAGTACTATTAGTAGAGAAACTAGCAATGGCGAATTGTGTAGATATAATGAAAAGGAATCAATCATTGGGACGTAAAATCATTGAGTACAAGACATGCAAAAAAACAATTTGATTCGCTTGAAGCACTTGGCAGACACAGACCAAGTCATTAAAATACAGCTATTAATAATTTTGTCAAATACGTATTCAGTCCCTATTGAATTCAAATTTGGGTTTTCAAAATTACATGCAAAGAATATTGTTTGGAGTTTATATCTTAATTTTGAGTGTGTTTGGTTGAGATTAGACTTAGTTTTGGCTGAATTTCATATTGAAACTCGAAAAAGAAGAAGAAGACATAACATACAATATACTTACGAAATTGTAGTAAATTTGTAGAAAAATTATATTCTGTTGTTTATATATATATATATATATATATATATATATATATATATATATATATATATGAATATTTTATGAAAGTTGAAAAATAGTTGTATGATGATAAAATCTAGTTGCCTCCCCATGTATAATTTGAGAAACTGATGATATTTGACATAACAACGCTTCTTGGTATTTAACTCTAATATTCACACAATTAAGCATCACGAAATTCTTCTTTAGCAAATGTCTTTCAACGAATAATATTTATCCGATTATGCTATCAGCTTAACACAATTGATTTCCTTAAACATGCATTACTTTTCGTAACGCGGAGGAAATCAAAACTACATCATAAGCACCGAAAGCCTGCAGGTCTATCACGTAACCAACTTGAAAATAGGACTCCTTATTACTTAAACAAATGACAACACTCAGTACAAATACTGAGAATTGGCACAAAGACATTTTGAACTTATCGACATTTTGGATAATTATAGCCATAAGTTATTTGGTCAAATTACATAATCAAATTTTACCCTCAATGAAATTATAGTTAATTGCGACTTGGAATGTAATATTGAATAAGTCACATTGCATTTGATTTTGTAATATTGAATTACAACTAACTATACAATATACACTTATTTACAACTAATCTACAATTTATCTACAACTTTCATACATTATTTTTATCCAGTTAAATACAATTACAATATCATACAACTTAAATACAATTATTTTACAACTTTTATACAATATGTCTGTTGTATATTTTGTATCTAATTTGTATATATTTTGTGCATAAGTACAACTAATCTACAATTTATCTACAACTTTCATACATTATTTCTACCAGTTAAATACAATTACATACAACTTAAATACAATTATTATATAAATTTTATATAATATATCTTTTGTATATTTTATATCTGATTTGTATATATTTTGTGTGTGGTGTATGCTTCTTCCTCTCTAAAATTTCAATCAAAACTTACCATCTTAATACAATTTTGATACATATCAACAACTTTATGTAAAAAAAAATAATATTGATAACTTAAATACAAATTCATACATAATACAATTATTTTTTAACTTTCATACAATATTCAAATAAAAAATATATATATAAACAACAGAATACAATTTACCTACAATTTTACTACAACTTTACTATAATTTTGTAAGTATATTGTATGACATGTCTTCTTCTTCGAGTTTCAATCTGAAATTCAGCCAAAACTAAGTCTAATCTTCACCAAAATACCTTCAAAATTGAGATATAAACTCCAAACAATATTCTCAATTGTTTGCAACAATACACAATCCAAACAAATAATGATTTTTGAAAACCCAAATTCAAATTCAAAGCTTTAAAGTTTTTTAATGGTTGTCAATGGTAGAGAGTCAAACACCTTCAAAATTTATTGATTGACAATTTCAATTTGAACACCAATTGTGCAACATTAGTGGAATTTGAACACCAATTGTGCAACACCTTCAGCTCTACATTACTGGAATTTCAATAAGTATGGAATCGTTGCTCTCTTTCCCTTTACTCTACATTACTGAAATTAGGGATTCAGAGATAGAGAGAGACGTAGAGAGAGAGAGAGAGAGAGAGAGAGAGAGAGAGAGAGAGAGAGAGAGCGCATGAGAGAGAGACGGAGAGAGAGAGAGGAGGAGGGAGAGAGAATAAGGATGGGAAATAATTGATTCATAATATAAAGGGATACTCATTTAATTCCTAAAAATATACATATTTGGTAAATTTGTATATAGTATATAATTAAATTGAAACTTGAATAGAGGGGTAATAAGATTTCAAATAGTATATAGGAATGTAAAAATTTCTTTTCCTTTTCCTTTTCCTGACTACCAGTACAATAATTGTTCGAAGAGTCCGTTTAATTGGATTTTAACTAGGTGCGGTAGTTACATTGTACAATTTAACTAATTACTAGCTAGTTGACTTCTGGAATTGGAATTAAATTCTTCATTGCAGCATATTAGCCAATGGCCGAAACCGGCCTACACTAACTAGTAAGTACTTCTCTAGGCATGGTCCTCAACATCGACAAGGCTATAGAACCAGTACCAAACCATTCTGGCTAGAAGATGTGCATGCATTAACAACTCCACCCTCTCAACAACAAACAAAGGGCCACCATTGAAAACTTAACAATGCTCAATTTATGTATTTCAATCATCAGAGCACCGCTTTATCTCCGTGTGACATATAGGCTACGGGTTCGAACCGTGGAATCATACTTGCATGTCATGACCCAAAATCCTAACCTGTCATGATGGCGCCTATTTCAGTACTAGACAAGCCGACAACATCAATAACCCACAATTTTCTTTAAATTTAAAAACATAACGTTTAATACAATACCAAAGATCTAGCAATTTCCGATACAACACTCCCAAAAGCTGGTGTCACTAAGTACATGAGCATCTAATATGAGTACAAGTCTGGAAAATACGGTTTGTAATAGTCTGAGACCAAATACAGTAAACAAGGAGATAGATAAGGAGAGACAAAGTCTGCGGAATACGGCAGCTACCTCAAAATCTCCTGAAAATCAACTGCGCAAAATAATCAACACCCGCTATGTTCAGGAACACCTGAATCTGCACACGAAGTACAGAGTGTAGTATGAGTACAACCAACTCAGCAAGTAACAATAATAACTAAGGAACTGAAGATAATGACGAGCTACACAGTCATAATTCACTTTCAGTAGTTCCAGCAAAGAATAGACATGCTTTCAAATCCGGCAGTTTAAGTCAAATCAATTTTATACAGTTCAATTTCAAGTAATCCGGATATAAATTCTTTCAGAGATTTTACAACAATGACAGATAGCAACCAAGTGCAACAACAAATGCAAAGCAAGTACAGCCTCTCAGACAACAGTCACTCAACTTATCACAACAGCTCAACCACTCGGCTCTCAGCCCTCAGCACTCACACTCAATGGGTACCCCCGCTCACTAGGGGTGTGTACAGACTCCGGAGGGGCTCCTACAGCCGAAGCGCCATAATCTACACGGACAACTCACTTGCTGCACAGACAACTCACGTGCTATAATATCCTGCACGGACAACTCACGTACCATAATATCCTTACCTCACCAACAGTCTCTCGACCTTACTCAGTCCTCAACCTCCCAAGTCTCTCGGGCTCTCAAGAATTACAAAGATTAGCCAAAACAAAGATGACATAATATATCAACAAATATCCAGAAAGACTGAGGTATAATACACAAGAAAAATCATGACTGAGTACAAGACAACAATTAGCAAATAACTCAACAAGTACGCAATATCTGCGGGTCTCAACAGTACTATAACATAGCCTAAGCATGATTTCTAACATGATTTATAGTCAATTTTTTTCAACACATAGATAACATATAGCTAACAATAAATTATTCAACTTTATAATTTTTCGGGACGGACCAAGTTACAATCCCCTCGGTGCACGCCCACACGCCTATCACCTAGCATGTGCGCCAAATTCAAAATAATCACATGATAATAAAATCCGGAGTTTCATACCCTCAGGATAAGATTTATAATTGTTACTTACCTCAACCCGTGTAATTATTTATTCCGCTATGCCCTTGCCACGAGAATTGGTCTCCGAAAGCCTCGTATCTAGTCACAATTAATTCGATTCAGTCAATACAAATTATTGTAATTAATTCCATAAGAAAATACTAATTTTTTCAAAAAAATCCAAAATTAACTCAAATATCGCTCGTAGGGACCATGTCTCGGAACCCAACAAAAGTTACAGAATATGAACGCTCCTCCAATCACGAGTCCAACTATATAAATTTTACCAGAATCCGACACCAACTCGACCCTCAAATCTTCAATTAAAGCCTATGAAGATTTCTACCATTTTCAACCCAATCCTTACCCATTTGAACTTAACAATCTTTCCACAACCTTATTGGTATGTATACATAATACTCTTACACCAAAGAATCATACTATAAATCATCCATTTTTACTCCAAACCCAAAATTGAAGTATTGAGGAAAGAAATTCTTACCTCTTTGAAGCCCTAGCAAGATCCTTGTGAAATCTTCAAACCTTGAACAAGAATTGATGGATAAATGACTAAGTCTTCACTTTCTCTCTCTAAAATGCTCTCACCTCTCTCTAAAATATCAGATTTTGGCTAAAAAATGAGCTTCAAGGGCTATAAATCGAAGTTGGGTCGGGTCAAAAATTAGAAAGAATGGAAGCTCCAATGCAGTTATGTGGTCGCATATGCGATCGCATAACAGGTATGCGGTCCGCATACCAGCCGCATAATTTGGCCTCCAAAGTTGGGCATTACTGACCTGTTCTGCGATAATTATGCGGTCCGCATACTTATTCTGCGGTCGCATAATGCACCACAAAACAGGTCTGCGGTCGCATAGTGCACCGCAGATTTTCCTCAAATCTTGCCCCTCTCCTGATCCACTTTGCGACCATTATGCGGTCCGCAGAGTGATTCTGCGACCGCATAGTGGTCGCAGAAATGGCCTTTTCTGAAAAATTTTCCTTTACACATCAGTGCATTGTTCAACCCAAAAAGTCCAAAAAATTTCTATAATCTTTGTACTAATTGATCTACCTCGGCACCACCAAACCTTAATTTCCTTAGCAAAATTTCTCCGGGGTCATTACACATAAGTCAATATCTTGCCAACCTTTTTAACTTAAATTCTAAACCTTGGAACTAAGTGTTCTAAATTATTTCAAAACCTCACCGAACCCAAACCAATTACCCCGGCAAGCCAAATAGCAACTGTAATTTACAATTTGAGTAGTAAATGGGGGAACAGGATTGCAATAGTCAAAACGACCGGCCGGGTCGTTACATTCTCCCCTTCTTAAACAAATGTTCGTCCTCGAACGGGCTTAGAATCATACCTGGAGTCTCAAATAGATGTGGATATTTGCTCCGTATCTCCTGCTCAATCTCCCAAGTAGCTTCTCCGACTGGCTGGCCTCTCCACTGCACCTTCACCGAAGCTATGTTCTTTGATCTCAACTTTCGAACCTGCCGATCTAAAATGGCCACTGGCTCCACATCATAAGTCAAATTACCATCCAGCTGCACTGTACTGAAATCCAAAATATAAGACAGATCCCCGACATACTTTCGGAGCATGGATACATGGAACACTAGATGAACACCTGATAGACTGGGTGGCAAGGCAAGTTCATAAGCCACTTCTCTAATTTTCTTAAGTATCTCAAAAGGCCCAATATACCGAGGGCTCAACTTGACCTTCTTCCCGATCCTCAACACACCCTTCATGGGTGAAATCTTGAGCAGAACCTTCTCCCCAACCATGTGAACAACATCACGAACCTTCCTGTCGGCATAACTTTTCTGTCTAGACTGTGCCATGCGAAGCCGTTCCTGAATTACTTTAACCTTCTTTAAAGCATCCTGAACCAAGTCAGTACCCAATAATCTAACCTCACCCGGCTCAAACCAACCACCGAAGACCGACACCGTCTCCCATATAAAACTTCATACGGAGCCATGGGCAGTTTAGCTCACTTGGAGGCATATCAAAGGCCGTTGGCCAAGGATGTTCATCGGTTGGCTAGTTTGGGAGTTTGTCTTGCGGACTCTAGTGAAGGAGGAGTGATTGTGCGAAATAGGGTAAAATCATCGCTTGTTGTGAAAGTCAAGGAGAAGCAATAGAACGATCCATTATTGGTACAATTGAAGGAGGGGATTCATAAATATAAGACCAGGGCTTTTTCTATTGGCATGAATGATGGCACACTAAGGTACCAAGGGAGACTATGTGTTCCAAATGTGGATGGTCTCCGTGAAAGAATCATGATCGAGGCTCGCACAAATGTGGATGTTCCAAATCTAGGTATTCCATGCACCCGGGCTATACAAAGATGTATCATGATCTTAAGGAAGTCTACTAGTGGAATGATATGAAGAGGAATGTGATTGGTAATACGCTCCCATTTCAAGTCTCTGTAGCAATCCGCCCGGTCTCTGATGCTTGTACTTTACCTGTTGACAATTTAAAGACCGAGATACAAACTCAACTATATCTTTCTTCATCCGCCTCCACTAATAGTGTTATCTCAAATCCTGATACATCTTCACGGCGCCTGGATGAATAGAGTACCGCAAACTGGAGCTTACTGGAGAATCAGCTCACGCAAACCATCTACATTAGGCACTGTCCTGCATCCGTAACACACCGTCATCTCCAATAATGTCTTCCTTGGCATCACCGTGCCGAACTATGTCCTTAAGGACAAGCAGATGTGGATCATCATACTGGCGCTCTCTGATGCGATCATATAAAGAAGACCGAGAAACCACACAGGCCAAAACTCGATTCGGCTCAGAAATATCCAATCTAACAAACTGATTAGCCAAGGCCTGAACATCCAAAGCTAAAGGCCTCTCTGCTACCGGTAAGTATGCTAAGCTGCCCAAACTCTCCGCTTTACGACTCAAGGCATCGGCCACCACATTGGCCTTTCCGGGATGATAGAGAATGGTGATATCATAATCCTTAAGCAACTCTAACTATCTTCGCTGCCGCAAATTAAGATCCTTCTGTTTAAACAAATGTTGTAGACTCCGATGATCTGTATATACCTCATACTGGACACCGTACAAATAGTGCCGCCAGATTTTTAAGGCATGAACAATAGTTGCTAACTCAAGATCGTGGACTGGATAATTCTTCTCATGTACTTTTAACTGTCTGGACGCCTAGGCAATTACCCTACCGTCTTGCATAAGTACTGTGCCGAGACCAATACGACGCGTCATAATATACAGTATTCGACCCTGAACCTGTAGGCAATACCAATACTAGGGTTGTAGTCAAAGTTGTCTTGAGCTTCTGAAAGCTCTCTTCATACTCATCCGACCACCTGAACGGAGCACCTTTCTGGGTCAATTTAGTCATAGGCGATGCAATAGATGAGAATCCTTCCAAGAAGCGACGATAATAACCGGCCAAGCCGAGAAAACTCCGAATCTCAGTAACTGAAGAGGGCCTGAGGCAATTTTGAACTGCCTCTATTTTCTTCGGATCCACCTTAATTACTTCACGGGACACTATATGTCCCAAGAATGCCACCGAACTAAGCTAGAACTCGCACTTAGAGAATTTAGCATAAAGTCTCTCCTCTCTCAGCCTCTGTAATACAATACCCAAGTGTCGTGCATGCTCCTCCTGGTTACGTGAGTACACCAGAATATCATCAATAAATACCACGACAAATAAATCAAGATATAGCTGGAATACATTATTCATCAAATGCATAAATGTTGATGGGGAATTGGTTAGCCCAAAAGACATCACATGAAATTCATAGTTGCCATAACGAGTTATGAATGTTGTCTTCAGAATATCCGAATCCCGAATCTTAAACTGGTGATACCCAGACCTCAAATCGATTTTGGAGAACACCCTCGCTCCTTGAAGCTGGTCAAATAAGTCATCAATACGCGACAAAGGATATTTATTCTTGATTGTAACTTTGTTCAGCTGCCTATAATCGATGCACATCCGCATAGTACCATCTTTCGTTTTCACAAATAGAACCGGTGCACCCCAAGGTGACACACTAGGCCTAATAAACCCCTTTTCAAGGAGTTCCTGAAGTTGCTCTTTCAATTCTTTTAACTCAGCTGGTGCCATACGATACAGAGGAATAGAAATGGGTTGAGTGCCCTGCACCAAGTCAATACCGAAATAAATATCCATGTCGGGCGGCATACCCGGCAGGTCTGTAGGAAATACATCAGGAAAGTCTCTCACTACCGGTACTGAATTAATAGTAGTAGTATGTGCATCAATATCTCTCACAAAAGTCAAGTATGACAAACACCCCTTCCCAACCATACATTGGGCTTTCAAATAAAAAATTACCTTGCTAGGAACAAAATCTAGAGAACCTCTCCACTCAACCTTTGGCAACCCCGGCATGGTCAACGTTACATTTTTTGCGTGACAGTCCAGAATAGCATGACATGGAGACAACCAATCTATACCCAGGATTACATCGAAATCAACCATACCGAGTAATAAAAGATCAAACCTAGTCTCTAGTTCCTCAATAGTTACCACGCACGACCGATACACACGGTCCACAGTAATAATATCACCCACCGGTATAGATACACTAACATGTGAAACAAAGGACTCACAGGGCATATCCAGATAATGAGCAAAATACGATGATACATATGAATAAGTAGAACTAGGGTCAAATAATATAGATCCTCCCTGTGGCACACTGAAACGATAACTGTGATCACTGTATCTGAAGCAACAACATCTGGCCTGGCAGGAAAAGCATAGAATCGGGCATGACCGCCACCTGATCAGCCTCCCCCTCTTGGGCGACCCCTAGCTGCTTGACCCCTACCCCGAGCTGGTTGGGCGGGTGGTGTAACTGCTGGTGCTGGTGCCGTTGGTCGAGAACTCTGCTGTGGAGCCCCACTCAACAGCCTAGGATAATCTCTCTTGAAATGACCCAATTCTCCGCACTCGAAATAACCCCTCCTCTGACGGAACTGCTGCTCCTGATAACCCGAAGAATTACCTATAGAAGCCTGAGCGGACGAGGCTTGATGAGAACTCTGCGCTGGTAGTGCACTGAATGAAGACTCGCCTAAGTGAGCACTATAAAAACCGTGGCTAACTGATGCACCATGATGAACTGGACGACCCGACTGAGCGTGTCTTTAAGAACGTCCCCTACCCCGGTAAAACTGACCCCCTGAAGGAACACCGCTGAAATCACTGGATTCACGAGGACTCTTAGCCTCCCTTTCAACCCGTTCCTGGCTGCGAACCATCTCAATCTGATGAGCAATGTCAACAACCTCATCGAAAGTAGCACCAGACACTCTCTCTCTCTAGTCATGAGTAATCGCAGCTGAAAAGTGAGGCCATCTATGAACCTCATGATCCTTTCCTTGTCTGTAGGAATCAACCAGATAGCATGACGGGGCCAATTCTGAAAATCTCATCTCATACTGCGTCACGGATATATCACCCTGACGAAGCTGCTCAAACTACTTACGCAACTCCTCTCTGCGGGACTGAGGTACGAACTTCTCCAGGATTAGACCAGAGAATTGCTGCCAGGTAAGGAGTGCTGCACCGACCGGCCTACACCTCTCGTAAGACTCCCACCATCTAAAGGCAGCCCCAGAAAACTGAAAAGTGGTAAATGAGACCCCACTGGTCTCTAGAATACCCGCTGTCCGAAGCATCCGCTGACACTTATCCAGAAAACCTTGGGCATCCTTTGACTCAGCACAGCTAAAAGATGGAGGTCGAAGCCACTCAAATCTCTCAAGTCTCATTTGCTCATCATCTACCATAACAGGAACTACCGGGGCCTGAGTAGCTGCAACTGGCTGGGCTGGTAGTGCCCCCGATATCTGAAGTCCCTGTACTACCTAGTCTGGAGTACGGGCAATGGGGGTATGAGTACCTCCCCCGGCCTGAGAAGCGGCAGGTGCGGCCTGAGCCGAAACCACCTGAGCCAGACTAGTGCAAGCTGCAAATATCTGGGCCAAAGTCTCCTGAAAGCCTGGAATCTCAATGGGCACACCTGGTGCCTGAGCTGATCCTATCGGCTCAGCTATATTTGGAATCTGCTCCTGAGCTGGAGCAACTAGTGGTACTATAGGTGCTGGTCCAACTGTGGTACGAGCTACACCTCGACCTCTACCTCGACCCCAGCCTCTACCACGGCCCCGGCCTCTCGCGGCCCTAACTGGTGGCACTGGTGGCTGACTGTCTGATCCGGTAGTACGTGTTCTCACCATCTGTGAGAGAATAGAATAACATAAATTTAGTTTCCGAAATGAACAATTTCGCACGACAGAATACAATAAAGTGAAATTTTCCTAAGGGTTCTGCAGCCTCTCGAAGATAAGTACAGACGTCTCCGTACAGATCCGCAAGACTACTAAACCTGCTCATGACTCGTGAGACCTATGTAACCTAGGATCTGATACCAACTTATCACGATCCAAAATCCTAACCTGTCGTGATGGCGCCTATCTCAGTATTAGGCAAGCCGACAACATCAATAACTCACGATTTCCTTTAAATTTAAAAACGTAACGTTTAATACAATACCAAAGATCTAGCAATTTCTGATACAACACTCCCAAAATCTGGTGTCATTGAGTACATGAGCATCTAATATGAGTACAAGTCTGAAAAATACGGTCTGTAATAGTCTGAGACCAAATACAGTAAACAAGGAGATAGAGAAAGAGAGACAAAGTCTGCAGAACATGGCAGCTACCTCAAAATCTTCTGAAAATCAACTGCGTGAAATAATCAACACCCGCTATGTTCAGGAATACCTGAATCTGCACACGAAGTGCAGGGTGTAGTATGAGTATAACCAACTCAGCAAATAACAATAATAACTAAGGAACTGAAGATAATGACGAGCTACATAGTCATAGTTCACTTTCAGTAGTTCCAGCAAAGAATAGACATGCTTTCAAATCTGGCAGTTTAAGTCAAATTAATTTTATACAGTTCAATTTCAAGTAATCCGGATATAAATTCTTTCAGAGATTTTACAACAATGACAGATAACAACCAAGTGCAACAACAAATGCAAAGCAAGTACAACCTCTCAGGCAACAGTCACTCAACTTATCACAACAGCTCAACCACTCGGCTCTCAGCCCTCAGCACTCACACTCAATGGGTACCCGTGCTTACTAAGGGTGTGTACAGACTCCGGAGGGGCTCCTACAACCCAAGCGCCATAATCTGCACAGACAACTCACGTGCTGCACGGACAACTCACGTGCTATAATATCCTGCACGGATAACTCACGTGCCATAATATCCTTACCTCACCGACAGGCCCTCGGCCTTACTCAGTCCTCAACCTCTCAAGTCTCTCGGGCTCTCAGGAATCACAAAGATCTGCCCAAACAAAGATAATATAGTATATCAATAAATATCCAGAAAGACTGAGGTATAATACGCAAGAAAAATTATGACCGAGTACAAGACAACAATTAGCAAATAATTTAACAAGTACGCGACCTCTACGGGTTTCAACAGTACTATAACATAGCCTAAACATGATTTCTAACATGATTTATAGTCAAATTTCTTCAACACATAGATATCATATAGCTAACAATAAATTATTCAACTTTAAAAATTTTCAGAACGGACCAAATCACAATCCCCTTGGTGCACGCCCACACGTCCGTTACCTAGCATGTGCGCCACCTCCAAAATAATCACATGATACCAAAATCCGGGGTTTTATATCCTCAAGACCAGATTTATAATTGTTACTTACCTCAACCCGTGTAATTATTTATTTCGCTATGCCCTTGCCACGAGAATTGGTCTCCGAAAATCTCGTAACTAGCCTCAATTATTTCGATTCAGTCAATACAAATTATTGTAATTAATTTCATAAGGAAATACTAATTTTTCTAATAAAATACGAAATTAACTCAAAAATTGTTCATAGGGCCCACGTCTCGGAACCCAACAAAAGCTACAGAATATAAACGATCCTCCAACCACGAGTCCAACCATATAAATTTCATCAAAATCTGACACCAACTCGACCCTCAAATCTTCAATTAAAACCTATGAAGATTTCTACCATTTTCAACCAAATCCTTACCAATTTGAACTTAAAATCTTTCCACAACCTTATTGATATGTATACATAATACTCTTACACCCAAGAATCATACTATAAATCACCCATTTTTACTCCAAACCCGAAATTAAAGGATTGAGGAAAGAAATTCTTACCTCTTTGAAGCCCTAACAAGATCCTTGTGAAATCTTCAAACCTTGAACAAGAATTAATGGATAAATGACTAAGTCTTCACTTTCTCTCTCTAAAATGCTCTCACCTCTCTCTAAAATATCAGATTTTGGCTCAAAAATGAGCTTCAAGGGCTATAAATCGAAGTTGGGTCGGGTAAAAAATTAGAAAGAATGGAAGTTCCGACGCAGTTATGCGGTCGCATATGCGATTGCATAACATGTATGCGGTCCGCATACCGGCCGCATAATTTGGCCTCCAAAGCTGGGCGTTACTAACCCGGTCTACGGTCATTATGCGGTCCGCATACTTGTTCTGCGATCGCATAATGCGCCGCAAAACAGGTCTGCGATCGCATAGTGCACCGCAGATTTTTTTCAAATCTTGCCCCTCTCCTGATCCACTTTGCGACCATTATGCGATCCGCAGAGTGATTCTGCGACCGCATAGTGGTCGCAGAAATGACCTTTTTCCGACAAAATTTTCCTTTACACATCGGTGCATTGTTCAACCCAAAAAGTCCAAGAAATTTCTATAATCTTTGTACTAATTGATCTACCTCGGCACCACAAAACCTTAATTTTCTTAGCAAAATTTCTCCAGGGTCGTTACACATAAGTCAACATCCGGTCAACCTTTTTAACTTAAATTCGAAACTTTGAAACTAAGTGTTCTAAATCATTTCAAAACTTCACCGAACCCAAATCAATTACCCCGGCAAGCCAAATAACAAGTGTAATTCACAATTTGAGCAGTAAATAGGGGAACGGGATTGCAATAGTCAAAACGACCGGCCGGGTCGTTACATTGCATCAGGGTAGGTTGCCTATATTACATCCTCTTACAGTATGATGTTTCCCTGAACTTTGCGTGAATATGGGATATTTAGTGCACGGGACTGCCCGGATCAACCGAGCACAATTCCTAAGTTAAAGCCTTTTGAGGAACATTTTTATTGATAAAGGTAATGTCTTTGTAAAAACATTTGTAGTCCATCAATTTCTTTTGCAAAATTAATCCATGCGTTTATCAGTGGCTATCTGATTTGTTAAATTTGATCTTTGAATTCTAGCGGTTAAAGACAAAAATGTAAGTTCCAATTAAAGAAAACAACAATTAATAGAACGTGTGAAAAAGAAGAAGCCACTGACATAGTGGTTCGGTAATACTATTTTCGGTTCACAATAAGTGATTTTTTTATTTTTTGTAGTCCAAAATATTTAATATTTTCAGATTTCAAGAATGAATTAATTATTTTTTTTCCATATTACCTTCGAAATAAATAGTATTGGAGTATGGGTTAGGAATATTTATGTGAAAAGATAGTAAACGTTAAAATAGTTAATTTTATTTTTAGTTAATATTAAAAGGTAAATTTTTTTGTGTGAAAATAATAAATAACTTTTATTGTTTATTGTGGACCGGACGAAGTATTTGTTAAACAGGGACGCATGTGCATTGTTCAGATCTCTATGAAGCAAAGTACATGCAAAAAGAGAGGATAGGGCACGGACTCAGTGGGCAATTTTGGCCGAACTTTGAGCGAATTAAATGAGAGCAAGCGTCACCGCTGTAATATATAGTTGGGACGAAAGAGACATGATACCTAACGTTTTATAAATACACACGCATTCTCCTTCATGTTTCTGATTTTCACTCTCTGTGTTAGCATGTAAAATGTAGCTCATGCTTATTGCTATCCAAATTTGTTCATCCCAAGATACCGGTGGTCCACACCCTTAACCTTAGTAGTTAGTGTAAAGTATCAAATGATGCACCGGTTATGGGGTGTGGACCACCGGTAGATATTCTCACATAGGATGGGATGGGGCATTGGTATCATTATATGGTATTGAATAATTTTTGGGATTGAGTTAAGTCCAAAGTTCATTTTTTTAATATGGTATTAGAGTCATCTTCATCCCCTATCTTATATTATTCAAGCTCCAAATATTCAAATCTAGGTGTGCGAGATGTGTTGATATTCCCACATTGACTGGGGATGAGATCATTGGTCTCCTTATATTATTTTGGACTATTCTCATTATTTGAGATTTTGTTAGGCACAAGGTCCATTTCTTTAATGGTATCTATATTGAAAAATATTAACCAAGATAACAATGGATACAGGCCTAAAATATATTAGAAATTCTTTTTTAAAAGAGATATTTGCTCATCCTCAAGATTGCTATGAGATTAACTGTTAATAACTCTAGTGAATGTGACAAGTCTTTACATTTCTATACTAATCAAATAGTAGAGAAGGTTTTCTCCACAAAGCAAGAACTATCGACTTGATCTTTAAAATATAGAAGAAATAATTTAGAGAAAGGTAGGTAGTACGAGATGAAAAGGTTGTTTTAGTTAGAAATTGTTCCAAATGGAAGACTAATTTTTGTTATACTGTAATATGGTCAAATTTTTATGATATTTATCGTGACATAATATCCATTATAACAAATTTGTGGTTCATGACATTTACCATGACATAATATCCATTATAACAAATTTGTGGATCATGACATTTGCCATGACATAATATCCATTATTAGGCTAAGGATTTCTTGCTATAAATAGAGGAGTTTCTCCTCATTTGTAGACACACCAACAAGACTTGTCTTCAATTCTTGTTTCTTCCTTTCTTCATTTATTAAGAGTGTTTTGTATGAGAGTTAAGTGTTGGGAAGCACTTGTGTGAACCCTTTCTTTGGAGTGATCTTGTGAGGTTATTCTCTTAGGGTATTTGGGATTGATTAGAGTGTTTACTCTAATTTTGTACTCTCTTTTGTACTCTTATTGTTATAGTAAATTGCTCCTCTCCGCTTGTGGACGTAGGTCACTTTGACCGAACCACGTTAAATTTGTGTCTTCTTTATCTACTTTAATTGTCGTTGTTATCAACTTTCATTGTCTTTATTATTGTCATTATGCCGTTGTTTGGCTAAATTCCGCACTACCCGGGTTCCCGATCCTAACAAATTGGTATCAGAGCCGGATCAAACCGGGTTTGTTTCAGTAGCCAATATGACTCTAACAAAGATCTATGTTGAGAAATTTGACCGAAGTGCAAACTTCGGAATGTGGCAATTAAAGATGGAAGCTATCCTAATTCAGGATGGCTTAGACTTCGTATTGCAAGGAAAGGAGAAGAAGCCAGATAAAATGACGGATGAGGAGTTTGCCGTCATAGACAAAAGGGCAAAAGCAAGTATCATTTTAAATCTCTCAAATGAGGTTTTACGTGAAGTTTCTATAGAAACCACAGCCAAAGGCATGTGAAAAAAATTGAAAACCTTATATATGAAGAGAACGGTGAAAAGTAGACTTTACTTGAAGCAGAAACTTTATACAATTCGTATGGGTGAAGGTACCTCTATTCTCTCTCATCTTGACACCTTTGATTCCATTCTTATGGATTTGAGTAATATAGATGCTGAAATTAAAGATGAGGATCAAGCCGTATTACTGCTTTGTTTTCTACCCCCATCTTTTAAGCATATAAGAGATACTATGCTTTATGCAAGGGATAATATCTCTTATAAGGATATTAAATCTATCTTAAAATCAAAAGAACAGATAGATAGTGATATTACTGGGGAAGCTAGTGGAACTCAAGCGGGAGTTGGTTTGTTTGTTAGGGGCAAATCCGATTCCAATTCCAGATACAATAATTTAGAGTGTCGTTATTGTCATAAGAAAGGTCATAATATTTCTGAATGTTATAAACTGAAAAATAAAGAAAATCATAAAGAAAGAAAAAATGAGCACAAAAATACTGACACCGCTGAAGCTAGTGTAGCAACTGATGAGATTGAGGGAACTATATTTTTAGTAACTGAAACTAGTTTCAGATTAGCCAATGAGTGGATTTTAGATTCCGGTTGTTTATATCATATGTGTCCTAGCAGGGACTTATTTTCTACATATGATTCAGTTACAGGTGGAGTTGTCCAACTAGGTAACAATGTTACTTGTAATGTTATTGGCAAAGGTACAATTCGGGTCAGAATGCACGATGATGTGGTGAGAACTCTCACCGATATTAGATATGTTCCTGAGTTGAAGAAAAATCTCATCTCTCTAGGCACTTTAGAATCCCTTGGGTGCAAATTCATTGGTGAAGGTGGAGTTCTGAAAATTTTTCAAGGTGCTCGTTTGATCATGAAAGCACACAGATCTGGTTCATTGTATACTTTATTGGGATCCACTGTTATAGGCCCTACTATAGTTTCGGTATCAGACAATTTGTCTGATTTTGATGGCATTAAATTTTGACATATGCCCATTGGGGCTTTTGCGGAGAAGGTGGAGCAAATTTACTATATCAGCCGAAATTAGGCCAAGGTGGAGATTTGTAATATGGCCAAATTTTCATGACATTTGCCATGATATAATATTTATTATAACAAATTTGTGGTTCATGAAATTTGCCATGACATAATATCCATTATAACAAATTTGTGGATCATGACATTTGCCATGACATAATATCCATTATTAGGCTAAGGATTTCTTGCTATAAATAGAGGAGTTTTTTCTCATTTGTAGACACACCAACAAGACTTGTCTTCAATTCTTGTTTCTTCCTTTCATCCTTTATTAAGAGTATTTTGTATGAGAGTTAAGTGTTGGAAAGCACTTGTGTGAACCCTTTCTTTGGAGTGATCTTGTAAGGTTATTCTCTTAGGGTATTTGGGATTAATTAGAGTGTTTACTCTAATTTTGTACTCTCTTTTGTACTCTTATTGTTATAGTAAATTGCTCCTCTCCGCTTGTGGACGTAGGTCACTTTGACCGAATCACGTTAAATTTGTGTCTTCTTTATCTACTTTAATTGTCGTTGTTATCAACTTCCATTGTCTTTGTTATTGTCATTATACCGTTGTTTGGCTAAATTCCGCACTATCCGGATTCCCGATCCTAACATATACAAACTGTCAAAAGGTTTCCATGAGAGCACTCATGCTTGAGCTAGACGCGGCCGAAAGAGAGAAGAGAACAGTTGGGCAAAATAAATATTGTTGTATTGATCATATGGCTACAGTATTAATACACTTGTACTAACCGACTAAAACTAACTCATGTGCAAATTAATACACTTGTACTAACCGATTAAAACTAACTCATGTGCAAACTAACTCATGTACAAATCACATAATTACCCCTAACTAACATTGTAATTACTTAACCAACTTAATGTCTATATCCTCAATACTCTCCCTCAAGTTGTGTAGTGTGAACAAGTTGAACACTCCCATCTTGGATAATAGGAAATCATGATGTGCTTTCCCCAGTTCTTTTGTTAATACATCTGCTATCTGCAAGTGTGTGGAAATGTATTCTGTTTGGATGAGGCCTTACTGTATTTTTTTCTCGAATGAAATGACAGTCTATCTCGATATGCTTCGTTCTCTCGTGATAAATAGAATTTGCAGCAATTTGAATTGCTGCTTTACTTTCACAATACAGTTTCACTGGTAGCTTCAAGTCCACATTCAACTCCTTGAGCAATCCTGCCAACTAGACTATTTCTGCAATTGCATTAGCCATACTCATGTACTCTACTTCTGCAGAACTCCTTGATATTGTACTTTATTTCTTGGATTTCCAAGAAATGAGGGAATCACCCAACTTTATCACAAATCCACTTACTAATTTCCTAGTCATTGGACATGTTGCCCAGTCTACATCACAGTGGACCGTGAGTTGTTTGGATGGTTTCGAAGACAACAAAATTCCCAATCCTTGTGCAATCTTCAAATATCTCACAACCCTCAGTGCTCCTTCCATGTGACCTCTTTGGTTTATGTATGAATTGGCTTAAATTCTGAACATCATAATTGATATCTGACATTATCATAGTTAGGTACAATAGTTTTCCAACTAATTTCTGGTAGCTGCTTGGATCATTTAGCAACTCATCATCATTCAGATTGCTATGTGACTTAGTTTGGTCAAACTCTGCAATAGTGAGCCTTTGACTTGTGTTTAATGGTGTGCAAGCTAGCTTGGATCCTGCAAATCCAAGTTCGGTGATGAGGTCAAGAGTAAACTTCCTTTGATAGACTAGAATACCATGCATGTTCCTAGCAATTTAAAGACCAAGGAAGTATCTCATCTTCCCCAGGTCCTTGATCTTGAAATGATATTGGAGCATGGTTTTAGCCTCCTGTACCAACTAAGAAGAAGAGCCTGTGATTAAGAGGTCATCTACATAGATAAGGATGATGACTGAGTCAGAACCAAATTTCCTACTAAAGAATGAGTAGTCATGATGACTTTGCACAAAACCTAAGGATGATAAGGCCTCACTGAGCTTCAAATTCCACTGTCTAGATGCCTATTTTAGGCCATACAGTGATTTCTTAAGCTTACAAACTCTATGAGGCTTCCTCTCACCTAGAAGACTAGGAGGATGAGTCATATATACTTCCTCTATCAGATCACTTTGAACGAACGTATTAAAGACATCCATTTGGTGTAACTTCTAACCATTCATAGCAGCTAGTGACAACACAATCCTCACTGTGACCATCTTCACCAAAGGAGAGAAGGTCTCTTGATAGTCAACCCCCTCCTATTGTGTGTATCCTTTGGTTACCAAATGAACCTTATACCTTTTCACCTCTCCTTTAGCATTATACTTCACTTTATATACCCATTTACACTCTATAGCCCCTTTTCCAGCTGGTAAGGGAACCAAACTCCGGGTGTGGTTATCTTGCAAAGCCTGTAATTCTTAATCCATTGCAGCTATCCATTTTGGATCTTTGAGGGCTTCAACATATGATGTAGATTCTGCAACAGCTGAGAAGTTACATAGCGCCTTGAAATAATGTGGGGACAGCGAGGCATAAGACATGTAGGCAGACATAGGATAGCTAGATCCTAGAGCAGCTGAAGGACCAAGTCTTGGCACTCCATGCACAAAACCATTCAACCAGGTAGGTGGTTTAGATGTTCTAGTAGACTTTCTTGGACCTTCTTCTAGCATGTCAAGTGAAGGTGGCACAGATGTAGGAGGAACCAACACTTCCTCAAGAGAAGAACTCTGCATCTCTGAGGCTTCAGGAGATGCAATAAGAGATCCAGAAGATGCAAGAGATGCAGCTTCTGAAACATTATCTCCCTCTGAACCTTCTAGATTGGGATCTATAATGAAGGCATCATCATCTTCAACAAACTACTCAACAACAGGTTCCTTAGTTGTGGATGATGCTTCCTTGAAGGGAAACATGTACTCCTTCAAGAACACATCTCTGCTCATAAATGTTTTTTTATTAGTGAGGCTATGTAACCTATAACCCTTTTGAGTAGAAGAATACCCCATATGGAATGATGGCTCTGCTCTAACTCTAATTTTGTTATTACTATCAATGACAATGGCATAGCATAAGCTCTCTAGCACCCTGAGATGCTGCAATTTAGGTGGTCTGCCATAGAACACTTCAAAATGAGACTTCTATGTTAGTGCAGTGGATGGTATTCTGTCAATCAAATAGACTGTATTTTGCACACAAAGACCCCGAAATTTCAGTAGGTATACTTCCCTGAAACTTGATGGCTCTGGCAACTTTAAGAATCTGTTTATGCTTCCTCTCCACCACCCCATTCTGCTGGGGTGTGTAAATGCAGGAGCTCTGATGAACAACACCTGCAACCTTAAACAAGTCTATGCAATGAGAATTAAAGAACTATATCCCATTATCTGACCCGAACACCTTGATTGCACTATTAAACTAAGTCTTTATAAGAGTCATGAAATCCTTTATTACAATTGGTACATCACTTTTGAGCTTAATCATATAATCTACCAAAGTGAGAAAATATATATTCCCATCATGGGTAGGTATTTTATAAGGATCCCACACATTTCCATGTATCAAATCAAACGCTATAGAAGCTCTACTAGTTCTTTGTAGAAAAGGAAATCCTTTTTGCTTTGCTGGGGCAAATAGTGTTGCTATGCAACTTATTATGCTTTACTATATGCATTTGTTGTAGAACTTTGTGAGGTATATGTCCAACTCTCCTATGCCACAACTCTTCTTCATTCGTCACACGTAGTGCTGCTGAAGCTTGTATCATGTCCTAGTCATTGTGAGGCTAATAGCAGAGTTCTCCTTTTAACCTACCAGTCCTATTTCACCTTCCCGGTGTGAAGTTCCTGCATAAGACAGAAATCAGGAAAGAATATCATGCAAGAATTTAATTCCCTAGTCAGTTTTGACACTGACAGTAAATTATACTTAAAATTTGAGATACACAGTACATTATATATGACTCCTTGATCTAACTTAGACCTTCCTATATAAGAAATGGCCAAGCTATCCCCATTTGGTAGATGAACTTTTCTACCATCACATTTAGTCTTCTCTTTAGGCTCAGAAATCATTTTAGAATTTGAAACCATGTGGTCTGTTGCACCTGTATCTACTATCCACTTATCATCTTTTGTTATACTTTTAGTAGAATTAGTTACAATAGTTGCATTTGCAAGCACAAAAGGATCTGTTGTACCTGTTTCAATAGCTGATGGTTCAGGTGCATTATTCTTATGAAGCATTTTCAGGATCTGGTCATACTGTTCCGAGGTAAATGGCATCTTCAATCCAGATGCATATGTCTGAGGTCCATTGTTATTTGTACTTACATAGCTAGCAGTTAATCTCGTATACCCTGCCTTGTTGTGATCACCACCAAGACCAGGTGGTCTTGTAACTCCATAACATGTGTGCCCTGTGTACCCCATGTTCTGATGTTGTGCTGCAGAATTACCAAAATACACTGAGTTTGCAACCTTCTTCCTCCTCCCTTTGAAATCTATTGGATACCCAATCAACTGATAGCAATTCTCTTTATTGTGTCCTTTCATTTTATAATACTCACACTGTATATTGAAATTCCTTCTAGGTTTCTGCATCTGAGATCCTTTGGCACTCCAAAGACCAGTGATACCATTACCCTCAACTAGTGAATTGAGACCTGCAGAATTGTGCCCTGACGAACCTCTTTGAGTCTCATCTCCAATAACCATAGCATATGCTTGATTCATAGTGGGTTCAGTAAACTTCATGAGAATTTATCATCTTGCCTGACTATACAAGTCATTCAGACATCCTTGAAATTGAAGCAACCTCTGCTGACTTAGGTGATCAACGTAGTCCTTAACAGAGTTTGGAGGTGGCATTATTATATCAAACTCTCCCTACAACTCCTTCAATTTCGTGAAATATGTAGAAACATTATCACTACCTTGAGAAATTGTTGCAGTTTCCCTATGGAGGTGATTGATCCTCATGCGATTAACTTTGTCAAACCTTTATCGAAGGTCCTTCCATACTGCCTGCGCATTTAATGCATACACTATACCATTGAGTAGATCTGGTGACACAGTGTTCATAATCCATGAAAGGGCTATGGCATTACAGATTTTTCATTCCTCATGCAATGCTACTGGAAACGAAGCCTTGGTGTATTTACCAGTAACAAACCCAAGCTTTCGCTTGGCCTAGAGTGCAATCATCACCGATCTCTACCACAAGACATAGTTCTCAGATCCCTTGAGCTGAACCGGAATTAGCATTGAGCTCGGAGTATCAGATGGATGCACGAACAAAGGATACATGTGATTTATTTTGTTTTCCCTCATTGCTTAATTGAAGAAAGTCTAATCGCAAAAACAGACCGCAAAAGTCGAATTTTGAGAAATCAACTATCTTCAAACTGAACTCTAGCTCTGTAATTGAGCACCTGAGAAGCGTATTCAGATCTCCTCCGTGAGTTCCGATACCAGGTCAAAAGGTTGTCATGAGAGCACTCATGCTTGTGCTAGACGCAACTAGAAGAGAAAAGAGAACAGTTGGGCAAAATGAATATTGTTGTATTGATCGTATGGCTACAATATTAATACACATGTACTAACAGGGGCGATCTACCTTATAGGGTAGGGGTGGCACGCCACCTGCCCGCTTCGGCAAAAATTCTTAGTAGGTATGTTGATATCTATGAAATGAAGTAAATATATATAAATTGGCACCTGTATCGCACAAACTGCATGTGGGTGCCATGGTTCAACGCTGTCTCTTAAGTCTCATGTTGGCTTCTCGGTTCTGAGTTCGGTTCTTGCGCAGCGTCCTCTTTCTTTTCTCTTCCTGTTATTTGACTTCTGTCTCATCTTCTTTTTAAAATTTCTTTATATTAGCCTTTATTTTGCTTTCTACAATTATACATTATTTCATGAGCAATCTTTTCCAATGCATAATTTTAAAATGATTCTAGGTAATATGTAGTTTCTTTCTTTTTAGCGATACAACATTAGTTTATATATTGGAGTATAATTTGAGCAATATCATTTATTGGCTTTTGAAAAAAATGTCTTGATTAATAGAGGTTTTGAGTTGAATTTCATATATTGAAAATTTGAAACTTTTGGTTTGGAAACAGCTGTCATATAACTCGATAATTAAATTGCAAAAATTTATACAAGAACAATTATCAATTAAACAACTCAAACAAAGAATATATAGTAATTAAGCTACTTTTTAAGAAAAGTTTCTAATTGGAGGCGTATTTTCATGAAATATAATTATTATTTGCAATTTTCTTCAAGAATATAATTATATCAAGCATAAAAATTGAACTAAAACCGAATTATATGCCTATTTGTGGATAAAAGAAGTAATTGAATTAACCAAAAACAAACAGAATCAGTATGTTCTTCTTATTCGATTTTTGGCTAGTGGTAAGTATGCTACATATGTATAATGGCACCCAACCTTCAAATTCTGAATCCGCCTCTGTGTACTAACCGACTAAAACTAACGCATATACAAATTACATAATTACCCCTTACTAACATTGTAACTACTTAACCAACTTAATATCTATATCCTCAATAAAAACAAAGGTATTTACAAAATTAGTGAAAGCATAAACCATTTTATTTAAGACACGTCTTCTAATTTGAGCTCGCACTTCTGCCTCTAGATTATTGCACTACTTACTATTGAAGACACATATAATTTACTCACATTTCGCAAGATAATAGCTGATTAGTGTTAATTACTACACACTCATGACCGATTTAAAATTTTGGAATACCTCTGCACAGAGACAATAAGAAATAGATGAAGGTTTAAATAACCAAAATAGTTGTAAAGATCATGTTGCTTTGCTTCTTAGAAAGTTATGTTTCATTTGATGATGAATGATGATAAAGAATTATGCAAATAAGAAGTAACATGTTCATTTTCTTCTGCGCTGGTATAGCCTGGTTGACATAAAAGAAGTTAACCTACTTAATAAGGCGCAGCATATTTTTGTTGAGGCTTAAAGACTCAGGTATAGGTCTCTCTAATCACAGGAATGATAATATTTGGTGAGACAAATAATGTCACGTCCACTTATGTGCTATCTCTTATTGAGTGTGTGTATATATTCATATACCTCAGTGCTGTTAGATGAGGATATTATTTCTGCTTTTGTACATTGTCTTCTGACACAAGCTATGTAATTACTCCTACTAATTAGTAAAAGTAGATTTCTACTTTCTAAATAAAATTTGATTATACGCGACCTCCAACCACTTCTCCCAATTATTCATTGATTTCGATAGCCAAATAAAGCATCATCAACTTGATCATACGTGAAAGTCTATCACAAATATAGCAAATTGTCACGTCCTTAGTTGTTAACTAAGTATACGTGCGGCACTTGACAACTCGCTCACGATCTTGCACAACTTGCTCACGTTCTTGCTATGCTAAGTCAGCCTTACCACACTCAAAATCGCTAAGGAATGGTAGAACACAAGAGAATTGTTAAAGGAAGCTTTGTATTAGAGAGAACTTGAATTGTTTGCTTTATAAATTACAAATGAATGGCCCCTTTATATACTAGTCTCGTAGGGGCTAGTGTGTAAATATTAATTGTTACACAAGTCCTTAATATTTACAAGTAAGTCACTTCTCTAGAATATTCTAGATAGCTAGAACCTTCTAAGGACTTTCCTAGCAATTCTATACGGTTCTAGGGTCTTCCTATGGAAACCTCTATTCTCTAGAACTTTCCTACAAGTTCTAGTCTCTTTCATATGTAAGCTTTCCATATGACAAAAATATACACCAAGTGGCACCTACGTGGAAGGTCATGACAAAATGCCCCATAACTCAAGATATCGACTCCCTATCTATGTCTTATTCTATCGTGTGCCTTCTTGTTTACCAGTAAAATGGTACAGTTGAATTTATACGTGATTTCTAGATAAGTGAATTAATTCGATCCTGAAATAATAAAAGAATTGAAGAAATATTCAATACTTAGCCTTGAGATCGAGATAAAATAGCAGAATAATAATTCCGGGAGCAAGGATTCGGGGCACAACAATAATGAAATCAAAAAGTAAGAAGGTAAAATTGTATAAAGCTTTGAATAGATTATGGGGTCAATTTGCCAGAAAATTCGTGCCCTTTACAATGATAGCAAAGCTCACTATTTATAGCTGCACCTAGGGAACAAGGTCCTAGGATCATGCCCTTCTTTAATATCAATTATGAGGGCCATTGAAGAATGTGTAACGGTGAGCATAAATAACAAATTCTTCGTAACGGGCAATGTACTAAATGCTGTAGAATATTCTCCATTAAATGCTACCGGGTGGTAGGTATTTATTGCATCTTTGTGAGCTTCATTCTTTTCGGTAACAAATAGAATAATTGTCTTTGGTTTTAGTTGTCCTCTGTTTATCATAGCATATTTTTACCCTATACAGATAGTCCCCCTACTTTTCGGTGACACAACTTTGTGTCACCGAGAAACTGGTAGAAACATTCTTTTTGGCGGGAATTTCTCTAACCCCCTCTGAAAAGCTTCTGACTGTTGATTAGACGCACGTCTCTCCGCATTTAATGCTCCGTACATGCATCATCCTACGATTCAGCATAACTTTTGCCGGTTATCGAGGTAATTATGACCATGAATTTAGCCGCCTAAACCTTTACTTATACGCATCAATCTCCTTTATTCACACCCCATAAGTCTCAAAACTCTCTCAAACTCTCTTCATTCAATTTGTACTCTGTTCTTCGACCTTTCTTTAACTTTTCTCATACGATAAAAGCTTTTTCTTCTTCCGTAACATATAATGGCTTCTTCTTAAAAAAATACCAGTTCCTCAAAGAACAAGAACAAAGTTGTTCCTCTTACAGTGAGCACCATCATCCCTAGAAGTCTTGTCAACTAAAGACTTCAAAGAGAAATTTCCTTCTGTTAGCCCTTATACATGGGCCATTAACAGATATCCTTCTTCCATCTGTCCTTTCAGTATTCCTGTTGTGAAGGAAGATTGTCGTTGCCAAGATTTAGACATTATTGCTCATGATTTGGTGGAGCGGGTAACCTTACCCAAGAAGGGTTTTACATACTTCTATATGTATCCCTTCACTTTGGGACATTTTCTCTAAGTGGAGAGATTGACTCCGTTATTGTGGAGTTTTTCCTCTGCTACCAAATATATTTGGCACAAGTGAGTCCCTCTGTGTGGAGGATGATTGCTTGCCTTCGGCGCCTTTGCCAAGAAACGGGGGAGGAGCTATCCCTAGCTCACGTGATGAACCTTTGTTCCCCCAAAATCTTCTGTGGGGGGTGATTAACTTCATCAAGCGAGGCCACCATGCACTGCTATCGAGCATGGATAATGATAACGATCGTGGATGGATGGAATGGTTTGTTTCAGTTGCCACCAATGAAATCATCTCGGCCTCGACTCCTTCCTTCCCGGAGTTGTGGAACCGCACTCGTAAGTATACAATTTGGTTCTACTCGTTTCCTCGTCATTATTAACTTCTTCCTTTACCTTCCTCAGCAACTCAGTGGGCTTCCCCAAGGGTTGAGGGCTTGGACCAATGGGTTCAGAAAATTTAGGACGTTACTACGCCCGAAACCTTCTCTTGGAAAGAGCTGTCCCTAAAATATGGGTGGAAGGCCAAAATTCATGGTAAGTTGAACTCATCTTATCCTTACCTTTTCTTGTGAGAAAGTTATCTGATTCTTCTCTCCTATTGAATTTAGGTCTACCACAGGTATCAGTTTTCATCCCCGAGGAGGACATTTTGGCTAATCCTACTGATACGGCAAAGCGGCTGCAAAAAGCTTTTTCACAGACAGGCATTTTCGGGACTGCTTCTGATGCAAGTGCTTCTTCCCAGAGTCCCCGACCGGAGAACAAGCAACCAAAAGAAGGTGTTCCTCCACGGCCGAGGGGAAGAATAAGAGGGCAAAGAATTCTACCCCCGAGTCGTCTTCGGAAGTCGTGATGACGAGCCCTCTGTTCGGGCCAGCCATAGATACCGTGATGATTGACGATGATGGAGAAGCTAGCGATGAGGGAGTTTCTCTACATAGAAGATGACTGGTATTGTGGGGCTGAGTACCGGGTCCCTGCCGTCTTCGGTTGACGAGCAACCAACAACCAACACTGCATTTGTCGCAGTTGTTTCTCACCCTTCAACATCATCAGCTTCATCTCCATCTTCACCAACGTTTCCACCAATAACTGCTACATCATCTCCACCGGCCGCATATGTCCGAGAAGAGGATGTTCCTCTTCCCTAGTTTATAGTTCATGGGAATTTGGGAAAAAATTATGCTGCTCCCTTAGAAGATCCTCAATGAAGGAGGAGCGTTACTCTCTCGGTCTCCACCGGATGCAATTTGCTATCCCGGCCGATGGAACTTGCAAACTATCTGAAGCCTTTGGCTTCAGGAAAAGACTGGGAAAATATACAGGGTCTCTCGATAGAGTGTTTGTTAAACAATGGCATGCACAACGCTGCAGTAGCACATTTTTCATTTCTTTTGTCATTCCTCATATCTTTGATTGGATAAAATATTCTGAGTTCGCCTTTCTTGTTTTGCAGGCCAATTTTCTTGCTTCTAATGGCCTCCAAAGGTTGATTCGGGAAAAAGAAGAACTTACCTCCGAACGGGATCAACTTTTAGCCGAGCGGGATCAAACTATTGCTTGCCTCTCAGAATTGGAAACCAAAGCTACTAAGGCCATTGTGTTGGAGACTCATTTTCAGCAAAGCGAGCAAGAAGTGGCAACCCTTAGCCAAGATATTGGTCCGCTGAGGGTCCAATTTGATGAGGCCAAGGCCAAATGGGTTGAAGTCCATAGTGTCGTTCTTGCTACAACCGATCGCGAGGCTGCCTCCGCTGAGAGAGTGACCAACCTAGAGGCAGCCTTGAACTCCAAACCTGAAGAGCTTGCTGCTGTAGGGGGTGAAATATGCCCCTATTGGAGAAGTATAAGAAGACCATTGAGCATAATAGAATTTTCAGCTCTATTTTTTGCGAACTCGATGTTAACCTCAAGTCTTTTAGATCCGCCCTGGAAAACCTTTCTGCCGAGGTTATCCAACTTAAATAAGAACTCAAGAGCTGAGTGGCTTCCCTCGTTGTTGAGAAAACTTATGTTATGTACAGCATGAGGAGAAAAAACTTGGAAGAGGCTAAAGCATGTATCATTGACTTCGGTTCTTATGGTTCTGGTTCCGAAACTTCTGGAGCTGAAGAGGAAGCGGAAGGCGAAGATATTGAAGGCCAAACTGATAAGGTCCAAGATACTGAGCCATCGGCAGATCTACCCACTTCTCCTGGGGGCGCGGTCACTTCTCTTCCTTCGGGTTCCGGAGATGCAGCAGTTTAGTTTTTCCTTTCTCTTCTTAACTTTTTTATCTGTGCCGTTTCGGCACGTTTATAAAAATATCTTTTGCTCAAGTATTGCATGAGTTTTTTTTCGTTTGAATATTTATGCAAGTTTTAATCTTTGCATTCTTCTTTGCTTAAGTATTTTGCGCAAGTTTTACTGTTTCCGTCTTATGTAAGGCCTTGGGTGTATTTTTCCCCAAAAGCATTTGGATTTCGGGCACAAGTTCTTCTGAAATCAACCCTTTATCATGAAGGTTTTTATATGAGAGGGCCCTCTTATGTTTACGGTGCTCTTGAAGAGGACGTCTCCTGTTCATTACGGCACTAGCATTTGAAGTACTCATTTAACTTTCAAATGATAAAATTAATTCATCGTTAAGAAAAGAAACAAGATAGAAATAAAAGGACTTTACTTTATTCCTTATATTTTCAAAAAGTACATAAGCTTTCGTTATGCTAAAACGAAATTGCCATTTCTTGTGGCTAGCTTATACAACTTGTTTCTACGGGGCTAGCTGCACAGTCCCCGGTCCCGATGACATAACTATGTTTCTAGTTTTCGTATTCCGGTGTCATGGCAATCATTGTTGTCGCATCCTCATATCATCCCCCCCCCCCCGTGTTCAAATAAGAAGAAAACACTGGAAGTTTTGCACCTTCGAGGTTTCCATTAATGAATTGCTAGATAATCTTCAGTTCGGTAACAAACTTCGCTTCCCTTTAGGAATTTGTACTATCGAGCCAAAGACTATCTAACAATCCTCTATTGGTTAGCACTTGTGAACGGTCGGGTAACCTTTGCTTGATAGCAAACTCAATTTCTCGGTGGAAGTTTTCCTATCGAGCTAAAGATTATCTAACCGCTCCAGAGTGGTCATTTGCTTGTGTGCCCTTGCTATTAAAGGTCTTATTGCTACTGTTGAAACCTTCTTCGTAGTATGCTTTCCGTTGCTGCCTCATTAAAAACCTTGCTAGAAAAAGCTAATTAGGACAAAAACTAGACGAAGGAAAAAAGAGTACAGCACATACTTTCAGTACATGTGATGTTTGTCAGCAATAATATCTCTTGAGGTGTGCCACATTCCAGTTGCTAGGCAACTTTTTTCCATCCTGATTTTCCAACTCGTATGAACATTTCCCGGTGACAGCTGAATTCTGGTAAGGGTCTTCCCAGGTTAGACCTAGTTTCCCTGCGTTGAGTTCCCGAGTGTTTTGAGTTACTTTCCTTATAACCAAATCTCCCACTTTGAAATAACGGAGATTGGCTCTTCGATTATAATATCTTTCCATTCTATGCTTTTGGGCTGCCATTCTTATATGTGCCAAGTCTATGCGCTCATCGAGTAGCTCCAAGTTGAATAACATCGCTTCATTGTTCGTCTCTTTACTTGCTTGGAAATATCTCAAGGTAGGCTCTCTACTTCCACCGGGATTAAGGCTTATGCTCCGTAAACAAGGGAGAAAGGAGTTTCCCTTGTGCTTGATTTGGCCGTTGTTCGATACGCCCATAGCACTCCAAGCAGTTCCTTAGGCCATTTACCTTTAGCCGCTTCCAACCTCTTCTTGAGATTTTGTATAATCACTTTGTTCGTTGATTCCGCTTGATCATTTGCGCTCGGATGATAGGGCGAAGATGTGATTCTTTTGATTTTCAAGTCTTCAAGGAACTTTGTGACCTTTGTACCTATAAGTTGTGGCCTGTTATCGTAGACTATCTCTTTTGGTATTCCAAATTTGCAAGTTATGTTCTCCCACAAATCCATCACTTCACGTTTGTCGATCTTCTGATAAGGACCTGTTTCAACCCACGTAAAAAAATAGTCAGTTAAAATTAAAAGAAATCTTACCTTACCAGGGGTCGGCGGTAGTGGTCCGACGATAACCATTCCCATTTTATGAACGGCCATGGAGATAGAACTTAATGTAATGGTTCTGCTGGTTGATATACTAGTGGGGCGTAGCGTTGGCACTTATCGCATTTTTGCACGAAAACTTTGGCGTCTTGTTCCATTGAAGGACAATAATATCCTACCCTTACCAGTTTTAGTACTAAGGATTATGCGCCCAAATGATTTCCACATATCCCTTCGTGGACTTCTCGCATAACATAATTAGCTTCGGACTCTCCGAAGCATCGGTCCAGCGGGCCCTTAAAAGATTTCGTCCTTTGAAGCTATATTGTGCTGCTTTGGCGCGCAGTTCCCAGGACTCCTTGGAGTCTACGGGCAATTTCTCGTGCTTGAGATAATAGATGATCTCATTCCTCCAGTTCCAAACTAAATTAGTCATATTTATCTCATATTAGTTATCTGCGTCCAGAACCGTGAGCATGGGTTGTACTACCGTCCCAAAATCTGATCCCTTCATTTTCGTTGATGAGCCAAGGTTAGATAATGCATATGCTTCTGTATTTTCTTTTCTCGGGATATGAGTGACCGACTTCCGGAATCGAGCTAGAAGAGCCTGGACCTTAACTACGTATTATTGCATGCACTCCTCTTAGGTTTCAATGATCCTGAAGACCTGATTTACCACTAGCTGGGAGTCGCATTTAATTTCTATGACTTCGAAATCTAGTCCCCGGGCCAGTTCAAGTCCTACAATCAAAGCTTCATACTCCGCTTCGTTGTTAGTTAAAGGGACCGTTCTCATGGCCTGCCTTAGGGTTTCTCCCAAAGGCGTGGTTAATACTATGCCAAGCTTGGACCCCTTTATGTTGGAAGCTCCGTCCGTAAAGAAGGTCCAAACCATTGATGTCGATTATGAAACTATCACTGCTTCTTTGGTTGCTAGAGGCAGTAAACCTGAACTGAAATCGGCCACAAAGTCGGGAAAAACTTGTGCCTTAATCATAGTCCTAGGTTTATACTCTATGTCGAATTCACTCATTTCGACGGCCCATTTGGCCAATCTACCCGAGAGTTAGGGTTTGTGAAGGATATTTCGCAAGGGAAAGGTAGTCACCACAACTATCGGGTGATATTGGAAGTAAGGCCTCAAATTTCGAGCGACGACTACGAGAGTTAAGGCCAGCTTCTCCAAATGCGGGTAGCGATTTTCTGTTCTCGTTAAAATTCTACTAATGTAATAAATGGGAGGTTGCGTACCTTCATCCTCACAGACTAAAATGGCGATTAATGCTACCTTTGAGACTGCTAGGTAGACTAACAGAGTTTCACCTTCTTTCGGTTTTCATAGTAATTAAGGGCTTGATAAATACCTTTTCAAGTCTCTCAAAGCCTATTGGCATTCCGGGGTCCATTCGAAGTTGTTTTTCTTTTGGGGCAGCGCAAAGAAATGGTGGCATTTCTCTAATTACCGGGAAATAAACCTGATCAAAGTGGCCAATCTCCCTATGACCTTTGAACTTCTTTCGCGCTTGATAACGCTGGTCCGGGATGTCTTCGATGGCTTTGATCATATCGGGGTTTACCCCAATACCCCTTTGTGATACTATAAATCCTAGGAACTTGCCGGGACTGACCCCGAATGCGCATTTCTCAGGGTTAAACTTCATGTTATGCTTCCTTAGGATGTCCAAAGTTTCTTGCAAATGCTTAAGATGATCACCTGCGTTCAAAGACTTAATAAGCATATCGTCTATTTAAACTTCTATGGTTTTCCTTATCTGTTTTTCAAACATCTTATTTACGAGCCGTTAATAAGTGGCTCCGGCATTCTTTAGCCCGAAGGGCATCACATTATAGCAATATGTGCCGAAATTCATTATGAACGAATTCTTTTCCTGATCCTCCGGTAATCTTAATTTGGTTGTACCCGAAATAAGCATCAACAAAACTCATTAACTCGTGCTCGGTCGTTGCATCAATCATTTGATCTATGTTTGGCAGTGGGAACGAGTCTTTTGGGCACGCCTTATTAAGTCCTTATAATCTACGCACATGCAAAATTTATTGTTTTTCTTAGGAACTACTACCACATTAGCTAGCCAGTTTGGATACTTTACCTCTCGGATTGAACCGATATCAAGTAGGCGAGTTACCTCTTCTTTGACGAATTTATTCCTGACCTCCGCAATAGGGAGTTTCTTTTTGTCTTACCGAAGGGATGTTGAGATCCAAGCTTAGCTTGTGTACGGCCACTTCCGTTGGGATACCTGTCATATCCGCATGCGACCACGCAAAACAAATCGACATTATATTTAAGAAATTTAATAAAGCGAGACCTGAGCTCGGGGTGCAGTCCTGTCCCCAAGTGGAATTTCCTCCCCAACAACTTTTCAAACAATGAAACTTGCTCGAGTTCTACCGATATGGACTTTGTTACATTCTTCTCTTCTAGTACTTGGAAGTATCTTGGCACCTGATAAGATTCTGACGCTTCTTCCCCCTAGTTAACTTCACTTGATTCGGGAGAAGGCGTCGGTTCCTATAATTGTTATGTTGCATGTTCTTTCCATTTGCTACTGGATATCGAAATTGCATTCATCTCCCTTGCTATCGGTTGGTCTCCTTTTATTTGTTTAATCCCTCCGGGAGTTGGGAAATTCAGCAACTGATGATATGTTGATGGTATGGCTTTCATCTCGTGCAACCACGGTCTTCCCAGAATAATGTTACAACCCATATCACCATCCATAACTACAAAAAGGGTCGTCTTCATCACCCCTTCGCAGAGGCAGGACCCACATGGAGAGGAGGGGGTTAATCGGACCCCGGTAACTTTGGAAAGATTTATCTATATATATGTGTATATACCTTAAAAATAGGATATATAGTTCTCTGGGACGCCTTAAGATACAAAATCACTCTGGGGGCACTGGTAGGAGCCGCTATTTTCATGCCAAATACCTGAGTTCGATTCTCAACTACTACACATTGTTGCTTCCCATGTTTTTTACTATGTTTTTAAGTTGGACAATTTGATATGATAGCCCAATGACCCATATTTTAGTTGGAGAATATGGTCAACCCAAAGGCCCATGTTCTTAGCTACTATCCATCTGCCCATTCCTTTTTTTTTCTTCTTAGTGGTGCCCCCGCCACCAATAAATCCTGGGTCCGCCTCTGCCTCTTCGACATTCGTAGGCAGCAGGATCTCTCATCCGGTTGTCATGCTTGCGAGATTGAATCTGACGAGGAGTTTTGTGGCTGAAATGATGCTTCCGGTAAGTTTGTCTTACTCCAATACCCTTCATTGTATGATATTGGCCGAACTTCCTGGATCCACCAGAACACATTTGATTTTAAAATCCAATACATTTAAGGAAATTACCAATACGTCAATGTGTGGTAGCAACAGTCTGTCAGCGTCCTCCTTAGTGAAAGTGATGTCGTCTTCAGCGACTTCCCGGAGTCTCTTGCTATGGGTTATTAACTCATTCGTCTTCTTTGCTACCGAGAAGGTAACCCTGTTGATCTCGTTCCCCCCGAAGATCATATTGATCGTCTGGCGCAGGGGGTCTTCTCATGTTTTTGAGTTCTCCATGTTATCATGTTTGCAACTGTAATTATTCTTGGCCCAGTCACTTAAGAACTCTTTGAGATGGCTATTTTTCAATAGTGTCGCCACCTCTTCACGCAGATGTCGGTAATCCCCAGTCCGGTGGCCATTCATCCCTTGGAACTCGCACCATAACTTGGGATCCCTATGGTTGGGATCGGACCTTATCGGCTTCGGGAACCGTGCTTCTTTAATGTTCCTCATAGCTGATACAAACTAAACTACACTGACGTTGAAGTTGTATTTTGATAGCCTAGGGTAAGAAGGATTATGTGTATCTGACATTTCTTTGTCCTGCAACGATCTGTTGTTTCGACCGCGATCAATTCTTCTGTCCATAACGAACTTGTCTGCCGACCGATAACCTCTGCCGCATCCTTCGACCCGTTCGTAGGGCAAAAACTGGCCCCTCGAAGATCGTCTATCTATGTCGAAATCGTCTTTTGATTTTTCTTTATTCTTCTCCCAACCTTTTGCCGATGCCGGGAAGCCAATCTGATCATCTTCAATTCTTATTTAGACTTGTACCGGTTATGAACATCCACCCAAGTCGTCGCTTGGAACTCAAGCAAGCTTTCCTTGAATTTTCTGGAAGCATCAGAACTTCTTGGAATCAGACCCTTGGTGAATGCTTCAGCCGCCCATACATCCGGAACAGCCAGGAGCAACATCCTCTCTTTTTGGAACCAGGTGATGAATTCCCGCAGCAACTCAGACTCTCCTTAAGCAATTCTGAATATGTTGGCATTTCGGGCCTGCACCTTTCTGTCCCCGACATGGGCCTTAATAAAAGAATCCACAAGCATCTCAAAGGAATCTATGGAATGCTCGGGTAACATCGAATACCATGTTAGGGCTCCCCTAGTAAGAGTCTCTCCAAATTTCTTCACCAAAACAGATTCTATCTCGTGGGGAGCTAAATCGTTCCCCTTCAAGGCCGTTGTATAGGTGATAATATGCTCTTGAGGGTACGAAGTCCCATCATATTTTGGCACATCGAGCATTTTGAACCGCTTCAGGATCAATTCTGGTGCCGCACTTGGTTTATATGGCAATTGAGTATACTTCTTTGAGTCTGGCCCTTTCAGCATCGGAGGTGCACTAGGGATTTGGTCCATGTGGGCATTCACTTCCCTCATAAACCACAGGAGCTCGCTTTTGAAGGGATCACTCTCGTTGTTGTGACCAGAACCACTCCCTTCGGCCCCATCAGAGCCGACCTCGCCCCTTGGGGTATTGTTGTCGACCCTCTGCGTTGTTTGATTTGCGGGAGCGTCGGAAGGGACTGGACCTGGTCCATTTGCATTATTGGAAGCAACCGACAATGCCTGCTTTATTTCTGTCATAACCTTATCCTGCCGTGTGAGATGGCCTAGAATGACCTCTTGTTGCTCTTGCAGGACCTTTACCGCTTCAACAACATGCTCATATTTAACA
This sequence comes from Nicotiana tabacum, assembly GCF_000715075.1. Lineage (NCBI taxonomy): Eukaryota > Viridiplantae > Streptophyta > Magnoliopsida > Solanales > Solanaceae > Nicotiana > Nicotiana tabacum. The sequence goes on from NC_134098.1 coordinate 61,100,990, forward strand.
TCATCGGGAGTCGCCTCTCGAACATGTCGCGGGTACCGCCTATCGTGGACCGGCGTAGCATTGCTTCCCTCATTGCGGGTGTTATTGATTAAATTCTTGTGCTGAGGCTGGTCTCCTTGGGCCTCAAGACTGTGTGTGTTGCTAACACCATTTTCTGTGAGTTTTTGCTAAGAAGGAATAATCAAAACACGTTAGTAAAAGAGGCAAGGATCAACTTAATTACATAATTGTCTAGGCCCCACGGTGGACGCCAAACTGTTTACCCCTAAAACGGCACAGTTGAATTTATACGTAGTTTCTAGACAAGTGAATTAATTTGATCCTAAAATAATAAAAGAATTGAAGAAATATGCAATACTTATCCTTGAGATCGAGATGAAATAGCATAAACAATAATTCCAGGAGCAAGGCTTCCGGGCACAACAGTAATGAAATCAAAAAGTAAGAAGGTAAAATTGTATAAAATTTTGAATAGATTATAGCGTCAGTTTGCCAGACAATTCGTGTCCTTTACAATGATAACAATCTCACTATTTATAGCTGCACCTAGGAAATAAGGTCATAGGATAATGCCCTTCGTTAATGTCAATTATGAGGGTCATTGAAGAATGTGTAACGGTGAGCATAAATGACAAATTCTTTTTAACGGGTAGTGTAATAAATGTTGTAGAATATTCTCCATTAAATGCTGCCAGGTGGCATGTATTTATTGCATCTTTATGAGCGTCATTCTTTCCGATAGCAAATAGAACAGTTGTCTTCGATTTTAGTTGTCCTCTGATTTCGGCTCCACGTGTCTATCTCTTATGCAATTACTTATCATAGCATTTTTTCCCATGTACACTTCTATTATGTTAAGTTTTAAATTCTTGTAAAACATAAGTTAATTTACAGTAATTTATTTCTTATTCATGTTTATACCATCTCTTCCCATTAGCTATACTATAAAGTCCTTAAAAATTGGTGTAGTCATGTCCCAACCTGCTAAAAGGATCATCTTGCCGTGCTCCACTAATTCTTTTTGGCCTACTCATTTGACATCCCTAACGTGCATTTGTTATATTGAGGGAAGGATTTATAATTTTAACTATATGGTTCAACCTCTAGTATTCTTAGCATTGAACTAATTGTATTTTAAAAGTTATGGATTTATATTTTTTAATTTTTATAATTTTGGTAGATTTTTATACATAAATTTATGTTCAACATCGAAAGTATTGGATTCAGATGAACCCGATACTCCTTCACTGCATCCGCCCCTGGACACATCGTCATGAGCTGATTGTTTGCCAATCTTTTCATAACTTGATCATCAAATTAGTCAAACAAAAACATACGAATTGTGATAAAAAGAATTTTATTTAAAGTGAATGTCTATTTTAGAGAGATTTTAGGAATTTTACTTGGTGGCTAAGTCACTCTTTCCCTATAAATAGAGGTGTCATATTCCATTGTAATTCATTCCAAATCAATAAGAATTCTCTCTCTATCTCTTTCTTTGCAATGGTCTTCTTTATTGTTTCATTACTCGTTATCAGCACGAGACTCTAACCAATTGAGTAGGAGTTTTGGGATTGAGCATAATGATTGTCAATTGTTCCATGAACTCCCTTCATGATTAAATTCTGGATTTAAAATAAGTATTTTACTTTATTTTTCTCTTCTGAATTCTTGAAATTTTATAATTTGATTTTAAATACAAGCAAAGACAATAAAATTTGATCATATCTCTAATAGAATTTGTAAGAAATTATAACCACTAAAAGTGGTAAAATTTCTATGCCTTGCCATGATCAAATTCATATATGATTGTGAGCACAATAAGTGAAACTCATCCCATCGAATTTGCTGCATTCTCATTCCCTTAAGAGAATGTGATAGCAGTATGTGATACGTTTGAAAAAAGACAAAATTATTACCATGAATGTATTAATGGATGTGGACGTGGCAATAGATAAAATTATAACCGTCATCATTGTGGTAATGAGAACAATAAGTATTCTCAAAATAATCCTTCACTATGTGAAATTAACATTTGTCATCGATTTGACATGAGATTTTGTAAAGCACATATAGATGATTATGGTCCATTTATGATGTGAATGTGACAACATGTGATTTATGAATACATATTCATTTTTGGAAGAATATGAGCGTGCTAGTGGTATATATCACACTCACCTCTAGAAGGAGGTTTGAGAGAAAATAAGAAAATAATGTCATTATTATGGCATAAATGGTCATTGGTCACGTACTTATTATATGCCAAAATATTTTAGCAATGTGATTATTAAAACACAACGGTAATGCAAGAAACATATCTTGCATATAGTTTTGACCATAACCATAATGGTATAACTCTCTCTTTAAAAGAGATATTCACCATATAGATGTTGATGAATATGTGGTAGTACAAAATTAATTGAGAGCTCTGGAAGAGCCAATTATTACTATTTTGGAGGAACAAAATTGATTATCAATACGGCATTATGTTGTAGTCTCAAAGAAACTTATTGAGCTTCTAAAGTATTCGCAAAAGCAATTGGTTATATTAAGACTATAAATAAAGAAAAATTTTAATATCTTATATTACTACAACTTATAGCGGGTGATATGTATGTGAAAAGCTTCCCGCTTTATTCTTCAGTTTGTACTACACAAATAAAAGAATGCCACAATAAAGTAGAAGTTTATTGATATAAAAATCCATATCATAATAAACTTGGAGTTTATTCATAATTGCGCATGTCATGATGTAAACCTGAAGTTTACTAATACAGACAATTTTATCAAGCATGGCCTATTGAGCAATCTTGATTTACATGCGCAAAATAAATGAGAATTAACATGGGTAAGTGTTGAAGAAGATTCTTTATAAATTCTCTTATGTTGCTTGTTCTCGTGATTATTATACCAACTAAAATTGGGATTGAATCCCTTGAATTATGAAATTTATCAAAGGTAAATATAGGCCCATTCACCTGCCATGTAAACCTTATAAAGATGCATCTATGAGATGGTTATATGTGCAATTATTATTAACCCGTAACCTGGTGTTTGTGAGGTAACTTGCTTAAAAATTTAATTTAGAGCATAACTTCCAGATTTTCTATTCAAGACAGTCCATCTTGATAAGTTAGTTTACATCACAGCTGGTTTAGCAAAATGAGTTATTGAGTGCCTCCACTTAATAGTTAAACTATTGCTTATGAGAACAAAGTTATCTATATTAGTTTGATATACGTTATACACGAAAGTATATTACATTCTTCCCTTACAAGTGGTTCAGGATTAGGAACCAAATAATTTCATCCTATTATTATTATTGATGTCTGGTGTATATTTTGATTAACACCATAATGCACAAAGATGAGTTCCCAAAGTTGAGGAAGCAAATCAGTTTTTCAAACATGAGGGGGAGACAGGATAAACAGTTGAAAAAATATTACGTGGAATGAATTATCATTTCTACATCTAGATCCTCGAATAAGATAATATGAACTTGAAGTTCATAAAAAGATAATCCATCTGCAATATATTGCAAAGCATGCAAGATGCATTTGCTGACCTAAGGAAAGTAAATATATTCTCACTGAAAATGTTCATATTAAGTCCTAGAAGGACCAAGTCTATGGTATGATTAAAGCATATAGATAAATCGGTTTCAAATAAACTTCTTGATAAAGAAGATGAGCAAATAATCAAAATGATCATAAAGGAGGCAAGTGATCAAAATGATCATAAAGGATGAAGAGATCTCTATGTTATGTCTTTATGAAAAATAAGGAGGTTGGAACCGATATAAAATATTTGTCGACGACATCTATAATAGCGCTAAATATATATGACCCAAAATCCTAACATGTCGTGATGGCGCCTATCTCAGTACTAGGCAAGCCGACAACATCAATAACCCACGATTTCCTTTATGTTTGAAAACATAATGTTTAATACAATACCAAAAATCTAGCAAATTCTGATACAACACTCCCAAAACCTGGTGTCACTGAGTACATGAGCATCTATACATTACAAGTCTGGGAAAATTAGGTGTTTAATAATAATCTGAGACCAAATATAATAACAAAAGTATAGGAAACGAGAGACAAGGTCTGCGAAACATGACAGCTACCTTTGAATCTCCGAAAAATCGATTGTGCAAAGGAATCAACACCCACTATATCCGGGATCACCTGGATCAGAACACGAAGTGTAGAGTATAGTATGAGTACAACCAACTCAGTAAGTAACAATAACAAATAAGAACTGAAGGTAGTGACGAGCTTCACAGCTAAGTCCAAATACAGTACTTTTCCATATAAAGGGGTAGGCATGCTCTCAAGTTCAACATTTAGAAATTCATAGTAATTTCATATCAAATTTGACTGAAACAGACAATAATGTTTTTCCGTAATTTTAAAAAAAATGATATATGACAGCTGAAATGCAGCAAATAATGAAATCAATGCATCATCTCAAAGTAACAGTCACTCAGTCCTCTCATTCACTCCAACCTCACAGTTACTCTTTCCTCACAATCATTCTTTCCTCACAGTCACTCTTTCCTCATAGTCACTCTTTCCTCACAGTCACTCATCACTCGACACTCGCTCTCAGCACTCGCACTCGGCACTCGCACTCAGTAGGTACCTGCGCTCATTGGGGGTATGTACAGACTCCGGAGGGGCTCCTTCAGCCCAAGCGCTATATCAAGCCAATCATGGCATAAATCAATAAACATGTTGCGGGGTGCATCCCGATCCATAAATAACCTCACAATTAGGCCCTCGGCCTCACTCAGTCATCAACCTCTCCAGTCTCTCGGGCTCTCAAAAATCATGATAAGCAACCCAAAAATAGTGATATGATACATCAATAATAAATAAGAGAGATTGAGGTATGATATAAAATGAATAAACATGACTGAGTGAAAAATTATAATTTGAACATATTATTCAACCACAAAAATTACCCCAGTAGGTACCAACAATAACAACATATGCCTAAGCATTATTTTTAATACGAGTCTCAGCTCAATTTTCTCTAACATGTAGAGGATATACGAATATCAACAGATTTTTCAACTATACAGAACCATGGAATTTGACCAAGTCATAATTCCTACGGTGCACGCCCACACGCCAGTCACCTAGCATGTGCGTCACCTCAAAACCAATCACATAACACATAATCCGGGGTTTCATACTCTCAGGACCAAATTTAGAACTGTTACTTACCTCAAACCGTATAATTCTTTATTCCGCTATGCCCTTGCCACGAGAATTTGTCTCCGAAAGACTCGTATCTAGTCACAATAAATTCGATTCAGTCAATACCAATTATTGTAATTAATTCCATAAGAAAATATTAATTTTTCAATAAAATTCGAAATTAACTCAAAAATCGCCCGTAGTGCCCACGCCTCGGAATTCGACAAAAGTTACAAAGTATGAACGCCCATCCAACCACGAGTTTAACCATACAAATTTCACTAAATTCTGACATCAACTCGACCCTTAAATCTTCGATTAAAGCCTTTGAAGATTTCTACCATTTTCAGCCTAATCCTTACCCATTTGAACTCAATAATCTTGCTACAAACTTTATTGGTACAAGCATGCATAAATAATACTCTTACACTTAAGAATCATACTCTTAATCCCCCATCTTTTACTCCAAACTCGAAATTGAAGAATTGGGGAAAGAAATTCTTACCTCTTTGAAGCCCTAGAAAGATCCTTGTGAAATCTTCAAGCCTTGAACAAGAATTAATGGATAATTGATTAAGTTTTCGCCTTCTCTCTCTAAAACGCTCTCAACTCTCTCTAAAATATCAGATTTTTTCTAAAAAATGAGCTTCAAGGGCTATAAATCGAAGTGGGTCGGGTCAAAAATTAGAAAGAATGGAAGCTCCGACGCAGTTATGCGATCGCATATGCGATCACATAACAGGTATGCGGTTCGCATATCGGCCGCATAATTTGGCCTCCAAAACTGGGCATGACTGACCCGATCTGCGGTCATTATGCGGCCCGCATACTTGTTCTGCGGTTGCATAATGCACCGAAAACAGGTCTAAGGCCTGACCGGTCGTTTTGAGTATTACAACCCTGTTACCCTATTTACTGCTCAAATTGTACTTTACAGTTGTTGTGTGACTTGTCGGGGCAATTGGTTCGGGTCCGGTGAGGTTTTGGAATGAATTGGAACACTTAGTTCCAAGGTTTAAAGCTTAAATTAAAATAGTAACCGGATGTCGACTTATGTGTAAACGACCTCGAAATTTAATTCTGATGATTCAAATAGCTCTGTATGGTGATTTTGGACTTCGGAGCGTATCCGAAAAATTATTTGGAGGTCCGTAGTGGAATTAGGCTTGAAATGCCTAAAGTTAAATTTTTGGGAAGTTTGACCGGGGGGTTGACTTTTTGATATCGAGGTCAGAATCCGATTCTGGAAATTGGAATAGCTTCGTTATGTCATTTATGTCTTTTGTAAAAAATTTGAAGTCATTCCGGATTGATTTGATGTATTTCGGCACAAGAATTTGAAAGTTCAAAGTTCTTTAGGCTTCAATTGAGGTGTGATTCGTAGTTTTAGCGTTGTTTGATGTGATTCGAGGCTTCGACTAAGTTTCGGGGTGGTTTCGGACCATTTCTAGGCCATTTTTAGTTGTTGGTTTTTGCCTACATAGGTGTGCATCGCGATCGCGAACATTGGGTCGCGATCGCGCAAAACAAAATCTTTGTTGCACAGACCCGATTTTGGAAGCTTATATCTCGCAATCTATAAGGAATTTGGAGATGATCCAAAAATGAAAGTTGTTGCACTTGATGTCTAGTTTTTAGAAATGTAAACCATTTGTCATTTGGAGTTGTGTATAAAAGATTATGATGGATACACTATAGGCTGTCTGGGAAAAATTTAAAAATCTCTGTTGCATAGGATTGACTTTGGAAGCTTAAATCTAACAATCTATAAGGAATTGGGAGATACAAAACAAATAAAATTTATAGCCCTTGGTGTCTAGGTTTCAGAAAGTTAAACCAATTGCAATTTGGAGTTTTGTACAAAAGGTTATGACCATTATACTAGGGGTTGTCTGGAAGAGTTGGCGAGTTTGTTCTTCGCTATTGTGAAGCATTTTCCGCAATCGCGAAGAGAAATTTTGGGGCTGAAGCATTTTCCGCGACCACAAAGAGTAAATGCCTCGACAGAAGATATATTTTGAGGTTTCGGCCATTTTAACACATTTGGAGCTATGGAGCTCGGATTGAAGCGATATTTGAGGCGATTGTCACCATATGGATTGGGGTAAGTGATTCTAACTCGATTTTGGTTAAATTACACGAATCTATTATTGTTTTTATCAACAAATTAGTATTTCGGGTTGAAAATAGTAGAAAAATTTATAGACTTTAATTGAGTATTTGAAGGCCGAGTTGTGGTCGGATTTGAGTAATTCTGGTATGGTTAGACTCGTGGTTGAATGAGAGTTCGGATTTTGTGAGTTTTATCGGATTCCGAGACGTGGGCCCCACAGGTATTTTTGGGGCGTAATTTTGGATTTTTGAAAAATATTAGTATTTTGATATGGAATTAATTCCTATAATTTTTGTGAGCTGAATCAAATTAATTGTGACTATATTTGAGCCCTTTGGAAGTTAATACGCGCAGAATGGAATTTCTGGAGCATTGCTTAGCTTGCTCGATATTGGATTTGGCTTGTTCGAGGTAAGTAACTCTTCTAATCTTGGAGTTGAGGATATGAACCCTGAATATATGTATTTCGTGAATTGTTGGGAGGTGACGCACATGCTAGGTGACGGGCGTGTGGGCGTGTACTATAGAAATTGTGACATAATTATTTCTGCGGAAGTTTGTAGTTAAATAATCTTAGCATTTTCCATGCGGTTTTATGAGTTAAAGAAATTGATCTGAAAAGCATATTAAAGCAATTCATGTTGAGGCTATGTGCCAGTATTATTGGGACCCACATAGGTCATATTATTTTGAAATATTTATTTTAAAATTAAAATTCATACTCACTCATATTCATTTCACTGCATATCATATCTCAGTCTCTGTTGTTATTTATTGATACATCATTTTGGGTTATTCTCATGACATTGCGAGCCCATGAAAGAGAGACTGGAGAGATTGATGACTGAGGGAGGCCGAGGGCCTGATTGTGAGGATATTTTTGGGATCGGATTGCACAGCGCAGCAGGCCATGTTGGCTTTTATATATATTATATTATATTATATTATTATTGCACGTGAGTTGGCCGTGCAGCACGTGAGTTGGCCGTGCGGATCCTTATAATACTATTGCACGTGAGTTGGTCGTACAGCACGTGAGTTGACCGTGCGGATCCTTATATTATTATTGCACGTGAGTTGGCCGTGCATCACGTGAGTTGGCAGTGCGGATCCTTATATTATTATTGCACGTGAGTTGGCCGTGCGAATCCAGATATTTATGTTATGGCACGTGATTTGTTCGTGCAGCACGTGAGTTGTCCTTGCTTATAGCGTTTGGGTTGTAGGAGCCCTTCATGAGTCTGTACACCCCCAGTGAGTACAGTCGACTATAAACAGGGATCAGGCTGCACGCCGCAGCAGGTATTGTATATCGCTGAGTGACTGAGTGTGCTGAGCATAGTGAGAGAGAATGCGAGACAGTGAGATTGAGTACTCTGAGAGTATGAGTACATGAGTACAATCTCTGAGATACATTGCATTAACATGCACACATGACATATATGCATAGAGATGTGTTTTCCTCATGTTGTACGGTATCACATTATTCATGATTTCTCACACATGTTGACAGATGGGCATAGTGATGCATTTGTTTTACAATGGTTATCTGAAAAGAAAATGAAATATTTTATTTATTATTGAAAGGATTTTGGAAAAATTTCTGTTTTCAAACTTATTCACATTTTTGGTAACTTTGGCAAAAGATTTGGGTTTTCACTGATATACTTGAAAGGAAGAACTATTATTGCTGAAATCATGATGTGACTAAGCATTTTATCTCTGAGTTACTTCTGGTATTATTTATTTTATGTCGTTATTAACTGTTGTAGATTAGTGGATTTGGACCTGACCTTGGTAGAAGCTCGTCACTACTTTCAACCTAAGGCTAGGTTTGTTACTTACTCAGTACATGGGGTCGGTTGTACTTATACTATACTTCTACACATTGCGTGCAGATGTTGGCTGTTGTTGTTGCTGTGCTCGATGTTTGCGGGATTTGAAGATGTACCTGCGTTCCTGTTGTAGCTGCCTCTTGTTCATGGTAGCCTTAGATTTATAAAATCTCTGTTTATGTATTATTCAAACACACTATGTATTTATTTCATTTCCTCTTTGTATACTCTATTCTTACAAGCTCATGATTTGTACTACCAGTTCTTGGGGATTATATAAGATCAGGATCTTTATTCACTTAAATTGCTTTAATAATTATTATTGAAATTGGTTAGATGGAAATTGGCTTACCTAACGGAATGAGTTAGGTGCCATCACGACTAGTTGGATTTTTGGGTCGTGACAAGGTGGTATCAGAGCCCTAGGTTCATAGGTTCTACAAGTCATGAGCAAGTGTCTAGTAGAGTCTTGCGGATCGATATGATGACGTCCATACTTATCTTCGAGAGGCTACAGAGCATTTAGGATATATACTTCCCATCTTTCTTTCCTTATCGTGCGGGATTGATTCAGCTTAGGACATAACTCTTTGAATTACTTCCACGTATTCGTATGCGCACATGAGCACTCGGTATCAGCTGTGCATCGCCGGCTTGTGATTCTATGAACGAGGTTCGAGGTAAGTATTTTGTGATTTGGTGATGGGCCAGTCTTGAGGACTTGAGGCCATGGTTAGACCGCAGTTTAAGCTCGGTAACTTCAGTTATAACTTGTACATTTGGACTTACATGTCCGGTAATGTTCCTACGAGTGGAATTTATGGCTCGATCAACAGTGGAATGTCCTTATGATAAGTATGATGTAACTGCGGGATGTGTTAAGACGATTTGAATGTGACGAGAAGCGTTTATGTGAAATGTAAAGGAAAGGCCATTGGGTGCTTGATTTCCATTTTGATGTGACGTACAGTCTCGAATGTGAATGTTCTGAAAGATCTTTCACATGTTTAAATTGTTGGACAAATTAAACTCTTAGGTATGGTTAACGAGTTAGACTAAGAAAGATTTAGTGATTGCGTAGAAATTGTGGCTGCGAGAAGATATAACAAGATGCCAATTTGAGGCTAGGGAGATGGGTTATCTCCTGGAGAGTAATCTACGTAGGTATGTTCCTTGTAATATGAGTGGAGTGTTTCTTTTCTACCAGTGGGGTGTATGTGTGGAGATTTAAATTTGAATTTGGCTGAGAAAGTCGACCTGAGTATCAAGAGAATGATTGCGATCTTAGCGGATGATTTGGGGTATTTTTATGGTTGGCATTGCATGAGCTTGAGAAAAATTTTGTGGCACTGACTACGGTATTATGACAGTAATAGGGTATGGGTATTGTGAATTATGGAGTGTTTTAATCTATGGCTTTGAGCCAAGTGGGGGAGCCTGCTATAGACAAATCAATTCATGGGTATGTGTCAAATTTTGTTTGGGTGTAAAGTATACTTGGGAATTAGTGATGACTTGCAGAGGTGGAGTTCGAAAACGACTCGAATAAGGAAAATTCTTGGTTACAGATTATATTGCACGAATGAGTGTATGAAAAAAATCATGGGATGAGTGAGTTGTTATTGGTGAATGATGTAGTGCGCACGGAGTATGAATTTGGTATGTGGTGTTAAAGTAGAGTTACTTCTTTGAGAGTTATTGTGCTAATGGGGCACGTGTCTTTTTGGCTCATTTGGGCGGTGTAATGTGGATTTGAACAAAGGGATAATTCTCGAGAAAGTACTAATGGATTCGAGATTTATATATAACAATTGAGAATTTTTGACGGATTTATTTGCGGCTAAAATTTGAGATTTAAGGTGGATGGTGTCGAGACTTGTGGCATTTTTGTATATCATTATGGATTTTATATCTTGGTATCAGGAAGGTGAATGAAACGGCCTTAGACTCAAATAAGGTATTCTCGGAGTGGGTATTTCGATTGTGGTATTTATATGGGTAATTATGATATGGTGAGACTATACAGATATTTTGGTGGTAATATTCTTGGGTTTGGTGACCTACGTGGTTTTGTCGAGTTATAGGAATTTAGTTCTAATAGCTTGGTTATGTGCAGATAGATTTTAAAGTGTTCTTGATGGTTTCTTCCATGGTTTGAACCGGATATTTTCTACCGGTGTAAGAAACGTGTTGTGTATTGTGATTTCCTCTTGGAAGGAAGCAAGATAAAGATTTCTAACTAACCGGATATGTAATTTGCTGGTGACCAGAGTTAATAATGAGATTCTTGTACTTTTCACATGATGGCAAGATAGATGTTATGTGTTGTGCGGAAGTTAGATTTATATGTACAAGGTGGCAGTTCAGTCTTGAAGGAAGGTAACGAAGTTTGGACATAATGGTCATGAATTCTTATACAACATGGGCGGTTCCAAATGACCAGATGAATACGATTACTACTTGGTGTATGAGAAGGGTGCGTATTTCAGAAGGCGCATTATATTTTGACTTACGGATGTTTAATTAGTATTGCGGTACTCACATGGTTGATAGACAGCTGATATTCAAAAAATTTCAAGTGGTACGAAAGAACTTTCAAAGTAGTTCTCGTGGGATGATCGTGTATGAGAGAGGTGTTAGGCATTCGGGCAGTGGAAATGGAATCAAATATGGTGATTCGCGTGTTTAATGGATTTGGAGATTGGGAGTTCCGAGGAGCAGATTATTTCATGGTTGTGGACTGTGAAGTTGTGGCCGGAGCTAGCCAGATGATGAAATGTGTTATGATTCAGTCATTATGGATTTTTGGAGTGATTTTTATCTATTTGTGGGTAACCCGAGTTGATTTGGGGGTCCATAGGTAGGCCCGATTAAGATGTGTATTCTACACCGAGCCGGAATAGTTGGCTCCATACTGCTATTATTGAGGGATGTGTCATTCGGTTGATGTTGAAATTATTCGTGTTCTCAAATGATCTGTGAGTTACTCCTTTATGCTACGAGGAGCTGTGATTCATTGGTTATGTGCACAGATGGTGCGGTTCTATTTTAGCTTTACAGCAGAATTTGAGTGTGATGAGTATTTGGGTATTGCATGATCGATAGCATAATGGTTATGTTCTTTCAAGTTTTGTGTGGCATTTTATTTGTCATTTGCCTCTCTGTGGTTATTGATTTTGAGCGGGGTGGCTCGAGGTATATATTATGGACCAGCGTTTGGATGGGGTCACGCATTGCAGCGGAGTTATGTTAAGGTATGAACCTTGTGTTAGAATCGAGTGATGGTTTTACGGTGTATGATGAATTTTCAGCATTTTGTTGTGGCAGTACTTGTTAATCTGGCGGGGCAGTTCTCTCATTTGAGTCATTTTCTATGACTGAGTACATTTGAATTGTTGCGTATTGGTGCACGGATGGCACGAGATGTGGCTCTGAGTTATATTGGTACGACATGTCTATGGAACAGTTGTGTTTAGTAATATAAGGTCATTGGACCTAGAATGGGTAGTATCAGGTTTGATTTCGGTATATTCGGGAGTATAATATTGAGAGTCGGCTCAGAAAGTGATTATGGTTCTGAACGAGTGAGCTCCGTGACTTGTTGATCTGGTAAGTGGTCATGAAATTTCGCATATTTCTTTTATTCTCAACAGTGTACGAAGGTTTTGGGATGAGGTTTGGTTCGATATGGGTTTAATACTAGTATTTGGTTGGTTTTGGAGTAGTCACTGTGGTCAGGAATGGTGCTATGGGCATGCGAGTTGTGTAATATGTTAGGTGATTATGTTTGTGGTTATGGTTATGGTTATGGCTTGATACAGCTTGTTCAGACTCATACAGGGTGTAAATGTAAGATTCGTGTCTTGAAAGAAATTTTAATGGTTGGAAATTAAATTCCAAGGTTTATGGGCTAAAGTTAAATCAATGATTTTAGTTGCATTGTGTTGTCAAGCTCATATGGAATAGGGTGACGTGGGTTCAACCACGGGTACATGTTTGGTAAGATGGAACATTGATTTGATGGCTTGGAAACAACTCTTGGCATGTTCGAGGACGAACGTATGTTTAAGTGGGGGAGAATGTAATGACCCGACCGGACGTTTTGAGTATTACAACCTTGTTTCCCTATTTACTACTCAAATTGTACTTTACAGCTGTTGTGTGACTTGTCGGGGCAATTGGTTCGGGTCCGGTGAGGTTTTGAATAAATTGGAACACTTAGTTCCAAGGTTTAAAGCTTAAGTTAAAATAGTGACCGGATGTGGACTTATGTTTAAACGACCTCGGAATTTAATTCTGATGATTTCAATAGCTCCGTATGGTGATTTTAGACTTAGGAGCGTGTCCGAAAATTTATTTGGAGGTCCGTAGTGGAATTAGGCTTGAAATGCCGAAAGTTAAATTTTTGAAAAGTTTGACCGGGGGGTTGACTTTTTGATATCGAGGTCGGAATCCGATTCTGAAAATTGGAATAGCTTCGTTATGTCATTTATGACTTGTATGCAAAATTTGAAGTCATTCCGGATTGATTTGATGTATTTCGGCACAAGATATAGAATTTGAAAGTTCAAAGTTCATTAGGCTTGAATTGAGGTGCGATTCATAGTTTTAGCGTTGTTTGATGTGATTCGAGGCTTTGACTAAGTTTGTATGATATTTTAGGACTTGTTGATATAATTAGTTGAGGTCCCGAGGGGGCTCAGGTGAGTTTCGGGGTGGTTTCGGACCATTTCTAGGCCATTTTTAGTTGCTGGTTTTTGCCTATAGAGGTGTGCATCGCGATCGCGAACATTGGGTCGCATTCGCGAAGAGCAAACAGCAGTTTGGAACCGTGTGAATCGCGATCGCGGAATCTCTTTCGCGATCGCGTAGAACAAAATCTCTGCTGCACAGACCCGACTTTGGAAGCTTATATCTCGCAATCTATAAGGAATTTGGAGATGATCCAAAAATGAAAGTTGTAGACCTTGATGTCTAGTTTTCAGAAATGTAAACCATTTGTGATATGGAGTTGTGTATAAAAGATTATGGTTGATATAATATAGGCTGTCTGGGAAGAATTTAGAAATCTCTGTTGCATAGGGCTGATTTTGGAAGCTTATATCTAATAATCTATAAGGAATTAGGAGATGAGAAACAAATAAAAGTTATAGCCCTTGGTGTCTAAGTTTCAGAAAGTTAAACCAATTGCAATTTGGAGTTTTGTACAAAACGTTATGACCATTATACTAGAGGTTGTCTAGAAGAATTGGCGAGTTTGTTCTTCGCGATCGCGAAGCATTTTCCGCGACCGCGAAGAGTAAATGCCTCGACAGAAGATATATTTTGAGGTTTCGGCCATTTTAACACATTTAGAGCTATGGAGCTCGGATTGAAGCGATATTTGAGGCGATTTTCACCATATGAATTGGGGTAAGTGATTCTAACTCGGTTTTGGTTAAATTACATGAATCTATTATTGTTTTTATCAACAAATTAGTATTTTGGGTTGAAAATAGTAGAAAAATTCATAGACTTTAATTGAGTATTTGAAGGCCGAGTTGTGGTCGGATTTGAGTAATTTTGGTATGGTTGGACTCATGGTTGAATGAGGGTTCGGATTTTGTGAGTTTTATCGGATTCCGAGACATGGGCCCCATTGGTGATTTTTGGGGCGTAATTTCGGATTTTTAAAAAATATAAGTATTTTGATATGGAATTAATTCCTATAATTTTTGTGAGCTGAATCAAATTAATTGTGACTAGATTTGAGCCCTTTGGAAGTTGATACGCGCAGAATAAAATTTCAGGAGTATTGCTTAGCTTGCTCGACATTAAATTTGGCTTGTTCGAAGTAAGTAACTCTTCTAATCTTGGAGTTGAGGGTATGAACCCTGAATATATGTATTTCGTGAATTGTTGGGAGGTGACGCACATGCTATGTGACGGGCGTGCACTATAGAAATTGGGACATAATTATTTCTGTGGAATTTTATAGTTAAATAATCTTGGCATTTTCCATGCGGTTTTATGAGTTAAAGAAAATGAGCTGAAAAGCATATTAAAGCAATTCATGTTGAGGTTATGTGCCAGTATTATTGGGACCCACATAGGTCATATTGTTTTGAAATATTTATTTTAAAATTAAAATTCATACTCACTCATATTCATTTCACTACATATCATATCTTAGTCTCTGTTGTTATTTATTGATACATCATATCATCATTTTGGGCTATTCTCATGACATTGTGAGCCCATGAAAGAGAGACTGGAGAGATTGATGACTGAGGGAGGTCGAGGGCCTGATTGTGAGGATTTTTTTGGGATCGGGCTGCACGCCGCAGCAGGCCATGTTGGCTTTATATATATTATATTATATTATTATTGCACGTGAGTTGGCCATGCGGATCCTTATATTACTATTGCATGTGAGTTGGCCGTGCAGCACGTGAGTTGGCCGTGTGGATCCTTATATTATTATTGTACGTGAATTGGCCATGCACCACGTGAGTTGGCCATGCGGATCCTTATATTATTATTGCACGTGAGTTGGTCGTGCGGATCTAGATATTTATGTTATGGCACGTGAGTTATCCGTGCAGCATGTGATTTGTCCATGCTTATAGCGCTTGGGCTGTAGGAGCCCCTCATGAGTCTGTACACCCCCAGTGAGCGTAGTCAACTATAAATAGGGATTGGACTGCACGCCGCAGCAGGTATTGTATAGCGCTGAGTGATTGAGTGTGCTGAGCACAGTGAGAGAGAATCCGACACAGTGAGATTGAGTACTCTGAGAGTGTGAGTACATGAGTACAATCTCTGAGATACATTGCATTGACATGCACACATGACATATATGCATAGAGATGTGTTTTCCTCATGCTGTACGGTATCACATTATTCATGATTTCTCACACATGTTGACAGATGGGCATAGTGATGCATTTGTTTTACACTGGTTATCTGGAAAGAAAATGAGATATTTTCTTTATTATTGAAAGGATTATGGAAAAAATTTTGTTTTCAAACTTATTCACATTTTTGGTAACTTTGGCAAAGATTTGGGTTTTCACTGATATACTTGAAAGGAAGAACTATTATTGCTGAAATCATGATGTGACTAAGTTACTTTTGGTATTATTTTCTTTGTGTTGTTATGAACTGTTGTGGACTATTGGTTATGGACTCGACCTTGGTGGAATCTCGTCACTACTTTCAACCTACGACTAGATTTGTTACTTACTCAGTACATGAGATCGGTTGTACTGATACTACACTTTTGCACATTGCGTGCAGATGTTGGCTGTTGTTGTTGCTGTGCTTGATGATTGCGGGACTTGAAGATGTACCTGTGTTCCTGTTGTAGCTGCCTCTTGTTCAGGGTAGCCTTAGATTTATAAAAGCTCTGTTTATGTATTATTCAAACATACTATGTATTTATTTCATTTCCGCTTTGTATACTCTATTACTAGAAGCTCATGATTTGTACTATCAGTTCTTGGGGATTGTATAAGATCAGGATCTTTATTCACTTAAATTGCTTTAATAATTATTATTGAAATTGGTTAGTTGGAAATTGGCTTACCTAACGGGATGGGTTAGGTGCCATCACTACTAGTTAGATTTTTAGGTCGTGACACATATGAAAGACATGTTGTTTTGGATATATAGTCCAAACACTCGAAAGTATAAAGTCAATAGGTGTGTGCAATCACTTTCATGTATTTTATATGTCGGCATGACATGAAAACTTGATATAAATCTAAAGTCTATTTATATGGCTTATTTGACTATACTTATATGATAATCCCTGAAGGATTTCAATTGCTTGAAGTATATACAATTCTTAGTCTTGAAGTACCACATCCTCAGTGCAATTGATGCACAAATGTATCTTGCTATAACTATAAGCATGATAATGTAATAGCGAGAATTCTTTACCTCTATGAAGATATTGAAAAGGGCATTCCACGGCAGTTTATGAAGACATTATATATCTATCAAGAATGATGTTCATTCAAGTTAATATGACTGATTTGTTTATCAAATCTCTACCAACGATATTTTGAAGATGGTGCACAAGATTGGAATGCGAAGATTTAAGGATGTGAATTGATGCTCTCATCAAGAGGGAGTTAATACGCGTTGTACTCTTTTTTCCTTACAAGATTTTGTCCCACTGGGTTTTTCTTGTAAAGTTTTTAACGAGGCAACCAAAAGGCGTATTTCTAAACATATGTACTCTTTTTCCTTTTCTAGAATTTTTTTGCCCACTGGATTTTATTTTAGTTAAGGTTTTAACGAGGCACATTATCTATTGAATACACATTGAAGGGGGAGTGTTATAAATAGAGTTTTATTTAAAGTAAATGTCTATATTTTAGAGAGATTTTAGAGATTTTACTTGGTGGCTAAGTCACTCTTTCCGTATAAATAGAGATGTCCTATTTCATTGTAATTCATTCCAAATCAATAAGAATTTTATTTTTTCTTTGCAATATTCATATTTATTGTTTCATTACACGAACATTATTGTTCCGCTTCTGGCCAAAAAAAGAAGGAAAAAGAGCTTGTCGAAGAATAACGGAATAGGACATTGTTGCACTTTAGGACACATATATAGTAAACCGGAGGGAAAAGGAATTAAAGGGCAGGGAACCCAATAATAAATATCATACTATTAATGTTCTTGAGTCAGCCGCATAACTTTATATACATGAAAAGCCTATATATTCTCTAAAGTCACTATTATGATTGGACGACTAATTTCTACGTGAAAAGCAACCATCATTACCCTATAATATATTCGACGCTTTATTATTATTAGTCATAAGAATATATTTGATGTCACCCCAACCCCGCAATTTTATCACTTATATTATTTATTAATTCTTGAATTATCGCTTTCAAAAAACCCCGTAACTCTGATGTTGGCTCCTTTTCCCATCTCATCAATTCACATTAATTAGGCAAACGTAATTAACGTATCGCAGTTCTATTAGTACTTGGCAAGTATTTTTCTCGCTAAAACCATGGGAGCAAACTACTTATCCTAAGGGTAAAATTAAAAGCCAATAACCTTGAAAATGTTATAAGAAAAATCAAATTATGGTGGATGTCTACTCTTCTTTCATGATCTTCTCAAATGCTTAATGACATATTCAATGACATATTTCTATGCTTAATGACATATTCAATGACATATTTTTCTTCACTTTTCATGCCTATATAAAGGCCTTGTAATAGATAAGAAAATACACACAATTGAAGAAGAAAATCTCTTCCTTCTCTCTATCTCCATTTCTTGTTCATGTTTTACTAAATTGCTTTTATGTCATATAACAACATGTCTTGTTCATGTTTTACTAAGTTCCTTTTATTTTATAACACGTTATCAGCACGATGCTCTAATCAATTGAGTTACTTACATCTACAAAATTATCCTACATCATAAAAGGCATGTTCCTACCGTGCCTAATATTCATCTTAAAGAGATAAGCTTTTCTTTCTCATTTAGCAATTTCAAAGAATGGTATCAAACATAACTGAAGTAACAATAAGGTTGAGGAGACCAGTACACTGTGATAAGGCATATAATGCTAATGCTAAGATACGTTTTCTAATCCTTTTTAATTAATTTATTTTCTTATTCGTTTTTCTCATAGGTTCTTTATTTGTTATGAAAGTTTCCAATGCTAAGTATTTTCTTCTTACAAATCCATTCAAGTGTTTTACTTTATAAACGAAAATATTTAAATGTAAACTAATTACTACTCCATGTTTTACTTATTTTATTTTGTCGCATTATCAATATCCATTTCAATGAACGAGTTTCTAATATTTGTTATAAGTTTGGTCTGATCTTTTTCATCTCGTATCCTGGCCTGGTTATATAGATCTTATTATAAGAATCAGAAGTATATAATGATGCAGCCAAGAGTTACGTACTAAACCAAAGACCAAAAGAAGTACAAAAAATTGGGGAGCTACTACAGCTTTTGCAAAGTCATTTGAGGAACTTTGATTCCTTAGTTTAAAAAAAAAAAAGCAAGAACCTTATGTAAAGTTTTCCTTAACTGAACGTTTTACTATAAAATATATGCTTGACCATCATGCAACATTTCTGACTTTTGAAAAGGTAATGTGAGGTAAGTTTCTCTCGGGTAATCTTAATAGCACAACTAGCATACGTTATTGATAAATAAATATATGATCCAAATGGAAAAATATTTTGAATTAGCATTGGCCGATCAAAATTTTTAATTCTCGTATATTGAAAAATTGAGTGAGTTTGTATCTCTGCAACCCATTTTTTTATTATTTGTACACGATATTCTTAGTACACTCCAATAAATAAATAAAAAGGGGTTTAGTTTCCTGTGACTTAAAATACATAACTGCTACTATTTTATAACTGATGTGGGAGGCAACAAGATGGTAGAGTCATTCCAGTATTGACTTTTTCATTAATGTTAAAAATATTATCAATGATTTTTTTAATTAAAGGTTCTGCTATATCTCTTTGTTTTTCTAAAGAGCATAATACTTAGTTTCCATAAAAGTGCATGGTAACTAGTAGTACTATATTATTTTATTTGATTCATTATTTTTCTTTAATGTTCTAGTCATATCACTTTCATCTTGAAGTAAGCTTATTGCAGCAAAGACAATATATGAATTTTCAATATTATTTTATATTTTTATATATCTGTTTGACACTAATTACTTAGCTGATTTGAGTAAACGAAAGTCAATTGTTGAGAATTATATCCAAATGACATTATGAATAGTTTAACTCAAGAGGTAAACATTGCCTTCACAATAATAATAATAATAGTTCTTCAAAATGTGAAGGCAATGTTTACCATTAAATTGGTATGCAAAATAATAAAGCACGTCGCCGATTATGATACATACATTGAAGAGAATGTGACTTGTGATAAGCATTGAGAATACAGACCCATTCCTAAAGGTGAATATTGTATTATATGAAAAATGTAATGAATAAATACATGCAATGCATGATTGGATGAATACCACACAACTCACCTCTGAGAAAGGCTTGAGTGAAATAAAGAGAATAAATATCATTGTATGGTTACATGAATATGTCATTGGTCGCGTACATGTGATACGCCAAAAAATATTTTGTTGTGCCTTCTCCATGAAGGAGACATTTACTATATGAATGGTGTGATAAAATATCTTGTAGTACAAAAGTTGTTAAGAACTCCAAAAAAATTAATTTGTTACTACCCGGATGAATAAAAGTATTCACGACATTGATATTGTAAAGTCTCAAAAGAAACTTTTTGAGTTTCAAATGTATAAGTCAAAGTAGTTGGCATATTGAGACTATAAATGAAAGGAATATTGAATATTTTCATATTTCTATAATCATAACGGATAAATATAAAAGATTACCCGATTTTCTTTTTATTTTTACTACACAAATATAAGCATGATGATGGAATCATATGTCATAAGTAAACTAGAGGTTTACTAAAACAAATATTAGTTGGCATGACTGGTTGACCATCTCGGTTCAATTATAATGCGAAAAATTAATTGAGAATTACATTGACATATATTGAAGAAATATAAGATTCTTCAAGAATTCTCTTGTGCTGCTTATTCACATGATATATCAGTTAAAGTTGGGATTGAATCCTTTGATTTCTGGAACTAATAAAAGGTGATAAATATATGGGCCCAGTCACCTGCCATGTCGACCGTTTAAATGCAAAAATGTTCAAGATGGTCATAATAAGGAGGCAAGTGCTCTAGAAGAGCACCACGACATAACACTTCATAAGACCTCATGGGAGAGGCTCAGGTACCTAAAAATAATAAGATAAAGAGATCTCAATAAGTTATGTCTTTATTGGGTAATAGTAGAACCGATATAAAATGATCGTCGACGATATTGTTAATATAATGTAGCGCTCAATATTATTAATATTGACGAGGATCTTGAGCTCAAATCTATCATGAAATTTGGACAGATAAATGATTGGCCAAATGAAAAATACGCAATGAAAATTGATTTCACCTGAAAAATATGAAGTTGGACGGATAGTCCCAACACCTGAAAGTCTAAAGCCAGTGGAGGTATAAATGTGTTCTTGTGCGGGAAAAAAAAAAGGCAAGTCGATAAACATAAAGACGACTTGTGTCACAAGAAAATTTGTAAATATTCTGACATTGATTATATAGAGACATGTTCTCCTGTGGTGGATGTCGCCATTTCAGGTTTTAATCTGGCAATACAAGAAAAACGTGATATGCGTATAATGGAAATCATTGAAGGATTTAAATTATTCTGAAGCATATTAAGGTTTCCAAGAAATTTATTAAATAAAGCTTCAAAAATTATTATACAGATTGAAACAATCAGTGCGCATGTGGTATAGTCGCCTGAGTGAGTACCTGTTGAAAGAAGGGTACAAGAAGGATTCAATTTGTCCTTGTATCTTTATAAAAAGATATGGATCTAAATTTGTTATAATCACCGTGTGTGTTGATGATTTAAATATCATTGGAACTCCCAGGGAGCTTCCTAAAGCAGTATACTATTTAAAAAAAGAATTTGAAATGAAAGATCTTGGAAAGACAGAATTTTGTCTTGGTCTACAAATTGAGTATATGAAAGATGGAGTTTTTGTCCGTCAATCAGCATACACTAAAATAATTTTAAAACGATTATATATGGATAAAGCACATCCATTCCGACCTCATGAAAATAATAAAGAGCTTATTGGTCCCGAAGTACCATATTTTAGTGCAATTGGTGCACTAATATATCTTTCTAACATTACAAGGTCTGACATAACTTTTTGAGTTAATGTCTTAACAAGATATAGCTCTGCTCCTACAAGGAGACATTGGAATGGAATCAAACACATATTGCGGTATCTAAAAGGGACTACCGATATGAGATTATTTTATGGCAATGATTGTAGTCCCGATCTTGTTGGTTATGCCGATGTTGGGCATTTATATGACCCACACAAGGCTCGATCTCAAACAGGTTATGTGTTTACATATGGAGGCACTGCCATATCTTGGCGATCGACTAAGCAATCAATCGTGGCTACTTCATCTAATCATGCTGAGATAATTGCTATTCATGAAGAAAGTTGAGAATGTGTATGCTTGAGGTCTATAATACACCTTATTCGAGACAAATATGGTTTGAAGTGTGATAAATTACCCATAATTTTGTATGAAGACAATGCAACATGCATAGCCAAATTGAAGGGAGGATTTATAAAGGGGATAGGACAAAGCAAATTTCACCAAAGTTATTTTTCACACATGATCTTCAAATGAATGGTGATATCAATGTGCAACAGATCCGTTCAAGTGATAATATGGCTAATCTGTTTACCAAATCTCTACCGACGTCAACCTTCAAGAAACTAGTGTACAAAATTTGGATGCGAAGGCTCAATGATGTGAATTGATGCTCTCATCAGGGGGAGTTAATACGCGTTGTACTCTTTTTCCCTTATAAGGTTTTGTCCCATTGGATTTTCCTTGTAAGGTTTTTAACGAGGCAACCAAAAGGCGGATTTCTAAACATATGTACTCTTTTTCCTTCACTAGGATTTTTTTTCCCATAGGGTTTTTTTCTAATAAGGTTTTAACAAGGCACATTATCTATGGACATCCAAGGGGGAGTGTTATAAGAAAAATCAAATTATGGTGGATATCTACTCTTCCTCTATGATCTTCTCAAATGCTTAATGACATATTTCTATGCTTAATGACATATTCAATGACATATTTTTCTTCACTTTTCATGCCTATATAAAGGCCTTGTAATAAATAAGAAAATACATATAATTGAAGAAGAAAATCTCTTCCTTCTCTCTATCTCCATTTCTTGTTCATGTTTTACTAAATTACTTTTATTTCATATAACAATATGTCTTGTTCATGTTTTACTAAGTTCCTTTTATTTTATAACAGAAAATAAATAATTTTAATTTTTTTATCCCCGCTTGCCCTATAATCAAATATTTAAGGTCAACTATTACTCATGTGATAAGCAAGGAGTAACACTTGTTAAACATGGATTTCTATCCATGGGACAAGAAGGTAAGAAAATCAAGAGTGACACCTAAGTGTCGTATTTATGCAAATCACCATATCCTAAAGCCATCTCCAACCCTTGCCTCTATTTTCTCCTCCAAAATGGAGTAAAATTACTCCAACCATTACTCCATTTTTTACTCCAAATAAGAATATTTTATTTTATATTCTTCTCTCTCTTCAATAATATATTATTATCTTTTATTTAAATTTTATTTTCTTATTTCATTAAAAAAAATTTATCTTTTTTTCTTTTTTACTTATTCATCACATATAATTTATATTCCTTTCTTATATAACCATTTAATATAAAATTATTTTATACCATAAATTTTTAAATAATATAATTTATAAGCAAATATTATAGATTATATATATTAACAGATAATTCAAATAAAATTAAAATCATTGAGATACAAGATAATTAAATACATGTTATATTATGATAAAATTCAGATTAAATACTACATAAATATTCATCTTTCACCTCTAGTATACTCCCATAAATGATCTATTAATGCATTACGAAGTGAAAAATGAGCATCTTTATCTTTAATCTTTTTTGTCGAGCTAAAAATTGTTCAAATCGATGATTTTCATCTACTACCATTTCTACCATTGGAGGTGGACATTCTCAATCATCTTGAATTGGTACATTAAGATCATGCACATCCTCGATTATCACGTTGTGCAGTATAATACATGTAGTTATTATATCATGTAGTACTTCTTTTCTTCAAAAACGTGATTTTAGCAACATTTAATATTTTATATTTGCACCTTTCAATTTTAGCAACATCTAATATTTTATATTTACACCATTCATTTTTTGAGATAATTATATATTTTTGTATAATTATAACTTATAATAAATTAAATTATAATTTTACATAAAAATAATAAATGCACGAAAATTAATTTATCAAAATTATACGCCAAAGTTAAGATGTAAAATTAATATTATAAAAATATTACATAAATATAAATTAAAAAAGTTAAATAATAAAAATACTAATAAAGTAATATGTAATAGTCATAGAGGAGAGTGACACTATTTATCCTTATTTTGCAGCCAAAAATGGTGGAGCATTGGAGCTAAATTTCTCCAAAAAATGGAGATGGCCTAAGTGTCCTATTTATGTCAAGGTACATGGGCCCAAATGAAAAACCTTACTCGAATATACCAAAGGTAGCTCCGAGTGAAGTGGCGGGTTACTTAACGTGAGGGACATGTGAAAGTGCAAATCTTTTTCCTTTCAGTTATTTCTATGACTTGAGTCCCAAGACTTTGACCTCTCAGTCTCTGATAAGATCTTTGACTGTAGAAACCATCTATATCATTTTTCTTATTTATTTATTAAAAGAAAAAAAAAGTATTTGATGAGGTAAGCAAAAAAAAAACAAGAGCAAGAAGTTAATAGAAGCATCACCAGCTAGCTGTATACCACCACCTTGTATTCCCTTTAGCTGCTTCACTTACCTAATACTAAGATTTTTTAAGTTAATAGAGCTGTTCTTATAACTGTTGTTTAGAGTTAAAAGATTTTCTACACTTTTTTAGTTTTAGGAAATACTCTCCGTTAACTTTTACTTGGCACGTTTTGACTTTTCACGCCCTTAAAAAATAATAAATGGAGTGCATAATTTATCATAATACTCATATTAATTGATGTATATTTTATTGGATTTGAGAAAATGATTTGAAATGAATAATAAATACTGTGGGTGTAACAGGTAAAAAGAATTTGTCTTCTCTTGATATGCGTAAATTGACAAGTAAAAATAAAAATCTATTTTTAGTATACATGCCAAGTAAAAGTAAACGAAGGGAGTATGTTATTTACTTCTGTATATAGTAAGTGATTTTTTGGCTATGATGTTTCCTTCTGGCTATGATATTTTTGAGTTAAAAGATTTTCTATACTTTTTTAGTTTTAGGAAATATGTTATTTTCTTCTGTCTATAGTAAGTGATTTTTTGGTCTTTTTTAGTTTGATTTAAAATAAATGTTCTTTTTACATAATTAAGGATAAAATAATTTTAATTTTTAAATTTTTCTTTATTTACATATCCTAATGTATCAAGTAAAAAATATACAAATTTTAATTAAGAATAATTTGGTCAAAATATTTTTTTCTAGAAGTTAGTATTTTTTAAGTAATGTGTCAAAAGTCAAAAGTCAAAATGTCACTTATTATGGGTCGGAGTGAATAATTTATTACAAATAAAAACTACAAAAAGAGATAATCAAAACTAATAATAGGAATAGCTAATTGGCTTCTAAGTTCTAATAATTGTGGCAGCGAGAACTAAAAAGGCACCTTCTAAAGGAACAACAACTAGCAACAAGGGTTTTACATTAATTAACGCAATTCCATAAAATGTTACGGAATTAATAAATAAAAAAGAAATATTGGAAACTGTACTCTCTGATGAAAGAGAGGAAGCACAAGAGGAAAGAGTGGAAGCACAAGGGTCACGTGGTCCTCGTCCGAATCACCCTAAACCCCCTAACCTAATGATCTGTCGCTCCAAATCAAGGCTCGAACCAAGTACGTGGTTCGAAAAATTTCTAACCGTATGAATTTTGAATTTTAAAACGAGAATTAAAATGAATTCTAAATTTAATATTTATATATATTTAGTAAACTTTAAATATCAAATACACTATTTTAGTAAAACCTACTAAGACCGTAGCTAGGCTTGTGCCTGCACTAAAGGTGTCAAAGGGGTGGGCCGGACCGGTTTGACTAAAAAAGTGACCGGTCGATCACCAATCCAGGCCAGTTATCGGTTTTTTCAAATCAGATTTAACGGGTCCGGGCCCATTTGGTGAAATATTAAACTGGAACGGTTACGGGCCTAAGGGGCCGTGACGGGTTTATTTAATTTTTTTTGTTTGTATTTTGTATAACTATCGTAATTTATATTAATATAAAGTAAAAATATAAAACAAAAAAAAATCTTATAAAAAGAGTGCTTGAATAAAGGATGCAAAGGTTTTAAAATTCTTATATTTGAATGTTTAATTAAGAATCTAAGATAATAGAATACAATGAAGATGAAAAAAAATTGCACTTATAATTTGCAAGTTCTTTTTTTATTTCAAACTTGCAAATTAAAGTTTACATTTAACAACAAATAAATTAACGAAAAAAGAGTAAATTCAAATTTTAATTATTAA
The DNA here is from genome assembly GCF_000715075.1 of Nicotiana tabacum. NCBI lineage: Eukaryota > Viridiplantae > Streptophyta > Magnoliopsida > Solanales > Solanaceae > Nicotiana > Nicotiana tabacum. Next base: position 61,127,411 of record NC_134098.1, read on the forward strand.
ATATAAAAGGAAAAATTGCACTTATAAATTGCAAGTGCTACATTTATTTCAAAATTACAAAATTGAAGTTTGCATTTAACAAGTAAATTAACAAAAAAATAGTAAAACTAAATTTTCATGCATAATAATACTTCAAATTAATCTAACAAACTAAAACATTAAGCATAAATATGTCTAATAATTTTAAAATAACACAAATTGTCTCAAATCAACTTAAAATCTTAAATACGAATTTCTGGAGGACGCTCAAGACAACTCTTCATATGCCTCCTTAAACAGCCTGCGCCCTCCCACTTTCGACGAAGATTTAAGACTCGACCACAGTTCTTGCACTTTACTTTGTGAACTTCTTCATTTTCTTCTACCACTTCAAAGTGTTCCCAAACATATGAGCATACTCTAGAAGCACGGGACATGATTTAACTTGAATTGAGAATTTGAGTTTGAGAAATGAGAGATGAGTGAAGAAATCAAGAAGAGGGGGGAGGGAGTGTACTTATAGTATTTTAAATGGCTAAATTAGTAATTACTAAAAGTATTATTTTTTAAAATAATTGCCCAAAAAGGGTTATTCTTGTAAAATATCCGTTGGGCAACGGTCAAATTAGAAGTTGACCGTTACCAACAGTCAAATGAATTTTAAAAAAAATATATATAAAAAAAATAGCCGTTGAACCGGTCCGGTTAATCGGCTCAACAGTGATTTTTCTTGACCGGGTTTGACCGGTCCAGTTAACCGGTAATGAAAATGTAAACGTCCCAACCCCCTAACCTCCCAAACCCAGCCCTACCCGGCCCCTATCACCGGTCCGGGCCAGTCCGAGTTAATAATAAAAATTGCATGGGGCACCCTATTTGGTCGTCCATTTTTAACTTATATCCGTTTTATTTTTCCGTTTGCATCCGTGCCCATTTTTTTGTTAAAATTATTTTAAAAAGGCGATTTTGCCCTTCTTTAATAAAAGACAATTGACAAACTACAGGACAAAAACTTAAGCATGTTTAGGCTGAAATTTTAGCAAATAAACTAAAAAAAACTTCAGCTTGTTTAGACTGAAGTTTCGGATAAAACTCAGGACAAAACTGTAGACTGCGTTACAAAAGTTCAGCATGTGTTTGGTATGAAGTTTTAGCAAATGAACTAAATAACTTCAACATGCATTAGCAAAAACTCTTTAGAAAATTACATACTTCAGGACAAAAACTTAAGCATGTTTAGTCTGAAATTTTAGCAAATGAACTAAAAAACTTTAGCATGTTTAGTCTGAAATTTTAGCAAATGAACTAAATAATTTCAGCATGTTTTGTCTGAAGTTTTAGCAAATGAACTAAATAATTTCAACATGCATTAGCAAAAACTCATTAGAAAATTACATACTACAAGACAAAAGCTTAAGCTTATTTAGTCTGAAGTTTTAGCAAATGAACTAAATAACTTAAGCATGTTTAGTCTGAAATTTTAGCAAATGAACTGAATAACTTAAGCATGTTTAGTATGAAGTTTAGGAAATGAACTAAATAAGTTTTAGCAAATGAACTAAATAACTTAAGCATGTTTAGTCTGAAGTTTTAGCAAATGAACTAAATAAGTTTTAGCAAATGAACTAAATAACTTCAGCATGTTTAGTTTGAAATTTTGGCAAATGAACTAAATAACTTTAGCATGTTTAGACTGAAGTTTCGGATAAAATTCATGGCAAAACTGTAGACTGCAGGATAAATAACTTAAGCATGCATTAGCATGAAGTTTTAGCTTCAATGTGAAACAACTTCATTCTATTAGCATGAAGTTTTAGATTCAACATAAAATAACTTCATTCTTCATGCAAGTGTGATTCTGAAGATGAATCTTAACAAATTTTTGATTTTTTTATAAAGTTGTTGAGAAGAGAGGAGCAGATCGTTTTATATCTTTTGTCAGGGGTGTAATTGTCATATTATTACGAATTTTTTGTGAGATGGCTACCAAATCAAAAATTTTAAAAATAGGGTACAAGTTAAAATGTGACACAATTATAGGGTAAGGCTTCAAATCTCCGGATTAATACCGGTCTAGACCGATCTGGAACTGGATCAACCCGGCCCGTTAAAGACCCTTAGCCTGCACCCATCCAAACCCAATTAACAAACAAAATAAAAAAGATATCCTACATTAATTATAACGAAAATCAACCACAAAAAAGAGGGAAAAAAACACGAAAGATGTACAGAAAATCATTAACCTGACCCTAGTTTTCTTGTTGCAGAGAGTCACTGCCACTGTTAGCTGTGCTTATTGCTCTTTCTTTCTTCCGCCATCTTTCTCTCCCAAAACTCATATAGTGTATTCAACAAGATTCACTCAAATATCAAAAAAAATCTTTTTTTTTCCATTTGATAGCTGTTGCTTTTTTCAGAAGCCACTCATTTTCTCCTTATATCAAAAACTTCTACTTTTTACAAATTTGATGCTGTCTCCATTAAAGCTTTCACGAACCCAATTTGCTCATTTCCCACGAGAACTCGTTGAAGCTTCTCACGGAAAAGCATTACCCAAAAGTCTCCACTTTTATACTATATAATCCCTTATAGTACTCATTCTCCTCTTCATCTATACAATGAAGATCAAATTATTGTTTCTATTTTTGGCTCATGCAATCTTTTTTCAGCAATGTGTTGCGATTCTTGAACCAATTGATTTCTTGGCATTACAAGCAATTCACAAAAGCTTGGATGATTTACCCGGTTCGAAATTCTTTGCTTCTTGGGATTTTACTTCCGATCCATGCAACTTCGCCGGAGTTTATTGCGATGGTAATAAGGTGATTGCATTGAACCTTGGTGATCCCCGGGCCGGGTCACCGGGTCTTACCGGAAGATTGGACCCTGCTATTGGTAAACTCTCTGCTTTAGCTGAGTTCACTGTGGTTCCCGGCCGGATAATCGGAGTACTGCCGGAAAGTTTTTCACAGTTGAAGAACTTAAGGTTTTTGGGAATTAGCCGGAATTTTCTATCTGGACGGATTCCGGCGGGTTTGGGTAAGCTCCGGGGGCTTCAAACTCTTGATCTTAGTTTCAATCAGCTCACCGGAAATATACCTTGGGCCATCGGAACAATTCCGGCATTGTCCAACGTTATTCTCTGTCATAACCGTTTATCCGGTTCAGTGCCGCCTTTTGTTTCTCAGCGGTTAACCCGACTCGATCTTAAACACAACGAACTTTCCGGCTCGCTTTTGCCAATGTCACTTCCTTCCTCGCTTGAGTATCTTTCATTGTCATGGAACCAGTTAAGCGGTCCGGTCGACCATTTATTGTCTCGGCTAAACCGGCTGAATTATCTCGACCTCAGTTTAAACCGGTTCACGGGCTTCATTCCGGGCAACTTGTTTAGATTTCCTATAACCAACCTTCAGCTACAAAGGAACCAATTCACCGGTCCGATTTACCCGGTCGGTCAGGTTACAATTCCCATTGTGGACCTTAGCTTCAACCGGTTGTGGGGCGAAATATCACCTTTGTTCTCGAGTGTGCAGATTTTGTATCTGAATAATAACCGGTTCACGGGTCAGGTTCCTGGTATCTTGGTAGACCGGTTATTATCGGCTAATATACATGTTTTGTATTTGCAACATAACTTCCTGACAGGGATTGCGATTAATCCGGCAGCTGAGATTCCGGTTCGTAGCTCATTGTGTTTGCAGTATAATTGCATGGTATTACCGGTTCAGACACCTTGCCCTTTGAAAGCCGGGAAGCAGAAAAGCCGGCCTACATCTCAGTGTGGGGAATGGAGGGGGTAAAATGAAGAAATAACACAGAATGTTATTGGATAATTTACGAGGGTTTTTGATTAAATTTTTGTGAAATTAAGGGGTATAAAAATAAAAATCCAAAATGTGAATAGAGAAGACAGATTAGAGTAGCAGGGTAAGAGTTGATCAGTTTAGTTACTTGTAAGCTCTTTTGGGAGCCAAAAATTGTGACTAGCAATTTTTGGCATTTCTTGGTAATCAGATATACGGATTTTACCTTATTAATTATGTTGCAAATTACTACTAGCTTTTTTTGAAATGGAGAAAAGTTCTTTCTTTTTATTTTTAGTTTTGTTGTTAATAGATTGATCAAAGGATGTTCCTCTGAATTCCTTCAATGTTCTCATCTGAATATTCTTCTGCATTAATTTCTTGTTCTTTTGTTCTTGTTTGGTAACGTTTACAAGGCAAGGTTGTGCGGTTTGGGTAGTGCTGTTTTCCTTTTATTCCTGATTACAGCAGCCTTATTTTAGGGATGGGAGTGAAGTGGTAGGAGATAGAGTGGCTTTTTCCTGTGTTTGTAGCTTTGGGAGGGGGGAGGTGGGGATGAGACACTGAACTGCCAGTTATACATGATACAGATTGGACAGCCACAATACAGCTGCATTCGAATTTTTTGTTCTTCGTGGTACTAAACATAGGGACTGTTTGTTTCTTTCAGTAAGGCCAGGACCATGGTAGTCCATCTCCGTTTACCGGCCCATAAGAATGTCACGAAGAAGAGTAAAATGATAAATTTAAAGTTAGAAGATTCAAAATATGAAAAGAAAATACAGTCATATAACATGAAACAGAGGGAGTAATAGTTTTATTTCTAATACAAATGTTAAATAGTTAGGAGTAATTGTTTCTGATTTTCCGTAGAATACGAATGCAAAACCAGTTTTTCTTGAACTAAAGCGAAATGCCAGTAGAGGGAGTACTCTGTAACTCGGCAGGGGCAGCTGCGACGCCGTTGAGCAAAAGAAATGACTGTAGTGTTGTAATATTACACCCACTGCGAAGAATAATAACGTTCATCTTCCATTTTCTCCTTGTATCAAAATTTTGTGTAGTTTCCATTTGCTAGTTTTACAAGTTCTTTTGATGATTTCCAGAGTAAAAGAATGATGAGATTTATTAGTATTTTTCGGAATTTCCCTGTAGGAAAGAAGGGGATGTATTTTTTTTTTTCTATTTTAAGAAAAGGAAAATCTTATTTCCCGAATCATTGTACATTTATTAAACTTTTATGAAAGTAAGGGGTAAAAAGTAAAAATTCAATATGTGCTTAAAGAGAAGAGATTCAACTAAAGGGTAAGAGTATTCAGTTTTATTTGCATGCTTTTTTGTGAGCCAAAATCGTGACTAGCCATTTTTTGGCATTTCGGGTAATTAGATATACTGATTTACCTTAATTAAATATGTTGCAATTACTAGTAGCTTTTTTAAAGATGGAGAATCGTTCTTTCTTTTCTTTTCCTTAATAGATTGATCAAGGGATGTTCCTCTGAATTGATATTTCAATGTTCTCATCGGTATTGTGCTTCTGCATTAATCTTCTTGTTCTTTTTGGGGTTATTGTTTTGTAGTATAAATCTTGCTTCTGGCTTAGTGCTGGCTTCCTTTTATTCCTGTTTACAACAGCCTTATATTTCCGATTAAAGTGGACTGATAAGGATACAGTAGCTTTTGTCTGCGTTTGAAACTTTGGGAGGGGAGAGGTAGGGATAAGACACTGAATTGCCAGAGACAAATTATACGTGATCCAAATTGTGGACAGCCACAACACAGTTGCATCTTAATTCCTTTGTTCTTTGTGCTATTAAACTTAGAGACTATTTTGTCCCTTTGCTAATTTCTTGGTTTATGAAAAAGCGCTCTTTCAGTTCTATTTTACCCAGCAATATTTCTAATTGACACGTGAGTTTAAAAATGTACACCCTTAACATGTCACTTTACTATTGTGGTACTAGGGGTGTTCAAAACCAAACCGAAATCGAAAACCGAATCGAAACCGAAGCTTAATGGCTTATTGGTATCGGTTTAACGGTTTAACGGACGGGGAACGGATTGCATTTTTTTTATTAACGGCTTATCGGTTTGGGGGCGGATTATTCAATTTTCTTAACGGATAATCCGTTAACCCGTTAAGAATATATATATATATATATATATATATTCAAAAACCTTTCCACTTCTTCCAGTACTCTATCTCTAAGTTCTAACGCCTAATTCCTAAATAATCAGAATCCTTACGTACTATGCATCAGAAGATCCCAGGCTTGGCTTAGCTTAGCTTATTCTCCCACCCTACAACAAGATTGTTTAAGTTGATGTCTATGGTTCACCTCTGCTTTTGTTTTTTAAAACTAATGCATGTTGTCTATGTTTAATAGAAGAACAACAGTGTTGTGCCACATCTTTTTTCACTCTACAATACATGACACTATATTATTCTTATGTAGGCGTTAAAAGACATGTATGTCTGGACTCAATGTATAATTTTCTATTCTAAATTTGTATGTTAGGCGGTCAGCAAATAATTAATACACGCAATATAGATTGAATTAGACCGATAAACCGCCCAATAACCGCCCGATAAGAGCTAAACCGATACCAATTCGCCCGATATCTTATCGGGTGGCTAGCGGATTAATACATTTAAAAACCGATAACCGTTAAGCCAAACCGTTAAGAGTAATTAACCGCCCAATCCGCCCGATAAGCCGCCCTAGGTACAAGAGCATATATCATGAAAAGTAAAATTTGTTTACCCGTCAGTACACTTGAATTTGCAACGTGATTCATAGAAAAGCGAATTGATTTGACCCAAAATTATTGAATAAGTAATAACAAGATTATAAAATGAAATTAGAGGAAATACAAGTCTGGCTATGAACTTAGCCTCTATGGTGGCAAAGCGTGAACAATATTCAAGAATAAAGACCGAGAGTTGTGTTATAAAATGAGAGCAAAATGTAGTTTTTGTATATAGAATATTTTGTGTCATACAATGGATGTTAATTCCCCTATTTATAGCTCTATTTCGGAAGACAAGATCCCCAAATCAAGCTCCTCTTGAATGAGAATAAAACTGTCATTGATGGCTGCATAACGGTTGGCTATAAATGCAGATATTTTCTGTAACGGCCGCTTATTGAATGCTACCCGATGTCAATACTTTGAACCTTTATCGTCGGCTACTGTCTTCGGAACTCATCCATCGTTTGTCACATGCTTGCAACCGATATTGACTAATTATTGACTCACATCCTACCTGTCTTCAGCTCCACGGGTCTTTCCTTCATTCGTCCAACTGTCGCTAACCAGTTTTACCGTATACAGATAGTCCTCCTATTTTTTGGTGACTATACTTTAGTGTCACCGTGAAATAGAAAAAACCTCTTTCCTTAGCAGGCAAGTTTCGGAACAGTTTCTGACATTTGAAAGGACGCATATCTCTCTGCATTTAATGACACGAACACGTGTTACCCCACGATTTGGCAAATATTTTTGCTAGTTCTCAAGGTAATTATGACCACGATTTTTGCCGTCTATATCTTCTCCACTACTCCTCATTTTCACTCTTTACCTTTTACAACTTCTTCTTCTCTGATTTATCTTAGAACCCTACTGCAAACTTCAACTTTTTCATTTCTCTTCATAAATTTCTCACTATCATGTCTTCTAACACTTCTGCCTTCGAAAATTCTGTCTTTCTCTTCGGTGGAGGTCCAAAGAAGAACAAAACCTTAGAGGTTGATGTCGAGTCTGAACCTCCAACCATAAACACCATCATACCTCTTCATCTTAGCACGAAATCCGACCTTTAAAAATAAAAAGAACCTACAAATCCCAAAAGTGGCATGACACTGGCCTGTTAATAGGTATCCTTCTTCCGTCTGTCCTCCTAGCATTCCTATCGTGAAGGAGGATTGTAATTGGAACAACATTGAAATTCACACCCCTAGCGAGGTAGAAAGAGCCACCTTCTCCAAATCAGGGTTAATGTATGTTTATACATACCCTTTCACTTTGGGCCCTTTTACTTTGAGAGTGTGTGAAGGAATCGACCCAATAATCTTAGAATTTTGCCACTGGTACCAAATATGTTTGGCACAAGTAGGCCCTTCCATGTGGCATACGGTGGCTTGCCTCCGCCAGTTGTGTTATGAGACCGGAAAAATCCTAACTCTTACACACATGATGAACCTCTACTCCCCAAAGTTCTTCCATAGGGGTGTGATAAAACTTAGCAAATGTGGTCATCATGCCCTTCTCACCAGCGTCGATGATGACAACGACCATGGATGAATGGAACGGTTCTTTATCATTGCTATCAGAGACATCCTCCCGGCCGCAGCACCTGCTCTTCCTGAATCATCGAATCTTTTCTGTAAGTGTTCAAATATCATTTTTCTTTTCATGTTCAGAAAGACCTTCCTTCGGTACTAACTTTATATTTTTCTTACTCCATCTACTCACTAGAAACCACCACGGGTTCAAGATATGGCTCAATGGGTATAGAAAACTTTGGATATTACTACACCAGAGTCTCGAAAGTAGAAAGAAATAGCTCCCAAATATGGGTGGAAAGCCAAAAATCATGGTAAAACTAATTCTTCTTCCCTTATTTAAATCTTTCAATATATCTTGGAAACAATTTAACCGTCTTCTTGTGTCACTCACGACATCCGAAGGGATCCGTCATTTGCCCGACATCGAGGCTCTCGATAACCCGGTGGAAGCCGAACTGTTACTGCAGAATGTCCTTAACCAAAGGAGATCTCGAGAATCGACTCGCACTTTCGGTGAAGTTACCTCCTCCCGAAGTCCCCAACCCAAAAAAGGAAACCAAAAAGGAAACACACCTCCTCGGTTGAGACTCAGGAGAAAAGAATAAAAGAAACACCAACCGGACCGGCCACAGTGGTCCTTGATGATAAAGAAGGAGCCGATGATGAAGAGGATCCTCTTCAGAGAAGAAGAAGATCTTTATCAGCTCAACCAGATGCTTAGTCGAGAGAACTTCAAACTCCACCACCAGAAGAAGTTCAAGAACTCTGGGGGAAATGGAAATAGCTGAAAACACTTCATCTCGTTTTCGAATTCCCACAGTCGCTTATGCTCAAGGGAGTTTAATTCCTGACATTTTTCCACCACCAACTTTTGAGCCGATAACACTTACCTCTCCATCTATGCCAGCTGCTTCTTCTCCACCGGTGCCATCCGAACAAATGGAAGATACTCTTACTCCATGGTCTCCCGACCAAGGAAATTTGGGAAATACTTATTCGGCATCCACTCAAGACCCTTATGGAAAACGAAGTATCATTCTTTCGATTTCGAATGAGTGCCATATACTTTCCAAGCCGGTGGATCTTGCCAATTATATGAAACCCCTAATCTCAGGAAAAGACTGGAGAAAGATGGATTCTCTCTCCGGTGAATGTTTACTAAATAATAGCATGTACTGTTCGGTACAGGTATCCATCAAACTTTCTTCTATCTCTTTTACATTTTTACTCTGCATTAATAATCTTAACTCTAACCTTTTTAGGGCAACTTTCTTGCTTCCGAGGGCCTGCAAAGGTTGATCTTGGACAAGTAAGAGCTTACTTCGGAACGAGATAGGATTTTGGTTGAACGGAATCAAGTTGTCAAGCGCCTTCCGATGCTGGAAGAAAGATTTGCTCAAGTAGATGATTGCGAGACTCGGTTGCAGCAATCCAAGAAAGATAAAATGGCTCACAGCTAGGAAGCTTCCCAGCTACATAAAAATCTTAAGGATGCAATGGCTAAGTGGACTGGACTGCATGACACCGTGAGTGCTGCTGCAGCGTGCGAGTCTGCCTTTATGGAGCAAGTTGATAACTTGGAAGCTAACTTACTCTCCAAAACTGAGGAGGCTAATGCTGCCGAGGATCAAAGAGCAATGATGGAGGAAAGGCTCAAAAGAGTCATGGAGCATTAATTCACATCACGACAAATGACGAACTTGATTCCAGAATAAACATTGTTAAAGCCAAAAATGAAAAGCTTCAACCGAAGGTTAAAAAACTCCGAGCCAAACTCCAAGATCAGGAAGATTCTTTCCCCTTCTAGAAGACTTACGCCATATACCATACGAAGAGGAAGACTTTGGAGGAGGCCAAAGAGGGAATTACAAACATTGACAAATGCATTGCCTAGGCCTGTGACCTGGAGACAACTGCTCATGAGAAGCTTCCAGCTCGGCCCATTGCTTCTGATTCTTTGAATACTAACTCCGAGTATTCGGGAGCCGAAGGAGAAACCAAAGAAGATGAAGGCCTTGAACAAAAAATGGAACAACCTTCTCCCACTAGAGAAAACGAAGACTCTTCCCTCCCTTCGGGTTCTGGTATCAAGAACTAATGTATATATTTTTCTTTACTTTTTGTAATTATGCCAAAAATATTTACTAAGCTTGGCATATTAATTAATAAAAAAAATTCTTGCTTAAGTATTGTGCGAAAATATTCTTTTTCAGTTAACTACCGACAAAGCTTCAGAATCTTTTCATATGTGATATCTTTTGATTCCGGGCGTAAACACTTCCGGAATCTACTCTTTACTATGAGGGTTTCATAAGAGAAGACTCTTATGCTTACGGTGCTCTTGAAGAGGGCGTCTCTTATTCATTCCGGCATAAGTATTTGAAGTTTTTGTTAACTTTCAAATGATAAAATAAATTAACTTATCATTCGGACAAAAAATAAAATAAAAATAAAAGGACTTTTATTTATTCCCTCAATCTTTAAAAGTACATTTACATAAATATCCTTTTGCTTAAGTAAATAAAGATGCCAATACATGTGGATAACTTGTACAACTTATTTCTACGGGGCTGATCATGTAGTCCCTGGTCCAGATAAGACATTGATTCTGGTTCTAACAATCCCTGGTCTTCGTAACACTTTTAATGCCTTGTCATGTATTATTCCTCGTAACACTTTTAGTTCCTTATCATGTATTATTCCTCTCCCCCCCCCCACCAGTGTTTGGATGCTAAGTATGAGAATTCGAATACTAGAAGTCTTGTCGTTATTGACGTCCCTTCCTTCGTAGTATGCTATACATTGCCGCCTCATTAATGGAAATAACTTACGGATGGTTAAATAATCTATTTCCAGAGGCTAATGGAAACAATGAGAGTTTTGGGAGATGAGATATGCTATCGAGCCAAAGATTATTTAACCATTCACAAGCTAGTTGGCATACAAGTTGATCTACACAAAATTATTTATACTCATGCTAAAGTGAAGGCATTAGAGCTTTCGGTTATTGATTCACCAGTGCAGGCAAATGATTATCTACAAATTGCATCTCTTATGGAGCATACTTGCCAATGATCATTCCTTTCTAGTATGATTTATATTGTTGCCTCATTAAAAACCTTGTCAGAAAAACTCAATTGGGATAAAAACTAGTTGAAGGATAAAAGAATGCAGCGCATACTTTTAGTATCAGCAAGGATCTTTAGCAATAATTCCTTTTGAAGTAAGTCACGTTCCAATTGCTTGGCAATTTAAATCCATCTTGATCTTCGAATTCATATGAACCTTTATTAGTTATAGCTAAAACCCGGTAAGGTCCTATCTATGTTGGTCCTAGCTTCCCGGTATTAAGGTCCTGAGTATTTTGAGTTACCTTTCTCAGAACCAAATCCCTAACTTTGAAATATCTGAGATTTTCTCTACGGATGTAATATCTTTTCATCCTTTGCTTTTGTGCTAACATCCTCATATATGCCAGATTCTAGTGTTTTTCAAGCAAATCTAGTTTAACCAGCAACACTTCATTATTTGTTTCTTCGTTTGTTGGGGAAAACCTTAAGGTCGATTCACCCACTTCCACCAGTATCAAAGCCTTTGAACCGTAAATAAGTGAAAATTGGGTTTTACCTGTGCTCGACCTCCCTATGGTATGATATGCCCATAACACACCCAGTAACTCATCTAGCCACTTGCCCTTAGCATCTTCTAACTTTTTTTTAAGGTTTTAATAATTACCTTGTTGGTGACTCCGCATGTCCATTAGCACTCGGGTAGTACGGTGAAGATGTAATTCGTTTGATCTTCAATCCTTCCAAAAACTTTGTGGCTTTGGAACCTATAAACTACGACCCATTATCACAAAAAATTTCCTTTGGTATTCTAAATCGGCAGATGATGTGGTCCCATATAAAATCGATTATTTATCGTTTGCCGATCTTTTGGTAAGCACGTGCTTCAACCCATTTAGTAAAATAATCAGTTAAAATGAAAAGAAATTTTACCTTACCGGTCCTTGTGATAAGGAACCAACTATGTCCATTCCCCATTTAATGAATGGCCACGGTGACACCACCGAGTGCAAAAGCTGTATTGGTTGACGCACTAACTGTGCATGACATTAAAATTTATCACACTTTTGTACAAATGTCTTTGCGTCTTTCTCCATCCGAGGCCAATAATAGCCAGCTCTAACTAACTTGAGAACCAACAATTCCGCACCGGAATAGTTCCCGCATACTCCTTTATGAACTTCCCTCATCATGTAGTCAGCCTCTGATGTCCCAAAATACCGAGCCAATGGTCCTTGGAATGACCTCCTTTATAATTGTCCGTCAACAAGATAGTAACGAGCCGCCTTGGTCCGTAGTGCCCGGGATATTTTTAGGCCTTCAGGCAATTTGCTTCCCAGTAGTTGTCCACATCCAACACCAAATGTAATAATTGAACAACCGCACCAGAATCAGAACCTTTCATTTTTGTGGACGAACCTAAATTGGCTAATGCATATGCCTCCACATTTTCCTCTCTTGGAATGTGGGTGATTGACCACTCCCTGAATCGGGCCAATAATTCTTGAACCTTGTTCAAGTATTGTTGCAAGCGTTCCTCCTTGGTATCAAAAATTTCATATATTTGGTTCACCACCAGCTGGGAGCCGCACTTTACTTCGATAACCTCGGAACCTAGCCCCCAAGCTAATTCAAGTTCTGCAACCAAATTCCCGTACTCGGCTTCATTGTTAGTTAATGGCACAGTTCTAATGGCATGTCTCAGGGTTTCCCTAGAAGGGGCGATCAATACTACCTCGAGACCAGACCCTTTTACGTTGTAAGCTCCATCCGTAAATAAGGTCCAAACTTCCGATACCATTCCCGATATCAACACTGCTTCTTTAGCAACTACAACAATAACATTCCCGAATGCAAAATTCTTTCAAAATATGCAAACCCAGTTCTTCTTACACTAAATACAAATGCACGTATTTTATATTTTTTTCAAATATCAATAATAATTTGTGTTGGTAGAGGGAGTAGCACTACTTTAATGTGTACTCTGCCAACTTTTGCTGTGGCAGCTGCAACGCCGCTAAGAAAACGTAATGAATGTCGGTCCAATAGTAGTAATGAAGTATTTACTTTCACTGTTTGATTATGGCCTCCCTTCCGGGAGATTAGCCAACAAAAATGCTCCTTCTACCCTTCTGTCTGTAGATGGGGTAAACATGTATCAAATTATTTGTTTATAACAATAAGATTGAACTTAGTATAAAAATTGGTAAAATGTTTTAAAGTTTCTAACTTTGAAAATAAATTAACAATAAATTAACCTAGTATATATATTAACTTGTTTGAAAGTAATGGTGTAAAAAACTGTACCGACTATATACTAACAAGGTGCAAACGCAATGAATCTTCTTCCACAATCCCCATTCAAAACCACATGCAAAGCCTAAACTGAGGGTTTCTATAAAGGAATGTGAAGAAGTTAGGACATGAATTGGATCTACTATTGAGTTTCAACTTATCTATACTACATTAATCTGGAATTTCACAATAAATGCGTTTTTATATATGATGTTATCTAACTAATAAAGTGAACACTCACAGTATTCTTTCTCTTATTGTAAGTGCAAAATACATGAAAATTACCGATGGTATCACAATTGAGTGAAGTGGCCTAAGCTAAAATGATGATTACACACATGTGATGTTTGTTTGAACATTACGAAGTCCTCAATTTCCGTAGACGAGGTCTTGAGAATACAAAATACGTTGTCCCAACTGTTTCTTTTTTTGGAGAGGCAGCAAGTGCTACTCCATTCCCATGTCAAGTTAAGCATTGGATAATCAGTTACGTGCACAAGATTTTGTCTACCCATTATTACAAATTAGCTTGTACGTGGGTGGGGCTATATAGGTTCTAACGCTTTACTTTTTGTCTCAAATTTATGCAAATTCACTTTATGCAGTCTCTGTCTACGATAAAAATTGATTTTTATAAGTGAATATATATTGCCTATCATATATTTGTATTTATTCGGATCGGTATATTTTACATTCCTTTTTCGGAAAATAAAAATTTATCCTAATTATTTGGTAAAACTATATATCGAAAATATATATGTCTATATCGAAACCTATGATTTTATTTTAAAAAATTTAATAATCGGTTCATTTCGATTTGATTCGATAATCTGTGACATCCTACTTAATACAAATAACTGGGATCTTTAGTTTATTGAATAATCCAAAACATAGTAACTTCTTTACTTATAATGCATTTCCATGAGAGGAGCAAAAACAACCATTTTAAAATATGACAAATGCTGCTAAACATAACCTAGTTGTACTTTTCCTATAGTTTGTGGATATATAAAGTTTAATATTAAAAAATTTAATTAACTGTGGCCGCATTAATTCTAAATAAAAGGCAGTAAAGATTCTCGATAAACGAAAATGTCAATCATGTCGAAACAGAGTAGTTACTCGTTTAACTTGGTTGTTAGGTTGGGAATTGTAGGTCCAAATCCCAGCGGCTCAAAAATGTGTTGAGAACAATTTCCGTAATTGGGCTCACTGACCCATTTTAGGTCATAGATTATGAACTTTTATGAAGAATTAACTTAAATAGCCGCACCCCTAACCGCTTAAATTTTTTTAAAAAAACGGCAGATGTACAATATATATGTACAAATTAGGGGTGTACAAATAAAACCGACAAATCGCACCAACCCGATAATCCGATTCAAATCGAGAAAAAAATCCGACTATGGTTTGGTTTGATTTAGTTTGATGTTGGATAAACAAACCTGACCATATTTGGTTTGGTTTGGTTTTAACTAAAAAAAGTCAAACTGAAACCAAACCAACCCGACATTATATGTATAGAAGTTTTAAATATATTTAATATATAAAAATATTTATGGTTGTGTAGTTTATAAATATTTCTTAAACTTTTTTTTTAGTTTTATCTTTTAACGTATTATTTCAAGTTTGGACTTATAATTTTTGGATGCTCCAATAAGTTTTATAGTCCATAAATGTTAGTAACTCAAATAAATCCTAAACTAAAATCAAATCAATACTAATGCTAATAAAAGACATTCAATTCAATTGTACTATGAATGAAAATAGTGTTGGATATCTATTTTTTTTTAGTTTTTTCATGGTTTAGATAAAATGTATAACTTATTTTTCTTTTAGTGGTTAGTCATGTAAATAATAGTACTTATTGGTCATAATTTTAAATTAGGTTTGTTTTCATTATGGCTTATTTATAATATTTTTTTATGCGATTTTATTAGTTTTATTGTTGAATATTTTAGTACAATGCCATGACTCATCTCATATTTATGTTATTTTATTTAAAAAAACCTTATATAGTTCTGTCTTACTAGGGTTAATTAAAGAAATATTTGGAGCAATTTTACGTTTTGTTTTATGAAGACTTTATAAAAAAAAATCCGAAAAAATTCGAAAACCCGAGATTAAAAACCCGACTTTTATTGGTTTGGATATGTATTTAGATTTAATAACACGATAAAATTGGTTTAGTTTGGTAATTAGAAAATCTGAACCAACCCAACCCAACCCAACCCATGTACATCCCTAGTACAAACTATGTATTATATGCTATAATCGTTTATAATTATTAGATAATTATTATATATATATATACCGGTTAGAAAAAACAAACAGTGAATTTGGATGGCTATTTATGTAAACATGCTTTCTACTATTACTTTAAAGGGATCTTTACACAAATAGCCATCCATATTCATTGTTTACTTTTTCTAGTCATATACATAGATTATATATTGATTATATACGATTATACACATATTAAAAATATATTTTATATATATTATACCTCCGCCGGCTATTTTTAGTTTAGGCGATTGAGTGGGCGGCTAATTGGGTTAATTCTTCGAATATTTATCAATCTTTCCAATCAATTACCAGAAAAGGGCCTACGGCCCATTGTCCAGGAGACTGTAAGCTTTAGGTCCTGTACTGATGAAAAGAGAGCCGAGAAGACCAGCTCACACAATCTCCTCTCTTCTTGTCAGACCGCCCAAAATACAGGCTAGTTTAAGAAGTAATTCGCAAATGTATATTTAACATTATCTTTTAATGAACATCCAAGGGGGAGTGTTATGAAAATAATTATATTGTGGATGTTCATTTATTACTCCGCTATAGATAATCTTCCTGAAGAAGATTATCCATTTAGTACTCTGTTGAAGTTTATCTACAAGCAGCTGATGCAGGCAGGTTGCAAGCAGCTCAATGAAATGATTTGCAGCAGCTTCTGATTAAACAGGCAGGTTGTAAGCAGCTCATGCAGACAGCTTACAAGCAGCTAAAGAAAAGCCTTGCAGCTGCTTCCTGAATAGCCTCGCAGCTGCTTCCTTTCTTCTATAAATAGAGGAGTTTTCAGTTCATTATGTACATGAATTTGAAGTTGAATAATATATCAATTTCTCTCTATACTTGTCTTTACTTTACAGTCTTTATTTTATAACACGTTATCAGCACGAGACTCTGCCATCTCGAGAAAATACTTTGAAAGTATCAGAGGTACGAACTTTCTTTTTCTAAATAATGTCAAATCTTTCTAAACTTGAGTTTGTAGCCCTGAATATATCGGGCAAAAGCTACATGTCTTGGGTGCTTGATGCCGAAATTCATCTTGATGCGATGGGTCTGGCAGACACCATCAAAGATAAAAATCAGGCATCAAACCAAGACCGTGCCAAAGCAATGATATTCCTACGCCATCACCTTGATGAGGGTCTGAAAATGGAATATCTTACTGTTAAAGATCCAGTCATACTGTGGAGTAATTTGAAAGATAGATATGACCACCTGAAGATGGTCGTTCTTCCACAGGCACGTTATGATTGGACTCATCTAAGGCTACAAGATTTTAAAACTATCAGTGAGTATAATTCTGCTATGTTCAGAATTATTTCCCAATTGAAACTATGTGGTGATAATATTACTGATCATGATATGTTGGAGAAAACTTTCACCACTTTTCATGCCTCGAATATGCTCCTGCAACAGCAATATCGAGAGATGGGATTCAAAAAGTATTCTGAACTTATCTCACATCTTCTTGTAGCCGAGCAACATAATGGGCTATTAATGAAAAACCATGAAAGCCGACCTACTGGTTCTTGTCCATTCCCAGAAGTGAATGAGACGAACTTCCACCAAGCTAAACGTGGAAGAGGACGTGGCCCCAGTCGTGGTCATGGCCGTGGTCGGGGAGGAAGCTCTAATCGTGGTAATAATAATGCACCAAAGAACCCTCCTCACCACCAGCAGTGGAAAAGGAAGGAACAAAAGCATGAAGCGGTGCAAGCAGCAAAGCCAGAAAATACATGCTATAGATGTGGAGGAAAAGGGCACTGGTCACGTACATGTCGTACGCTAAAGCACCTGGTTGAGCTATATCAAGCTTTCCTGAAGAAGACAGAGAAAAATGCTGAAGCAAATTTTATTTCTGAAGATAATTTAGACTTCATGCATTTGGATGTAGCTGATTACTTTGCACTCCCAGAAGGAGAAACAAGTCATGTGATTGGTAGTGAATCTGTAGAGATGTAAATATTTTAATTTCTGTTATTTGTAGTAGATAGTATAGTTATGTAATTGTTATACATAAATAAAAGTTATAATGTTTACTATCATATTTATTTTGTTTATGTCATTTTGAAGAATATGGATAATCCTCAAATTATGTTTGGATCAAAGACCAATCATGAAGATATTTATGTAGTTGATAGTGGAACAACTCATGCCATATTCAAAGATCAGAAATACTTTTCTTATTTGCATAAGGAAAAAGCAAATGTTTCTACAATTTCTGGTAATATAAGTTTGATTGAAAGCTTCGGAAGAGCTATTGTATTTCTGTCTAAGGGAACAAAACTTATTATCGATAATGCATTGTACTCCTCCAAGTCTCGAAGAAACTTGTTGAGTTTTATAGATATCCGTCGAAATGGGTATCATGTTGAGACAATAGATGAAATGAATGTGGAATATCTTTGTATTACAAAGAATATTTCTGGCCAGAAATGCATTGTAGAAAAGTTACCAACTTTATCTTCTGATTTATATTATTCAAAGATTAGTACAGTTGAATCACACTCTATCGTAAACTAGAAGTTTACTGATTCAAATACTTTTGTGCTTTGGCATGGCCGTTTGGCCCATCCTGGATCAATAATGATGAGACGAATTACTGAAAATTCGAGTGGGCATCCATTAAAGAACCTGAAGATTCTTACAAATAATGAATTTTCTTGTGATGCTTGTTATCAAGGCAAAATGATCACTAGACCATCACCAATGAAGGTTGGCATTGAGTCCCCTACCTTCTTAGAACGTATACATGGGGATATATGTGGACCTATTCACCCACCAAGTGGGTTGTTTAGATATTTTATGGTCCTAATAGATGTATCTTCAAGATGGTCTCATGTGTGCCTATTATCATCTCGCAACCTGGCGTTTGCAAAGTTATTAGCCCAAATAATTCGATTAAGGGAACAATTCCCAGATTATCCTATAAAGGCTATTCGCCTTGATAATGCTGGAGAATTCTCATCTCAAGCTTTTGATGATTACTGTCTATCAGTTGGGATAAAAGTTGAACATCCGGTAGCTTATGTTCATACTCAAAATGGCCTTGCAGAGTCATTTATTAAACGACTACAATTGATAGTAAGACCACTACTTATGAAAACAAAATTGCCCACTACTGTTTGGGGCCATGCTATCTTGCACGCAGCATCACTTATCCGTCTCAGACCAACACATTATAATAAATATTCTCCGTCACAATTAGTTTTTGGTCATGAACCAAATATTGCCCATCTACGAATTTTTGGATGTGCTGTATATGTGCCAGTAGCACCACCACAGCGCAGTAAGATGGGCCCCCAAAGAAGGTTAGGAATATATATTGGGTTTGAATCACCCTCTATTATTCGCTATCTTGAACCATTGACGGGAGATTTATTTACTGCTCGATTTGCAGATTGTCGATTTGATGAAACAAATTTCCCACAATTAGGGGGAGAGAAAAAGGAAATCAAAAGAGAAATTGTGTGGAAAGTTTCATCATTATCTCACTTTGATCCACGTACCCCTATATGTAATCAGGAGGTCCAGAAGATCATCCATTTACAGAATATAGCAAATCAAATGCCAGACGCATTTATTGATTTGAAAAGGATAACTAAGTCACATATCCCTGCAGAGAATGTTCCTATCCGAATTGATGTCCCAGCAGGACCATCTATTAGCATGAGAGCTAGTGAACCTAAAGCACGCCTGAAGCGCGGTAGGCCTATGGGTTCTAAGGATCGAAATCCTAGAAAAAGAAAATCGACAAATGATCAAAATGATATTATGAAGAAATCAATAAACCCGAGGCTCAAGTGAGCGAGGAACTTTTAATAAGTTCTACTGGTGATGGGATTAATTTAAATCGATCTGAAATAGTGGTGGATAATATTTTTGCATATAATGTTGCACTTAACATTATGCAAGATAGTGAGGATTTTGAACCCCGATCTGTCGAAGAATGTCAACAAAGATCTGATTGGCCAAAATGGCAAGGGGCAATTCAATCAGAATTGAACGCACTTACTAAAAGAGAGGTCTTTGGACCAGTAGTCCAAACACCTGCTAGTATAAAACCAGTTGGTCATAAATGGGTTTTTGTGCGAAAAAAGAATGAGAAAAATGAAGTTGAAAGATACAAGGCTCGCCTTGTCGCACAAGGATTCTCACAACGACCTGGAGTCGATTATGAAGAAACATATTCACCCATTATGCATGCCATAACATTTCGATATCTCATCAGTTTAGCCTTACGTGAAAGGCTTGAAATACATATGATGGATGTGGTTACAGCTTATCTGTACGGGTCACTTGATAATGAGATTTACATAAAAATCCCTGAAGGATTTAAAATGCCTGAAGCATAGTCAAAATCTCGAGAAATGTACTCAATCAGATTACAAAGATCTTTGTACGGTTTAAAACAATCTGGGCGTATGTGGTATAATCGCGTCAATGAATATTTGTTGAAAGAGGGTTACATAAATGATGTTATTTGTCCATGTATTTTTATAAAGAAAATGGCATTAGAATTTGTTATACTTGCTGTTTATGTTGATGACATAAATCTTGTTGGAACTCCAGAAGAGCTCCAAAAGGCAATTAAATATCTTAAGAAAGAATTTGAGATGAAAGATCTTGGAAAGACAAAACTTTATCTTGGACTGCAAATTGAATATTTAGCAAATGGGATCTTTATGCATCAATATGCCTATACAGAAAGGGTCTTAAAACGCTTTTACATAGACAAAGTGCACATATTGAGTACACCAATGGTTATTCGATCACTTGAAGTCAATAAGGACCCGTTCCGACCTCTAGAAGAGGATGAGGAACTCCTGGGTCCTGAAACACCCTATCTCAGTGCAATTGGTGCACTTATGTATCTTGCTAATGCTACAAGGCCTGACATAGCATTTTTTGTTAATTTACTAGCAAGATATAGCTCTTCTCCTACACGGAGACATTGGAACGGGATTAAGCATATATTGCGATATTTAAAGGGAACTCTTGATATGAGTTTGTTTTATGCTAACAAAGATAGTGCAGATCTTGTTGGTTATGCAGATGCAGGTTATTTATCTGATCCCCATAAAGCTCGATCTCAAACCGGGTACGTGTTTACATGTGGAGGTACTGTCATATCATGGCGCTCCACAAAGCAGTCAATTGTTGCTACTTCTTCAAATCATGCTGAGATAATAGCTATTCATGAAGCAAGTAGGGAATGCGTATGGTTGAGATCAATGATTCATTTTATTCAAGAAAAATGTTATTTGGAGTGTGATAAAAGATCCACAATTTTATACGAAGACAATGCTGCATGCATAGCCCAATTGAAGGGAGGATTTATAAAAGGAGATAGAACGAAGCACATTTCACCAAAATTATTCTACACACACGATCTTCAGAAAAATGGTGACATTGATGTGCAGCAAATCCGTTCAAGTGACAATCCGGCAGATTTATTCACTAAATCTTTGCCAACTTCAACTTTTGAGAAGATGGTATACAAGATTGGAATGCGGAGACTCAAATATTTGAAACAAGGTTTTCATCAGGGGGAGTAAAATACGCGATGTACTCTTTTTCCTTACTAAGGTTTTTTCCCACAGGGTTTTCCTTATAAGGTTTTTAATGAGGCATCTAGAAATGCGTATTACTAAATATGTGTACTTTTTTTCCTTCACTAGGATTTTTCCCACTGGGTTTTTCCTAGTAAGGTTTTAACGAGGCACAATACCTTTTAATGAACATCCAAGGGGGAGTGTTATGAAAATAATTATATTGTGGATGTTCATTTATTACTCCGCTATAGATAATCTTCCTGAAGAAGATTATCCATTTAGTACTCTGTTGAAGTTTATCTACAAGCAGCTGATGCAGGCAGGTTGCAAGCAGCTCAATGAAATGATTTGCAGCAGCTTCTGATTAAACAGGCAGGTTGTAAGCAGCTCATGCAGACAGCTTACAAGCAGCTAAAGAAAAACCTTGAAGCTGCTACCTGAAAAGCCTCGCAACTATTTCCTTTCTTCTATAAATAGAGGAGTTTTCAGTTCATTATGTACATGAATTTGAAGTTGAATAATATATCAGTTTCTCTCTATACTTGTCTTTACTTTACAGTCTTTATTTTATAATATTATATGTATATTCAAAATCTATCTATGTAACTCATCCAAATATTACCACACTATATTTTAGTTATTATATGTTGAATCTCAGTATTTAGTTTAAGTGTGTCCATTTGGAAAACAAAGACTATTATTCCTGTATAACAAATAAAACCTCAAACTTAGGACCCGTTTGGCCATAGATTTTGCCAAAATAAATTTGAGTTTTATTTGGCAAACACATGTTTGGCCATAGATTTTGCCTACATTTTGGCAAAATCCCAAATCCCAAATCCCAAAATCCAAAACCAGCTCAATAGTTGGTTTTGGGCCAAAATATCACTATTACATTTTTTAAAAATTGCCCTAAACTTTTATATTTTATAAAAGAGCCCACTATTTATTATTTTGTAGCAATGTTGCTTCGTCTTCTCGGTCATCTGATAGTGTATCATGTAGTTCATTATAAAAATGATAATTTTGTATCAAATTTATTTATGTTCAGGACTATGATTTGCGATAATATAATGAATGTTATTGATAATGATACTGTTGGGTATTTGTGATAGTTTTTAGAACTTGTGGGTATAAGTCATGTTTCATGTTTTTCCAAAATAAATTTGGGAAATATGTTTTGAAAACTAATATCCAAACATATTTTTATCTTCAAACCAAACTTCTCCCAAATCAGATTTTTCAGAACAAATTTGGGAATATATGGCCAAACGTTAGCTTAAAATTAGTTTATATACGTACATGGGACAATATATACGGTAAACTATGTATTAAGCATTTTGTGAAAAAACTCACTGACTGTCTTACTAAACTAAAGTACAGGGTTGCCCGGATTGTGATTAGCAATTGGTGTTATCTTCATAACAATTGCCCAAAAGAAAGTATAGATGTATTTTTCTTTCTTTTGAAATTTCATTAATCCTCTTTTTCAACGTTGTTTTTTTCTCTTTTAACTAACCAAAACTTTTATTCACGAGATTCACCTCACCCTCATAACCTTTGTGAGCTTGGTGCACAAGCTCTGTTGCTAGTTAATACAAAGTGCAGAAAAACAGAACCAACCTTCTACACAGACTACTATCTAATAGACCACCTTAAGGTAGTTCAAAATATATCTTTGAAGCTTTCATTTGTCTCATTCGAAAGGACGCCATTTCCCATCTATCCAACTGGTGCAACCCGTAGTGCCCGGGATATTTTTAGGTCTTCAGGCAATTTGCTTCCCAGTAGCTGTCCACATCCAACACCGAATACAACAGTTGAACAACCTCACCAGAATCATAACCTTTTATTTTTGTGGATGAACTCAAATTGGCTAATGCGTCTGCCTCCATATTTTCCTCTCTTGGAATTTGGATGATTGACCACTCCCTGAATCGGGCCAGTAATTCTTGAACCTTTTTCAAGTATTGTTGCAAGCGTTCCTCCTTGGTATCAAAAATTTCATATACTTGCCTCACCACCAGCTGGGAGCCGCACTTTACTTCGATGACCTCGGAGCCTAGCCCCCGAGCTAATTCAAGTCCTGCTACCAAATTCTTGTACTCGGCTTCATTGTTAGTTAATGGCACTATTCTAATGGTATGTCTCAGGGTTTCCCCAGAGGGGTGATCAATACTACCCCGAGATCATACCCTTTTACGTTGTAAGTTTCATCCATAAACAAGGTCCAAGCTCCCGATACCATTCTCGATATCAACACTGCTTCTTTAGCAACTACAACAACAACAACAAGCCGAGTGAAATCCCACAAGTAGGGTTTCGGGAGGGTAAAGTGTATGCAGACCTTACCCCTACCTAATGAAAGTAGAGAGGCTGCTTTCAAAAGTCCCTCGGCTCAAAAGAAGTGAAAATAAAGTAATAAATAGACGGTAGCAACAACCAGACTAAAATCAACACAACTTCTTTAGCAGCTACCGGACTAAAATCGGCCACAAAGTCGGCCAAAACTTGTGACTTGATCGAAGTCTTAGGCTTGTATTCAAAGTTGAATTCTCTGACTTCGACTGTCCATTTAGCCAAATGACACAACAACTTAGGTTTTATGAATGACATTTCTTAAGAGAAAGGTTGTCACAACGGCTATTGGATGACATTGAAAATAACGCCTAAGCTTTCGAGAGCCAACTACGAGAGCGAAGGCCAGCTTTTCAAGGTGCGAATATCATGTCTCCGCCCCCGATAATATTTTACTAACATAATAAACGGAAAATTGCGTACCTTCTTCTTTTCGGATCAAAACAACACTTACCGCAACTTCCGAGACCGCAAAGTAGACCAACAATTGCTCACCTTCTCCCGGGTTTGACAACAACGGAGGGCTAGACAAGTACCTTTTTAGGTCCTTCAGCGAATGTTGTCATTCCGTAGTCCACACGAAATCATTCTTCTTTTTCAAAAGTGAAAAGAAGTGATGGTACTTTTCCGAAGACCTTAAGTTGAACCTACTTAGAGCCGCTAATACACCGTTCAACCTCTGTACTTCCTTCATACTTGTAAGCTGGTTCAGGATGTCCTCGATGGATTTTATTTTATCGAGGTTTACTTCGATTTCTCTTTGAGAGACTAGAAACCCTAAAAGCTTATCGGAACCTACTCTAAAGACACATTTCTCCGGGTTGAGCTTCATGTTGTACTTTCTTAGAATGTAAAATGCCTCTTGGAGATGTTTCACATGATCTCCTTCATTAAGAGACTTAACTAACATGTCATCAATATAAACTTCTATTGTCTTACCTATCTGTTTTTCAAACATCTTATTAACAAGCCGCTGATAAGTGGCTCCGGGATTTTAAGCCCCAAAAACATCACATTGTAGCAATATGTGCCAAAATTTGTGATGAAAGAAGTCTTCTTTTGATCTTTCGGGTCCATCCTGATTTGATTATACCCGGAATAAGCATCAAGAAAACTTATTAACTCATGTCCGGCCGTATCATCAATCATTTGATCAATTGGCAACAGGAAAGAGTTATTAGGGCATGCCTTTTTTTAAATCCTTATAATCTACACATAGTACAGGGTTGCCTTGATTGTGATTAGCAATTGGTGTTATCTTCATAACAATTTCCCAAAAGAAAGTATAGATGTATTTTTCTTTCTTTTGAAATTTCGTTAATCCTCTTTTTCAACATTTTTTTTCCCTTTTAACTAACCAAAACTTTTATTCACGAGATTCACTTGACCCTCATAACCTTTGTGAGCTTGGTGCAAAAGCTCTGTTGCTAGTTAATACAAAGTACAAAAAAACCAAACCAACCTCCTACACAGACTACTATCTAACAGACCACCTTAAGGCAGTTCAAAATATCTCTTTGAAGCTTTAATTTGTCTTATTCGAAAGGACGCCATTTTCCATCTATCCAGCTGGTGCAACCCGTAGTGCCCGGGATATTTTTAGGTCTTCAGGCAATTTGCTTTCCAATAGTCGTCCATATCCAACACCGAATACAACAGTTGAACAACCGCACTAGAATCATAACCTTTCATTTTTGTGGATGAACTCAAATTGGCTAATGCGTCTGCCTTCACATTTTCCTCTCTTGGAATTTGGATGATTGACCACTCCCTGAATCGGGCCAGTAATTCTTGAACCTTGTTCAAGTATTGTTGTAAGCGTTCCTCCTTGGTATCGAAAATTCCATATACTTGGATCACCACCAGCTAGGAGCCGCACTTTACTTCGATGACCTCGGAGCCTAGCCCGCGAGCTAATTCAAGTCCTGTAAACACATTCTCGTACTAGGCTTCATTGTTAGTTAATGGCACTGTTGTAATGGCATGTCTCAGGATTTCCCGAGAGGGGTGATCAATACAACCCCAAGATCAGACCCGTTTACATTGTAAGCTTCATCCATAAACAAGGTCTAAACTCCTGATACCATTCTCGATATCAACACTGCATCTTTAGCAACTACAATAATAACAACAACAACAACAACAACAAGCCTAGTGAAATCCCACAAGTGGAGTTTGGGGAGGGTAAAGTGTAATCAGACCTTACCCCTACCTAATGAAAGTAGAGAGTCTATTTTCAAAAGATCCTTGGCTCAAAAGAAGTGAAAATAAAGCAATAAATAAACGGTAGCAACAACCAGACTAAAATCAACACAGCTTCTTTAGCAGCTACCAGACTAAAATCGGCCACAAAGTCGCCCAAAACTTGTGACTTGATTGAAATCTTGGGCTTGTATTCAATGTTGAACTCCCTGACTTCGACTGTCCATTTAGTCAAATGACCCGACAACTTAGGTTTTATGAAGGACATTTCTTAAGGGAAAGGTTGTCACAACGGCTATTGGATGACATTGAAAATTAGGCCTAAGCTTTCGAGCGCCAACTAAGAGAGCGAAGGCCTGCTTTTCAAGGTGAGAATATCATGTCTCTGCCTCCAATAATATTTTACTAACATAATAAATCGAAAATTATGTACCTTCTTCTTTTCGGATCAAAACAACACTTACCGCAACTTCCGAGACCGCAAAGTAGACCAACAATTGCTCACCTTCTCCCGGGTTTGACAACAACGGAGGGCTAGACAAGTACCTTTTTAGGTCCTTCAGCGAATGTTGTCATTCCGTAGTCCACACGAAATCATTCTTCTTTTTCAAAAGTGAAAAGAAGTGATGGTACTTTTCCGAAGACCTTAAGTTGAACCTACTTAGAGCCGCTAATACACCGTTCAACCTCTGTACTTCCTTCATACTTGTTAGCTGGTTCGGGATGTCCTCGATGGCTTTGAGTTTATCGAGGTTTACTTCGATTTATCTTTGAGAGACTAGAAACCCTAAAAGCTTATCGGAATCTACTCCGAAGGCATGTTTCTCCGGGTTGAGCTTCATGTTGTACTTTCTTAGAATGTCAAATGCCTCTTGGAGATGTTTCACATGATCTCTTGCATTAAGAGACTTAACTAACATGTCGTCAATATAAACTTCTATTGTTTTACCTATTTATTTTTCAAACATCTTATTAACAAGCCGCTGATAAGTGGCTCCGGGATTTTTAAGCCCAAAATGCATCACATTGTAGCAATATGTGCCAAAATTTGTGATGAAAGAAGTCTTCTCTTGATCTTTAGTGTCCATCCTGATTTGATTATACCCGGAATAAGCATCAAGAAAACTTATTAACTCATGTACGGCCGTATCATCAATCATTTGATCAATGTTTGGCAACATGAGAGAGTCATTAGGGCATGCCTTTTTTAAATCCTTATAATCTACACATAGTACAGGGTTGCCTGGATTGTGATTAGTAATTGGTGTTATCTTCATAACAATTGCCCAAAAGAAAGAATAGATGTATTTTTCTTTCTTTTGAAATTTTATTAATCCTCTTTTTCAACGTTGTTTTTTTTTTCACTTTTAACTAACCAAAACTTTTATTCACGAGATTCACCTGACCCTCATAACCTTTGTGAGCTTGGTGCACAAACTCTGTTACTAGTTAATACAAAGTGCAGAAAAATAGAACCAACCTCTTACACAGACTACTATCTAACAGACCACCTTAAGGTAGTTCAAAATATATCTTTGAAGCTTTCATTTGACTGATTCGGAAGGACGCCATTTCCCATCTATCCAGTTGGTGCAACCCTCTGATTTGTCTCGGCAATCCAGTAAAGTCCGAAAATACAATGTTCTGCTTGTGAAGATGACTTATTGATGCTAGTTTGTGTGTGACTTTATTCGTTTCTCTGCAGTAGTGCTTTACTGCTGCTCCTTTGTTTACTTACAATCTACTTGATTTTATCCACAATTTGCAGCAGCCTCCATAGTGTGCTTGATTCTTCATTGACAACAGAAACTAACACCTTTGAGTCAGCTTCCACTATTGTTTTATCCAATCCTCTAGATATACAATACTGCAGTCCCAAGAGCATGGCATGTCCTTCTGCCCGATTGCTCATCCCTTGACCTAAGTACATTGAGTACGCCATGACAAGTGTTTCATTGCAATCTCTAATTACTCCACCAGGTCCATAAGCCCCTTCCACACAACTTCCATCACTGTTAAGCTTATAGTAGAAAGGAGGGGGTCTGGACCACTTCACCACTTTGCACATTCTGTGAGTAATAGGTTGGTCAATAATGCGTTGCATCTTTTCCCATGTTGTTTCCATCTATAACTGTGCGAATTTCTGTTGAACTAAGCATGATAGATTGAAAGTTATCAGAGACATAAATCTTTGGATAAAAGGGAGCTCAGAGCCGTATATGTTGGCACACCTTGACCTCTACAACTCCCACATAATTATTTGCGACAATACCTTGGCCATAAAAGAAGCTACTATATTCATAATTCTGAGGTTCCACCAGGAATGTAGTAGTTGTAACAAGTGAGTATCCCAGCAAGATGTCACGACCCCAATTTTCCTCCATAGAATGTCGTGATGGCACCTAGTCTCTAAGACTAGGTAAGTCTAATAATTTGCGGAATAAATGAATAATAAATTGAACTCTAATCTCAACAAATGATTTATAAATATAAAACTGCAAATACATAATTTACAACTCCCAAAACCCGGTGAAAACAAGTCACAAGCTTCTAAGAGCAAATATTAGGTGTCTTTATACATCAGAGTCTAAAGAAAATAAGGAAAAATAACATAGTAAGGATAGAGGGGGACTCCGAGGTCTGCAGACGCTGGCAGATATACCTTGAAGTCTCCACATGCGGTCCAACTCACTGGTATCTGGTTTGGTGGGAAAAACCTGGATCTGCATAAAAAGATATGCAGAAGTGTAGTATGAGTACACCACAACGGCACCCAGTAAGTGCCAAGCCTAACCTCGGTAGAGTACTGACGAGGTCAGGTAAGGGCCCTACTGGTTTTAAAAGAAAGTAAGGCAGAAGATATAATAATATTTTGAAATAACTGAGATTTTAAACAATAAGAAGTTCCAGAAAATATCAGCACAATAAATATAAGTAAACAACAGGGGCACTCCTGAGGTACCGCCTCGTAGTCCTAAATATAAATATGCACGACAGGAGGGATCTCCTGAGTAACCGCCTCGTAGTCCCAAAGTAAATATGCAGTATAAGGGGATCTCCCAAGTAAATGCCTCGTAGTCCCAAAGTAAATATGCAGTACAGGGCGATCTCCCGAGGAACTGCCTCGTAGCCCCAAAGTAAATATGCAGTAGATAAATGAAGGAATAATGAATTTATGGCAAAAAAACTTACAGTTAAAGTTTTAATTTAAATCAAGGGAAGCAGATAATTCAACTAAGCATGTTGCACAAATTTGCAAGTAAGGGTTATGACACGTAGAAATGCGATACTAGGCTAAACATGATCACTACATATGCTAAGGTAACTCAATCAAGGAATTTAAAAGAAGACAACTCAACAAGAACCGAAATTTCCATAATTAACACGGGTACGTACACGACGCTCACATATCACAAAGTGTTACAACAGTACCAAATCCTAAGGGGATTTCCTCCACACAAAGTTAGACAAGTCACTTACCTCAAATCTCTCTCAATCAATCGATAAGGATGCCTTTACCTCGATTTTCCGACTCTGAATAGCCCAAATCTAGCAAAAAGCAATTACATATCATGAATACAACTACAAGAAACTAATTTAAATAATGAAATTATGACTTTAGAAAAGAATCAAAAATTCGACCCAAAAGGTCTACTCGGGCCCACAACTCGGAATCAGGTAAAAGTCACAAAATACGAATGCCCACTCGACCACGAGTTCACCCACACCAAAATCACCAAAATCCGACGCCAAATCGCCACTCAATTCCTCAAATCAAACTCTCCAAATTCTTAGTCTCAAACTCCCAATTTCCACCTTAAATACACACTAACTATGTGGGACAATCAATGGGGAAACAAGAATATTGAATAAAAATGTTCACAAGCGGCTTACCTCAAGAAATCCCACGAAAGTTCTCTCCAAAATTGCCCTAGACCGAGTTCAAAATGTCCAAAATGAAGAATGAAATAAACCCTCGGAATTGCCCCTTTTTTGCCCAGCGAAATCGCTTCTGCGAGTCCACAACCACATTTGTGACTTCGCACCTGCGAAATTTCCATCGTAGGTGCGGTTCTAATTTAGTCCGGGCACGTCCGTTTCTGCCGACCCAAACGCACATCTGCGCTTCCGCTTCTGCGGCCAAGGAGCGCTTCTGCGCACCCGCTCATGCGGACCAAGTCAGCTTCTGCGACCAACAGGCCTCCCAGGCCTTTCCGCTTCTGCGCTCATTCCTCCGCAGAAGCGTCTCCGCTCCTGCGGTCTTCACGTCGCATCTCCGACCATTGGACAAGTCCCCCAGCCCCGCATCTGCATCCAATTGCTTGCTTCTGCGGGCTCGCACCTACGGCCAATCTTGCGCATGTGCGATTACACCAGAACTGGTGCCTTCACCCATTCTCACAAGTCCAAATTTGATCTGTTAACCATCCGGAATCTACTTGAGGCCTCGGGGACCTCCACCAAACTTTCCAACAAGTCCTAATACATTATACAAACTTAGTTTAGCCTTTAAATCACATCAAACGGTGCTAAAAATATGAATTGCACATTGATTCAAGCCTAATGAACTTTAAAACTTCAAACTTCTACATCCGACGCCGAAACCTATCAAATCAAGTCCGATTAACCTCAAATTTTGCACACAAGTCATAATTGACATTATGGACCTACTCCAACTTTCGAAATTAGAATCCAACTCCGATATCAAAAAGTCCACTCCCGGTCAAACTTCCTAAAAAATCATCCAATTTTCCAACTTTCGCCAATTGGCGCTAAAATGACCTATGGACCTCCAATTCAACATCCGAACACGATCCTAAGACCAAAATCAACCTACGGAGCTATTGAAATTATCAAAACTCTATTCTGGAGTCGTCTTCACATAGTTCAAACTACGGTCAAATCCTACGACTTAGACTCCCTTCTTAGGGACTATGTGTCCCATTTCACTCTGAATCCAAAGACAAATCCTCCCGGTAAGTTACATAACCACAAAATGAAGTAGAGATAGTAATAAATATGGGTTCAGGTATACTACTCTCAAATCGGCCGGTCGGGTCATTACACAAGAAATACCAAATGGAGCACAAATATTTGACCATACCATTTTTGTAAAAGCTCATGTGCAAAATAAATACTCAGTCGTTTCAGGGGTTGGTGATCTGCAACAGTAACATCTTGCCACCAAAGAGATACCCATCCTGGATTCTCTCATCTGTAGATAGTTTATCATGAATTGCTCTACATGTGAGAAAGGCCATTTTAAAAGGGACCGACTTATGCAAAATCCTAATATTCGTAGTAGAAGGTCCCATTCTCTGTCTAAATATGTTCCATGTTGATGACATAGTGAAGGTACCTATGCTACATGGTACCCATATTGGTTGGTCCCGCTTGTCAGAGCATAGGACCAAATCTATATTTTGCACGACATTCTTTAAGGATTCTGGCCAAATCAATCTAGTGTTGTCCTCATTCCATTTACCATTTATGAAGATGTCCCTCAACTTTATGTCTTTGGGTCTCGCTTCATCTCCCAGATACTTGAAAAATGGTCCTAGTGAAGTCCAATTATCATACCAAAACGATACTTTTCCATTTCCCACGAACCATATTATGTGCTCCTCTACTTTATGTTTGATCTTGCACATCTGTTTCGAACTATGTGATGTCCCTGTGCTAGGTTTTTTGGCTACAGGGTGGTACTTTCTGCAATATTTGGCTAGCATAAAGTCCCTCTACAAAGAGTTGCCCGTTCTTAGATTCCACCATATCTCATAGGGGTGGGCATAATACCGGTCGAACCGAAAAAACCGACCGAACCGTGAATTTTGATTTCTCGGTTTCGGTTTAAACGGTTATTCGGTCGGTGTGCGGTTTTAAAAATATTAAATTTCGATTTTTCGGTGCGGTTTACGGTTTTCGGTTAAACCGAAAAACTGAAATTTTGGACTCATACCCAAAATTTCTGGCCTACAGACTTACGCTACCCATACCCATCTAAAGCTCAAGTTAGCCAAGCCCATATGTACCTTAGCCTATTAGCCTATTAGTCTTACTAAGCCCAAATGCTCAAATTAGGTGTTAGTCTTTGGTTCTTTGAAATGGGAAGCTGCATTTGCAGAATGCTCTACTGTTCGAGATTTTGCAGTCTTTTCTGCAATATTTTTTCTGTTCTTTTTCATGCATTGCCAAGGCTTAAAATCTAGTGGTATAACTGGTGTTTCGAGAGTGTCGGACTGCCAACTAGAAACAGTGAAAGAATTTACTACAATTAAAGATCCGTAGTCTACATCGGATATAAAAATCTTGAACCGTTAATAACCGAAAAACTAAACCGGAAATAACCGAACCGAACCTTGAAAAAACCGCACCGAACCGTAAATACTTTGGTTTGATTTGGTTATTAATATTATAAAATCGAAAATCGATAAACCGAACCGTACTTTCATACTAACCGACCAAACCGACCGACGCCCACCCCTAGATGAGAGTGATTTACATATATCTTGTGAACTCCTGAAGTTCGCACCCCCTTACGCATATGGATAACATAAATTAGACCATGAGGCCCAATAGTGTCTACATGTGCCATCTGTAGAACTCCAAAACAAATTGCTAGTAGTTTCTCTATTTGAACCAGAACACCCTTAGGTGGTTGTAAGGCTGAAATTAGGTGCACAAGGAGGGCGAGAAGAATATGTTTGATTAAAATAGCTTTACCCCCTAGAGACAATAACCTATAGTGCCAGCCTCTTATTATGCTAGTTACGTTAATGATCATCTATGAGTAATATGCAATCTGTTGTCTTCCAACAAACGAAGGGCAACCTAAATATTTGATTGGAAAGCTTTGTTATTGCATTCCAGTATATTGCGCAATTTTGTTGCACTATCTAAAGTACCAGGTGTCGTTATGAAATAACTCTTAGTCTTATTTACTAATTGGCCAGATGCAGCTTCATAGGCGGTCAAGGTATTCATCACTAGCTTGATTGTTCTCTTCCTTCCACTACAAAAAAGAATAAGATCATCTGCAAATGCAATGTGATTGATTTGAGGGCCCCTTCTAGACATAGAGAAACCAGTGAAGTCTTTATTGTTGTGTAAGTTGTTCAGTATAGTAGACAGGAATTCAACACATGTAACAAATAATAAAGGTGAGATGGGATCTCCCTGTCGTAGCCCATTCTCTGATTTGAAAAAAAATATGTCGCTAACCATTCACAACAATAGAGTACCAGTTACATGAGATATGCCTTCGAATCAAATCTACCCATTGCTTTGAGAAGCCTAACTTCCTCGTTACCTAATAAAGATATGGCCAGGCTACTCTATCATATGCCTTGGCCATATCTAATTTCATGACTACATTACTCCATTTCTTTGATTTGGGATTTTATTTATGATCTCCTGAACTAAAATTATATTTTCTGAAATTAGTCTCCCCTTGATAAAGACTGACTGGTTTCCTGAGATGATCTTGGGTAGTATTTGAACCAACCTAGCATTCGGTACCTTGGATATTATCTTACTTGACACATTGCATAAACTGATTGATCTAAGCTCTAACAATTTCTGTGGAAACTCTACCATTGGCAGTATAACCAGACAAGTATGAGAGATGAATCTAGGAATGGTGGCACCCTCGAAGAAGGCAAAAACTGCATTGTGTAAATCATCAGCAATAATAGTCCAACATTTCTAAAAAAATAAAGCATTCAGCCCATCTGGACCTGGGGCACTAGTCAGATCAATTAAAAATATACTTTCTCTGATTTCCTCCAAGGTGGGCAAGGTAGTTAACATCTAATTTTATTCATTTGTCACTCTTGGATTGATACACTCTAATGTAGAGAAGTCATTGAACCAACACCATGATTAAAAATAATTAGAAATGATTTATAGCAGCTTGTGCAATTTCACTCTCCCCTTCTTTCCATTGTCCATTTTCATCTTGTATCTTTTGTATTGATAATCTTCTCCTTCTTCCTTTTATGACACTATGAAAGTATGTGGTGTTTATATCTCCTTTCTCAAGCCATTGTGCTTTTGCTTTTTGTCTCAACACCTCATCTTGTATTTTCAGAAACTGCACATATTTAGCCTTTGCTTCATTCAATTCTGACCTATGCGCAGATGTAGTATCAACAGTAATTCTTCCAAGTCTTTCATCTTCTTTTCAAGCCTTTTTGGTTCTTCATATATCATCAAATTCTTCTCTCGACAAAGAACTCAATATTTTAGTGACCCTCTTTAATTTCGGATGTAAAATTCATAGAGCATTACCATATACAGGTTCTTGGCACTCCCCTTGAACTACTGAAAACAACTCTTCGTGTTTAGTCCAGAAGTCTAGAAATTTAAAATATTCTAGATATGTAATGGTTATTTTTTCATGTTGAGTAGCAGAGGTGCATCATCCGAACAAACTCTAGCCAGATGTTCCACTGAAGTTTCTAAGAATTTATCGGACCATTTCATATTAAACAACAACCTATTTAGCCTCTTCCATATAGTATTAGGGGGTCCTCTATTGTTACTCCATGTGTAAATAGAACCATAAAAACCTACATCTTGAAGCCCACAATCATTAATACAAGATAGCAAATCAACACTTTTTTCTATTCTATAAGGTCTGATATTTTATATGTCAATGCCACACAAGAGGGGGCGGGGGGTGATTATAGAAGGACCTGGTTCTTCTAAGTGTTCCTTAATCTACTGTTGTTGAATAGTAAATGCGAAAAGTAAAGAACACAAGTATTTTTACGTGAAAAACACCCGGCTCAAAAGGTAAAAAAATCACAACCTACTAGTCAGTAGGATTTTTCTCAATACTTCACTAAATCACTGAGCCAAAACAGCATTTACAAAGACTCTTTGTAAACCTAAGGATTACCTCTAATCCGGTTGTGGTAACCAGCCTCTAACTATTGCGATAACTTCAAGTTAACTCTAACTTGAATACTCAAAGTACCTATTACAATTGCTTCTAGATAAAGCTGAAAGGTACAACTTGAAAACCACCTACTATAATTGAACTAGAATAAAAGGCAGATACTTAGAACTGGTTCTTCTATCTGGTTCATGTAGCTTCAGGTTCGCACACTTAAATCACACAAGAACTTCTTGCAAAATGCCTTGCTATTTTGCTCTCAACTCACGTTTAACTTCTGCTTTTGTGAATGTCCCTATAGAATGAGAACATCCTGTAATATATAGAGTTAGTAGAATATGAAATAACTAGACTTCTAATGCTACTCTTCCTTGGTGGAAGAGTTCTAGTTATCTTCAACTTCTAATTCCTCCCTTATCTTGGATAGTGTTCTCTTTGAGTAAGGAGTCCTTCTCCTTATCAAATATGCAACCTTTTTGATCAGGAGATATCAGATATAATAAGTTAAGCTTATCTCCTTCACGTGCATTCCTCATGCTCGAATCTACCCGTGTTTGTGTACACAGGGGATGGACCTGGTTCATTCCTGAGCTTCCTTTGTCAATCTTCAAAACAAAACTTTACTTGGGTCAACAAATTCCCCCTTTTTGATGATGACAAACTCTGTGCTTTGTATAAGCTTAAGCCCTATTTCAACTCAGCCCAACATCTATACAATGTTAGAACATTTTACCTTTTTAAAGTCACTTATCATCAAGGACCAGGTTCATTAGGTTATAAACATCACTATCCAAAGTGAAAGCACAACCCTTTTCCCCCTTTTGGCATCATCGAAAAGTTGCATAATAATGTTAGATAACCAGATTTTAAATAGAAATTACTCATGGCCACTGGGGCTACTTCACATGCAATCATGGATTAATCATCATATATCAATCTAAGGATATTAGCCATCTAAGAAATAGAAATAAACAGTTAGAGCAAAAGACAGTGAATTTCATTGATTGGTAAGATCCTACCACAAAGCATAAGAAGAAATAAAAATATTGGAACATGAGCAAAAGAAAGAAAAAAATCCCGAACTGGGTCACTGGTTGATCTACACTAGGCTAGGAGGCTTAAGGCTGGGAAGGACCAGATTCTTGGTTTTTGGCTTGGAGTAGTTTTAGCATATCCTGAAGAATGTCATCATTCTTCTCCTTTTCTTTTGCCAGCTCAGCTCTGAGAGCATCTCTCTCAGTCTCCACTTCTGCTAACCTCTTCTTCAGCCTATTAATCTCAGTATCCTTATCCCCACTCTCTTGTACCAAGGCTCGCACTTTGCTATTCACTGTACCTTTTTGGATGAACCAGGTTCTTTAGAAGTGCTTTGGACTTCATAGTCAGAAGCAGTCAGGGTATTTACCCCAAAATGATCCTTGCTTGTACCAACCTCCCATTTCTTGATGGGTACCTTGAAGTGTGCAAGTACAGCCGTGAGAATAAAGACATAGGGTATGGCATAAGTCTTGGTGCCCTTTAGAACCCTATCAAGAAGCTGGATTATAAACCCAGGCCAATTGATTTTCCACCCACTGTCCAAACATTCCATAAGGACCAGGTCCATGAATGTGGTAAAGTGTCTCCTTTCCTGCCTAGGCAGCACACATTTGTTTACAAATTCGAACAACACTTTGTGGGGTGGCTTCATCTCACTTTTGTAAATAGCCTTGGGCTCAAGTTCCTCTTCATTGTCACCAAATTTCCTAGTAATGGCAAGGGCAGTAGGGAGATTCTCTAGACTTGGCCATTTTAGTTTCTTATAATCATTGTACCCTTCAGCAGGTACACCCAAGATTTCTCCCAGCTCTTTCTCATCAAAAGTTACTTTCACCCCCTTTACCACACTGGTGACCCTACCATCTTTTATCTCACAATTGGCCATAAACTCCACAATTTCATTTCTGGCCAACCTGCCATCCATCTAACGGACCATGTCCTTCCAGCCTTGCAACTATAACTTCTCCAAAAGCATCACCGTTCCTTCCTCCTCCAAGTCCCTAAGGAGTCTGCCTTTCAAGATAGTCCTCTTTCCAAATTTGACCATCTTGTCTTTCTCAGCATCAAAATCATCTTCTTCTTCCTCTCCACTCCATTCTTCTTCCTCCACAATTTTCACTTTTCTTGATTTCACAGCTGACCTGGTTTGTTTTAGCCAAAGTGGATGGTTCAGTGAACTTTGACTTTGAAACAGACTTCTTTGTGGAAGTCTTGGCTTCCTTAGCTTTAGGAGTCAGAACCTTCATTTCTTCCATCTCATCTTCATCTCGAAGGACCAGGTCTATCTCATCAATTTCAACAGCGTCAACAGGCTCACCCATATTCTTCTTTCCCTTAGCAGCATTTTTTCTTTTACTTTCTTCTAAGGCTTTCTCCAGTTCATCCTCACTCTGCTTCTTCTGACTTCTTGTGGCTCTTCCTCTTGTGGGAGGAATTTCAACAGGGATAGAAGAGGCAGCCTTCCTTTTTTTGTTTGCCCTAGCAGTGCCAGGAGTGTTAACTCCTGAACTTCCTTTCTTCTTTGGATTGTAACTTGCAGTCACCCTTTTCAATAGGTCTGCGAAAGTTTCCTTTTCAGATGGAACAGGTTCATGTACATTTTTCCCAAGTTAAACCAGCCCCTCAGCAACTTCTCCAAACCCACTTCCCCATGTTTTTCTCTTATTTGCCCTAGCAGTGCCAGGGGTGTTAACTCCTTAACTTCCTTTCTTCTTAGGATTGTAACTTGCAGTCACCCTTTTCAGTAGGTCTGCGAGAGTTTTCTGTTCAGATGGAACAGGTTCATCTACATTTTCCCAAGTTGAACCTGCCCCTCAACAGCTTCTCCGAACCCACTTCCCCCCATTTTTCTCACACTCTCCTCTATTCCAGCAGATTCCTCACCCAAAACAACCATTGCACCTGATTCTTTAGTTAGACTAACAGGAGTGGGTGAAGAACCAACCACTCCTTTTTCCTTTCCCCTCACAGTACTCCGAGCACCCTCACTCTCTTTTTCTTTTCCTTTTTTATTTTTACCACCAACCTTTCCAGACTCAGTAGTTTCAATACCTGGCATGGATCCTACCAGCACAAACCTATTCTCCAAATTCGTAGCAACCTAAGAAATAGTTTTAGGAGTAACTTTAGGGCCAGATGATACTTGTTCAATCTCAGAAGAAACCGTTTCTTCCCCCTCAGTAGCAGACTTAAATGAGTCTTCAGATTTCTGAGGTTCGTGGACCTGGCTATCCTTCAATTGTTTATCTAATTTTTTAGATAATGTGCTCCCAGCCACAGTCTTTCGAGCAAGCAACTTAGTTCTTCCTTTCTTAGATAGAGGTATGGTTGAAGGTGTGATAGATGGTGTAGGTGTGGTTTCCTTGGGTAAGGATGAAGAATTTTTAGAAGGGTTTGCCATTTCTGAGTTTGGGAGCTTTAGAAAACGAGTTTGTGTGAGAGTAGAAGATGAGAGAAGTTTGAGAGAATTTGGATGGCTTGAAAATTTAGAAGTGAAGAAACAAATGAATCTTAATCAATATAAAGTGGAGGAGTTCACATGAGTAACGGTAGCTTTTGCAGATTTCTAATCAAACTGCAAGTCAGTTTGAGAAGACGTTCAAGACTATCCCTAGAATCTAGGCACTTAATATGGTTAGGACTTCTTTTGAACGGAACTGGTTCATTTTGTAATGGATAAGTCCAAAAAGGATTTGGGATTAGATGAGACTCTTCTTTTAATCATGATCCAAATATAATTATTCCAAATTATGCAGAGTGTAGAATACATACCAAGTAATCTTGATGAACCAGGTTCTTCACTGAGAAATCTCTTGTGTAAGTCTGAATTTTCCAAGAAAATAAAGATAATATCATTAGAGATTAATGAGTTATTTTAGCACATGGCACAAAAGTATACTATTGAAAGTATGAGACTGAGCAAAATCTAATCTAACTATATACAAAATTTACAGATTTTCTAACCAATTTTTTTTTTCGATTGTGAAATTTTGAACTGGTCCTTTTAGGTAATCTTAATCATCCCTAATTCTAACATGTTCCTTTCAAAGTGATCTATACTTAGAGCTTTTGTGAAGATGTCAGCTATTTGCTTGTCAGTAGTACAAAATTCTACAGTGATCAAACTCTTTTCATAGTTGTCCCTAAAAAGTGATGCCTAACATCTATGTTCTTAGTTCTCTTTTGATGAACCAGGTTCTTGGTCATACTAATTGAACTAGTGTTATCACAAAAGATGGGGATACAACCAACATCAATTCCAAAGTCCATTAATTATTGTTCGATCCACAACAATTGAGCACAACATGAAGTAGCAGCAACATACTCAGCTTCAGCAGTAGATAAGGCCACAGAATTTATCGTTTTGGTAGCCCAAGACACAAGACATGAGCCAAGAAAGTGTGCCATACTTGAGGTGTTCTTTCTATCCACAAGAAAACCTGCAGAATCAGCATCAGCATATCCCACTAGATTGAAATTACTACCTTTTGGATACCATAGACAAAGGTCAGTGGTGCCTTTTAGGTATCTCAAAATCCTCTTGACAGCAGTCAAGTGAGACTCCTTCGGGTTTTCCTGAAATCTTGCACAAAGGCCTACACTGAAAACAATGTCAGGTCTACTAGCAGTGAGATACAACAATGAGCCAATCATTCAACTATACAACTTCTAATCAACAGATGAACCAGGTTCATCTATATCCAACTTTGTAGTTGTTGCAATAGGAGTGTCAATTTCTTTGGAATCTTCCATTTTAAACCTTTTAAGCAACTCTTTTACATACTTCTGCTGATGGATCATAGTTCCATTTGAATTTTTTTAAAATTTGTAAGCCTAAAAAGAAATTAAGCTCACCCATCATACTCATTTCAAATTCACTCCCTTTTAGTTTAGCAAATTCTTTACTTTACTTATCAGTGGTTGCTCCAAAGATTATATCATCAACATATATCTGAACTACCAAGAGATCTTTACCTTTTTCTTTCAAGAATAAAGTATTGTCAATTTTACCTCTCTTGTAGCCATGCTCAAGCAAAAATTTTGATAATCTTTCATACCAAGCTCTTGGAGCCTGCTTGAGCCCATAAAGTGCCTTGTCAAGCTTGTACACATGATCAGGAAGACACTTCTTCCTTGACAAACACTTCTTCCTTTAGATAGCCATTACGGAAGGCACTTTTGACATCCATCTAATAGAGAGAGAATTCCATGTAAGCAGCAAAGGCTACGAGGAGTTTAATTGCTTCCAATCTTGCAACTGGAGTAAAAGTCTCATCATAGTCTATGCCCTCCTCTTGACTATATCCTTGAACTACCAATCTTGCCTTATTCCTTGTAACTGTTCCATCTTTATCAAGTTTATTTCTGAAGACCCATTTAGTGCTAATTACTGATCTGTCCTTGGGTCTTAGTACCAGATGCCAATCTTGACTTTTCTCAAATTGGTTGAGTTCATATTGCATTGCATTCACCCAGTCTGCATCCTGCAAAGCCTCATCAATATTTTTAGGTTCAATAAGAGATAGAAAAGCATCAAAAGCACAAAGATTCTTCAAAGAAGATCTGGTTTTGATTCCAGAGGTTGGATCAGTAATTATGTTCTCAATGGGATGAGAAATTTGGTATTTATAAGGTTTCACAACCAGCTGGTTTCCCTTAGATATTCCTTCAGTGTTTTGTTACTGAGGAACAGGTTCATGGATAGGTTCCCTCCGGGTTTGAGGATCAGTTCTTCTTTGTTCAGTTCCCCCTGTCAGGTTGCCCTGGGTAGAAGGACCTGTTCCATTACCTATTCCTTCCTTTGGTGCAGCTTCAGTCTGGGTTATGGTTTCATTTGAGTTTCTAACCAGCCCAATTGCTTCAACTTCATGTTCCTGTCTCTCAGAAAGAATGTTAGTTTCATCAAAAACTATATGTACACTTTCTTCTATACACATATTTCTTTTGTTATAAATATTGTAAGCTTTACTATGTGAAGAATATCCCAAGAATACTCCCTCATCACTTCTGGGATCAAACATACCTAGGGAGTCTTTACCATTATTGTGTACAAAGCACTTGCATCCAAATGCCCTAAGATGGGATGTGTTTGGCTTTCTCCCTTTAAGTAACTCATAGGGAGTCTTCTCTACAAGAGGTCTAGTCATGCACCTATTTATGATATAACATGCAGTGTTCACAGCTTCTGCCCAGAAACTATGGGGCAGTTTACTAGAAAAAAGTATAGTCCTAGCCATATCTTCAAGTGTCCTATTCTTTCTTTCAACTACTCCATTTTGTTGTGGAGTCCTAGGAGCAGAAAATTTATGATCTATGCCATGTTCATCACAAAATTTAATAAATTTAGCATTCTCAAATTCAGTACCATGATCAGACCTAATTGATGCAAGTTGATTACCTAGTTGTTTCTGAGTTTTTCTAACAAACGAAGTGAACATGTCAAATGCTTAATTTTTAGATGTTAAAAACAATGTCCAAGTAAACTTATAGTAATCATCAACAAGAACCATCACATATCTCTTACCACATCTGCTTAATGTTCTCATTGGTCCACAAAGATCCATATGGACCAGTTCCATCGTCCTGGTGGTGCTTACCACTTTCTTGCTTTTAAAAGAGGATCTTACCTGCTTCCCCCTTGCACATGCCTCACAAACCTTATCTTCCTTGAACTTAATGTTAGGCAGTCCTTGGAGACAGGTTTGTTGAGTTGACTTATACTGGCATGTCCAAGTCTCTTGTGCCAAGAGAAGGGGATCATTATCCAACACACCTAAGCAAGTGAGTTCATTTTCTGAAAGTGTGGACAGATCTACAACATATATGTTGCTCACTCTTTTTCCCTGCAAAACTATCTTGTCAGTGGTAAGATTAATCACAAAGCATTTGGTAGATGTGAATGCTACCATGTTACCTCTATCACACAGTTGTGATACACTTATTAGACTGTACTTTAGTCCATCTATCAAGTAGACATTCTCAATAGAATGAGAATCATTCTTGCCTACCTTTCCAACCTCAATGATCTCACCTTTCTTCCTATTTCCAAAGGAGACATTACCTCATTTAAGGTCCTCAAGTGAAAGGAACTGGTTCTTGTTTCCTTTCATGTGCTTTGATCAACCACTATCCATGTACCATATTTGACTGCTCTCCTTCACTTGGACCTGCAAAAAGAAATCAGGGGTTAGTCTTAGGAACCCAAACTAGTTTGGGTCCCTTTCTATAGGCAAAAGAATGAATTAATTTTTTTTAGCCCAACTTGGTAGCCTATTTTTCCCTTGAACAAATTCTTTGTTCTTTTGACTTGCATTTTTTTTTGCAGTACATTCACTTTTATAGTGACCTGTTTTACCACAGTGTGTGAAAATCTTATTCTCAGGAAGAGTAAGGTGCTTGCTTTTAGGATCCCATTTAGGTACCAGGTTCCTAAAGCCAAGTCCTCTTTTGTTGCCACTATGATATTCCTGTAGCCATGAAAGTGCATCGGAGGACCTGTTCCATTTACAAGTTTTGTCTAGTTCATGCTTGACCTTGCTTAAATTCTCCTTTAGGATTCTTACCTGCTCATCCCTTTTATACAACTCATCTTTTATTTTTCCTATATTTTCTTCTAGAGTAAATTGTTTGTGACCAACTGTCTTTTTACCTGTTTCTAATTTCAGTTTTAGATTTTCAGATCTAAGCTCTAGGACAGTTGAGTCAAGTGCATGAACCCGGTTCTTCAAAATATTATTTTCACTTACAGTTTCACTAACCCTAAGTTCCAAGTTTTTGCACTTAGCCTTTAAAATCACACATTCTTTAGACAACTATTCCTTTTCATTGTTTGCATCCTCAGATTCATCAATTAGTTCTAGAAGTAACTCAGATAACCTTTCTTTAGACAGTAATTTAATCTTGTCTTTGAGATGAATTACACTTACCTCAGTTTCCTCATTAGATTCTCCAATGGCCATAAGTACTTGTTCATCCCTATCATCATCATCTGTGCTTTCTCCCTAAGCAGCGACCATAGCCTTGGTTGATCCTTTACTTTTCTTGGGTTGAACCTGTTCCTTCTTCCTGTTCCTTCGTTCAACTCTTTCCTTTTTCCATTCAATTTCCCATTGGGGACAGTTTTTGATGTCGTTATCAGTCTTTCCACACTAGTAGCATCCATCATTGGTTTGCTTCTCGGGAACTTTTGATTTACTATAGCTTCCACTTCTTGAATGACCCTTTCCTCTCCTCAAGTATTTCTTGAAATCCTTAGTGATCATAGCCATTTCATCATCTTCAAGATCAGAACCTTCAGTGATTCTGAGTGCCAGGCTCCTTTACTTCTTTGGTACATCCATTTTCATGGTTTGTCTCCTAAGTTCATAAGCAGTGAGATTTCAAATTAATTCATCCAGTGGGAGGGTGGCAATGTTCTTTGATTCCTGAATGGCAATAATTTTGCTCTCCCAAGTAACAGGCAGAACCCTTGTCAATATTTTCTCGACTCTATCTTCTTCAGAAATAATCCTTCCAAGAGACTTTAGTTCATTTGTCAATGTAGTGAACATTGTGTACATCTCTTGAATGGTTTCTCCTTCCTTCATAGTAAAGTT
Organism: Nicotiana tabacum; assembly: GCF_000715075.1. Classification (NCBI taxonomy): domain Eukaryota; kingdom Viridiplantae; phylum Streptophyta; class Magnoliopsida; order Solanales; family Solanaceae; genus Nicotiana; species Nicotiana tabacum. The sequence goes on from NC_134098.1 coordinate 61,170,784, forward strand.
CTAATATTGAGAATACAATAGAGTTCCTATGGACCTTTTCACCTGAAGTGTTCCTTCGTGAGCCACTTGTAGAGTGTCCCAGATTTTCTTGGCAGGGTACAACTTTGGATTCTGCTATACTCATCTGGACCAAGTCCACAAACAAACCACTTCTTGGCTTTGGCATTCTTCTCCCATTTCTTCAAGTCCTCAGCTGTGCAATCTGCTCTTATCTTTGGTACCTCTACTCATTCAGCATTTATCTTCAGGGTAGCCAGTGGGCCATCTGTGACAATGTCTCATACCTCATAGCCTTCTCCTATGATATGATCTCTTATCCTGTTTTTCCACCAGGAGTAGTACTGGCCATTGAAGAGTGGTGGCATAGTAGTGGATTGCCCTTCCCAGTTTTCAGGTGTACACTCATCTTGATCTTATCCTAAGGTGTTAGCCTCTTTAAGGGTAACCTGCTCTGATACCAATTGATATTTTATATGTCAATGCCACACAAGAGGGGGTGATTTGTGTGGTGTCCAATTTTCGCGTGCACTGATTATAGAAGGACCTGGTTTTTTAAGTGTTCCTTAACCAACTATTGCTGAAATAGTAAATGAGGAAAGTAAAGAACACAAGTATTTTTAGGTGAAAAACACTCGGCTCAAAAGGTAAAAAAAACTACGACCTACTACTCAGTAGGATTTTTCTCAACACTTCACTAAATCACTGAGCCAAAACAACATTTATAAAGACTCTTTGTAAACCTAAGGTTTACCTCTAATCCCGTTGTGGCAACCAGCCTCTAACTATTGCGACAACTTCAAGTTAACTCTAACTTGAATACTTCGAGTACCTATTATAATTGCTTCTAGATAAAGCTGAAAGGTACAATTTGAAAATCACCTACTATAATTGAACTAGAATAAAAGACAGACACTTGGAACTGGTTCTTCTATCTGGTTCATGTAGCTTCAGGTTCGCACACTTGAATCACACAAGAACTGTTGCAAAATGCCTTGCTATTTTGCTCTCAACTCATGTTTAACTTCTGCTTTTGTGTGTGTCCCTATAGAATGAGAACATCCTGCAATATATAGAGTTAATAGAATACGAAACAACTAGAGTTCTAATGCTACTCTTCCTTGGTGGAAGAGTTCTAGTTATCCTCAACTTCTAACTTCTCCCTTATCTTAGATAGTGTTCTCTTTGAGTAAGGAGTCCTTCTCCTTATCAAATATGCAACCTTTTCGATCAGGAGATATCAGATATAACAAGTTAAGCTTATCTCCTTCATGTGCATTCCTAATGCTCGAATCTGCCCGTATCTGTGTACGGATGGACCTGGTTCATTCCTGAGCTTCCTTTGTCAATCTTTAAAAAAAACTTCACTTGGGCCAACAAGGTCTGCCACCTTTCTTCTCTGTACAATCGGTGATCACATTGAAGTCACCATCCATTCCTCTTGCACCTTGAATTCTGCTTGATATATCTCTTAACTTTGCCCATAATTGCAGTCGTAAGTGAGCCTTGCACTTTGCATATACTACTGTCAAATATAATGGTGTAGAACTCATGTGATGAAAAATCTAACATGTTACCTGTTGTTCAGTATCTTCCACAATATTCACTACGTGGTCATCTGTCCAAAAATGCCATATTTTGTTGTTGTAGTTAAAAAAAACTATGTTGGACCCCAAGTTGTGTCTGATAACATCTTATCTTTGAAAACCTTGTCATGGTTCTTGTAATGCAATAAATATAAGATGATATGAGAGTTTTTAGTCTCCCACAAGCTTTTTGGGCCTTCATGCCCCTAATATTCCATGATAATGAACTAATCATGGGAAACATCAAGGGTTAAAGTGTTTGCCTTTTTCTTATTTGTATTTGGGGCCTTAGGTGCGGGCCATGTAGGAATTGCTCCACCAGCTCCTCTTGACCCTCTCGTAGAAAGATTGTTAAAATTTTCTATCCTATCCTGTACACTCTGTGAAAAGTCTGCATCCTCGAAATTTAATAATCTATGAGGTCTTCTTGCATATTCATCATCTGACCTGACCTCCACTTTCTACATCATGTACTTGGAGCATATCTTCATTTAGATTATCTATATTTCTTCTTTCATCAACTTGTGTCAACGTTGTGTTTTGCACCATATCATCATTTGGCACAGTAGATCCCAACTTTGAGTTCACCCAGGAGAATTCCTACACTCCAGATTCAATACTGGGAAAGCCATATCTCCACCATTATGCTCCGACACATCAAATTCAGGCAGTCCTTGCAAGGTGGCCTTGGACTGGAACTTCTACCATTTCTTGGAAGTCAACTTCCTAGTTTGATCCTCAGATATAGTAACCAATTCCTACCATGTTGCTTGCAGTTGTTATTCCATCTGTTTAGACGCCTGAGTTCTCTTCTTCCTCTATTTTTTGACTTTTTAATTGAAGTCTTTAATTCCCCGTTCTTATTCTTCTTTCCTTTATTACATTTCTTCCTGGCCAAACCATCGCTATTTCTACCAATTATCAATGGAGCAGAGACATCTACAGGTTCAATAGTCCTATTCGCATGGTTTTGTATTACTATCAATGAGGCTTCCTCTGATTCCTTATCTCCTTGAATTGGCATGTCTTCACTAATCACTTGATTCTCTGAATCAATGACCTCCGTGGGACTAAAATCATTGATAAGTTTTAATCAAGTTACTGCATTCTGTCGAGTTCCTTGGATCTTTAGAGTATGTGTATTGTCACTTTCTTTTTTCTGATTCTTCTTATTCTTACCAAAAGAATTCTTTTTAGAGTTTGTAACTTCCATCGATTCTTCTTTCTTTTTATTATCATGCTGCACAACTTCCTTCAGCTTTCCATCCTTAGACGGACCTTGTAAAGTATTCTTAGGCAGTTGCATCCTACACTTATTGTCTGAGTGTCCTTGAATTTTGCAAAAGAAGCAAAAGTTTGGAACTTGCTCGTACTCTACTGGTTGAAGGAAGGTCAACCTCGTTGAGCCTAGGTTGAGTCAAGTCAATTTCAATTCGAGCTTTGGCCGTTGTCGGTCTAGTGCGAGCAAGCGTAGCTTTGTACAAGGCAATCAGATTTCCAATTGGGTCTAAAATACTCTCTAATGCTGGCCAATCGTGGTAATTCCATGTGAGGTATTATAGTGTCACCTGACATACCAGTGTCAAGGTGGATTCCATGTCCACCTTGCAATCACGCATCTGTCTCCTGATTCTTATTAGCATTCCATAGATTAGCATTGAGCGCCTGCCATAAAATCTCTTAAAATCTTCTTCATCCGTGTAATCAATAAAAACGTGTCTCCAATCCTTAAACTGGAGCCATTTATTTGAGGATTTGTCAATCTTCCTTCTATTGCAGTTCATCTAAGTAATTTGTTAATTTTAAAATTGAATTAAAAAGGTCAAATATCCTGAGATTTCGAATTATCATTCTTGAAAAAGCCTTTCATTTGGAATTATAACACATTAAGAACAAGGTATCTTTCTGATTTAATCGAATGCAAGCTATTTATGATAATACTAGTCGTTGGACACGTTGCACGTGTATCCCATACTAATAATTACAAATGTTTTAAAATGGTAAAAATAATAATATTAGAATATATGGGTGATGAGTCACACAAAATTTGAAGGAAAAAATACAAGTTCAAACTGATAAACGGTAAGCCTATTCGACTGATATTTCATTGTCATTGCAAAGCAAAAACATACTGAATATTGCTTTCAAAAAATTGTGAAAGAATATCCTTCATTTTGAGGTTCGTGAATATTGACTTTTGGGGGGAAAACGTCATTTAATAGTACTTCTTTGTACTTTTGTTTATCATATATAGGGCAGCTTAACGGGCGGATTGGGCGGTTAATTACTCTTAACGGTTTGGCTTAACGGTTATCGGCTTTTAAATGTATTAATCCGCTAGCTACCCGATAAGATATCGGACGGATTGGTATCGGTTTAGCTCTTATCGAGCGGCTTATCGGCCTAATTCAATCTATATTGCTTGCATTAATTGTGTGCTGACCGCCTAGCATACAAATTCAGAATAGAAAATTACACATTCTTCTTTCTTTTTATTATCATGCTGCACAACTTCCTTCAGCTTTCCATCCTTAGACGGACCTTGTAAAGTATTCTTAGGCAGTTGCATCCTACACTTATTGTCTGAGTGTCCTTGAATTTTGCAAAAGAAGCAAAAGTTTGGAACTTGCTCGTACTCTACTGGTTGAAGGAAGGTCAACCTCGTTGAGCCTAGGTTGAGTCAAGTCAATTTCAATTCGAGCTTTGGCCGTTGTCGGTCTAGTGCGAGCAAGCGTAGCTTTGTACAAGGCAATCCGATTTCCAATTGGGTCTAAAATACTCTCTAATGCTGGCCAATCGTGGTAATGCCATGGGAGGTCTGATAGTGTCACCTGACATACCAGTGTCAAGGTGGATTCCATGTCCGCCTTGCAATCACGCATCTGTCTCCTGATTCTCATTAGCATTCCATAGATTAGCATTGAGCGCCTGCCATAAAATCTCTTAAAATCTTCTTCATCCGTGAAATCAATAAAAACGTGTCTCCAATCCTTAAACTGGAGCCATTTATTTGAGGATTTGTCAATCTTCCTTCTATTGCAGTTCATCTAAGTAATTTGTTAATTTTAAAATTGAATTAAAAAGGTCAAATATCCTGAGATTTCGAATTATCATTCTTGAAAAAGCCTTTCATTTGGAATTATAACACATTAAGAACAAGGTATCTTTCTGATTTAATCGAATGCAAGCTATTTATGATAATACTAGTCGTTGGACACGTTGCACGTGTATCCCATACTAATAATTACAAATGTTTTAAAATGGTAAAAATAATAATATTAGAATATATGGGTGATGAGTCACACAAAATTTGAAGGAAAAAATACAAGTTCAAACTGATAAACGGTAAGCCTATTCGACTGATATTTCATTGTCATTGCAAAGCAAAAACATACTGAATATTGCTTTCAAAAAATTGTGAAAGAATATCCTTCATTTTGAGGTTCGTGAATATTGACTTTTGGGGAGAAAACGTCATTTAATAGTACTTCTTTGTACTTTTGTTTATCATATATAGGTCTGCTTATCGGGCGGATTGGGCGATTAATTACTCTTAACGGTTTGGCTTAACGGTTATCGGCTTTTAAATGTATTAATCCGCTAGCCACCCGATAAGATATCGGACGGATTGGTATCGGTTTAGCTCTTATCGGGCGGTTATCGAGCGGCTTATCGGCCTAATTCAATCTATATTGCTTGCATTAATTGTGTGCTGACCGCCTAGCATACAAATTCAGAATAGGAAATTACACATTCTTCTTTCTTTTTATTATCATGCTGCACAACTTCCTTCAGCTTTCCATCCTTAGACGGACCTTGTAAAGTATTCTTAGGCAGTTGCATCCTACACTTATTGTCTGAGTATCCTTGAATTTTGCAAAAGAAGCAAAAGTTTGGAACTTGCTCGTACTCTACTGGTTGAAGGAAGGTCAACCTCGTTGAGCCTAGGTTGAGTCAAGTCAATTTCAATTCGAGCTTTGGCCGTTGTCGGTCTAGTACGAGCAAGCGTAGCTTTGTACAAGGCAATCAGATTTCCAATTGGGTCTAAAATACTCTCTAATGCTGGCCAATCGTGGTAATGCCATGGGAGGTATTATAGTGTCACCTGACATACCAGTGTCAAGGTGGATTCCATGTCCGCCTTGCAATCACGCATCTGTCTCCTGATTCTCATTAGCATTCCATAGATTAGCATTGAGCGCCTGCCATAAAATCTCTTAAAATCTTCTTCATCCGTGTAATCAATAAAAACGTGTCTCCAATCCTTAAACTGGAGCCATTTATTTGAGGATTTGTCAATCTTCCTTCTATTGCAGTTCATCTAAGTAATTTGTTAATTTTAAAATTGAATTAAAAAGGTCAAATATCCTGAGATTTCGAATTATCATTCTTGAAAAAGCCTTTCATTTGGAATTATAACACATTAAGAACAAGGTATCTTTCTGATTTAATCGAATGCAAGCTATTTATGATAATACTAGTCGTTGGACACGTTGCACGTGTATCCCATACTAATAATTACAAATGTTTTAAAATGGTAAAAATAATAATATTAGAATATATGGGTGATGAGTCACACAAAAATTGAAGGAAAAAATACAAGTTCAAACTGATAAACGGTAAGCCTATTCGACTGATATTTCATTGTCATTGCAAAGCAAAAATATACTGAATATTGCTTTCAAAAAATTGTGAAAGAATATCCTTCATTTTGAGGTTCGTGAATATTGACTTTTGGGGGGAAAACGTCATTTAATAGTACTTCTTTGTACTTTTGTTTATCATATATAGGGCTGCTTATCGGGCGGATTGGGCGGTTAATTACTCTTAACGGTTTGGCTTAACGGTTATCGGCTTTTAAATATATTAATCCGCTAGCCACCCGATAAGATATCGGGCGGATTGGTATCGGTTTAGCTCTTATCGGGCGGTTATCGAGCGGCTTATCGGCCTAATTCAATCTATATTGCTTGCATTAATTGTGTGCTGACCGCCTAGCATACAAATTTAGAATAGGAAATTACACATTGAGTCCAGACATACATGTCTGTTAACGCCTACATAAGAATGATGTAGTGTGTCGTGTGTTGTAGAGTGAAAAAAGCAGAACACATTGTAGGCTACATTACATCCCAAAGCAGACTACATATGAGTCCAGACATACATGTCTGTTAATGCCTACCATTAAATCCCAAAGCAGACTACATTACATGAGCCCAGAATACATATTTCAAAATGATTAATCCATAAGTGAGCAGTCTACATAGAAATATTTGGCCTGCAGCTAACGCCTCACAATGCTTGAATTTCTGCAGCTTCAAAGTTCAAACAACAACTTCAAATTTCTAACTTAAACTCTCAACCAAGCATTTCACGCTATATCATTAACCATACAAACAACACCAAGCAAAAGGCAGTTATGTATAGAAATAGGGATGGATTATAAGCAGTAAATAATTTACAGGAAACGCAGATGTGCTCTTTCCCCAGAACATAATTCAAGACAGTACTATCGTCAATATTGTGGGATAAAAGTTGTGGCGCAACACTGTTGTTCTTCTATTAAACATAGACAACATGCATTAGTTTAAAAAAACAAAAGCAGAGGTGAACCATAGACAGCAGCTTAAACAATCTTGTTGTAGGGTGGGAGAATAAGCTAAGCTAATAGCTGGAAGAAGTGGGAGGGTTTTTGATATTTAATATATATATATATGGATAAAAATAAATTTTATATATATATATATATATATATATATATATATATATATATATATATATACTTAACGGGTTAACGGATTATCCGTTAAGAAAATTAAATAATTCGCCCCCAAACCGATAAGCCGTTAATAAAAAAAATTTAATCTGTTCCCCGTCCGTTAAACCGTTAACCCGATACCAATAAGCCATTAAGCTTCGGTTTCGGTTCGGTTTTCGGTTTCGGTTCGATTTTGAACATCCCTAATCATATATGTTATGTTTATTTATAGGTTCATTGTGGGCAAATTTATATGTATATGCTCAAAACAATAAAAGCAAAAAAGAAACCACAAAATAGAATTTAGACAAAAAAAAACACTTAAAATTGCATAAAATAAAATTCATCTAATTGTACATGCTTGGAGCAGCGTGGTCGAAAAATACTATTCGCTCTTTGGAGTGGCTCTTTCATACTCAAATCCGTTAGGGGAAAGGACAATTATTCAGGCTCATCAAATGTACTCTAGATTTGTGATGGCTATGAAAAAAAGTAGATTTACATTGTATATAGAAGGCCGGAAAGGCGAAGCCTTAATTTATCTGCTATAAGGAGGTGATTTATCGGCTATAAGGAGGTGAAGAGGTAAAATTTCATTTATTGGATCACTTGCTTTTAATTTGAAAAATGGGAAGAATGACAAGATTTATGGGAAGATGTATTATATTCTGACCAAGAAGAGAAAAAGGAATATGAGAGTGAAACATGATCAACAAACATGCATGTTAATGGAAAATGAAACGTCTGGGAAATAAAAACAAATAAGTAATTTTTTTTTGTAACTGATGTGAATAAAAAAAACATATCTATTTATTAAACTTTTATTGTTTATTACAATAGACACAGTGTACGACGATCCATATTGGTCATTATATATAGTCTTAAGCGATGATTAAACTAAAGATTTTGTGGTTGATTGAAATTGTTCGTCATCATGTAGCTAAAATGAAACGAATTGAATCTTTCTAAAATAAAGGAACTTTGGTGTTTGGAATTAGTAAAATAAGATCAACATTCATCACTTTCAGCAATTTACATACTTTGTGAGTCTTTTAACTGCATGAGAAAACTTAGTGTCATCAACAAGTTTAGTTCTAGAATTTAGTGATAAGAAACAGCAAGATAAAATATAGGAATTGTAAAATTTAGTTCTAGAATTTAGTGATACATGTATGAATTTACTACTGAAATTAACGTTTTATAACGTAAATAGGTTAGATACATGTATCTTAATAAATTCTCTTAGAATTCCAGGCAAAATTTAAAATTCCATGACTAACCTTGTAGCTCACATATGTTGTATACTAATATTGAAGGTATTACTTAACTTTTGAAGAATATAAAAGTCTATCAGCTTTTGATGGACATTACGATAATTTAACTTTAACTTTGTAGCTTCGTACTTATAATATAGTACTAGTCTCTATGAACGTGCGGTGCACGTTATCCCTTATAATATTATTTGTAATTATATTATATTTTTTATGAGGTATAAAATATTATTAGATTGCATCCACTTAATGCTTCTTAAGTTTAAAATGTTATTCTTGGTTAAAATTTTTTATATTTTTACCCATGTAAACATTAGGGACTGGGCTACCGTCTCTAAGTTGTATTTAGTATTTACTATCATTGCAATAAAAATTATTGGAAATTGTAACCGAACAAATTAAAAGCATATAAAATATTTTCTTATACACGTTTACTTTTGGGATAATTTTAGATATTTTTCCTCAACTCAGGTTTTACTTTATAACACTAACATCCCATATTGTTTTGAATATTATATTTATCTCCCTTATTTTAATTTATTTGAAGTAGTTCTTTCAATTTATGTATAATTATAAAAGAGTATAATTTGACTAATTTACCCTCACGATTACACTTTTATTTAGTTATATGAAGGGGGAGTTGGACTGATGAACGAAGAAGATGAAGTACACCATACTTCTAGTTCTAGAGCACTCCTATTACTTCCTTTTTATTTTTATTTAAGCAATAAAAGTTAATAGAATAAATAAAGAAAAAAAACTAATAAAATGATATTTTGATGGAATTAATTAATAATTAATAATTAATATTAAGAAAGGGTAAACTTGTCAATTCATAGTTTCTTTATATTAATGATAAATAGATTTAAGGAATAGTTAATTAAAAAAAGAAAGATACATATCAAATCGTAAGGAAATTATTCTAAAATTATTCTTTATATTTTTATTTCTATATGCATTATAATCGTAACACCAATGGAGCTTCTTTCTTTTTTTTTTCATTTCTTTACTTTCTTTTTTGCATGAGTAATTCTCATAATCAGAAATTAAGTGTAATTTCCAATTGTTCATACAGTTCAACGTTTTTCGTTTTTGGCGTTTTTTGTAATAAAAAATTAAAGCAGTTATAAAAAGTGAGATATAATATTTGAAAAATTGAGTTATTTCATCTTTAATATATATATTTATTCTAAATTATTTATTTCATCTTCTTTTGATGGCTTACTTTAGTGATATTATGGAATATTAATTTTATATTGAAACTTTATTTTTCATTATGTTAACATAAATAACGTGCATAGAGAAATTGAGCTAGGAAAGATAATTGGAGTATAGTGAAGTGTCTGAGAGAGATTGTTATAATTATCAATGAATATGATATACAATTGTATTTAGTCAGTTAGTGTTTATTTGATATAGTGTGTTTTTTCATTAAAGTAGATCTAAAGCACCTTTCGATCCAATTAGTACTAATTATTCTATTGGAATATCCCTTTTAGAATTACAAGATAATTTTATGCAAATCTTAATCCAGGTATCCATATTTGTTTATGCATGCTATATGAAGGACTTGCCAAATTCAGACCATTAAAATATTTTAAGGGTTAGAATTGAGAAAATAAATCATATAAATATTATGGCACGACAAAGATGAAAGAAAACAATATCAATTCTACAACCAGCAGAAGAAATCAAACAATTCTGATAAAAGCTTATTACATGACCATGAGAAATCTCCAACCAAGCCGAAGCATAAGTAAGCTTTACATACACCTAGAATGCAAAGTGTCTTCACAATAGATTCAACAGTACATAACCAAAGTTCTGTAAAGAATGGTAAGAACTTACGGTTTACAGTGATGAAGTGAAAGTGTAAATAGCAGAGATAACCGACATCCATATTTTTCTCCTCAACAAGATTCTCAAATCCTTTCAAAACTTGAATTTGAAGACCAAAAAGTAAAGAATAGGTAGTACATAACGTCATTAAAGTTAAAAATTTGATTGTGATTAGAATTCCATGCAATTTAATATTAGGCCGATTTTTTAATTACAGTCATATCCAATATGGAATTACAAGTCAGTTAATATTTTAGGGCTATTCTGCTCTAGAAATTTGATTGTGATTAGAATTCCGTGCAATTTAATATTATGCCGAATTTTTAAATTACAGTTATATCCAACATGGAATTAGAAGTCAATTAATATTTTAGGGCTATTCTGGTCTCTCGACACTAGAAATTAGAAATTTGATTGTGATTAGAATTCCATGCAATTTAATATTTTTAGTCGATTAAATATGTGAATATAATCAATTTAGTTAAGTCAGACATATGTGTACCTATATTATAGAAATATGGAATGTGGTTGTATCTTATCGAGTATTTCTTCGTAGACGATATTTCGGGTGTATACTTCCTTATGACTCTTTGGTTAACTCTATCATGAACAGAACTCTTTGATATTAATAACCCTTTTAAAAGTAGAACAAATAGTTCTCCATGTAGAAAATAGTTTCCTCTGAACATCTCCTTACATCTTTTACTGTTCGTCTTAGTGTTGCTAGGTTCCCATCAATATCTATTGTATCTGTTATCCAGAATAATTCTAGGTTTGGTTGTCTTTATTTGTGAATTGTTTATATTTGTTTAGGTTTAGCTCAGAACAAAGACTAAGTCATTTTGGAGTCGAAATAAAAATCTAACACCAAATCGGAAGACACCGTAAATCACTACAAGAAATCGGGTTTTCGGTGGCGACAAATCTCGCCACTGAAACTAGAAAAGGCGCCACAAAAAGGTATTCGTGGCGATGCCGTGGCGACCCCTAGTCGTTGACTATACTAAGTGGCGGATACTTATTAGCGGCGACCATTCATCGTCGCCACAAAAAGATATATATTAGCGGCGACCTTCACCGCCACCAGATTGACCCACGAAAGTTCTTCAAAAATGGGTTGCCACGACAATGGTACGTTTAGTGGCGACCAACTCGCCACCAAAGACCTACAGTAGCAATATCAAGTCGCCACATAAAGTGTTTAATTTTTCTGAGGTTGCCACTGAAACCTATTATCTGTGGCAACTTGGGTCGCCACGGAAGTATCTTTTTTATTAAAAAAAAAATTTAATTGGCAGCTAATTTTACTACTTTACCCAACAACATATCATATTATAAGAAACACCACCAAATACAATTGAAAAAAATGACATGAACTTTTCATTACCATCTATTCTATAAAGTATACACCACTCTATAATACATTCAATTGTGCATAACACATGGAAAACAAAATCAACTGTTTATGGATTCCTCCTTGGCCAACATCCATTTTCCTTTTCGACGAACCTTTGTCCCTGCAATTTAAAGATCAAAAATGCCAATGATCATTTTGATAACCCTCATAACAGAAAGCAACTTTTTCTTTATAATATGTGAAGTACTTATCAAATCCAACTAAGGTTCATATCAACTTATATACAAGATAGACTTATGAAATGAACAACTTCAGTAACCACTACTGCTGACACCGGTAAACCTTCATCTCTACCCTAAGCACTATCCTTTTATGGCATCCTAATTAATCCAAAACTGATGGACATTAAGGTCTTGAGTACTGTATAATTTTTGTCTCAAATTTGTGACTTCTAATGAAGTTGGAAACATCTCTCAGCAAACTAGCAGAACCTCCAAATAAATCATGGCATTACATATTGTTGAAAGTTCAGAGAAAAAATCAAAGCGTTGAGCATAATGTATCGTACAACATGTAAAGCAAGGAATAATATTAAAATGGCAAAAGGATATACCTGGACAAGCAATTTAGATAACCTGGGACGAGCAGTGCTAGGCTGAATTTACGAGTGACTCCTTTTGGCCGTCTCTGAAATTTCAATCAGCAAGATAAAGTAAGAGTTGACACATCCTCGTTAATTTAGTAAAATGTGGAAGAAGAGAGTAAACATCAAGAAAGTTACAATGCCTTCTAAAAGGTTATTACTAGAATTTTACTAATTTCTTGATAACTAGATATTCATATACACACGATTTCCTATGATAGTGGCAGGAGATAAATAGGTAGAATTACAATTCCAAGTTGATGTTGCAATTTTATATTTTTTTTTAAAAGATACAAGTTTCTTAAGAGTAATTTTGCATATCACCTAAAAATGAATCTTATGTTGCAATCTTCTAAGAGTTTGAAATAAATAATGAGATTATCAAATTAACAGATTAATTATCAATCGTACAATAAATATAATGCACCACTCACATATGCAAACTGTATTAGCAACACATCAGATGAGATTTTTAAACTTGTATTTGACCATGAAGAGCCTTGCCAGATACTGCAGCTTCATGCAGTACTAACAGTGTGCCCATCTGCACTTGAGTCAAACCTTATTTAGATATTAACTATTACATACTTAAATATAAAGTGTGAAACTAGTTAGTAAACAGAATGATTATTAAAATATAGCTTCTAGTAATTGATTATCTTGCCATAAAGGAGAAACTAGTTTCTGTATCTTGTCAGATAGCTTCTGGCTTCTCCTCGCAGACACCTACAACATAAGCAAAAATTCACCCCTTTCTAGAGCTAGTAACTTAATTTGGTATTTACAGGATGTGCGCATACCATGGCATCAATTATTATAGGGAAAAAAGAGTTGCCCTTTATCTTTAAATGTCCTGGTGGTAACTAAATGCTCTTAAAAGCCCCTCTAAGTTAGAATTTGATTGTAATTTTAAGCTCTATATCACGTAATACTAAGCAATGTTTGATTTTGAGTCCAAGAAGCATGATATTAGAAGAGAAAGAATCAAAAATAGTTAAAGTAACTACACTTCAATTGTCTTTTACTATCAAGTTACCTTGGTAGCAGTGACATCTGAAGCATCCCTGTCTGATTCATACAGAATAGTAAGAAGGTATTAAGAGCTCACACACCTTATACTCAATCACCATTCTCATGTTGACAGAGATTCAACCTTAAAATATATATGCAGAGACTGATTTATTCAGTTCTCAGTCAATAGAAGCACAACTCAATTGTAGAGAAGATACTTAAGTCTATTGTACAGAGGATGTTCCACGGAATATGTATTTTTCTTTCAAAAATTAAGACTACAAGGAGATTTATTTACAATCATTTGTAAAAATACAATTACCAAACTGAAAGGCATACGACTGAGTGGACAATCAATGTGAAATTTCATGCATGTCCAAGTCTATATATATTTACCAGTAAAATCCATGATTATTTTTAACACTAAACAGATATGAGCAATTGATAAAGAATCCTTTTTATCTTTTGAAACGATAACAAACATAAAAGTGGTGCCAAGATCAGTTAACAAAGCAAGCTCTTGCAAATTCCAATTAGAGAACTTTGCTATTATATGCCCAGAAATTAAAACATGAACTGACTTAATTTACAGGATAAAGAGCCTCAAAAAAATGTATGGAGATAAAAATTAGAGTCGCTCAAACACTGAAGCAAAGAAAGCAACAAAAAAACCCAAAAAGCAAGTCAAATTGAAATAACCAACACACATCGAAAAAGTACAATCACATCCACAAGGAAATAGCACTTCTCCAAATTGCATAAATTTAAGCAATCAACTCGAAAAAATATACTTACGACTGACTATATAGCAGCCAACAAATCTTATCCACTATCCGCCCTATTTCTGGCTAAATCACAGCCTTGTTATTGTAATTAAGGGGATGGTAGTAGCATCATGAAAGAGGTAGAGAAGACGAAAAAGATTAAAAGGAGTCGTCGGATTTGGATTAGTGATTTATAGGTCGAAGAGACGAAATCGCCGGTGGAAGTTGCTCAATTGGATGAATTTGGGGAAGGGGAATATAGGATTTTACGGGGAGGTTTGAGGGTAATGAGATTCTAGGGTTCGTTGGGGGCTGGCATGGGGTGGGGTATGGGCTTGGGAACGTTTATGGAGAGGAACTTTGGGTTTGAGTTTGACCACTTTTTCTTTTTTATTTGGTTACTTTTACTTCTTCTTTTTTTAAGTATTAAAAGTAAGAAAAACATGGGTTGAGTATGATTTCATCTGTATGTTTATTTTTATGACTATTTCAGCTTCACCTCCTACAAATTGAAGAATGTAATAATATTCTATATTCAACTATAATTTGTTGCATTTATTTTACATTATATAAATCATAATAAGTTTATTTTTTTAATAACAAACATTAAGGAGAGTAATTGCTTATTCAGACCACTTCATATTTATAATGTGAATTCTAATTAATTAGTAGTATACTTCTATTGTAGTATTTTAATAGTTGCAATGATTCTTGGATCAATAGAACTGGAAGAGGAGGATTAATCGAATATATAAGATAAACAATGCAAGAATTCTTGGAAGCTGTAATGCCTTTATTGGGTATTAAAAGGTTACTAAAAACATTATCTTTCCTCGCGAGTAAGTCGCCACAAAAACTCTTGTTATTGGAAACAAAAATTCAGTTAACATTTGTGGCGCCTTATGTAAAGTCGCCACCAAAACAATCACTTTTGTGGCAACTATTTTTTATCGCCACAGAAACTTTTGCTTTTGTAGCGAAAACCCTTACTTGTTGTGGCAACTATAAGGGTCGCCACAATACGTTGCCACTAAAAATCCTATTTCTTGTAGTGAATTTAGGAGTTTTGTGAACAAAAAAGATGTCGCATTGTATAATGTTTTCTCAAAAAACTAAAACATATATTTATATGTATTATATCAACGACCGTGGATGATTCTATATTAGACTTTTAAGCCAAAAATTATATATAAGAAAAAAATGTAAAATTTTGAACTCTACTTTATATACAACTTTGAATGTATAATAATTTCTCTACCCAAATACATGAATATATACCCGTTTCAAAAAAGCATGTTTGGACACCAAAATAAAAATCCAAAAAGAAATGTGCACGACTACAGTAATTGCATCATACGAGCCTTTAAGAGTATGAGAGAGAGAGTCGATATCCATATTTTCTCTTCAACAAGACCGACAATTGGCTTACAAATATTAAATAATTAGTTTTAATAGAATCAGTGTTCTTCTATGATTCTTATTTTTTATCCAACTCCAAATCATATGATCGTTTCAAAATTTTACTTTTATGTCCGACTAAATTTGATTGTGATTAGAATTCGGTGCGAATTAATATTGATTCAAGTTTTACGTTATAATTTTATCCAATATATAATTGTATTTTGAAGGATATAAAGGTCAATCAACTTTTTGAGAATATTTTTGTCGTTCAATATTTAGCATGGAATATTCGTGCTTTTATAATAAATATAGATATAGATGATTAATTAGGAATTGATGGAAAAAAACTGAGGACTTGACCTCAAGAGAAACGAAATATTGCGCTTGCCAAAAATACATTTAATAGATTTTATCATTGCAATAAATCATACTTAAGCTTATGGTGATTTCTTCTCGAACCAAAAGCAAACTAACTAAGCAACCTTAAGCGCGCGGGGGGGGGGGGGCGCTCTAGGGTAAGGCAAGTGAAGCACTGCCTTAGGCCCCAAATAATTAAGGCCCCAAAAATAAGAAGCACTACTATATTATTATATAATATATACCCATAATTTAGATTTATATAATTATTAATAAAGATTTCAAAATTTAATAATTTTTAACATATGGTATACATAAGATTGAGTGAGTTAATTGGATAAATTTTTCTTACTAAATTAAATAATATATTTACCTTCTCATCAATTTTATTTTTCTTTTTTTATGTATAGTCTTTTTTCATGGTTCTCACGATTTTACTTTCTAATTTCAACTCAATTTCTCTAAACTAACTATTCTTTTTTGTCACATTTGATTGATCCACACACCAGAAAGCAAGTTCTTTTGTGCCTCATCTTTTTTAACTAAGAAATCCCCGAGACAAATGTCGCAAGGTTCAAAACACGATGGATAATGGGCTCATCCTTTACCCTTTTCACTTAAGGGAAGAATTCAATACCATATGACGTGCGTCTAACTTATACATCATGAGTTGCGCTCTCACCACTATATCAAAATGATGTAGATTTTTTTTTGGGTCTCAATATTATATGTCTTTTGTAAAAGACGTTTCAGGGTCTTTTTAATATATTTTAATTTTAGGCAACCAATTCTGTTGAGCCGCCCCTCATTGACGATCAACAATTATTTACTGACTACTGTCCCACTGGTGGTAGGCTATAATCTCGTATTTTAGTCGCTTATTACACTCTAATTCACTGCACTTTACTTGTATTGAGGTTTAATTGGTAGTATTTTTGCACTTATTGTGTGTTTTATACCTTGTAGGAAGAACACAATCACAAGGATTTCATCATTCCTTCCTCACTCAAGATCCGGGTTTGGATTGAATTTATGTTTTCTTATACTTTAGTTACATTTGTGAAGAACTTCTCCTTGTCTATGGAGTAGATCCAACTGAGTTTTGATGGATTTGGTGTATTGATGATTGTTTGTGGATTATAACTCTATTTTTATGTATTTGAATCGTTTTTGGGAGATTTAATTGTTGCATCTACATCCACTTGTTCTTGTAATCGAAAGAGGCATAACTTGTGATATCTTTGCATTATATTGTGGGTTGAGTTCATAGATTCTTCTAAGTAATCGAAAGAGGCTAGTTGAATCATTGATTAAACCTAGTTAGGAGAATAATCGAGAGAGGTTCTCCTAAAGACGAATCCATTACGCATTCTTTCATATCTTCACAGAGCTTAAATTAGTTCATATTGAGAGGTTGAGACTTAATCGAGAGAGGAGTTTCTACTAAACAATTGTACTGATAATTAAGTGAATTCGAGAGACCCACTTGAACATTAGAAGTGAATTATCTAGAGTTAAATCCCAGACAATTATCTTGTACCTATTTTCATGATCCAATTTTTCCTCCGTTGGGTATCGTGATGGCACCTAATCTTAGGGACTAGGTAAGCCTAACATTTACTGAGTAACAACAATAAGAAATAACATCTAATAACTTTTGAAATAAAAATCTCTATAAAATTTACAACTCCCAAAACCGGTAGTACAAGTCATAAGCTTTACAGAGTGTTTGTTAGAAAACTTCTAAATACAAATGTCTAGAAATAAGAATAAACAGTGCAAAATGAAAACTTGAAGGTGACTCCGAAGCCTATGAACGCAGCAGCAGGTTTATCTTGAGTCTCCACAGCAACGACCCGCACAGCTGCTAACGAATAAAAACCTAGATCTGCACAAAAATATACAGAAGTGTAGAATGAGCACACCACAGTGGTGCCCAGTAAGTATCGAGACTAACCTCGGTGGAGTAGTGACGAGGAACAGTCAAGACACCACTGGTCTAATAATTGAATAAGTATAAGTATATGAACAACAGAAATATGATATCTACATAAAGATTATGCAATATGGCTCATAATACAGTAATGGCAATAAGAAAGGAAACAACAAGTATCAGGGGAATACCATAAAAATAACACCGAATAGTGAATGGAACACAACCTAAATCCGGAAATCACAAATACAGCAAGGATAAGTAATAACTCAGCAACTACAACCGCTTTTACACCAGGTTTTTGTCATCAAACTCCACGAGGTACTGAACCTCGGACAACTCACAACTCACGGCACAACTCACGGGTCTCAATACCTGAACCCTAACACTTGGCATCTTGTGCCCTCATTACACTTCATAACCGCACTGACGACTCACGTGCCAATAGAATCATTCTCACATAGAAGGCAAGTAAACAAAGGTGGGCATTTATGCTCAACAATATCAAGAAAACCTCTTATCCGATAAAGAGTGCTTAACTATGTGTATGCTTGTGCAAGTGTCCTAACATAGTCCATACCAGCAAATAAGCATAAGGAAAAAGAACAGACAACAAGTAGAATATTTCCTCCCAACTTTCACAAGATAAAGCTCACACGGGTAAGTGTACCACTACACAAATATCAACAATAGAATGCCCCCAGGCCATCACAAATCAATCCATTACACAGCCCACCTTGTCTCGCCGCGTGGGTAATAGTAAAGTAAATGCCTGCCTTGTCTCGCCACACACACACACACACACACACACACACACACACACACACACACACACACACACACACACACACACACACACACACACACACATATATATATATATATATATATATATATATATATATATATATATATATATATATATATATATATATATATATATATATATATATATATATATATATATATATATATATATATATATATATATATATATATATATATATATATATTAATAGTAACAATAGCACGGCAGAAACTACGTGCATTACAATAACAAGTACAACAGCAACAATAACAATAATACAAGGATACGATAAATACGTCAACTCAGAAATTCCAAAACTCAAGGAAACGGAGGAACTAATTCACAAGGAGTAGCCACAATAGAGAACACTAGTCATAATAAGAACAGCTCAACAAGAAAGGAAATATCATGTAACAACGGTCCACAATGTACAGTTCGACAACGAGGTAGCTAACACAAGACGAATAATTCCAAATAAGGACAAGTCAACTAAAATATAGGATATCTAACTTCTTTTAAGGTTGGGCAATTAAGAGAGAGATACAACAACTCCAATTAAGTATAAGCAGTATAAAGATAATCATTTGCCTCAATTAAGGATGAACAATTATATAAGAGATAATTATAATTTCAGATAAAGATCAGCGGTTAGGGAAAAGACAACACGATAATATAAGAGTTAACAATTTCAGTTAAGGCGCATATGAATTAAATGAACAACAAGAGTGGATCATGAAGCAATAAATTCCAATTAAAGCAGGTAGAAGTGAAACTGAAAATTTAGAAATGTAATCATATCGAGAACAACTGCATATTCAGTGAATATAAGGACCTAAGAATCCCTAAAAGGCCAATTTTTCATAAATAAGTCTGGGCACGTACTCGTCACCTCACGTACACGGATTACAATTAGCATAGAAGACTCAAATCCTAAGGGGTAGTTCCCCCACACGAAGTTAGGCAAGATACTTACCTCAAAGAAGACAGACCGAATACTCAAAAATAAATTTCTCGGGTGAGATGACCTACGGGGGGCTCAAATCTAATCAAAATAACTTTAAAGCACAAATAAAACTCATAAGAGACTATTCTGGATCATAAAGCCTCAATCTTTATCAAAATCTAAAAAACAGTCCAAAAGTCGACCCCCGGGCCCGCATCTTGGAATTCGACAAATTTTAAAAAACCCGAACACCCATTCCGATATGAGTTCGTCCCTCAAATCATGATTTTTTTTTATTTTAAAAATTTTCTTCAAAAAAACACCATTTTGCTCAACTCAAAACACAAATTAAATGATAAAAATAAAGATAAAATCATGGAATATATTAAATTCTAGGTGAACAACACTTACCCAATCGATTTGCTTGAAAAACCCACAAAGAATCGCTCAAAACCGAGCTCTACAGGTCAAGATATGATGAAAATGGACTAACCCTCGATTTGAAGATCTTATATTCTGCCCAGACGTTTGCACATCGTGATCGAGGAAGGGGAATTGCGATCACGAAGAGGAAATGGCTACTGCCCGGAATTGGTGTTGTGCAATCGCGAACAAGCATATGCGATAGCGAAGAAGGAAAATAATGACCCAGAAACTGGGCTACGCGAACGCGAAGGAGGGGAAAGCACACTTACGCGTTCGTGGATAGAGCAGTGTGAACGCGTAGAGGAAATGGTCACCAGCTCCCAGCTCCTAGTTTCTACTACGCGAACGCGAGGGAACAGATATGAATGCGAAGAAAGAGAAAGCAGACTTTCGCGATCGCGAACGTGATCATACGAACGTGAAGAACAATGAATTCCTCCTCCAAAATTACTCTTCTCGAACGCGAAGGAAGGGACGCGAACGCGATTAAGGAAACCAGATGACAGGAAACAACAGTTCAAAAATAGAAGGAAATGGCCTGTAGCCCATCCGAAACACACCCGAGGGCCCCGGGACCCCGTATAAACATACCAGCAAGTTCCATAACCTAACACAGACTAGCTCGAGGTCTCAAATCACATCAAACAACGCCGAAACTATGAATCGCACCACGAATCGAACTTATAAATTTTCAAATCTTCCAACTTCTAAAACTCGTGCCGAAACCTATCAAACCAACCCGGAATGATGTCAAATTTTGCAGAAAAGTCCCAAATAACATAACGGAGCTGTTCCAACCCTCGAAATCACATTCCGACCCCGATATCAAAAAGTTCACTTCCGGTTCAAATCTCCAAAAATTTGACTTTTCGCCATTTCAGACCTTAATGAGCTACAGAACTCAGATTCACAGTCTGGACATAATCCTAAGTCCAAAATCACCCAACAGAGCTAACGGAACCGACGAAATTTTATTTCGGAGTCATCTTCACACAGTTCCAACTACGGTCAAAATTCTAAGACTTAAGCTTCCGTTTTAGGGACTAAGTGTCCCAAATCACTCAGAATCGTCTGGTAACTAAATGCAACCACACACGCAAGTCAATACACATAATACGAAGCCGCTTAGGACCTTATGCCGCCGAACAGGACTTAAATTCTCGAAACGACCGGTCGGGTCGTTATACTTATCCTATCAAAACCCTATTTTCTCCCATTGATATCTTCCTTTGCTTAGGCCTTGCTTCGATTGTCACTAGTCAATTAGCTCTACATTTTTAATTAATTTTAATATTAACCGCATTAATCTAAATTGTTGATCATCTTGGATAGCAATCTAGCTACAAACTACGATATACTGTTTAACTCCAATCCCTGTGAATACGATATTATATTATACTATCTTTGACTAGTGAGTACAATTTAAGTGTGTATTTTGTGCTTGTCACCCACCATGAACGTACTGTTCAACCAGCCAAGGGCGGCTCTAGGGTAAGGCAAGTGAAGTCCACTTAGGCCCCCAAATAATTAAAACCCTAAAAATAAGAAGCACTACTATATTATTATATAATATATACCCATAATTTATATTTATATAATTATTAATAAAAGATTTTGAATTTTAATAATTTTTAATATTTGGTAGACATAAGATTGAGTGAGTTAATTGGATAATTTTTTCTCATTAAATTAAATAATATACTTACCTTCTCATCAATTTTATTTTTTCCCTTTATGTATAGTAACAGCCCGGTTCAAGCCGTACAAATAGCCTCTTGTAAAAATGTAGGATAAGGATGTGTACAATATACCCTTGTGGTCCGGTCCTTCCCCGGACCCCCGCGCATAACGAGAGCTTAGTGCACCGGGCTGCCCTTTTTTCCTTTATGTATAGTCTTTTTTTCATGGTTCTTACGATTTTACTTTCTAATTTCAACTCAAATTCTCTAAATTAACTATTCTTTTTTATCACATTTGATTGATCCACACACCAGAAAGTAAGTTCTTTTGTACCTCATCTTTTTTAACTAAGAAATTCCCAAGACAAATGTCACAAGGTTCAAAACACGATGGACAATAGGCTCACCATTTACCCTTTCATTTAAGGGAAGAATTCAATACCATATGACGTTTGCTCAGCTTATGCATCATGAGTTGCGCTCTCACCACTATATCAAAATGATGCGGGTTTTTTTGTGTCTCAATATTCTATGAATTTTGTAAAAGACGTTGCAGGGTCTTTTTAATATATTTTGGTTTTAGGCCTCCAGTTATGTTGAGCCGCCCCTCATTGACGATCAACAATTATTTACAGACTACTGCCCCACCGTGAACGTACTGTTCAACTAGCTTTATTCACATTTGGTAACTGAATGACACACTCACTGCCTTTAATGTTCTTGTCATTGTTGCCTTATCTTAAGTGAGACTCTATAAATTTGATTGGGAATGTTAGGGGTAGACAAGTGTCTCTAGTAAGAGTCTAGTAAAGCCTTGATTTAGGTCCCCCAAAATTTTGAATAATGAACTTTATAATTTTATTTCAAATTAGACAATATTAATGTTTGTAGAAAAAAATAAAAAAGTACAAAAAAAATTATAAAAAAGAAAGAAAGGTGTCTACTCTTTAACATTAAAAATATTTTTAAAACTTTGAATTAAACTACTTAAATCTTCATATTAGTAAATATATTTTTTATAACAATATCAAAGGTAACATATTGCAAATACATGTCTAACATCTCATTCATTTAAATTATCCTTTTCTAATATAAATAATAATATTACTATATGAAGTTAAAGATTTTATGTCATTTAAGAATATATACTATAAACAACAAGTATGAAAAAAATATCAAGATTAATGTTTTTGCATATATGTGTGTATACGTACTAATAAAAAAAGTATAAGTCCTCTTATTAAAATTTGGCTTTAGGTCACTAATTTTATGGAGCCGCCCTTGCAACCAGCTTCATTCACATTTGGTAACTGAATGACACACTCATTGCCTTTAATGTTCTTGTCATTGTTGCCTTATCTTAAGTGAGACTCTATAAATTTGATTGAGAATGTCAGGGGTGGATAAGTGAATCTAGTAGGAGACTAGTAAAGCCTTGACTTAGGTCCCCCAAAATTTTGAATAATGAAATTTATAATTTTATTTCAAATTAGACAATATTAATGTTTGTAGAAAAAATAAAAAAAGTAACAAAAAAATTATAAAAAAAAGAAAGAAAGGTGTCTACTCTTTAACAGTAAAAATATTTTTAAAACTTTGAATTAAACTATTTAAATCTTCATATTAGTAAATATATTTTTTACAACAATATCAAAGGTAACATATTGTAAATACATGTCTAACATCTCATTCATTTAAATTATCCTTTTTTAATATAAATAATAATATTACTATGTGAAGTTAAGGACTTTATGTCATTTAAGAATATATACTATAAACAACATGTATGAAAAAAATGTCAAGAATAATTTTTTTGCATATATGTGTGTATACGTACTAATAAGAAAAGTATAAGGCCTCTTATTAAAAATTGGTTTTAGGTCACTAATTTTATGGAGTCGCCCTTAACCTTAAGGAATAGACTTTGAGGGCCACTCAGAACAGATGCATAACATATTTTAGTACTTCTAAGTTCTACCATCTTAATTTGATTGTCCACTTTTGATTGAGTCTATAATTAAGAGAAGTTGATAATGTGAACTAATTCATATTTGTGGAGAAAGGTGTCAACATATTCTGACTAGCATTGTAGAAGAGTTGGATACTACAGAGAAAAAGTAACGCAAGAATTTTCTAACTTCTGTGGTATTTAAAATGTATTTTACACCGCATAAAAATAATATATAAATACTTGCATATCTTAATAAGTGAAGTATTTAATATCACCAACCAAATATTGTATTGATTATGTGACGATTATCTTTTCTTGCACGACTAACCAATGTATGATCTTATAGATGAATTATATTTCATTAATTGTTAAATACAACCAATCAAACAGACTCATTGGTGTCACAAGCCCACCATCCCTTGCCAATAAATCCACTTATCCACTATTGAGCTAGCAACGGACAAATTTTGGAAAATTTGAATAAGAAAAAAAATGGGGAAAAAACATAAATAGGCAAAATCTAAGAAACAATTTCAGAAACCTAGCAGCAATAACTATTTTACATACATGGCAACTAATTAATTTTATTCCCTAGCAATCTGGGCCCATAATCATCGTATCAAAGCATTATTTCCTTAAAAAACGTTATTCAAGTACTATTCAAAAAGACTTGTACTTAATTATTGCTCACATTACATAATTTGTTTGTTCTCATTTACAAAACAAAAATAAAAATATTGAAATAAAAAAATCTAAAATATAACAAGTATAATAAATAATATACATATAGCAGGCTGGAATATAACCTCATAATTGCGATAATATAAGTTGAATAAATTATGTATAATTTGTAATAAACTATGTACAAATTACAATAGATAATTTATACACGATGTAAATGACGTATAAGTTACACCAGATAATATACCATGTAAAAATCACGTATATATTAATGTTATATTTTATCATAAATTCTTCCGCCATTGTATATATTGATTATGTATTAATATTAATAATAGCGGATAATAAATATATATGTAGAATACATATATACATAGTATTATAATAGTAAATAATTATATATAAGTGTGTACATACACGATATAATGATGACATTTAATAGCGTATAAATTACAAAAACATTCTAGTATGTTAATATACCCAATATAATGATGGTATTTTTTTATAAATCACAGTGTTATTTTAAGTATATTAATGTTATGTTTTATCATTCTAGTTCCTCTTTAGTGTGTGGTTCAAGAATAAATATCCTTTTAGAAGAAGATGGCATAAATAAGCGAAATAGAGGAATTTGTTTTTTGAGATTTTTGATAATCTTTAGCTTATGAAAAGAGAGGGAAAATCTTTTTACAAGATGTTAGTGAGAATGGAAATGATTTTCTTAAATATTGGGTGCGGTATTTTGTCTTTTAAAATGGAAACAGATTGGGTGCGGCATTTATTTAAGCTTTAAAAATGGAAACGATTTCCTTAAATATTCGGTGCGTTATTTAGAGGATTGCAGTTACATAGATTTTTTTATAATGCCATATTTGCAATAAAATCTGCTATTTTTGAAATAAACAAGAAATACTATTAGTTAAGAAAATAATTTTTAAAAAGAGTTCATCCGTGTAAAAAAACTCAAAACAAAATAGCATCCTGACATAACAAGAATAGTAAATTATTTGAAGAATTACTTTAAATAACCGTTCACCCCACTGCTTAAATAAAAAATAATTGACGGATATATAATATATGTATATAATCAGTGTAATAATATATGTATAGCAGTTAGAAAAAGTAAATAGTGAGTCTAGACGGCTTTTCGGGTAAAAATCCCCAAATTATTGTCGAGAAGTCTTATGATGGTTTTCCTTAAAATTCTTGATAACTTTGTAGATGTTATGAAATAAAAGCAACTTAGTAAAACATGAACAAGAAATGGAGATAGAGAGAAGGAAGAGATTTTATTTCTTCTTCAATTGTGTATTCTTTCCATCTATTACAATGCCTTTATATAGGCATGAAAAATGAAGAAATATGTCATTGAATATGCCATTAAGCATTTGAGAAGAAGATCATGGAGGAAGATAGACATTCACCATAATTTGATTTTTCTTATAACATTCCCCCTTGGATGTTCATAGATAATGTGTCTCGTTAAAACCTTATTGAAAAAAAAAATCCTAGTGAAGGAAAAAGAGTACACATATTTAGAAATACACTTTTTGGTTGCCTCATTAAAAACCTTGCAAGGAAAACTCTGTGGGACAAAACCTTGTAAGGGAAAAAGAGTACACCGCGTATTAACTCTCCCTGATGAGATCATCAATTCACATCCTTGAACCTTTGTATCCCAATCTTGTACACTAGTTTCTTGAAAGTTGACGCCGGTAGAGATTTGGTGAACAAATCAGCCATATTATCACCTGAACGGATCTGTTGCACATCGATATCACCATTCTTTTGAAGATCATGTGTGAAAAATAACTTTGGTGAAATGTGCTTTGTCCTATCTCCTTTTATGAATCCTTCCTTCAATTGGGCTATGCATGCTGCATTGTCTTCATACAAAATTGTGGGTAGTTTGTCACACTTCAAATCATATTTGTCTCGAATAAGGTGTATTATAGACCTCAACCATACACATTCTCGATTTGCTTCATGAATAGCAATTATCTCAGCATGATTAGATGAAGTAGCCACGATTGATTGCTTAGTCGATCGTCAAGATATTGCAGCGCCTCCACATGTAAACACATAGCGTGTTTGAGATCGAGCCTTATGTGAGTCATATAAACACCCAGCATCGGCATAACCAACAAGATCGGGACTGCAATCATCGCCATAAAATAAGCCCATATTGGTAGTCCCTTTTAGATACCGCAATATGTGTTTAATTCCATTCCAATATCTCCTTGTAGGAGCGGAGCTATATCTTGCTAAGACATTAACTGAAAAAGTTATGTCAGGCCTTGTAGTGTTAGCAAGATACATTAGTGCACCAATTGCACTAAGATATGGTACTTCAGGACCAAAAAATTCTTCATTCTTTTCTTGAGGTTGGAACGGGTCCTTATTCATATAAAGTGATCGAACAATCATCGGAGTACTTAATGGATGTGCTCCATCCATGTAAAACCATTTCAATACCTTTTCTATGTAGGCAGATTGATGAACAAAAGTCCCATTTGCCAAATGTTCAATTTGCAAACCAAGTCATAATTTTGTCTTTCCGAGATCTTTCATCTCGAATTCCTTCTTTAAATAATCAATTGCCTTTTGGAGTTTTGTAGGAGTTCCAATAAGGTTTATGTCATCAACATAAACAGCAAGTATAACAAAATCCGATATTGTTTTCTTTATAAAAAATACATGGATAAATGACATCATTTATATAACTTTCCTTTAATAAATACTCATTAAGGCGGTTATACTGCATTTATTCTTCCTAGTTGCTTTAGACCATACAAAGATCCTTGCAATTTGATTGAAAATATTTTTCGAGACTTTGAAGTATGTGCGTCGGGCATTATAAATCTCTCGAAAATTTTCATGTATATCTCATGATCAAGTGAGTCGGAAAGGTAGGCTGTAACCATATCCATTAAATGCATGTCAAGCTTTTCATGGACAACAAAACTAATGAGATAACGGAACGTTATAACATCCATAACAGGAGAATACGTCTCTTCATAATCGACATCAGGCCTTTGTGAAAATCCTTATGCAACAAGGCGTGCCTTATATCTTTGTACCTCATTTTTCTCATTTCTTTTACGTACAAAGGCCCATTTATAGCCAACAAGTTTAACACCATTGTGTGTTTGGACTACAAACCCAAAAAATTCACGTTTCACAAGTGAATCCAACTTAGATTGGATTGCTTCTTGCCATTTTGACTAATCACGTCTTTGTCGACATTCTCCAACAGATTGAGGTTCAAGATCCTCATTATCTTGCATAATGCTAGATGCAACATTGTATGCAAAGACATAATCTACCATTATATTCAATCGATTCAAATATGTCTCAATATCGATTGGGTTTATTGATAGTTCCTTATTTTATTGAGTCTCAGGCTCATTGATTTCCTCATGAATCTCAGGATTGGTTAAATTATGGGTTTCTTTATGAGATTCATTTGTAGTGTTATCTTGAACATTTATTTTCCTTTTTCTAGGATTTCGATCCTTAGAACCTAATGGTCTGCCACGCTTTAGGCGTGTTTTTGACTCGTTAGCTATGACACTAGAAGATTGTCCAACAGGGACATCAATACGGATTGGAATATTTTCTATAGGGATATGTGATTTCGTTATCCTTTTCAGATCCGTAAATGCATCTGGCATTTGATTTGCTATTTTCTACAAATGGATAATCTTTTGCACCTCTTTTTCACAAATAGAGGCACGTGGATCAAAATAAGACAATGATTGATTTTTTCACTAAATTTTCCATTTGATTTCACCAATTTCTCCCCCTAATTTTGGAAAAAAAGCCTAATCGAATCGACAATCTTCTTTGGGGACCCATCTTGGTGCGATATGGCTGTTCTATAAGTACATATACTGCACACCCAAAAATTTTTAAATGGGATATATTAGGTTCATGACCCAAAACTAATTACAACGAGGAATATTTATGATAATTTATCGGTCTAAGACGAACTAGCATTGCAGCATGCAAAATGGCATGACCCCAAACAGAAGTGGGTAATCTCGTTTTCATGAGTAACGGTCTTGCTATCAATTACAGACGTTTAATCAAAGACTCCGCAAGGCCATTTTGAGTGTGAACATGAGCTACAAGATGTTTCGCTTTTATCCCAATTGATAAGAAATAATCATTAAATATTTGGGATGAAAACTCAACAGCATTATCAAGTCGAATAGACTTAATTGGATTATCGGAAAACTGTGTCCGTAATCAAAATATTTATGTCATTAATTTTGCAAATGTCAGGTTGAGAGATGACTATAGGCACACATGAGACCATCTAGGAGATGCTCTATTAAGACTATAAAATATCTAAAGGAGTCACTAGGTGGGTGAATAGGTCCACAAATATCCCCTTGTATACATTCCAAAAATGCAGGGAACTCAATCCCAACCTTTGTTGGTGATTGTCTAATAATTAACTTGCGTTGATAACAAGTGCAAGAAAATTCATTATTTAAAAGAATCTTTAAATTCTTTAATAGATGCCCATTTGTGTTTTCTATAATTCGTCTCATCATAGCTGATCCAAGATGTCCCAATCGATCATGCCAAATTACAAAAGTATTGGAATCGGTAACCTTTTGGTTTACGATAGAATGTGCCTCAATTACACTAATTCTTGTCCAATACAGGCCACAAGATAAAGATGAGAATTTTTCAATAACCCTTTTCTGGACAAAGACATTCTTGGTAACGATGAGATATTCGATATTATTCTCATCTATTGTCTCAATATGAAATCTATTTCGGCGGATATCTTTAAAACTCAACAAATTCCTCTTGGACTTGGA